>NC_091626.1:1398750-2797500 GCF_027580195.1 Bos mutus
CAGCCAGTAAGCAAACACGGACGTCCTGTCTACAGCTGTGTGCACCGAATCTGCCAACCACCTGAGTGTGCACGAAAGCAGATTCTCCCCTGGAGTCTCCAGAAAAGAACACAGCCGTGCTGATGCCTTGACTTTAGTCCACTGAAACTCATGCCAGACTTCCTACCTACAGAGCTGTGATCATAGATTTGTGTTGTTTGAAGCTGCTAAATTTGTGTTAATTTGTTATGGTGGCAAGAGAAAACTAATAAACCCTGTAAGGGTGGAGAGGGAGAAGTGGGCTGCTTTTCTTCCCCTGCTCCTCGTCCTGCTTCAATTTTCTCATCAGGGACACAGTAAAATTTTGCAGATAAGCTATGCACATTTCATTGTGAAGTGCTTAATCCATAGGACTGACATTTTCTTTATGTTGGGAGTTAGGGATCTGATATAAAATCCAATAGATATTAAATAATTTGAATACTCAATTTAAAGTCATTTGTGATTTTCTTGGATTTTCTCTTTAAACAATCATATTATCTATGAAAGTGTTTTTCCTTTCTACTTATACTGTGTGTGTGTGCATGCCCAAACTGGGACATGTAGGATATTGTTGAATAGAATGATAATAGACATCCTTGTCTTGTTCCCAGCTTTAAGAGAATGCCCGTAAAGTTTCAGCATGTATGTACAACATGTATGACATTTTAATGCATTTTATCGTTGATTGGGTTAGAGAAGTGTCCTATTTTTAGTTTGCTAATAGTTTTTTTTAATATATCATGAGTGGATGTTAAATTTTATTAAATGGTTTTTTTTTCTGCCTCTATTGAGATGAACACAAGGTTTTTTCTTATAGTGTGTTAATGAGGTGAATTGCGTGAATACATTTGCTAATGTTGAACCAGCCTTACATTTCTGGGAGAAACCAAACTTGTCATTTCAAAAACTGTTCTGTTTAGAATTACTGCATTTATATTTATGGACAAGAGGGGATTGTGTTTATCTTTCTCATACTGTCTTCGATAGTTTTTTTTATCTATGTGTTTAGACATTTGTGCATTTATTTTTGGCTGTGCCGGGTCTTGGCTGCTGTGAGCGGGCATTTCTCTAGTAGCGACAAGCAGGGGCTGCCCTGGAGCTGTGGTGCTCGGGCTCCTTACTGCGGTGGCTTCCGTTGCAGAGCACAGGCTCTAGGTTTACAGGCTTCAGTGGTTGTGGCACCGGGGGTTTAGTTGCTCTGTGTCATGTGGGATCTTCCCAGACCAGGGGTTGAACTGGTGTTTCCTGTAATGCAAGGCAGATTCTTAACCACTGGACCACCAGGAAAGCCCCTTTGATAGTTTTGGCTAGAATTATACAGATAGTTTGGGGCTTCCCTGGTGGCTCAGACAGTAAAGCGTCTGCCTGCAATGTGGGAGTCCCGGGTTCAATCCCTGGGTCGGGAAGATCCCTTGGAGGAGGAAATGGCAACCCACTGCAGTACTCTTGCCTGGAAAATTCCATGGACTGAGGGGCCTGGTAGGCTACAGTCCGTGGGGTCGCCAAGAGTCGGGCACGACTGAACGGCTTCACTCACTCACACAATAGTTCTTCTTGTCCTTGTGCTCGGTGGCTCAGCCGTGTCCGAGTCTCCCGGTCCCATGGGCTGTAGCCCACCAGTCTCCTTTGTCCATAGAATTTCCCAGGCAAGACTGCTGGGGCAGGTTGCCCTTTCCTACGCCAGGGGATTTTCCCAAGCCAGGGATCGAATCCTTGACTCTTGCCTTGGCTGGTGGATTCTTTACCATTGCTCTATCTGGGAAGCTCCTAGATATCTACTTAATATTAGTAACTTGTCTCTGAACAAATTACAGATATTCTATGCAAAAACATTTACTGGGAGCCTATTTCCTTTGTTTTAAATGGTAAAATTATAATGAGTTAGTCCTTAACCCAAACTAGTTTCATAAAATGTAACTAAAATATATTAAACAAAGCTCTATTAAATAAAAAACTGTAACAATAGGCTATAACATCCATAACTTCCCTTCCTGATCACCCAATCATATAGTTATGAACAAATAGTTGCTTTGTCAGCATTAACATAATCTCTTTTATTGTTACTACTTTTCTGCTTGGTTTGCTTCTTTCTCCATTAATCTTTAACATTTCCTCAGCTTTCTTGGTTCTCAGAATACAAAACTGGGGTCAGGGGGAAGGCAATATGAAATATGAAAGGCAGTGTGGAAATGTGGCAGGAAATGACTCACACTGAGGATGGTATGGTACTTTAGTGCTTCTTCCATCCCCAATGGCGTCTATATGGAATATCCCTTTCACTGAAATTCAGTATGCTTTGTGATTTGCTGACAGATGATGCTGGGAACATTTTTCCAGTTGCGTTTGTAATGCAACTCAGGGCATTCCCTATACCTTTGTTGTTATTGGTAAAAATGTGTTTTGGGGTCCTAAATATAATATTTCTATATAAATAGTCGGTTTTTTAGTTTTTAGGATTTACTTTTAACTGGAGGGTAATTGCTTTACAATGTTGTTGTGATGTTGGTTTCTGCCATTCACCATGAACCAGCCATAAGCGCACCTGTGGCCCCTCCCTCTTGAGCCCCTCATAGCACCCCGGTACCACCCCTCTAGGTTGTCGCAGAGCACAGGATTGAGCACCTTGTGTTTCGCCCTTCCCGATGCTACCTGGGCTGCATACGGTGCTGCTTGTGTTTCCACGCTCCTCTTGCAGGTTGGCCCTCCCGCTCCTTCCCCTGCTGTGTCGGCAAGTCTGTTCTCTGTTCCTGCCCTGTGGACAGGCTGGTCAGTACCTAGCTTCCATCTATATGCGTTAATATACAGTATTTATTTGTTTCTCTTTCTGACTTCACTCTGTTGTTGTTTTGAATGATGTATGTGTTATATGATGTTGGAGTATTAAATACAAGAGTTAATTTATTGGGAAAACATTAATCAGGAAAATGTTCTGTGGAGTATGCCTATACAGTTGCTGCTGCTGCTGCTAAGTCGCTTCAGTCGTGTCCGACTCTGTGCAACCCCATAGACGGCAGCCCACCAGGCTCCCCGTCCCTGGGATTCTCCAGGCAAGAACACTGGGGTGGGTTGCCATTTCCTTCTCCAAGGCATGAAAGTGAAAAGTGAAAATGAAGTCGCTCAGTCGTGTCCGACTCTTAGCGACCCCATGGACTGCAGCCTACCAGGCTCTTCTGTCCATGGGATTTTCCAGGCAAGAGTACTGGAGTGGGGTGCCATTGCCTTCTCTGTGCCTATACAGTACTGGCTTTATAAAATTACTTGGAGACTTTTTCCTCTTTTTGTCTACTCTGAAGAATTTAATATAAAGTCAGAAATTTTTTTAAAGTAAAAAATAAACCTCCCTTTAAGAATTATCTGGATCTAGAATTTTCTTTGTAGGAATATATTTCAAACTACTGAATCAGTTTCTTTAATGATTGAACCATTCACGTTTTTTCTTTAGTCAGTTTTGTTAAGTCATCCTTCTGAGGAATGTATCCATTTCGCCTCCATTCTGCTGCCTTTTGGAATTGTTGATCCAGGAAACATGGAGAGTCCCAAACAAAATCAAACTAAAGACGATTACACCAGGACACATTTTTTATTAAAATGGCAATAAGTAATGATAAAGAGAAGATATTAAAAGCAGCAAGGGAAAAGCAACAAGTTACATACAAGGGAACTCACCTAAAGCTCTAGATGACTTTTCAGCAGAGACTCTGCAGGCCGGAAGGGAGTGCCACAATATATTTTAAAGTGATGAAAGGGAAAAATCTACAACCAAGAGTACTCTACCCAGCAAAGCTTACATTCACATTTGATGGAGACATGAAAAATTGCAAGGATAAGCAGACGCTTACAGAGTTCAGCACCACCAAACCAGCTTTACAAGAAATGATGAAGGGGTTTCTCTAAGGGAAAAACAGAAGTCCACGACTAGAAACACAATTATTGCAATAGGAAAAACAGGTAAAGGCAAATGTACCATAAACGTAGTAAACCAACTGTGTGAAAACCTCCTAGGGAAGTTAAAATACAAGTAGTAAAATCATCTAATCCACAATGAGTAGTTAAGGGATACGCAACCGAAAAGATGTGAGATATGATGTCAAAAACAGTAATTATAGGGCAAGGGGGGTAAAAATGAAGTCAGCCCTTGGATATCTGTTAAATTAGAAGTTACCCCTCAGATCATTGTTACCAAAATACGCAAATAGGCCTCTTTTATGGAAAGACTGGGCAGGTTTCAGCCTGCTGCTTCTGTGCTGGGCCTGAGGGGTTAGCCATGCTGTCTGTGTGAGCCCTTTAGGGACTGTCTTTTAGAGCCCTGTGGCCTTGTGTAGCTCATGGATGCAAGTCCTACTGGTTTTCAAAGCTAGATGTTTTAGGTACTCGTCTCTCAGGTGGAGGTCTTAAAAGTTAGCATCAGATTGGAGGTCTCAATCCTTCACTCCTTAGGGAGAAGCTGGAAGGTGTTGAGTTCCCTCCTAGTTAGGTGTTGCTGCACCAGGGCTGGGGGTTATGGCAAGATTGTTTCTCAGCTTCTCCTTGGTTTTATGTGGGTTTTTTCTCATTTTCCCAGTAAGTAGGAGTCTAGTGTTTTCTGGATTTTCTTCAGAGGAAATTGTCTTGTGTCCAGCTGTTGATTCAGTGTGTCTCTGGGAGGGTGAGGTCAGAGAGCCTCTTACGTTGCCATTTTGAGCCAGATGCTGAGACTGAGTTTCTGATGTCAATGATTAGAAATTATTTTTCTAGCATTTCTCTTTGGTTCTTTTTCAGAGATGTAGGTTACTTATGATATCTTTTGTTCCTTTGTTATGTACCCCCTTTTATTTCTCAAAAATATATGTGAGATTTATATTTAAATATAAACACACTCATTCAATATTCTCAAGGTCAGAAATTAAAGTTGTCTGTTTCAACTCACTGATATATGTTATATGTTTTCTTATAGGTTGGTTTTTTTTTTTTTTAAACTGTAAGAATATGTTCTCTGGAAACTAAGCTGTGGTAATCTTTTGGGTGTGTTCCTCTAGAAAAGGTTTATGTGTGGTGTTGCTGGGCATTTGGGGTGCTTTTATCAGGTCTTCCCTGCTGGCTCCGTTGGTAAAGAATCCACCTACAATGCAGGAGACCTGGGTTGGGAAGATCTCTTGGAGGAGGAAGTGGCCACCCACTCTGGTATTCTTGCCTGGGAAATCCCATGGGCAGAGGAGCCTGGCGGGCCCCAGTGCACAGGGTCGCGAGGGGTGGACGTGACTTAGCGACTAAACCGCTGCCACCACTACTGCCTGGAGGCGCTGTCAGGCCGCCCCACCCGCTCCGCAGAGCGCCAGCTGTGCGCCCTCCTGCGTGAGGGAGAGCTGGTGCTAGCCATTCTCTAGAGAGACATTCCCCCCGTTTTATCCTTCCTAATAAAAAGTGGGATAACTGTCTCCACTATTTCTCTCCGTAGGGTGATTCACTCGCTACCACCCTGCCTCATTCACTTAACATATGGATGGGCAGTTCTGCTTCCCGCTGGCTCAGGCCTTATGTCCTAACTTCCAACTGACCCTGGGAAGCTTAAGCTGTAAGCCACCAGGGATAGGTCGATAGATGTCCCAGGCACATACCAGCTCCAGAACTTACTTTGGATTAATGCTGTCTTTTATATGTGGCCTCTGAGGACTTCCCTTATTTTTTAGCCAACTCAGCCATGCATTTAGAAAGATATTTTAAAATATTTTATCCAGCATTTTTAATTTTTGGAATTAGGGGACTTCTCTGCATATCTCCTGCCACATTGCAGGTACAGAAGAATTTGCGTTTCTTCATCAATTTGATCCTTGAAAAGCCATTCAGCTTAAGAGTGTCAGAAGGCTTATCACTAATCCTGCTTTTTCTACTAACAACCTATCTGTAAAGGTAATAACTCTTCTCAAAATAATTTATAATTTAGAGCAATTCTCACAGAGTATCTATTAAATTAACTTGGTTAAATTTTTTTGCAACTTCACAAAATTATTCTGAAGGTCATTTAAAGCAAGAAACTAATGAAAATAGCCAGAAAAATTTAGAAAAAGAAGAGTAATGATGGAGGGCTAACTCCTTACCTAACTCTAAATATTAATATATATTCCAATATTAAATATTACAACATTCTCAACTTCATAAGATAATTAAGGGTTTGGCACAGGCACTCACCTATCAATGAAATGGAAGGTATAACTCATAAGCATTTGTTCTGTATGTTAAATTTTAATATATCTTAAAGCAGACACCACAAATCAGCAGAGATGGGAGGGCTTCAACCCACGCCTGTCACTGATAGGAGTGATTTGTCATTTTGGAAATAAAAAGAATATTACCTGATATAAATCAAAATAAGTCCTGTATAGTTTAAAGAATTAAATGGGAAAAAAACAAATAATAGAAAGGCTAGTGAAAATATTTGACTGAAGAAAGGACTTACTAAACTTAATGGCTAATGGCTGTTTCTGGAAGAAACTGATTACAACGAATAGCAACATAATATACTTTCCTTACTTTTTGGCCATGAGGAAGTATTACCTTTCAAAATAATAATCTTTATTTAAAAAATAAATAAATGAAAAGAGTAAGAAAATAATTTGATTTGGCAAAAATTAAAACTCTTTATCTTACATAATTAAGGGCTTCCCCAATGGCTCAGCGGATAAAGAACCCACCTGCCAATGCGGGAGACATAAGGAATGTGAGTTTGATCCCTGGGTTGGGCAGATCCCCTGGAGGAGGGCATGAAAACCCACTCCAGTATTTTTGCCTGGAGAATCCCATTGACTAAGGAACCTAGCGGGCTACAGTCCAAAGGGTCGCAAAGAGTCAGACACGACTGAGCAACTAAGCATGCACACACATCTTAAATATTACAAGGAAAATATCTTGTATCTACAGGCCAAATTCTTACAATAGATATACCTTAACAAATATAATACTTAATAAAGTATTCCTGTTAATCCATAGAAATGCTGATAACCCAGTAGGACCAAAACCAAGAAAAGATGTTTCACAAAGGAGAAGCATGGACTCTGAAACATCGAGAAGTGTTAATACCTTAAGGAATTTTTTTTGAAAAATATTTTTGTAACCCTATTCATTTGTATAAATGTAAACTAAATTTCCAGTTTTATTTTCATATATTCATTTTTTAACTAAAAGCTAGGTATGTCTATGTTTAGAGAAGCTTTGTCTCTTTCATTTTGTTCTTATTTTAGGGTGTGATTAGGCCTAACTTTTTTTCCTGACAGATCTTTTATTATTAATTTACTAATCATTTTGCTTATTGTGTTCAGATGATGTGGTTTATCTTAACTTGGTTAGCAGAGCCTTTATGTGAAATCTCTTCTGCATCCCCATGTTAGAGGTCTTACAGAAATATTTTGTTTGTCAATGCCAGTGATGCTGCAAGTAGTAGTGTTCCATCGCTCAAAACTGTCCAATTCTTTGTGGCCCTATCGCCTGTAGTCCATCCAGCCTCTTCTGCCCATGGAATTGTGCAGGCAAGAGTATTGGAGTGGGTTGGTATTTCCTACTCCAGGGGCTCTTCCCCACTCCATGATCGAACCCGCGACTCTTGCATCTCCTGCATCCGCAGGTGGATTTTTTAGGACCAGCACCACCTGGGAAGTCCCGTGATACTTGCAAAGAGACTGTTAAATGAATGCTGCTTCAAGAAATTCCTTAAACAAGTCTGACAGTACAGGCAGTAAACCGCCAGGTGGCAGTACAAGCCAAGCACAAAACTTCCCTGTGCTTAACAGACGCATTCTCAGTTGTTACACTTTAATTGGAATGAAATTAGCAATCAAATATCCACATTGGAGTAGAATCACCCTCTTCTCCAGGTGTTTTTAAAACCTGGGTTTTTATACAAGTTTTTCAGAGGTGATACTTCGATTTTTTTTTTTAATATCTGGTCAAGTTGCATAGAAAAACCTGTTTTAATATGCTGCTGCTGAGTCACTTCAGTCGTGTCCGACTCTGTGCGACCCCATAGACGGCAGCCCACGAGGCTCCCCTGTCCCTGGGATTCTCCAGGCAAGAACACTGGAGTGGGTTGCCATTTCCTTCTCCAATGCATGAAAGTGAAAAGTGAAAGTGAAGTTGCTCAGTCGTGTCTGACCCTCAGCGACACCGTGGACTGCAGCCTACCAGGCTCCTCCGTCCATGGGATTTTCCAGGCAAGAGTACTGGAGTGGGGTGCCAGTGCCTTCTCCATTTAATATGCTACCTTGAGTAATTCAAAAGAACATCTTATGTATTCCAGTCTGGACACAAATGAAACATCTTTCAGTGGTAAAATTCCCTGTGCCACAGAAGTGTATGTCCTAAGCCAACTAGGAAAATAAATCTGGTGCTTTTAGTCAGGATCTAGACTGCCAGGAAATATACATAGCAATTGGAGTTGAATTATTAATAGATACTTCTTTTGTGGGTTAGAGAGCTCAGTCTGTCTTAATTTTTTTAAGTCAGGTATGACTTGATTGCAGTGCTTAGTCACTTTCTGGAAATAAATAGTTGCTAGATAAAAATAGGATTTTTAATTTTTGTAACTAAATATATGTGGCATGTGTTTCATATCCATACATTTCCAAGGGTATTCTTAGGAACATCTGTTTCCATATTAGTAACTTTCCTCTTTGGTGGTGCCCGAGGCTTTCTTTGGTGTAGACAGCACTGGAAGGTCTTCTGTGAGACGAGTGCTCCTGTGAGGCACAGAACAGTTCCAACAGCACAAACCCCCAAACCTGGGTTTCTAATGAGTGGCTTTAGTTGCATTAATGTTAATGTTTGTTTTAGCCACTGAAAGAGAATTCCTAGCTGCTTGATTAGAGATTTGAAGTCTCACAGCTGAATAAATTAAATCCCTGAGTACTGAGGCTCAGCTTGAAATTGATCACACAGAATCTCAGTCAGGAATCTGTGAAACATCATGGTGAGCCCAGGAGGAGCTGAAGGATGGGAGGAGTTTGAGGGTTCTGATCCTTCAAACTTTCAAAAAATTAAGTAATTTCAGTAAACTCCGGTCTATAATAACCAGTGTGGTTACAATTCCGTAAAGTACTAATAAGTGACTGATGTGAGTCCTTAAAAGCTGCGTCACTTACTTATGAGAAGCCAGAAAGAATTTAACACCCATCACAGTGAAATTTCTTTTTTTAGTAAGGTATCCAGACCTCGAGAGCTGAGTAGAAGAACCTAGCAACCTGAATCTAAATAAGACACAACTAAGTCCCTTATTATGTACCCCTGTCATTGTGTATGTTGATAAGTACTTTAATAGCTACCAAGGGGATGTTGTTTAATAGGTTGATGTTCAATAGAGAGATGTTTCTAGGAATGCCCTTGGCCTTTTCCTTTCATCTTTTTTATTGTTGGTCTGTATGAAGATGTTGAAGGCACCGTTATAAAATTTGAGATGATATGAAGTTAAAGAGGATAAATTAGACAGAATCCTAAAATCTTAGGTTTGTTGAACTTGGTGAGTGTTAAAAGAATGATTTTGAAGAGAATATATGTAAAGTCCACTATGTGTGCCCTAAAATCAACAGCGTGTATATAGGATAAGTTGTAACTTAGCTGTAGCATGCCTAGAAAAGACTTAAGGGAATTTGTTGGCAGTGAATATAATATAAATCCATTTGTACCATGGCAATCAGCAGTGTAAGTGTAAACTTAGGTTTTATTAATCAAAAAGTGTGCCATGGCAAAGGAGAGATGTTCCTTCTTCCCCAGGCTGCACCATCCTGTCTTCAGTTCTACGTGCTGTCCCTCAGGTGCGTCATAGGCAGGCTCGGGACTATTTAGGAAAAAGACCACCCAGGTAACAAGAACACTAGAGGCTGTGTTATAAAGGAAGTGACTGAAGGAACTGGGGACTAGAAGGTGCAGTATCAGAAGACAGAGTGACGTTGGCTTCACATGTTTGGAAGTCTGCCCTGTGAGAGGGGGGTTAGACTTGTTCTGAGTCATCCCAAGGGATCAAATTAAAATCAAGGGGTGGAAACCTTAAAGAGGCAGTTTTGAGTTTCATATAATGACTTTCTAATGGTTGAAAGCAAGCCCAGATGGGAACAAACTGTTGAAGAGATGGTGATTTCTTCATCATGAGGCTGTCCAAGCATGGATGGGTAAGAACTTAGAAATATCTTAGCAACTGATAGACAGTTAAATACATTTAAAAATCCCTTCCAAGGTGGTCCAATGGTTGAGACTCCACGTTCCCAATGTAGAGGACACGGGTTTGATCCCTGGTCAAGGAACTAAGGTCCTGTTTGGCCTTAAAAAAAATTCCTTTCAATTCTGAGAGTTTATGGTTATTTTCTTAATCCATATTTTCTTAAGCTAACAAGACTCCTTAAGAAAAGGCATCTTTAAAGATTGAGCAATATTAATTTACCTCAATAATCCTAATATGTGTTATTTTTTCTTTTTAATGTCTTTAGTCAGCAGAGACAGTATTAGGATTTTAAATGTGACTTTTATTCCTGTTATCTCAGAAAGAAAGAAAGAAAAAAAGTGAAGTTGCTCAGTCGTGTCCGACTCTTTGCAACCCCACGGACACCAGGTTCCTCCGTCCACGGGACGTTCTAGGCAAGAGTACTGGAGTGGGTTGCCATTTCCTTCTCCAGGGAACTTCCTGACCCAGGGATCGAACCCAGGTCTCCCACATTGTAGATAGATGCTTTACTGTCTGAGCCACCAGGAGATAAGGTCAAAACTCCAATGGCAAGATAAACACAGTAGATGCCAAGTACTTCCAAATCCTAAAGAGATCACCTGAGCAGATTGTATTATATGGTTGGGCAACCAGTTCGGCCTGTATTGGCCCATTGCTAACCTCTAGGGTTGGAGCTTAAGCACTGGTGATAAAAACTGTTAGAGTCATTGGCATGCTGTATAATACCCGTCCCCACCCCGGGGAACTCTGGGAGAACGTGGTGTGTATGGAAGTTTGGGAGACTCAAGGACTGTGACGCTAAGAGAGACCGTGGCTGGAGCTGCCCCTGCCTGCAGTGGCTCAGACGAGAGCAATTTGGTGGAAGCAGCTCCACCATCATGCAGTGGGTGTGGCAAAGGTGCCTGTTCATTTTAAAAGGTTGCCTGGAGGGTGGACTACCATAAAGGGCTGGTGGAGGAGACTGACAAGAAGTCAGTGAGAGGAGATTCACTGCCTAGAGAGCCAGGCCACTAGGTTCAAAGCCGGGCTCTGCTACTTACTTGCTGTGTGATCATGGGCAGAGGTGGAGCAAGAAAGGTAGAAGAACCTAACCCCATGCACCTGCCTGCCCGAGGCTTAGGAAGATGGGAGCCAATTTACATCAGAGATTTTGGAATTTGGACAGTAAATGAAAGAGGCTTTTAAAATACTCAAGTAAGACCATTCTTGCAACTTAGATAAGAGAACTGTGGGACCTTCCTAAGTTCCCATTCAAAGGGAGTGAAGGAGTCCAGAAAGCAGGTGTGAAGAGAGTGGAAAAAAGGATAAAGCTGTTCTCTGTGTGCATCTTGAGCAGAGCAGCTTAATAAGTAGATGAGCTGGCTACAGCAGTGACTGGAAATGCCAGCTAGATTCTTGGTGTGGTTTTGTCACCAAAGAGCAGTGTCAATAACAGGTCACCCTATGTCTCTGGGTCCTAAATTTCTTCACCTGCAGAAGATCTCCAGTTCCTTTTAGCTTTGTAATGCTCTTTCCATTTTACGTCACAACCAAGGCTTGGTATCCGTGTGTCTGTCTATCTAATTTAGTATTTATAAATGTTTATATCCAGAAGTTTTTCCAGAAAAGATTTAATTAACTGAACTTTGATATTTTTTCCCCATTGGTATGCGACTGTGTTTTGTGCCTAAATGTAGTGGTAAGCCTATCTTCTGTGTTTCTGGTTTGTCCAGTAGTTTTCCTCTCTGTTAAACTTAATATAGATAAGCTTTAGTAAGATACGGCATTGTGAGCACATGCATTTTCAGTGTCTTACCCATATTAATTCTGCTGGTGCCGTCTACCTGTGATTTTTACATTTTGTCGATGAAAAGGCACAGGCAAACTACATTCGAGGAAGTAAAAGGAATGGGAAATTAAATATGAAAGAATCCCTCAGATCTCTTGGAATTGATGAGATAGTTCTGCATTTTCTTGCTCATGTGTGCAGAACAACTAGGCTTCATTTGCCCTTGGATTTTAAGTCTCTTCAGAGCACAGCTGCTGTCTAAGGTGATGGAATTATCTGTAAATTCCTGTCAGAGTCTCTGACAGGCCCCAAAAAGGGTTGGCACAAACAAATCATTTCTCTAACTAGTTGGGCTATTTAAAATTATACAGTAAGGTGTACATTTCAGTTCAAATGAAAATGAGACACTGATTAGAACATCATAAAGCAGTCAGAATGAGTGGGCAACATACCTGTTAATCTACTCAGTTCTTTGCTGGAATCCCTAATGCCAACGATTGCCCCATTTATGGCGCTAAAGCCTGTAACCTGAAATGTCTTTGCTGTTTGTGTCCAGTTTAGATTTAAGTGATTGCTGAGTTTTCTTCTGTATCCAGAGTCTTTTGATTCAGCTCAAGAGACATCATCTTTAAATCCTAGGTATAAATTCAGCCATGGCAGCTTAAGCCTCTAAAATCTCAGTATTTAGAGCATCAAAAACCCTGTAAGAATGCCGTGAGAATATTTGTATGTTGCTGAGAGAGAATGGAAAGTTAAGTATAATAAAGTACCTTTCTTTAAAAAATACATGTATGTTCATTTAATTTCTTTTTTGTTCCCTCATGGTCAACAAGAGTCCGAAATGCACTATTTGGGTGCAGTCTCAAAAATGACAGAATGATCTCTATTCATTTCCAAAGCAAACCATTCAATTATCACAGTAATCCAAGTCTTTGCCCCAGCCACTAATGCAGAAGAAGCTGAAGTTGAACGGTTCTAAACCTACAAGACCTTCTAGAACTAACACTCAAAAAAGATGTCCTTTTCATTATAGGGGACTGGAATACAAAACTAGGAAGTCAAGAGATACTGAACCTGGAATAACAGGCAAATATGGCCTTGGAGTACAAAATGAAGCAGAACAAAGGCTAACAGAGTTTTCCCAAGAGAATGCACTGGTCATAGCAACCACTCTCTTCCCGCAACAAAAGCAACAACTCTACACATGGGCATCCGTAGACAGTCAATACCAAAATCAGATTGATTATATTCTTTGCAGCCAAAGATGGAGAAGCTCTATACAGTCAGTAAAAACAAGACCAGGAGCTGATTCTGGCTCAGATCATGGACTCGTTATTGCCAAATTCAGACTTAAATTGAAGAAAGTAGGGAAAAACACTAGACCATTCAGGTATGACCTAAATCAAATCCCTTGCAATTATACAGTGAAAGTGACAAATAGATTCAAGGGATTAGACCTGATAGATAGGGTGTCTGAAGAACTATGGACAGAGGTTCGTGATATTGTACAGGAGGCAGTGATCAAAACCATCCCCAAGAAGAAGAAAGACAAAAGGCAAAATGGTTGTCTGAGGAGGCCTTACAAATAGTGGAGAAAAGACTAGAAGTGAAAGGCAAAGGAGAAAAGGAAAGATATACCCATTTGAATGCAGAGTTCCAAAGAATAGCAAGGAGAGATAAAAAGCCTTCCTCAGTGATCAATGCAAAGAAATAGAAGAAAACAATAAAATGGGAAAGATTAAAGATCCCTCAAGAAAATGAGAGATACCAAGGGAACATTTCATGCAAAGATGGGCACAATAAAGGACCAAAATGGTAGGGCCTTAACAGAAGCAGAAAATATTAAGAAGAGGTGACATGAATACACAGAAGAACTATACAAAAAAGATCTTCATGACCCAGATAACCACAATGGTGTGATCACTCACCTAGAGCCAGACATCCTGGAGTGAGAAGTCAAGTGGGCTTTAGGAAACATCACTATGAACAAAGCTAGTGGAGGTGATGGAATTCCAGCTGAGCTAGTTCACATCCTAAAAGATGATGCTGTGAAAGTGCTGCACTCAATGTGCCAGCAAATTTGGAAAACTCAACAGTGGCCACAGGACTGGAAAAGGTCGGTTTTCATTACGATCCTAAAGAAGTGCAATGCCAAAGAATGCTCAAACTACTGCACAATTGCACTCATCTCACATGCTAGCAAAGTAATGCTCAAAATTCTCCAAGCCAGACCTCAACAGTATGTGAACCATGAACTTCCAGATGTTCAAGCTAGATTTAGAAAAGGCAGAGGAAACAGAGATCAAATTGCCAACATCTGTTGTATCATCAAAAAAGCAAGAGAGTTCCAGAAAAACATCTACTTCTGCTTCATTGGCTATGCTAAAGCCTTTGACTGTGTGGATTACAACAAACTGTGGAAAATTCCTCAAGAGATGGGAATACCAGACCACCTTACCTGCTTGTTAAGAAATCTGTATGCAGGTGAAGAAGAAACAATAGGACCCAGACATTGAACAACAGACTCGTTCCAAATTGGGAAAGGAGTATGTTAAAGTTGTATATTGTCACCTTGCTTATTTAATATGCAGAGTGCATCATGAGAAATGCCAGACTGTATGAAGCACAAGCTGGAATCAGGATTTCAGGGAGAAATATCAGTAACCTCAGATATGCAGATGACACCACCCTTATTGCAGAAAGCAAAGAGGAACTAAAGAGCCTGTTGATGAAAGTGAAAGAGGGAAGTAAAAAAGGGCAGTGAAAAAGTTGGCTTAAAACTCAACATTCAAAAAACTAAGATCATGGCGTCCAGTACCATCACTTCTTGGCAAATAGATGGAGAAACAATGGAAACAGTTGATAGACTATTTTCTTGGGCTCCAGAATCACTGCAGATGGTGACTGCAGTCATGAAATTAGAAGATGCTTCCTTCTTGGAAGGAAAGCTGTGACCAACTTAGAATATTAAAAAGCAGAGACATTAATTTGCTGACAAAGGTCCATCTAGTCAAAGGTATGGTTTTTCCAGTAGTCATGTATGTATGTCAGAGTTGGACTGTAAAGTAATCTGGGCACTAAAGAATTGATGCTTTTGAACTGTCGTGTTGGAAAAGACTCTTGAGGGTCCCTGGGACTGTAAGGAGGTGAAATCAGTCCTAAAAATTCATTGGAAGAACTGATGCTGAAGCTGAAACTCCAATACTTTGGCCACCAGATGCGAAGAACTGACTCACTGGAAAAGACCCTGATGTTGGGAAAGGTTGAAGCAAGTAGGAGAAGGGGATGACAGAGGATGAGATGGTTGGGTGGCATCACTGACTTGATGGACGTGAATTTGCACAAGGTCCAGGAGTTGGTGATAGACAGGAAAGCCTGGTGTGCTACAATCCATGGGGTCACAAAGAGTCGAACACAACTGAGCGACTGAACTGATCTGAGCTGATGTTCCCAGAACTGCTCCATATTTGTGATGGTTAAAGGATTGTAAATAGAGAAATAAGAGCACTGAATTCTATTTCTGAGGTCAGATTATCTTCTTTCTGCCTTATTAGACTATGGCCTCCGAGTCTAAAGATGTAGTTCAGTGATAATGTGGGACAATTGTATATGTAATAAATTGTAGGGTAGCAGTACTGTTCCAGGCTTCTGGCACTATTATTTCTGCAACCCAGCATATTTCCTCTCCTTTCCTATTCCTTTAGTGCAGATTCTACTTCCTGTCTTCATATAGGGATCAGCACAAGAACTAATAGAGTCTTAGAGCTTCATTCACCTGTCTATGTGGTTGGTTCAGATCCGACACATGACCTGAACAAGGCCAGTAAGAGCCCTTGTCTAGGAGACTGTCCTATAGTGCAGTCAATAAGGAAAATTGCTTTTACTTCTGTGTTCCTGAAACTGGAAGGGTATCTGTGTCTACATGGGGCAGGCTCATTCACATGGACGTAATGGGTTTTCCAGAGAGTGGGTGGTGCGTGAAGTCCTCTCGAGGCCCAGACCAGGCACTGGCACTTCTCTACTTCTGCTGCATCCTACTGGCCAAAGTACAGGGCCAGCCCTGACTCAGACAATGAGGAAATAGTCTCTACTTTTAATGGGAGGAGTTGGAAGCCAAAGGACATGAGCATAGGCAGGCATGGAAAAATGAGAGCACAGCTAATCTACTAAAAAATTATGTGCTCTGTATAATAGGCTCCAATTTCATCCACCTCATTAGAAATGATTCAAATATATTCTTTTTAATGGCTGAGTAATACTCCATTGTGTATATGTACCACAGCTTGCTTATCCATTCATCTGCTGATGGGCATCTAGGTTGCTTCCATGTCCTGGCTATTATAAACAGTGCTGTGATGAACATTGGGGTACATGTGTCTCTTTCCGTTCTGGTTTCCTCAGTGTGTATGCCCAGCAGTGGGATTGCTGGATCATAAGGCAGTTCTATTTCCAGTTTTTTAAGGAATCTCCACACTGTTCTCCATAGTGGCTGTACTAGTTTGCATTCCCACCAACAGTGTAAGAGGGTTCCCTTTTCTCCACACCCTCTCCAGCGTTTATTGCTTGTAGACTTTTGGATCGCAGCCATTCTGATTGGTGTGAAATGGTACCTCATAGTGGTTTTGATTTGCATTTCTCTGATAATGAGTGATGTTGAGCATCTTTTCATGTGTTTGTTAGCCATCTGTATGTTTTCTTTGGAGAAATGTCTAGTTCTTTGGCCCATTTTTTGATTTATTTTTCTGGAATTGAGCTGTAGGTGTTGCTTCTATATTTTTGAGATTAGTTGTTTGTCTGTTGCTTCATTTGCTATTATTTTCTCCCATTCTGAAGGCTGTCTTTTCACCTTGCTAGTAGTTTCCTTTGTTATGCAGAAGTTTTTAAGTTTAATTAGGTCCCATTTGTTTATTTTTGCTTTTATTTCCAATATTCTGGGAGGTAGGTCATAGAGGACCCTGCTGTGATGTATGTCGGAGAGTGTTTTGCCATGTTCTCCTCTAGGAGTTTTATAGTTTCTGGTCTTACGTTTAGATCTTTAATCCATTTTAAGTTTATTTTTGTGTATGGTGTTAGAAAGTGCTCTAGTTTCATTCTTTTACAAGTGGTTGACCAGTTTTCCCTGCACCACTTGCTAAAGAGATTGTCTTTAATCCATTGTATATTCTTGCCTCCTTTGTCAAAGAAAAACACCAATACAGTATACTAACGCATATATATGGAATTTAGAAAGATGGTAACAATAACCCTGTATACGAGACAGCAAAAGAGACACTGATGTATAGAACAGTCTTTTGGACTCTGTGGGAGAGGGCGAGGGTGGGATGATTTGGGAGAATGGCATTGAAATATGTGTAATATCATATATGAAACGAGTCGCCAGTCCAGGTTTGATGCATGATACTAGATGCTTGGGGCTGGTGCACTGGGACGACCCAGAGGGATGGTATGAGGAGAGAAGAGGGAGGAGGGTTCAGGATGGGAAACACATGTATACCTGTGGCAGATTCATTTTGATATATGGCAAAACCAATACAATATTGTAAAGTTAAATAAAATTAAAAAAAAAATTGTTATGTGCGTTTCAAAAGTTTAGAAATTTCCTCACGGTCCTGGCTAATAAGCATTAGAGACAGGAATTGAGCCTTAATCTTATGACTGAAAATCTTGCTCTTTCAGTGTTTCTCTTTAGTCTTGCTGATTGATCCATGCAGTCCAGATGTCACAACTTAATTACTAATAGTTTCTAGAGTCCTGTTCTTAGATCACTTTTGAATGACTTGAAACTTGTTATGACAAGTTCCTTATTATAATAAAGGTATTAACTTTCTATGAATAGGTCTTCTTGAGCTATACTTACAAGCATTTTTATCCATATTTGTATCCACAAGAAAAGGAAGTTCATATTTTCAATTTGCATCACACTATGATTTGAAATACCAAGTGTTATTTTTGGAGAATAGATAAAATAACTTGTAGTGTATAGGAAGTTTAACCTTGGAGTACAAAATGAAGCAAGGCAAAGCCTAACTGTTTGTCAAAAGAACATGCCAATCATAGCAAACACCCTCTTCCAACAACCCAAGAGACCACTCTACACATGGACATCACCAGATGGTCAGTACCAAAATCAGATTGATTATGTTCTTTGCAGTCAAAAATGGAAAAGCTCTATACAGTCAGTGAAAACAAGACCTGGAGCTGACTGTGGCACAGATCATGAACTCCTTATTGCAAAATTCAGGCTTATATTGGAAAAAAAAAATGGGGGAAACCACTAGGCCATTCAGGTATGACCTAAATAAAATCCCTAATGCTTATACAATGGAGGTGATGAATAGATTCAGGGAATTAGATCTGGTAGACCGAGTGTCTGAACAACTATGGGTGGAGGTTTGTAACACTGTACAGGAGACAGTGACCAGAACCATTCTAAAGAAAACAAAATGCAAGAAGGGAAAGTGGTTGTCTGAGGAGGCTTTACAAATAGCTGAGGAAAGAAGAGAGGCTAAAGACAGGGGAGAAAGGGAAAGATACCCAACTGAATGCAGAGTTCCAGGGAATGGCTAGGAGAGATAAGAAGGCCTTCTTAAATAAATAGTGCAAAGAAATAGAGGAAAAGAATGAAATGGGAAAGACCAGAGATCTCCTCAAGAAAATTGGAGATTCCAAGGGGACATCTCATGCAAGGATGAGTATGGTAAAGGACAGAAATTCAAAGGATCTAACAGAAACAGAAGAGATTAGGAAGAGGTGGCAAGAGGATACAGAAGAACTATACAAAAAAAGTCCTAATGACCTGGATAACTATGATGGTGTGATCACTTATCTAGAGCCAGACATCCTGGAGTGTGAAGTCAAGTGGGCCTTCGGAAGCATTACTATGAACAAAGCTAGTGAAGGTGACGGAATTCCAGCTGAGCTATTTCACATCCTAAAAGATGATGCTGTTAAAGTACTGCACTCGATATGTCAGCAAATTTGGAAAACTCAGCGGTGCCCCCTGACTGGAGAAAATCAGTTTTCATTCCAATGCCAGAGTGTTCAAACTACCATACAATTGCGCTCATTTCACATGTTAGCAAGATTATGTTCAAAATCCTTCGAGCTAGGCTTCAGCAATACGTGAACTGAGAACTTCCAGATGTACAATTTGGGTTTAGAAAAGGCAGCAGAACCAGAGATCAAATTGCCGACATTCACTAGATTATGAAAAAAGCAGAGGAATTCCAGAAAAACAGATACATACTTCTGCTTCATTGACTATGCTAAAGCCATTGACTGTGTGGATTACCTCAAACTGGAAAATTCTTAAACAGATAGGAGTACCAGATCATCTTACCTATCTCCTGAGAAACCGTATGCAGGACAGGAAGCAACAGTTAGAACCAGACACAGAAAAAAAAAAAAAAATCCAGACACAGAACAACTGACTGGTTCCAAATTGGGAAAGGACTACGACAAGGCTGTATATTGTCACCCTGCTTATTTAACTTATATGCAGAGTACATCATACAAAATGCCAGACTGGATGAATCACAAGCAGGAATCAAAAGATTGCCAGGAGAAATAACAGCCTCAGATATGCAGATGATACCACCCTTATGGCAGAAAGCGAAGAGGAACTAAAGGTCCTCTTGATGAGTGTAAAAGAGGAGAGTGAAAAAGCTGGCTTGAAACCCAACATTCAGAAAACTAAGATCATGGCATCTGGTCCCATCACCTTATGGAAAATAGATGAGAAAAAAATGGAAGCAGTGGCAGACTTTATTTTCTTGGGCTCCAAAATCACTGCAAATGATGACTGCAGCCGTGAAGTTAAAGAAACTTGCTCCTTGGAAGAAATGCTATGACAAACCTAGACAGCATATTAAAAGCAGAGACATTGTCAACAAAGGTCCGTATAGTCAAGGCTATAGTTTTTCCAGTAGTCATGTCCAGATGTGAGAGTTGGATCATAAGGAAGACTGAGCATCAAAGAATTTATGCTTTTGAATTGTGGTGCTCTAGAAGACTCTTGAGTGTCCCTTGGACTGCAAGGAGATCAAACCAGTCAATCCTAAAGGAAATCAGTCCTGAATATTCATTGGAAGGACTGATGCTGAAACTGAAACTCCAATACTTTGGCCACCTGATGTGAAAAGCTGATTCACTGGAAAAGACCCTGATACTGGGAAAGATTGAGGGCAGAAGAAGAGGGGAGCAGAGGATGGGATGGCTAGATAGCATTACCAACTCAATGGACATGAATTTGACAAACTCCAGGAGATAGTGGAGGACAGAGGGGCCTGGTGTACTGCAGTTCATTGGGTTGCAAAGAATGCAACAGGACTTAGTGACTAAACAATAAGAACAATATAGTAATACTTAGAGATAATTAGTGCTTCCCTGGTGGCTCAGATGGTTAAAAATCTGCCTGCAGTGCGGGAGACCTGGATTGATAGTGGGGGAACACTTAGTTCAGGCAAGTGGGAAACTGGAAGTTGATGAGAGCTGTTCAGAGAGAAGAAGCCTGTCAACAAGCGGAAGGGAGAGACAGTGAGCCTCAATCCTGAAGGATTCTGAGGAGAGTAATAGTGATAGTGGCTGTCCTTTAAGCTGAGGAATCTTAACAGTGAAAGTGAAAGCGTTAGTGTCCCAGTCGTGTCCGAATCTTTGCGACTCCATGGACTGTAGCCCGCCAGGCTCCTCTGTCCATGGAATTCTCCCAGCAAGAATACTGGAGTGGGTTGCCATGCCCTTCTCCAGGGGTTCTTTCCGACCCAGGAATCTTTCCGACCCAGATATCCAGCATTGCAGGCAGATTCTTTACCATCTGAGCTACCTGGGAATCTTGCAGCTTGGTGTGAAAGGCCCCATGCATATTCCAGAGGCAGCTGTCTCCAGGGCTTCTCATAAGGATGGAGTACAGAGAGCCTGGTGTTGCACTATAAGACTCGCTGTCTCATATTGTGCCTCTACCAAAATAGTTAGCTCAAACGCTCTGTGCAGGCCTACTTTAAAAGTCTGGATGTTATAATTCTTCCTCTAGAACAGTCCTAAGGGTGTTGATGGAAAGGGATGGCCACACAGGCAACTTTACCTCATGAAATTTAATAATTAAAAAGCATGATTGCTGTGAAGAAAGGAAGATTAGGAAGGTATAGAAACAAACAGTGTACAGCAACAAAAAGGTACAGAAACAAACAGTGAAAAATGAAGAAGACAACTGTCAGAAACTTTCTTTCTGCAACTGAAATAAGGGCTTCTCTAGGAGGGAACACTAGTGAGTAGAACTGAACACTTGCAAACATTTTGGAGTTCATTTGGTTTGATGTGGGATGACTGGAACTCACACCTGGGATGTGGGCATAAGAAAGGGGAGTGTTCAAATGGTTCACATGAGGCAGGAGAAGGGGAAGGAGGACAGGTAAGAGGACATCTTTGGATTGGTGAGAAAGCAGATGGCTTTATGACTTATAAATCGGTTAGTAGGGATAAAGGTCATATGTATAATTTTTAAACATCATATTAGCCTGTACATTCAACTTCTTTTCATTACTTTGATAAACATGCCAATCTCATACCAGAATAGGTTCTGATTTTGGAATCTGGCGGTCAGGAAAAGACAGGGTAGCAAAAGAACTGTAATGTGTTCTCTTTGGAGGAAACAAAACAGGGATTACATTCTCCCTGACAAGTTTCCTAAGTGATTTAAGAAGGTTTGTGCATTCTGTGTTTAGAAACACAGAGAAACTTTGAATGGAGAATCTGTTTTCCCTCTTGTCTGTTGGTCTGCATTCTGGCACTGGGTGACTGCCTCAATCAGAGGAATTTGGCCTGCAGTCAAGGCTGGATCTCAGGGCTGTGGGGCCTGACATTCCTGTACCCCACATCTGAGACTTTGTATCTACAGTCATCTGACTGTAGACTCTTTCCCCTCAGCAAAAGGTGCAGGGTTCTAACCATGTGGGTGAGAATAGAAGCCTGAAGTCAGTTTTCAGCATGAACCATTTGAGACAATAGAGTACATTTTATGTTTTAAAGGAAAAATAACCCAAGGAAATTAAAACAGATCCATGGCCATATAGGACTGTCTCAGAAAGAAGACTAAAATTTTTTTTTTAAAGTTCAAGTAGGCCAACTCCATATAATCATTTTAAGCTTTTAAATCACAAGTTTGAGCTGTAGGAATGTCTTTTTTGGTAAATACAGAGGAAAGATCAGCCACTAGAACCATTTATCTTGCATTTGTTCAAAGCACTGAGTAAATTAGAGCAAATTTTAGAGTTTGGAATTCTTCTGTGGTGTGACAAAATCAAAGAGTTGTTGAATTTGTATTACCTGTATATTTTGCAGTGATTGACCTTTCTTCTAAATCTGTAATTAAAAAGGGAAGGAAAAGCAACCAAACATGAAAGCAGTTTTGCATTCTTTACTTTCAAGTTCTGGTTGAAGGTATTTGAAAGATCAGGATGGTTTTCCATCTCTGCTGTTTTGGACATGCTTTCAAAAAACCAGTGTAATCTTCTAGATTCTATAATCTTCTATATTATTATTAATATACATGTTATTCTTTACAAAGTTATAGATAACTGCTGCCACCAGTTTTGCTGTCAGCAAAGGGGCATCTGTCTGTGGATGCTTCTTTTTATGGTTTCAGTCTCTGAATATTTATGTCATAAGCCAACTTTGCTTGAATATTTTTTGAGTACACTTTTATTTTGGAATAATTTTATATGCACAGAAAATTTACAAAAAGAGTGTAGCAAGTTTTCATATACACTTCACCTATCTTTTCCTAATGTTTGCCATCTGTAAGTGGGTGGAATGGTGGCCTGCAGAATCCATGTCCACATCCTAAACCCCAGAATCTGTGAATGTGACCTTATTTGAAGAATCTTTGCTGATGTAATTAAGCATTTGAAGATGAGATTGTTCTGGATTATCTGAGTGGGCCTTAAATCCAATGACAGAGGTCCTTATAAAAGACACAAAGAGCAGGGACACATGGGGAGAAGAGGACAAGGCTCATTTCTTCATTGATATTCCCCTTTCCGAACTAGGATCCTATCCAGGATATCAAACGGTGCTGCTTGTCAGGTCTCTACAGTCTTTGTTCTGTGACAGTTTCCTAGTCATTGTTTGTTTTCCATGACCTTGATGGTTTTGGCAGCCCTGGTTAGATATTTTGTAGAATATCCCCCACTCTGGGTTTGTCTACTCTTTTTTTTTCATGATTAGACTGGATTGTGAGTTCTGGGAAAGAATACGATGAAGGTGTATTGCTTCTTTCATTACATCATGTTGTTGTCGTTCAATTGCCCAGACGTGTCCAACTCTTTGTGACCCCGTGGACTGCAGCACACCAGGCTTCTCTGTCCCTCACCATCTCCCTTAGTTTGCCTAAGTTCATGTCCATTGCATCAGTGATGCTGTCCAGCCATCTCATGCTCTGTTGTCCCCTTCTCCTCCTGCCCTCAGTTTTTCCCAGCATCAGGGTCTTTTCCAAGGAGTCAGTTGTTCGCATCAGGCGACCAAAATGCTGGAACTTCAGGTGTAGCATCAGTCCTACTAATGAATATTCAGGGTTGATTTCCTTTAAGATTGACTGCTTTGATATCATCGCTGTCCAAGGGACTCTCAAGAGTTTTCTCAAGGACCACAGTTCAAAGGCATCAATTCTTCAGCACTCTGCCTTCTTTACGGTCCAACTCTCACAACCGTTCATGACCACAGGAAAGACCATAGCCTGACTATACGGACCTTTGTCAGCAAAGTGACGTCTTTGCTTTTCAGTACACTGTCTAGGTTTGTCATAGCTTTTCTGCCAAGAAGGAAAGAGGCACATTTATTATTACTTCATAAAGGGCGTGTATATCCACATGACTTGCCCCTGCTGATGTTAATCTTATCATTTAAATGTAGAGTTTTCCAGGTTTCTCCATTGTGAAGTTACTATTTTCCTTTTCTATTCTCTGTTCTTTGGAAGTAAGTTTTTAAGCCCAGCCCACACTCAAGTAGGTGGGAGATTAAGCTATACCTCCTTGGAGCAGGGAGAGGATGGTAGGTATTATGTGGAATTTTTCTCTAAGAAGTATGCCTTCCTTCTGTCTTCCCTGTCTTCAGTCATTTATTTATATCAGTATGTATGTACATTTAGCCACTCAGGCATGTCCAACTCTTTGTGACCCTGTGGACTATAGCCTGCCAGGCTTCTCTGTCTCTGGGATTCTCCAGGAAAGAATACTGGAGTGGGTTGCCATGGCCCCCTCCAGGGGATCTTTCTGACCTGGGATTGGACCTGCATCTCTTATGTCTCCTGCATTGGCAGATGGGTTCTTTACCACTAGCGCCACCTGGGAAGCCTGTATATCAGTATAAATGTACTTCTGTTTATTCTATCATCCAGTTATACGTCATGATCTAATACAACAACATTATTTATTTATTTTTGCCCAAATTGTTCTAGCTTTCCTGGGTCTTATTGTTGTTATTTTTTTATTACCTTATATGATATTGATTTAAGCTTTCTTTTTGTTCCCTGGACTATTGCTGCATAACAAATTAACCCTAAGCTTAGTTGCTTAAAACAACAAACATTATTATCTTAGGGTTTCTCTGGTTGTGACTTACTGAGTACCTCCGATCCCTCACAAGTGTGCAGTCAGCGTGTCAGGTGGAGCTGTGGTGTTCTGAAGCCTCGACTGAAGAGGCTGACACACGTGGTGTTTGTAACCCTCAGGGCCTTGCCAGCTATTGCATGCAGACATAGGCAAGGGACAGTCACAGACCACTCACAGCACAGCACCTGGCTTCCCTCCAAGCAGGGTGGGCAGGGGGAGGGGCGCCCAAGATGGAAATCGTAGTGTTTCTTGTAACCTAATCTTACAGGTGGCAGCCTGTCACTTTTGCTCACATTCAAGGGAAGGGACAATTCAGTGGCCTGAATGCAGGGAGGCGGGATCACTGGAGCGCATTTTAAAGGCTGCCAACCACACCCAGAATTCCACTGTTGCAGTTGCTCACTTTACTTCACTAGGATGGACAGAAGCAGAAGAGAAGGGGGAATCTTTGAAAAGCAGAACCCCACTGGATTAAATGTTTTGTTTGCAAGAACTTTTGACATTGCATCACATACTACATAATATCTATCTCATTATTATTCATTTGCACATTTGTTTATTCATTCATTAAGGAGTATACAACATGTAACTCATGAAAATGCAGTGTGGCATGTGACATTTCTGACCCCTAGATGTGGTCTACCTAAAATCTTGGGAAAGTCTTTTTTTCTTAACTAGATAGCACCTGTGCACTTGTAGGTCTTTTAAGCCCAAACACCATAGTGCCACTTCTACCAGCTGACATGTGAGCAGAAGTAGAACAATTATTAACTGTAATTGAAGCTAAATCGAAGCTAATTGTAAATCGAAGCTAAACTTTAAGTTGTTCACATTGAATTCATTAAAAATTTCATAATGAACCTAGGGAATTATGAAGAATTACTGACAATAACACCAGTAAGTCTTCCATTTGAATTCAATTCACATTTAGGTCCTTAATCATTAAATAAAATCATTTATTTGTGTCTTCTAATTAAAAAATAATAATTTATGCTCCCTGAAGAACACCTGAAAATGAAGAAAAGCCCAAAGGAAGAAGTTAGCTGATTTCAGAGGCTATGTTCTTAATCATTACTCTATACTTTTGAAGTGAGTGTGTGCGCTCTGGGCCTGCGTTTCTGCATGGGCGAAATATAGGAGTAGTCCTAAATGCATGGTCTCCTATGTCCTCTACTTGTTTGCATGTATAATAGAATTTTATCATATGCATAATTAGCTTACTCAACTTCAAAATTTCTCCAATTCAGGAGTGAGAGCCAGAGAGTAAGAGGGAGAAAGAGTCCATGGGATTCTCCAGGCAAGAATACTGGAGTGGATTGCCATTCCCTTCTCCAGGGGATCTTCCCGACCCGGGGACCCAACTTGCATCTCAGGTCTCCTTTACTGGCAGTTGTGTCCTTTACCAGTAGCGCCACCTGGGAAGCCGTTACATAATACAGGACACTTAAATAATCAGTTGTCAGTGCAGGTTGGTCAAACAAAACCTATGGAAATAATGTAAAAATGATCTCACTTAAGAATTATTTTTATCACTGACAATGGACAGGAGTGTATTGTTTAGATGACCAAGTAAGTTAATGTAGATTCACCTACACTCTTGAAGAGTTGAAGAATTAATTGATGTCAGTGGTGGAACATGTATAGGTGATTAATTAGGGGAGCCAATAAAGCATCTTACAGAGCTGTAAAAAATGCATACTATACTTTTTAGCAGTGTAAAGTATTTTAAGGATACATGATGCTGTATATGATTTTCTTCACTTAACTGACTTTAAAATCAAACCTAGAAGTAATATGTGAATCTGTTTTAACAGATACCTACTGAAAATGGAAAGATACAGTTTGAAAACAAAAGGTTCATTCTGGTCTCACAAAGGACTGGACTATTGCCGAGGTCCAGCCCCGGCTGATCCAGGGAGTTCGAAGGGGAGACGGCATTGGCGATTAATTTAAATATTCATCAAAGATATAAAGAGTAATAGCATGAGGATAGCTCAGTAGGAAAATTCAGCGGAGAAAAGAGGCTGAGTAGCTTGGTTTACACGGAAAATCAATATAACCTGTGACATCAGGTTAGCCCTGACCATGGAGGCTGCAGGCGCCCTCTCGAATAGCGGAAGGTGCCCCACCTTAGGCACCTTCTCGAGTGGGTCTTAGAAGCCCAGGCAAATAAATGGTCGCAGAGGACCTCCACGCTCCAGATGGAAACTTCAGCCGGAATGTGAAAAGAAAGAATGACATGGGGAGACCAAGCTTCGGTGAGCAAGGCCCTTAGCTTTATTTTCAACTGGGGCTTTTATACCATAAGTTGTACATAGAGGATAATAGGGGGCGTGAAACCATGCAAAGTCAGCAGTCTTTGATCCTTATCAAAACCAGGGTTTCTTTCCTGCAAATTTATCGTATATAAATGGTTTAGGTGATTTACATCATCTTCTGGCCAGAAGGCCTATTAACGTTTTATGACTCTTGACAGAGGTTTGTCAACCGTAAGACTTATTTTCTCTAGGAGTAATTATTTTAAGGTTTGGCGCCATCGTCCGGAGGTGTTACATAAAGTTGCATTCCTATAGGGCAGAGGTGCAGTGGGTTTACAACAAAGGAAAGAATTTATTACCTTAAGGGTCTAAAGTTGCTAACACCAAGGCCACTACTTATTTTTTCTACATAACAACTATATTAATTAAATCACATTCAAGGATACAACACAGGGGATGTGGAAACTTGGTAGCAAGCATTGGCTCATCAATCAAATCTTTTACTAGTTTTATTCTGACAGTTTCTAACTCTCTGAGAGGCTTTAAGCTATTTGAATATCTTAAGCTTCCCCTGCCTCTCATGGCTGAGAGACTGTAAACAATCGTATGCATAGCTGTAGGAGTCCGGGTAAACTTGTCAGGCCAGTTAGAGAGCTATCTGAGGGGTTTGGATTTAAACACTCCTAATGCCCAGGAACTTATTAACTGGAGCTGTAAGTTAACTCTTTATCAAAGAGAGCGAGATGGTGGTGGGGGACAGCCCCCAGTAAAGTCAGAGGTGAGAGCACAAAGCAGTAAAGTAGGCAGACTCTGGTTTTGGGGGTAGATGCTCGAGCATATCCAGGGGGACTCCTGAGGCTCGATCCCACCCTTGCGTATGTCAGGCCTCCTTCCTCACGACCTTTGCCATGGGCGGAGGTCCTCGTGCCGGCTCCCAGCAGACTATGACCAAAAATCCATTAGGATTCACGTAGTAGTTTTCTGGATCTTATTCTTTATTTCTCTGCTTCTGTGTGGGAGCTTGCCTCATTCTTTTTTTCATGCAAATTTTTTTGCTTCTCCATGCCTAGATGGAAAATGGCCATCCTAAAGAATTTTTCAGACCAGGCATGCAATGGAGAATGACTAGTGTTTCTGAGATTTAATTCCAAATATTCTGGAGGATGTGCAATTTCAGATAGGTTTATGGGGGCCAAGAATGGCTGTATGCCCACTTTCCAGGAGAGGCCATGGGGAAGGAATCAGACCCTAGTGGAGCTGGCACACGGTGTATTTTAGCAGCCAGCCACAGATGGCCTCACGGAGGTTCCTGGATCCTGCAGGCAGGGCTCAGAAGCAGAGGGAAGAGTCACTGAACTCCCCAGGGCCCTGCGGACAGAGTGTGGGAGGCCTTAGGGTGGTGAGGGAGGACCAGACAGGACATCAGATGCTTTAGAAAGTAACCAACGGCATGTAGATCCCTGTAGATCCCTGGAGACTTAGATATGACCCAGGAAAGGAAAAGTATGAAAGGAAGAATGCCAAACCAACACAGATTAAATTTTAACCTGTCTAGGGACATGGAACTTAAAGGTAGACTGAATCATGGAGAAGAACTATGTTGATGGCACACCTGTTTTGAGATGCTAGGACTTGCATCTCATACCCATGGGGACCTGGAATGTCTGTGATTCCTGAGGCAGCATATTTCTGGACTACAGATCGCAGATACCTTCCAGAAATAGGGTCAAAGTCCCTCTGGGGGCAATACTTATGAACCCATGCAGAGATAAGGTAAGTGCTCCAGAAACACCAGTGATCAGAAAACTGGACTGTAGTGAGATCAAGTTTGCAAGAGTTTTACAAAAATACTTTAAAATTTGGGGGCAACCTGAGGGCTGATGGGCAGAAGAGAAGACAAATGTAACCTTATAAATGGGTGAATTTGAGCTTTGTAAGTGTCAGGAAGGCAGTGACAAAGGAAGGTGCATGGCATCTTCTCAAGGCATATTCTCAGACTCAGACTCTGGATGTAGAGTGGACTCTAAGGAGAAAGGAGTGATTCCAAGCAACACGAGCTCTCACCCTGCCAGATGGCATAGATGGGTATTTACCACAGCAGCTCTTTTGGGAGGCCCTTACCTAGGCTATTTGTAAGGTAGCTTGCAAGGCAGAAGGATCCTATTACTCTGCTTAATGCATTGATGCAATGGCCAGGGCCACAGTCAGACGCTGTCTTAGGAAAGGAGATAGGACTTCTTAACAAGCCTCCAGAGGGCACAGCTCTACATTGGAGAATGTTTCTAAGACTAGTGAAGCACAACACTGCTATTTTGTTTGCCAGAAAAAAGGACAATTTTAATGATGACTTTGCCTTAAAGGAAACCCTCAGTCATTAATACTGGAGGTAAGGTCTGCTTGGTGAGGGTAAGAGGAAAGGGTCTCAGAAAAGTGAGAGGACCAAAGAGTAGGGCCATTTTCTACCTTCAGGAAAGAGTCTGGGGACTTCCCTGGCGGTCCAGTGGTTAAGATCCCCTGGTAGTTTAGCTGGTAAAGAATCCACCTGCAATGCAGGAGACCCTGGTTCAATTCCTGGGTTGGACAGATCTGCTGGAGAAGGAATAGGCTACCCACTTCAATATTCTTGGGCTTCCTTGGTGGCTCAGCTGGTAAAGAATCCGCCTGCAATGCGGGGGACCTGAGTTTGATCTTTGGATTGGGAAGATTCCCTGGAGAAGAGAATGGCTACCCACTCCAGTATTCTGGCCAGGAGAATTCCAGGGACTGTACAGTCCATGGGGTCGCAAAGAGACGGACATGACTGAGTGACTTTCACTTTCACTTTCCAATGCAGAGGATGCAGACTTGATCCCCTGGTTGGGGAACTAAAAACAGCTATGGTTTTTCCAGTAGTCATGTATGGATGTGAGAGTTGGACCATAAAGATACCTGAGCACAGAATTTACGCTTTTGAACTGGGATGTTGGAGAACACTCTTGATAGTCCCTTGGACTGCAAGGAGATCAAACCAGTCCATCCTAAAGGAAATAAGTCCTGAATATTTATTGGAAGGACTGATGCTGAAGTTCGAATACTTTGGCCACCTGATGCGAAGATCTGACTCTGAAAAAGACCTTGATGCTGGGAAAGATTGAAGGTAGGAGGAGAAGGGAACGACAGAGGATGAGATGGTTGGATGGCATCACTGACTCGATGGACATGAGTTTGAGAAAGCTCTGGGAGTTAGTGATGGACAAGGAAGCCTGGTGTGCTGCAGTCTATGGGGTTGCAAAGAGTCACACACAATTGAGCAAGTGAACTGAATTGAACTGGAGAACTAAGATCCCACAGGCCAGACAGAGTGGCCAAATAAGTAAATTAAATAAAAACAGGAGAGTCTAGGCTCAGTAAACCCCTATATCTCTCCATTATCCAGACCTCTGGAGTCCAGAGATCTTGCAGCAGAGATTTTGGGAATGAGGTAATGGGAATTGAGGTTGAGGAGTCTGATCACACACCTGTCACCAACAGATGTCATCAGCTTTTCACTTCTTGGGTAAAGTGGGCTCCTTAATTCAGTAGAAATAATGGGTTGGTTTGGGGGGCAGATGGCAAAAGGATTATTGATGGGAGTGGGAGAATTTTATGGATGACCTCAGATAAGGAGAATTATAAAGGAGAAAGCCTCACCCAGGGCACATTTTTACCTACTTCACCTTTGGGCTTCCCTGGTGGCTCAGTGGTAAAGAATCTGCCTGCCAATGTGGTTGAGATGCAGGTTCAATACCTGGGTCCGGAAGATCCCCTAGAGAAAGAAATTGTAACCTACTCCAGTATTCTTGCCTGGATAATCCCATGAAGAGGAGCCTGGTGGGGTTGCAAAAGAGTCAGACATGACTTAGTGACTAACACCACCACCACCTTTGGGAACTCAGAGAAAATATCACTCCTGTGGTCAAGGGCCACTTGTCCACAGCAGTTTTCATCCTTCTGGGATTTGGACCCAGATCTGAGCCTGTGTGTGTGTGTGTGTGTGTGTGTGTGTGTGTGTACATGTATACGCACGTGTGTGTGTTTGAAGGGGGTATTTGGTGAGGGTGAGGAGTGATGCCTGCATGTGGAGTAAATTTGCTTTGCAGGGATGTAAATATTTAATTCAGGAGGAGGATATGGTGGAATAATACCGTGGAGATTTATTATTTTATTTCTTCTGGCACATCTTTCCTCTTCCCATTGGAGCAGATGGCCAGCTCTGAGCTCATCACCCCAGGAAGGGAAGTGACAGTGTAGGAAGAACCTCTCTAGAGTTGTGTTCCCAAACCCTAAAGCCTTAGGGAATTAAGAGTATTTGGAGGTATCGACAAGATATTTAGAAGCCGTAGGAGGAAGAGAGCAGGCTTCCCCTGAGATTAAAGAGAGATCCCTCAGCTGGAGGGTAGAAGGGGAACCGGTTGAGCCTCAGAGAGGGGCCCGAAGCCCTGGTGCCTGAGTGCAGCTCTGGAGGAGTGGCCATGCGATGCCCGGCGAGTGGGGCCAAAACAGCCTCCCATGTGTTCCTGTGCACCAGGGAGCCTTGAAGCAGCAGACAGGTTCTCACATGTGGGCCCACACCTTGTCCTTCTTGTCCTGTGCTCGTCTGTCCGTGTGGTCTCTGCATTCTCTCCGTTATTTACACTGAGCAGTTTCACAGCCCCTTGTGGTGAGGTAGTGCTCACTTGAGTTTTTCTCTCTGCCAGGCTAGAGGAGTAGCTTGTGTACCATGCTAGATACAGATGTCTGTTGGGGGCAGTCATGTCCTGCCTTCCTCAGTGTTTCTCAAGGTCAGTCTCTATTTGAGACCCTGATACCTCTCTGAGGTCTCACTCACTCTGATAACCAGGTGCTGGGACCTTCAGGTTCTTGGGTTCTTCCTCATCAGCTTTCCTCTGCAGAAACTTCAGTGAGCCTCAGAGACACATGAGAACTTGCTAAAAGAGGGGAAAAAGTTTTATGGGATACAGTTTCCATGTTCTCTTACTTATACTGGGAATTCTCTGTGAGTCACCCCCACCCCCAAGCCCATGGATTCATAACAATGAATTATGGCCAGAGGTCTCCAGGTACCTCTCTTTGTGGTGAACTTGAATTTTTTCACAGTAACAGCTCTTTGAGCAGTCCAAGAGTTTTTGGAGGCAAAGAATTCCGGTTCTGAGACAGACAGGTTTTTTTCTACACTGCATCAAGATATGGCATTATCAAGCTCCACATCACTCCTGCTTCTGGACTTAGTATGACCGTGGTCTGCACCAGCCTGGTCACACAGCACACAAAGGAAAGTCACATATTACTTTGGTTTGGTCATAAAACCAACATCTAAAGCAATAATTTACAGTGACAACTACCGTGAAACTTTCTCAAATATTCAGTTGAGCTTCATGTGAAGTAGATGACCCATATTTAGGGACAGTGTTGTACTTTAAAAGTTTCTTTAAACTCCACAATCATGTTCAATGTGGTGCTCACACCATGAGAAGTAAATTAAGGGAAGAGCACTTTACGTCTCAGATTAATCTCAATTTGGGCTGTAAATGAAATGGGGCAAAGATGCACACATTATTTGCGACATTTATTATAATTCTCTCTCCTGGTAGAGAAAGTACAGACAGTGTTAGATGTGGTTGAAAGTATAAAGAAATACCCACGAGCTTGATCTCAAGGGGTACACAGTTCTGCTTCTGAGATAATAGCAACTAAGAAGGGAAAGACAGTATAAAGGTCTCCAGTGGTCTTGAGCCATCTCTTGGTTTGGGGTCATTCGCTGCGGCTTCATTCTTGGGGCTCGTGTATCGGAAATACGTCTACTAGCGTCAGGTCACGTCCTCCTGCGTGGTGCCCAGTGGAATAGAGTTTGTCCTTGTGTGCCATTTGGAACATCTTGGGTTTCTCATTGGACCTTACTGGTTCACGTACTCATTCTAAGCTCATCATCACCACAAAGTGGAATGGATGGTAAGAGTAGAATGCAATTCTTTGATTGATTATGTTTTCATTTTATATTTTAATTCTAGAGTCGGGGTAGAGTTAACTCTACCTGTTCTGGCTGTAAGAAGATAGAATGAGGAAGAAGTTGGTTTCTCAGAGGAAAACTTTGATAATGCAATCTAGAAAAAGGTGAATGGATACTAGGGTAGAAAATGACATTCTTTTTTAAAAATAGTATTTATTCTTTTAAAAAGTTTTATTTATTTATCTTTTGACCGTGCTGGGTCTTTGTTGCTGCGTGGGCTTTTTCTCTAGTTGTGGGGAGTAGGGGCTACTCTCCAGTTGTGGTGCATGGACTTCACACTGCAGTGACTTCTCTTGTTATGGAGCATGGGCTCTGGGGCATGTGGGCTTCAGTAGCTGTGGCTCCTGGGCTCAGCAGTTGTGGCTCCTGGGCTCAGTGGTTGTGGCTCCTGGGCTGAGTACTTGTGGCTCCTGGGCTCAGTAGTTGTGGCTCCTGGGCTCTAGAGTACAGGCTCAGTAGTCTTGGCACACGGGCTTAGTTGCCCTGGGGTATGTGGAATCTTCCCAGACCCGGGGTTAAACCCATGTCCCCTGCATTGGCAGGCAGATTCTTATCCACTGTACCACCAGGGAAATCCCTAAATATTTATTGATTGGTTGACTACTCTGGGTCTTAGTTGTGGCATGCAGGATTTTTTAATTGCAGCATGCGAACTCTTGTTCACATGTGAAATCTAGTTCCCTGGCCAGGGTTGAAGCTAGGCCCCCTACATTAGAAGTGTGGCTGCTGCTGCTGCTGCTGCTGCTGCTAAGTCGCTTCAGTCATGTCCGACTCTGTGCGATCCCATGGACTGCAGCCCACCAGGCTTCTCCGTCCCTGGGATTCTCCAGGCAAGAACACTGGAGTGGGTTGCCGTTTCCTTCTCCAGTGCATTAAAATGGAAAGTGAAAGTGAAGTCGCTCAGTCGTGTCTGACTCTTAGCGACCCCATGGACTGCAGCCCACCAGGCTCCTCCATCCATGGGATTTTCCGGGCAACAGTACTGGAGTGGGATGCCATTGCCTTCTCCCTTAGAAGTGTGGAGTTTATCCAATGGATCACCAGGGAGGTCCTGAAAATTGACGTTCTTAAAAAGCTCTGAAATGTTGGAAATTTCTAGGTAGAAGAATGATATTCCGTTTTAAAGCTTTAGACAGTTGGTGAAAGGGAAGTAGGATGAGAAGAAGCCAGTCAAAGAAGCAGGGGACTACACCCAATGGGTTTAAGTTCAAGAAAGTAGGAGGAATTGCATCTTGGGTCATGCCTAAGAGTGACATGGATAAAGCATAGAATTCAGAGGTAGGCAATGAGGAATGAACTAATGGGTCCCTGTTTGAATTTTGGTGCAAAGTTGTTTTGTATTCCTCTTCCTAAGCCATTTCCCTTCCAGAGTGTTTCCAGAGGGTCTGAGACTTTAAGGGTATCTTACCAGAAGAGCTGGAATTTAGATGGATGGTTTTCCTTAAGCAGGATAAAAAATAATTCCAGTTATTATTAGTAGGTTATAATGCTTTTACCTTACTCTTTTACTGTCTCTCTTTCTCCTAATTAGGGTGACTACTAGAAAACCATGTAAAACAAGGACAAAATTAGGTCCTCAAAGATCACTGGAGCTTTTTCCTGCATTTTTTTTTTTCTGCAACACAAAAATGAGATTAATTGGAAAATGACAAAATTGAAGACATATTTCACTTGCTTTGAGTAAAGACCAGCTTTGATATAGAGTATTTGTATCATTCATTCTGAAAACAATTATGAGCTGATTTATATGTTACTGAATTATTGTTTAAAAACCATTAAATTATCCATTTGAGTTACTATAGAGCTTCTCAAAAAATGTATCAGATGAAAACAAGAACATTTAACATTCTGTATGTTATCAGGAGAAACAGTTTCATGGCACAATCTGTACTATTATTGCTTTTAGAAACATGTATTATTGTGTTGGATTGTCAGCAACTTGGACTGAGGACTTTTATAAGCAAAAATAAGAGGGGAAGCTCCTTTTCTGTGAGAGTGTTGGTTAGTCTTGCGTTTGTTTTGAAGATGTAATAGCTGCCATATGTTAGACCTATTAAATGAATGATGTAATTTAGGCTTCCTGTTGTCCTGCCAACTGCTCCATGCTGCCTCCTCACTTTTAGCGTGTGTTACTCCAATATGTCCATATATCACCCAGCAGTAGCTTCTTACACAATCACGTTAGTCTTTGGGCCCTTAACCCCATACATCACCTGTATAGGCTCCAGCTCCTTTTCTCCAGAATTAAAACTAATGAAAAATAATGGTAGACCTTGGCAAAGAGTGTGCTTGAAGGATGATAATCAACCCAATATTCTGGCTTGTGGGTAGAAAACCGAGGACAGGCTTGATGCTTAAGACAAAAAATACAATGTGAGATTAAGAGAATTCAGCCTTCTGCACAACATGAAAGATGGAAAATGCTTTATCTTTTGTGAAACATTAGATGGTCTGTTTCTCTACTTGAGTGAATGAGATGTTATAATGAAGATGATGAGAACAAAAGTAAAATCATTTATAATATAGTGTATGGCCCTATTCTTGAGCCACCTCTGATAGCTCCTCTCCAGGAAGATAAAATGTTCAGTCTGAGTATATTTATAGAGCTATAAACTACATATTTCCCATTTTTAATAAATGGGGAAACAGCCAAAATTGATTATTAACGTACCTCAAGTTGGCATTTATTTATCATTTATTAAAAGTAAATGTATGTCTTTTAAAAATTATATTGGAAAAATCTATTATCAATTATTCTATATAGGTTTAACTGAAATCTACTTCTCAGCCTAAGTTGCAGTGTGCTACAAATACCTTAGGACTGTTTCTATTGCCATTTTCCAGTGAATAAATTGGTTACTTAGACTTTCTTAAGCCTTAGAAAGGAGTCTTAGAATTTGCCAAGCAGCTTCAAAGACTTACGTCTTTGTATTATGTCTTATGTATTAAAATGTTAGGACTGTTTATTTTAACTCAGTATCCTAATATATTTTCAACATGGCAGATCTCTTTTTGCTACTTTGCATCTTTGTGTATTTCAATGTTTGTCTATGTTTTTTTCTTTAAACTTAGGAACAGATAATTTTCTTTAATTTACACCTTTTGAATTGTCCAGCAGGACCTAAATTAATTCTTTCCTTTGCTGGGAATGCCTAACAGTTGTACTCTTATGTAACCTGTTGGCTCCCACTTGTCATCTTAATGAACTTCCCCATTTCCTACTGTTTTACAATCTGTCCCTTTGGCATCTTAAAACTTCCTGCACCCTTCTTCCTTTGGTAAGCGTATTAGTTTGCTTGGGCTGCCATAACAAAGTACCACAGATTAAGTGGCTCAAGCAGCAGAAATTAATTGTCTTACAGTGTTGGGCTTCCCTGATAGCTCCGTTGGTAAGGAATCCGCCTGCAATGCAGGAAACCCTGGTTGGATTCCTGGGTTGGGAAGATCCTCTGGAGAAGGGATAGGCTGCCCACTCCAGTATTGTGGCTTCTCTTTTTGGGGACCTGGGTTCAATCCCTGGGTTGGGAAGATCCCCTGGAGAAGGAAATGGCTACCCACTCCAGTATTCTGGCCTGGAGAATTCCATGGACTGTGTAGTCCATGGGGTAGCAAAGAGTTGGACACAAATGAAGGACTTTCACAGTTTTGGGGTCTTGAAGTACAAGATCAAGGCATCAGCAAAATTGCTTCCTTCTGATGACCATGAGGAAAGGATTTGTTCGAGGCCTTTCTCCTCAGCTTGTGGATGGCTATCAACTCCCTGTTTCTGTACATCATATTCCCTCTGTATGTGTATCCACGTTCGCTCCTCTTGTAAGGACACTGATCATATTGAACGGGGGCCTAATGTCATGACCTTATTTTAAGTTAATTACCTTTATAAAGACCCTGTCTCCAAATATGGTCACATTCTGAGGTTAAGACTTCAATATATGAATTTTGGAGGGACACAATTCAGTCCATAACAGTGTGAAAGAAGAACACAGAAATATTCGATGTCACAAATACAGATCTGAATTATCAGACAAGAATCATATGGATATGCTGCATAGTGATACTAGTTTTCTAGCAGTCAAAAAGCTAACCTTGGTGAGGTTTACCCCCAGGCTTGTCCAGAAAACAATGCAAGTAGAGTTAGCAAATGTGTGGAAAGTAGAGATCCTAAAACAGAAATGGGGAAGGAGAGCCTCCAGAGCCTTACATACCAAATGGTAGTGAAAGTTATTCTTTTTAATAATGTAGAGGCATTTTAATTCAGATTACAACACATTCATGTAAACCAGCTCTCGCCTATCACAGCATTTCAGCACAGTATTATATTGAATATATGCTACCATGTGGGAGTCAACAATGTAATTTCTCTATTTTTTCAAGTCTTTACATGTAGCAAGAGCTCTCTAATGCATTATAAATGGTCAAACAGACCAAACCTATTTCTTTGGAGTTGTTATGCAGATGAGATGAGACTGTCAATAGTTTTGACTTTTAATGCCATGATCTCCTCCTCTGAATTAGAAGTTGTGACTGTACTAGAGATCTGAACTTTTTTTCATCATGACCCAGTGAAATGACTTAGGGGAACCCTGGTGGGTGCTGAAATTTTAGAAATGGAAGTTAGCCTTGGGGTTTATCCTGGGGATTTTGACTCAATCAAATCTATTGCTATGATTGCTGGTCTTCCAGGTTAATTCTGGGGACAGCTCAGGGCGTGTGCTGAATGGGGGAAGTGAAGGGTGGAAGGGGGATGTCCCAGCCTCTCCTTCATGAAAATTGACATGGTCTCTTAAAGGATCGCTCTGGATTAAGAATGCAGGACCAGTAGGATGAACCTGCTTCCATAGTGGTCATAGAGGAAGATACAAGGAAGGAAATGGGGACACCAACAGTTCCACTTAGCTGCTTCTATGAAAGGTTCTCAGAAAGGCTGGCATGTCATATATTCAAATTTAAAATGTTTCCTAAAAACTATACATTTCTGCATACTGACCATTTTGCTTCAGTTGGTTCTGGATATGGATTATATTACATTGGATGTTTTAGCAGGATCTTAGCATTTCTTTTGTTAATCTGCTTGGTGTTCTTTAGAAGTCACATTTTTGGAGTTTCACTTAAAATGGTGAATTTACCTTAGAAACAATGGGGATTACTGTCAAGTATTTTCTAAGCGGAATTTTCTTGAGCTATTATAAAGGACAGTAATCACTAATATGCCTAAACTAAGAAATTTCACTAATAGGTAAAAATTGGTTGGCTTATCTCTTTTCTCAGAAAGTATTGGTGATTTTCTGTAGCAGGAAAGAAGACGAAAACCCTCCCTGAACTCTTCCCTGGTTTCCTGTTTTATTTTCTGTATCCTAAAGAGAAATGCGTCCTGTTCTCCTTTCCCAGTTTTTCACTTCCTCTCTTATACTCAATCCCTGTACACCCACAGGGACTGATTCTCACTTCCACTGTTTTCGTTGTGCATTTCATTTATTTCTATAATCCTTCCACACAACTCAAAACAGTATATATATATATATATATATATATATATATATATATATATGTATTCTTAGAGGTGTCATCTCACTTGTGTTTTAAATTATAACACCAAGTGGAATTTTAATCAACCTTCCTAGGTCAGTTAAATAAAAAATTTTGGTACAAACCAAGAGTTGTAGTTACTGATATTTACTGAGTTTTCAATGATGGGAAAAAGATTATGATTGTACACAGTAACTCTTCATCTTGCAGGTTATGGAGTAAAATGATCTGAAGGCTCTCTCCTGTCAGTTTTATCCATGATATGAAGAGATCAATTCACTGTGTATATTCTTCAGATTCTCAAGCGTCTTCGCTCAGAGGAGGACCTGAGCTCCTTGTGCAAATGTATTCTCAGTCCTTGGTTACATGGTGAATATCTTGGACTCTTGTATTGACGTTTTGGAGCCTTTTTTTCCTTTTCTTTTTAAAAGTAAGTTAGGCATATGCTAAAGTCAGTGGCTGTGTTAAACTATATAGTTGGAGAGGAGAATCAGTAGTATTTGGAAAGGTCTTTTAATGAAAGCCTTAGGAAAGTATCTGCTTATTTATTAGAGTAGGGACTAAATGTATTAGCCAGAAACTGGTTGGAAAAATTGGCATTTTTCTTCTGGATGCTTATGTGGGGGCAGAGGGCTGAAAGGAAAATATTTAAAGGCATGTTGATTGATCTGGGAATGAATGGAAAGCTTTGGTAAGGATAAACTGATTTTATTAAATGGTAACCATCCTCAAGATGATAAAAACATGAAGAAGATAGGAGACAATACATCTTTCTTTTTTTTAAAACATATACTAATTATTTTTATTGAGAAATGCATTAAACATTGATACATCCAACCTCTGATTGAACCTTCAGACTTATCATATGTAGGAGCTATTGAAGATATATTGCACAATATAAAATTAAGCATATACAGTAAACATGATAATAAGTGACCTTTGCAGACAGGAGACTGCCACAGAGAAAAGTTGCCCAACAGAAGGGGGTTTGAAAAACATATTTAAAGACAATCAAAGATGAGTGATGGGAACTGAAACACATAAACAGAGAAAAAATACTCTTCAATAAATAGATATACAGAAAATGTACTTTCTGAAATGAGTAGATGTTTTTAACATCTCTAATTCTTTTGTTATACAACAATCCATACTGAAGAACAGGTGTTTAACTCCAAACATATAAATATGCCTATTTAGTCATGCCAGTTTTGCAAAGTACTTACAAATATAAAAAGATCTGTTTAATCCATTAAAAGGTACAAATTGACAGAGCAATAAAGGCTCACATAAGGATAAATATGTGTCAGAAGGAAACACCCTATGATCTGAGAGGAGGTTGATTTCACTGTGAATTGAATTTAGCACATGCTTCATTTTCTTATAGGTCCATTCCTCTCTCCTCTTTCCTCTTGTGTTCTGTCTTGCCCTCTCCTCTCTTGCCTCCTCTTCCCCATTTCCTCTTTGCCTCCATCTCTCCTCCCTTTAAGTGGATTAGTGAATTGTCCATCAGCAACAGGCTTCTTGGTAATAAATACAAAAACACCTACTGCAGCTCAAATTTACTGGCATGATGACCTAATGAATCTTTAATTGAAATTGGGCAAAAAATATCTTGACGCTTTAACATTGCTTGCTCAAGGAGTTTAAAGAAAAAAAGTTATATCAGATGGACAAAAAGCTGTATAAAAATATTTCAAGGTGATGACATTTATTTTTTATGAATGAGAATGCATCTATTGATTTTTGAAAGAAAAAACCTATACTTACTATCAGAAAACAATGTTAATAATGAGTCTGTCTAGAAGTGGAATCAATTTTTCTCAAGATTGTAGAGAAAATTCATATTTTAAAATCTATTTTCTACAGTATGTAAGTGAGTAGATGGCACATGGAAGTTTTCTTAAAATTTCTGAAACATAATTTCTTGATTTTTGTATAAGTTTATGTCATATTGTATGAATCTGTGGGGTGTTTTTCCCCTGTGTAAAAGAGAGATACTCAGAGAGGCATATTAAGATTCTTGTCTTTCAAAAAGTGTTTCACTTTTTTAAAGGTAAAATATCTACAATCAACCATTTTCCTACCAATTTGGATTATTTCTTCTAAACAAATGATGCATTTGTAGTACTTTATTAATATTGGCATCAGATCAGATCAAATCAGTCGCTCAGTTGTGTCTGACTCTTTGCAACCCCATGAATCGCAGCACGCCAGGCCTCCCTGTCCATCACCAACTCCCGGAGTTCACTGAGACTCACGTCCATCGAGTCAGTGATGCCATCCAGCCATCTCATCCTCTGTCGTCCCCCTCTCCTCTTGCCCCCAATCCCTCACAGCATCAGAGTGTTTTCCAATGAGTCAACTCTTCTCATAAGGTGGCCAAAGTACTGGAGTTTCAGCTTTAGCATCATTCCTTCCAAAGAAATCCCAGGGCTGATCTCCTTTAGAATGGACTTGCTAATATTATGTATACATTCCTGGAACATACAATGAAAAAACAGTTCAGAATTCTAGAAAGTGCAAGTGAAAGTGGTCCATTAGGACTGTGAACCTGGAGTTGGGTCCAGCATCCAGTCTCACCATGATTGGTTGGGATGCAGCTGTATCCCATGCTTAGCCAAGGAGGAGGTCTAGGAAGGGGGCATGTAAACTGCAGCCCTTATTCCCATCGTGCTTCTGTGGAATATGGGAGCATGGCCACTTGGTTAGCATTCTTGAAACTGGAATTTTTTCATGATTATATTTGTTAAGCCTCATCAGTTTTTACCTGTAGAGAAAAACTGTTGCAAAGAAAAAAATGTCATTTGCTTATTTCAGAGACAGGCAGTATGGGAGACCTGGGATGGGAGAAGTTGTCTGCATTGGGCTTTGGGTGAATTCAGGGACAGAGGTGTCTTGGCAGTGATTCTCAGTGTGGGAGTGAGGTATTTTGCCCCAAGAAGAACACTTAGCATTATCTGGAGACATTTTTGATTGTTAGGACTGTAGGAGGGCATGGTACTGCCATCTCTTAGGGAGAAGCCAGAGATGCAACTAGATATCCTACAGTGCACAGGATCCCCCAATCCATACCCCTTCCAGAAATTATTGGATTCAACATGACAGTAGAACAGAGGGTAAGAAACCTTGACCTAGAGACAAGGAGATGATTTAGCTGAAAACAGGGTGGGGATTTCCATGGTGGCTCTGTGGTAAAGAATCTGCCTGCCAATGCAGGAGACACAGGTTCAATCCCTGGCCCAGGAAATTACCACATGCCTTGGAGCATTCAAGCCTGAGTGCCCCAAGTACTGAGCCTCTGCTCTATTGCCTAGGAACCACAGCAACTGAAGCCTGGGCCCCGGAACAAGAGAAGCCACCAAAATGAGACGTCTTTGCACCACAGTGAAGACTATCTCCCAATCACCACAACTAGAGAAAGCCTGAACGGTAGTGAAGACCTAGCACAGCCAAAAAAGAGAGAGAGAAAAGCATGAGAAGTGAATCTTACCACGAGGCCTGGTACAGAAAAGGAGCAAACTGAGACCCTGTGGGTGGGAAACTGCTAGAAAGCAAATAGTGTCCCCAGGGTGGATGGGGGAAAGGATGGAATGGAGTGCGGTATATTTGGAGGAACGTCTGTTCCTTAACAAAAGTATCTAAAGCAGAAGCCAACATCTGTTACTTTAGAGAGGGAGTTAATTTTCTCCTGGTTCCTTTTCTGGAGGGATCTGTGGTCAGAACACTTCTTGCACATTTGTGCTCACTTTTTACTGTCTGCAGAACCAGAAGGAGATAAGATCTACCATCTCTTTTCAGTTCAGTTCAGTTCAGTTACTCAGTCATGTCTGATTCTTTGTGATCCCATGGACTGCAGCATGCCAGGCCTCCCTGTCCATTGTCAACTACTGGAGTTTACTCAAACTCATGTTCATTGTGTTAGTGGTGCCATCCAACCATCTCATCTTCTGTCGTCCCCTTATCCTCCTGCATTCAGTCTTTCCCAGCATCAGGGTCTTTTCCAATGAGTCATATCTTTGCATCAGGTAACCAAAATATTGGCATTTCAGCTTCAGCATCAGTCCTTCCAATGAAAATTCAGGACTGACTTCCTTTACGATGGACTGGTTGGATCTCTTTGCAGTCAGAGGGACTCTCAAGAGCCTTCTCCAACACCACAGTTTAAAAGCATCAATTCTTTGGCACTCAGCTTTCTTTACAGTCCAATTTTCACATCCATACATGATTACTGGGAAAACCATAGCTTTGACAAGACTGACCTTGGTTGGCAAAGTAATGTCTCTGCTTTTTAATATGCTGTCTAGGTTGGTCATAACTTTTCTTCCAAGGAGTAAGCGTCTTTTAATTTCATGACTGCAGTCACCATCTGCAGTGATTTTGGAGCCCAAGAAAATAAAGTCCGTCACTGTTTCCACTGTTTCCCCATCTGTTTGCTATGAAGTGATGGGACCAGATGCCATGATCTTAGTTTTTTGAATCTTGAGCTTTAAGCCAACTTTTTCACTCTCCTCTTACACTTTAATGAACAGCCTCTTTAGTTTTTCTTTGCTTTCTGCCATAAGGTTGGTGTCATCTACGTATCTAAAGTTATTGATATTTCTCCTAGCAGTCTTGATTCCAGCTTGTGCTTCATCCAGCCCAGTGTTTCTCATGATGTACTCCGCATATAAGTTAAATAAGCAGGGTGACAATATACAGCCTTGAGGTGTGCCTTTCCCTATTTGGAATGAGTCCATTGTTTCATGTCCAGTTCTAACTGTTGTTTCCTGATCTGCATACAGATTTCTCAGGAGGCAGGTCAGGTGGTCTGGTATTCCCATCTCTAAGAATTTTCCAGAGTTTGTTGTGATCCACACAGTCAAAGGGTTTGGCATTGTCAATAAGGAAGAAGTAATATTTTACTGGAGTTCCCTTGCTTTTTCGAAGATCCAATGGATGTTGGTAATTTGATCTCTGGTTCCTCTGCCTTTTCTAAATCCAGCTTGAAAATCTGGAAGTTCATGGTTCATGTATTGTTGAAATCTGGATTGGAGAATTTTGAACATTACTTTACTAGTGTGTGAGATGAATGCAATTTTGTGGTACTTTGAGCATTCTTTGGCATTGCCTTCTTTGGGATTGCAATGAAAACTGACCTTTTACAGTCCTGTGGCCACTGCTGAGTTTTCCAAATTTGCTGACATATTGAGTGCAGCACTTTCATGGCATCATCTTTCAGGATTTCAAATAGCTCAACTGGAATTCCATCACCTCCACTAGCTTTATTTGTAGTGATGCTTCCTAAGGCCCACTTGACGTCACATTCCAGAGTGTCTGGCTCTAGGTGAGTGATCACATCATCATGATTATCTGGGTTGTGAAGATCTTTTTTGTATAGTTCTTCTGTGTATTCTTGCCACCTCTTCTTAATATCTTCTGCTTCTGTTAGGACCATACCATTTCTGTCCTTTATTGAGCCCATATCTGCATGAAATGTTCCTTTGGTATCTCTCATTTTCTTGAAGAAATCTCTAGTCTTTCCCATTCTATTGTTTTCCTCTGTTTCTTTGCATTGATCACTGAGGAAGTCTTTCTTATCTTTCCTTGCTATTCTTTGGGACTCTGCATTCAGATGGGTATATCTTTCCTTTTCTCGTATGCTGTTAGCTTCTATTCTTTTCTTGGCTATTTGTAAGGCCTCCTCAGACAATCATTTTGCCTTTTTGCACATCTTTTTCTTGAGGATTGTCTTGATCCCTGCCTCCTGTACAATGTCATGAACCTCCGTCCATAGTTCTTCAGGCACTCTCTCTATCAGATCTAATCCCTTGAATCTATTTGTCACTTCTACTGTATAACTGAAAGGGATTTGATTTAGGTCATATCTGAATAGTCTAGTGATTTTCCCTACTTTCTTCACTTAAATCTGAATTTGGCAATAAGGAGTTCATGATCTGAGCCACAGTTAGCTTCCAGTCTTGTTTTTGCTACTGTATAGAGTTTCTCCATCTTTGGCTACAAAGAATAAAATCAATCTGATTTCAGTATTGACCATCTGGTGATGTCCATGTGTAGAGTCTTCTCTTGTATTGTTGGAAGAGGGTGTTTGCTATGACCAGTGTGTTCTATTGGCAACTCTATTAGCCTTTGCTCTGCTTCTTTCTGTACTCCAAGGCCAAATTGCCCTGTTATTCCAGGTGTTTCTTTACTCCCTACTTTTGCTTTCCAGTCCCCTATAATGAAAAACCATCTCTTTTAGGTCTCATCTACCTTGATGAAGACCTACAAGACCTTCTAGAACTAAGACCTATAAGACTAACATCCAAAAAAGATTTCCTTTTGATCATAGGGGACTGGAATGCCAAAGTATGGAGTCAAGAAATACCTGGAGTAATAAAGTTTGGCCTCAGAGTGCAAAATGAAGCAGGCCAAATTCTAATAGAGTTTTGCCAAGAGAACACACTGGTCATTGTAAACACCGTCTTCCAGCAACACAAGAGAAAACTCTACACATGGACATCACCAGATGGTCAATACTGAAATCAGATTGATTCTGTTCTTTGCAGCCAAAGATGGAGAAGCTCTATACAGTTAGCAAAAACAAGACTGGGAGCTGACTGTGGCTCAGATCATGAACTCCTTATTATTAAATTCAGACTTAAAGTGAAGAAAGTAGGAAAAACCACTAGACTATTCAGGTATGACCTAAATCAAATCCCTTACAGTTATACAGTGGAAGTGACAAATAGATTGAAGGGATTAGATCTGATAGACAGAGTGCCTGAAGAACTATGGGCGGAGGTTCATGACATTGTACAGGAGGAAGGGATCAAGACCATACCCAAGAAAAAAGATGTGCAAAAAGGCAAAATGATTGTCTGAGGAGACCTTACAAATAGCCAAGAAAAGAATAGAAGCGAACGGCATTGGAGAAAAGAAAAGATATACCCATCTGAATGCAGAGTTCCAAAGAATAGCAAGGAAAGATAATAAAGCCTTCCTCAGTGATCAATGCAAAGAAACAGAGGAAAACAATAGAATGGGAAAGACTAGAGATTTCTTCAAGAAAATGAGAGATACCAAGGGAACATTTCATGCAGATATGGGCTCAATAAAGGACAGAAATGGTATGGTCCTAACAAAAGCAGAAGATATTAAGAAGAGGTGGCAAGAATACACAGAAGAACTATACAAAAAAGATCTTCACAACCCAGATAATCATGATGATGTGATCACTCACCTAGAGCCAGACATTCTGGAATGTGAAGACAAGTGGGCCTTAGGAAGCATCACTACAAATAAAGCTAGTGGAGGTAATGGCATTCCAGTTGAGCTATTTGAAATCCTAAAAGATGATGCTGTGAAAGTGCTGCACTCAGTGTGCCAGCAAATTTGGAAAACTCAGCAGTGGCCACAGGACTGTAAAAGGTCAGTTTTCATTGCAATCCCAAAGAAGGGCAATGCCAAACAATGTTCAACTTATCACACAGTTGCACTCATCTCACATGCTAGCAAAGTAATGCTCAAAATTCTCAAAGCCAGGCTTCAACAGTATGTGAACCATGAACTTCCAGATGTTCAAGCTGGATTTAGAAAAGGCAGAGGAACCAGAGATCAAATTGCCAACATTCGTTGTATCATAGATAAAGCAAGGGAGTTCCAGAAACACATCTACTTCTGCTTATTGGTTACACCAAAGCCTTTGGCTGTGTGGATCACAACAAACTGTGAAAAATTCTTCAAGAGATGGGAAGACCAGACCACCTTACCTGCCTTCTGAGAAATCTGTATGCAAGTCAAGAAGCGACAGTTAGAACTGGACAAGGAACAACAGACTCGTTCCAAATTGGGAAAAGACTATGTCATGGCTGTATATTGTCACCCTACTGATTTAACTTATATTCAGAGTACATCATGAGAAATGCTGGGCTGGAGGAAGCACAAGCTGGGATCAAAATTGCTGGGAGAAATATCAGTAACCCCAGATATGCAGATGATACCACTCTTATGGCAGAAAGTGAAGTAGAACTAAGGATCCTCTTGATGAAAGTTTAAAGAGAGTGAAAAAGTTGGATTAAAACTCAACATTCAATAAACTAAGATCCTGGTATCTGGTCCCATCACTTCATGGCCAATAGATGGGGAAACAATGGATACAGTTGACAGACTTTATTTTGAGGGGCTCCAAAATCACTGCAGATGGTGACTGTAGCCATGAAATAAAAAGATGCTTGCTCCTTGGGAGAAAAGCTATGACCAACCTAGACAGCATATTAAAGAGCAGAGACATTACTTTGCCAACAAAGGTCCATCTAGTCAAGGCTATGGTTTTTCCAGTGGTCAGTATGGATGTGAGAGTTGGACATGAAAGAAATTGAGCGCTAAAGAATTGATGCTTTTGAACTGTGGTGTTGGAGAAGATTCTTGAAAGTTCCTTGGACTGCAAGGAGATCAAACCAGTCAATCTTAAAGGAAATCAGTCCTGAATATTCATTGGAAGGACTGATGGTGAAGCTGGAACTCCAATATTTTGGCTACCTGATGCCAAATTGGAAAAGACTCTGATGCTTGAAAAGACTGAAGGCAGGACGATAATAGGATGACAGAGAATGAGATGGTTTGATGGCATCACTGACTCAATGGAGTTGTGTTTGAGCAAGCTCTGGGAGTTGGTCATGGTCATGGAAGCCTGGTGTACTGCTGTCCATCGTGTCACAGAGTCAGACATGACTGAGTGACTGAACTGACCTTGAGAAAAGGTAGACAAGACCCAAGGTTTAAGTGTTAGTCGCTTAGTTCAGTTCAGTTCAGTCGCTCAGTCTTGATCAACTCTTTGAGACCACAGGATCCTCTGTCCATGGGATTTCCTAGGCAAGAATACTGAAGTGGGCTGCCTTTTTCTTCTCCAGGGCATCTTGCCGACCCAGGGATGGAAACCACTTCTCCTGCATTGCAGGTGGGTTATCCATTTTAAATATAGAAGTGTATAAGTGTCAATCACAAACTCCCTGACTATCCCTCCCTCCCACCCTTCCTGATAACCATAAGTTTGTTCTCTTTCTGCCGTCACTGTTGTTTACAGTTTTTTTTTTCTTGAAATTCTTTCCTCTCTTTATTATGTACACCCTTCTGGTTCCTCTTTTCATCCCTAAATCCCTTCTCTTGCCCCAGTTTTAGTTCAGTGCCTGCTCCTAATCTTCATAGCTATGCTCTCTGTCCTACTTTCTTTAATGTATTTTGCTAGTGATGTTGCTTCTTCACAGTCTTCCATCAGTTTACTGTGGATCATTCTTTGATTTTAAGTGACCAATCCAGTATTCTTTCTTAAGCTACTGACCCTTAGTGCCAACATACTGGACACTCCACTTCCTTTCCATGCCGTGTTTTTGTACAAAGCTGATCATCTTTTTTATCAGCCAGAAAGTTGCGTGATGCTTTTAATACACCCACAGAGCAAAAATCCTCTGACTTATCCCTAATTTGTTTCTTTGGAGTCTGGCTTTCTCTGTAGTTCCTGAATCAGCTTTGCTTCAAGACTTTGGATTTTTGGTCCAATCAGTTCAGTTCAGTCGCTCAGTCGTGTCTGACTCTTTGCGACCCCATGAACCGCAGCACGCCGGGCCTCCCTGTCCATCACCAATTCCCGGAGTCCCCCCAAACCCATGTCCATCAAGTCGATGATGCCATCCAGCCATCTCATCCTCTGTCGTCCGCTTCTACTCCTGCCCTCAATCTTTCCCAGCATCAGGGTCTTTTCCAATGAGTCAGCTCTTCACAACAGGTGGCCAAAGTACTGGAGTTTCAGCTTCAGCATCATTCCTTCTAATGAACACTCAGGACTGATCTCCTTTAGGATGGACTGGTTGGATCTCCTTGCAGTCCAAGGGACTCTCAAGAGTCTTCTCCAACACCACAGTTCAAAGGCATCAATTCTTTGGCGCTCAGCCTTCTTATAGTCCAACTCTCATATCCGTACATGACCACTGGAAAAACCATGGCCCTGACTAGACGGACCTTTGTTGGCAAAGGAATGTCTCTGCTTTTCAATAGTGGAAGAGTATTTTTCCCCAGTAAGTAAGTACCTGTACTCACTAAGACACTCACCCACCAAGGTTCCAGTCTAATGACCCTGTACCTGCCTCATTTCACTCATACAAATTTATTCTGGATGAAATTTTGACTAGTAAATTTCGATTTTGCAGTCTCACACTCCTGTGCCAAGCTCACAGTTCTTTTCCCTTCCACTTAAATCTTGCTAGTCTATTTCTCTTATATAATATTGGCATTTAGGCAAGAGTTCCTACTTCCGTGGGTCAAAGAGTAGAACCTATAGAAATTTCTGGCTCTAAGTTAGAAGTCAGTGGGCAAAAATTAGTCAAGGGGGTAGGTAAGGCTTTTGCAACTTTTAAAACTACCTGTTGCTGGCAGCTGCCACATGTAAGCTGGCATACTTAATGCCTCTTCTGTTTACATCTTGCTGCTTCATGTGGCACTTATCACCCTACAGAGCAGGGACGGTCAGGTCTGGAGACCTTGCAAATAAGAGTGAAGGAAAAGGATATTGGATGGAGAGAAACAGAAGGAAATTAAAGCAACTTCCAAGGTTTCCTTGTTCTAGCTTTCAGGCAAATAATTTAATAAGCCGGATGTGCTTTCCTTTAAATATACCTTTGAAAATTTGCATAAATGAATTTCTGCAAATGAAGTGCTATTTCCAACATACTGTTTAAAATTTGCTCTAGTATATTCCACTGGGTTACAAAGAATGCATAAAACATAATTACACTTTAGTTTCATAGAAGCTGTACTTTTTTAATATCGTTTTTTTATTTATTCCACATTTGATTTTATAATCACATATCAAATAATTTCTTTCCTTCCATCAGTCAGTAGCTATATTAAACTGTTTTCCTAAAGCTGGCTCAAAGAGAAAAAATCTGATCTTTCTTTTGCTTGATTTTCTGTTGAAAGTCAGGATGAGCAGCTTATGCTTGAAGTGTACTCTGTAGCCTAAATCAGGCTGCTACTGCTGCTAAGTTGCTTCAGTCGTGTCCGACTCTGTAACCCCATAGGTGGCAGCCCACCAGACTCCCCCGTCCCTGGGATTCTCTAGGCAAGAATACTGGAGTGGGTTGCCATTTCCTTCTCCAGCGCATTAAAGTGAAAAGTGAAAGTGAAGTCGCTCAGTCGTGTCCGACTCTTAGCCACCCCATGGACTGCAGCCTACCATGCTCCTTCACCCATGGGATTTTCCAAGCAAGAGTACTGGAGTGGGGTGCCATTGCCTTCTCCAAGCCTAAATCAGGCATACTGCACCAAATCCTTAGCAGATTTTCACTTCTCTTTGTGCTGTTATGTTTTCTTCTTTGATGCCATCCAATTTTGTCTATCTTCAGGAAAAAACTTATTACAGGTTTTTCTTTTCTTTTCCCCCATCTTTTAAAAAAATTTCCCTGTAAGGAAGGGAAATTAGTGAGGGTAATGCGAAGCATGCAGTATTGTATTTACACTACACTAGGTAGGCACCTACCTCGATGCTTGACTGATTCACAAAGGAGGATATGAGCAAGATCAGAAACTCACTTAATTCAGAAAGATGCATGATTTTTTTTTTTTCCTAGCATTTTAAGTATATTTCCTGAAGCATTACTTGTGGGAGAAGAATCAAACTAGGAATTACTAGTCATCAGTAGCACCGGATATTCCTTAGTGTTGGCAGAAAAATTCAGGAAAGATACCTTAAAGACCTATACTAATTCAGTTTTGTTGAAATTTTTACATTTTAGAACTTCAGATTAGATCCTGTTGTTTCTGTAAGTTAATATTTGGCAGAAAACCCCCCACCATGTTTCATCTAACAATGCAAAAGTTAAAGTGTTTTGGTTTGGTCTGTTTGTTTTCTATTTCTGTGGCATACTGCTGTTAGAGATAACATTTAAGCCATCTCTAAAAGTGGTATTTATAAGACAGGTGAAATTCTATTACTGCCAGTTTATAGAAGCATGAATTTCATAATGGCAAAAGCAGAGCTGAATGCAGCCAGCAGGTAGCCCTGTTTTCTGATTGTTTCATCTTGCAGGAAATGTCACCAAAGTATAAATTTGCTGTTTTGCTTAGAATTTATATGGTGTGCCTGGGTAAAGTCCATAGAGCATAACGTAAAGGCTTGGAACAAATCACTGGGGTCTGGGGAACAAGTGAAAAGGAAATTCCATGTTATAATCTAACTCATCAGGATTCATTTACTCCTTTATTAATAATGATACTAGTGAATCTTTTATTAATATGACACTAGCAAATCTTTGGTTGCAAAATAGAGATATGTTATTTTCATGTGGGATAACATGAAATTGGTATGTAAAAAATACAAGCCTCACTTTATGAGCTATTCTCAGGTCCACATGAAAACATCATGGGTAATTATTTGCAAAGTTCTGACAGATTTCCACGTTTCTCTCTTACATAGTCCATTCTCCTATGTAACCCCAAATAATCTTTTGAAAAAGTTACTTCAGGTCATATCATTTGCTGAAAAATCCTTCAATGGAGTTTAGTCCTGTTAAACTTGGAATAATATATATATACTTCATACCATGACCTAAACCAGCATTCTCATTTATTTAGGTCTTGGGATCCCTTTGAACTCTTAAATATTATTGAGGATCCTCAAATGTCTTTGTTTATATGAGTTATAGCTATTTAGATTTATTATATTAGACATTAAAACAAAATCAAAAATGGAAAAATGTTTATTTAGAAACAGTAGTAATACAACATAGTACATATCACACTTTGAATGAAAATAGCTTTTTCAAAACAAAAAATTATTGGAAAGAGTGGCATTGCTTTACATTTTTGCAAATTTCTGTAATGTTTGGCTTAACAGAAGATGGCTTAATTCTCATATCTGCTTTTTCATTTAAATTATTACAGTAGCACATACCCATTGCTCAGGTCCACTTCATTCTGGTCTCTGCAGAGGAGTCTTCTTTCTCCACCCACCTATGCAATCACCCTATATCCCATTACTTTGTTTTACTTACCCCATAGCATTTAAAATTATAGAAAATTATATTATATATATCTGTTTATTTTCTGTGTCTGTCCACTCATTTGTAAGCTGCACTTAGACAAGGTCTTCGTTTGTGTTATAAACCATCATGTATTAATAATAGTTTTCTATTGTTGCTTAACAAATTACCCCCACATCTAGCAGCTTAAAACAGCAAACATTTATTATGTTATAATTTCTGTGGGTCAGGATTTATCTGGGTGTGGTAGAGATGAGGGCTTCTTGCTCAAGATCTCTCTTGAGGTTGGGCTGACAGGTCTGCTCTTGAGCTCACTCCTACTTCTCAACTAATTCATGTAGACCAGGGCCACCTCCCGTACATGGCAAGCTGACTTTCCCAGGGATAACTGGTGGGGGAGAGAGAGACAGCGGAGAATATGAATGAACCCAAAACAGAAGCTACAGTATTTTCATAATTTAATTTTGGAAGTGACATCCAATCTCTTTTACCATTTTTAGTCATTAGAAAGAAGTCACTAGATCTAGTGACTCAAGGGAAGTGGGTTACACAGGATGGATAACAGTGAGTAGGGATTCTGGGTAAGCTAAGAGGCTGCCTACCATCAGCTGTATCCTCAGGGTCAAGTGTTATATCTGGCACATAGTGGGTATTCAGTAAATACTGAATGCTCATAGAGTACTCAGTCATATAGAAAAGGAAAGTGGTAGTCACTCAGTTGTGTCTGACTCTTTGCAACCCATTGACTGTAGCCTGCCAGACTCCTCTGCCAATGGAATTCTTAAGGCAAGAATACTGGAGTACGTAACCTGAGTAGGGAAGCCCACTCAGTCGTACATGTATTGCCAAAGACTTGAGCTTTGTTTTCTTAGCAGAAGGGGCTTATTTGCCTTAGAAGGCTTTTAAAATCCATCCTTTTGTGGGTAGATGACTCCTGTAGATTGTTGTATTATTTAAGTAGTTGGTATAGGCCTACACTGGGGCTTCCCTGGTGGCTCAGATGGTAAAGAATCTGCCTGGCATGTGGCAGACCCTGGTTTGATCCCTGGGTTGGGAAGATTCCCTGGAGGAGGGCATGGCAACCGACTCCAGTATTCTTGCCTGGAAACCCCATAGACAGAAGAGCCTGGCAGGCTACAGTCCATGGGGTCGCAAAGAGTCTGCCAAGACTGAGCAGCTAACACTTTCACTTTCATAGGCCTACATAGAAGGGAAAATATTAATTTCTTCTTTGGGATAAGAAGACTTGCTGGTATCTTCTGGGGCTTAAAATGAGAAATTGGGTGAATACATTAGTCTGGGGACTTCGATGTATTCCTGCAGGGGAAATAGAACTTCCTGCCCCATAATGTATGTTTGCCCATTCTTCTTACATAAAATGTTGTCATTTAGAGAGATTCTGCTCGTGTGGGGCCATTGTTCTCTCTCGGTGTCTTCATTTGGCTTCTCTAGGGCAAGGAACACATGAGTTGTCTGGTTGGCTGTATTTTTTCTAAGATGCAGTAATTCCAAATTCACTAATTCTATCTATGAAAATTATAATCATTTTCTAAATAAATGTAATATGTTTAATTAATTTATTTATAAATAGAATTTCTGTAGAATATCTCCATGTATCTATACACTGTAGTACTATTAATATTTTATTTAGGTCTTTTGAAGGAAATTATAGCTAGTCTTCATTTTGAGTCATGGTATAATAACTTTGCTTTTACACTTGTTTCCAGGGCTATGTACACTGGTTACATATTAGTATAAATCAGTCTTTTCAATCTTTAAAATTGTTTTCATGACACTTTGCTGAGACCACAGCAAGGGTAATTTCAACCAAGACTGGGAAGAGATACTCTGTCCACAAAGATTATGTAGGAAAATACATGTAAAACAAATGCCTGACATATATACTCAGTGTTCATATTTTTAACTCTCTTTCCTCAGCTGAAATTTGGTGGAACATCCCCATTTTCAGATTAGAATGTTCTTTTTGTAGGCACATCCAGATTTTAATTCAGTCTCTATTTGCAACCTGGTAAGAGCTGTCCTTAAAACAAAGAAGATGATGAGATTTGGCTGTCATTCTATTAGCTACTTTCAATCTCCATATATTGAAAATATCCTGGGGAGTTAAAAGTATGACAAAACTCATAAAATACCAGATTGCTCAGCATGTGTGGTCATCTGCACAAAGTTGCCATCAAACATCAAGATTTCTCACAAATTATGGAAGTATTTTGAACAAAGCCCCTGATTGTTGTGAAAGGAGAGGAAATCTTAGATAGTGAGAGTTATTAATGTATGGATGAGTTACTGAGGGTATTTGTAGAATCTTCAGGCTGAATCAATGATTCCTGTGAAACAATATTTTCCAGAAATATTATGGGCAATTGGTTAGTTTTTATGTTGCTTTTCAAAAAATATAATCATTCATAGTTTCTAATTATGAATTATTTTGAATATACAGGTAATTATAATTGTCATATATTTACTAACCACACACTGAGATTTAAGAGATGTTCATATTTTGCATATTATTTTGTAGACTCTCTTTTTCTTTTTAATTAGGTTTTACTGTCATACCTAAAACTTCAGGCTTATCTCTTCTTCCATTTCACTATTTTAAAATTATTCCATTTCCATTCATATTTTTATTCTTTTTTATAAAGAATACATGGTTTTGCTTTGTGTTTATTAAAAAATTTATATGAATGGTTTCGTATTATATATACTAGACTTGTTTTTATGTTCTTTTGCCATGTCCGTGAGAGCATGCCCTGGGTAATCTACCCAGCCCAGGACAAGGAAAAGCACAGACTTGGAACCTAGAATGGACTTGAAATCACACAGCTTTGTGTCAAGCCTGGCCATGCTGGGCCTTTAGCTGAAGCCCAGATGACCCTGCAGACAAGTGAGCAAGCAATAAGTGCCATTTTTGTTTATTGCTGAGATTTTGTAGTTGTTTTCTATGCAGCAGAAACTGACATATATTTTACTATATATTTTATTAGGTATAAAAGCATGCAGTGTATTCATCTATATTGTTCCATGTGGTTAAGTAGTTCATCCATTTTCATTCTTTTTTTTTTTTTATGAGAGAGATTTAAATTTCTTTACTTGATATATTTTTCATAATGTCTCTGGAAACTATTGTCTTTATATCATGGTATTTTATTTCTGTAAGCCGAAAATATTTGTTCCCAAAAGCAGGTATTTAATGCTAGGTGCATTGTGATTCCTTTTACCAATGGACCCATAAAAATAAAAGACAGGATAGTTAGGAGGTGAGGATTGTCTCATATAATTCTTTAATTAAATACTTAACCATCTTGAGTATTGTTAATTCATGACATAGTTTACTTGGTATAAGAACCAGAACAGCAAAGAGAAGTTTAAGACTATATTATAAAATAACTAGTACATTTAGGGCAGAGAAGACAATGGCACCCCACTCCAGTACTTTTGCCTGGAAAATCCCATGGACGGAGGAGCCTGGTGGGCTGCAGTTCATGGGGTCGCTAGAGTCAGACACGACTGAGCGACTTCACTTTCACTTTTCACTTTCATGCATTGGAGAAGGAAATGGCAACCCACTCCAGTGTTCTTGCCTGGAGAATCCCAGGGACAGGAAGCCTGGTTGGCTGCCGTCTAAGGGGTCGCACAGAGTCGGACACGACTGAAGTGACGCAGCAGCAGCAGCAGCAGTACGTTTAGGGAGAAGGCGATGGCACCCCACTCCAGTACTCTTGCCTGGAGAATCCCATGGACGGAGGAGCCTGGTAGGCTGCAGTCCATGGGGTCGCTAAGAGTCGGATATGACTTAGAGACTTCACTTTCACTTTTCACTTTCATGCATTGGAGAAGGAAATGGCAACCCACTCCAGTGTTCTTGCCTGGAGAATCCCAGGGGCGGGAGAGCCTGGTGGGCTGACGTCTGTGTGGGGTCACACAGAGTCGGACACGACTGAAGTGACTTAGCAGCAGCAGTACGTTTAGAAAAGCCATTCACTGTAATGTGTGGTTGGTGTGCCTTTGCAGAGAAAAAAGCACTTAGAAAAATTTTACTAATAAAATATATCTTTAGAAACACACATGACAGTGTTTCTAAAATGTAAGAAGGCATTTCAAATATTGAGTTTCCTTCTCAGTATGGGTAACTGATGCTGTCTAGGAGGCTTACAGTATCAAAATTATGTTTGTTTTAATCACACAGTTATTTTACATAAGACCTACCACTCAGACCAAGATCTGAGAAAGCAATTAGTGAAAAATGAAAAATGGACTGAAATGAGATTGGCCCCTTTTGGATTTCCATACTACAATTCATGGGAATAATAGAAACAAAATCCAGTGAATCAGAAGTCTTCTAGGAGGTATGCTTTAGGAAATCTCTCTGAAGGGAACATTCATACCTATAAATTTTTACCAGTAGATCATAACTTCTCAGAAACCTTTACGTTGGAAAGGGATGAAGCTGATCCTTGTTGTTTTTAGTTTTTTTCTCTAGTTGAGGAGGAGAATGGGAATTGGCTAGGTGACTGCCATCATTTCACTTTTTAGACTCTTGAACTGACAATAATAGTTTTCACATATTGACTACTTAGTGTGGCCCAGAAATTGTGCTTTTTTCTTTTTTCTTTTAAAGTAATCTTCATCTTCAAAAGAGCAAGGTAAGGATTGATGGGGCCCTTTTGCAAATAGTGAAACTGAGGCACACAGAGGTAAAATATCTGACCCAAGTCCATTGCTGGCAAGTGAAGGAGGTTATACTGAACTCACATCCATCTGGCTCTCTGCTTCTAATTGTATACACATGCCCCCTTCTAGTGGACAACATGAACTGAGTGGCTGTTATATGTAGACAATTATGTACTATTATAAAGTAAACAGAGGAAAGCAATTCTGTTTTTAGGCCTTTTTCCTTATTTGAGAAAAGCTGTAGGATGTCACTGTCTACACCTTTGAATTATAATGAATCTCTCTCTCTCTCTCTCTTATAACTAGCAGTGTAGAAATATGCAAATACATCTTGTCTGAGATGAAAAAGCCTTGAGTTTAGTTAAATGACTCTGTAACTTTGAGGAGAATCAGAAATAGGTTTGCTAAAGGAGATTCCCTGACTTTTTATGTTGACTCTAGCAGAACTGTTGCCTGGCCCCAAACATTTTTTGCATCTTTTCCTCCAATTTTATTCAGGTTTGAGGTAGAGAAAATGAGTTTGAGGCAAAATAGGCCCATCCTTTGGCTTAAGAGTTCTTCTGTGTATTCTTGCCACCTCTTCTTAATATCTTCTGCTTTTGTTAGGTCCATACCATTTCTGTCCTTTATCGAGCCCATCTTGGCATGAAATGTTCCTGTGGTATCTCTGATTTTCTTGAAGAGATCTCTAGTCTTTCCTATTTTGTTGTTTTCCTGTATTTCTTTGCATTGATCTCTGAGGAAGGCTTTCTTATCTCTTCTTGCTATTCCTTGGAACTCTGCATTCAGATGCTTATATCTTTCCTTTTCTCCTTTGCCTTTCACTTCTCTTCTTTTCACAGCTATTTGTAAGGCCTCCCCAGACAGCCATTTTGCTTTTTTGCATTTCTTTTCCATGGGGATGGACTTGATCCCTGTCTCCTGTACAATGTCACAAACATCAGTCCATAGTTCATCAGGCACTCTATGTATCAGATCTAGTCCCTTAAATCTATTTCTCACTTCCACTGTATAATCATAAGGGATTTGATTTAGGTCATACCTGAATGGTCTAGTGGTTTTCCCTACTTTCTTCAATTTAAGTCTGAATTTGGCAATAAGGAGTTCATGATCTGAGCCACAGTCAGCTCCTGGTCTTGTTTTTGCTGACTGTATAGAGCTTCTCCATCTTTGGCTGCAAAGACTGTACAAAAAAGATCTTCACGACTAAGATAATCATGATGGTGTGATCACTAACCTAGAGCCAGACATCCTGGAATGTGAAGTCAAGTGGGCCTTAGAAAGCATCACTTCAAACAAAGCTAGTGGAGGTGATGGAATTCCAGTTGAGCGATTTCAAATCCTGAAAGATGATGCTGTGAAAGTGCTGCACTCAATATGCCAGCAAAGTTGGAAAACTCAGCAGTGGCCACAGGACTGGAAAAGGTCCCTTTTCATTCCAATCCCAAAGAAAGACAATGACAAAGAATGCTCAAACTACCGCACAATTGCACTCATCTCACATGCTAGAAAAGTAATGCTCAAAATTCTCCAAGCCAGACTTTAGTAATACGTGAACTGTGAACTTCCAGATGTTCAGGCTGGATTTAGAAAAGGCAGAGGAACCAGAGATCAAATTGCCAACATCTGCTGGATCATCGAAAAAGCAAGAGTTCCAGAAAAACATTTATTTCTGCTTTATTGACTATGCCAAAGCCTTTGACTGTGTGGATCACAATAAACTGTGGAAAATTCTGAAAGAGATGGGAATACCGGAGCACCTGACCTGCCTCTTGAGAAACCTATATGGAGGTCAGGAAGCAACAGTTAAAACTGGACATGGAACAACAGACTGGTTCGAAATAGGAAAAGGAGTACATCAAGGCTGTATATTGTCACCCTGGTTATTTAACTTATATGAAGAATATATCATGAGAAATGCTGGGCTGGAAGAAGCACAAGCTGGAATCAAGATTGCCAGGAGAAATATCCATAACCTCAGATATGGAGATGACACCATCCTTATGGCAGAAAGTGAAGAGGAACTAAAAAGCCTCGATGAAAGTGAAAGTAGAGAGTGAAAAAGTTGGCTTAAAACTCAACATTTAGAAAACTAAGATCATGGCATCTGGTCCCATCACTTTATGGCAAATAGATGGGGAAACAGTGGAAACAGTGGCACACTTTATTTTGGGAGACTCCAAAATCACTGCAGATAAAAGAAACTTACTCCTTGGAAGGTGACTGCAGCCAGAGACATTACTTTGCCAACAAACTTGTCTCCTTGGCTATGGTTTTTCCAGTGGTCATGTGTGGGAAAGTTGGACTGTGACCAACCTAGAATGATGCTTTTTTTTTTTTTTTTTTTTTTTTTATATTCAAACAAAAGAAACAGTAAATTTTAAAACGCTGCATCTTAAATTTTTGCCAACAAATGTAGAAACAAGGTCTGTCTAGTTTCAAGGCTATTTTTAATGGTTTTCCAGTGGTCATGAGTTGTGGATGTGCACTAAAAGGCAACTATTTGGACTGTGAAGAAAGGCTGAGTGCTGACAAGATAAAAATTACTCAAGGCTAGCTTGCTTTTGAATAAAAACTGTGGTGTTGGAGAAGATTCTTAATCAGTCCCTTGGACTGCTGTGGTGTTGGAAGATCTTGAGAGTGCATTCTAAAGGAGATTAGCCCCGGGTGTTCTTTAGAAGGAATGATGCTGAAGCTGAAAGTCCAGTACTTTGGCCACCTCATGCGAAGAGTTGACTCATTGGAAAAGACTCTGATGCTGGGAGGGATTGGGGGCAGGAGGAGAAGGGGACGATAGAGGATGAGATGGCTGGATGGCATCACCAACTCGATGGATGTGAGTTTGAGTGAACTCTGGGAATTGGTGATGGACAGGGAGGCCTGACATGCTGCAGTTCATGGGGTCCCAAGAGTTGGACACGACTGAGCAACTGAACTGAACTTGGCTTAAGAGAGGTCATGAGACCTAGTTTTGGCCAGAGGACATGTGTTGGGGGCTCCTGGGAAAGAATCCTTCTCCAATGAGAGAAAGCTACCTCTCCCCATGCTTTTTGTCTTTGATAATGAGGTGAAAATGTGATATTTGGAGCTTCTGTATTTACTGTGAGACCATGAAGAACAAGAGAACTATAGAGATGCAGCTTAAAGTTATCTGATTATCAACAGTGAGAGCTGGAAGTGTAAGCTGCTGATTGAGTTGGCTCTTGAAGGTAATTATATATTTTATCATCTTTATTGTTGATAAAAAACTATACCTCAGCTCTTCTGTTTATTAGATGTTGATAAAAAATCTCTAGATTATATTAATTGAATTATCAAATTTTATATGTAAGTATAGTATTGACATATAAGTTTACGATAACCTTTTGCACAATAATCCAACTAAATATTTATTGGTGATCAGGTTACCAGATTCTTATCTTAGTGGTCTTTCCAGTCACTGTACAATTTTAAGTCATAACTAGTAATAAATCATTTCAATGTTAACTTTCCTACAGAAGCAGTGTGCTGTGCTGTGCTCTGCTTAGCTGCTCAGTTGTGTCCAACTCTTTGCGGCCCCATGGACTGTAGCCTGCCAGGCTCCTCTGTCCAGGGGGATTCTCCAGGCAAGAAGACTGGAGTGGGTTGCCATGCCCTCCTTCATGGGGTCTCCCGCATTGCAGGTAGATGTTTTACTGTCTGAGCCACTAGGGAAGCCCAAAAATACTGGGGTGGGTAACCTGTGCCTTTGGATACTGGGGTGGGTTGCCATGCTCTCTCCCATGGGATCTTCCCAATCCAGGCATCGAACCCAGGTCTCCCACATTGTAGGCAGGTTCTTTACCACCTGAGCCATCAGGGAAGCACTCTCCTACAGAGGCGGTGTAATACAGCGCAGCGGGTGCAGCTCTCAGCCTGTGGCTGCCACAGTTACTGCAGGCGGCGGTCCTGCTCAGCCACTGGTGGGCACAGCAGTGGGCCCCTCCCCAGCAGCCAGCTGTCAAGGAGGGACCGTTAGTGGGTCCATTCAGCCGGCGGTGGGCGGAGTGGTGGTCCTCAGGGAGTGAGGGAGTGAGGTGAGAGAGGGATCCTGGTCTTCTTCTGGGGGCTCTCCAGTTCACTGGGCCTCCGGCCAGCAGGTGAGCTGGGGGGCAGGGAGCAGGCTGGGGGTGGTGTCCTGCAGGGCTCCAGAGCCCTCACCAAGGCCTCCCACCGACTGGACTGAGGTCTGTGAGGTGGCCCTGAACCTCCCTCTCGTGCCCCCCTACCTCTGCAGCCTGATGGCGGTGGCCCGTCTGCATGGGATGCAGCCTGCGAACCTGGTCCCCACCACCCCAGCAGCCTGAGGAGCCTGAGGGCTGCTGGGTCCTGGGCGCCTGGCTCCCTCGGGGATGACAGCTGGGAAGAGTCTGGGGATTGGCCCGAGGGAGCCGCCAGCTGAGACCTGTCTTTTAGCCAGGACCAGGACCTCAGAAGGGAGATTTATCCCTTGGGACCTCACCCTTTCTTGTCCGGACAGAGGATGACTCTCGTTTTTTAATTTGTTTTTTATTGAAGGAATAATTGCCTTATACTGTTGTGTTGTTTTCTGCTGTACAACAGTGTGAATCAGCCATAAGTATATAGGTCTCCTGCCTCTCGAGCCTCCCTCCCCTGTCCCCATCCCACCCCTCCAAGTCGAGCTCCCTGTGCTCTACAGCAACTTCCCACTAGCTTAGCTAGCTGTTTTGTCTGTTGTTCAGTTGCTCAGTCGTTTCCAGCTTGATCTGTTTCACATATGGTAATGTATATGTTTCAGTGCTACTCTTTCAATTTGTTCCACCCTCTCCTTCCCCCGTTGTATCAACATATCCCCAAAACATAGAGAGACTTGTGAGAATAACACTACTTTGGCAGAGATTTACAGGAACATCATTACCTGACCATGACCTGACCTCTGAAACAAAGGATCTGACATCAAAAAGCTTGCAACAACTAATTATGCCCCCTCCTTCACCTTTCTTAGAAAAGGGCTTTGCCAAAAGCTTTCTGGAAGTTTGGAGTTTTTAAGGCATGAGCCTCCTGGTTTGTTGCATGGCCCTGCAATAAATCTCTGTTCCAGGCTCTGACATTTTAGTGTTGCATGGCCTCACTGTGTGTTGGGCATAGGAACTTGCATTTCAGTAACACCAGAAGTGTAATATTCTGGTGTTGAATAGTTGACCTTTAGTTGAATTTTGCATTTGGTTATATTCAGAATTGCCAACTACATTTTCCAATAGTCTTGATACTGCAGGAGCAAATAAATGTCAAGATTCTCTCTTGACCAACAGAGATCTCAGACCTATTTGGGACCCTTGGCCTTTTCAGGAACCTCTGCTTTTTTTTGATTGGTGAAATCCAGGCAGTGGTTACTATTTACTAAAAAAGTTAAGCAGAAGTAAACCTAAAGTGAATTTATAGAAGGCATGGTTGTATTAGTGGAGTGGCACATGCTTATGAGAGAGAAACAGAAACAGAGGACGGGAGCCGAGAATTACTGTGTTAGATCACATTTGTTAAAAGAAGAGTTCAAGACAGAGACTGAGGTATGTGTGGGTTGAGGAAGTGCTTTTCAGGACTAAGTAAAGGAAGCAGGATAAAGGAGGAGGAGTTGAGCAGTGATGGAGTCTTGGGTAAAGTCTCGCCTTAGTCTGATTCACAGGGTGCTCTGAATCTAGGTTCAGCCTAGAGCTGTTCTGCCTTGAGGCAAGAGGACCAGGCTCTAAACTCCATATTGACCAATCCTTGGCCATCCTCTGGGCTGGACATATTGGGGTGATTACGCTTTAATTTCCAAGGCATCTCCTGCTGAGGCAGCGCTCTGCAGAAGTAGTTTTTCTTCACTTCATTTATTCAGTCTTCCACTATTCTCTTCCCAAATACCCACCCAACGTGCATTTGTGAAGTGTAAGTGCAAAGTGTTAGCAACAATAGCAAGTTCAGAGCGTTAGAGATGGAAATATTAATCAGTGAATATATGAGAGGCACCCACAACATCTATTACTGTTTACTTTGGGGCAGGAACCTGAAATTTCAGGAAAGAGTTAAATTCAATTCAAAACATACTTACTGAACACCTGCTACGTGCCAGGCAATACTCTAGGGCAAATGGGGCTACAGTGTAAATGATCTGTTGTCTCTGAGAAGTGCACTGCGTAAGAATTAACTAAACATACAAGCCGTATATCTATTCCTGAGATTGGCCTCTAGTTTCAGATTTGGTAAGTTATAAACTCTTTAGGGCATTGGGCTCAGACGGTAAAGCATCTGCCAATAATGTGGGAGACCTGGGTTCGATCCCTGGGTAGGGAAGATCCTCTGGAAAAGGAAATGGCAACCCACTCCAGTACTCTTGCCTGGAAAATCCCATGAACAGGGGAACGTGGTAGGCCACAGTCCATGGGGTCACAGAGTCGGAAGCGTCACTACAAACAAAGCTAGTGGAGGTGATGGAATTCCAGTTGAGCTTTCAAATCCTAAAAGATAATGTTGTGAAAGTGCTGTGCTCAATACGCCAGCAAATTTGGAAAACTCAGCAATGGCCACAGGACTGGAAAAGTTCAGTTTTCATTCCAGTCCCAAAGAAAGGCAGTGCCAAAGAATGCTCAAACTACCACAAAATTGTACTCATCTCACACGCTAGCAAAGTAATGCTCAATATTCTCCAAGCCAAGCTTCAACAGTATGTGAACCATGAACTTCCAGATGTTTAAGCTGAATTTAGAAAAGGCAGAGGAAACAAGAGATCAAATTGCCAACATCTGTTGGATCATCAAAAAAGGAAGAGAGTTCCAGAAAAATATCTATTTCTGCTTTATTGACTATGCCAAAGCCTTTGACTGTGTGGAACAACAAACTGTGGAAAACTCTTAAAGAGATGAAATACAGACCATCTGACCTGCCTCTTGAGAAATCTGTATGCAGGTCAAGAAGCAACAGTTAGAACTGGACATGGAACAACAGACTGGTTCCAAATAGGGAAAGCAGTACGTCAAGGCTATATATTGTCACCCTGCTTATTTAACTTATATGCAGAGTACATCATGAGAAATGCTGGGCTGGATGAAGCACAGCTGGAATCAAGATTGCCGGGAGAAATATCAATAACCTCAGATATGCAGATGATACCACCCTTATGGCAGAAATGAAGAAGAACTAAAGAGCCTGTTGATGAAAGTGAAAGAGGAGAGTAAAAAAGTTGAATTAAAGCTCAACATTCAGAAAACTAAGATCATGGCATCCGGTCCCATCACTTCATAGCAAATAGATGGGGAAACAATGGAAACAGTGGCAGACTTTATTTTTTTGGGCTCCAAAAATCACTGCAGATGGTGACTGCAGCCATGAAATTAAAAGACACTTACTCCTAAGAAGAAAAGTTATGACCAACCTAGACAGCGTATTAAAAAGCAGAAACATTACTTTGCCAACAAAGGTCTGTCTAGTCAAAGGTATGGTTTTTCCAGTAGTCATGTATGGATGTGAGAGTTGGACTATAAAGAAAGCTGAGCACCGAAGAATTGATGCTTTTGAACTGTGGTGTTGGAGAAGACTCTTGAAAGTCCCTTGGACTGCAAGGAGATCTAACCAGTCCATCCTAAAGGAAATCAGTCCTGAATATCCATTGGAAGGACTGATGCTGAAGCTGAAATTCCAATACTTTGGACATCTGATGCAAAGAACTGACTGATTGGAAAAGACCCTGATGCTGGGAAAGACTGAAGGTGGGAGGAGAAGGGGACGACAGAGGATGAGATGGCTGGATGGCATCACTGACTCGATGGATGTGAGTCTGAGTGAACTCCAGGAGTTGGTGATGGACAGGGAGGCCTGGCGTGCTGCAATCCATGGGGTCCCAAAGAGTTGGACATGACTGAGCGACTAAACTGAACTGAAGTTCCTATAAGATTACCTTCTATATTGTAGTATTCCTATAAAGGTGGTCAAGTGAATTTGAAAATGTCTACTTTAAAATTAACTATAGCCTATTAGTCAATATTAGTACAAAAAACTGAGTTTACCCTTCAAAAGTTTAGATATTTCCACTCATGTGAGAAGAACAAAATGACATACTTTTGGAAGTTTGGCATTTTTATAGTTCATTTCTTTTTCATTTTGTTCCACTGACCGAGAAGAAGTAATTGGCCTTTACTTGTTTCTCAGAGAAATCTGCTTTACTTTATTCTCTCCATTGTGTATACAAAACATGTTTCTGCTTGGCTGCTGCATCAGATATCCTGATGGTTATATAGAAGACCTTTCTTAAATTGAAAAAACTGATTAGTGGTTTTCTGGAAGCATTCTGACTGGTTGTCTAACCTTGAGGTGGAAAGGTACGGTGTATATACACGGAATTTTTCCAAACTGTAGAAAATTTAGTATTTATTCTATGACATCAGGTAATAATAAACCATTGTATTCCCTTCATTTTTCCAGGTCAGATATTCTCCCACCCTGATGCACTGCCAAGGAATTAAATCTCAGTCATTACTAAGGTTCTTTGCCTGCCACCTTGTTCATCCAAAGGTTTTAAGAGTTCTTTACAGTTCGGAACATTATATTCCTCAGTCTTTGTATGTGTGCATGCTCAGTCGGTTCAGTTGTGTCCAACTCTTTGTGACTCTATGGACTGTAGCCTGACGGGCTCTTCTGCCCATGGGATTCTCCAGGCAAGAATACTGGAGTGGGTTGCCATGCCCTCCTCCAGGGGATCTTACAGACCCAGGAATTGAATGCACATCTTTTGTGTCTCCTTCACTGCAGATAGATTTTCAAGGAATGAGCCAGGGAAGCCTCATTCCTCAGTCTTTAGTCTTTTTAAATTTACTTTTTATTTTATATTGGAATATAGTTGATTTACAATGTTGTGTTAGTTTCAAGTATATAGCAAAGTGATTTAGTTATGCATATACATTTATCCATTCTTTTTCAGATTCTTTTCCCATATAGGTTTTTAAAAAATTTTTAATTGGAGGCTAATTACTTTACAATATTGTGGTGGTTTTTGCCATACATTCACATGAATCAGCCATGGGTGTACCTGTGTTCTGCATCCTGAACCCCCTCCCACCTCTCTCCCCATCCCATCCCTCAGGGTCATCCCAGTGTACCAGCCCTGAGCCCCCTGTCTCATGCATCGAACCTGGACTGGCGATCTGTTTCATATATGATAATATACATGTTTCAGTGCTCTTCTCTCAAATCATCCCACCCTCGCCTTCTCCCACAGAGTTCAACAGTCTGTTCTTTACATCTGTGTCTCTTTTGCTGTCTCGCATATAGGGTCATCGTTACCATCTTTCTAAATTCCATATATATGTGTTAATATACTGTATTGGTGTTTTTCTTTCTGACTTCGCTCTGTATAATAGGCTCCAGTTTCTTCCACCTCATTAGAAGTGATTCAAATGCATTCTTTTTAATAGCTACGTAACATTCCATTGTGTATATGTACCACAGCTTTTTTGTCCATTCGTCTGCCAATGGACATCTAGGTTGCTTCCATGTCCTGGCTACTGTAAACAGTGCTGTGATGAACATTGGGGTACAAGTTCTGGTTTCTGGTTTCCTCGATGTGTATGCCCAGCAGTGGGATTGCTGGGTCGTAAGTTCTATTTCCAGTTTTTTAAGGAATCTCCACACTGTTCTCCATAGTGGCTCTACTAGTTTGCATTCCCACCAACAGTGTAAGAGGGTTCCCTTTTCTCCACACCCTGACCAGCATTTATTGTTGGTAGACTTTTTGATAGCAGCCATTCTGACTGGCGTGAGATGGTACCTCATTGTGGTTTTGATTTGCATTTCTTTGATAATGAGTGATGTTGAACATCTTTTCATGTGTTTGTTAGCCATCTGTATGTCTTCTTTGGAGAAATGTCTGTTTAGTTCTTTGACCCATTTTTTGATTGGGTCGCTTATTTTTCTGGAATTGAGCTGCAGGAGTTGCTTGTATATTTTTGAGATTAATTCTTTGTCAGTTGCTTCATTTGCTATTATTTTCTCCCATTCTGAAGGCTGTCTTTTCACCTTGCTTATTTCCTTTGTTTCCTTTGTTGTGCAGAAGCTTTTAAGTTTAATTAGGTCCCATTTGTTTATTTTTGCTTTGATTTCCATTACTCTGGGAGGTGGGTCATAGAGGATTCTACTATGATTTATGTCAGAGAGTGTTTTGCCTATGTTTTCCTCTAGGAGTTTTATAGTTTCTGGTATTGCATTTAGATCTTTAATCCATTTTGAGTTTATTTTTGTGTATGGTGTTAGAAAGTGTTCTCGTTTCATTCTTTTACTAATGGTTGACCAGTTTTCCCAGCACCACTTGTTAAAGAGATTGTCTTTTCTCCATTGTATATTTTTGCCTCCTTTGTCAAAGATAAGGTGTCCCATGTAGGTTTTTAAAGAATATTGAGTAGAGTTACAAGTAGGTCCTTGTTGATTACCTCTTTTATATATGTGTGCTTCCCTGGTAGCTCAGCTGGTAAAGAAGACCTGAGTTCAATCCCTGGGTTGGGAAGATTTCCTGAAGAAGGGAATGGCTACCCTCTCCAGTATTCTGGCCTGGAAAATCCCATGGACAGAGAAGCCTGATGGGCTATAGTCCATGGGGTCACAGAGTCAGACATGTTTGAGCGACTTTCACTTTCATTTTTTCACTGGGTGGTTCAGATGGTAAAGAGTCTGCCTGCAACGCAGGAGACCTGGGTTCGATCCCTGGATTGGGAAGATCCCCTGGAGAAGGAAATGACAACCCACACTAGTATTCTTGCCTGGAAAATCCCATGGACAGAGGAGCCTGGTGGGCCACAGTCCATGGGGTCGCACAGAATCTGACACAACTGAATGACTAACACTTTCATTTTCACATGTGTGTGTGCATGCTAAGTTGCTTCAGTTGTGTCTCACTCTTGGCAACATTATGGGCTGTAGCCTGCCAGCCTCCTCTGTCCATGAGATTCTCCAGGCAAGAATACTGGAGTGGGTTGCCATGCCCTCCTTCAGGGGGTCTTCCCAACCCAGAGCCTGAACACACGTCTCATGTCTCCTGCTTTGGAAGGTGGGTTCTTTACCACTATGCCACCAGGAGTGTGCATATGTTAATCCCAAACTTCTAATTTATCTTCCCCTGACGCATTTCCCCTTTGGTAACCATAAACTTGCTTTTGAAGTCTGAGAGTCTGTTTCCGTTTTGCAAATAAGTTCATTTGTATCATTTTTTTTAAAGATTTCACATATGTGATATCATGTGATATTTATTTTTGTCTGACTTACTTCACTTAGTATGATACTCTCTAGATCCATCCATGTTGCTACAGATAGCGTTATTTCATTCTTTTTATAGCCTTCAATCTTTAGTCTCGACTACTCATGTCCTGACCTGCATATAGATTTCTCAAGAGGCAGGTGAGGTGGTCTGGTATTCCCATAGCTTTCAGAATTTTCCACAGTTTATTGTGATCCACACAGTCAAAGGCTTTGGCATAGACAGTAAAGCAAAAATAGATGTTTTTCTGGAATTCTCTTGCTTTTTCCATGATCCAGTGGATGTTGGCAATTTGATCTCTGGTTCCTCTGCCTTTTCTAAAACCAGCTTGAACATCTGGAAGTTCACCATTCACATACTGCTGAAGCCTGGCTTGGAGAATTTTGAGCATTTCTTTACTAGTGTGTGAGATGAGTGCAATTGTGTGGTAGTTTGAGTATTCTTTGGTGTTGCCTTTCTTTGGGATTGGAATGAAAATTGACCTTTTCCAGTCCTGTGGCCACTGCTGAGTTTTCCAAATTTGCTGGCGTATTGAGTGCAGCACTTTCACAGCATCATCTTTCAGGATTTGAAATAGCTCAACTGGAATTCCACTGGAATTTCTTTGTAGTGATGCTTTCTAATGCCCGCTACTAGTCCCTTGGACTGCAAGGAGATCCAACCAGTCCATCCTAAAGGAGATCAGTCCTGGGTGTTCATTGGAAGGACTGATGCTAAAGCTGAAACTCCAGTACTTTGGCCACCTCATGCTAAGAGTTGACTCATTGGAAAAGACTCTGATGCTGGGAGGGATTGGGGGCAAGAGGACAAGGGGATGACAGAGGATGAGATGGCTGGATGGCATCACCAATTTGATGGACGTGAGTCTGAGTGAACTCTGGGAGTTGGTGATGGACAGGGAGGCCTGGCATGCTGCAATTCACGGGGTTGCAAAGAGTCAGACATGACTGAGCGACTGAACTGACTGAACTGAACTGACTCATGTCCTAAGCTACATAATAGCATTGTTGCTTCTGTGCCAAGACTGGGCATAAGACCTTTCCCCAAAGTTTCCATGGACATGGTTCTTTCTCTTCTATGCCCATTGCTGTTTCACAGGTTGCCTTTAAGAATCCTCAGAAAGAGGATGCTTGGATCATATGTGTGGAGGTGAGCTGTGGTCCCCCAACTCTTTAAGAGAAGCTCTCTTACTTCCTCCCTCCCTCTACCTCAAAGTCCTCAACTTTCTCTTCAATTATTCCTTCTATGAGTTTGATTTTGCATATAAAGTCCAAGAGGAGGTGTTGTTTTCTAGACGCCCAAGCTTTGTTTTATATTTGGACACAAAAACATTTGCGTCAAGGCAAGGGAACAAATAAGCTTAGAAAACCTCCTTGGGATGGAGAGAGGAAAATACCTATGGATGGGAGAATAAAAAAGCACATACTGATATTTAGAGAAATTATTCAGCCTCTTTATTATTATTCTTTTTATTTAAGAACTTATTATTTTTTGAGTAATTTTAGTTTTAAAATAAAATTGATACAAAGATAAGAAAATTACCCATTATACTCCCTTACTACACACATGTATAGCTTCTACCAGTATCAATATTATTCACTAGAGTGGTACACATTTTTTTCTTTTTTACCAAGTATAACCCTACATTATAGGGAACTGGAATGCAAAAGTAGGGAGTCAAGAAACACCAGAAGTAACAGGCAAATTTGGCCTTGGAGTACAGAATGAAGCAGGGCAAAGGCTAATAGAGTTTTGCCAAGAGAACGCACTGGTCATAGGAAACACCCTCTTCCAACAACTCAAGAGAAGACTCTACACATGGACATCACCAGATGGTCAACACCGAAATCAGATTGATTATATTCTTTGTAGCCAAAGATGGAGAAGCTCTATACAGTCAGCAAAAACAAGACTGGGAGCAGACTGTGGCTCAGATCATGAACTCCTATTGTCAAATTCAGACTTAAATTGAAGAAAGTAGGGAAAACCACTACACCATTCAGGTATTACCTAAATCAAATCCCTTATGATTATACAGTAGAAGTGACAAATAGATTCAAGAGATTAGATCTGATAGCAGAGTGCCTATTGAATTAGGGACAGAGGTTCGTGACATTGTACAGGAGACAGGGATCAAGACCATCCCCAAGGAAAAGAAATGCAAAAAAGCAAATGGCTGTGTGAGGAGGCCTTACAAATAGCGGAGAAAAGAGAAGTGAGGAAAGGAGAAAAGGAAATATACACCCATTTGAATGCAGAGTTCCAAAGAATAGCAAGGAGAGATAAGAAAGTCTTCCTCAGTGATCAATGCAAAGAAATAGAGGAAAACAATAGAATGGGAAAGACGAGAGCTCTTCAAGAAAATTAGATACCAAGGGAACATTGCATGCAAAGATGGGCTCGATAAAGGACAGAAATGGTATGGACCTAACAGAAGCAGAAGATATTAAGAAGAGATGGCAAGAACACACAGAAGAGGCTATACAAAAAGGGTCTTCATGACCCAGATAATCATGATAGTGTAATCACTCACCTAGAGCCAGACATTCTGGAATGCGACGTCAAGTGGGCCTTAGAAAGCATCACTATGAACAAAGCTAGTGGAGGTGATAGAATTCCAGTTGAGCTATTTCAAATCCTGAAAGATGATGCTGTGAAAGTGCTGCACTCAATATGCCAGCAAAGTTGGAAAACTCAGCAGTGGCCACAGGACTGGAAAAGGTCAGTTTTCATTCCAATCCCAAAGAAAGGCAATGACAAAGAATGCTCAAACTACTGCACAATTGCACTCATCTCACACGCTAGTAAAGTAATGTTCAAAATTCTCCAAGCCAGCCTTCAACAGGATGTGAACCATGAACTTCCAGATGTTCAAGCTGGATTTAGAAAGGGCAGAGGAACCAGAGATCAAATTGCCAACATCTGTTGGATCATCGAAATAGCAAGAGAGTTATAGAAAAATATCTATTTCTGCTTTATTGACTATGCCAAAGGCTTTGACTGTGTGGATCACAACAAACTGTGGAAAATTCTTAGAGATGGAAATACCAGACCACCTGACCTGCCTCTTGAGAAATCTGTATGCAGGTCAGGAAGCAACAGTTAGAACTGGACATCAAACTGGTTCCAAATAGGGAAAGGAGTACATCAAGGCTGTATATTGTCGCCTTGCTTATTTTACTTATATACAGAGTACATCATGAGAAACTCTGGGCTGGATGAAGCACAAGCTGGAATCAAGACTGCTGGGAGAAATATCAATAACTTCAGATATGCAAATGATACCACCCTTATGACAAAGTGAAGAAGAACTAAAGAGCCTGTTGATGAAAGTGAAGGAGAAGAGTGAAAAAGTTGGCTTAAAGCTCAACATTCAAAAAATGAAGATCATGACATCTGGTCCCATCACTTTATGGCAAATAGATGGGGAAACAGTAGAAACAGTGGAAACAGTAGAAACAGTGTCAGACTTTATTTTTTGGGCTCCCAAATCACTGCAGATGGTGACTGCAGCCATGAAATTAAAAGACACTTACTCCTTGGAAGAAAAGTTATGACCAACCTAGAAAGCATATTAAAAAGCAGAGACATTACTTTGCCAACAAAGGTCCATCTAGTCAAGACTATGGTTTTTCCAGTAGTCATGTATGGATATGAGAACCGGACTATAAAGAAAGCTGAGTGCCAAAGAACAGATGCTTTTGAACTGTGGTGTTGGAGAAGACTCTTGAAAGTCCCTTGGTCTGCAAGGAGATCCAACCAGTCCATCCCAAAGGAAATCAGTCCTAAATATTCATTGGAAGGACTGATGCTGAAGCTGAAACTCCAATACTTTGGCCACCTGATGTGAAGGGCTGACTCATTTGAAAAAACCCTGATGCTGGGAAAGATTGAAGGCAGGAGGAGAAGGGGACAACAGAGGGTGAGATGGTTGGATGGCATCACCGACCCAATGGACCTGAATATAAGTAAACTCAGGAGTTGGTGATGGACAGGGAGGCCTGATGTGGGGCAGTCTATGGGGTTGCAAACAGTTATACACTACTGAATGACTGAACTGATAACCCTACATTGACCCACCTCAATTGCACTGATAGTTTACCTTAGGGCTCACCTTTGGCCTTGAACATCCTATGGGTTTGGACAAATGTATATATATATGTAAATATATCCGTAAGTATAATATCACGTAGAATATTTTACTGCCCTAAAAATCTCCTGTTCTCTGCCTATTTACCCCTCAACACCAAGAACCACAGGTATTTTTACTATCACCATACTTTACTTTTTCTAGAATGTCATAAAGTTGGAATCATACTGTAATAGCTTCTCATATTGGCCTTACTCACTTTGTAATATGTATTTAACTTTCCTCCATGTCTTTTTATACCTGAATATCACTTTTCTTTTTAATTCCATTGCCTGAATGTTCCACAGTTTATCCATTCACATACTAAAGGACATTTTGGTTGCTTCCAAGTTTTGGTAATTAGAGTAAAGCTGCTATAAACATCCGTGTGCAGGACATGGATGTTTTTGTGTGGACATAGGTTGTAGTTCCTTTGGTTAGATATTAAGGGACATAACAGCTGGGCCAAGTGGTAAAAGTATGTTTAGTTTTGTAAGAAATAGCCAAACTGTCTTTCAAAGTATCTGTACTATTTTGCGTTCTTGTCAACGATGAACAAGAGTTCCCACTGCTCCACATTCTCACCAGCATCTGATGCTGTCAGTGTTCCAAAATTTGGTCATTCTAATAGGTATGTAGTTGAATCTCATTGTTTTTTTAATTTGCTTTTCCTGATGACATGACGTGGAGCATTTTTTCATATGCTTATTTTTCACCTGTATATCTTCTTTGGTGAGGTGTTTGTTAATGTCTTGGACCATATTTTAGTAGTTTGCTTTCTTATTCTTGTATTATTTTTCTTCTTCTTAAAAGAGTAAAAAACAAAAGGCATATTGATGTTTGATGTTTGATATTTCATTGTTGGTATTTATTCTTTCAAAATACATTCGGAATCAAAGGTAACTTTGTTCTAGTCAAATGTCCTAAGCAGAAGAAAGTTCTTATTTATATAACTTCTTTTCCAAAGAAGGTTAGAGAAGTTGAGCTAATAAATCAACTCAAGGTAGAAATAAAAGGAAGCTCTGTCTTGATGATGTGCGACCTTGTAGAAGCAGGATCAGTTACAGGCAGACCTATCGTGTATGCTGCGATGGGCTCCTGGCAGGAGTGGCGATGGGAACTGGCAGAAGCAGAAACGGCTCAACTCTGACACAGGCCTGGACCGCTGTGTTGGCCCTCTATCCTGTTTAGGTAATTCCATTGGCTTTCAGCGACATGTGTTTGCAGAAAAAGGACATAACCTGGAAACCCAAGAGAGAATTTGCCTTTGAAAGGAATTTAAGGGTATTATGAGACATCATTTAAAAAAAATCAGATGACTTCTAAAGTTTCTGTGAAGTCTGTAGATGACTATAATCTCAGATGGATAAGGTATGCAGAGTTAAATTTATTCTTTAGTTCTAGATGTTTTTGACATACCATGCTACTCCTTCATTGCCAAATTAAAGAACTAGAGAAATCTGAATCTTAGTAATTTTCTCTTGATTCCTAAAGTCCATTTTTACTGAAAGATATGAAAACCTTTGGGTAAAAATTGAGATCTAATTATAGTATACAGATTGTTTACATATATTTAAAAGAAAAATATCACCACACAGCTAGATGATTAGAACTTCTTATCATGTATTTTCTCATTTTCCTTGTGAGTTAAAGTGCCTTGAAGAATGTGAATTATTAAAATAATGAATTCTGTTTACTGATTCCGTGTTCAGTATCTATCAGGCCTTCCTAGTAGATGTGATTTCAGTTTCTCTTACCAGATTAAACAGCTGCTCTGCTTATCACAAAGCAGTGTGTTTATATTCCAAGATTTGTGATTTGATAACTTGACTAGTCCTGTACCATTCTGTTGTTGCTAACTAGTTGCTTATACAGTTGTTGTATTTTGCAGTGTAAAACTGGAATTGGGACTTAAAGAAGTTTCTAATTCAGTGGTTCCCTTAAAATTTCCTATAGTTCCTTTAAAAGTATTCAGATGTTTATATTCAAATATTCAATTTTGAATCAGAATCTCCAGGAACCCAATAATCTTGTCCCTCACTACTCTTTCAGAAATGGTAGAACTGGACATGGAACAACAGACTGGTTCCAAATAGGAAAAGGAGTACGTCAAGGCTGTATATTGTCATCCTGCGTATTTAACTTCTATGCAGAGTACATCATGAGAAACCCTGGGCTGGATGAAGCACAAGCTGGAATCAAGATTGCCGGGAGAAATATCAATAACCTCAGATATGCAGATGACACCACCCTGATGGCAGAAAGTGAAGAGGAACTCAAAAGCCTCTTGATGAAGGTGAAAGAGGAGAGTGAAAAAGTTGGCTTAAAGCTCAACATTCAGAAAACAAAGATCAAGGCATCCGGTCCCATCACTTCATGGGAAATAGATAGGGAAACAGTGGAAACAGTGTCAGACTTTATTTTTCTGGGCTCCAAAATCACTGCAGATGGTGACTGCAGCCATGAGATTAAAAGACACTTACTACTTGGAAGGAAAGTTATGACCAACCTAGATAGCATATTGAAAAGCAGAGACATTACTTTGCCAACAAAAGTCCATCTAGTCAAGGCTATGGTTTTTCCTGTGGTCATGTATGGATATTAGAGTTGGACTGTGAAGAAAGCTGAGCGCTGAAGAATAGATGCTTTTGAACTGTGGTGTTGGAGAAGACTCTTGAGAGTCCCTTGGACTGCAAGGAGATCCAGCCAGTCCATTCTGAAGAAGATCAGCCCTGGGATTTCTTTGGAAGGAATGATGCTAAAGCTGAAACTCCAGTACTTTGGCCACCTCATGCGAAGAGTTGACTCATTGGAAAAGACTCTGATGCTTGGAGGGATTGGGAGCAGGAGGAAAAGGGGATGACAGAGGATGAGATGGCTGGATGACATCACCAACTCGATGGGCGTGAGTTTGAGTGAACTCCGGGAAATGGTGATGGACAGGGAGGCTTGGCATGCTGCAGTTCATGGGTTCGCAAAGAGTCGGACACGACTGAGCGACTGAAGTGAATTGAACTGAAATCATCTTATAAACCACATAGTAAGTTGATAAGTATGGGGATACTGTACCTTTATTTCTCATTTAACTGGACTTTTAAATATTTGAGCAGAGAATAGTAAAATGAGAAAATAGCCTCAAAAAAAGACAGTTTAGTTTTAAAGGTTTTCAACTTCATAACCTCTTCCTATTTGAAACAGAAGATCTTAACATGTTATGAAGTTTTATGAAATCCTTCATGACTAATTGGAATAAAAATGCTGTTGTCCTCAATTGCAGTCTCATAAGACTGCCATCAATCACCACAGGATAAAATATAGACTTACCCTTTTGTTTATGATATTTAGTGGATGTTTTGTAATGTTTAGTATTTATGCATCCTTTATGTTGACATTTCTGTCAAGAGTTTTTGTTTTTTAATTTTAAACTTACTTTGAATAAGATTTTGGTAAAATAAAGTGCAGAATGAAGATAAAGATATTGATATCTATTTTTAGAGGAGAGGGCTTCTTTCACAGCAAAATAATCTTAAAGTTTAAAAATTTAAAATTTTATAGCATGGACAAATAGTTAACCATAACATTGATTTTTTTTCCCCTCTAAGTGAGTAATCAGATTAGAAAAGACATTTTGTTTAGTTTTTGAATTCTATACATGTAATCACTTTATGCATTTCTGTACCTTCCTTTTACTGTTCAGTGATAGGGTTTTGAAATTCTTCTTTATTTATCCTAGTATATACCTCACTCCTTTCCATTGCCATAGGCATGGCATTGTGTAAATACTCATTTATTCACCTGTTCTACTGTTGATGGAAATTTGGATTATTGTCAAAATAATGTATTGTTACAAACACTATTGTGGTGACTATTTAAAAAATATTTATTAGTGTATAAATACCATAAAATTCACTCATTTAAAGTGTATATGCAGTTCAATGATTTTTATTATATTTATAAAATTGTGAAAGTGTCACTAAAATTTAATTTTAGAACGTTTCATCATGCTAGATAGAAACCCTGTACCTGTTAATAGTCACTTCCCACCCCCACCTCACCTCTCCTTCAGTCCCTGGAAACTACTAATCAGCTTGCTTTCTATATCTATAGATTTGCCTATTCTGGACATTTCATGTAAATAGAATCATGTGATATGTGACCTTTTGTGTTTGACTTCCTTCATTTAACACAGTTGTTTTCAGTATTCATCCTTACTGTATGTGTCAGTACTTCATCCTGTTGCTGCATTGGACAGACCACATTTTGTCTGTCTTTTCCTCAGTTCAGTTCAGTTCAGTCACTCAGTCGTGTCCGACTCTTTGTGACCCCATGAATTGCAGCACACCACACCTCCCTGTCCATCACAAACTCCCGGAGTTTACTCAGACTCAAGTCCATCAAGTCAGTGATGCCATCCAGCCATCTCATCCTCTGGGGTCCCCTTCTCCTCCTGCCTCAATTCCTCCCAACATCAGAGTCTTTTCCAATGAGTCAGCTCTTTGCATGAGGTGGCCAAAGTACTGGAGTTTCAGCTTCAGCATCGTTCCCTCCAAAGAAATCCCAGGGCTGATCTCCTTCAGGATGGACTGGTTGGATCTCCTTGCAGTCCAAGGGACTCTCAAGAGTCTTCTCCAACACCACAGTTCAAAAGCGTCTATTCTTCGGTGCTCAGCCTTCTTCACAGTCCAACTCTCACATCCATACATGACCACAGGAAAAACCATGGCCTTGATTAGATGGACCTTTGTTGGCAAAGAAATGTCTCTGCTTTTGAATATGCTATCTAGGTTGGTCATAACTTTCCTTCCAAGTAGTAAGCGTCTTTTAATCTCATGGCTGCAGTCACCATCTGCAGTGATTTTGGAGCCAAAAAAATAAAGTCTGACGCTGTTTCCACTGTTTCCCCATCTATTTCCCATGAAGTGATGAGACCGGATGCCATGATCTTAGTTTTCTGAATGTTGAGCTTTAGGCCAACTTTTTCACTCTCCACTTTCACTTTCATCCAGAGGCTTTTGAGTTCCTCTTCACTTTCTGCCATCAGGGTGGTGTCATCTGCATACCTGAGGTGATTGATATTTCTCCCGGCAATCTTGATTCCAGCTTGTGTTTCTTCCAGTCCAGCGTTTCTCATGATGTACTCTGCATATAAGTTAAATAAGCAGGGTGACAATATACAGCCTTGATGTACTCCTTTTCCTATTTGGAACCAGTCTATTGTTCCATGTCCAGTTCTAACTGTTGCTTCCTGACCTGCATACCGATTTCTCAAGACGCAGATCAGGTGGTCTGGTATTCCCATCTCTTTCAGAATTTTCCACAGTTTATTGTGATCCACACAGTCAAAGGCTTTGGCATGGTCAATAAAGCAGAAAGGATACTTGGGTTTCTTCTATTTGTGTACAAGATTTTATGGGGACATAATTTTTCAAAAGTTTCACATGTAGATACCTAGGAGTGAAATTACTGGGTTACATAGTAACCCTATGTATCATATTTTGAGGTACTGCCAGACTGTTTTGAGAGTGTCGGTATCATTTTGTATTCCTATTAGCAATGTATGAGAGTTCAGTTTCTTCACCTCCTTGCCAACACTTATGATTGTATATCTTTGAATTGATATCTCACTCTGTTATTTCCCAAATGACTAATGATGTTGAGCACTTTTCCGTGTGCTTATTGGTCATTCATATATCTGAAGAAAGACAGTATATTCAAACGCTTCTCACATTTTAAAATTTGACATTTGCTTTTTATTGTTGAGTTGCAAGAATTCTTTATATATATTATATATATTTTCTGGAAACAAATCCCTAATCAGTCATATAATTTGAAAATGTTTTTTCTCATTCTGTGGGTTGGCATTTCACTTTCTTATTGGTGTTCTTTGAAGCATAAACATTTAAAAATTTAATACAGTCCAACTTATCTATTTTTTTATTGCTTATACTTTTAGTGTTACATGTAAGAAACCAAAGATTTCTTAATTCAGAGTCTCCAAAACAATTTAAAGTTCCAAAGATTTATACCTAGGTTTTCTTCTAAAAACTTTACAGTTTTAACTTTCACATTTAAGTTAATCTTTGTATGTGGTATGAGATAGGGTCCACTTTCATCTTTTGTGTATAGATATTTGGTTATCCCAGCATCATTTGTTGAAAAACCCCACTGAATTGTCCTGGTACCTTTGTTGAAACCAATTGAACATAAATTTAAGGGCTTATTCTAGTTTCTCAATTCTATTCCATTGATTTATATGTCTATTCTTGTGCCAATATCATATTTTAATTACTGTAGCTTTGAAATCAGCATATATTCCCTTTATCTTTCCACATTAGATTTAATAAACCTTGGGACTTCCCTGGTGGCTCAGCTGATAAAGAATCTGCTTGCAATGTGGGAGACCTGGGTTCAATCCCTGGGCTGGGAAGATTCCCTGTAGAAGGGCATGGTGACCCGCTCCAATGTTCTTGCCTGGAGAAGTCCCATGGACAGAGGAGCCTGGCAGGCTACAGTTGATGGGGTTGCAAAGAGTAGGACATGACTGAGCGACTAAACACATGGTAAACCTTATTTCATCTCAAATGTTTTACATTTTAGCAGTATAAAATTAGGAAATTAGTAAATAAAGAAAAAATGAATGATGCTTATAATACCACCAACCAGAGTCCCTACTTTAGGACATCCTTTTGGTCTCTTTTAAAGCAACATTATAAATTTAGTTTTCAGTTGATCCACATGCAGTGTGATAAGCGGTGACTATATTTTTCTTCCAACATAATTTTCATGATGTTCTTGTGTAATATTTAAGCTTTTGTATTTTAAAAACATAGATATAATTGAAACACATAAATGTCTATTAGCGAAAAAGTGAGCTTTCTATTTGCAACTTGTTTTTATGGTCTTCAATTCTGTTTATAGGGGGAGACAGTTTCTAGTAACCTCTAAGCCATAATTTTTTAATGGCGTGAAATAACTCTGTCAGAGGCAAAATCAATACTTTCAAAGTACACACTAATATTCTTTGAAATTAGAAATTGACCTTTTTTTGCTTTCTTTTTGCTTTTAAAGAATAAATACAAGCGGGTTTAGAAATTTGGAGTATATATGACATTTGAAATACAAATCTTTTGATCTCTGCTGAAAAGTCATGTGTGTTGTTGTATGTCTTCTTCCTTATTGATAACAGGTTAAAACTATAAATAAAAACTTTTTTCTATAAATATGGTTGAAAATTAGGATAATTTTTGTTTTAATATTTAGCAGCATATGTTGTTCAAATTACAACTTGAATAGAAATGTTTTAAAATTAAATTCTAAGCAGTTAAAAAGTTAAGACTGTTTTCTGCCACAATGCTTATGCTTAAAATTCATACTAACTTGGAGTGACTATGAATGTGAGACCTATTATATGATAATTTCTTTTTTCCACAGAGAACAAATTGCTGACTAAAAATCAAGCTGCTGTACTAACTCTTTGAAGTAGCTATGAAAACATTGCAGATTTTAAGTTTTTTTCTTTTTTCTCTAGTTTTATTGAGAAGCAATTGATATATATCACTATATAAGTTGAGGACATATCGAGTGATAACTTGATTTACATGTATTGTGAAATGATTTTTGTAGAAGTTCTTGTTAAGATTATTTGGTTACACTTATTGCGTTCAAGCCATTTGGCAGGTTGTTGTTCTATCTGGGGTTGCTTGATAGGAAAGGTGGATGTTCCACATAAAATAGTACAGAAGTTTCTAACTAATTCCATGGGATCTATCTGCAGATTGTTGGATTGGCACATATTCAAGATATTTGCCACTTTTTAGTTTCTATCACTATAGTCTTTTCCACATTTGCTGCCATGGAGGGGGTACAGTATAGTATATAATTAAGGCATTGGCTCTGAAGCCTGTAGGGGCTCAAATCCTAGCTCCACCAGTTGTTAGTAATGAGATATTGGACAAAGTATCAACTTTTCTGTTACGTAATTTCTCTTCATCAGTAAGATGGATATTTTAAAAAAGTTCTCCTGGGTCTCATGAGAAGATAAAATGAGATGTTGCATGTAAAGCACTTAGCTATTTCCAGTGGGCAAGAAGGCACAGTTCTCAGAAGGTTTTTGCTGACATTTTATCTTTTTCTACTCTGAAGTGATATTAGCTTTGGGAAAATGGAAGGAAATACCTTCTTCCCCAGATCATGGAGATGGAGCCTGAGATCTACTTGATTCTTAGGAACAGCGGGCTTGTACAGTCTTGTAAAGTGAGGAGACGTTAAGGGAAAAATGGAAGAGATGTATTACAACGCCAGGAATATTCAACCCAGAGAAGGAATATATGGATTTGTGAGGAGTTACCTTTAGGGAAACAGCATCAATGTGAGCCTGACATTTCCCCTATTCTGGTTCTTATCTGGTTCACCTTCTGCCTTGATTTAAGATGCTCTATGCTTTTGTTCAACAGTTGACCTTGAAGAATGTGGAGGTTAGGGGCATGGAGCCCCCAGAACCAGTCAAAAATCCATGTAAAACTTTACAGTCATTCTTCTGTATCTGCAGTTTCACATCTGCAGATTCAACCACTGAATCATGCAGTACTGTAGTATTTACTGTTGAAGAAAATCTGTGTGTGAGTGGACTTGTGCAATTCAAACTCACTTTGTTCAAGGTCAACTGTACTTTGCTGGTTTTTTTTTTTTTTTTTTCCTTACTCCTGAAAGTTTACATGTTAGCTGGTAATTAAGGATTTTACAACCATGAAATTGTAGGTTCCCTTAATCAGAATCCTTAAAGTGAATGGTCGTAATTGGAATCAGATCTTCTTTGGGAAATATCATCTTCTACAATTATGCCTCTGTGTTTTTGTCATTTCCTTTACACTATACACAGTGACTATCAATCCAGAGAAAGATGCTTGGGTAGATAGCCTGAGATAATTACTTAGCATGGAACTTAAGGAAAAGTGTGTCATTGTAGGACATTTGGGTATTTAACCACTTTATGAAAATACCATATAGTTTAAAAATTTACAATTATTTCTAAGTGCCTCAGCTAGGCCACAGCAGGAGGGAGACAGTGAAATTCAGACCAGTGAACAAGATCAACCCAACAGTAATAAAGTGCTCACAAAGCACTTTATTAAAAGCATAAAGTACATATCCCATTGTATTATCAGTATTTTCACAATTCCTTAAGATTGAGGGCTCCTTGTAGGAAACTATAGAATCTTATTTGAATTTGGATTTTTTTTTTTTTTTTTTTAGTTTTCTTTTGCCTGGAGAATTCCATGGACAAAGGAGCCTGGGGGGCCACAGTCCATGGGGTTGCAAAGAGTCAGACACGACTGAGTGACTAACACACACACAGACCTGGTTTTTAATTGGACTGCTTTACAACGTTGCGTTGGTTTCTGCCATACATCAGCATGAATTAGCCATAGGTATACGTAACCGCAGCACAGAAAACTGTAAACAAGGTGAAAAGGCTGCCCTCAGGACGGGAGAAAATAATAGCAAATGAAACAACTGACAAAGGATTAATTTCTAAAATAAACAAACAACTCATGTAGCTCAATACGGGAATTTGGATTTCTAATGCTCAGTACATGTGTGCTGTGTGAAGGAATGAATGAATGAGTAGACTTAAGTCAGTTTGGCACCACGTGTCTCTGAAGAAAGTGTATGCTGATGACGTAGTAAGTCAAGAGTGACTTGAGTCTTACCTAGTAGTTTATGCTGTTCACCTGGAAAGCTCTGATGCTACTTTAACTCCTGAATCAACATTAGATATATTGAGGAATGCCATTATTTAATGCACACCTTTCCTAGTGATTGCTCTCTAGATAAGAATCAAGGTTTTTCATGAATTGCTACTTTAAAGTCAATCTTTATCTTTATTGAATTGAAATATGCAGTTCTAAAACTAAATTCTACATACCTGTGATAATGTAAATTACTTTCCAGAAATAATTTACTTACATCAACCCCAACTGATCCTTTCCATACTGAGAATCACACTACAGAAGGTTTTTAATTCTCAACTCAGTGGTTTCAGACTTGGCCATGTAACATGCTTTAGCCAATAATGTGAATGCAAGTGATAGGTGCCACTTCTCAGCAGAGACTTTAAGAGCCATAATGTGGTTCTGCCATTATTCTTTCCTTCTACTACAAAATTCTTATGTCTCAACTAGAGTCTGATCTTCAGCCTTGATCTTGTAATGAAGATGAGAAGAGATACCCATAGTGACCATGGAAAGGAAGTAATTCCATTCATATTGTTGCCCACCACTGAGATTTTAGGGCTATTTATTATCATAGAATAACTTAGCTAAGCTGTTTGATACAGTGGCTTTTAATTAAAGTGACTATATGATTTATTGTCAAACCTGGACATTTTTGAGAGTTAAAGGAGGTTTTATGACCAACTTGTATAAACTGGTACTGTCTCAACAAACAGAGGCTGTGCAGTCATCCTATTTGTATGGAAAACAGAGTGATGGATGGGATAATTCTGTACCTTTCTTTGACACTCTTACTCTCCTTTGATACAGTCACTTTGTTGGCACTTACAATGAACACATTTTGCTTTCTTGACTGACTCCCCTTTTTTGCTGAAGCATATCCTTCAAAAAGGTGCATGAGACATTCATTAAAAAACTTTTAGAGTCTAAACTGACTCTATTTTTTAATTTTCACACTTCCTTTATAGTTTGGCTTGGACAAAATTTTAAGTAAAAAAATATTTTCCCTTAGATTTTGAAACATCGCTCTACTCCACTGTCATTAGCATTCAATATTGCTGTTGTGAAATTTGATATCATTCTCATTCTCATTCTTTTATGTTGACAGGCTTTCTCTCTCTGGAAACTTCTTCTCGTTATCTCTGGCATTCTGAAATTTTGAAATGATGCATATTCTTTCATTGCTCTAGTCACTCAGCAGACTCTTTCAAACTGTAGATTTTTTGCCTTATAATTCTGGAAAAATGTCTTGTGCTCCTTCTTGGAGCTGTTTCTCTCCATTGTCTCTGCTCCCTCATTTTCATCCTCCTTTCATTCACTGGCCATCCTAGATCAACTCAAAGAGGATTTTTGTGGGTTCTTTTTAACCATTGTTTTTATATTTTCTGACTTTTTAAAAGTTTTTTATTCTGGCTTCTTGGTAATATCTTCTGTTTTAACTTTCAACTATTTGATTTCTTTATTTTGGATATTTTATGATGGCAAATTCCCAAGAGCTCTTTCTTACCCTCTGATCATTGTGTAGGCTACTCATATTGTTTTATGAGTGCAATATCTTGTATTATGTCACTGGGGATATTATTTATAACTTATTTGAATTTTGCTCTGCATCTGGCTTGCGTGTCTCTTCTGTTTTTCCATTCAGCTTTTTTTTTTTTTAATAGTTTATTTATTTTTGGCCATTCTGGGTCTTCGCCGATGCATGGGCTTTTCTCTCCTTGTGGAGAGCAGGGCCACTCTCCAGGTGTGGTGCGCGGGCCTCTCACTGAGGTGGCCTTTCCTGCTGCGGAGCACGGCCCTTAGGCACCTGGGCTTCAGTAGTTGCCACTCAAGGGCTCAGTTGCTGCGGTTTCCTGGGCTCTAGAGTGCGGACTCAAATAGTTGTGGTGTGTGGGCCTATGGCTCTGCTGCAAGCGGGGTCCTCCTGGACCAGAGACCCAACCTGTGTCTCATGCATTGGCAGGCGGATTCCCCACTGAGCCACCCTCAGTTCTTTATCTTTTTTCTTTAATTATGGAGGCAGATTGATCAGGAAAGGATTGACTTAGCACACCTGAGGTAAACCCAACACATTTCACAGAAAGTCCTACCTTCAGAACTGTCCCTTGGCTGGCTCTTGGAGGATAAATTCTGAGCCCCTGGAATATCCTACTTGATAAAATTGATTTTGTATGCTTAAGACCTTGGGCCACACTGAACCAATGTGATCCAATGGTTTGTGCTAAAAAAGTGATTTATGTTGACTGCCTGGTTTTGTACTGGAGGAGGGAGACTGAAAGGTCAGTAGCTGAGGTTATTCATACAGGTTCTGCTTGCCTACATGACTGACACCCAATAAAAACCCTGGATACCCAGGCTCCAGTGAGGTTCCCTGGTTGGCACAACTTTACATGTGCCACATATCATTGCTGGGAGAGTTAGTTGTATCCCTATATGACTCCACCGGGATGGGAAGCCTGGAAACTTATACCTGACTTTTCTTGGATTTCATCCCATGTACCTTTTCTCTTTACTGAATTTAATCTGTGTTCTTTTATTGTAATAAAATATAGCTATGAGTATAACAGCTTTTCTAGTACTCTAAGTCCCTCTAGTGAATCACTGAGCCTGAGGGTCGTCCTGGAAAACCCCAGCACAAAAGTGATTCTTACTTAACTCTGCATATTTTTAAGTAAGTGACTAAAATGCCCAAAGAGTTCTCAGATCATAAAGACAGGTTTGTTCATTTGGTTATAAGGTAATGGTTCTCAAAGTGTTGTTCAAGGACTCCTGAGATCTCAGAGAAATTTGCAAGGAGTTCATGAGGTCAAAATTATTTTCGTATTAAATATCAGACAGCTGTTTGCTTTTTCACTGTGTTAACATTCACACAGATGGTGCAAAGCACTGGTGGATAAAACTGCTGAAACCTCTTGCCATGAATAAAGGTAATGGCACTGAGCCATGCCAGTATTATTCACCACCACAAGCTATTGTATAACATGCTAGTTTCACTGAAGGTTAACCTTGGTGAAATAGTAAAATTTATGAATTGAGTACACATTTTTTAACATTCTGTGCAAGAAAATGGCAAGTCTGCCTAGGACATTTCTGCCACACACTGTATACAGTGGCTGTCTCAAGGAGAATCATTAGTGCCCTTGTCTGAGTTGAAAGTTGAAGTGATTTTTTTTTTTCATGAAAACCATTTTTATTTACAAGAGTGAATGATAGACAAACTATGATCATTTAGAGTTGGATACCTACCAGACATTTTCTTAAAAATCAATAAAGCAAGCATGTCACTTTAAGGAAAACAACTCATACTATTTTTTGCCAATGATAAAATTCAAGCTTTCAAGAAATATAAAAGTTTGAAACATTTAAATTGGCCATGGGGAACTTGACAGCTTACCAATACTTATAGAGTTTTCTGATGATATCTGTGGTAATATTAACAAATGTGATTTTTTTGGATATTGTATAATGAAATGTGTCAACATTTGGAAGACCTCTGTAACTCAGTGAGCAAAGATTTTTCTAAATGATAAATGCATGATGTTACAAAATCAAAAGATACGTTCAAAGTGCAAGATAGACCAATGGACTTTAATGAAACAGAGTACAAAAAGTTCACTGGTATAATTTCAGATTCTGCCTAAGGATAACCTTTAGAAACTACTGATTTTCAAGTTTTGGTGGAGTTTCAGTCTTCACTTATCCAAAAAGGGTACTAAAATACGTTTTCCATTTTCCAACTGTATATATTATTGTGAGGCTACAGTTTCTTCATATACTTCAACCAGAACGTTGCAACAGGTTAAATGCAGGAGCAGATATGAGAGCCCAGATGTATTTTGTTACAACAGACTTTAAAGAGATTGTTCAAACTACCACTCTTCCACTAAATATTTTTTGTTTTAAATAATTATTTTTCATTAAAAATGTTACTTATGTTATATGGTAGATTTGTTATTGTTATTTTGAAATGAATTAATAAGTATTTTTAAATTCCCATTTTAATTTCTAAAATGTTACAATTTGATACCTGTAATTTGCATAGTTTGAAGCTATCAGAAATTTTTGTGACTATAAGGAGGTACAGGCACCAGAATTTGAGATGTGCTGCTACAGGTCTTAGAAGGAAGACCTGGTCTTTTCATTGGAACACTCATAAATGTTATTACTCGTAGATGCATTTTTCTGAAATTGTTCATTTTATTCCAGAGAGGAATTCTTCATTTCTTTGACTTTGTGCTATATGGTGGCATTTTGGGAGTGGGTCAGAGAAAGGGGGTTGCATATTCCTTCGTTCACTAGTGTACCTTGTCATCCTCTGGTTTTATCCTTTGCCACACTTCTCTCCTCCATTCTGTTTGGTGGCCATAACTGTGAGGCCTTTTTGCCTTTATTTCTCCAGAGAATAACCTCTGCTTTCCTGTCAGGTTGGGAGAAAGACAGTAGATAACCGCAGTGATAAATACCTTTTTGTTAATATTCTTTCTTCCTTAAGGTTTTCCACAGTGATTGCATCACTTTACATTCCCACCAACAGTGTGAAAATGTTCCCTTTTCTCTGCATCCTCATGAACATTTGTTATTTGTGGTTATTTGTGTTCTTTTTAATGATAGCCATTTTGATATGGGAGGTGATAGTTGATTGTAGTTTTGATTTGCATTTCTCTGATGATTAGCAATGTTGAGCTGCTTCATCTACTTTAATCATCTAAAAAAGTCCTTTCTTAGATGCTGTTGATCCCTCTCCTCATATCTTTTGAGGCATATAGTAGGGTAAATAATGGCCCCCTCAAAAGATATCCATGTCCTAGTCTCTGGAAACTCTGAGTGTTCCTTTACATGGTAAAGACTTTGCAGGTGTGGTTAAGTTAAAGATCTTGAAATGGGAGACCATCCTGGATATCCAGGTGGGCCCTAGATATAACCACAAATGTCCATTTAAGAACGAGGCAGAGGGAGATTTGTTACCGACAGGAGAAGGGGATGTGATTATGGGGGCAGAAATTAAGATGATGCAGCCATAAGCCAAGAAATTGTGGCAGCCATCCAAACTGGAGGAGGCAGGAAGAGCTTCTTCTCTAGGGTCTCTAGAGGCTGTGCCAACACCCTGATTTCTACCCAGTGATACTGATTTCATATCTCTAGATTCTAGAATCATAAGGGAATCAATTTCTTTTAAGTCACTGAGTTTGTGGTAGTTTGTTATTGCAGCTTCAGGAGGCTAACATAAGACATAGCTGTTTAAGTTGGCTTAAAACTCAACATTCAGAAAACTAAGATCATGGCATCCAGTCCCATCACTTCATGGCAAATAGATGGGGAAACAGTGACAGACTTTATTTTCTTAGGCTTCAAAATCACTGCAGATGGTGACTGCAGCCATGAAATGAAAAGACGCTTCTTGGAAAAAAAGCTATGACAAACCTAGACAGCATATTAAAAAGCAGAGACATTACTTTACCAACAAAGGTCCATCTAGTCAAAGGTATGGTTTCTCCAGTAGTCATGTATGGATGTGAGAGTTGGACTGTGAAGAAAGCTGAGCACCGAAGAATTGATGCTTTTGAACTGTGGTGTTGGAGAAGACTCTTGAGAGTCCCTTGGACTGCAAGGAGATCCAACTAGTCCATCCTAAAGGAAATCAGTCCTGAATATTCATTGAAAGGACTGATGCTGAAGCTGAAACTCCAATACTTTGGCCACCTGATGCAAAGAACTGACTCATTGGAAAAGACCCTGATGCTGGAAAAGATTGAAGCAGGAGGAAAAGGAGACAACAGAGGATTGAAAGGTTGTTGCTGAGCCACAAAAGAGGCCTGGATTCTTGGCCTCCAGAGGAGAAGAATTCAATCCAGGGCCAGAGACAAGGCTTGATTGCTCAGAGCTTTTGTGCAATAGAATTTTATTAAAGTATAAAAAGGATAGAGAATGCTTCTGACATAGAAGGGGACAGAAAGAGTACCCCCTTGCAAGTGTTAGCAATGGAGTTATATACTTTTAATTAGTTATTACAATGAATCAAAAGAATGTCTCAAGTTTGTGAAAATTTTACCAGACCCACTCTCACAGTTTACATTTTAGGATAACAAGATTAGAATTTAACAATAGAAAGATCTTCCAGACCCACTCCCATAATATATATGCGACGGGCGCGCTAAAGCGCAGGCGGCTGCGACGGGCGCCCTAAGCGCGGCCGAGAGGAGCCACCCCACGTCCGAATTCAGGGGCAGAAGCCGGGAGAACCCCATGCCGGAAGAGCGGCGGCCAAGAGGAGTTACCCCACGTCCGAGGTCAGGGGCAGCGGCTGACAGTACCAGACTGCGACGGTGCAGGAACGGCCGAGAGGAGCTACCCTGCATCCGAGGTCGGGGGGCGGGGAGTGGGGGGGGGCGGGGAGTGGGGGGGGCGGCCAAGAGGAGATACCCAGCGTTCAAGGTCAGGGGTGGCGACGAGAGGAGTTACCCCGCGTCTGAGGTCAGGGGCGGTGGCGGGGAGGACATAACCCGTGCCCCAAGCCCAAGGCCAGGGGTGGTGGGTGGGAGGAGCTACCCCACGCCCCCATGCCCGAGGCCAAGGGTGGCGGCCGGGAGGAGCAACCCCACGCCTGAGGCCAGGAGCAGTGGCCGGGAGTACAACCCCACGTCCAAGGAGCCGTGGCTGCGTGGGTGCAGGAGGGCCTAGAGGAGCTATCCCACGTTGAAGGTCAGGAAGGGCAGCAGTGAGGAGATACCCCTCGTCCAAGGTAAGGAGCAATGGCTATGCTTTGCTGGAGCAGCTGTGAAGAGATACCCCACGCCCAAGGTAAGAGAAACCCAAGTAAGATGGTAGGTGTTGCAAGAGGGCATCAGAGGGCAAACACACTGAAACCATACTCACAGAAAACTAGTCAATCTAATCACACTAGGACCACAGCCTTGTCTAACTCAATGAAACTAAGCCATGCCCGTGGGGTAACCCAGACGAGCCGGTCATGGTGGAGAGATCTGACAGAATGTGGTCCACTGGAGAAGGGAATGGCAAACCACTTCAGTATTCTTGCCTTGAGAACCCCATGAACAGTACGAAAAGGCAAAATGATAGGATACTGAAAGAGGAACTCCCCAGGTCAGTAGGTGCCCAATATGCTACTGGAGATCAGTGGAGAAATAACTCCAGAAAGAATGAAGGGATGGAGCCAAAGCGAAAAGAATACCCAGCTGTGGATGTGACTGGTGATAGAAGCAAGGTCCGATGCTGTAAAGAGCAATATTGCATAGGAACCTGGAATGTCAGGTCCATGAATCAAGGCAAATTGGAAGTGGTCAAACAAGAGATGGCAAGAGTGAACACCGACATTCTAGGAATCAGCGAACTGAAATGGACTGGAATGGGTGAATTTAACTCAGATGACCATTATATCTACTACTGAGGGCAGAAATCCCTCAGAAGAAATGGAGTGGCCATCATGGTCAACAAAAGAGTCCGAAATGCAGTACTTGGATGCAATCTCAAAAACGACAGAATGATCTCTGTTCGTTTCCAAGGCAAATCATTCAATATTACAGTAATCCAAGTCTATGCCCCAACCAGTAACACTGAAGAAGCTGAAGTTGAACGGTTCTATGAAGACCTACAAGACCTTTTAGAACTAACACCCAAAAAAGATGTCCTTTTCATTATAGGGGACTGGAATGCAAAAGTAGAAAGTCAAGAAACACCTGGAGTAACAGGCAAATTTGGCCTTGGAATACAGAATGAAGCAGGGCAAAGACTAATCGAGTTTTGCCAAGAAAATGCACTGGTCATAACAAACACCCTCTTCCAACAACACAAGAGAAGACTCTATACATGGACATCACCAGATGATCAACACCGAAATCAGATTGATTATATTCTTTGCAGCCAAAGATGGAGAAGCTCTATACAGTCAGCAAAAACAAGACCAGGAGCTGACTGTGGCTCAGACCATGAACTCTTTATTGCCAAATTTAGACTTAAATTGAAGAAAGTAGAGAAAACCACTAGACCATTCAGGTATGACCTAAATCAAATCCCTTATGATTATACAGTGGAAGTGAGAAATAGATTTAAGGGCCTAGATCTGATAGAGTGCCTGATGAACTATGGAATGAGATTCGTGACATTGTACAGGAGACAGGGATCAAGACCATTCCCATGGAAAAGAAATGCAAAAAAGCAAAATGGCTGTCTGGGGAGGCCTTACAAATAGCTGTGAAAAGAGGAGAAGCGAAAAGCAAAGGAGAAAAGGAAAGATATAAACATCTGAATGCAGAGTTCCAAAGAATAGCAAGAAGAGATAAGAAAGCCTTCTTCAGCGATCAATGCAAAGAAATAGAGGAAAACAACAAAATGGGAAAGACTAGAGATCTCTTCAAGAAAATCAGAGATACCAAGGGAACATTTCATGCAAAGATGGGCTCGATAAAGGACAGAAATGGTATGGACCATACAGAAGCAGAAGATATTAAGAAGAGATGGCAAGAATACACAGAAGAACTGTACAAAAAAGATCTTCACGACCTAGATAATCACAATGGTGTGATCACTGACCTAGAGCCAGACATCCTGGAATGTGAAGTCAAGTGGGCCTTAAAAAGCATCACTACGAACAAAGCTAGTGGAGGTGATGGAATTCTAGTTGAGCTATTCCAAATCCTGAAACATGATGCTGTGAAAGTGCTGCACTCAATATGCCAGCAAATTTGGAAAACTCAGCAGTGGCCACAGGACTGGAAAAGGTCAGTTTTCATTCCAATCCCAAAGAAAGGCAATGCCAAAGAATGCTCAAACTACTGCACAATTGCACTCATCTCACATGCTAGTAAAGTAATGCTCAAAATTCTCCAAGCCAGGCTACAGCAATATGTGAACCGTGAACTTCCAGATGTTGAAGCTGGTTTTAGAAAAGGCAGAGGAACCAGAGATCAAATTGCCAACATCCGCTGGATCGTGGAAAAAGCAAGAGAGTTCCAGAAATGCATTTATTTCTGCTTTATTGACTATGCCAAAGCCTTTGACTGTGTGGATCAAAAAACTGGAAAATTCTGAAAGAGATGGGAATACCAGACCACCTGACCTGCCTCTTGAGAAACCTATATGGAGGTCATGAAGCAACAGTTAGAACCGGACATGGAGCAACAGACTGGTTCCAATTAGGAAAAGAAGTACGTCAAGGCTGTATATTATCACTCTGTTTATTTAACTTATATGCAGAGTACATCATGAGAAACGCTGGACTGGAAGAAGCACAAGCTGGAATCAAGATTGCTGGAAGAAATATCAATCACCTCAGATATGCAGATGACACCACCCTTAGGGCAGAAACTGAAGAGGAACTAAAAAGCCTCTTGATGAAAGAGAAAGTGGAGAGTGAAAAAGTTGGCTTAAAGCTCAACATTCAGAAAACGAAGATCATGGAATCCGGTCCCATCACTTCATGGGAAATAGATCGGGAAACAGTGTCAGACTTTATTTTTCTGGGCTCCAAAATCACTACAGATGGTGACTGCAGCCATGAAATTAAAAGATGCTTACTCTTTGGAAGGAAAGTTATGACCAACCTAGGTAGCATATTCAAAAGCAGAGACATTAGTTTGCCAACAAAGGTTCGTCTAGTCAAGGCTATGGTTTTTCCAGTGGTCATGTATGGATGTGAGAGTTGGACTGTGAAGAAGGCTGAGCGCCAAAGAATTGATGTTTTTGAACTGTGGTGTTGGAGAAGACTCTTGAGAGTCCCTTGGACTGCAAGGAGATCCAACCAGTCCATTCTGAAGGAGATCAGTCCTGGGATTTCTTTGGAAGGAATGATGCTAAAGCTGAAACTCCAGTACTTTGGCCACCTCATGCGAAGAGTTGACTCACTGGAAAAGACTCTGATGCTGGGAGGGATTGGGGGCAGGAGGAGAAGGGGACGACAGAGGATGAGATGGCTGGATGGCATCACTGACTCGATGGATGTGAGTCTCAGTGAACTCCAGAAGTTGGTGATGAACAGGGAGGCCTGACGTGCTGTGATTCATGGGGTCGCGAAGAGTCGGACATGACTGAGCGACTGATGTGATCTGAAGATATCAGAATTAGTCAGAAGGTTTTCAGGAAGGAGAAACTGTCCTCCAGCCAGATACGTTGTTGTTGTATAATCCATAGTACAGTTTAAACTGAGTTGTTTAATTGACTAAGACTAAGGAATGCAGAGGAAAAAAAAAAAAAAAAGTTTGTCCTTTTCTCCTCCTTGAGAATTCCAGACCCCCAATCTCCACTTTGAGAGCCCCAGACCCCTTTCTCTTCCTTGGGACCCCCAGACTTCTTATCAACCTACCTAGGAATTGACTCTCTCAGGATGAGATGGTTGGATGGCATCACTGACTCATGGACATGAGTTTGAGGAAGCTCCGGGAGTTGGTGATAGACAGGGAGGCCTTGTGTGCTGCAGTCCATGCGGTCACAAAGAGTGAGACACAACTGAGTGACTGAACTGAACTGATGCCATTTTAATGGGATTGTGCAAGTTAGGCTAGGTAAATGCATGTAGTCTTCAGCTATAACCAGAAGCTTTGCAATAAGTTTCTAACTGCCATAAAGATGAAGCAAGCAGGGGAGGATTGAAATTTTGCCAGACTAGATAACTTTCTGATGTTTTGGAATGACTCAACTGCCTCCAGGGGTAGGGTTGGGAGTTGGGCCTTAGACTTCAGTCACTTGTTTTTTTTGGATTCTCAAGAAAGGAAGCACATCCAAATGACTGTAACGAATCTGGGATTTTTAAAATAGCCAACAACAGGCATAAATTCTTGATCCAGCTCTAGAACTAGGAAGCCTTTGGAATATAATCAGGTTGGAGTAGGAGAATGAATTACATTTCACATTTTCTGTTGCCTGGATGTGAGAACTTCTACAACTCTCCATTGAGACATATTACTTCTTTCTACCTGACTACCTTGTGAGCCTTTATGCAGTTTAAATAAAGAAAGGGAGTGAAGCTTCCTCGCCTTTCCCTGTATTTGATGTTAATGATGCGTCCCATTACATTGTCTGCATATGAGCCAAACAGCATGGAAAACTGAAAGGAAATAGTCATCAGGGGAGGTGAGAGCTGTGACAGCAGAGTGTAAGCATCCTGAGGTCAGTGAAGGGACTGAATGATGGACATGGGCCCTGGAAGGGGTACCTTCTTTTCATAGTCAACAAGTATTTAGGTAGCACTCACAGAATATAAAAATCTCAATGAAACAGCCTCTTTGGAAGCAAATAGTAACCTTCACCTTATCCTTGGCTCTTATTTTACTTGGGTAATCACAACACATAGTGTAATGCATTAGTATGGTAGGTACCTGAAGGAGTAATTTCCAGATTATTTGAGTTTCTGGACATAATGAGAAAGCAAAAACTTTAGCATCCAGAATTTACAGCATTAAAACCTATGAAAAGACTGTTATTCAAATTGTCTTGATACATTATTAAAGAAATAAATCTCAGAATTTATAACAAAGTTGGGACTCAGATATTTTGTACAAATTAGATTTTTCTTTTCTTCACATGATTAGGATTGCTTGGGAATTTTTAGTGATAGATATAGGTCTTTAAAGAATAACGATGAATAAAAGATGACAAATAAAACCTAAATTGACAAGGTAAGCCAAATAAACAGAATTATATTAGACAGAAGCCAGAACATGACCATTTTAGGCAGCATGCCCACTGGGCTGTAATTAGGTTTAATGCTGTTTTTTTTTCTGGTACTTCAAATGCTGCTGGTGGTCAGTGCAAGTTTAAAATAATCAGAGACATATTCTGCAGTAATAAAGTTTATTTTTGCTGTACAGAGACATAAATACAGATAGTCAACTCATTTGCTTAGTTGTGTCTGACTCTTTGCAACCCCATGGACTGCAGGACTCCAGGCTTCCCTGTCCTTTACCATGTCCCGAAGTTTGGTCAAACTCATCTCCATCGAGTCAGTGATGCCATCTAACCATCTCGTCCTTGGTTGTCCCCTTCTCCTCCTGCCTTCAATCTTTCCCAGCATCAGGGTCTTTCCCAATGAGTCAGTTCTTTGCATCAGGTGGCCAAAGTATTGGAGTTCCAGCTTCAGCATCAGTACTTTCAATGAATATTCAGGACTGATTTCCTTTAGGATGGACTGGTTGGATCTCCTTGCAGTCCAAGGGACTCTCAAGAGTCTTCTCCAACACCACAGTTCAAAAGCATCAATTCTTCAGTGCTCAGCTTTCTTTATACTCCAATTCTCACATCCATACATGACTACTGGAAAAACCATAACTTTGACTATACCCACCTTTGTTGGCAAAGTAATGTCTCTGCTTTTTAATATGCTGTCTAGGTTGGCCATAACTTTTCTTCCAAAGAGCAAATGTCTTTTCATTTCAGAGCTGCAGTCACCATCTGCAGTGATTTTGGAGCCCAAGAAAATAATGTCTGTCACTATTTCCATTGTTTCCCCATCTATTTGCCATGAACTGATGGGGCTGGATGCCGTGATCTTAGTTTTCTGAATGTTGAGTTTTAAGCCAACATTTTCACTGTCCTTTTTCACTTTCATCAACAGGCTCTTTAGTTCTTCTTTGCTTTCTGCCATAAGGGTGGTGTCATCTACATACCTGAGGTTATTGATATTTCTCCCGGCAATCTTGATTCCAGCTTGTGCTTCATCCAGCCTGGCATTTTGCATAATGTACTCTGCACATAAATTAAATAAGCAGAGTGACAATATACAGCCTTGAAGTACTCCTTTCCCAATTTGGAACCAGTCTGTTGTTCCATGGCCAGTTGTAATTGTTGCTTCCTGACCTGCATACACATTTCTCAGGAGGCAGGTCAGGTGGTCTGGTATTCCCATCTCTTGAAGAATTTTCCAGTTTGTTGTTCCACACAGTCAAAGGATTTGCTGTAGTCAATAAAGCATAAATAGATGTTTTTCTGGAACTCTGTTGCTTTTTTGATGATCCAGTGGATGTTGGCAATTTGATTTCTGGTTCCTCTGCCTTTTCTAAATCCAGCTTGAACATCTGGAAGTTCATGGTTTCATGTACTGCTGAAGCCTGGCTTGGAGAATTTGGGGCATTACTTTGCTAGCATGTGAGATGAGTGCAATTGTGCAGTAGTTTGAGCATTCTTTGGCATTGCTTTTCTTTGGGATTGCAATGAAAACTGACCTTTTCCAGTCCTGTGGCCATTGCTGAGTTTTCCAAATTTGCTGGCACATGGAGTGCAGCATTTTCACAGCATCGTCTGTCAGGATTTGAAATAGCTCAACTGGAATTCCATCACCTCCACTAGCTTTGTTGGTAGTGATGCTTCCTAAGGCCCACCCAACTTCACATTCCAGGATGTCTGGCCCTAGATGAGTGATCACACCATCGTGGTTATCTGGGCCATGAAGATCTTTTGTGTATAGTTCTTCTGTGTATTCTTGCCACCTCTTAACATCTTCTGCTTCTGTTAATATTATCTGAAATATAGATAATACTGCCTAGTAATTAAAAAAACTGCTTCCCCCAAACAAATGACTCCCCTTAACTAATATGTCCCAGTTTCTTGACAACATTCAAAGAATTACCTAATATCAAGAACTGCATTGTTTGAAAACTTACCAAACATTGGATAAGCTGGATAGTGTTCCTGTTGAAAGTAGGGAAGAAAGGTAGAAACTTCAGGGTTGGGGGGATCACAGTTGAACAGTGTGTGGAGTAATGAGGGCATATGTTAACAGACGACTAGAGTACTGAATCATTGACTTAGAGAATCCAGGGTTCTTTCTTTTACTGTCTACCTGTTACAGAGAGATCTTATGTTTCCAAATAGTTCTCTCTCTGTGTGTAGGACTGTATGACAGTTGTGGGGGAGGGGATGGAGATAGAGAAAGAGTTGGGGAAAAATAAGAACAAGAGAAAGCAAAATGATACAATTTTAAAGGAAATGAGAAGTGAGCAACATAAAAGCATGAATATTAAAATGGAGCAAGAAATAACATTAATAATAATAATAATTTAAAAAGTCAACCATAAAGGTCTACAAAGGCCCTTATATTTATGTCTGATATTTTAAAAGCTATTCAGAAAAGAGGCTGGTTGTACATAAGATGCAAACATTTGTGACTCCAGAGGTACAGATATATCCTTGAGGTTGGGGACAGACAGGAGAAGATTTAATGGAGATGGCATCTTGTGACGTAATGAATGATATTCTCAGCAGAGTTCTGTGGTACTCTGATACATTTCTCAGGGTTGTTAATTATCAGTGGCTTCATATCCAACAGCAATTCAGCAAAATCACTCCTACCAAGGGCTGTTACACTACAAACCATTTATACAACCAGATAGAAGAACCAGAATCTGCTTCTGAAGCCACTGTGCTCTGGAAAGAAAGACGTAGAGACAGATGAGCCTGCTCTGCTTTTGTGGCCATCTGGGCTTCTTCGGTGCTTAAGAGTGATGAAGGAACTAAATGTATTTACTTATATGGAGAAGGAATGACTTTCTGCATAAGAGGAAGAAAAATGGAAAATGCTCATTATATACATTTAAGCAACCTAGAACTTCCTCTTTCTTCTTCATTAGTTATATTATTCCAGATGTGGACTAGACTGGAGTCTTTTTCCTCTGGATGAGTGGCTTATAGAGTATGGATAAAATATAAATACTTTTTATGATCCATCTTGTGCTCCCAAGACAAGACCCGGTGGTCCAGAGCCACCATATTGCACAACTCCACAGGGCATGGCCTCATCTAAATGGAGGTTGTGTGAATCACGTCCAGTTGTGCTACTTAGACGCGCTAGGAGGACCTTTGTCAAAGAAAGAGTAGGTGTAAAGGTTAATGTTTTTCTCCATTTCAAGCAGGGTATAAGGCACATTGGAGAAGGAAATGGCAACCCACTCCAGTATTCTTGCCTGGAGAATCCCATGGACAGAGGAGCCTGGGGTCTCAAGAGTCAGACACGACTTAGCGACTAAACCATAAGGCACATGGATGTCAGGTGAGGAATGATGGCGCCTGCCTAAGTAAATTTGTCAAGAGAAGAGGCAGCACTTCCATGAATCGGTAGTAGAGGTGGGACAGCAGCACAGACAGGGGCAAGCCCCATTGCTACAGGCTTTGTTAGAGTGATGGCTGTTGGAACTTCCTGTAAACACAGGTTTTGAATTTAAAAGTGTAACTTATAGAAATAGAAATAACTTGTCAACAATTTTACTTAACTTATCAAATAATGAAGGAACCAGTAAGATGAAAGCTTGATTACAATAACACTTTGAGAAAGTCGGCATTTGTAGGAAATTCAGTAAGAGAATCTTAGAATGAGAATGGTGAGTACAGTTGGAAACTGGTTAATGGTCTAAAAGGCAATACACATATGAGTTATTTTTTCTGCCAGGAAGAAATAATTTGGATAAAATTTTTTAATATCCCTTTTACAGAATCAGCTGGGTACAGTCTTAACCTTTATCAGGAATTGCAAGGTGCCCTAATCACAGTGGAGCTGATTTAAGGTTGGATGCTGTTAGGTTTTTAATACTAGCTTTTTAAAATTTTGTCCTAAATGCATACATAAAGTATTGTGGGTATGAGAGAGAGTTCTTAAGCACATCAACTCCTGTTGTCCCAGAACTTACCTCTGGTGTGATGTAATAAAAGTAAGGACAAGTGTACTACTTGAGTGGCTGAACACTCCATAGGTGAGAGACAGGGAAAATGATTTTTCTTTGCTTACAAGGGGGAAGGAGACAGCTATCCCCCTCCTCTCCTGAAAATATCTCCTTGGAAACATCATGGGCCTAAATCCTTACTTCAGCTCTTTTGTTTATAAATAAAATCTCTCCAGGAGCCAGAATGCCCTGTGTTCTTGGCTTTTACCACCCAAGAAGTATCTCCAAGTTTTGGGGCTCATTCCTCCTTGACATTTAAATACCTCAGAAGGTAACACTCCAGGCTCGGCAGTAACCATTTGGGGTCTTTTTGGTACAGACAAGTTAACTCCATAATTAGGGAGACAAACAGTTATAGATCTATGTGAAAAATGTTTCTAGGAGAAATGAAAGCAATTTTTTCTTCCTAAGATTTTTCTGTTTTTATTTTGTATACATTTCTGTATCTCAGGAAGATGGAGCTATTTGCAAGAATAAATACTGTAGAACAGTGGTTCTCAAAATGTGGTCCCTGGACCAGCAACATCAGCCTCACTGGGAAATATTTTAGAAATAAAAAAAGTTCAGACATTAGATTACACCAGACTTACTGAATTAGAAGTACTGGGTCCAGTAATCTGTTGAGTGAGCCCTCCAGGTAACTCTGATGCAGGCCTCAGTTTGAGAACTGCTGCTGTGCACCCTGTGCTTGTGAGCTAGTCCCAGCCGTCCTCTTTATTTCCTATAGCTGACTCTGCTCCCTACATACATTACTAATTCTTTACCAATTTATGAAGTCCATCTACTGCCATGTTAAGGTCTACTCATATAGTGAGTGTAGTGGTGACCCAAAGAGCAGATTTACATATAGGAGGCATTTTGGTGTAATGAGAAGGTTATGAGATCCCTGTTTCAGAAAGGGTTTAAAAACTGGATAAGCAACCACCTATTTTGGGTGATTTAAGTATAGATACCAGCAGCAGAGGTCTGGCCAAAATGACTGAAATTTTTCAGTTTCCTCAAGGCAAACTATTTGAGAGACCAACTAATAAAATAATTTCCTGATTGAAGAGTAATTTAGCAGGATTATCCCTTGAAGATTCAGCATGCAAAAATATGTTGAAACATATTTTATTTTATATTGCATGTTGCATCACTAGTACATTTAGAAAATAATAATGGCTACTTATGCATGCTTCATAGATATTTTTATGCTTTTAATTGGTTGGAATTCTGGTGTCATATATCTATCCTGATACCAGAATTGCTTAAGGTGTTCTGTGGTGTCTGCCACTTGCCTCCTACTGTCTTCATAAGGGTGACATCAGAATTCCCTTTATCTGTCAGCAGTGTATTCTCTCACACAAAAGTGGGTTCAGTCTTACAAGTGAGAACTCAAGGGGCCTAACAGAAACTACCCATTTGCTCAGAAATCTATCCTTGTGGAAAATTAGTAAATGGTATCAGATCATTTAAAATTAAGTTTCTAAAATCCCCACATGATCCCTTGAAATTCCCTTTCCAGCTTTATGAATCTAAGCAAACAGAACATGTGGGACCCATTACCAACATTCCCAAAAGTTTTGTTATAGTTCCATGAACGTAAATCTGATTTGCTTGGCTTTCGTGAGAAAGATCATAAGAGTTAACCCACAATAGAGATGCATAGTAAGGAAAATATAATTGTCAGCATGTGTGCTTTTGGGCTTCACCACTAATGTTGACCCAAAAGCACATGTGCCATAAGAAAAATGTGACAAAGGAAAAAAAGAGACCTAAATTTAGATAGCACTCGTGCACATGCTCAGCGGCTCAGCTGTGTCTGACTCTTTGCGACCCCATGGATAGTAGCCCAGTAGGCTCCTCTGTCCATTTTCCAGAATTTTCCAGGCAAGAATACTGGAGTGAGTTGTCAATTCCTCCTCCAGGGGATCTTCCTAATCCAGGGATCGAACCTGTGTCTCCTGCATTGGCAGGCAGATTCTTTATCACTGAGCCACCCACCTGCAAAGCACTATATTGCCTAAAATTAAAGAGGGAATAATCCAGGTTAGTATAAATACTAACACATGAACCATAAATGCTTCCTGAGAATGTTTCCTATTTCTTGCAATACTTGCGAATCACTCACTTTCATTAAGCAGAATTGTTTTTATGGACTGCTGAATTATTCCTTGCAGTACCATATTTTGTTGCTTCTGAGATTGGTTTGGAAGGGAGCAGTCATTATCTTAAATATTACCAGTGTTTATCCAGGTTTCTGTGGTAATTTTGTTGAGATTTTTCAAAAGCTGTTCAAAATATGAATATCCAAATATGTGCAAAGTACACAATTTTTTTTCCTTTTCTCCATGAAGGCTTGCTCTTGGGAGGGCTATTAAAGAAAACTTCTATTAGGGGAAACTTCTCAGTTATCATTTCTCCTATTCACTTTCCAATTCTGGTATCCATGCTCTTGATTTTGAGACTGTTCAACACATCAAGTTGTGGAGAATTACTTTAGCTCTTTAGTTTAAGGGAGCTTTTAGTTTGGCTTGGTAGGCATGCAATACCAGAGAAGAATAAATGCAATGATATTGCTACCGATCATCTTAGTTGGGATAAGTGGTCTGGCCATATCTCCATTAAAATACGGAGAAAGATTTTTGTGTGACATGACCTTGCTAGGTTAGGTACACTCGCTGTGGCATGGTGCTTTGCTGCTGCTGCTGCTGCTAAGTCACTTCAGTCGTGTCCGACTCTGTGCGACCCCATAGACGGCAACCCACCAGGCTCCCTGTCCCTGGGATTCTCCAGGCAAGAACACTGGAGTGGGTTGCCATTTCCTTCTCCAATGCATGAAAGTGAAAAGTGAAAGTGAAGTCGCTCAGTCGTGTCCGACTCTTCGCGACCCCATGGACTGTAGCCTACCAGGCTCCTCCATCCATGGGATTTTCCAGGCAAGAGTACTGGAGTGGGGTGCCATCGCCTTCTCCAGCATGGTGCTTTACCTAGATGCAAATCCTTTAGTGTCTTTGGATCATGACATGTGATGCAAAGGTCTTGTCACTCACTCCAGCCTGGCTCAGATCTGCTCCCAGGGCTCTGGTGTTCTTTCTTGAAGGTCTTTCTTTTTAAGTGAACCTGGAAACCTTCCTGGTTGGATGATGCTACTATACACTTCTTGTGTATGTGTGTGTGTGTGTGTGTGTGTTTCCTCTTTCCATGGTCCTGGCTGAGGACTCAGATGCAGCTCTTTGAGAACTCCTTTGCTTTCTATACCCAAAGACAGAACACAGGATCTTTTTATTTTAATGGTTTAAGAACTAATCATCACAAGGGGGAAAGAAATGAGATAATACCATGAACAAACTCCAAGAAGATGGAAGTATATAAGAAATCTGATGAAGTTTCTTGGCTCCTGTAGGCCCTTTTGTAATTCTTTATTTTTCTTTGTCCATCTTGAAAACCAATTCTATGACAGCAAGTTTGTGTATATCTTATGTACTAAGAACCCAGAAAACAAATCATGATATAGCAAAGGAACAAAAGATGTTGGTTACAGAATACATTGTACTAAAAACAAGCTCAACCAAAGGGCAGAGGGCTCACAGATTTGGCTATCAAATTAATATGTAGAAATCAAGTCTCTATGTAGTAAGATTTCTTAATTAAAGCAGAGCCTAGAAAATGTAAAACAAAACCCATTTCTTACTGAAACTGAGCAGAATGTAACCTCGGTTGGTAGCTAAAAATAAAAAGGAATGAGGTGATGACTGAGGGTGTCTTTGTCGATTTCAGTGCCATCATAACTAAAATTTACAAACACCACATTCTATATTGCCCCAAGGAAACCAGGATTATCCTCTTCCTGTCTGTTCCATTGTCCTTCTGACTAGTGTAATTTGTATACTTGTCTACTGTAATTATCTATCCTTTCTCTCCAGCCAGTACAGTTTCAATGGCTCCTGGAAGGAAATATATTTCTCTGTGACTGTCTGGCAGTATGTCCTTAAAGCCTCATACTATGTTCTTCCTTAGGAAGAAAACTAATAATGCTAACTATAAAGTCAACTATAGCACAGTAAACCATTGACATTTATGGTTCTGAGTTTTTATTCTTGGCAGTTGAAATATGCTTGGTAGTTAATTTTACATCAGGCTGCATCCCAAGAATTTGTGTGTGACAGCTTTAAATAAAGAAAATGAGTATTTTTAAAACAGCCCAGCAACTATTGGTATGAATCAAGTAATTTTGGGATACAAATGGATAGTGAATAAAATCTGTTCTATAATTTTGTTGAAACTACCTGCATCTGACATGAAAAGTTGGCACTAAATCTGGAACACATTTTCTTTGGCTCTGAGGGTGCCAGTGGGACCTTTTCCTCACTAAAGGATACACTGCACTAAGCTTTTCTTTGGATTCCTAAAATCACCCTACTGCCCAAGGTAGTGAAGCAGGAGGAGGCACCAAAGACTAATTTGACTTTCTGATCTGGGCATAAAAATAGAAGCTAGCCTGTAAGGAGTTGTTTGGATTAAATGAGAAGTGTGTATAAAACACACCACAGAGCTGGAGCAGCCTACTTCACAAATGTCCTAGACATGCTTGTACCAGCGCTGTCCTTGGGCCATTTATGTAAAGTTTCTGAGTCTCAGTTTCTTTACCTGTAAGATTTAAAATGTGTGAATCATACTGAATCATTAGGTTTTAAGGACAAAGGGCCCACATTGAGTCAAAGTGCTGTCAGTCCTCACCATCTATTAATTCCTCCAGTCCCAGAGAGTGTAGCTCTTCTGTGCTGGTTCCAGAAATGTTACCATTCAACCATTTCATTGGTAGGATAACAGCAGAAGCAACTTCATTTCATTATGTATTTTCACCTTGTCTTCCTGCCCTTTTTGTCTTCCCTCCCTTTTCCACCCCAGGAAACTCCCTAGGACAGATCTCATCATTTTCATTCAGACATTAAAGACAGTCTCATTTTCAGCCATTAGAAAGTCCAATCTTGTATAAATGCAAACGTCTATCTCTCACTCAGAAACTTGTATGCAAGTCAAGAAGCAACAGTTAGAACTGGACATGGAACAATGGACTGGCTCCAAATTGAGAAAGGAATACATCAAGGCTGTATATTGTCACCCTGCTTATTTAACACATGCAGAGTATAGCATGCAAAATTCTGGGCTAGATGAAGCATAATCTGGAATCAAGATTGCTGGGAAAAATATCAGTAACCTCAGATATGCAGACACCACCCTTATGGCAGAAAACAAAGAGGACTAAAGAGCCTCTTGATGAAGGTCAAAGAGGAATGTGAAAAAGCTGGCTTAAAACTCAATATTCAGAAAACTAACATCATGGCATCCGGTCCCATCACTTCATGGCAAATAGATGGGGAAACAATGGAAACAGTGACAGACTTTACTTTCTTGGGCTCCAAAATCACTGCAGATGGTGACTGCAGCCATGAAATTTAAAGACACTTGCTCCTTGGAAGAAAAACTATGACAAGCTAGACAGCATATTACAAAGCAGAGACATTACTTTGTTAACAAAGGTCCATCTAGTCAAAGCTGTGGTTTTTCCAGTAGTCATGTATGGATGTGAGAGTTGGACTATAAAGAAAGCTGAGTGCTGAAGAATTGATGCTTTTGAACTGTGGTGTTGGAGAAGACTCTTGAGAGTCCCTTGGACTGCAAGGAGATCCAACTAGTCCATCCTAAAGGAGATTAGTCCTGAGTGTTCATTGGAAGGACTGATGCTGAAGCTGAAGCTCCAATTCTTTGGTCACCTGATGCAAAGAGTTGACCCTTTGGAAAAGACCCTAATGCTAGGAAAAATTGAGGGAAGGAAGAGAAGGGGCAACAGAGGATGAGATGTTGGATGGCGTGATCCACTCAATGGACATGAGTTTGAGTAAACTCTGGGAGACAGTGCAGGATGGGGAAGCCTGGTGTGCTGCAGTCCATGGAGTTGCAAAGAGATGGGACACGACTGAGCAACTGAACAACATCAATCTCTCAGTCAATTAAAAAGTTTCCCCTTTCACAGCTTGCTCTTGTGAAACCTATAGTAGGCAAGGGGAGCACAGTTTGACCAATAAGGTTACGCTTCTTCAGCTTTCCACAGGTTTATCCCTGTCCTCAAGGCTGTTTGTGCTTCTTCCCCTGTGAGGGGGGCGGATGGGAATGGACACGGAATCTGAAGGGCCAGAGCTCCCGGCTCCTCCTCTCCCATCACCCTGGGGAGTTCTTTGGAAGCCTCACCGCAGGGGATCTCCCCTCTGCACTTCCTTGGTGCAGGGGGGTGGGTTTTCTTGCTGATGCTTTTAGGTTCCCCTCAGGTCCAGTCCTTGGGTCCTCTGCAGCCTCCTTTTGGTATAGCACCTGCCGCCACTGGTGCCTGCTCCCGTCAGCGGCTTTGCTCACCCTCAGTCGGGGCCAGCTGACGTCCTCAGGTGAGAGTGGTCATCCCAGCTCTGACTCCCTGGCTCTGCGGAGGATAGCCAGATTCTCTCACAAGCTCCTTCCCACATGCTGTGCTGGAGGCCTGTGCTGGAGCCCGTGGGGCCTCTTGACCCCGGTGCCGCGTCCCTGTGGTCCTCACCTTCCCGCATAGACTGGTGGAAGGAAGGTGGTGGGGGGTGGCTGATCGGGGATTACAGAGCCCGATAGCTCTGTTTAAGTATATCAACTCTTAACACTCTGAGTTATAATTCTGATTAATGTTCTTCTTTTAAGTTACATAGTTTTCTTAGCAGCTTTATTTGCTCTGAGAGGTCACAATTAGATCTGTTTTGTGCTTATGTCTCCTAGTATGTTTTCAGTGTCCAAAGGGGTAGTAGTATATACTTTTTCTCTTTTTTCCCTCAATAGCTTTGTATTGGATTTGACCTAGATCTTTTTCTGTTGCTCATATTTATGTGAAACTAATTTTTCTAAGCTTTTAGAAGTTATAGCTCTATTACTCAAGGTAGTTTTCTTAATTTTTAGTGCTCCCTTTAGTTTTATGTTTTTGGAGTGTTAGGGCATATACTCACTTACTCTCTAGTTTTATGTTTTTGGAGTGTGAGGGCATATATTCACTTACTCTTTGAGGTTTCCTGGCTCTGTTTCCCTTTCCGTACTTACCTGGGTCCTCTCTTCCATGTTTCTACAGTGCCCAAATTTTTCTGAATTTTCACTTTATTCCAAGAAGTTTCTGCCTACTGTGGGACTTTGTCTCAGAGGGAAATTTTGGCTGTTTGATCTTGACAATTCATGTGACCCATACTGCTTGTCTTTTTCAGACTTTACTGTAGGGTCTCTTGCAGCAATCAACAGCCATTTATAGTTTTTTTTCTTTTTTTTTACTGCTCTGTATCTTGGTTGTAGCACATGGGCTTAGTTGCCCCGCGGCATGTGGGATCTTAATCGCCTGACCAGGGATAGAACCTGCATCCTCTGTATTGGAAGGCAGATCCTTACTGGAAGGCAGAACCCTGGACCACCAGGGAAGCTCCCATCCACTGTTGAGTTGGTCAAAAAGCTTCCAGTTTTGAATGCTGTTTTCAAATTGGCGGGTCTTGCTCCTCAGGGAATACCTGTACGCTGTTCTGCTTTTTCATTTTTTAGACCCACAGACACCCCATTTCTTCTCTCTGTCTTCTCTCCACAGACACTGATGACATGCAGATCTTGTGGATGCTGTCACTTTGCTTTATTTAGGGATGTGGGGGTCTTTTGTGTGGGTCTTTTTTGTGGTTTTGTTGCAAAGTTGTCTTGTTCTCCCATCTAGTTGATTGCTCGTTTTACATGAAGATTCTTTACAAAAGTAGTTTACTATATAAACATGAAATGATAGCCCTAGTAAAATAACAAGTTGGATTCTTTTATGAACAATATGTTATGTTATTCTTCTGTCTTTAAAATCAAGTGTTGTGATTCAATGGAAGAGATAATGTTAAATTATTTATTCCCCAGTTCAGTAGCCAGTAAGAACCAATGCCTAAATGTTTCTTTCATTAAGTCTGTTCTATTATAGAATTATGTAAGTTGTCAAGAGTAGTGCAGGAGCCTGAAGCTAGGAATAGTGGAGCTGTTACCATCCCTAGGCTGGAAGCTACAACAGCAGGGTGTGTGTGTTGGTTGGGGAGGGCGGGGTTGGGGGGGAGTGGGTATTAATACTTCCTTGAGAGAAACAATGACTTTCTTTTAGGGACACAGACAAGTTGAGGTGATTTTCCAAGGAGAGAATTAGGGACATAATATCCTGACCATATTGTCTTCTCTCTTCATTTTCTGCTTGAGCATCCTTATTGGCTGAACACAAAATGTATAAGTGCTCGTGGGGTAAGACTAGGGTGAAAGGAGAGATAAGGTGCCCATTTTAAACAAATATAAAATAACCAGTATACTCTTTGTCTCATTGGATAGAACTGTCTCAGGCTAAACTTGCATTTGTGGCTTATAAATATGTCATGTTGATTTAACAATATATCTTCCCACTACCGAAACAGAAAGAAATCACTCTTCTTGCCTGTATACTTGGCTGTTAACTATTAATAGATGAGGGTAAATTTATATTTTTAGCCCCATCTTCTCTCTCCTTCAAATATTATTCATTAAAAAATAAACCAAGGTATTTGGAAATAAAAGGCAAATTCAGAAAACCCAATTATTAGTTTATGAAAATTTTAAAGATCTTTTTATCCACCAATTTATATACATGCATAGCTAACTATGTCATGAACTTATTCTAGTACTGAAATGATAATACTTTACCCCAGGTCATCTTTGTTGACCATAATGATGACATCAAAAAGACCTTTCATCTGGTACCATGATGATTGCTTAAGTATATGTATTTCTCAAGACAAGTTGGGTTATGCAGCTGGTACGAGATCGCTCAAATCTCAGTGGCTTAAAACAGGAATACACCCAATGAGGTCCAGCAGTAGACCTCTGCTCTTCACAGTTATTCATGCTTCCAAAGTAAAGAGTGCACTACCATCTCATGATACTTTCATTTCATAATGTGTTTATCTAGTCAGCACAGCAGGTGGAGAACTCTGAAGGGTCTCGTGCCAATAATTAAATATGCCTGCCTGGAAAAAGGCATGAACACTTCCACTCATAACATTGTCTAGAATTAGTTTTTAGACCCTGCCTGACTTGATGGACATGAGTTTGAGTAAGCTCTGGGAATTGGTGATGGACAGGGAAGCCTGGTGTTCAGCAGTCCATGGGGCTGCAAAGAGTCAGGCACGACTGAGCAACTGAACTGAACTGAACTGAATCCCAAGTATACCTGGAGGTACAGTATTATGTATCCAGGAGGAAGACCTGGATACTAGTGAGCATCGATAATGTCTATCAAAGTATGAGGTTCCCTTGTGTTCCAGGAGATCAAGACATCTTGTGAATTGCCTTTTTTTTTTTTTTGTACATTCTCTTTGGATACTCAGCCTCTAATCTTAACCCTTTAACACCTGGTACCAAATTTCTTTCTTCCCCAGGTCAGCTATGGTGGAGCTTTATTCAGAGAGCATCCTAAATTCCAACTGTCTTAAGATGATCACATACTTCAACTTGAAGACTAAACTTGAAACAGACTACAAAAGACAAGGACTCCTTTACTCTAAACACATAAGTGAGGTTTGAATGAAAATGACTGTGAAGTATGGTAATCTAGCAACTATGAGAGATGTTACCCAGAAGATGAGAATGATTTAGAGATGCCACATGTTGCTCTTCTTCATAGAGGACACAGAGGACCATCCAAGGTATGCATTCAATACACACACCCCTAGGAGGAGGAGGAGGAGAGGAGATGCATGCTCAATCATGTCTGACTCTTTTTATGGCCTCAGGTACTGCAGCCCACCAGGTTTCTCTTTCCATGGAATTTTCCAGGCAAGAATACTGGAGTGGGTTGCCGTTTCCTTCTCTAGGGGATCTTCCTGACCCAGGGATGGAACCCACAACTTCTGTGTCACCTTCATTGCAGGTGAATTCTTTACCACCGCACCACCCTTATGCACACCCCTAAACAATCTCCAAATTACAGAAAATGGGTTGTTGTTAACTTCAGTTTCTTTGAGTCATCACTGTGCTTCTCAGTATGAAGAAAATTAGATCCTTAAGGAACTTTGACTCTGTCTCTGAAATAATTTGTGTATTGATTGGGAGAATTGGTTACTGTATTATTATTCCAAGTTCCTTACATCATTTTTATTATTCCCTAGGCTGTGAAAATATTAATATGAAGGGACATGAAGATTAATATGTATAAATCTATTTAATATATTGTTTATTATGTAGAAGTCAATACTAAATTGGATTTTTTGGTGCTGAATCAATGCTTGGAAAGATTCAAAAATTTTAGGTCAAAAGGTGAAAATCCTCCTCTTCATTCCACTGAGCAGGGATACTAATTCCTAGGAAACCTTTTGGTGATAAGACATTTCCAAAGTGTTAATTAAGGAGCAGGCCCATCCAAGTAAGTTCTTTGATTTTTAGTTGTATTGGAGACATCACAAACTATCTTGATGAAAACAACTTTCTTTTGCTTCCCCAATAGAATTCTTAGATTTCTGACTTGGCAAAGTGCAATCATTTTCATTACTTTCAGATCAGTATTTATATAATTCTGTGCTAGCTTTCCAGCATTTCTTGCCTAATGGTTCTTAAAGTCAACAATCTGAGCAATTTGGGGAAATATGTGTCAGTGTTGTGTGTTGAGGAATTAAGCTTTGATGAAGACCATTCCATTCTCTATTTCTACAGTGCATGAGCAGAGAGAGTGGAATGGTCACTACTTGGGTGGAAATCGGAAATTTTATCTATAGGAGCTCTAGATATGCACTTGGTGAGAAAAAGCTAGCAACAAAATCACTATAAAGGAAATGCTATCTTTCTAAGCTTGCTTGCAATTTCATTTTACTTTTGAAATATTTCAAAAAGTAGATTTCTAATATTTCTATTGTTAGAAATATATATCTATATATTTATAAGATTATATATAGATATAAATATATCTATATATTCAAAAATTAGATTTCTAAAAGTAGAAATCTAATATTTCAAAATTAGATTTCAAAACTAATATTTTCTTATATTAAAAAGTTAAGTGCTATGCAAATATTTAACAGTAAGTGAAATTCCCATACCAACTCATCCTTCAGAAGTAACTGTCATTAATAGTTTGTCTATATTCTTTATACTCTTCCAGAATTTATTTTTTATTTTTTATGAGATTCTTCTCCTCTTCCTCCTCTTCCCTTTCCTCTGATGTCCTCCTCTTCTCCTCTTTTTCCTCTTCCTTCTCCTCTTCATTCTCCTCTCCTTAGTCCTCTTCCCTATATCCCCCATTCTCATTCCCCACTCCTCTTCTTCTCTTTCTGTCCTCTGAATTAATACCTGTAGTATTGCTGGTTCAAAGATTCTGAACTTTCAGAATTTTAGTAGATTGTCCATAAATGTTTTTCCAATTGATATATTATTAATTACTCTGCCAAGTAAAGTTGTATTCATTAATACTGTCTATAATCTACCATTGGTCTTTATTACTCTTTGTTAATTCTGTTTTACTTTAAATTTCTTTAATTGTTAGGTTCAGCTCCTTTTTATAAGTTTATTGGCCCACAGAATTTTTCCTACAAGTTGCCTGTTGATGTGTATCTTTTCCCTATTTGGTTATTTGTCTTTTTAAATACAGACTTCTATATAATGTTAATAGGCTTCCTAGGTGGTGCTAGTGGTAAAGAATCTGCCTTCCAGTGTAGGAGACACAAGAGACAGATTCAATCCCTGGGTCAGGAAGATCCCCTGGAGTAGGGAATGGCAACCCACTCCAGTAATCTTGCCTGGAAAACTCCATAGACAGAGGAACCTGGTGGGCTACAGCCCATGGGGTTGCAAAGAGTCTGACAAGACTGAGCACACAATATATACATATTAATTTGTTAATTAATATATTAACAAATACATTATTATATATCACATATATATTATATATCATATTAACCTGTTAATATATGATATATTAACATATATGATATATAAATATGTTACATATATTAATACATATTAGAGATGTTAGACTTTTGTCTTTTCTGTGTGTTGTCTGTACTTTTCTCTGATCACTCTGTCTTCTTTCTTTTGTTATGGTATATTTTGCCTTGCAGAAGTTTCAAATTTTCATGTGAACATATGTGTCCATTATGTCATTGCTTCTAGATATCATATCATGCTTGGAAATACCTCCTGAATTCTAAGTTTATGACACATATTAGCCATTGCTAATGGATAAGTCATGGATTCACTTTTCCAATTTGCTGTCCTTTTCCAGATGACTGGTTCATTGTACAAGCCTCTTCTTTCAGTAGTCCATTTTTCTCTCCACTAATTTGAAATACCATCCTTATCAAATACATTTACATATACTTGAGTCTATTTTCTTTTATTCTGTCTATTGCTGTGCTGATCCTGGGATGTTTTATTATTGTAGCTTGAATATATTTGAATATCTAAAGGGCCTTCCACTTTCCTTTGTTCAAGTTATAGAGCCAAATTTAAAAGTACAATGGGAATATTGATTTTTATAACACTGATTTATAGATTAATTTGATAAAAAAGATACCTTTAAGTAAGTGAATCTTTTTACCCCCAAACAAAATGAAACTCATTTTTCAAGTCTTCTTTTATGGCCTTCATTGGAATTTTATACTCTTTTTCTCATCAGTTCAGTTCAGTTCAGTTGCTCAGTCATGTCTGACTCTCTGCAACCCCATGGACCACAGCATGCCAGGCCCCCCTGTCCATCACCAACTCCCGGAGTTTACTCAAACTCATATCCATTGAGTCGGTGATGCCATCCAACCATCTCATCCTCTGTCGTCCCCTTCTCCTCCTGCCCTCCATCTTTCCCAGTATCAGGGTCTTTTCAAATGATTTAGCTCTTTGCATCAGGTGGGCAAAGTATTGGAGTTTCAACTTCAACATCACTCCTTCCAATAAACATTCAGGACTGATTTCCTTTAGGATGGACTGGTTGGATCTCCTTGCAGTCCGAGGGACTCTCAAGAGTCTTCTCTTCAAAAGCATCAATTCTTCAGTGCTCAGCTTTCTTTATAGTCCAACTCTCACATCCATACATGACTCCTGGAAAAACCACAGTTTTGACTAGACCGACATTTGTTGGCAAAGTAATATCTCTGCTTTTTAATATGCTGTCTAGGTTGGGCATTTCTTCCAAGGAGCAAGTGTCTTTTCATTTCACAGCTGCAGTCAACATCTGCAGTGATTTTGGAGCCCCCAAAATAAATTCTGTCACTGTTTCCACTGTTTCCCCATCTATTTGCCATGAAGTGATGGGACCAATGCCATGATCTTTGTTTTCTGAATGTTGAGTTTTAAGCCAACTTTTTCACTGTCCTCTTTCACTTTCATCAAGAGGCTCTTTAGTTCTTCTTGACTTTCTGCCAAAAGTATGCTATCATCTGCATATCTGAAGTTATTGATATTTTCCCCAGCAATCTTGATTCCAGTTTTTGCTTCATCCAGAAAATCCAGAAAAATCCAACAGAAAATTGGATTAAAGATTTACTGAGCATGGCCCACCCATCAGAACAAGACCCAATTTCCCCCTCAGTCAGTCTCTCCCATCAGGAAGCTTCTATAAGCCTCTTAGCCTTCTCCATCAGAAGGCAGACAGACTGAAAACCACAATCACAGAAAACTAACCATTCTGATCACATGGACAGCCTTGTCTAACTCAGTGAAACAATGAGCCATGCTGTGTTCAGTTCAGTTCAGTTCAGTCACTCAGTCGTGTCTGACTCTTTGCGACCCCATGAATCGCAGCATGCCAGGCCTCCCTGTCCATCACCAACTCCCCAAGTTCACTCAGACTCATGTCCATTGAGTCAGTGATGCCATCCAGCCATCTCATCCACTGTCGTCCCCTTCTCCTACTGCCCCCAATCCCTCCCAGCATCAGAGTCTTTTCCAATGAGTCAACTCTTCACATGAGGTGGCCAAAGTACTGGACTTTCAGCTGTAGCATCATTCCTTCCAAAGAAATTCCAGGGCTGATCTTCTTTAGGATGGACTGGTTGGATCTCCCTGCAGTCCAAGGGACTCTCAAGAGTCTTCTCCAACACCACAGTTCAAAAGCATCAATTCTTCGGTGCTCAGCCTTCTTCATGGTCCAACTCTCACATCCATACATGACCACAGGAAAAACCATAGCCTTGACTAGATGGACCTTTGTTGGCAAAGTAATGTCTCTGCTTTTGAATATGCTATCTAGGTTGGTCATGACTTTCCTTCCAAGGAGTAAGCGTCTTTTAATTTCATGGCTGCAGTCACTATCAGCAGTGATTTTGGAGCCCAGAAAAATAAAGTCTGACACTGTTTCCACTGTTTCCCCATCTATTTCCCATGAAGTGATGGGACTGGATGCCATGATCTTCGTTTTCTGAATGTTAAGCTTTAAGCAAACTTTTTCACTCTCTACTTTCACTTTCATCAAGAGGCTTTTTAGTTCTTCTTCACTTTCTGCCATAAGGGTGGTGTCATCTGCATATCTGAGGTTATTGATATTTCTCCCGGCAGTCTTGATTCCAGCTTGTGCTTCTTCCAGTCCAGCGTTTCTCATGATGTACTCTGCATAGAAGTTAAATAAGCAGGGTGCCGTGCTGTGTAGGGCCATCCAAAAGGGACAGGTTATGGTGGAGAGGTCTGACAAAACGTGGTCCAATGGAGAAGGGAATGGCAAACCCCTTCAGTATTCTTTCCTTGAGAACCCCATGAACAGTATGAAAAGACAAAAAGATTGAACACTGAAAGATGAACTCCCCCGGACAGTAGGTGCCCAATACACTACTGGAGATCAGTGGAGAACTAACTGCAGAAAGAATGAAGAGATGGAGCCAAAGTAAAAACACTCAGTTATGGATGTGACTGGTGATGGAAGTAAGGTCTGATGCTGTAAAGAGCAATACAGCATGGGAACCTGTAATTCATGGTCCATGAATCAAGGTAAATTGGAAGTGGTCAAACAGGAGATGGCAAGAGTGAACACTGACATTTTAGGAATCTGCGAACTAAAATGGACTGGAATGGGTGAATTTAATTCAGATGACCATTACATCTACTACTGTGGGCAAGAATTCCTTAGAAGAAATGGAGTAGCCATCATAATCAACAAAACAGTCTGAAATGCAGTACTTGGATGCAGTCTCAAAAACAACAGAATGATCTCTTTTCATTTCCAAGGCAAACCATTCAATATCACAGTAATCCGAGTCTATGCCCCTACCAATAATGCTGAAGAAGCTGAAGTTGAATGGGTCTATGAAGACCTATAAGACCTTCTAGGACTAACATCCAAAAAGATGTCTTTTCATTGTAGGGGACTGGTATGCAAAAGTAGGAAGTCAATAAATACCTGAAGGAACAGGCAAATTTGGCCTTGGCGTACAGAATGAAGCAAGGCAAAGGCTAACAGAGTTTTGCCAAAAGAATGCATTTGTCATGGCAAACACCCTCTTCCAACAACATAAGAGAAGACTCTACACATGGACATCACCAGATGGTCAACACCGAAATCAGATCGATTATCTTCTTTGCAGCCAAAAATGAAGACTCTCTATACAGTCAGCAAAAACAGGACCAGGAATGGACTGTGGCTCAGATCATGAACTCCTTATTGCCAAATTCAGACTTAAATTGAAGAAAGTAGGGAAAACTACTAGACCATTCAGGTATGACCTAAATCAAATCCCTTATGATTATACAGTGGGAGTGATAAATAGATTCAAGGGATTAGATCTGATAGACAGAGTGCCTGAAGAACTATGGAAAGAGGTTCATGACATTGTTCAGGAGGCAGTGATCAAGACCATCCCTAAGAAAAAGAAATGCAAAAAGGCAAAATGGTTGTGTGAGGAGGCCTTACAAACAGCTATGAAAAGAAGAGAAGTGAAAAGCAAAGGAGAAAAGGAAAAATATACCCATTTGAATGCAGAGTTCCGAAGAATATCAAGGAGAGACAAGAAAGCCTTCCTCAGTGATCAGTGCAAAGAAATAGAGGAAAACAATGGAATGGGAAGGACTAGAGATCTCTTCAAGAAAACTAGAGATACCAAGGGAATATTTCATGCCAAGACAAGGCTCGATAAAGGACAGAAATGGTATGGACCTAACAGAAGCAGAATATATTAAGAAGGGGTGGCAAGAACACACAGAAGAAGTATACAAAAAAGATCTTCATGACCCAGATAATCATAGCGGTGTGATCACTCACCTAGAGCCAGACATCCTGGAATGTGAAGTCAAGTGGGCCTTAGGAAGCATCACTACAAACAAAGCTAGTGGAGGTAATGGAATTCCAGTTGAGCTATTTCAAATCCTGAAAGATGATGCTGTTAAAGCGCTGCACTCAATATGCCAGCAAATTTGGAAAACTCAGCAGTGGCCACAGGACTGGAAAAAGTCTGTTTTCATTTCAATCCCAAAGAAAGGCAATGCCAAAGAATGCTCAAACTACCGCACAATTGCACTTATCTCACACGCTAGTAAAGTAATGCTCAAAATTCTCCAAACCAGGCTTCAACAATATGTGAAACCGTGAACTTCCAGATGTTCAAGCTGGTTTTAGGAAAGACAGAGGAACCAGAGATCAAATTGCCAACATCTGTTGGATCATCAAAAGAACAAGAGCGTTCCAGAAAAACATCTATTTCTGCTTTATTGACTATGCCAAAGCCTTTGACTCTGTGGATCACAACAAACTGTGGAAAATTCTTCAAGAGATGGGAATACCAGACCACTTGACCTTGCTCCTGAGTATGCAGGTCAAGACGCAACATTTAGAACTGGACATGAAACAACAGACTGGTTCCAAATCGGGAAAGGAGTATATCAAGGCTGTATATTGTCACCCTGCTTATTTAACTTTTTCTCATAGGGACTATGTATTTCTGACCAATATTCCCAGGATATTTTGTATTTTTTGTTTCTATTATACATATTTTCATTATGTTTTATAAGAATATATCAAATTATTGATTTTTGTATATTAATTTTCAATCCAGCTCTATGCTGAATATTTTGTTTCCTGCTAGTACTTTTAAAGTTGCTTGCCTTTCACTTTCCAGAGAGACAAATACCTGTAAATAGTAATGACTTGCCTTTTTTTTTTCTATTGGTAAATCTTAGTCTAGTGCTCTGTTTTCAGAGTTTTTCCAGTGCAAAGTACAGCTGTTGTGATAATGTTAGGTATCTTTTCACCCTGCTGCTTACTTTAATATTTCTGTTTCTAGTACCTAAATTAAGCATAATGCTGTCTTTTGAGTTGTATGTGTATCATGTTAATTAAGTAACTATGAATGTTTACTTTATTGAATTTTTTAAATATAAAACGGGATTGATTTAAATCCAACTTTTATAAATAATTAAATTGTATCCAATGCCTTTTTGCTATCTACTTAGATAAGGGCTTCCCTCGTGGCTTAGCTGGTAAATAATCTGCCTGGAATGTGGGAAACCTGGGTTCGATCCCTAGGTTGGGAAGATCCCCTGGAGAAGAGAAAGGCTACCCACTCCAGTATTCTGGCCTAGAGAATTCCATGGACTGTACAAAGAGTTGGACATGACTGAACAACTTTCACTCACTCACTAGATAAGTGTATGGTGAATATTATTAATAGAATTCTTAATATTGATCCATCCCTGCAATTCTGGAATGGCTATAACTAGATAAGTGAAATTAACCTATATTTTCTTTCTTTCTTTCTTTTTATTATTTATTTATTTATTTTTACTTTACAATATTGTATTGGTTTTGCCATACATCAACATGCATCCACCACGGGTATACGTATTTTCTTTTTTAAAGGTATCTTTGTATGATTTCAGTAGCAATGCTATTTAATTTTATAAATGATCTGGGAAGCATTTCTCTTTTTTTTCCTACTGCTTTCCAATGTAGCTTAAATAGGAATTTTATTTCTTAGAAATTTGAAGCAATTTATTTCTGAAATTATAGGGCCTTGGTCACATTTAGGGAAGTAACTCTATAAAATTAAAATAACCAGTAATCATGGACTACATTAAATAATCTTTTAATTTCTTCTTGGACTTATCTTCAGGATTTTTGTTAATTTTTAATGGATATGAACTGTCCATTTTATCTTGAGCTATTTCCTTGTGAAAGTCAGAAAGCTGCTGTGGTAACAGGTGACAAATGCAAGACTGGCAATTGGGAAAATGTGGTAGTATAAATTTGTAAATGTTGTCCTAATTTTCATTGTGAAGTTGGAAGCAAAATTATAATCAAGAGTGAGGATGCAGGAGATGTTGGGAGTTTGAGGAGAAATGAGAAAAAGTAAAATGAATTTCTAGCAGAGTAGAAAGTGAATAGGCTATAGAAGTGTAGGATGATAGTAAGAGAGCAGTAGGGGATTGATTGAGGTTTATGATCATGAATTCAAATTGATGCCAATCGAGGTAGTTATGTGGATTTTTTAAAAGCCATATCCAGCTGCAGAGATGCAGACATGTGGTGGTTGAAAGGTTAGATTTAACCAGGTTTAGACATTTCCTAAGTATTTATAATGATGAAGGAGAAGGACGAGAGAGCTAAGGATTATGAAAGTAAAGCTAGTTAAAGAAGGGAGAGAAATAACAATAAGGTGAGATACAGTCAAAACTGATAACACTGGAGTCCTAGAGGGGCCAACGGATTGTTGCAGTTTGTGAGCCAGATCGAGTGAAAAAACAAAAGAAGGTGGTTATCCAATAGTAAAATAGGTGAAATAATGAATAGGGAGAGGCTAAAGTTATAATAACATCTATGTTATTATGTTATGTTTTATAATAATAAAATCTATGGAAGTAGAGGCTAAATAATGTGGAAAACAGTATCACCAGAGGAGAGAGGTTCAGGGAACTGAGAAGCTTGGGACTTGAAAAGATTATCTATATGTATGTTGAACTCTCCAAAAATTAAGAAAGGTGTAGTCTGGAGAGAAGGACAATGAGTCAGATGTGAAAGTCTTGAGATACAAGAGTGAATAATGTGGTGGAAGACCTGTAGACAGAGCAGAATTGAGGGGTAGGAGATAATATAATCTGATGTCATGAAACATACAGCTGAAGGTTTTTAGATGGAAGTGAGAAAGGAATAAGCAACAGGGAGGCTATCCATGCTCAGTCCCATGCTCAGGGACATAAGGACTGATGGAGAAAATCAGTTTTTTCCTATATGGTCTATGGCTCTGCAGGAAGCAATGCCTTTAGGGCAATGCTGACTGTGCTGTGTGTGCGCATGCTCAGTCGTGTCCAGCTCTTTGTGACCCCATGGGCTGTAGCCTGCCAGGCTCCTCTGTCCATGGAATTCTCCAGGTAAGAATACTGGAGTGGGTTGCCATTTTCTCCTCCAGGGAATCTTCCTGACTTAGAGACGAAACCTGCGTCTCCTGTGTCTCTTGCATTGGCAGATGGCTTCTTTAATGCTGAGCCACAGGGGAAACCTAGGACAATGCCAGGTTTCCTTTGGAGTAAGAAGGTAAGAGAATCAGAGAAGGGGTTGGGGATGTTTGGGGTCGTGCCAATAATAGAGTCCCCAAATTCTAGTTAGTAAAAAGATTCCTGGAGGGTTGGAAGAAGAGAATGGATGAGGAGCTAGCAAAACTTTATGGGGTTTCAAAGGTAGGAGATGAGGGTGTACTTAGCCATCTGGGGCTGCAGAGATAACATATATAAGGCTATAGTGAGATTCACCCTTATTATATGATTCAAGGCAGAAAATGGTAGCAGCCTGAGTGTTTTGGGCAGGAACAATTGGGTGCTTGAAGCTCCCTCTTGATCCTGTTGACAGAGGCAACAGGAAATAAGGAAGTGGATTTTTGCCCTATATCATAGGATTGCATTCCCCTGAACTAGAGCACAGTCCGCTCTTGATGGGAGAGGCTCTGCTTTGAACTTTGAATCTAAGTGGAATTGGGATTCTGGGGGAGCTTGTTGTTATTTAATGTTGAAAGACAGCCACACCCCAACTGGTAATCTAGGTCTCAGGCTCTGAACAGCCCTCCTTGCTGCCTGATGTGGGGATAGGGTCATAAATGACTCTTGATCCTCTGTTTGTCAGCGAGTAGGGAAGATCTTCATCATGCTTTTATAGGCATTGTTTAAATTGTCCCCTGAAGACTTAAATGGAAGGTAAGGTTTCATGTGTGTGTGTGTGTGTGGTGGAGTAGGGTGGAGGGCAGTGATGTGTGAGCTCGGATAGCAGGCAGTCTGCAGCTTTAGTTCAGATATGTTGTTTCTACACACTTTTCAGAAATGATAAATCACCTGTCTTTAGACATCTTTCATTTGGGGTGTGTATGTGTGGGTGTGAGGTTGGGATAATATATGAGAAAGAGGTACTACCTTCTAATTTTGTTTTAAAGATCATAATGATGGATTTTCCCAGTTAGGTTCATACAAAATAAAGATGACATGTGGCCTGTTACCATCTTCAGCCTTGTCTCATTGTTTGTCTTTGGATGTACAGATAATACATCCATTCAAGTGGATGCTTTTTTTTTTCTTCAAGGTTTAACCTGACACTGGTATTTACCCTTTTTACTTAAGGGATGTTATCGTGTAAAACAAAAACTGATCAAGATTATGGAGACAGATTTCAGTTCTCAACATTTCCCTGTGGTTGTGTCCAAATTTCACTGTTTATGAGTACATATTATTGGAAGTCTTTATTTTAGATTGTGGTAGTACCCTAGTATTATTGTAGATGAGATTTTTGTAGCTAACTCAGGTTCATTTTATTTATTTTAATAGACTTCAAGGAGGGTGGTTCTATACACATTTTCTCGTGGTGCCATCTTCTAGCAAGGCCTTGCTTGTGTGTCGTGTTCCTAGCTGCATAACTGAGTGTTATGATTTCAAAGGCTTTCATTTGTGTCACTAGAGTATGTGTTGACTAAAATAATTATATCAATGTCAGTAAAGAACACGAATAACTAGGTGATATTGATGTTTGCACCTATTTGTGCTGCACACACACATTTTTAATTGAAATTCAAAACCTTTTAGTGCATAGCATCATGAATACTGTGACTGATTTGAAATATTGAAAATATTTTGAGGGCAAAATATTTTGAGGGCAAAATATTTTGCAGTTTTCTGCTGCTGTGTAACAAATGACTACAAGAAGCTTGAAATGATATCATACTTTACCATTTACCATATAATAGCTTACCATTCTGTGGGTTAGAAGTCCAGTATGGAATGCCTGGATTCTGTGCTTAGAGTATCACATGGTGTTGGCCTGAATGAGTTATCTTTTGGAGACTCTGGAAAAACCTGTTTCTAAACTCATTTTTGTTGGCAATTTTTTTTTTTTTAGACTGTGCTGTGGGGCTTGTAGAATCTTAGTTCCCTGACCAGGGATCAAACCCAGGCTTCCTGCAGTCGTAACGTAGACTCCTAACCATTGGACTGCCAGGGAAGTCCTGGCAGAATTCTGTTCCTTGCGGTTGTAGACTTGAGGTCCTCCTTTCCTTGCTGGCTGTCAGCTGGGGGCTGGTCTCAGTTCCTGTGGACCACCTCTTTCATCTTCAAAGCCAAAGTGGTAGGTGGCGTAATGTGCCCCATCCTCCTCCCCAGCCCCAAAGATCCCCATATCCTAATCCCTGAAACCTATGAATATGTTACCTTATAGACAAAAGGAACTATGCAGATGTTATTAAATTAAGGTCCTGAGATGGGAGACTATACTCAACTGTCTAGGTAAATCTGAGTAATCACAAAGGTCCTCATAGGAGAGAAGGCAATCAGAAGGCAGAGGCAGAGACAGGAGTAATGCAGCCAGGAACCAAGGGATGCTGAAGCCTCTAGAAGCTAGAAGAGCAAGGGACAAATTCACCCTTGGAACAGACCAGCTGCTGACACCGTAATTTAAGCCTCTTCAGACTTATCCTAGATTTCTGACCTCCAGAACTAATATAAGAGAATAGATGTGCATTGTTTTAAGTCACTAAATTTCTTATGATTAGTTACAGCAGCAGTAAGAAATGAATATAACCTCCAATGGGAAATTTCTCCTCATTCACTCTCACTCACAATTTGAAGTTCTTTAACTTCCTCTTCTGATACCAGTGGATGAAAACTCTAGTTGTAAAAGGGGTTCACACGACTAGATCTAACCCACCCATATAATCTCTTAAATTTAAAGGTTAACTTATTTAGGACCTTAATTATCTGCAAAATCCCTTCAGAGCAGAATGTAGATTAGTGTTTGATTGAATAACTGGGAAAGGATGTGTGCACACCAAATGCCAGGAATCTTGGGGGACTGTCTTAGAGTTCTGCCTACCACAGAGATTAAAAACTTGAAAATATTTGAAGTATTTAAAGTATTTGAATCCTTCTCAGAATCTGTCTTTTCTTACTTTAAGTTTTTGTTTTTTTTTTTTTCTGATCACAAAGCCTATTGCTTTCCAATGCAATAATATTTTTTTAAAAGTTTCCATGGCACTAATTTAGTCAAAGGACACATGCAATGAATTTACTCTGGAGACCTGCCTCTGGAATTTTTCATGACTACTCTTTCCCTCAGGGCAGAACTCTTGATTCCTTCATGTGTTTTTCTGCTCTAGTCATTATTTAAATTTCTCAGAGTTACTACAACCTGTAATCTCCACTTCCTTGATTTATTTAAGTTTCTAATGAAGTACATAGTGTATTGTTGATGTTTATTGAATGAATAGCAGTCTCTGTTCCACTTTGTCTTGTGGCTATTTAGTGGGGTGTTTTGGCCTTTTCACAGTCATTTTAACTCTCAGCTATCTCAGGCAAATAGAATTCTTTGTCTCTGCCTACTTCTATCACTTAATCTATCCTAAATCATTTTTTTTTCTAATTGTCTTAAAAATTCAACTCCTTTTTTGGTTTGTGATTGCTAATAAGCATTGTTTCATCTTCTTTGTTTACTATTTTGCATTTTTTCCTATTCCAGTGAACTTTTATGAATGGCAGGGAGTGTCCAATGAGAGGAAAATTACCTTCATTAGATGTTCCATCATAATTTATAAACAATGTTTATTTCATAAACTAACATTTTATTAGGAAAAATAAAATCTTGTGCCCTATGAAAAGTTAAAAATGAATTACACTTCTTTAAGAGACTGTTTTTATAAATATCTTCTTAGTAGTCATTGTATAGTATTTTCAGTTTTCCACCGGGGATCAATGGAGGGACTCAGGTTAAACGAAAAACATCATAAGGTTTTCTGAATGTGCCAGATGCTTTCCTTTAAACTTCTTCAATATTTCATGAGGAAAATTTCACAAAAAAAAATATGACATTGATATATCAGCTCTGTCTGGGACCTAAAAACATGAAGATTAAGAATAGAAATGTCTGAATATAGTGATGTAGAAATGTAGAATAGAAATGTAGAATATAGTGAGGAGGTTTACTTAAATTAGTTCCCTCTACCCAGGCCATCAGTGATCCTGCTCTGATGGAGTACTTAAGCAGAAACACATTTCATTTAACGTGAAACCTAATCTTGCTAATTTACCAAAAGAAAATGTCGGATTAGTGACTAATTTGCTTTCATCAAAATGTTTATTAGAACCTCATTATATCAGGATATATGTAGCAAATATCATGGTTTCTGTATTTTTTTAACATCCCAGTAGTACATCCTTGCATATCTCACCAGTTATACTAATAGATAAATGATAGTGTGAATTTCCATTTTACACATTTGAGGATTTTTAGTACTAAATCTGTAACTGAATAAGAAAATATATAAAGAAAAAGCTAATTTATTATTGATGGTTAGCTTTCTAAGTATTTTTATAAATCATATTTTGAGAGAATTCTGGGTCAGTTGATTGCAATGTGTGTATTGAATTCATCCTTTATTACCACAATAATGCTGCATAAATACTCCAGCACTTCACAATTTATACAACAAGATGAAATTATTCTCATCTCAAACGTTTATATTTGACTGCAGAGAGGTCCAGCCCAGAACAGCTGGGCAACCCTTCTTAAGGCGCTAATTGCAGTTATATTAGTTTTATGAGCTTTTCACTGTTCTTGGACCAGTTTCTGCTCAGAGCACTTTGCTGTGGCAAAGAGCAGAAACTCTACAAGCATCATCCTCTGAGGTTCCTTTGGTCAAGGTCAGTCTCATGGCCAAGCCTGGAATCCATGGATATAACAAACCCCTGGAGGAGTGGGAAGGATAGGAGTGAATATTTATTGAAGAGTAATCCAAACTATCTTGTAATTTTTTATTCTTTATGAGAAATGATATGTATGAGAAATGACATGTGAGATGGAAAGGATCCCGATTTGTGAAATCATATGCAGATACACTGAATCACTAAGTATTATCCCTTCTTTTTCATGGCATTCTATAAGCTTAAGAGTAAATTTAAGTATAAATTTTCAAGTCCTTATTTTAGGATCCGAGATAAACTTTTTAGCAACTCTTTGCTTCATTTTTGTTTGTTTATTTACAAACAAAATGTAGGTGTAGGTATATCTGGTGGCTCAATAGAGCCCATATATATATATTTTGTCTTATTTTTTTCTCTAAGAATGAATGTATCTCAAGCAGCAGAGAAGAAGTGGAAGAATGGCTGCTTCACTCAACTGCTGTGCTAGGGCGGAATCCGCGTCTGTCTCTATGCCCTGCTGTGTCTCTACACTCAGCCCAGTACTTCGCTCTTTGTAGCCTCTCAATAAATGTTAAACTGCTTACTAACTTACAAGAAAGTCCTCTTGTGTCTAACCTCTGTTTCTACTTGATTTTTTGGTAATATGTACACTCCCTGAGAATACAAGTGATGTTTTCTTTATTGTGGTAAAATATACATACCACACAGTTTACCATTTTAACCATGTTAAAATATACAATTCAAGGTTATTAAGTACATTTTATGAGAAGAATTTCACAAAAATGATGACATCACTTTATTAGCCCTGCAATTACCATCACCACTATCTGGTTCCAATACTTTTTCATCACCTTAAATGGAAATGCTATGCACATCAAGCAGTTACTCCATATCCTTCTTCCTCAAAGTCCCTGGTAAGATCAAATCTGTCTCTGTCTCTATGGATGTGCCTGTTTTGACCTCTCATACAAATGGACTCCTACAATATGTGGCTTTTTGTGTCTAGCTCCCTTCACTCAACATAATGTTTCAAGGTTTATCTATGATATGTGTCAGTACTTCACTCCTTTTTGTGGCTTTTCTGTTGTATGGCTATACCATATTTTGTTTATCCATTCATCAGTTATGGAATTTAGGCAAATAATATTTTATATACATGCTAATTGATTCTAGATGTTAGATGAAGTCTAATAGGGTAACAGTCTCTTATTTTTCTCCATAGAATATATGGGGAGGAATTCTTTTGCAGAACTTAGTTGGAATGGGAAGAAGAAAAAAACTGGAAGACTTCTAGAAAAATGATGCAAACACTGTATAGAGTGAATTCATGCCCAATTAAACTGTGATTTTTTTTTTTTAACTTCAATCTAGATTACTATGATCAGATATCATAGTCATCTGACAGCAATTTGGTAGGAAATCAGGAATAAGCAGCTGGTTATTTTAATTGTGACTTTAATCTTGCATTTTTCCTTATTTGCTGTGACATATCCCTTAATTTTCTCTGTAATAAAATAATAACAATATTCAAATAGTACTTTCTTGCCTCTTCCCATGCTTTCTGTGCCAGTGTTTCCAGCTTCCTCCTGCTCTCCAAAAATGTTTTAAACCCCAGATCATGTGAGATTCTGATTTAAGTTTAAAAACTTCACTCCTTGAAGGTTTATTACTCAATTAGAATTTGAAAGGGACTGCATGACTATTTGATTATTCATAGAGTCCAAGAGGCATTTAAAAGCTTGGGAAAAATAAGATATATGAATAAAATGAAAGGAATTGGCATTCTGTAACTCAGAAAACTAAGATCATGGCATCTGGTCCCATCACTTCATGGGAAATAGATGGGGAAACAGTGGAAACAGTGTTAGACTTTGTTTTCTTGGGCTCCAAAATCACTGCAGATGGTGATTGGAGCCATGAAATTAAGACACTTACTCCTTGGAAGGAAAGTTTTGACCAACCTAGATAGCATATTCAAAAGCAGAGACATTACTTTGCCAACAAAGGTCCATCTAGTCAAGGCTATGGTTTTTCCAGTGGTCATGTATGGATGTGAGAGTTGGACTGTGAAGAAAGCTGAGCGCCGAAGAACTGATGCTTTTGAACTGTGGTGTTGGAGAAGACTCTTGAGAGTCCCTTGGACTGCAAGGAGATCCAACCAGTCCATTCTAAAGGAAATCAGTCCTGGGTGTTCATTGGAAGGACTGATGCTAAAGCTGAAAGTCCAGTACTTTGGCCACCTCATGTGAAGAGTTGACTCATTGGAAAAGACTCTGATGCTGGGAGGGATTGGGGGCAGGAGGAGAAGGGGACGACAGAGGATGAGATGATTGGATGGCATCACTGACTCGATGGACATGAGTTTGGGTAAACTCTAGGAGTTGGTGATGGACAGGGAGGCCTGGTGTGCTGCGATTCATGGGGTTGCAAAGAGTCAGACACGACTGAGCGACTGAATTGAACTGAACTGAACCTGGAGAAATGAAGACTGAAATCTTTAATACATGAAGGACTATTATATAGAGGAGGATAAGTGATTTTTCTCTGTCTTCCATGAGAACAGAATAAGAGGAAATAGATTTAAGCTATAGCACACAGGATTTAGATTTGAAATAAAAAGCTTTCTAACTCTAGGGAATGTAAGGCATTTTATCAGTGTCCTTGTTAAATCCCAAAAGGGATTTAAGGAAAAGAAAGTGGAAGGATTACTTTTATTGTTAACATTGTTTATTAAGAGATATTCCCTGTGAATGTTTAGAGGAGGATAGAGACCTGCTTATTTTGGGTGGTCTTGGCTCCTAAAGAAAATAGAAAGCACCATACTGTCAGTTTTCTTCCCTATAGCAGTGTCGAGCACAGTGCTCTGCAGGCAGGACTTCTTAATAAAATGTAGTGAAATGTATACACCCTCTTCTTAAAGACCAGAAAACAAAGGTAGTATAATAATTCTATGCCCTAAGATCAAGCAGCTGGCTGCTATTAGGATCAAATTTACACAGTTATTTAAAACAAAATGTAGATTTGAGCCAGAAAATAGATTTTGACCTTTTTTATACCTAGAACATTGGATAAACAACCCTGAACTACAGACTCAGGCATACACTCTCCCTGCTATATCCTGGGTGCTTGTACTATTTCTAGATTAACAATTCAGGAAGCTATGAATTGGTTAGGTGAGTCTGTGACTTGGTTCTAGACAGCAATACATATAATACTGAGAAGTTTCTTTAAAAAAGGATTAAAAATAATATATTCAGTAATTCATTGAGCTCCTATAGCATATGAGGAGTCGGACACTGAAGCGACTTAGCATGCACACATGCACTGGAGAAGGAAATGGCAACCCGCTCCAGTATTCTTGCCTGGAGAATCCCAGGGACAGAGGAGCCTGGTTAGCTGCTGTCTATGGGGTCGCCCAGAGTCGGACATGACTGAAAAGACTTAGCAGCAGCGGCAGTATATGAGGCATTACACTAAGTTCTAGGCAGTACAGAAAATGGAGAAGATGTTTGTGAAATAATGTGGAGATAAGCTGTCCCTTAATTTTTTCCAGTGACTTAAACAGAGATTGTTGCCTAATTTAATTCTTTTTATAACCTGATCAATGCCCGATTATACCACCCTGAACACACCTGAGCATCTGCCAGTATAAAAGCTAAACATCAGGAGAAGGTAGATAGGAAAAAACAAATGGGAGCAGCTTTATGTTTTCTCTGAAGTATTGGGTGCAGGTTTAAAACCCCACATCTGTTCCCTCTTTGGCATCTGCCTCTTCTTTTTTTCACCCAGCCTTGGGGACCAACCTGCTTTTCCACCCCTGCCCTGTACACTGCTTCCCTCATGCATGTGCCATATTGCCAGCTCCTGCACAGGCTCACAACCTACATTTTCATTCTCTTGTCTGTTCAGTTAGCATAACTCCTAGGGTCCTAAATGGAAAGTAACTAAAATGGCGTTGGAAGGCCTCCTGTGATGGTGTAGAGTGGGCAAGGCACTTCAGGGCAGAGTTCCTCAGACTAGAGCCTGGCACCTAAATTTGAGGTATCAAGTCCAGAATGACTTGACATAGAATGACCTTCTATGACAGAAGTAAAGTGATAATAATTAAAATCTGCTATAGAATGAGGAAAACTTTCAAGTAACACCAACAGCAGGCACTGAGAAATAAAAGAGAAAAAAATTGTTAAAAATGCTAGTTACAATAAATGTATAAACCAATCATCAATTATGTATAATTGTCAATAACATGAAAACACAATAGCAATGATTCATCATTAAATATGCCAGATTAATTTTGCATAGATTTCAATTTAAACTATTCATGTGATTCAGTTTTCAAAAGTTCTTGGTTTTGTAGCACAATCTTCTGTCTGTTCAGAGCATGTAAGACAATAGATAAGATGGTACCTGCCCATGGGGTACCCACCGACATATAATTATTCACACCGTTTGGTTACTATTGCATAAGTAATGCTGGTTTAAAAAACCAACCAGCATATTTTTCTGATTGCCTTAGCTGCCTTTCCTGAAGGAAACATACTGGTTTTCAAGGCTGGCTAATCTTGGCCTAATAATAAATTGTTGTTAATGTTGAGAGAAATTTAATCAGATTACTTTCATTTTGGCAATTTCAGGATTTCTAGGTTCTACCTCCTGCCTCCCCAGCAAAAACTGAACAGAGAATATTGGATTCTCTGCTCATTAGATGCTTTGCCCAAACATTACGTTTTTTTTTCCAAATAAGATTTAACCAAAAGATAATCAGAGATAGTTTCTCCCTTACCCATCCTCCTGCTTCATCAGGCGTTGTTTTTAACTTTGATAAACGTAATATTGTCTGTATTTTGATTTTAAGATTAAAAAATTAATATAGGCACTAAAGGAATCACACAAAATAAAACTTTTGTTTTTTGAATTAACTTTTATGATTAAGGAAAGAAAAAAGCAATTAATGACTTAATTATCAGCTAGGTCCTTGCTGACCCAATTAATGCAATTTCTTTAACCTACTAGTCTCTTTTATCTGTATTGAGCTGTGATTTTTTTGTCTGTCATCAATTTAATTTCTTTTCCTTTCCCTTGAAGGAGTTATTCCAGATTCTTAGCAGCCTTGCTGAACTGCAGGAGAACCAAGGGCTTTTATGTATTCAAATTCTTAATTGTAAACATTGTGACAAGCATTGGCAAACTGTGATTTGGCAGAATTGGTGTGACGTCATAGAAAAGAATTTCTTTTGTTTTATTTAAAAGTGGTTTCCAAGTTTTTCCCCAGTAAGTGTGGCTTCTATCTTGAGCTCGAAGAGAGCCCTTTACCAGATGTCAGAACCAAGACATCATCTTTGACTTCTAAGGACTTTATCCAAGCTGACCTGGATTACTCCCCTTCATGAATTGAACACAAACTTCTTAAATAACACTCCATTTCTCCAGGCTAATGTTCTCCCTTTTTGTCCCATTTATCTTGCCCTATCTATCCTCATCCTTTGTCTTAGGCAGAACTTTCTCATCTCAATTCCCTCAGCATAAAAGTGACTCTCAAACACTATTATCTCCTTAAAATATTTTCAAAAAGAGGTATTGCTTCCCATCCTAATATCACCCTCTGTAAGCAGGCAAGTTACAGGCTGATGAATCTGCTATAAGTTATTGGGAAAATCCTTAAACAGAATATTAAATAAGTAGTTTGTTAGCACTTAGGGAAAAAAGCCAGTGATAAACTGTGAGGGTATTCATGAATTTTCTAAGAACAAATGGCAAACTAATCTCTCCCTTACATAGGTTCCCTGCACTGGGAGGTCAGAGAACCTATAGAGAGCATTTTGATTCCAGCAAGATGCTTGAAGTAGTTGCTCAAGATGGCTTCATGGACAAGATGTAGAAAACAGAACTGGGTGAAATGGCCCAGTCTGTCAGAACTGCTATGGCTACTCCATGAAATTATCTAATTTAGGAGGTGATTTTTAGAGATGTGCCACAAGACTCTTAGTTGGTGTAACTTCAATAAGCATTTTGATTTATAGTTTGGGTGAGTCATGGAAGGACCTTTTCTATTTCCTGTTTGATTGTCTATTTGATCTTCAAAGCCCCACCTCAGAAGTCTTCTGTCACACCCCAATTTGGTTCAGAGATCTCCCTTCTGTATCACTATAGTAGTTTTTCATAGAATTTTCCACATTATTCTGTAATTCCTTGCTTTCTTGCCTGTTTCCTTTGGGAGGTTGTGAAATTCTTGAGGTAAAAGACCAATCTTATTTAACTTTATATCCCACAGCATCTGGTACTCAGTAAAGTATTTTTGAGTAGGTGAATTTAATGTCAAATTTAGTATTACTTTCATGTGATACAAAAAAGGAAGTAATATAGTTAACAACAGGATTAAGATTCAAAAGGAGTTGAGTGGCTAAAAAAATGGCTGCACTTAATAAAGTTCAGTACCTTGACTCCATTGATTTTACGGACCACTTTTGATTGTCTTTTACCCTCTTGCTGTTCTGTGTTTCCTCCCACAAAGCTTAATTTCATGGTTGATCATCACTCCCTTGCCCATCTTTTGCCTTGTCCTTTACAAAACCACAGCCATGGATAAATCTGGCTCTCTACATGAATCCGTGGATAAACAGGACTGCAGACTAGCCTCACTCTTGATGGCACTGATCTTTTTGTGTGTCCCTAACCTCTTCCCTCTCCAAGTCTGTCACATGACTATTTTGGACTTTTTCTCTCTCCTCAAACACTATCACCTCCTCCATTCATAGTCTCAGCTGATGACCTTCCTTCTTGTTCACTAAAAAAATGTAAGTAGACTGATGAGGATGTTCAAATCACTCATCATGTCCTGTGCACCTACATACTTTGTCTTCCTTTATGTTCCTAGAGAGATAAACTGTTACAATTAGACATAAAACTATCATATACACTCTCTTCCACCTCTTTCATTCACTGAAGAAAATCATCCCAGGAATTCTGGGATTTCTTACAATGTGTTTTCTTTATTTACTTTTCTATTATGTCACATTCACAAGAATATAAACATAGTCAGATGTAAATACAAGACACTTATCTTCTCATTGCTAAACAACTTAAGCATTAGGTTGTGTTAATAGTAAGTAAAAGGAAGTAACCATTTTTCTATTTGTTTTACAAATATTTATTAAGTACCTCTTAAATATATACTAGTAACTGTCATAGTTTCTGGAACTACAACAGTGAACAAAACATAAAAATGCTTAACCTCATGGAGTTATATTCTAGTGTATTTTATTATACATTGTGTGTATACATATAGCTGACTCACTTTTGTTGTGCAACAGAAACTAATAAAACCTTGTAAAGCAATTATACTTTAATTTTAAAAAATGGATTCAGATAAGAAACATTAAAAAAAAAAAAAAAAAAAAGAGGGCTTCTGTAGTGGCTCAGTGGTAAAGAATCTACCTGCCAACGCAGGAGACCTGGGTTCAACCTCTGATCTGGAAAGATTCCACATGCTGCCGAGCAACTGAGCCCGGGAGCCACGATTACTGAGCCCAGGAGCCATGATTACTGAGCCCATGAGCCCAGGGAGCCATGATTACTGAGCCCGGGAGCCACGATTACTGAGCCCAGGAACCATGATTACTGAGCCCATGAGCCCAGGGAGCCATGATTACTGAGCCCGGGAGCCACGATTACTGAGCCCGGGAGCCACGATTACTGAGCCGGGAGCCCACTGAGCCCAGGAGCCATGATTACTGAGCCCTGAGCCCAGGGAGCCATGATTACTGAGCCCGGGAGCCACGATTACTGAGCCCAGGAGCCATGATTACTGAGCCCATGAGCCCAGGGAGCCATGATTACTGAGCCTGGCAGCCATGATTACTGAGCCCGGCAGCCACGATTACTGAGCCCATGAGCCCGGGGAGCCATGATTACTGAGCCCGGGAGCCACGATAACTGAGCCCGGGAGCCGCGATTACTGAGCCCAGGAGTCACGATTTCCGAGCCCGGGAGCCACAACTACTGAAGCCTGCACAGCCTAGAGCGCGTGCTCCCAACAGGAGAAGCCACCACAGTGAGAAGTCCGCAACCAGAGAGTAGCCCCACAACCAGAGAAAGCGTGTTTGCAGCAAGGAAGACCCAGCAAAACCAAAAGCAAATATTGTTTTTTAAAAAAGAGCATATGCTTTGGAATCAGAGAGGCAAGAATTTGAATCTTGGCTTACTTTGACCTTACTTATTTTCTTTGAGCCCCATTTTCCCCATCAATAAAGTATGGGCACTAATACCTACAATAAAAGATCATTTACTTAGACTGTCGGGACCTGACTCATTCCAGGTTAATATTTCTTACTTTAGATATCTTAATTCCTAAAGAGCACAGTGATTTACCAAAGCCATTTTAGTCTGATAGTTTTGGTATATAATATGAGATGTCAACTATGATATGAAATAAATTTAATATGCATTGATGTCTTACAGAATCACTTTTATGAGTTAAATACCATGCAAATTACTAAAGAATTCTGTGTATCTGTGGATGATTCAAATGAAAATATTTGTTTACCTGTGAAAGGAAAATATGTATCACATAAAATATAAAGATTTAATGTTATAAACATTGTATGTATAATCAATATATTTTGCCCATCACACTTTTATTACAAAATCAGAATTTATAAACCATATTCATTTCCTTAAAAAATGGCTTTAAAAAGCACCTGGAAATTTTTTAGGCACAAGATTTATTTTAAAAACATACAATTAGTTCCTAATCTGCAGAAAGAAGTTTCGTAAGATTATTAATCACTAGGATTTGCTTTTTCTGTAGCAGCCACAGGAGAGGACGATACAATAGGTCTTCGGAAAAGGTCAGGCGGGACCCACTGTGTACTTGTTCTTTCTTTCATTTTCAAGCTTCTCTCCCTTCCTATGCCTTTGGAGTAACTTCTGCTCACCAGTGAATATATTTTGTTCCATGGGATTTATGAAATGTCTAACCTTTCTTTGTGTTCTGCACTGCCTTGTCCATTTCATCATCACCTTCCTGTCGTTTACCACCTTGAAGCAGATTCTTTACTATTGAGCCACCAGGGAAACCATAAATAAACAAAAAAACAACTTAGCTCAGCAAAGCACATTATAGCAAAGTGATCTGTTATTATATAGCGTGACTAAAAATAGGCAATCATGAAAATTATTTGAATGCTTACAGCCTTTAAACTTTCAAAGAAATTATCTTCAGTTATACCATGTACAGTTGATATGAGGAGTTCAAGAAATAGTAATGGATATAGAGACTTCACACAATGTATTGTTTTTCAGTCACTAAGTCCCTACTCTTTGCAGCCCCATGGACTGCAGCACACCAGGCCTCCTTGTTCATCACCAACTCCCGGAGTTCACTCAAACTCATGTCCATTGAGTCGGTGATGCCATCCAGCCATCTCGTCCTCTGCCGTCCCCTTCTCCTCCTGCCTTTAATCTTTCCCAGCATCAGGGTCTTTTCCAATGAATCAGCTCTTCGTACCACACAGTGTATACAGCACAAGGTAATTGCTTAATAAATTACTTTAATTATTATTCTTGTAAAAGCATATTAGTGTATATTTAGAGGAAAATTCCTAGGATTATAAAGGGATCAGTATAATATGAGGATTTTTTAAAAAGTTATCTTAACTATATGCATACAGCTGTACAGTCATATTTCCTTTAGAGTTCTCCATACATTATACATATTAGCTGATGAGCTTCTAGTTGATAAGAACCATGCCAGTTTAACTTGGTTTTTTCCAGTCTCTAATCAAGCACTAAGAATTTTGTAGGTGCATTCTGTTTGTACTGGATAAAGCTAATTTAATAGTTTCCTTTCAGCTGAAGAAGATTGGGAGCTTCCAATGATTCTTGAAAATTATTAAATTAGAATTAATGATTATACAGAGAATCTTGATGAATGTGAAACTCTTGATGAAATCTCTTGATGAAAGTGAAAGTGGAGAGTGAAAAAGTTGGCTTAAAGCTCAACATTCAGAAAACGAAGATCATGGCATCTGGTCCCATCACTTCATGGGAAATAGATGGGGAAACAGTGGAAACAGTGTCCGACTTTATTCTTCTGGGCTCCAAAATCACTGCAGATGGTTACTGCAGCCATGAAATTAAAAGACGCTTACTCCTTGGAAGGAAAGTTATGACCAACCTAGATAGCATATTCAAAAGCAAAGACATTACTTTGCCAACAAAGGTCCGTCTAGTCAAGGCTATGGTTTTTCCTGTGGTCATGTATGGATGTGAGAGTTGGACTGTGAAGAAGGCTGAGCACCGAGGAATTGATGCTTTTGAACTGTGGTGTTGGAGAAGACTCTTGAGAGTCCCTTGGACTGCAAGGAGGTCCAACCAGTCCATCCTAAAGGAGATCAGCCCTGGGATTTCTTTGGAAGGAATGATGCTAAAGCTGAAAGTCCAGTACTTTGGCCACCTCATGTGAAGAGTTGACTCATTGGAAAAGACTCTGATGCTGGGAGGAAATGGGGGCAAGAGGAGAAGGGGACGACAGAGGATGAGATGGCTGGATGGCATCACTGACTTGATGGACGTGTGTCTCAGTGAACTCTGGGAGTTGGTGCTGGACAGGGAGGCCTGGTGTGCTGTAACTCATGGGGTCGCAAAGAGTCGGACACGACTGAGTGACTAATCTGATCTGATACAGAGAATCTATTATTGCATGGATTAATATTAGACAAGTTCAGGGATCTATTTTATTCATTCATATATTCAGTCTGTCATCTTCAAATCACTCAATAAACATTTATGGAGCATTTCTCACTCCTTATTAAGTATAATAGGTTTTGAAAAATTTTTTAAAAAATAGCTTTTAGGCTCTCTTATATATATTTGTGTTGGAAGACTATATGTGAGACATGTGTGGGGAGTTTATATGATCTAAGGAAGGAGACTAGATTATACATAGTTTTATCTTGAATATACTTACATACAAATGCATGATTGTTTTAGGGTTTTTTAGTTCAAGTAATAGGAAACCCAATTCAAACTGCCTTTAGCAAAAAAGGGAACTTAATTGGCTCATATATCTGAAAAGCCAAGGGTATGTATTGCTTAAATACCACTAGATCTGATGTATTGATGTAATCAGAATCAAATCACTCTTTTAATCTTTGTTTTGCATCCATTTGGAAGTTGACTTCCCTCTCAGGTAGGCTTTCTCTTAGAGCTGACCTTTAGAAGCTCATCTTTAAATCTTTGGTATTGCAGAAAGGAAAGAATTCTCACCAGTGCCCAGGGCCAAAGGCCTGGAACCTTCTAATGTGGACATATTTTCTTTGCTTAACCAATTACTGTGTTTGGGGTAGGTTGATGATGTTCTGGATGGTCCCTCAAGGATCAAATGTCCACCTCTAGACTTGAGGATGAAGTTGGTTCCATCTGAACCATTTGGTCTGAGAGTTGATAAGTACCTCGCCCGTTAATCAAGGAAGCGGGAATGCATGATGTGGAGTCACACAAGGGTCCACAGCACAGATCCTGTGACAGGTGTTCAGTCTGATGGGGTTCATAAGAGAGGAGGATGAGCGTCAGATTAACATTAATCTTAAATATTTTGCCATTTACATTGGTGATCAGATACCCTGCCTAGAAAAATTATCACTATGCTTTTACTTTCTTTCACTGTATTAGAAACATTTCCTATTTTCAGTGTTTCAGGGGAAATTATTTTAAATTCTTATCATAAGGGATTTTCCTATTTTCAAGTTATTTATATTGATGTAAGATCCCTTTCCAGAAGCTCCAGATAGACATCGAGGTTTTGATATGCACACCTGAATGAAAAGTGTGCCTCTAAACATTCTTGTTCTTTGTGTAGACAGATGTGTCACTATCCATGAATGTTCATTTCAGACAAAGAATTTTCCCACTTTTATGGTATCCATGGTCCCAAATCTCTCTTGAAACTGCTAAAATAGTAATTACAATAAGAGCAAAAGCAATACAACGGAAGTCTCCATCTACCTTTAAAGGTGTATTGTGAAGATGCACATTTGGTTACTTTTGAAAGGAAAGAAATGTATACTTGAATTCAACATTACGTAAGAATCCTATGCATACATTGTAGGCACCTTCACTCTACTAGATACTGGGAATTTACAAACTCATATGATTTTTACAATAGCACCCCAGTCCAGTACTCTTGCCTGGAAAATCCCATGGATGGAGGAGCCTGGTAGGCTGCAGTCCATGGGATCACTAACAGTTGGACACGACTGAGAGACTTTACTTTCACTTTTCACTTTCATGCATTGGAAAAGGAAATGGCAACCCACTCCAGTGTTCTTGCCTGGAGAATCCCAGGGACGGGGGAGCCTGTTGGGCTGCTGTTTATGGGGTCGCACAGCGTCGGACATGACTGAAGCAACTTAGCAGCAGCAGCATGATTTTCACAAAGCCCAGCAAGGTCAATCTGACCTCTATCTTTCTCAAATCTCTGATCTCTCTTGACTATGTTTATATTTGTGAAAGATGTAGTAAAATGTTGATTGGCATTCGTGTATTTGGGTGGATCTTACCAACTGGTGGATATCATGAATATGGTCAGCAGGATTTTCCCTTGGATGTGAAATTCTGTTGATTTTTATTCCGCAACAGTTCTTCTCAGAAAGAGGATCTTTCTGTTTCTTGCCTGGAGGAGGCTAAATCTAGGAGTACTAAATACTACTAAATCTGGGAGGCAGAAGAGCTTGGAAGTTTCACTGTTTATGATGCAGATAGAATGTCATCCTCCAGTTTCCAGCAAGGCACCACATCTCTCCCTCCTCTGTGCCTGATGTTCCAGTCAAGGGCCCTCTGGTTCAGTAATGTGTTGGAGGTAGGAGATAGTAGAAACTTTCCAACTGACTTCCATGATTTCTACCTCCATTTCCTAAAACTTCCCAAGATTCTAAGATAAAAGTGGCTTGCTTCTCATTTGTACCATGCTGTTGTGGACTTAATCTTCCCACCACCGCCTTCTGAATCATTTCACCATTTCTCTATCCGCTTTCTGTTTTCATATACTAATTGGTTCAGGATTATAGAGATCCTCAATTGTAATGAAGTTAAAGTTTTTTTTCTGTTTTTTGTTACCTATGTTTTTTGAGAATGACTTTTAAAAGAAGAGGACAAAAATATTTTTACTATTTTGAAGACAGATTTCATCTAATTTATAACTCTGTTGACCTCAGTGTCCTCATCTATAAAATGAGCTAGATGGCTTCTAAAGATGTAATTCCATCATCATTATTGTTTTTATATTAATATAAGTGTGTGTATATTAGTTAAATTTCTAGTTTATTGATTTAGGATAAATTTTTGTCGAGGAGGCCTGAAAAACGAAAACATCCTATATGTTAACTAATTTTACTTCAGATGTATTTATTAATACAGTTGATTCCACTATGTTATAGGATGTCCTGTATAAAAGCAATTAGTTAATTGAAGCTTTTTTCTTTATTTTTAATTGGAGGCTAATTGCTTTACAATATTGTATTGGTTTCTGCCGTACAACGCAGATCAGTCATAGTTTTATATATATTTCTGTATCCCCTCCCTCCTGAGGCTCCTTCCGCCCTCCCATCCCCACTCCAGATCATCACGGAGTGCCAGACTGGGCTTCCTGTGTCACACGGCAGCTCCCCATTAGCTGTCTGCTTTACATGTGGTAGTCTGTATATGTCAGTGCTGCTCTCTCAACTCATCCCAGCCTCACTTTCCCCTCCCCTCTACCCACAAGTCCATTCTCTATGTCTGCATCTCCGTTTCTTCCCTGCAAAATAGGTTCATCAATACTATTTTTCTAAATTCCATATTTGTGTGTTAATATATGATATTTGTTTTTCTCTGACTTACTTCACTCTGTGTCACAAACCGTAGGTTCATCCACCTCACTACAACTGACCTAATTTCATTCCTTTTTATGACCAAGTAATATTCCATTGTACGTATGTATCACGTCTTATTTATCCATTCATCTATCAAAGGACATCTAGGTTGCTTCCATGTTCTAGCTATTGTAAATAGTGCTGCAATGAACATTGGGTACAGGTGTCTTTTTGAATTGTGGTTTTCTCAGGGTATATGCCCAGTAGCGTGGTTGCTGGGTCATATGGTAGTTTTGTTCCTAGTTTGTTGATGAACCTCCCATACTGTTCTGTATAGTGGCTGTATCAATCTATATTACCACCAGCAGTGCAGTAGGGTTCCCTTTTTTCCACATCTTCTCCAGCATTTATCATTTGTAGTTTTTTTTTTTTTTGATGATGACCATTCTGATTAGTGTGAGGTGAATACCTCATTGTAGTTTTGATGTGCATTTCTCCAATAATGAGCAATATTGAGCATCTTTTCATGTGTTTATTGGCCATCTATATGTCTTCTTTGGAGCAATGTCTGTTTAGGTCATCTGCCCACTTTTTGATTGGGCTATTTTGCTTTTCTAATATAAGCCATATGAGCTGCTTACATATTTTGGAGATTAATCCTTTGTTAGTTGTGAAGCATATTTTTTATATGGAACATCATCAACAAAGCAGATCAAAGCATACAAAAAGGGACTGTGATTGTTTACTAATTGCTCTAGCATAAGATCCTTAGAGCTTTGAAGGAAGTGACTTTCCAAAATGCTAAACTTAATTTTAGATGATAAAAAAGACTTCATTTTAAAATAGTTCAAAAATACTAACTTTATATGAAGCTCTAACATTATTTTTAGGTGAGCCATTTATTCTATGATTCACATGCTAACTCATGAGTTAGAGAAACAGTGATTTTTAAACCAATTTTTTAAAGTTCTGTGTTATTCCATTGTTGAATCTTGGGATGTAACAGGTTCATTTTGGAAATTTACTCTTAATAAACCAATTACAAAAATAATGCAATTTAAAACAAATTTCAACCTATATTTGGAATTTGAGTATAATGCATTACTCTGATGCATAAGCCCAAAGGGACACATTTCTCATTTATATGCTTCTATTCTCTTTTCTCTGCTCTCCTCCCTCCATTTTTCCCCTTCTCTTACCAAATGCCGTTAGTTCTATTTTGTCACTAAGAAAAAAATTTCTACATATTTGGGCAAAGGCCAAAGGTGAATGCCAAGCAGACTGAGTCACCTCTTTGAGGATTAATGATGAGGTTTTTACCCAGCATGCTCTAGGTTTGCAGTGTTCGTTTTGCCAAGATAAATCTCTGGGCAACCCAGTGCTGTTTGGAAGAGGACTTAAGAAAAGTTTAATCATTTGTGGAGTTGGTTTTTTGACAGGTCATCAGAAAACTGCTTTATTTAATTCAGATTAATGTGTTTAAGTAAGACTAAGGAAATAAAGAGAATTGGCTTTGGCAACAGGTTTGGGCAACAGGCAAATACAGGGAATTCTTGAGAGACCCAGCAATAAGCATGTGCATCTCTGGGGAAAAAAAACTCCATGAACGTACAGAGAAGCCATTTCTTTACTTATAGGGATGTCAAGTGTTAACTGTTTCCAGACACAGTTGGATACAGAGGGGAAAACTGGGACCTGGCCTAGTTTTGCTTTAACTTTTTATTTTGTGTAGGGATAGAACTGATTAAGTGTTGGGGTAGTTTCAGGTGAGCAGAGAAGGGACTCAGACATACATATACATGTGTCCATTCTTCCCCAAACTCCCTCCCATCAGGGCCTGGCCAAGTTTTATCATTTGACCATAATCTCCAATAGCAATAACATCAATAAAACTAGGTCCACAGAAAATCCTTCTAGAACCTTTAGTGAAGACCTTGGAGTAAAAGAGTAAAAGTAGAAATCAAATTACATGTAATAGGGCTGAAGAAATAAAAATTGAAATGCAGGTACTTACCAAAAGCTAAACGGAGACGAAGGAAATGGAAACTTTTAAAATGTTTTGAATGGACATGTGCTCCTGCATGCGATGTCATCTAAAAAAGAGACCAGCTAAATTTGGTCATCTTTTAAAGTTCCAATGACTTATATTTCCCAGGAGTGACCAGGCCCTGAGAATCTGACTCATGCTTACCAAAATACTTTGCATGACTGAGGTAGACCCAGAATGATGGTTTATTTATTAACAAAGGAAAATATAACTACTACACGGCCTGGGCATACACGTGGAAACATGATTAATGCAGTCTTTCCCTGTAGACAGACCTTGTTAAGATGCTTCAAACCATGGGAAAAAATACAGTGATTTCAGGAAGACAGTTATATCATCAATCTGTTCTTTGCCTAAAGTTAAACAACTTCAGAATCAGAGTTTCTTGGTGATCCCGGACTCAGAAGAGGGAGCTTTAAATAAACTCAGTGCACAGTGGCACCAGTCCAGGCATATGTGATGTCTCCATCTCTTGAGAAGAATGGTTTTGCCAGATGGACCAGGGCAGTCATGGTCTTATGGAAAATGCTTCCAAGATCCACTCAGCAACAGAGCTGCTTTGCAATTGGACTGAAATAAGTATAAGTAGACTTCTTTTCAGTTTACTTGGATTTTCAGAACTGCTCAAACCTCATCCTTAAATGTACTTCTATTTAATAATGGAGTGCTTCTGGCAATAGTTGTGCTTCTCCCACTATTACTCTCCAATACCCATCCATCTCTTTCTTCAACCAACCAAGCTGGAGAATTAAATGGTAGTGTGGCTCAAACAGTAAAGAATCTCCCTGCAATGCAGGAGACCTGGGTTTGATCCCTGGGTCAGGAAGAGCCTCTGGAGAAGGAAATGGCAACCCACAACGGTATTCTTGCCTGGAAAATCCCATGGACAGAGGAACTTGGCAGGCTACAGTCCACAGGGTTGCAAAGAGTTGGACATGACTGAGTTACTAACATACACACACAGAGTAGAAGCCACCACCATACATTTCAGATCTTCACTGATGTTACCACCCTGGCCAGTCCTCAGAATTGCAGTATGGCTTGGTTGAATATAGGAATAGATGTTCCAGGATATTTAATTTGTTAGTCCTTATTCGTTACTCTGTAAATCAGAAAGGTATCATGATTGGTGGTGGCGGGGGTGGGGGGTGGGCGGCACTCTATGATTAATGATATCTGTTCTTCATCTCTTGAGTCTGTATTTGTTTGTAATTCAGGGTCTTTCTAAACCCATTTTGAGGCTATCAGCATTCCATTTTAATCTGAATCCTCCTTATCCTCACTCTGATCAGTGCTCGAGAGTGATATTCTTGGTCCTCAGGAATTAGTGTTAGCTCAGAGACATAGTGCAGTTGTACAAAAAGTTTGAGATTCACATTCCCAGTTAATGCTATATATTTCTGTATAGAAGTATAAGATAATAGGAAGAGATGACATTTATTGAGCACTTATTATGTATCAGACACTGTTCTAATTCTTGTTTCTAAATATTCTAGATGTAGTACCTCTTTCATAAAGAAGGTATCAAAAAGCCAACCTTTGGCATAAAGAATACTTTTGTAGGCCCACCCAGGGGCATGTAGAGGGGATGAGCAAGTCACATGTTAAATCTACCAAGTATTCCTATCTTGTGAAAAAAGAATTCCCTTCAGATAAAAAATGGGTCTGCAGGCTGAATGGCCAAAAGCAAAACAAAATACAGAGACCTGCATACACACAGGTCTGCCTCATTTCTTTAGCTGCTGCATGGTGTTCTATTGGTTTGATATTTCATAGTTTATTCACTACTGTTCCATTAACAGATATGGTTTCCTTATTTATTGCTGTTTCAAACAATACTTCATAAATATTTTTATATATCTCTGAGCATGTGTGGGGCACCTACTGACCTGGGAGTTCCTCTTTCAGTATCCTATCATTTTGCCTTTTCATACTGTTCATGGGGTTCTCAAGGCAAGAATACTGAAGTGGTTTGCCATTCCCTTCTCCAGTGGACCTCATTCTGTCAGACCTCTCCACCATGACTTGCCCATCTTGGGTGGCCCCACGGGCATGGCTTAGTTTCATTGAGATAGACAAGGCTGTGGTCCTAGTGTGATTAGATTGACTAGTTTTCTGTGAGTATAGTTTCAGTGTGTCTGCCCTCTGATGCCCTCTTGCAACACTTACTGTCTTACTTGGGATTCTCTTACCTTGGATATGGGGTATCTCTTCACGGCTGCTCCAGCAAAGCACAGCCACTGCTCCTTACCTTGGATGAGGGGTATCTCCTCACAGCCACCCCTTCTGACCTTGGGGAGGCCTTACAAATAGCTGTGAAAAGAAGAGAAGCGAAAAGCAAAGGAGAAAAGGAAAGATATAAGCATCTGAATGCAGAGTTCCAAATAATAGCAAGAAGAGATAAAAAAGCCTTCCTCAGTGATCAGTGCAAAGAAATAGAGGAAAAAAACAGAATGGGAAAGACTAGAGATCTCTTTAAGAAAATTAGAGATACCAAGGGAACATTTCATGCAAAGATGGGCTTGATAAAGGACAGAAATGGTATGGACCTAACAGAAGCAGAAGATATTAAGAAGAGGTGGCAAGAATACACAGAACTGTACAAAAAAGATCTTCACGACCAAGATGATCATGATGGTGTGATCACTCACCTAGAGCCAGGTATCCTGGAATGTGAAGTCAAGTGGGCCTTAGAAAGCATCACTATGAACAAAGCTAGTGGAGGTGATGGAATTCCAGTTGAGCTATTTCAAATCCTGAAAGATGATGCTGTGAAAGTGCTGCACTCAATATGCCAGCAAATTTGGAAAACTCAGCAGTGGCCACCAGACTGGAAAAGGTCAGTTTTCATTCCAATCCCAAAGAAAGGCAATGACAAAGAATGCTCAAACGACCTCACAATTGCACTCATCTCACATGCTAGTAAAGTAATGCTCAAAATTCTCCAAGTCAGGCTTTAGCAATATGTGAACCATGAACTTCCAGATGTTCAAGCTGGTTTTAGAAAAGGCAGAGGAACCAGAGACCAAATTGCCAACATCCGCTGGATCATGGAAAAAGCAAGAGTTCCAGAAAAGCATTTATTTCTGCTTTATTGACTATGCCAAAGCCTTTGACTGTATGGATCACAATAAACTGTGGAAAATTCTGAAAGAGATGGGAATACCAGACCACCTGACCTGCCTCTTCAGAAACCTATATGCAGGTCAGGAAGAAACAGTTAGAACTGGACATGGAACAACAGACTGGTTCCAAATAGGAAAAGGAGTACGTCAAGGCTGTATAGTGTCACCCTGCTTATTTAACTTATATGCAGAGTACATCATGAGAAACGCTGGGCTGGAAGAAGCATAAGCTGGAATCAAGATTGCCAGGAGAAATATCAGTAACCTCAGATATGCAGATGACACCATGCTTATGGCAGAAAGTGAAGAGGAACTAAAAAGCCTCTTGATGAAGGTGAAAGAGGAGAGTGAAAAAGTTGGCTTAAAACTCAACATTCAGTTAATGAAGATCATGGCATCTGGTCCCATCACTTCATGGCACATAGATGTGGAAACAGTGTCAGACTTTATTTTTGGGGGCTCCAAAATCACTGCAGATGGTGACTGCAGCCATGAAATTAAAAGACGCTTACTCCTTGGAAGAAAAGTTATGACCAACCTAGATAGCATATTGAAAAGCAGAGACATTACTTTGCCAACAAAGGTCCGTCTAGTCAAGGCTATGGTTTTTTCAGTGGTCTGGTATGGATGTGAGAGTTGGACTGTGAAGAAAGCTGAGTGCTGAAGAATTGATGCTTTTGAACTGTGGTGTTGGAGAAGACTCTTGAGAGTCCCTTGGACTGCAAGGAGATCCAACCAGTCCATTCTGAAGGAGATCAGCTCTGTGATTTCTTTGGAGGGACTGATGCTAAAGCTGAAACTCCAGTACTTTGGCCACCTCAATGCGAAGAGTTGACTCATTGGAAAAGACTCTGATGCTGGGAGGGATTGGGGGCAGGAGGAGAAAGGGATGACAGAGGATGAGCTGGCTGGATGGCATCTCTGACTCGATGGACATGAGTCTGAGTGAACTCCGGGAGTTGGTGATAGACAGGGAGGCCTGGCATGCTGTGATTCATGGGGTCGCAAAAGAGTCGGACACAACTGAGTGACTGAACTGAACTGAGCATGTGTGAAGATTTTTCTAGAATTTGTATTAAAATAAAGTTTTCATTATCAAATTTGTTCATATTTCTCCTCTGTGTTGGAGAATCTGAGACCCCACATCTTGTCCTACCTAAAGAGAAGATTTAAAGTAACCATAGTTATGAACCATGGCAAGCAGAGACAGGGCTGTTCAGGAAAAATCAATGAATGGAAAATGAAACTCCTCCAAATAAATAAACGAATAAAAAACAACATGAGAAAACAGCAACAAAAGCAAACATCTTAACCAACAACCTTGTTCTATTAGTGAGTATCATATAGATATCAGAAAACTAAAAAAGCTAGAATAGACAGATAATGCCCCCTAGAATCTGAGTAGGGAAAAATTAAAAATAGACTCCCAACTTTTAAAATACAGATTAAAAACGTTAGCTTTCTAAGCCAAGTGTATATAGTATATGGTTTTATATGGCCAGTGCCCTCATCTCTCTCTTTTTTTCCCCTCTGAGAGTACAGGAAAACACTGTTTATTTCTGAAAGCTGTGTCAGCTCCAATGTTGGTTGTTAGCAGTAGATACAAGGATTAATAAAAGAGATGTTCAGTGAGTCACCAGCACAAGAGTCAAAACAGGTCACATCGCAAGGTAAATCAAGCAGGTCTCAGCATCACCCCTTAGGGTTTTGAAGCTGTGACTGAGAGACAGAAAGGAGAATGTGTATTGTCCCAGAAACACCAGTGTTTTTGACTTCTTTCAACCTAGACTGCATGGTGGCATTCCCAGACTGCTGGTGAGGTCTGGAGGGGAGAGTATAAGGCTGAAGTCAAAAACTCTACTGAAGTGAATTTGTTATAGCTTTTCATTTTAAATGCACGGATGTTTCACGGTGAAAATTTTGAAATGGAAGATGTTAGCATAAAGTGATATCCTAGTCCTCACTCGTATCTTAGCAGGTCTGCCTGATTTTTCAGTAAGGGTCAAAATGCCAGGAAATTTCGTGTTACTCTTATTCATACTCATTTCTTATCAATGATATTCTTTAAAAAAAAAAACTAAAAAAGCCAAATACCCCAATTAAAAAATGTCATCCTAATAATGAACATCAATTGCTATATAGATAGCAGAAAACTGAAAAAAAAAATAGGTTAGATAATAGTAATTTGATATCTCATATTATAGTAATACCACAAACACTTTATCATATTTTCCAGTAAAGGAGCTTTATACATAATTAATTTTGATCTCATCCTAAATAATCCTAGATTGTCTGTTCACATTGCAATTAATAATGTTTCTCTAATTGTTATTAATATGAATTTGTAAGGTCCATATTCAAGAACCATTGTATCTCCTTCAAGTTGCCACTGCTTCTTTTTTTGTTAAGAAAATCTAAATTTTTTTGTTCATCTAGTGTGGGCTCTTGTTTGACATTTAATTCAGTTGTATAGGCTCTGGTAAACTTATTATTTAGAGTTCAATGTTAAGATTCCCTTGTTCCCACCCCTGCCCTCCTTCCTTCACCCATTAATTTCTGCTCTCTTTACAAAAATACCTAGCAAAAATAGCATGCATTATGGGCTGAATCATGTCCCCTCAAAAACATGATTGAAGTCCTAACTGCCAGTACCTCAGAATGAGACCATATTTAAAGACAGAGTCTTACAGAGGTAATTAAATTAAACTAAAGCTATTAGGGTGGGCCCTGATCCAGTATGGCTGGTGTCCTTATAGAGGAGGAAATTTGGACACAGACAGGTACAAAGGAAATGCAGCCCTAGAAAGCTAATGCAGCACAGATGCTTAATTCCCCAGATTCTCCTGCCGAAATCTCCTCACACATTCAGTCAGTTTAGTTCAGTCGCTCAGTCATGTTCGACCTTTGCGACCCCATGAACTGTAGCACACCAGGCCTCCCTGTCCATCACCAACTCCCGGAGTCCACCCTAACCCATGTCCATCGAGTCGATGATGCCATCCAATCATCTCATCCTCTGTCGTCCCCTTCTCCTCCTGCCCTCGATCTTTCCCAGCATCAGGGTCTTTTCAAATGAGTCGGCTCTGCACATGAGGTGGCCAAAGTATTGAACTTTCAGCATCAACATCAGTCCTTCCTATGAACACCCAGGACTGATCTCCTTTAGGATGGACTGGTTGGATCTCCCTGCAGTCCAAGGGGCTCTCAAGAGTCTTCCCCAACACCACAGTTCAAAAGCATCAATTCTTTGGTGCTCAGCTTTCTTTATAGTCCAACTCTCACATCCATACATGACTACTGGAAAAAACATAGCCTTGACTAGACAGACCTTTGTTGACAAAGTAATGTCTCTGCTTTTTAGTATGGTATCTAGGTTGTCATAACTTTTCTTCCAAGGAGTAAGCGTCTTTTAATTTCATGGCTGTAATCACCATCTGCAGTGATTTTGGAGCCCCCCAAAATAAAGTCTGACACTGTTTCCGCTGTTTCCCCATCTATTTGCCATAAAGTGATGGGACCGAATGCCATGATCTTCATTTTCTGAATGTTGAGCTTTAAGCCAACTTTTTCACTCTCCTCTTTCATTTCCATCAAGAGGCTCTTTAGTTCTTCACTTTCTGCCATAAGGGTGGTGTCATTTGCATATCTGAGGTTATTGATATTTCTCTTGGCAATCTTGATTCTAGCTTGTGCTTCATCCAGCCCAGGGTTTCTCATGATGTACTCTGCAAAAAAGTTAAATAAGCAGGGTGACAATATACAGCCTTGACATACTCCTTTTCCTATTTGCAACCAGTCTGTTGTTCCATGTCCAGTTCTAACTGTTGCGTCTTAACCTGCATACAGGTTTCTCAAGAGACAGGTCAGGTGGTCTGGTATTTCTATCTCCTTCAGAATTTTCCACAGTTTATTGTGATCCACACAGTCAAAGGCTTTGGCACAGTCAATAAAGCAGAAATTGATGTTTTTCTGGAACTCTCTTGCTTTTTTGATGATCCAGCGGGTGTTGGCAATTTGATCCCAGGTTCCTCTGCCTTTTCGAAAACCAGCTTGAACATCTGGAAGTTCATGGTTCATGTGGTGCTGAAGCCTGGCTTGGAGAATTTTGAGAATTACTTTACTAGCATGTGAGATGAGTGCAATTGTGTGGTAGTTTGAGCATTCTTTGTCATTGCCTTTCTTTGGGATTGGAATGAAAACTGACCTTTTCCAGTCCTGTGGCCACTGCTGACTTTTCCAAATTTGCTGGCATATTGAGTGTAGCACTTTCACAGCATCATCTTTTAGAATTTGAAATAGCTCAACTGGAATTCCATCACCTCCACTAGCTTTGTTCGTAGTGATGCTTTCTAAGGCCCACTTGACTTCACATTCCAGGATGTCTGGCTCTAGATGAGTGATCACACCATCGTGATTATCGGGGTCATGAAGATCTTTTTTGTACAGTTCTTCTGTGTATTCTTGCCACCTCTTCTTAATATCTTCTGCTTCTGTTAGGTCCATACCATTTCTGTCCTTTATCGAGCCCGTCTTTGTATGAAATGTTCCCTTGGTATCTCTAATTTTCTTGAAGAGATCTCTAGTCTTTCCCATTCTGTTGTTTTCCTCTATTTCTTTGCATTGATCACTGAGGAAGGCCTTTTTATCTCTTTTTGCTATTCTTTGGAACTCTGCATTCAAATGGGTATATCCTTCCTTTTCTCCTTTACTGTTCTCTTCTCTTCTTTTCACAGCTATTTGTAAGGCCTCCTCAGACAGCCATTTTGCTTTTTTGCATTTCATTTTCTTGGGGATGGTCTTGATTCCTGTCTCCTGTCCAATACATTTTTATACACAGATAAAAATTATAGTATAATTATTTCTCTTTCCAAACTCAACATAACATGTCACACAGTCTTCACTGGAATGTATTTTAAACTTAGGCCATCAAAATGAAATTGTCTTTATGTATCATTTTAATACCATCAGATCCCTGACCCTCTGGGACCCAAGGCAGGTTTTGCCTCCATATATACTACAGGGTCTTCTGCTAGCATGAACATTCACTTTCTTCAGATTCTTTCTTTTCTACTTTAGTGGTAGCTTGCTATTTATTCATACTTTTGAGGGAAGCCTAGTATGACATGGCTGATTTGAGAATGTCTCTAAATTCACAGGGAAAAGATAATCACAACTATTGTCACTACCGATACAGCTCTATTTACATCTCTTGATATTTAAAAATACTTTACACTTATTCTCATGGCCTTTTGGCCACTGGTTAATCTTATAGTTTGCTACTCTGGGCAGTCCAGACAACTTACCTTTAATATCAAAGCTGTTTGCTTTTCTCTGTTTATATTTTTGTCCATGTAGCATGTCATGTCCCATCAACTCCAGACCAATTTGAGTGCATGAATATATAACAGACAAGTTCTTGATACAGGTCATTTTTTTTTGTGTGCCATATTTACCATCGAGATGTGAATTGGAAATAGGATAAGGAGATTCTAAAGCCCTTAGTTTTTGAGTTTACATCACAACTGGATTATACACACACACACACTTATGATTAATGTGGTGAGCACATAGAATTTTGGTGTGTGACTTATGAGTGATTACTGATTCTTCACTATGGGAAGATGGAAGATAGCATGTTCCTGAGTGATATTTGCAAGTATCAAGTTATATGATTTCAAAATTTAATCTCTAACAGAAGTATGTATGCGGATTAATAGGACTTATAACCCTCTGCAACTGGGTCTGTATTTTGGCAAGAAACAGTTTCCTTGTGTAACTAGTAACTGCAGATGGTCAATAACCATCCAAGAGGTTGAGAATTATTAACGTAGATTTTCACAGTACCTTGTAGGTATCATTCTTGTTATAAATTTGTATGATACAATAGGCCATGATGATAGGTTCACTTCAGGCTTCTCTTGGACTAAATATTTTGAAAATGATAGAAACTGTTATATGTAGTCAAGTATGCTTTATCAACTTGAGCAGTACTTCTGTTTACTCAAGAAGATACCTTGTCAGGTAGAACTTCTTTTGTTAAAAATGAAAAATAATAGTAAAAAAAAGGTCAAATATAAAATATAATTCATCTATTTATATTTTCATGAAGAAACAGATGTCATTAGCCTGTGAGTTTTGTAAGCTTTTTACTCACTGGTTTCTTATGTATTTTACGAAAGATGTGGTTTAATGTTTGTGTTTGTGCCTGGAGTTGAATGTATCTGTGATTTAATATGGGAGAAATCTAAGAGAATTATTGTAGGAGGAGATCAAACTGAAAACATCTAAATTTCCTGTTGTCTTGACTCTCTTATATGGCTGAATGTGTATATATATAAAATATATGTGTATATTTCAGATCAGTGTTGGAAAAGGAGGAAGAATGTCATCAGCAGGCAGAAAATTTTGAGGATTTTTCAAATTAGAGAGAATGCAGTCCTGAGATCCTGCAAGTTGAGAGTGACCTAACATAAAGGAGAGTGAGCTGAAGGAATTTCCCTTGTAATAATTAAACAGGAGCTAAATCTGAACAATGGAGCAATTCAGTCCTTTCACTTACCCCACTAAAACTAAATGACAGGCACAGGTGAAATTCAGTGTCAGGGTAAGCCTGAAATGTATTTTCAAAAACAGCCTTCAGGGGTCTGAGTGAAAAGGAGAGCAGATCATGTGGTGACATGAGACACATACAGGCACAGAGGGAAAAAACAGAACAGACTGCTCTGCCAGGAGTTTCAAGCTCTGAAGTGCTTCTCTGCCAAAGTACACATCTTCCTAAGTTGGCAGGGGGTACAGCAGATGGATACCCAGCCTGCCTGCCCGCCCATGCCCAGGGAGCCTTGAGGGGTGTTGTGTGCTTGACCCACCCTAACCGTTTATGTGAAAACTAAAAGCAGTCTTTTCAATCAAAGTTGAGGCCTGCTGGAACATTGGAACTACATCACTGCAGAAGTGACCCATTCCAGCTATTCATGGACAACCACCCATCACCAGATAGTTGATGAAAAACAATAGAACAAACAAGATGAACTAGCTGAACTACTGATCTAAGGTTATAAAATAAACATTTCAAGAAATAGATGAAAACTTAATAAGAAACACTTAAAAATATCTTTTAGAGAAAGTCAAATGGCTATTATCCATTAAAAGAAAAGCAAAGAAGGGGGAAGATGAGGAGGGAGAAGGAGGGAAAGGAAAAGATTGTTATGAAGATGAATAATAAGAAAACACAAATTGGTCCTAGAAATTAAAAACCTCAAAGGCAAAGTTGAAAAAAAATGCAAGAGTTGAAAAACAGTGAAGGCCTAAATTAGTGTTCTGGACAATAAAATATTCTAAAATTTGGAGAGAAAAGAGGAAAAAATGAGAACAAAAATGAGTTAAAAGTTAAAACACAAGAATTTTAATTCTTAATGTTAAATACTTATAAAATAGGTGCTTTAGGAAAAGAGAACATAGGAAATGGAAGTGATGAAAAGGAACTAGAGGAATTTCCCTTGAGCTGAAGGTTTGGAGTCTTTAGATTAATAGAGTACCTTTAAATAGCTGCATCGTAATAAAGTTTCTGGTCTCCAAATTCAGTTTCTAGAGAAGATCAGTCAGTCAATCAGTTATACAAACAAATGGTTAAGAAAGGAGTAAGAGTCCATTTGTAATCAGATTTCTAGTTAGCAGCATTGGGTGGTGGAGCAGTAGTTTAAGGTGGCTTTTTTTTTTCTGTCTGTGAGTAGATGGAGAACTCCTATACCCCTTTTATGCCTACTTAGAATAATTTTAGTCTAGCCCTATTTCCCAAAATTTACTGATCATCCAGTCACCTGGGAAACTTCTGAAAAATTCAGATCCATAAGCATTCCAAGAAATATGGGTGAAATAGATCCAAGACAGGCGGGTCATGGTGGAGAGGTCTGACAGAACGTGGTCCACTGGAGAAGAGAATGGCAAACCACTTCAGTATTCTTGCCTTGAGGACCCCATGAACAGTGTGACCATGAACGGTATGAAGTAGATCCAGGGAGTGGTTTATGTGTCTGTATTGTAAAAAGCTTCTCAGTTGGGAAATAATTGGCTGAGCCCCTAGACACTGATGACTCAGCTCCATTAGCTGTTTGGTCCACGTGGGACTCAACTCCATGGACATGAAGTCCAATCTAGGGCTAATTCGTCCTTATTCTAGACCACAATGCTGACTCATTGTATTCTGTCTGAGGTCATATGTGTCTCATGTGGCCCGAACCCAGGCCACAATAGTAATAGTCATGGCTTCTGCTTTATTTTAGACTAAACATGCCCCAGATGACAAATTAACCAAAAATGTGAAATATTTTTATAAATGCAACTCTATTAGAAACTTATTGTTCATTTCTGACCCACCAATCATTGAAGGTTTAAGTTTCATAGATAGGATGAAGACAGTTAAACTGCAGCTGTTCAACTCACGTGTATTTAATTAGGTCCAATTAAATTAAAAATTAAAGATTTATCAGTTAACACTGCAGAATTTTCTTATTCATAGAGAAGTCCCTAGAGTTGCCTTTTACTTCTGTCGAATTTGTCATTAAGACACAGTGTCTTACACTGGCCATATCATCAAAAGTCACAGTAAGTAAAGAAGCAGCTTCTAGGATGTGGTACGTGACATGAGAACTGAGAAGTAGGGTCAGGTACACAGAGGAATCAGAAATCCATAAGCTTGTCAGATCACTACAGTTTTAGTAGATCTTATTCACACTGTGGATGATTGAATCCACCACTCTACTTGTATGTTTAAACACAGCAAGCAGATTCTCTGCAGAGAGCTACTAAGAGAAGGTATGCCATTCCTACAGTTGAATGCTGCAGTATTAGGTGGTATGAAGCTCAAGTAATTTTTTTAAATGTATTTATTTTTAATTGAAGGATTATTACTTTACAATATTGTGTTTCTGCCATACATCTACATTAAGTAATTTTTTTTCACTTCAAAGAGTTATTGTGAGGATTAGGAAAGAAAATATGTGTGGGCAAAAGTGCACTGTGTGGTCCAAACACAAATCAGATGAGAACTATTTATAGTAGCATTATTTTTATTATTATTGAAGCACTGGAGGACTTTTGAAGCCTCTCTCTTTTCTTTCCTGTTTTAATTTATTTTCTTATGACACTCTAATACATGACATAAATCCATCAAAAATTTTCATCATATTCCCCTGCTATGGCTCATTTTCCACCCTGTGACTTCCTTCCAGTGTGTTTCTTTTTTCTTCTTCCAGTCTCCTTTTAAAGCTTCTTTTTCTGACTTTGTTCAATATTAAAGGATAAGGAACAGTACAAAAATTGAAACATTTATGTAAGTCAATTTTATTGCTAACTGTTGTCCATTATGGCTGAACTGAGCCTGTCATTAGTTCATGAGGGTCCTGCCTGGATGGCAATATTTTCCCTGGAAGGTACAGATAGCCACTCATTTATTTGATACACCTAATGATTAAACATTTTTTTTTAATTTTCATTTCTAATCAGGAAAGAGGGCTAAAATAAAATTAGGCTCCAAAGAAATCTCTGTGTTCAGCTAAGCCTATGTTGGAATTTCCAAAAAATCATACTCCTCTTAGGTCTGATAAGTTAGAGGGAAATTTTTATTACAGTGGCTGGAACTTGTGGTGAATGTGATTAAAAACTGATTAAAGATCTATCAAAAGATCCAATTTAGATACTGGCTGTGATTTTAGAACTTAATAAAAATCATGACCTCGGTGTTGCTGAGTTTCTTTCAAAAAGTAAGGAATATATTTGCTTTACCGCAGGGGGAAAAAAGAACAAATAACAATGTAGTTTATTTGAGAACTTCAGCGACAGTCCCAGTGATCAGCTCCTGATGACTCTGTGTCCAGAGAAGAGGAGGCTAAGTGATCCTACTTTAAGCTTTTAACCTTTAACCTTTTATGGTATTTATTTTATATATCAAAAAAGGTTAGCATGAAATTGTTCCTTTTCCTTTAAATTGAAGATACATTGAGTGCCATCAGCATACTATAGGAATAGAATACTAATTTTATTAGAGAAAGAGGTAACATTTACTGGGTCTTCATTTAGAGAATAGTTTTGTAAATTATTCTTTTTAAAAGGGCAGGAGATGTCAGGTTTTCCTGATAAATTTCAAGTTAGATCAACACATTGGCTCATCACCAAGAGATAAATTTGCATTGCATCCTATATATATTTATTTTATTATTTTTAAGAGAAAACTATTAAAAAATAGTCTGGTCACACCTTCCAGGTAATGAATGGTCACCTTGACTTAACTCTTGGCAGTTTTGTCATTTGAGCTCTTGTATTTGAAAAATGTGTGGAACTGGCAACATCACTGGTGTGCAGCTCACTCTGCATTTCCATAAACTTATCAGAAGTGGCTTTGATGTCCACAGACATGTTAGAAGGAGTTTTTAAACTGTAGTATCATGGTAGTTTCATGATAGAAGCAAAATGATGGTGAAACCTAAAGTAAGAGTAGTAGCATAAATCAGGAGATGGAGGAGGGAAGGGAATTGGGAGACTTTCATGAAAGGAAATCAGACTGAGCCTGAGTCTTTAAGGATCAGGAACATTTCCACAGGCTAAGAAGGAGGCGGAGGAAATGTGAAGTTCCAGCTAAGCCGGAAAAAGCGCTACCCAAACAGGAACTAGAAATCAGTTGAATAGGGGTGGGAAATGGAAGAGAAGTGGGTGTGGTTGTAAAAGGGTGACGGAACGCTTGAAGTGATGGCATTGTTAATAGCTTGATTGTGTTGGTGGATAAAGGAACCTACATATGTGATTATATTGTGTAGAACTAAACACACACATACTAATGAAACTGGGAAAATCTGAATAAGGATTGGATTGGGTCAATATAAATATTCTGGTTTGATACACTATAGTTTTGTAGTATCTAAGACTGGAGGAAATGAAGCAAAGTGTGTGAAAGATTTCTCTGTATTATGTCTTTTAACATAATCATTGCATATGAATCCACAATGATCTCAATGATGCTGAAGCAAAAACAGTCTAATTATGTGGGGCTGAAAATTGGTTTACATGGCCATATACTTGAGGGCAAATACAATGTCATGTATTTTTGCACTCCTAACCTCTAATGTGGAGAAGGCAATGGCACCCCACTCCAGTACTCTTGCCTGGAGAATCCCAGGGACGGGGGAGCCTGGTGGGCTGCCGTCTATGGAGTCGCACAGAGTCAGACACGACTGAAGTGACTTAGCATAGCAACCTCTAATGTGGTGACAGACTTATGATAGGTGCCCAATAAATTATTGTTAAATTAATTAATGTGGGGAACAGAAAGTAAGGAGTCAAAGATGGTTGACATTTCTGGACTGAAATACTGGGAAGATGGTGATACTTATAAAGACATATAAAGAATACAAGGTACAGATTTGAGTTAAGGTCTCACTCTCTTACTCTTTGACTTTCTCTCTCCCTTTTCTTCATGCATTGTATTTGAAATTTTAGTGGGATATCCAAGTAGAAATACCTAGAAAGCTGTTTCAAATATTTTTATTCTTTGTAGTGTTCTTATTAAACAACAAATGTTCTAGATGTAAGCTCTAGGCTTCAGGGTTATATGTATCTCATTACATTTCTTGAATAGTACTGAATTCAGCTTTCATAGTTCTTTTTCTAGTCTGTAATACTGCATATTCAACCTGAAAACTCAAATTAAAATGTAGTCGATCACATTCCAAATAGTCCTCTCGTTTTATAGCTGTAATCTATTTATTGGTAATAATCTTAATCCAGGGGCTTCTCAGGTGACTCAATGGTAAAGAATCCACCTGCCAATACAGGAGATGTGGGTTCTATCCGTGGGTCAAGAATATCCCCTGGTGAAGGAAATGGCAACCTACTCCAGTATTCTTGAATGAAAAATTCCATGGACAGAGGAGCCTGGTGGGCGACAGTGCATGGGGTTGCAAAGAGTTGGACATGACTTAGTGACTGAACACACACACAATCTTGATGCAGAGTTTAAATTCTTAACCCTTTGTCAGAGGGCTTATCAGATGTTTTCCCTTAAATTTAAGGAGTTAAGTATTGCTTTTAATTAAATCAGCTGAAAAATGGACATAAGAATATTTTGCCATGAAATTGTAATATTAATCAACCAGTTCAGTTCAGTCACTTAGTCGTGTCCGATTCTTTGTGACCCCATGGACCTCAGCACGTCAGGCCTCCCTGTCCATCACCAACTCCTGGAGTTTACTCAAACTCATGTCCATTGAGTTGGTGATGCCATCCAGCCATGTCATCCTCTGTCGTCCCTTTCTCCTCCTGCCTTCAATCTTTCCCAGCATCAGGGTCTTTTCAAATGAGTCAGCTTTTTGCATTGGGTGGCCAAAGTTTTGGAGTTTCAGCTTCAGCATCAGTCCTTTCAATGAATATTCAGGACTGATGTCCTTTAGGATGGACTGGTTGAATCTCCTTGCAGTGGACAAGTATAAATCCAGTTATATATACTTTGGTTGTATATTAATTTTAACACCACTTGAAGGAAACTGTTGACTGTAAAACTAAGGTACAGGCTCTAGTATCAGTCTAGAAAGGAACTTCAATAATCATCTAGTTCTATGATCATAACTATCATAACAATCTTGAATAGCATTCAGTATTATTCTTGACAATCTCTAGGCGCTTATATTACATATGCCCCTTCAGCCAGTTCATGAGTTTTATCACCTGATTAGTCAAAGGAGTTCTTTCTTATATTGAAATGCAGTGACTTCTATTGGCAGAGACATATGTACTTCATCTTTGTGCTTCTGCAACCTCCTATTGCGTTAGGCAATGAGGCAGTGGCCCACACTGTGTGTTTATTGTGTTTTATTTAGACCAGTGTCTAAATAAATGCTTTGAATTTATCCTATTTCTTCTATGTCTGGGTGTTTTTTTTTTTTTATTTTTGGTTGCCCTTGGTCTTCATTGCTGCATGGGAGTTTCTCTAGTTTCGGAGAGCGAGCACTACTCGTTATTGTGCTGCACCGGCTTCATGTTGTAGCAGCTTCTCTTGTTGCAGAACAGAGGCTCTAGGCACCTAGGCTTCAGCAGTTGCAGCTTACAGGCGCTAGAATGCAGGCTCAGTAGTTATGGCCCATGGGCTTACTTGCTTGGCAGCATGTGGAATCTTCCCAGACCAGGATTGAACCCTGCATTGGCAGGCAGATTCTTATCCACTGTATCACCAGGGAATTCTGTGTCCAGGTCTTTTAGGGAAAAAAAAACATAAAATCTGTCCTGATCATAAAGATAATAATCAAGTCAGCCCTTAGTCTTCTCCAAGTTAAAGCTGGAATTAATTTAACTTTTCCTCATAGAACCTAATTTCCTTTCCTAATTAATCATCCTTTCCATTTTCCTCTGGATCTGCTTTAGCCTTCACACATCCTTAAAAATTTGTCACCAGTTGGACATTCTATTCCAATAAGAACCTCATGAATTTAAAACACATCAGCTTGATTATTTCACGGCATATGAACATTATTCATCTTCCTCCATTTTTGTTAGGCCACACAGCCCTGTGACTCTGCCAGATTGTAGACTCGTGAAAAATATTTGCTGAAGGACTGAATTTGCTAAGGGTTTGGTTGCATTAACAGACCGTTCTCTGTGAGAGACTAGGGCCGGCCCGTGGCCCTGTCTGGTCTCACATCCTGTTGGTGTTGGTGGGAACAGTTCCTTCTGCTGTTGCACAAAGGGCAAAGGAGACTTCTAATGGGCAGACACGGCTGTCAGAGTCACCCGCCGCTGACAGAAGTGCATTTCAACCAGGCCAGGCTTACCTACCTAATCATGTCTTCTTAGCAAGAGATGCCTATGGTTGGATTCCTGGTAAGCCTATTACATAAAGCGTGTGGAATATGATCAGGTACCTCAGAATTCTGGGCTTCCCAGGTGGCTCTGGTGTTAAAGAACCTACATGCTGGAGATGTAAGAGGAGCAGGTTCCATCCCTAGGTCGAGAAGATCCCCCGGAGGAGGGCATGGCAGCCCGCTGCAGTGTTGTTGCCTAGAGAATCCCATGGAGAGGAGCCTGGCCAGCTGCGGTCCATGGGGTCTCAAAAAGTCAGACATGACTGAAGTGACAGCACGCACATCCGAATTCTCATTGTGAATGCTGGACTAACTCTAATACCTTTGTGCCATATTATAATATCATGTTAACTTTTTTGTTTTAAGCAAAGGTATTATTTAGATTTTTAAATTTCCTGAAAAGCAGGAATTGTGTTCCACTAACCTTGGCCCTTACGCATGACACGCATATAGTAGGCACTGAAGTATTTATTGAACTAAAGGCTAAAGAATGATGTTTTTAACTTATGATAGTTTTATGAAAGTGGCATATTTTAAATTTACTAATAATAGCAAACAATAAATATTTGCCCACTGATTTTTAAGGTGATGTTTTTATGCTATTGATATAGCAATTTTGGAAAATTATTATTTTAGCATTCCTGGGTTCTATTTATCTTATAGTCTGTCATTACACCAAATAGATTTTCAATATTTTCCCAGTGTTTTTTTACACTAGGAGCTGGTTGACCCATACCGAGTTCATGGACTGTTCTCAGGAAATCATAGCATCTGTAGGCCAGTGCTCTGGGCAGTGTTTGGAGAAGAGGCACTAAACTGTGGGTGACCCAGCATTCTTTACCTTCAGCCTCCCCTTGGGCACTTCCTCCTTTCAGATTTGATGTGATACTAAGGGGGAGACCAAAGCTACTGCAGAATCTGTATGATGAAAACTGAAGTTATTTTTCTGTGGACAGTTGATATGAGTCATGGAAAACCCAGGGGAGTTCGCAGGATGAAAAAGTTTAAGAAGTCATGAGGTGACCTCAGGCTGATGCTCATTGAATTCCCTTGACAAAAGATCCTTAAATAATATAGAGCAGTTAGCTGTTTTTAAATGAGTTCAGGGAAAACAATTTTCCCAGGATGTTTCATTGGAGACCAAAAGGTCACTCACATTCTGTGGTTACTAGTCGTGTGCAAATCAATCTTTAGTTTAAGTGAGGACTCAATCCAGGGAATCTGGAATTAGAAGGACTGGATTTATCCTGTCTTATTAGTTGAAAACTAATTTTATCATCAAGGTTTAAAGTATGTCAAGTAAAACATTCAAATTTCTATTATCTTTAGCAGAAGTTCAGGATAATTCTAAACATCTACAACCTATTAACAGTTGGTAGCAGACTTGATTTGTATTTGTTGTATACTTTTCTCTGTACTTTACATATCTCACAGAACAGCTTCACCCAGACTCATGATCTCCACCATCCTCATAGTTAGAGTTTTCTCCTGACTTAGTTTACTCCTATTCATTGAGGAAATTATTAGTAGCCTCCTGCCTATCATTCTCAAAAATGTTTTATAAAGAATACTTATTTGAATTCTAGACTGATGAGTCTTTTTGTTGAAATAACATAGACACTTTACCCTAATACTGAACCAATTGTACTCTCAGAACTCCTTTCTTTCCTGTATTTCTTACACTTGTAACACTCCCTATCTCCTGTGATCTCCATCTGCGTGTTCTTTCTTCCTTGAAGTTCATGGCCCTCTACTCTTCTCTGAGTTGTTGCTCAGAAGTTTTCTGAGTACTTCTCCCCATTCTTTGAGGATTTGGGGGGGATCCTTGCTCATTGTCTCTTCCACATTAGTCCCACCATCTATCTGAATTACTTTAACGTCCATGTATGTTGTTCTTATTGTTCAGTTGCTAAGTTGTGTACCCATAGACTCTTGGTGACCTCGTGGACTGTAGCACACCAGGCTCCCTTGTCTTTCACTCTCATTGAGTTGGTGATGCTATCTAACCATTTCATCCTCTACTGTCCGTTTCTCTTTTTGCCTTCAATCTTTCCCAGCATCAGGATCTTTTCCAATGAGTTAGCTCTTTGCATCGGGTGGCCAAAGTATTGGAGCTTCAGCTTCAGCATCTGTCCTTCAATGAATATTCAGGGTTGATTTCCTTTAAGATTGACTGGTTTGATCTCCTTGCTGTCCAAGGGACTCTCAAGAGTATTTTCCAGCATCACAATTCAAAAGCATCAATTCTTCATTGCTCAGCCTTCTTTATGGTCCAACTCTCACCTCCATATATGACTACTGGAAAAACCATAGCTTTGATTATACATGTATATAACTGTAGCAAACACTGTTGGTTGCCTGTCCCAAACCATCAACTATTCCATCATCTTCCTAGAAAAATGAATTCTGCTTTTGTTCATATGGAAGTATGCTTAGCTCCAGGAAAGAAATTATGATTAGTGTAACTAGTGATTCTCATTCCTGGTTACCTGTTGGGATCTTCTTGGGAGTTAAAGAAAAATGCCACTGCTAGGAACAGTTTCAGAGTTTCTGACATAATTGGTCTGAGACAGGGCACAGATGTTAGTGTTTCTAATTTGCTGTTTACTCTGCAGGTCATTCTGATATGCAACCAGGCAAGACAGCCATGTCTCCAAACCCATTTTCTACTGGTCCAAGGCTATGCACATAGCCAAATATGGGAATTTCTGCTAATGTTTTCTGGAAAAGCTTCACTTTCATGATTAAAAAAAAGAATTCAAGTCTCCTTTGCCCTTTACTTTCCATCTTTCTTGGATGCTGTCCTGTGAGGACACTGGTAGTTGTTTAGCCATCTGGACATGCTGAACTGGTAAGTCAACCTGCTGAGGATGGCAGAGTGGACAAGGATAAAGAACCTGGGTCTCTGATGTCACTGTTGAATCTATGAACCAACTGGAATCTGCAGACTCTAGACTTTAGGTTGGGAAAGCGATAAGCATTCTTAAGTTAAAGTCACTGCCTGTCAGTTCTCATGCATTTCGTTGAAAGCATGCTTGTGATAGAGTGCCCCATCTAACCACCTGGACCAGGAGTCCAAACATTTTTTCTGTAAAAGGCCAGATGGTAAACATTTTTAGCATTGTGGGCCAGTAGTGTCTGCTGCAACTACTCATTGCTGCTCTTGTAACACAAAAGCAGCCACAGACAATATATGAACAAATGAATGTGGTTGTGTTGCAATGAAAAGCACTTATACGGACAAGCAGACAACCAAACTTGAACTGTGAGCTACAGTTTGGGGACTCCTGCCCTAAATCATCATTAAGAAATGAGAGGGTATCAGCTTCTAGAGGGCTAACTACATCTTTGACATTTTCCTGGCAAGATAAGATTAGCTGCCTTTTGTGGGGCAGTACAAGAAATAACTGCAGAATTTGTAACTCAGTACAAGGGAGGCAAACAAAGTTGAATTATTAAAAGCCAGATTCAGAATGTAAAAGAGAGCACCATTTGGAGGCAAGAACTGAGAGAGGATTACCATGGAAGTTTTAGATGGTCACTAATAATTCTAGATGTTTTGTGTCATGGATGTAAAGAGAAGGAGACATTACCTCCATCAACAAAACACTTATAGGACTTTTTGAAGCCTCAAAATCTATTTTGACTCAGAATCTCAACATTTTTTATATGGAGAAAGAAAAATTTGCTAGAGTATGTAAATGATGGTGGGCTTCCCTGGTGGATCAAGTGATAAAGAATCCACCTGCAATGTGGGAGACCTGGGTTTGATCCCTGGGTTGGGAAGATCCCCTGGAGGAGGGCATGGCAACCCACTCCAGTATTCTTGGCTGCAGAATCCCCTTGGACAGAGGAGCCTGGTGGGCTAGAGTCCATGGGGTCTCAGAGAGTCAGACACGACTGAGCACACATAACAGCAGATTAAAATAATGGGGGAGGTTTTGCCATGAAATCTGTTCTTTCTTTGAAAGAGGCACAAACTAGCTTTAACTCATCAATTTACAACTGTTAGTTGTAAACAAATTATTTCATCCCTTTATGCCTCTATTTCCTTATCTGTAAGATGGAGATTAATGTAGAGCATATTCAGAGTGTTGTTGTAAGGCTTAAGTGAAGTCACATGGTGAAGCCTTTAGCATGGTGGCTAGCAACTATTTAATACATGTTAGCTATGATTTAAACCATTATTGGTTTTAAGCCCTATATATCTGCTACTGCATATCTGCCCCTGGATTGCCCCATAGGTACTTCAAACTCCTGGTGCTTGCTGTCTCTCTCCTTCCTACCATATGCTCTTCATTTTTGCTAATTAGGAAAATGCCTTGGGCGTAGCATAAAGACATGTGGTGTGCTGTGTGAAACTGTGTATTTGGGCTTGGATAGACTTAATTCACAGAATAAGCTGTGTGTTGTCTCGTTATCCAAGGAACCAAATAAAAACTGATCCCAACATATTGATTAAATTTGACATTGATAAAATGCAGACTTTTATCTGTATCAATATCTACCTATTGATAAAAATGCAGACACTTTTATACTTTTGCACTGTGATTATTATCAGGTAATTATATAATTGATAATTACTATCAATTATTCTGATAGTCCAGAATAATTCTTTTGCTAGTATTTTCTGATAGAAGGAATTACTCTTCCAGTCAGTGCAATCATGCTATTTATCAAAAGAAACTTTGGATAGTCAGAATGGACTTCAGAGCTGTGCCCTGAGCCATTTGGCCAACACTGAGCAAGAAACTTATTTGTCCTTTAGAGACTGAACTTAATCCCCAAGCACTAACAGAATTGGAATAAATGGAGTTGGAATTACTCAGCTTTGGTATGTAAAGAATAACTTTCTATTTATGCACATGAAGGGACATTTTATAAAGAAAGGAAGCAAGTATAAGCTGTTTGCTCCCTGCCTCACTGACCTCTTCATTTTAACCTTGCTCTTTTTAGTTGGGGGATGTTTTTACTCTGTTTATTGATTTGTGTCCATGAATGCAAACCTTTGATGCAATTCATTCATTTATTCAATATTGACTGAATGCCAATGGTCCTGTCACCATTTCAGGTGCTAGAATAGAAAGACATTTTTGCCCCAATGGAGGCTGAACCCTGGCCTTGAGATATGTTGAGGAGGAAGAAATTTTCGTCCTAGGAATTGTCATGAGACAGATTAGCAGGAGAAAGTCAAACAGAAGTTTAATAACATGTATACATGGGAAAGACCCAGAAACAAGAAGTAGCTCACCAAAGTGGCTGAAACCCTGAGCTTAAATACAGTCTTCAGCTAAAGACAAAAGAGGATATTGGGAGTAGTGGTTTGAGACTTTCAAAGGAGAGGAAGGCAATTCACATGGATATGAAAAGCTGATATTTGGTAAACAAATGTTTTCTGGGCCACATATGTAGACACATGAAACACAGAGATGAATTGTAACAAATATATTTTGCTTCATTCCTCCCTGTCTATCACATTCAAACTGTAGTGATCTGTGGTGACAGCTCCCTTCCTGGAACAGGTCCTCTGTCTACATTCTTTTGGGCAGTTAGGGTGAAGGTGAAAAGAAAGACTTCCTGTGTCTTCAGCTTCTTAAAAATAATCAACCTAGGGACTTCCCTGGTGGTCCATGGTTAAGAATCCACCTTGCAATGCAAGGGATGCAGATTCAGTCCCTCGCCTGGGAACTAAGACCCCACGTGCTGCGGAGCAACTAAGCCCGTGCACCACAACTAAAACCCGAGGCGGCCGAGATGAGTAAGTAAAATAAATAAACAGTTTTTTAAAAAATAATCAACTTAAATTAGTCCTTCTGCCAAAGAGATGCATTTTAGGGTGGCACATTGTGCTCCCCTACTGGTATATGGTAGAACCATCTGAGTTGAAGCCACTGGGGTGCAGCACAGAGTAATGAGGCAGGAAAAAAGTTATTCCAAAGGGAAAACTTGATGTAGAATCTACATTTCTTTTTTTTTTTTTGTTTTGCTTTCCAAAGCAAGTCACATATTTTTATTGAGTGCTCCCTAGTGCAAAGAACTAGCAATAGTGAAATATATTATGTAATTTAGTATGAGAGACTATGACGAGTGTGTGTGTGCGTGCGTGCTCTATTACTCAGTCCTGCCCAACTCTTTGCAAGCCCATGAACTGTAGCCCGCCAGGCTTCTCTGTCAGTAGGATTTCCCAGACAAGAATACTGGAATGGGTTGCCATTTCCTTCTCCAGAGAATCTTGTCAGACCAGGGATAGAACCCTTATCTCCTGCATTGGCAGTCAGATTCTTTACCACTGAGCCACCTGGGAAATGCATGTCCATGAAAATGCAGGGCAAGGGGAGAGTGGCTGATCCTTGTTGTTGTATGACAGAAAACCACAAAATTATGTAAAGCAATTATCCTTCAATTAAAAAAATAAATAAAGTGGCAAAAAAGAGAGGGGAGGGGAAATTCTACTGAGGATCTGTAAGAATGTATTCTGGAAGGCATTCTTCTTTCCAGCTCTGGAAATATAAACATGTCAGACATAGATGTGGAATTGTTTCAATAGGACTAGAATCTACATTTCTTAAGTCAAGAATGCCATAAAACAAATACCAGTTTTTCTATCATGCTTCTAACACTTTTCACTATAGCATTGAAATATTCAGAGCACCTATTTAACTCAGAAGCTATTATGCAGTCTTTTCTGAATGAAGGCAGTAATGATTCCTTATAATAGAGTTTATTATATGAAATTAGTAAATTCTTAGACCTCAAAACATACTATGTACCATAAAATCATGATATAACATAGTTAATCTACATTTTGAGGTTAGCTCAGTTCCCCTCAATTATCATTATAAAAAGGTTTCACCTTGAAGAAAGAGCAGCTTAATTTGTAAAACAGTCTATATGCTGCCTAACTTAAACAAAGACAGGAAAGCAAGAGGATGGAATGTGGCTTTGATGAAAGCCTGGCACAGAATACAAAGCAGCAGTGAGTCCTAAAGATAATTGCATTTCATCTAATAATTACAGGTGATATTAACTGTTTTAGGAAAGAATAACAGGAATGAATCAAGCCTGTCTCAGGCTAGCATTTTGATGTGAGTTTTTAAGCATTTTTAATTCCAAGTTAAGGAACACAAAATGTGGTATTTTTGGTTTTCGGCATGAATGCGTGTTTATGGATATTATTTCCATATGTAACATGTATATATTTATAGTATAACCATTTTCCTTTTCAAACACTTTATTAAACCACCTTCCTTTCCTTACATTAATCGTTAGGCTTCCAGATCTCCTGATTCCGTACCCTGGCCAGTCACTGTCTTTCTCAGGAATTTTAGAAATGGAAACAGAGACCATTCTCCTTCTCTCATTCTGAATCGCTGAGGCTGTAAGATGTATACTGAGAGAGTGTTGGCATCCATTTTCTTGTCACGTAGAAGATGAAACACGAGCCAAGAGGAAAAGAAGACAGACAAGCATCCTTGGTTCCAGTTGTCCTCAGGTTCTCTGCCAGATTTCTGTTCTTGGATTGTGTAATCCTGATTTCCTCTTTTTGGTTCAACTGGTTTGAGTTTCTATCATATGCAGCCAAGCAGTTTCTTACTATTGTAATCCTCACTACTACCCTATGTGACCCCTTCCATGACTTCAGGCTCTTCACTCAACTTCCTGAGCTTTGTTTATGTTTCTTCCCTCACACCTCTGCACAGGGACCTTCACCAGTCTCTCCTTTTAGGAGGGTCAATCCTTACTAGCATCCAGCTCAAGCTCCACTTGCCTTATATATCTTTTCCTAGTTCCCTGGGCATCCATTGTATTATAGGCACCTTTTTCTCAGTAAATGCTCACTGATATTTTTCCTCTAACTGCATTTTAAATTCCTTGAGACTTGAGACAATATAACCTATGTTTATGTATCTCCAGTGCCTTAAACATTATATGTGCTTGATTTTGATAAAAATGATGTTGCCAACTGTTGTTTTATAGTTCTATGAGAATTTTGAAAATACAGTTTAAATGGAAAATGAACTTAAATATAATGCACTCATGTTTGCTGAGTATAATTATTTTACTATTAGATTAAATTAAATAGCAATAGTTCTTACAGTGATGTGCTTTATATAAAGATACTACTATATGATGTGTGCACACACTGTTTAGCAAGGAGGATGTGTTTTGGGAAGTAGGACTGCTAGCAATGTCATATAAGGTTGTTGTAGCCCAGCTGTCAACACTATGAGTTCCTAGCATTTTATGTTGACAATACTTTTTCCATTCTCTTAAAATGACTTGAAGTCAAGACTGCTTCTGGGCCTGTTTTCTTTGATGTGTTTTTTTCAACAATGACAGATCAGTTATCCCAAACCACAGAGATGTTTATATCGCCGTTCTTAATGTCTCTGTATTTCCACCAATCCCTGAATTGTCTGCCTAGCTTCATCCTATGTTTCCACATCTATTTCTTTGAGGGTAACATCTGCTGCCCTACAACTTACATAAATACAGCATCCAACATGATACTTTCCTTGCTGTCCTTGGGGAGGTCCAACTGTATCACTTTCACACATTTTGTGAGCCAGTAAGAGTAAAAATCTTGACCAGACCCAAAATAATTGGTGGAAATAAAGACTTCAGAGAGAGAAAGCCATGCAGAACGTACTAGCTACAAGAAAGCAAGCAACAGACTCAGGTAAGGGTTTTTTCAGTATGTCAGTTGTTTAGTTGCTAAATCATGTTGGTCCAACTCTTGGGACCCCATGGACTGTAACCCACCAGACTCCTCTGTCCATAAGACTTCCCAGGCAAGAATGCTGGAGTGGGTTGCCATTTCCTTCTCCAAGAGATCTTTCCCACCCAGGAATCAAACCTATGTCTTCTACATTGCTGAAGTGAATTCTTTTACCACTGAGTCACCAGGGAAGTATGTCAGTGTGTGTCTCAATTCTTGTTGGCTTAGAGCCTGTGTAGATAATACTCAGAGCATGGGGAAAATGTTCAATGATAGAGAACTGAAATAGTGTACATAATTGATATATGTGCATGTGATCTGGGAAAGTATTTCAGAAACAATTTGCCTTATTACAAATTAAGTGTGGATAAATAGCATTAAACCTGGTAACTTGAATAGAAAAAAGGAGAAATTAAAAGTAAATATACACTCAATAACTTACAAGTTTGGCCTTTTTTGTTAAATGCAAATGGAAGATTCAAAACTCAGGAGGTTGCTTTAGGCTTGTGCAAAGAAACGAAAGATGTTCAACATCGTGAATCATCAGAGAAAGGCAAACAAAAAATCACAACGAGATACTATCTCACACCTATAAGAATGGCTATCATCAAAAAGACCACAGGTAAAAATGCTAGCAAGAATGTGGAGAAAAGGCAACCCTGGTACACTGTTGGTGGGGATGTAAATTGGTGTAACCACCATGGGAAAGAGTATGGAAGTTTCTCAGAAAACTCAAAGTGGAACTACCATGTGATCCAGCAATTCAACTCCTGGATATAGATCCAAAGAAAACAAAACCACTAACTTGAAAAGATACATGCACCCCAGTGTTCATAGCAGCATTATTTACAATCGCCAAGATATGGAAGCAACCTAGGTGTCCATCAAAAGATAAAGTGGTAAGAAGATTGGTCTGTTTACATACACACACGCGAATATTACTCAGCTAAAAAAATTTTCAAAAACACAGATGGACCTGGAGGATATTGTGCTTAGTGAAATAAGTCAGAGAAAGACAAATACTGTGTGTTATCACTTATATGTGGAATCTAAAAAATAAATGAATATAACAAAGCAGAAATAAACTTATAGATAAAGAGAACCAACTAGTGGTTACCAGTGGGGACAGAGACAGTGGGAAGGTACAAGATAGGTGTTGAAGATTAACGTGTACAAACTTCCAGAATGAATGGTGAAAGTGTTAGTTGCTCAGTCTTGTCCAACTCTTTGCTAATCCATGGACTGTAGCCCACCAGGTTCCTAGGTCCATGGGATTCACCAAGCAAGAATACTGGAGTGGTTTGACATTCCCTTCTCCAGAGGATCTTCCTGACCCAGGGATAGAACCCAGGTCTTCTGCATTGCAGGCTGACTCTTTACTGTCTAAGCCACCAGGGAAGTGACTTACAAACTTTTATGTATAAAATAATGTACAAACTTCTGTGTATAAAATAAATAAGCTGGCTGCCATCACCAATCTAGACCAGGTCCTGGCCCCAGCAGCCCACTCCAGGTCTCACAGCATCCTGGACTGTCCCAGGAGTGAATAAATAGCTGTAAGAATATACTGTATGGCACAAGGAATATAGCCAATATTTCATAATAACTTTAAGTGAAATATGATGTATAAAAATGTAAAAGCATTGTGCTGTACACTGGGGCATATACATTGAGTGTTGCTCTGTGTTCACTCTCATTGCTGGGACAGTACAGGATGATGTGAGACCTGGAGTGGGCCGCTGAGACTAGGACCTGGTCTAGATTGGTGGTGACAGCCAGCAGTGCAGCCTTGGGAAGGCTGTAGGACTGAGACTGGGCCAGGACCCCGGCTTGGGTGTTTGTCTTAGGAGCTCATCCCTAGGGCTTTAGCATAAGTATTAATCCTCAAGATGGAATGCTGATATAGGAACTGCCAGTACTTAGGTACATTTTGCTAATACCTACAAAATAAAAGTGTACACATGCACCTTGCAATAAAGTGTAATAGGAAATGACTATCATTTTTTTTCAAAGAGTTTAGTCCATGGGTTTAAAAGCTGTTACAACATTGCAAACAGACAGCTACAGGCTTAGAAATACAAACTAACTTTTTTTTTTTTTTTAAACTTTACAATATTGTATTAGTTTTGCCAAATATCAAAATGAATCCACCACAGGTATACATGTGTTCCCCATCCTGAACCCTCCTCCCTCCTCCCTCCCCATACCATCCCTCTGGGTCGTCCCAGTGCACTAGCCCCAAGCATCCAGTATCGAGCATCGAACCTGGACTGGCAACTCGTTTCGGGAATGCAAACTAGTACAGCCACTATGGAGAACAGTGTAGAGATTCCTTAAAAAACTGGAAATAGAACTGCCTTATGATCCAGTAATCCCACTGCTGGGCATACACACTGAGGAAACCAGAAGGGAAAGAGACACGTGTACCCCAATGTTCATCACAGCACTGTTTATAATAGCCAGGACATGGAAGCAACCTAGATGTCCATCAGCAGATGAATGGATAAGAAAGCTGTGGTACATATACACAATGGAGTATTACTCAGCCATTAAAAAGAATACATTTGAATCAGTTCTAATGAGGTGGATGAAACTGGAGCCTATTATACAGAGTGAAGTAAGCCAGAAAGAAAAACACCAATACAGTATACTAATGCATATATATGGAATTTAGAAAGATGGTAACAATAACCCTGTGTACGAGACAGCAAAAGAGACACTGATGTATAGAACAGTCTTATGGACTCTGTTGCAGAGGGAGAGGGTGGGAAGATTTGGGAGAATGGCATTGAAACATGTATAATATCATGTATGAAACAAACTAACTTTAATGATTGCCCCAGTGGATGGAAAAGAACATTGTTTTCATATGTAGCATCAGATGCTGCTGCTGCTGCTAAGTTGCTTCAGTCGTGTCTGACTCTGTGCGACCCCAGAGACGCCAGCCCACCAGGCTCCCCCGTCCCTGGGATTCTCCAGGCAAGAACATTGGAGTGGGTTGCCATTTCCTTCTCCAATGCATGAAAGTGAAAAGTGAAAGTGAAGTCGCTCAGTCATGTCGACCCTCAGCAAGTCATGGACTGCAGCCTTCAGGCTCCTCCTTCCATGGGATTTTCTAGGCAAGGACTGGTGTGGTGCCATTTCAGGCATCAGATGAACCTTACTAATAAGGATGACAAGTCTAAGATTGATTTTCCAGGTCTAAAGCAAGTATTCTGAATTATTTGCAAATTCAGAACCACTTTTGGTTTCTTGTACAACCTCCATTTCCAGAACCTTAGAGGAAATACCATTCAATATTACACTAATCAGATGCCCCAACCAATAACACTGAAGAACTAATGAAGACCTACAAGACCTTTTAGACAAAAAAAAAAATGTCCTTTTCATTATAAGGGGACTTGTAGGAAGTCAAGAAAAACCTTTAACAGGCAAATTTTGGAATATGGAATGAAAATAATAGAGTTTTGCCAAGAGAAGCAATGGTCAACAACACAAGAGAAGACTCTACACATGGACAACAGATGGTCAACACTGAAATCAGAACACATGGACATCAGTCCAAATCAACACTCAGAATTATTGCCAAATTTGACTTAAAAATTCAGAACCACTGCAGCACTTTCCACAGCATCATCTTCAGGATCTGTATCAGAGATGTGAGAAGCATGACAAAGGTCATGAGGAAGGAGGACTGCGGTCATAACAGGCAAATTTGGCCAAGGGCTAATAGAGTTTTGGGATCGAGCTTCAGGAGTCCCCTGAAATTCTCGAGCATATACACCCCCAAAACCAGAGTCTGCCTCCTTTCTGCTTGTGCTTTCAGCCCTAAACCTGACTGACTTTCGACAGGAGGGGCTGCTTTCACCTACCCTGACTTACCTCTCTCTGAAAAAGAGTTAGCTTACAGTTCCAGTTAATAATTCCTGGGTGTGACAGTGTTTAACCTACAAACTCCTTTGGAAATCCTCTAGCCTGCCTGAATAGGCCACATGTTTTCAGAGCCTCCCAACTGTGAGACAAGAGATGTTCTAAACTGTCTAATGAGAAATAGATTTAAGGGCCTAGATCTGATAGATAGAGTGCCTGATGAACTATGGAATGAGGTTCGTGACAATGTACAGGAGACAGGGATCAAGACCATCCCCATGGAAAAGAAATGCAAAAAGCAAAATGGCTGTCTGAGGAGGCCATACAAATAGCTGTGGGAAAAGAGCTGAAAAAAAGAAAAGCAAAGGAGAAAAGGAAAGATAGAGAATCTGAATGCAGGGTTCCAAAGAATAGCAAGGAGAGATAAGAAAGCCTTCCTCAGCCATCAGTGCAAAGAAATAGAGGAAAACAACAGAATGGGAAAGACTAGAGATCTCTTCAAGAAAATTAGAGATACCAAGGGAACATTTCATGCAAAGATGGGCTCTATAAAGGACAGAAATGGTATGGACCTAACAGAAACAGGAGATATTAAGAAGAGGTGGCAAGAATACACAGAAGAACTGTACAAAAATCTTCATGTCCCAGATAACCACGATGGTGTGATCACTCACCTATAGCCAGACATCCTGGAATGTGAAGTCAAGTGGGCCTTAGAAAGCATCACTACAAACAAAACTAGTGGAGATGATGGAATTCCAGTTGAGCTATTTCAAATCCTGAAAGATAATGGTGTAAAAGTGCTGCACTCAATATGCCAGCAAATTTGGAAAACTCAGTAGTAGCCACAGGACTGGAAAAGGTCAGTTTTCATTCCAATCCCAAAGAAAGGCAATACCAAAGAATGCTCAAACTACCACACAATTGCACTCATCTCACATGCTAGTAAAGTAATGCTCAAAATTCTCCAAGCCAGGCTTCAGCAATATGTGAACCATGAACTTCCAGATGTTCAAGCTGGTTTTAGGAAAGGCAGAGGAACCAGAGATCAAATTGCCAACATTCGCTGGATCATGGAAAAAGCAAGAGAGTTCCAGAAAAACATCAATTTCTGCTTTATTGACTATGCCAACGCCTTTGACTGTGTGGATCACAATAAACTGTGGAAAATTCTTAAAGAGATGGAAATACCAGACCACCTGACCTGCCTCTTGAGAAATTTGTATGCAGGTCAGGAAGCAACAGTTAGAACTGGACATGGAACAACAGACTGGTTCCAAATAGGAAAAGGTGTTCGTCAAGGCTGTATATTGTCACCCTGCTTATTTAACTTATGTGTAGAGTACATCATGAGAAACCCTGGGCTGGAAGAAGCACAAGCCAGAATCAACATTGCCGGGAGAAATATCAATAACCTCAGATATGCAGATGACACCATGCTTATGGCAGAAAGTGAAGAGGAACTAAAAAGCCTCTTGATGAAAGTGAAAGTGGAGAGTGAAAAAGTTGGCTTAAAGCTCAACATTCAGAACTAAGATTATGGCATCTGGTCCCATCACTTCATGGGAAATAGATGGGGAAAGAGTGGAAACAGTGTCAGACTTTATTTTTGGGGGCTCCAAAATCACTGCAGATGGTGATTGCAGCCATGAAATTAAGACGCTTACTCCTTGGAAGAAAAGTTATGACCAACCTAGATAGCATATTAAAAAGCAGAGACATTACTTTGCCAACAAAGGTCCGTCTAGTCAAGGCTATGGTTTTTCCAGTGGTCATGTATGGATGTGAGAGTTGGACTATAAAGAAAGCTGAGCACCGAAGAATTGATGCTTTTGAACTGTGGTGTTGGAGAAGACTCTTGAGAGTCCCTTGGACTGCAAGGAGGTCCAACCAGTCCATCCTAAAGGAGACCAGTCCTGGGTGTTCATTGGAATGGCTGATGCTGAAGCTGAGACTCCAGTACTTTGGCCACCTCATGCGGAGTTGACTCATTGAAAAGACCCTAATGCTGGGAGGGATTGGGGGCAGGAGGAGAAGGGGACGACAGAGGATGAGATGGCTGGATGGCATCACCAACTCGATGGACATCAGTTTGGGTAAACTCTGGGATTTGTGATGGACAGGGAGGCCTGGCGTGCTGCGATTCATGGGGTCGCAAAGAGTCGGACACGACTGAGCAACTGAACTGAACTGAACTGAATAAGCAAGTATTCTGAATTATTTGCAAATTCAAAACCACTTTTGGTTTCTTGTACAACCTCCATTTCCGGAACTCTTAGAGGAAATACTTAAATGCCATTACACTAATTTATGTTTATAATTAAACTCAAATGCATAAAACTGATTTGCATGAAGAATTAAATCTTTTTTTTTTTTTTTAATTGGGTTTGCCTTTTTGAAAAATATATCTTTTCAAAATGTATTTGTTTAGGTCTGGCAGAGAGCGTGGCCAGAAGCGGACCGTGGCCTTCTACCCTGGGGCCCTCCAGGCCCTCCAGCCTCTGGTCGGTCGGTGAACCGCGGGCCCCGGGTCAGTCGTGGTGTGCTCTGCAGCGCGGTAGCCGAGGCCCCGATCGGCGGGGCCCAGGACCGGAAGCATCCGGGAACCTCTCCTCGCCCCAACCCGCACCCCCGCGACCTAATGGCGGCGGCCCCTCCGAGCCGGGATCTGCCGACCGCTGGGTCTCCACCCTGCGCGGCAGGGCTTGGCCTCAGGTGAAGCCTCCTCCCGGCCTCTGAGATCGTGGCACCTCTGGGCGTCGGGCGTTGCGGGACTAGAAGAATGGCGCCCGCTCCAAGTCCGTGGAGGCCCGTTAGAGCCCGGGGCCGGGAAGGACTGTGGTGCTGGCGTGTCCACCCTTAGGCCTTGGGGCCGCACGGATCCGCAGCCTGAGGTGACCGCTGCGTCCCGGTTGGATAAGACCTCACCTCGTCCAGACAGTGAGGGACAAAGGCCTTAGCGAGCCCACGAGGTGAGCGGAGCCGCAGTCCATGACAAGTGGAGCGTTAGTGGGCCATGGGATGATGAGCGTCGTTCAGCCAAGCCCTTGATGTCAGAAGACAGAAATGGCAGAGTAACGTACCCCTGCGGCCAGCAGAAAGTGCCCATCGCCCAGCGGGAGGTTTTACTGGCCGCTGACACAAGGCCTGTGTATATAATACGGAAAAGCTGCTCCCATCTCCCCTGCCACCCCAACCTTTCAGGAAAAAACTGTCGCTGCATCTAGGCCTCCTAGATGTAAAGCGGTTGCCGACGTACGATAAAACGGAAAAATCACATGTCTTGTAAATACTCATTTGTTAAAAACAAAACAAAACTATAGAAAAGAAATGTCTTCTGGAAGGAGAAGGCAATGGCACCCCACTCCAGTACTCTTGCCTGGAAAATCCCATGGACGGAGGAGCCTGGTGGGCTGCAGTCCATGGGGTCGCGAAGAGTCGGACACGACTGAGCGACTTCACTTTCACTTTTCACTTTCATGCATTGGAGAAGGAAATGGCAACCCACTCCAGTGTTCTTGCCTGGAGAATCCCAGGGACGGGGGAGCCTGGTGGGCTGCCATCTGTGGGGTCGCACAGAGTCGGACACTACTGAAGCGACTTAGCACCAGCAGTAGCAGTCTTCTGGAAATGACTTTTCGAAATGAGTTGTCTGATTACCTCTAGAAGCAACTTCCGGAGCCACCGAAGTCCCGGTTTTTTCAGTGGGTTGGAGGACATGGAATGGAAGACCTTGGGGAGGAAGAATAGAAAGTTCTATGCCAGACTGATCATACTTAGATGACATTTTCATATAAACATTGTTTTGTGTGTACATTTCAGTCCTCAATACTGTATATATAGTTGACAATAAGTACTTTTTGGAAAAATCCTTCTAGATGTTCTGAAGTGCCTGATATATGTTAAAAGTCGCTTTAGTAAAAAGACATTTTGTAAATACCTTTTTGTTAAAATTCATATGAAATGTTGGGGGATGGGGGGATTGGCCAGACCACGTGTTTTGTGCACTGGTTGGAGGTCAGGGGTGGTGGCCACGAGGGGAGGGTAGTGCAGACCTCTGTGCCAGTGTGTTTATAGTGAGGCAAGATTAACCGTTGTCTTTTCTGTTAGTGCATTTTGTTTCACTTTGCTGTGTATATAGTGTATATAATGGACAAATGAATCCTAATTTACAACATCTAGTCTTTCTAGATGTTAAAGAGGTTGCCACTATATGACGAAAATAGTTAATAAACAATACATTTTGTACATTTTGTGTTAAAAGTTTCTAGGAAAGATTGTCTTCTGAAAATTTGAGCATTATAGCCTCCTGGGTATGGTGGAGAGGGGAGAGAAGGGAAGGGTCTTAGGCTAGAATACTCATATTTTGAAGACAATTTCAGATTATAACCATTATATGTGGCAGTTTATTCAAGACTGCTCTGTATATAGTGGACAAATTAAGTCAATATGCAAGTTGTTTGTCCCTGGACATTTTCAGATGAAATCATTTTTTGTATGTTATGTGCATTTGGTTTTGCTGTGTATCTAGTATATATCACGGACAAATGAGTCCTAATTTTGTGACCTCTAGTCTCTAGATGTTAAAGAGGTTGCCAGTGTATGACAAAGTAGTAAAATTATCACATTTTGTATACTTTGTGTTGAAATTCATAGGAATGCTTGTTTTTTGTAAATGATTGTTGATATGAATTTATTCAAACACCTCTAAGCATTACACATGCCTGTACTTGTCTCCTGGATTGGTGATGGAGAGGAGGTGAGGGAGGGAATGGTTCAGGCCAAAATGGTCGTATTTAGAAGATACTTCAAATTATTATTATTTTTTTAAGTGTGTTGGTTTATTTTTGGCTGTGCTGGGTCTTTGTTGCTGCTCAGGCTGCTCTCTAGTTGTGGCGCTCAGGCTTTTCATTGTGGTGGCTGCTTTTGTTGTGGAGCACGGGCCCTGGAGCTCATGTGGGCTCAGCAGTGCTGACTCCCAGGCTCTAGAGCACAGGCTCAATTGTGGTGCATGGGCTTAGTTACTCTGCGGCGTGTTGGCTCGTCTCGGACCAGGGACTGAACCTCTGTCTCCTGCTCTGGCAGGCGAATTCTTTACTGCTGAGCTACCGGGGAAGCTCTGAAATTAAATCTTTTAAAGATTTTCTTCTGCAAGAACCATTGGCTCTAGATATACTAACCTTTACATTTCAAAACAATTTTTTTATCCCAATTTTGACACAGTCTATGAAATACTCTTAATAGCTCTAATAACAGTTATGTGAGCTGAGAGATCCTTCTCACAATTAAATATTGAAAAAAGTGATTTGTCATCTTTTATTTGCCAGGAACACTTTCAGTTCAGTTCAGTTCAGTCGCTCAGTTGTGTCTGACTCTTTGCGACCACATGAATCGCAGCACGCCAGGCCTCCCTGTCCATCACCAACTCCCGGAGTTCACTCAAACTCATGTGCATGGAGTTGGTGATGCCATCCAGCCATCTCATCCGCTGTCGTCCCCTTCTCCTCCTGCCCCCAGTCCCTCCCAGCATCAGGGTCTTTTCCAATGAGTCAACTCTTCGCATGAGGTGGCCAAAGTACTGGAGTTTCAGCTTTAGCATCGTTCCTTCCAAAGAAATCCCAGGGCTGATCTTCTTTAGGATGGACTGGTTGGACCTCCTTGCAGTCCAAGGGACTCTCAAGAGCCTTCTCCAACACCACAGTTCCAAAGCATCAATTCTTCAGCGCTCAGCTTTCTTCACAGTCCAACTCTCACATCCATACATGACCACAGGAAAACCATAGCCTTGACTAGACAGACCTTTGTTGACAAAGTAATATCTCTGCTTTTTAATATGCTATCTAAGTTGGTCATGACTTTCCTTCCAAGGAGTAAGCGTCTTTTAATTTCATGGCTGCAATCACCATCTGCAATGATTTTGGAGCCCAAAAAAATAAAGTCTGACACTGTTTCCACTGTTTCCCCATCTATTTCCCATGAAGTGATGGGACTGGATGCCATGATCTTCGTTTTCTGAATGTTGAGCTTTAGGCCAACTTTTTCACTCTTCTCTTTCGCTTTCATCAAGAGGCTTTTTAGTTCCTCTTCACTTTCTGCCATAAGCGTGGTGTCATCTGCATATCTGAGGTTATTGATATTTCTCCCAGCAATCTTGATTCTAGCTTATGCGTCCTCCAGCCCAGCATTGCTCATGATGTACTCTGCATGTAAGTTAAATAAGCAGGAACACTTTATGTGACTTTAATTGTATCAATTGAAAATAAAGTATTCTGATGACCTGATAAATAAGTTTGCACAAAAATGATCCAGCAAATTTTGTAATGAATCAAGATATTACATTAATAAAATAGTATTATAAAATTATGTACCAAAATATAATTTTTGTACAATTTGTAAGTTAATGTTGTTACTCATCTATTACTATATCCTTATTATGTTTATAAATAATAAGATAGTTTTAAAGGAAATAGCTTTATATTTTAGTAACTTTACACTTTCTTCCTTCTTTTTGAACAAGGGACCCTGCATCTTTATTTTGCACTGGGTTCCACAAATTTGGGAGCTAACCTTGCTCCCGAGAGTGATGACTCCTCTAGTTCAGTATACTCAACCTCTCCTGCCTTTAGGACAATCCTTGCTTTGAACACAAAGGATTGAAGATGCTTTGGCTTAACTCCCTAAGACTCAGTATTAGGTCACTTTGTCTGTTAGTCTTTCTTTGATGACAACTTCTAATTTCTTTTGAACATTGTCTCCTCTGTACCTCAGTACAGGTACCTGCATTTTTCTGCTCTTTTCTCTAGGCTCACTCCTAACCACTTTCCTATCACTGCCCCTCCAGGACAAAGGAAAGAAAACTGAGACAGTCAAATGTTGCTATGAAGTTGCTTATAGCAAATGTGGCAGTTTTAGAGAGACTCAACTTTGAAGTAGAACCATCTGGTTGAGTGGAACAGGTTCTGAAAAGGCAGATTATTTTGCTGTAGAAATCTCAGAATTACTTGGCTTTGTCCCCAAATATATGTTTCCTAGTTGTTTACCATAGTGTTATTCCTGTTTTTCATCATAATAGACTTTTGAGCTGGATGTACAGCTGCCCAAAATAAAGACTACATTTTCCAGCTTCCTTTGCAACTATGTGTATCTCTGGTATCAGGTCTGATCAATGAGATGTATGCTAAGATTTTGGCAGCACCAGGTAAATATAGCAGGACTAGATAACTGGTGCATACTTCTTGGCCCTTTATCTAGGATTCTGCTTGAAAAGTGAGTGTGACTTCTGGAAATCTAACTTAGCAGGAGGATGAAGGGATAATAAGCAGAAAGCTAGACTGTTCTGCCATCAGCCCATAAAAGCAAGTTTTTGTGATTTAGAAAAAAGCATCCATTCTGTTAAGTCCTTTATTGCCACATGCAGGAAAACTGTCATAATAAATTCACAAATCCTTTTTGAATATTATGTGAATGGTATCCTAGAGTTGTGCAGTGTGCATTTTGCATGACAAAACACAACAGCTTGGTCAAGAAGGAACCTGGATCCCTGAGGACCACCACACAGAAGAAAGTTATAGTATCTGCCCTAATACACCTACAGGTGGACTTTTGTTTGTGAGAGAAACAAGCTTTCTTGTTTAAGCTACTGCTATTTTTGAGTGTGTGGTATTTGAAGCTGAATCAACCCTGGTGTGATGGCCTATGTATGTTGCTTGTCATTTTTTTCATGTGCTGTATGTAGCACAGTTGCTTCTCAAAGCTTAGTGTTGATATAAATCACCTGGCTATCCTATTGGAATGCAGGTTCTGATCCAGTGGGTATGGGGTGAGATTTCTAACAAGCTCCATACAGATCACCATTTAAATAGCAGATAGTCTTGAAACTACATTTTTTGCTGTCTCTTTTTGGGTGAGGGAGACATGTTTTAACCAGTCATTGTTGTAAAAATGTAGATCATCAACAAATTTTCTCAGGCCTGATGAGAAAAATACCACATAGTACATTGCTTCATTTCCATTTAGAATCCTTGGGAGAATATTTCTCCATGTGTAATCTGTTGACCTTCTGTATTAAAAAACACACACACACACACACCTTTATAGGGTAAGTGGAATTTGTTAGAATGGTCATACTTGTCTCAAGGCAGCTATTAAATCAGAACACCTGAGGATGAGATCTTGGGATCCATATTTTTAAACTAGCTATACAGGTGATTTTGAAGCATTCTAAATTTGAGAGCTCTCAGCTCAAGAGAAAGGAAAAGCAGGCAAATGAAGCTATAAGAGATCTGGCCAGCAAGACTTCTAGATGTATTTATTGCCTTGAAGAAATGCCATGAAGAAGTGGTGGGAATAGAAACTAAATGCATACAAGAGGCCAGGAAGTCCCTTGGAGCCAGAGAAAATGAGCATGTCTATAGAATGTTGATACAAAACCAGCACAGGTAAATCCCAAAGGAATGTTGGCCAAATACTTGTCACTGATGTTGAGAACTAAAATACTCAGACCGAAACCATCATTTTGACATTGATGTAAGGAGACCCATGTGTGCTGACAGATAGGTTTATTTTACTTGATATCTTGGGAACACAAAAGAAACTAAAAAATAAATTTAGAACTGCAAATTTTAATTCCAAGTAACAGATTTATTCTACAGTTTGTTGTTGGGCTTCACTTATTACAGTTGAAAAATTACTCCTGGAAAATGCCTAACAAGTCTACATTGTACACAGTTTATAAAAGAGATTTTGAAGATCAGGTTTAGGAAGAGGAAACATTTTGAAGTTTTTACAAAACATAAAATGGAAAGAGAATTTTCTCTGTAATTCTATTAGGCTTTGTTCCTAATGAGTGTGGAAGTGCAATTCATCTCTAGTAAAACTTTAATGAGAGACAGTAGGAGTTTTGCTTCATGCTTTTTCTGCTGCTGCTGCTGCATCGCTTCAGTCGTGTCCGACTCTGTGTGACCCCGAAGATGGCAGCCCACCAGGCTCCCCCATCCCTGGGATTCTCCAGGCAAGAACACTGGAGTGGGTTGCCATTTCCTTCTCCAATGCATGAAAGTGAAAAGTGAAAGTGAAGTCGCTCAGTCATGTCTGACTCTTAGCAACCCCATGGACTGCTGCCTACCAGGCTCCTCCATCCATGGGATTTTCCAGGCAAGAGTACTGGAGTGGGGTGCCTTTGCCTTCTCCAGTATGGAGCAATTTTCCTTCACTAATCCCCACTCTGTCCAATCCACCATCAGCTTTACCCAATGACCCCCTAGTGAATGAGGTGGATATTTTGAACTGTCTCATTCACTCCAGTCACTTCTCCAGAACTTGAATCCAACCTACAGCATGTATAAAACTGGTCCAGTCTGGTAATAGAGACCTTATTCCTTCCCATGGATATTTTCACTGTTAGGAAGAAGATCCAAATTTATCTCCTCATATATTTTACCCATTGTATGTCAAACTTCTGAGAGCTGCTTCTACATGACACCCCTTTAAATATTTAAAGAGAGCAATCAATCTACCTTCTTTCTTCAGGCTAAATATCACCAGTACCTTTGCATTTAGGTTGTAGAGAACAGAGGAACATTTATCTCCTTTATATAGCTACTGTATGTCTATTAATACAACTCAAGGTCATATTAGTTCCTTTTTGGAGGGAGAGTCATATGTTGACTTATATTAAGTTTGCAGTTGAGTAAAATATTTATGCCTTTTCTACAAATGGTTCTGGAATATCACTGTCTCACTGTCTTGTACTTTTGCAGTTTGCTTTCTGAATTGGTTGAATTTCATCTTCTTTTCCATCCAGCATTCTGACCTTCTAGCTTTTTGCCTCTTATTTCTGCCATTCACTGTATTTGCTTCCCTTCTCAGCACCATGGTCTGTAGATGTGATGAACAGGAGTTCCATATTTTTAAACATGTCATTGGACAAGCAACATTCTGTGTTTTGCCATTGGAAATCTCTTTTTAAGGCTAGTAATCATCCATTAATTAGTTTCTGATGTCACTTTTCTAGTTATAGATTCTCCTGAATGTCCTAGTATCTGGTTCACATTTCTCTAACTTGACTTAAAAAATCTTAGGGGAAACTTTATTAAATTCCTTTATACTATCTGAATGCATTTTCTATCTATAACATTTCCCCAAGTCATTCCTTTGAGTCCATCAAAATGTTTTCTCTAAAAAAAAAAAATAATAAATAAATAACAAAGAATTTTTTAAAAATGGACTTGTTTTACATCAAAATCTTTACTCTTCCACCAGGGTGGAGGAGTGGTTGATGGTGGTGTGCAGATTGTGAAGGGCCCTGTGACTCTTGCTAAATTTTTATGGCTGTTTCGGACACAGCAGGGGACTTCTGCTGTTGAGCAAAGGAGGAGCATAATTATGGAGCTGGTCAAAAAACCCGAATCAAGTTTTTGGTCAACCCAGTACATCTAAGTACGATGTATGGGGCTGGTGGCTGCCCAAACCCTGAGAGAAGCTGGGTAACCAAGGATCTGAAGGCATGAAGCTGCATGTGTCGTGTCCATAAAACACCAGGAGGGAATGCTGACGCCCAGCCCATCAGTTGATAGTTAGGGCATATTTTCCTAACTAAAGTGATGGCATTGAAACATTCAGGAAGCTCCTTGAATATCAGAGTGGAGGCAAGTCTTCATTCTTATATTAAGTCAAAATCTCACTTCTTGCAACTGCCTCATTTATTCTACTGCTCTCATTGTGAGCAACTTTGAAAGTTCATCTATCCCCCTTTCTGTGTAATAAATTCTTAGATATTTTAAAATAGTTTTCATGTTTTATTCAGGCTGAGCATTTCCAATATCTGTACTAGAAATGTTGACTTAGTGTTATCAGAAATAAGAGAGTAATTCTCTTCTGCAATAGAGTTTATTTTTAAAAATGTGAATTCAATTTTCATATTTTATTTTCATCTCATTTTTTCAGTCACTAGATTTCAATATATTAAAAAATTTCCCCCAAAAGGGTAATTTTTAAAATTAAAAAAACAACAACAAATTAAAAAAGTGTGAATGATATCTCCCTAAATTTCCTTTCTTCTGAACACAGATTTTCATGAAACAAAATCTCCATTAATTAAACCAGTGGAAAATGAAAAAATTATGATTATGTTACTAAAACAAGCTTGTGTCTGCTTGTTCACCTCACAGCAGAACTCTTCTACTAGCGCCGGGTTGTAATGGAGGAAATTAGAGGTTTTTTGCAGGTACTAAGCAAGGAATACAGGTGGCTTACACTCAAAGGACCAAAATTTCTCAATGGTTTTCAGAGAGGATTTTTAAAGGCAACATTTGGGGTGAGGGTTGAAAGGAGGCAGGACTTTCTTCTGATTGGTTGGTGGTAGCCTAACAGAGTGGTATTTCAGGCATCTTAATCAGCCTTCTAATTCCAACCAGTCTGGGATCTGTGGGCTTGTGTTCAGCCTCTAGTCACCATCCTCTCCCTGGGTGGAGGTCTTGGTTCTTGCAGAATGATTAAAAGATATGCATCCAATTGTTACACATGTCCTTTGAGGAGGAACTAGTGTCATTAATTTTCTTGCTTAACTGCTTTTCCTTTGTTTCTGCATTCCCTCACTTATCCAGTTAGTAGTTACTTGAGTGGGCTTCTTGGAACTCTGGGAAGGCCTCGAAGACTAAAGCCTTGTTCTACAAAGGACAGACAGGGGACACAGAGGAACTTTTGTACTTAGGAGGGCCCCACAGGTCTTGCTTGGTTTCAGTTCCCTATTTCTTTGATAGTCCTCAACCTGAGGGAAACAGGGGGCAGGACAAAGGAGAATAAATCATAAATTTGGCAAGGGAACTCAATCTTAGGGGGACTCAGTTTCAATTAACTAAAATTGTTTTTGCATCAAAATATATTTTGTTTCAGCCTTAGTTTTCTGACATAGAATATTAGAAGGAAAATGTGTGCATGCCCAGAACTCAGTTGTGTCTGACTCTTTGCAAGCCTATGGACGGTAGCCTGCCAGGCTCCTCTGTCCATGAAAATTTCCAGGCAAGAATACTGGAGTGGGCTGCCATTTCCTCTCCAGGGGATCTTCCCAACACAGGGATCAAATCTGTGTCTCCTGCATCTTCTGCATTGGCAGGCGGAGTCTGGAAAAAGTCATAGAAAAAGCCTTTTCAACACACAGATTTTGTAGTAGATTCTACTATTGTCCCACTTACCACAAGGGAAGTCACTAAAAATCTGCAAAGATGGGCACAAGAAAGGACAGAAATGGTATGGACCTAACAGAAGCAGAAGATATTAAGAAAAGGTGGCAAGAATATAAGAAGAACTATACAAAAAAGATCTTCATGACCCAGATAACCACGATGGTGTGACCACTCACCTAAAGCCACAAATCTTGAAATGAGAAGTCAGGTGGGCCTTAGGAAGCATCACTACGAACAAAGCTAGTGGAGGTGATGGAATTTCAGTTGAGTTATTTCAAATCCTAAAAGATGATGCTGTGAAAGTGCTGCACTCAATATGCCTCAAATTTGGAAAACTCAGCAGTGGCTGCAGGACTGGAAAAGGTCAGCTTTCATTCCAATCCCAAAGAAAGTCAATGCCAAAGAATTCTCAAACTGGTACACAATTGCACTCATCTCACATGCTAGCAAAGTAATGCTCAAAATTCTCCAAGCCAGGCTTCAACAGAACGTGAACCGTGAACTTCCAGATGTTCAAATTGGATTTAGAAAAAGCAGAGGAACCAGAGATCAAATTGCCAACATCCTTGGATCATAGAAAAAGTGACAGAGTTCCAGAAAGACATCTCCTTGTGCTTTATTGACTACGCCAAAGCCTCTGACTATGTGGATCACAGTAGACTGTGGAAAATTCTTAAAGAAATGGGAATACCAGATCACCTTACCTGCTTCCTAAGAAATCTGTATGCAGGTCAAGAAGCAACAGTTAGAACCAGACATGGAACAAGAGACTGGTTCCAAATTGGGAAAGGAGTACGTCAAGGCTGTATATTGTCACCCCGCTTATCTAACTTATATGCACAGTGCATCATGAGAAATGCTGGACTGGATGAAGGACAAGCTGGAATCAAGCTTGCGGATGATATCACGTTTATGGCAGAAAGCAAAGAAAAACTAAAGAGCCTCTTGATGAAACTGAAAGAGGAGAGTGAAAAAGTTAGCTTAAAACTCAACATTCAGAAAACTAAGATCATGGCATCCGGTCCCATCAATTCATGGCAAATAGATGGGAAAACAATGGAAACAGTGAGAGACTTTTTTTGGGGGGCTCCAAAATCACTGCAGGTGGTGACTGCAGCCATGAAATTAAAAGACGCTTGCTCCTTGGAAGAATAGCTATGTTCAACCTAGACAGCATATTAAAAAACAGAGACATTACTCAGCCAACAAAGGTCCATCTAGTCAAAGGTATGGTTTCTCCAGTAGTCATGTATGGATGTGAGAGTTGGACTATAAAGAAAGCTGAGCACCGAAGAATTGATGCTTTTGAACTGTGGTGTTGGAGAAGACTCTTGAGAGTCCCTTGGACTGCAAGGAGATCCAACAAGTCCATCCTAAAGGAGAGCAGTCCTGAATATTCATTGGAAGGACTGATGCTGAAGCTGCAACTCCAATACTTTGGCCACCTGATGTGAAGAGCTGACTCATTGGAAAAGACCCTGATGCTGGGAAAGAGTGAAGGAGGGAGGAGAAGGGGACAACAGAGGATGAGATGGTTGAATGGCATCACCGACTCAATGCACATGAGTTTGAGCAAGCTCTGGGAGTTGGTGATGGACAGGGAGGGCTGGCATGCTGCAGTCCATGGGGTCGCAAAGAGTCGGACATGACTGAGTGACTGAATTGACTGAACTAAAAAATACATCCGGTTTTTCGAAAGTATTCTTTACCAAAGTTTTTAACCAACCTGGAGGCAGGTTGAACAGGTGAAGGAGATAAGAGGGAGAAAGGCCTTTTGATGTCTTGGCTGGAGAAAAGGATCTGTGAAGATTTAAGGTGAGTTTACAAAAGTGAAGAATTAGCCATTGATGGATGATGAGTCTGTTGTCAGGAAGAGGAATTAGCTTTGACATCATAGACAAAGCAGAAACCCCTGCCATTCTTAGGTGAGAGGGGTCAATTATAATGTCAGAAAAATTAGACATCTGTGAACTCATATCAAAGTGAGCCATAAAATCATTTGGGGGCTTGCAGTAAACTGGAATTGATCTGTTAAAGCATGTATTTTGATTGTGCTGAGGGTAACAGCAAGGAAAGAAAATTGTTGGGAAAGAATTTGTTGGACAAAGGAGAGAGAAGTCCTTCTGTGTATGTTAATGGTGCATGATGGGCTGGTGCCTTGGAATTGTTCTACAGTGTTGTCCACTAGAGCTGGGATTCTCAACCTGGTCCTGTTGACATATTGTGCTGAGTGATTCTTTACTGGGGGAAGGGAGCATCCTGTACATAGTAGGATGTTTAGCAGCAGCCTGGGCCTCTGTCCACTCATTGAACATAGTAACTCTCCATTATTGAAACAAACATAGACAGAATGTCTCCATGCAATTCCAATTCTCCCCCTGAGGGGCGAAATTACCGTCATTGAGAACCACTGTCGTATTCCTTTTTTAAATATAAATTTTAAAAATTTACTTATTTTTAAATTGAAGGATAATTGCTTTACAGAATTTTGTTCTTTTCTGTCAAACCTCAACATTAATCAGCCATAGGTATACATATATCCCCTCCCTCTTGAATCCTCTCCCATCTCCCTCCCCATCCCTCCCTGCTAGGTTGATACAGAGCCCCTGTTTGAATTTCTGAGACATACAGCAAATTCCCATTGGCTATCTATTTTACATCCAGTCCATCCTAAAGGAGATCAGTCCTGAGTGATCATTGAAAGGACTGATGCTGAAGCTGAAACTCCAATACTTTGGCCACCCGATGCAAAGAGCTGACTCATTTGAAAAGACTCTGATAATGGGAAAGATTGAAGGCGGGAGGAAAAGGGGATGACAGAGGATGAGATGGTTGGATGGCATCACCGACTTAATGGAGATGAGTTTGAGTAAACTCCGGGAGTTGGTGATGGACAGGGAGGCCTGGTGTGCTGCAGTCCATGGAGTCGCAAAGAGTTGGACACAACTGAGAGACTGAACTGAACTGATCTATTTTACACATGGTACTGTAAGTTTCCATGTTACTCTCTCCATACATCTCACCCTCTCCTCCCCTCTCCCCATGTCCATAGTCTGTTCTCTATGTCTGTTTCTCCATTGCTGCCCTGCAAATAAATTCTTCAGTACCATCTTTCTAGATTCCGTATGTATGCGTTAGTATATGATATTTATCTTTCTCTTTCTGACTCCCTTCACTCTGTATAATAGGCTGTAGGTGTATTCAGCACAGCCATCTTGCCATGCCCAGTTCCTGGAGAAGCTGTGGTGATAATAAGCATTTTTTCCTCCTCTTTGAACCACTACCTCTGACTTGTGACTGTTAGAAGAAAAATGGGTTGGAAAAGTAGAGATGGGGAATAGTAAACTTAAGTTTTATTTTTTTAAAAAAGTAGTGATCCCTTCTTTAGCCCATGTTTTCTGCTTAATTATTCTCCTTTCCTTCTTTCATTTCTTGAATTTTGCCTTTATTCTTCTTTGATGTTTTTCCAGTCTTATCAAATCTATATATTTTATTTTGTTACTGCAAATCATTTTTAGAAGTGGAGAGGTATTAATAAATAGCACCATAAAATCTCATTAGCACTATATCACTTCTCCTTCGGTTAGCAGTTTATCTCAACACCACATTTTTAAAAAATCACAATTTCAAATTCGATACCAATCATTTCAAGTATTTACAACCTAATTGTAAAATCTAAGTGTAGATTAAAAGCGAAATTGATTACAAAGAAGTGATGACTTGAAGTCACTATATTTTATACTTTTATTTTAACCAATAGATATCATTCATCAGGGAATTACACATTTCTAGTCTTTTACCACCTTTATTAATCTTTTGTTAACAGTTGATTTCTTAAAAACAAATCGTTGCTGCAGTGACATTAGCATTAATTCCATGTTCTTTCTCACCCAGTTTTGATGATGCTCATTTCTTCGTGATATGCTTTTCATAAGAAATTTGGATCCTTAGTATTTTTTGCCCTTTGAGCGAAGGAGGTCTTCTAGACTGTAACCTGCGCATTTCTAGGTGTGATCACTGACCATGGTCCACGGATTGGTCTTTTAGGGAGACTTTCAGAGCCTGGTTGAGGCTTATTAGCTTGGGAGCTCCAGCCTGTACTCACATTACCTCAACTGCCCATCCTCCTCATTTACAAAACCCTGACTTTTTTTTCAAGAATACCTTGTCCTGCTTAGGAGACCTATCAATAATTGGAATGTTTGGGCCTTATTTGGATCTCAATTCAAACTCTCTAAATACACGACCTACACACATGGACATAAATACACTTGCTGATATATATTTATGAGGTGGTTGGAAATATTTGAATACTAACAGGATATTTGTTGTATTAGCTCAGTTCAGTCACTCAGTGTGTCCGACTCTTTGCGACCCCATGAACCGCAGCACGCCAGGCCTCCCTTTCCATCACCAACTCCCAGAGTCCACCCAAACCCATGTCCATTGAGTTGGTGATGCCATCCAACCATGTCATCCTCTGTCGTCCCCTTCTCCTCCCACCTTCAATCTTTCCCAGCATCAGGGTCTTTTCCAGTGAGTCAGATCTTCACATCAGTTGGCCAAAGTATTAAAGTTTCAGCTTCAACATCAGTCCTACCAATGAACACCCAGGACTGATCTCCTTTAGGATGGACTGGTTGGATCTCCTTGCAGTCCAGGGACTCTCAAGAGTCTTCTCCAACACCACAGTTCAAAAGCATCAGTTCTTTGGTGCTCATCTTTCTTTATAGTCCAATTCTCACATCATAACATGACCACTGGAAAAACCATAGCCTTGACTAGACAGACCTTGTTGACAGAGTAACGTCTCTGCTTTTTAATATGCTGTCTAGGTTGGTCATAACTTTCCTTCTAAGGAGTAAGCATTTTTTAACTTCACGGCTGCAGTAACCATTCTGCAGTGATTTTGGAGGTCAAAAAAATAAAGTCTCTCACTGTTTCCCCATCTGTTTGCCATGAAGTGATGGGACCAGATGCCATCATCTTCATTTTCTGAATGTTGAGCTTTAAGGCAATTTTTTCACTCTCCTCTTTCACTTTCATCAAGAGGCACTTTAGTTTTTCTTTGCTTTCTGCCATGAGGGTGGTGTCATCTTTGTATTTGAGGTTATTGATATTTCTCCCAGCAATCTTGATTCCAGCTTGTGCTTCATCCAGCCCAGCCTTTCTCATGATGTACTCTGCATATAAATTAAATAAGCAGGGTGACGATATACAGCCTTGACATACTCCTTTTCCTATTTGGAACCAGTCTGTTGTTCCATGTCCAGTTCTAACTGTTGCTTCCTGACCTGCATACAGATTTCTCAAGAGGCAGGTCAGGTGGTCTGATATTCCCATCTCTTTCAGAATTTTCCACAGTTTATTGTGATCCACACAGTCAAAGGCTTTGGCATAGTCAATAAAGCAGAAATTGATGTTTTTCTGGAACTCTTCTTGCTTTTCCGATGATCCAGTGGATGTTGGCAATTTGATCTCTGGTTCCTCTGCCTTTTCGAAAACCAGCCTGAACATCTGGAAGTTCAAGGTTCACGTATTGCTGAAGCCTGGCTTGGAGAATTTTGAGCATTACTTTACTAGCATGTGAGATGAGTGCAATTGTGCGGTAGTTTGAGCATTCTTTGGCATTGCCTTTCTTTGAGATTGGAATGAAAACTGACCTTTCCAGTCCTGTGGCCACTGCTGAGTTTTCCAAATTTGCTGGCATATTGAGTGCAGCACTTTCACAGCATCATCTTTCAGGATTTGAAATAGCTCAACTGGAATTCCATCACCTCCCCTAGCTTTGTTCGTAGTGATGCTTCCTAAGGCCCACTTGACTTCACATTCCAGGATGTCTGGCTCTAGGTGAGTGATCACTCCCTCGTGATTATCTGAATCATGAAGATCTTTTTTGTACAGTTCTTCTGTGTATTCTTGCCACCTCTTCTTAATATCTTCTGTTTGTATTAGGAAATTTCTTTTTTCAATTTGTGATAATTGTATTGTGGCTTTGTTTCTAAAGAAGTCTTAAAAAGACTTAATATTGGTATATAGTTTTGCTTCCCTGGTGTCTCAGTGGTAAAGAATCTGCCTGCCAATGCAGGAGACTTGGGTTCAATCCCTTGGTCAGGAAGATCCCCTGAAGAAGGAAGTGGCAACCCACTCCAGTATTCTTGTCTGGGAAATCCTATGGACAGCGGAGCCTGGTGGGCTACAGTCCCATGGGGTTGCAAAGAGTCAAACACAACTGAGAGACTAAACAGCAACTGATATATTTATAGATGTAATAACATGAGAGCTGGATCCAGACACGACTGAGCGACTTCACTTTCACTTTTCACTTTCATGCATTGGAGAAGGAAATGGCAGCCCACTCCAGTGTTCTTGCCTTGAGAATCCCAAGGATGGCGGAGCCTGGTGGGCTGCCGTCTATGGGGTCACACAGAGTCAGACACGACTGAAGTGACTTAGCAGCAGCAGCAACCAAAGAAGGAACGGGGGAATGGATGGGGTACAGATGAAAGGAGACTGGGCATGAGTTAATAGTGAAGCTCGGAACTGGTTTCATGGAATGGGGTTTAGGTTTATTATTCTTTTCACTGTGTTCTTATATAGGTTTAAAATTACACATTCCATAGTAAACAAATATATGTCATTATGTTTAACAATAGTAAAATTTAAGAGAATAAAGATAAAGCATACAACCTCATTCCCATGGCAAAGCGCTCAGGGCCAGGGTCTCTCACCGGCCTCTGAGAGTTTGTATTGAACACCTTACCTTGATTGACATAGATGAGTTTTATTTGTCTTTGTAGTGATTGATTTCGGTAGAACAAGTGATATAATCATTAACTATGAGGTGAGAGAAAGTTTGCTGCGGGCTCCAAGGAAAGGTTGTGTTACACTTAAGAGAGAAACACTGGAGAAATGGCCCCTTCTCCCTCTGGATGTGGTCATGGTTGGATATATTGTCTGGAGCTGTTGTGGCTTATTGTGATTATGAAGGACCCGGCCTGAGAACAAAGTGGGACAGAGATCAAGGATGAGAGCAGAAGATGAAATTGCCTAGGTCCTTGATGATGCTGTTAAGTCACTGAAACAGACAACATTGGATTTTACTTATGCCTTAATTCCTTGTTATGCAAAATAGTAAGTGTTCTTATTGTTTGAGCCATTTTTAATTAGAGTTACATATTTTTTTCCTGCTGAAAGTGTTCTAAGTAGACTATGTGCATACTCTACAGCATAGAAATTGCACTCTATACAGATATATAACCTAAAGATTAAAAAAAATGACATATTCATGTAGTGAAATATTAAATAGCAATGAAATGAGCAAATTATAGCTCTACACATCAGCTTAGTTGAATCTTGCAAATGTACATTGAGTGAAAGATGTCAGATATAAAATTTTCCATATAATGATTTGATTCCACTAAATAAAAAAACTAAAAATACGTTATTTAGGTACAGATGCCTAAGTAGAAAGAGTATAAAGTAAAGCACTTGCAGGAGAGCCTGGCTTCCTTTGCAGGGAGGGAAGAGGGAGCAATAAGAGGGTCATGTGAGGGCTTCCAAAAGACTGGCAGTGTCCTGATTCTTTGCCTGGGTGGTGCTTTCACAAGTTCCTGCTTTATTATTATTTTTTTTTTAATGTACATTTGATTAATTTACTTTCCTATATGTATTGATAATGGGGCTTCCCTTGTGGCTGAGCTGGTAAAGAATCCACCGGCAATGAGGGAGACCTGGGTTCGAACCCTGGGTTGGGAAGATCCCCTGGAGAAAGGAAAGGCCACCCACTCCAGTATTCTGGCTTGGAGAAGTCCATGGGGTCGCAAAGAGTAGGACACAACTGAGCAACTTCACTTTCATTTTCATGCATTGATAATACTTCAAAAGAATTTTTTAGAAAGCCTTTATGAATGGTAGTAGTGTAGTAGAAAATAAACAAGATTGCTACTCATCTTATTTGAGTATGTCATTCCAAGGACTCAAGTTTCTATTTCTATAAAATGAGAGAATTGAACCTCAAGAGTCATTTCTTACTGTAATTTTCTATTTTTCTATGATATGTCACTTCATTCTACGTTTTCTTCTTTCAAGCTTCTTGGCTGTTGGTCTTGAGTACAGACCATGTGAAACTTGTGAATTTCAAGGTGCCATAGAAACTTCTGTAGTAAATTTAGGTGTGAAAACTACATAGTCTGTTAGAAAACTGTCAACTACATCTCTGGACAGGGCTAGAGGGAGGAAGTTCAGTCTTGTTTAATTGACTGCCTTCAGTTCTCAAATTGCTTTCTCTGTTTCATGCTATTCTGAACTGGGTTTTGATGATCCATTAAAAAAAAATCTCTTGTTCTGTGTTTTCTTGGCGGGATGACATTTTGGCACAATTTTATAGCGTCTGTTCCAGAGAGTTTCTCTGAGATGCTGTCACTCTCTGAGAGAGTCACTGAATATTTAGGGGAACATTTGCTAAAGAAGAAAAGAAAGAGTACTTGACAATGTCTTCTGTAATACTGATTTTTTAGCAGAGTGGATTACCAGGGTTGAGAACTGGAAAATGTGAGCAATGTTCTGAGTGCATCAGTTTTACTGCATGGATTACATTTAATTGGCTCATCCACCCATATCAGTGATTTCTTTTTTAAGGATTCAGGTTTAGGATAGTCTCCTCTTGCTGTGCTGTGCTTAGTTGCTCAGTTGTGACCTATTCTTTGTGACCCGTGGGTTGTAGCCCACTAGGCTTCTCTGTCCATGGGATTCTCCAGGCAACAATACTGGAGTGGGTAGCCATGCCCTCCTCCAGAGGATCTTCCCAACCCAGGGATCGATCCCAGGTCTCATGCATTGCAGGCAGATTCTTTACAATCTGAGCCGCTACGGAAGCCCAGTCTCCTCTTAGCTAATGATAAAGAACGAAGAGGTTTTACAGGTGAAATAAGGTAAAAGAAAAGAACTTCAGTTGGTTAAAAAAAAACAACAACAAAACTTTTTTCATCGTTAGTCCTGGTATTGACATGAAAAGAGCACTGGACTACTGAGGCAACTTGAGCTTTGTCATTATGGAGGCTGTTATACCTTCCCTGAGATCTGACTATACCCTTTACTGGAGCCCTGACTTACAGAAAGCACGGTCTTTGTTTCTAATGGACCCTCTCAGTTTCTCTCCCCTTCTTCTTTAGAGTTTTATCTAATTGCTCACTGATATTCTAACACTCCTGTTAAAATTCTACATGTTTTCAAAATCCATGTAGAGCAAAAACAAAGACATGAACTTGTTCACCAAATCCTCATCACTCCAAATTGTCACTTCACACATTTATGTTATCGCTTAGCCCGGAAAAGCGTTCAGATTTGGAATCTCTAGCTTATAGAATCAGAAGACAGTAGGGTAATAGCAGTATTTGACACTTGTTAAAGTATAGAGCACTGAAGAATTGATGCTTTTGAACTGTGGTGTTGGAGAAGACCCTTGAGTCCCTTGGACTGCAAGGAGATCCAACCAGTCCATGCTAAAGGACGTCAGTCCTGAGTGTTCATTGGTAGGACTGATGTTGAAGTTGAAACTCCAAAAATACTTTGGCCACCTGATGCAAAGAGCTGACTCATTTGAAAAGACCCTGATGCTGGGAAAGATTGAAGGTGGGAGGAGAAGGGGACATGAAAAGAGGATGAGATGGTTGGATGGCATCACTGACTCAATGGAGATGAGTTTGAGTAAACTCTGGGAGCTGGTGATGGACAGGGAGGCCTGGCATGCTGTGGTTCATGGGGTCACAAAGAGTCAGACGCAACTGAGCGACTGAACTGAACTGAAAGTATAGAATTGGCAAACAGTAGAAATTATACATGGAAACTATAGCGCTACTTAAAAATTATAAATATAGAGTAAATAAAAGGAAGTGGTTTTCATACTAGAAATAGACTCACAGCTCTAAAATAACATAACTCTTTAAAGTTAGGTTAAATGAACAGAAAATACTAGAGTTGAAATTATAATATTTTTAGCATATTTTTACCATTTGTTTCTCATCAAATGTTGTTTCATTCAACTGTCAGATTAAGAAAGCTCTCCTAACTGGACCATAGATCAATGGAGCATAGCACTTATTATTTTCTTTTGGACAAAAATATAGCATTTTGTTGCTGATTATTAATATTCATTTTCCTTTTCAAACTTAAATCCAGTGAGCATTGGTTGCTGGAGGGGTAAAGTGCACTCCAAGTGGGTATAATTTCCATCCAAAGTGGTACCACTAGGGGAGCACTGGACTAAGAGCCAAGGGGCCTTGATTCTGAACTAACTGCCTGTGTAAAAGTCATTTCACCTCTTTGAGCCTCAGCTTCTTAACTGCAATGTGGGGAAAGACTGAGATAAATGATCTCTGGGTTTATAGTTGGAAGTGGATAGGAACTTGTCAATGAGTAGAAGTCTAAACTGACTAAGCCAGGACTACTGCCACATGAGTGCTTACGGGTAACATGTTATGACACAGACTCCAGTATTCTTCGGAGAAGGCACTGGCACCCCACTCCAGTACTTCTGCCTGGAAAATCCCATGGATGGAGGAGCCTGGAAGGCTGCAGTCCATGGGGTCGCTGAAGGTCGGACATGACTGAGCGACTTCACTTTCACTTTTCACTTCCATGCATTGGAGAAGGAAACGGCAACCCACTCCAGTGTTCTTGCCTGGAGAATCCCAGGGACGGGGGAGCCTGGTGGGCTGCCGTCTATGGGGTCACACAGAGTCGGACACGACTGAAGTGACTTAGCAGCAACTTAGCAGCCAGTATTCTTGCCTGGAGAATCCCATGGACAAAGGAGCCTTAGTGGGCTATAGTCCATGGGGTCGCAAAGAGTTGGACATGACTGAGCGACTAACACAACATACACAAAATATTTAATATTTAAATTGGTAATGCTGGAGGTTATTTGGCTTAAACTGATTTTTAAAATCACTTTTCATTGTTTATATAGCTGAAGGATCGGTTTTTCATCTTCTAAGCTTTATAGATCCCTAACTGCTTGGCATTTTTTAAATAAAACTTGTAAAACATTTAAACTTTCAAACAATCTATAGACATCTATTTCTAAACTGTAAGCAAATTTAGATACAGTGAGGGTGAGTCAGAGTGGATTGTAAACTCCACCTCAGGATCCAGCCTCACTCCGTCTCTGTTTCTCACAGCCACTCCAGTAGGCTACTTCCAGTGGGCGCTAGGCCTGTATTGTTCTTTGATCCTCCGCATTCTTGTCTATTCAGATCACTAGCAGTGTGCTCATATGAGATCATATTCAAATAAAGATGAAGGTTTTGACCCGTCCGCTGGATTGTTTTTCACAGCGATGATGGATTTGCAATAATCCATCCACCTCCATTGCCATGCCCTAGTGAACAATGGCGCACATATTTTAAAGGCTTTGTTGTGGAATTAAATCAAGCTAACTGACCTTTATGCCTCCGTCCCCTCAACATCCACTCACTGGATGTGCTAAAGAATGAGTGCATGGTTAGTTCAGTAGTTACAGCACGAAAGGCTCAGACTGTGACTCTGATCTGCTCAAAACTGCCGAGGTGTGGAGTAGAATAGTGATTCCCGGACTTTGGAATGTCAGAGATCAGTGATATTTAGAGGGAAAAAGTTGGTGATGCACACAGGTTTGCCAACTTTTACTTTTGCTTGATGCAAACATTAAAAAATCCACAGACAATATTAATATTGAGTCACTATAATTTATGATAGAAGGAACTTTTCTGTACTAAAAAGTTTTAACAACAGTCTCAGAATTAAAATATTACATTATCTGGTTAGCTTTATGAAAAACTTGACATTTTTGTTTCTTCATTTGGTTCAGTGAAAAGCATGTCTTGGACTGACTGCTATCCATGCATAGCATTTCCATGTCCAAATATTTTATTGTTTTTATACTTCATGGAAAAAAAAAAAACAAACCTTGTTATAAAGCATGAAGTTGATTTAAGAACCCACTTCATGAGTCACAACAAACAATTTGAAAAATACTGCTCTATGGTGTTTAGGCAAAAGTTGAATTACTGAGTTTAAGGTATATGAACTTTTAATTTCAACAGTTCAGTTCAGTTCAGTCGCTCAGTTGTATCTGACTCTTTGTGACCCCATAGACTGCAGCACGCCAGGCCTCCCTCCATCACCAACTCCTGGAATTTACTCAAACTCATGTCCATCAAGTCAGTGATGCCATCCAACCATCTCATCCTCTGTCGTCCCCTTCTCCTCCCACCTTCAATCTCTCCCCAAATTAGGGTCTTTTCCAGTGACTCAGTGCTTTGCATCAGATGGCCAAAGTATTGGAGTTTCAACTTCAACATCAGTCCTTCCAATGAATATTCAGGACTGATTTTCTTTAGGATGGACTGGTTGGATCTCCTTGCAGTCCAAGGGACTCTCAAGGGTCTTCTCCAACACCATAGTTCAAAAGCATCGATTCTTCAGTGCTCAGCTTTCTTTATAGTCCAACTTTTACATCCATACAGTATGAATTCAATAGAAATGACACTAAATTGTTCTTCAGTATGTCAAGCTAATTATTTTTTCACTGATTTCACATGAGAATATAGTTTTATCTACTCCTTTGTTAACTCTTGATATTTGAAGTCTTAAAAGTTCTTGTCAATGCTATAGGTTAAAAAAAATGGAATATTGATTTGCTTTTGTGAGTTTTTACAAAAATATATACTCTGGATACTCAGTTTCTTTGATATCTAATACAAATGCCCCCCCAATACTGTTTGCATTTTAATCATGTTTAGATATCCATGTTTATTTAAAATTTTAAATTTAGTTATATACATAAAGAAAAGTGTACACATATGTGCAGCCTGATATCTTTTCAAAAAGTGTAATCATCATCCAAATCAGAAGCAAAAACTTCATTAGCACTCAGAGGCCCCCCTTATAAACCTCTCCAATTATTACCCACACATCCCTTCCTCAAAGTGAAAGTCATTCAGTTGTGTCTGACTCTTTGCAACCCCTGGGACTAGTCCATGGAATTCTCCAAGCCAGAATATTGGAGTAGGTAGCCTTTCCCTGCTCCAGGGGATCTTCCCAACTCAGGGATCAAACCCAATTTCCCACATTGCAGGTAGATTCTTTATCAGCTGAGCCACATGGGAAGCCCAAAGAATACTGGAGTGGGTGGCCTATCCCTTCTCCAGTGGATCTTCCCGACCCAGGAATCAAACTGGGGTCTCCTGCATTGCAGGTGGATTCTTTACCAACTGAACTACCAGGGAAGCCCCCCTTTCTCAAAGGTAACCACTATTCTGATTTCAGTCACCATTTTAACATTTACATAAATGAACTTATGGAGTAAGTTTGAATATATTTTGATGTTTAGCCATTATATATTTTATTTAGTCAGATATGTTCATCTTTCCTTTATGTCTTTGTAAGTTGTTCAAGAAAACTTCTCATCTGAAACTCAAGTTGTCTTTTAAATAGATTTGCAGTTTGAATTTCCACTTAGTTCCCTAACCCATCTGATCTTTTCCTTGTATGAAGTAGGAATATAGTTTTTTCCTTTCTGAAAAGTAAAATGTATCTGAAGTGCCTTGAAAAGTGCCCTTCCCCAGTGATTCATCACATAGGACTACCTATTCTGTACTGTTATTTATTTGTATACCCTTGTTAAAAGAACATGCTTTTATTATTTTTAGTATTTTGATAGATGTAGCACCAAGTTCTCTCCTAACACTGTCCTTTTAAAAAAAATCTTGATATTTTCCCAAAGCTTTCCAAAGTGAATCTTGTAGTTAGCTTATCAAGTTCTTTGCAAATTCTTCTTGGCATTTTTTATCAGAATTGCTGGCTTCCCAGGCGACGCAGTGGTGAAAAACCTGCCTGCCTACACACGAGACACGGGTTCAATCTCTGGGTCAGGAAGATCCCCTGGAGTAGGAAATGGCAACCCATTCCAATATTCTTTCCTGGAAAATACCATGGAAAGAGGAGCCTGGCAGGCTGCAGTCCATGCACACATAGATTTATAAATTATTTAGGGAGAGAAAAATATTTTTTGAAATGTTGAATCATAACCATGAGTTGGTTTGTTTTTCTAATAACTTAATTCCTAGGCATTTGTCATTGTCTTATTCTTTGCTCTGAGCTCTATGTGCTGTCTTTTCTCTGGATGCAAGCATTCCCATTTGCTGTGTCTTTCTTGTCTGTGAGTTCACTCTCCTGGGTCATCACCCTTTCTCTGAGCCCCTCGTGTATACCCTCTGTTGTGGACGTTTCCCCTTGTAGCCTTACCTAGGCACTGCCACTGTCTCTGAGAAAGTTCTTATGTTTGTGTTTTGTCTCTGGTTCTTTTGGATTTAAATATTGTAACTAGGCAATGATATGACACAGATCCAAGATTCTGGAATTCAATGGGAAGCTATTTCCAACCATGGCTTGAGTGGACAATTTGCTTACCAGGTCCTATATTCTCACAGGAAACCCAACTTTGGGCCTAGGTGTAGTTAAGAATTACATCACTTTGGTTTTCCACCACAGGGATGAGATCTGTAACTGTTAACACTCATCCTCATGTTGATGTTGAAATACAGACTCCATGGTTCTGTTTACTCCCAGGATCTGCCAAGATCTCCCAGGATACCATGAGTTTCCAGAACTCAGCCTAAAATCACTACATTTCTGACACCTGGGTATTTCTCATTATTCCTTTCATCCAGCTCATTTACATAAAAATAAATATAGTTTATATACTTTATTTAGTATTTTATTATTGGAATGGAAATGAGGACTTAAATCCTTCAGTTCAGTTCGTTTCAGTTCAGTTGCTCAGTCGTGTCTGACTCTTTGCAACCCCATGAATCACAGCACACCAGGCCTCCCTGTCCATCACCAACTCCCAGAGTTCACTCAAACTCACTGTCTATTGAGTCGGTGATGCCATCCAGCCATCTCATCCTCTGTCATCCCCTTCTCCTCCTGCCCCCAATCCCTCCCAGCATCAGAGTCTTTTTCAATGAGTCAACTCTTCGCATGAGGTGGCCAAAGTACTGGACTTTCAGCTTCAGCATCATTCCTTCCAAAGAACACCCAGGACTGATCTCCTTTAGAATGGACTGGTTGGATCTCCTTGCAGTCCAAGGGACTCTCAAGAGTCTTCTCCAACACCACAGTTCAAAAGCATCAATTCTCCGGTGCTCAGCTTTCTTCACAGTCCAACTCTACTTAATATGGCCGATTCACATTGAGGTTTGACAGAAAACAACAAAATTCTGTAAAGCCATTGTCCTTCAATAAAAAAATAAATTAAAAATAAATAAATAAATATTTCCTGGACCCCACTCCCCCAAAAAAGTCTCCACAGTGTTCCCCTCATACAGACATGGAAAGAAATTACTTACAGGATCTCTACATAAGAACACATTATGTTTCTTACCACAAGTCTTGTAACTGAAAGTTTTTTCTTGGTATAGGTAGATTATGGCCCAGTTTGTCTCTCATTTCTAGCATCTCTAGATACAGCATCTTGGATGTCCTGCAGTTAGTGAAAATATTCCTTTTTTTGGTCTCTCTTAACTATTAATCTTTTTTGAAGTGACTCAACTATTAATTTTATATTTCTGCATTATATAAATTTTTGGTAGAATGAAGTGGCATATAAATAAAATGTTCATAATTATTATTTTATTAGCATGTGTACCAATAATAACAGAAGGCAATGGCACCCCACTCCAGTACTCTTGCCTGGAAAATCCCATTGACGGAGGAGCCTGGTGAGCTGCAGTCCATGGGTTCGCTAAGAGTCAGACAGGACTGAGCGACTTCACTTTCACTTTTCACTTTCATGCATTGGAGAAGGAAATGGCAACCCACTCCAGTGTTCTTGCCTTGAGAATCCCAGGAACGGGGGAGCCTGATGGGCTGCCATCTATGGGGTCGCACAGAGTTGGACACGACTGAAGCAACTTAGCAGCAGCAGCAGCAGCATGACCTGAAGAAATATAAAACTGGTATTCCTCTTTGAATGTGTACAGAATGTGATAGCTTTTTGACTGTAGCTGCTGCTTAAAAAGTGCTAGTTGAGTGAAGAATTAAGCATGGGGCTGTGACTTTCTCCACAACCCTTTACTTATTCTTCCCGGTTTCATCTATATGTCAGGCAGGCCGAGGGTAAGTGTTATTGTAGAGGATAATATCATGTGGAGCTACATTTTCCTTACTAGAGCAAACAAAAAATCTGGACTCACTGCCAATTTCATTTAGCCTTCTTCCCCATGTATCTCCATTAGAAACCTGATTTGTTTTTTGTCACTTATTATAAAACATTTCTCAAAAACTTATTACATGCTCAAACACCATTGTGGGCCTTGAGTACACAAAATGAACAAGACATAGTCGTTGCCTCAAGGACCTTTTGGGTTAGAGGTGGAAGAACATGTGTTGGCAGGTAGTTGAAGCTTTACTGGGCAGCTGTGCTGGCAGAAGTGGTCCCCGGAGAAGCCTGAAAGCGCACAGATGGAAGGACAGTGGACAAGGACAGTAGTACTCAAGCCACTGTGTAGGAAAGGGTCACCCTGGGCCAGTGAGAGTTCAAGGGGAGCGGGTCTTTGTGTTAGAAACTGACAGGTACCTGGCCCAGGAACAGAGTTCAGAGTTCCAAGGGCGAGAGTTGAAAAACTGCGTAGAAAGTCAATAAATGAATAGTTATTTTGACAAATTCTAAAAGACGATAGTAGAGTGTTGGAGGTCAGCAAGATGCCACAGGACATGCAAGGTAGAGGCTAGAGTAAATTCTTTGGAACAGTAACGCAGGTACCACTCTCTTTGGTCTGGACCTGTCTCCCCGTCTGTTACACACTGTTATGGACTGAACTGTGTCCTTGAAAAAATCATATGTTGAAGCTGTAAACCCGCAGTGTGACGGTATTTGGAGATAGGGCCTTTAAGGAGGTGGTTAAGATTGAGGCCATCAGGGTGGGGCTCTAATTCAACAGGACTGATATCCTTGTAAGAATAGAAAGAGATGCAGGAATGTGCACAAAGAGGATATTTCATGTGAGGACGTGGAAAGAAGGTGGTCTCCTGGAAGCCAAAGAGAGAGACATGAGACCATCCTGTTAACACCTTGATCTTGGCTTCCAGATTCCAGAATTGTGAGAAAATAAATTTCGGTTGTTTAAATGACTCGAGTCTATGATGTTTTGTTATGGCAATCTTAGCAGACTAGTATATATATGCTGTCTGCCTTTTTCTTCTTAAAATAATTAATCTGCTTATGACCGTACGTTAGTCCTTAATATCATCTGCAACATCTTGCACTTAGTCTTTTGTATTGGTTACCAATAATCATCAAAATGTATTTTTCAAAAAGTTATTTAACATCCTATTCTCACACTCTCTTTGCTCCTACCAGAAGGTGTGTACAGAATGGTCTGAGAGCAGGGTCCCAGACAGTCTGGGGACCCAGCTTCTTACTCTGTGCAAACACTGGAGGCATTTAACTGCTTAGATCTCCCTGCCCTCACTGTAACATGGAAAGAACCTGTTGCTTTCCATTTCACATATGTATTATTTCTCACTTTGCATTTCTATTCTCTACCTTTCTTTATCCTTCTAATTTTTTCTCCTTTTTATTTTCCAAATATATCTTTGTGAGCAAAGGAGAAAGTGGTATTCTCCAATCTAACAATGGATACTTTCAAGTGTAGAGAAATTGTCATTTATTAGAGCAAGTCATTTAAATGATATGAAAATACATCTATTTGGGACTTTAAAAAAACGCCATTCTTAGACAGTTTCGCGAAATCAGAAAAAAAAAATCAAATAAAATATATCCCTGCTTAAAGCTTTGATAACTTCAAGGACATGGGGCTAGGACTTCCCACCCTCTAGAGCAGTTATTTAAAAACTATTTCCCCTAAACATGCCATGTATTTCCACATCAGTGTGCCTTTGCATCTGTTGGCCCTCCTACCTGGACTATCTTTCTTCTCTTTCGCCATTATTTTTCACAACACAACTCAAATTTTCTGAAAATATACCTCAATTCTCTGAGGGAGAATTTATTTCTCTCCGCTCCCAGATCTTGACACTTAGTTCACGTCCTCCTCCTTTCCACTCTGTAATGTGACTTAGTATCTGAAATTTCTGAAGGCAGGAACCATGTCTTCTTTAATCTTTGTTTTCCTCATTTATTGAGTTGGCCCTCAGTAAATACTGTTTGGACACATGTTGCCTAGAGAATGAGAGCAAGCTCAGACAAAGCTGAAAAACCAGACATTTTTAGAAGACAGCTAGTCCGAGAGAAAGAAAAAAAAAGGAAATAGTGGAAGAAGTTGCCAGTAATGCAGGAGAAAATGTTTGGGACATAACTAATGGCCTCAGATGATTCTATACCCATGTACAGAGCGTTCAAAAGGAAATCCACTGAATCATTCCCAAGGTGTAATTTAGCCATGAGCATGTCCACTGCCAAGTGGCCTCCCTGCATACCAATGCCTGCTTGCTCACTACCCCTCTGGGAAGCACAAGCTTGACAAGGCTTGGAGCTATGCTGCTCTGAATCACTCACCCCATGGTGGGAAGTCCCTGTCTCCTGTCCCTAAGTATTAGCACATGTGCCTGTATTATGATAGCCCAACTTGTACCTCACCGTAGCTGGAATTGTGCTAATCATTACGTATCATATACATTATTGATAGCTCTCTTCAACTTCTCTTCATGCTGATTTTCTCTTGTTTCATCATGATTCCTGTCTTGCTTCTCTCACCCAATTTTCTCTATTCCCTTTTATCTGCCTTTCCCTCTTTAAATTCACCTAGATCAACAGCCTGACTGTAAAACTGAGGTGCTATTTGGCATTTCAGGGCTCTGAGAATGTGTCAGTAACTGACTCGTATAAACTTCTTCTGTTACTTCTTGCCCTTCCCTTGCTGCCCCCTTGTCTCATTTACCTACTCAGGTTATAGGAATATCCATGAGGAGGGGCGTTTCCCTTACCATAGCCAACTGAATAAATGAAAAGACAATAAGCTAGACTCTTGTAAAGCAGTATCTGTGTTCCAGAATAAAATCAAAGGCCTTGAGAAGATAAAAAGCTGATTTACTTCCATCAAAGAGTTTGATCAAAACTGGATAATCCAGAGGCACCTAGACAGTGAACCTCATCTCCAGAGTAGCCAGAGGCACAGAACAGTCCTTCCTCCTTTCAGCATATTCTTACAGCTGCCTGTCTGGTTGGCCTCATGTGTAGGTGGTAGAAACTGCACTATGATGATGCCATGTGGAGACCTAGTATCCCCACTGAAAGAGTAGGACTTCTCTCTTCATTCAGGAAAACCACCAGGGTCCTGTTTCACCGTGCAATTTATCTGTGAATGGAAGGAGTAGAAAGCTGTATTCGGCAGGTAGCAAATGAACTCTAGAACTTGGTACACATGATCCAGATGCATAGGTCCTTAGAGACCTTAGAGAACCTGGGGTTCAGGTGCCAGGAAAGAGAACAGGATATAGTGTTTGCAAGGAGGAACTTAAGGTGGAAACAGATGAGGAGATATCCCTCAGCACTTTTGTGCCTCAGCCTGACCTTGGGATGGAGTTAGACCATTGTCTACCATTGAAATTATTGCCCTGGAACATGACCTACAAATATAGATGTGCGCCATTATAATACAAATCCAGGATATCTGAAATGAAACCACAAGACAACTAGACAAGATTCGCAAGTTTTTGAGATTTCAAGTGCTAGTAAGGTTGAGGAACAAGGAGAATGGAGTTGTTTTTACATTATTGAAGAGAATGTAAATTGGCATATTACTTTGGGAGGCATCTGGCAATATTTGGTAAAATTGAATATTTATGTAGTCTTCAATCCAAGAAGGAAATGGCAGCCCACTCCAGTATTCTTGCCTGGAAAATCCCATGGACCGTGGAGCCTGATAGGCTACCATCCATGGGGTCGCAAAGAGTCGGACACGACTGAGCGACTTCACTTTCACTCAATCCAAACATGTCACTGCTAAGCTTCTACCCTAAAGTAGGGGTTGGCAAATTTTACTATAAAAGATCAGATAAATACTTTCAGTTTCACATGCCACATATTATCTGTCACAGCTACTCAGCTCTGCAACTGTAGTGTGAATGCAACCATTCATTGTTGTAGCTCAGCTGCTAAGTCATGTCCAGCTCTTTGTGACCCCATGGACTACAGAACATCAGGCTTCCCTGTCCTTCACTGTCTCCCAGAGTTTGCTCTAACTCATGTCTATTGAGTCAGTGATGCCATTCAACCACCTCATCCTCTGTTGTCCCCTTCTCCACCTGCCCTCAATCTTTCCCAGCAACAGGGTCTTTTCCAATGAGCTGGCTCTTCAAACCAGGTGGCCAAAGTATTGGAGCTTCAGCTTCACTCCTTCTGGTGAATATTCAGGACTGATTTCTTTTAGGATTGACTGGTTGGATCTCCTTGTTATCCAAGGGACTCTCAAGCGTCTTCAGAACCACAGCTCTGAAGAGTCAGTTCTTCAGTGCTCAGCTTTCTTTATGGTCCAACTCTCATACCCATACATGATTACTGGAAAAACCATAGCTTTGACTATACAGATTTTTGTTGGCAAAGTGATATCTCTGCTTTTTAATATGCTGTCTAGGTTTGTCATAGCTTTTCTTCCACAGAGCAAGTGTCTTAATTTCATGGCTGCAGTCACTGTCTGCAGTGATTTTGGAGCCTAAGAAAATAAAATCTGTCACTGTTTCCATTGTTTCCCAATCTATTTGCCATGAAATGATGGGACCAGATGCCATAATGTTAGTTTTTTGAATGTTGAGTTTTTTCACACTCTTCTTTCACCTTCATCAAGAAGCTCTTCTGTTTCTTATCGCTTTTTGCCATAAGGGTGGTGTTATCTGGATATCTAAGTTTGTTGATATTTCTCCTGGCAGTCTTGATTCCAGCTTGTGATTCATCTAGCTCACATTTGATGTGAGGTACTATACATATAAGTTAAATAAATAGGGTGACAATATACAGCCTTGACCTACTCCTTTCCCAATTTGGAACCAGTCTGTTGTTCCATGTCTGGTTCTAACTGTTGCTGATAAGGTGGTCTGGTATTCCCATCTCTTTAAGAATTTACCACCATTTGTTGTGATCTACACAGTCAAAGGCTTTGGCATAGTCAATAAAGCAGAAATAGATATTTTTCTGAAACTCTCTTGCTTTATCTATGATCCAACAGATGTTGGCAGTTTGATCTCTGGTTCCTCTGCCTTTTCTAAATCCAGCTTGTACATCTGGAAGTTCTTGGTTCACATAGTGTTGAAGCCTAGCTTGAAGGGTTTTGAACATTATCTTGTTATCATGTGAAATGAGCACAATTGCACAGTAGTTTGAACATTCTTTGGCATTGCTTTTCTTTGGGATTGGAATGAAAATTGACCTTTTCCAGTCCTGGGGCCACTGCTGAGTTTTCCAAATTTGTTGACATACTGAGGGCAGCACTTTAACAGTATCATCTCTTAGGATTTGAAATAGCTCTGCTGGAATTCCACCACCTCCACTAGCTTTGTTCTTAGTAATGCTTCCTAAGGCCCACTTGACTTCACACTCCAGGATATCTGGCTCTAGGTGAGTGAACACTGTCATGATTATCCAGGTCATAAGGCCATTTTTTGTATAGTTCTTCTGTGTATTCTTGCCACCTCTTCTTAATCTCTTCTGTTTCTGTTAGGTCCTTGCTGTTTTCTGTCCTTTATTGTGCCCATCTTTATATGAAATGTTCCCTTGGTATCTCCAGTTTTCTTGAAGAAATCTCTAGTCTTTCCCATTCTATTGTTTCCCTCTGTTTCCTTGCATTGTTCATGTAAGAAGGCTTTCTTATCTCTTCTTGCTATTTTCTGGAACTCAGCATTCAGTTGGAAATATCTTTCCCTTTCTTTCTTGCCTTTTGCTTCTCTTCTTTCCTCAGCTATCTGTAAGGCCTCCTCAGACAACCATTTTGCCTTCTTGCATTTCTTTTTCTTTGGGATGGTTTTGGTCACTGCCTCCTGTACAGTGTTGTAATCCTCTGTCCATAGCTCTTAAGGCACTCTGTCTACCAGATCTAATCCCTTAAATCTCTTGGTCACCTCCACTGTCTAATCATTAGAGATTTGATTTAAGCCAAACCTGAATGATCTAGTAATTTTCTCTACTTTCTTCAATTTGAGCCTGAATTTTGCAATAAGGAGCTTCATGATCTGAGCCACAGTCAGCTCCAGGTCATTTTTTTTTTTTTTTTTTATGCTGACTGTATAGAGTTTCTCCATCTTTGGTTGCAAGGAATATAATCAATCTGATTTTGGTGTTGACTGTCTGGTGGTGTCCATGTGTAGAGTCATCTCTTGTGTTGAAGGCAACCATAGATAAAACATAAACAGATGAACATGCTCTCTTCCATTAAACTTTATTTAAAAATGCAAATGACAGGCCATATTTGGCCAAAAGACATAGTTTGCTGACTCCTGACCTAAAGAATCATTTAATTTTATACACACAAGACAAATACATAAGAACACATAAGAATGTTCATAACATCATTGTTGGCAATAGAGCAAATTAGAAATAAACTGAATGTCCATCATTAGAAAAATGGATAAGTAGATTGTATATATGTGCAGTGAAATAACTGTATCTGCCAATGAATAAATACGAGCACTCTGTATATTTCTTCTTTTAAAAATATTTATTTTTTTGGCTGTCCTTGGTCTCAGTTGCTTCACTTGGGCTTAGTTGCTCAGCAACACGTGGGATCTTATTTCCCTGATCAGGGATCGGACCTGAGGCTCCTGCATTGGAAGGTGGATTCTTAACCTCTGGATCACCAGGGAAGTCCCAGCACTCTATATCATCATGGATAGATCCCACAATGTTTAAGCAAGAAGTATGCAGAAAATGTGATGTAATTTATTTGAGTTTTACAGAATAATTGCACCTATTGTTTTAAGATATGTATATATATAATAAAAGTATAAAAAGATTTATGAGAAAGACAAACATCGAATTTAGAATAGTGGTAACCTATGGCAAGAGTGAGTTCAGAGCTATCAAGGAAGGGCATGCAGGGGACTTAAATTGAAGTTTAATGCTCATGGAGGATCTACAAATGGTGTGTAAAGGAGTGCTCATTATATCATATCCTGGACCTTTTTCTTTGTCTCAAATACTTTATGATTAAAAATTTTTATAGAGTTTTAAATTTTGAATGCCTTTGTGTTAGACTGCAGGTTTTGACCCCTTGTTGATAGACAGCTGCAATTAGTTGAATCTTAATGTCTCATTCAGTGGTGCAACCACGTGCTCCATCCATGGAGCCTGTTTGACAGCACTTTTAATATGATAACATTTGTGTTGGACAATGAAAGTGCTTTCACTAGCCTTGGTCTTCCAGCAGCACTTTTATTTGTAATCAGAATAGGTTGCTATGGAAAATTGCTGGTTGAGAGGAGAAAGTGTTGTCAAGATTCTGTTTTGTTTTTTCATTTATTTGTCTTTATGAATTTACCATTACTTCAGTTTTCTAGCCCAAATCCTATGGTTTATTTGTTGTTCTCTGCTTTCCTCTTTGAAAATTCTAGAAAGAGATCCACCAACAATGTTTGTCCTTTATTTCACATTTTAGATGGGTGAGTTTTGGTCACCAAGTCTCAAGTTAGGTGACTTTCTAGTTCTCCAGAGAGGATGAGAAAAATTGGAAATGCCTTCTACATAGGGAATTGATTAAGTTCAGATTTTTCCCACACTGGAAAGAAGCTGATTTGGATTCACAGACATGATGAGTCAGCCGCAGCTGGGAACATGTTGTCCACTTACAGTGAGCTGTTCCATGCTTGGGAAAGGTGACAGGCTGACGGGGCAGGAGGGAGAAGTGCTGGCTTTTAGAGTTCAGGAATTTTTTCCATGAAGACATTCCTTGGACCTCCATTCACTTTCGCATGGCCCTTAGGCACAGCTGTCTGAGAAGGACTCTTGTTTTTGTCTCGGTATATATGACAAATGGTCTTTGAACTTGATAGAACTGAAATAGCCAGGACAGATTCTAGCCTACTGATTGGTGACATAGAAGCGAATACCATCAGGGCATCTCCCTCTCTTATGTATCCCATAAGGGGAGGGCTGAGTTACAGTGAAGACCGGAAATATATAGTTTGTATGGTCGTTGTCAAAATAGTGAGGATTCATTTCAGGGTGTTTTGGCAGGCCCTTACCCAGCACACTGTCTTCCACTTTCTCCACAGCTGTTCACTGCCATACATTTCTGATCCAAAATACAAAGTGGTCCAAGAAGTGTAGAACACACTGATCTTTCCACCAGGGAAATAGCATTACAGGAAATATTAAATCATTGGAATAAGCCTTTTGTGGGAAACTAAATGTTTGGGGGTTTATAGAGATTGGTTCCCTACCAATCTCTTTTGGTTCCCTACCTCTCTCAACAGCAGTTTATCTTCATTATTTAAAATTTGGGACCAACAAATGTGTTTTCCAACAAATAGAACTGATATCTAATACGTTTAATGTGGCTCATGCAAATTGAAGTGGCAGCAAATATTGAGTCAGAAATGACTAGAAATGTGAGTGAGGGCTGCATGTATGGAGTATAGCATGTGAACTTAACCTGGGAATAAATGAAGGAGCAAAGTCTAGGAACAGCTCAGCAACTCATAAGAGGACATGTTTGTAAGACATTGATAAGAAATATGTTTACTTCAAACATTACATGAATACTAAAATTTACACAATAACTAAAATATGTTATCAAAATATTTCTTGTCAAGATGCCTTTATTTAAAGTATGTACAAAAATAATTTTAAATTACCATATCAAAGCACTCTTCCAAAGAGTGGTCACCTCTTAGAAGGAGGAAGAGTACAGTGTATTGGTTAAGAGCATAATGTTTGGCGCTAGGGTCCAACCTTACTATATAAAACCCCTGAATAGTTTCTCTCTGAGATTTAGTTTTTGCATCTGTAAAGAAAGTAATTGCCTCATAGATTTGTTGTGAGGATTTAATAAGATAATATAAAGCAGTTAGGGTAACACCCAATCAGTACTCAGTAAGTGATATCTATCATAATTACATTATATAATTGCTATGCAAACAATAAAACTAAAACTGTTTTTCAAAGTTGATAAATATCCCTCTATAATATAGTTCAATATTACCCATCATTTATCATGTCACATTCCTTTTTAATATTATAAAGGTAGACAATTTACTTCTGTTCTTGATTGAAAGAACACAGAACATGAATTAATGAGATCTGAATTTAAAAGTTTTTTTTTAATAAGTTTGGTATTTAGAACCTCCAAAGATAGTATTTTAATTAATTTTGACAAGAATTTTACAGTAGCTACTGTGTACAAACAACTGTAAACTACTGTGGAGGAGGGAATTAAAAAATAGGGACTTCCATAGTTATATATTCTTTCTTTGAATTTATACCTTTTTAAATGTCCAAGAGGAATTTGTTGGGAAATTCTGTAAACTGTGTTTCCAAATCTTACTAATCATCCCTGCCCCAGGAGAGTTAAAGTTCATCATGTTGTAGGGGAAAAATTGGATTAATGGTAAAGAGACTGGGATTTTCTTATTTTTCTTAGAAGAAATTTTGTATGTTTCTTGGTTGGTTGGTTTTGGTTTTGATCTCTCAATTGGTTGACTATAAAACTCTAGAAGTAGACTGGAAGAGAAGCAGAGATAATTTTGGAGGAAGTTGGGGCTGTTCTTGGCACGGAGTCAGTGGGAATTGACTTTTCCGTTGGGGAGGAGAGGCAAGGACATGCAGTGTCCTCTAAACAGACGTCAGCCCCTTAGCAGAGTGGGCTCTCTACAGTCAGTGCTGAGACACCACCCTCCTTCTTTACATGTGACTTTGCTGGAAAGAATGAGAGTGGGAAGGGAGGAAATGACTGATGCTATGGGATAGCCGAGATGCCTTTAGGGGGCTGTGGCCTGAGAAGCAAAGTATTATGTGTAAAATGAAAAGCTAGGTATTTCACAGTTGTCTTATTTGGATCAAATTAGACAGTATGAAAGTGCCTTAAAGTCAAAAGCTCCATATATGACTGTGAAGAACTTCAGTGTAAGGCCCACACTGGACTCTACAAACTCTTGCCTTTTGTGGTGTTGGCAGAACTCTGTCAAGGTTCATCTGAGGATCTTGTTTTTTGGGAGCAGCTGGTGGCATAAATTCTATGCCCATTTTGTTGTGAAAGAAAGTGAAGCACAAATAAAATTGAATTAGCTTGACAGAAATCTCACCAATAGCTGATTAGCAGAATTGACACTTTCAGGCTAGTCATGACTCTTTCAAATTTAGTTTGTCTCACATAAATGTGTATTATGCCACATAAAAATCTCTTTTGAGAGTCTCCTCTGCCTCAGTTTCAAACATTGGGTTTGGTGGGGTTCAAACCAGGCCTAATTCCAGGGATGAGGATGTGCCCCACATCTGCTAATGAACGTACTGCTTGTCTTTGGTCGCAGTGATGGGTTTAGAATTGGGCACAAGGCCAAGGTGAGCCAGTCAGAGCTCATGACAGAAATTTGGTGATGCTATCTAAATGAGTTGGCTAAACTGGTTCAGGTCTCCTTTTTTCTTTTTTTTTTCAGAGACTTTGGCATAGAATAAAACAGATACTGAGGAAAACAGAGCTGTGAAATAAAGAGAGACACAGTGTCCTAATGATATCATGTAAAACCCTCGATCCAACTCTCCTGAAGCCAGATTCAGACCTCACATTCCTAATTATATGTGTCAACGATTTTATTTCTGTGATTAATTTATTTTGAGATTGGTGTCTGTCATTTCCAACAAAAATACCCTTCTTTTAAAAATTTTAAACATTTTCCTCTCTTCCATTTTTTATTTCCTTTTTTTATTTTCCTTCCCTTTCCTTTTCATCTTTTTTTTTCTTTTGCCCTTAGTTTAAAGGTGTTTAGTAAGAAACTAAATACAATCAGATCACACAAGGACTTGAAAATTAGGATAACAGTGCTGGACTTTGTCATTTATACCCTAAGGTTTTTTAATTTTGGAAATAGCATGATAGGGATGGTTCTTCTGGTAGAAGTGCATGGTAGACACTGAAGGATGAAGAGAGTGCATTCATTAACAGAAGTTAGGGTGTTGTTTAAACGTACAGGGAAGAGTTCTGGCTGGCCTTTGATCATTAGTCTATTAGATTAGAGATGTAGGGATAGATGTAAATAATAATAAAATATTTAAAGGCAGCATTAGTAGAAATCATTAACTAATGAAATAAGGGAGATAAAGGAGAGTTGAAGGTGATTCTGAGGTTTTGAGTATATGTAACTGGGATTTTGATTGAAGAAAAGATTGTTATCAATTGAGAAATTGGAGAGTAAGCCGGTTGAAGGCTGCAGGAGATTTTATGTTGAATTTTATTCTTGCTGAATATAAGTAGGAAGTCATCCTAATCAAAGTATCTTTGATACCGTGGACCAGAACTGAGTCAAGGAAAGTAATCAGGTGAGGACAGATGTCTAAGACGTTAGCTGTGGGAACAAATACAACCAGAGGGAAAGAGGAGGAGGGATGAGAAAATAGGAGAGAGGTGTCAAAGCTGAAAAGGTAGGAAGAACCCTAAAAGTTCTGTTGCTAAAACAAGGAAGATGCAAATTTTAAGATAGAAAAATTGATGGTATCAAATATTTCAGAAATGAAAGAGACTGCTATCTAGGCAATCTCAATCAACTAGGCAGGTTGATTTCTCGTCCAATCTATTTATTAAGATTTGGAGAACTTCATAAATTAAATTTTAATAATACCTCATCAATAACAAATGCCTAATTAGAACAGAATGAAACATAAACAAATAGAAAAACTGGAAGACAAACTTGACCGTTCGTAAGATCTCCTGATAGAGAAAACCTTTGTTGATTTAGTGGTAGACAAAAGTTCATAGAAGGAAAGGTCGTTAGCCCTGATCATTTAAAAATAATAGATTGGTGAATGCAGAAAAATTACTGAATAAGAAAGTATGTGTGGTAAAATATGAGAGAGTCAGTTTTATAAAAAGCAAATTAAAAAAATCCCAAGAAAAGAGTACACTTAATTATGTAAGTAATAATAGTAAAAAGACAGAAAATTAAGTATGGCCTATTTACTTGTTTCTTCTATTGTATCCTCCAGTTAGATTCTAAGTTCCACAAGGGCAGAGCCCATTTTCTTGCTCTTAACTTTTTCAACTCAGTATTTAACATGTTACATCTTGGGATGGGGCAGGGATGCTGCTGCTTCTTAGATAGGAATGCAAGAAGGGGAAGACTTCGGTGTGAAGATGAACTCAGGTTGCCTGCGCTGGCTTCACGCTACAGTGGGACATCTAAGTGAGATGTTCAGTGCACATCCATCAGATTCTGCAACTCTGGGGAGAAGTTCAAGCTGGAGATACAGTTTTGAGATCATCAGCATGTAGTAGGTTACTGAAAATATGCAATCTTTACCACCCAAAGGAAAGTGTACAGAGAAGGCACTGGGAAAGAATGCCAAGGAAAGCCAGCCTTTAAGAGAAAGGAGGAGGACGCAAGGAAAAATATGACAGTATTTTTCCACAGAGTTCAGGGAGGAGACTGCTTAGGGGTGTAGGGTGTATTTCACAAAAGGATGCATAATAGGAACATAGTGAATGCTCAAAAAATGTTAACTATTGTTATTATCGAAGAGTAATAGCAGGATGCTTTATTAATATGTTATTGAATTCAGCCAGGGACAGAGTACAGATACAAAAGGAGAGCCAATTTCAAAGCCTTGTATAAAGCTGATGATGGGGAAGAGGAAAAGGGAGGACATGAGAGGGTGGTGATGGGATGAAAGTGAGGTCAGAGGAGAGGAGGAGGAGAGGATGACGCTTCAGCCCCATCACTGAGTGCTGCCTAGCGCCAGGTCTTGTTCTCAGTGCTGTGACTGACAGTCTCACCACAGCCCTACAAAGCACTATGTTTATCCACATTTTACAGTTGAGGGAACTCAGGAAAAAAAGTTCCAGGAACTTGCCTCACATTTTCTGTTACTAAGGGCTGAACACAGATTTGACACCAGGCATTTTGATTCTTGAGTCCATGTGCTTAATCCCTTCTCTTTACAGCCTCTTACTTATATGAGCAATCACAGTAAAATATTTTTCTCTCTTTTTTAAAGCCAAATCTGGAGTGCAAAAGTCTCTTTCCAAGGTGATCTTAGCACACACTGCTGTTAGTTGATAGCACAAACTGCGTTGCAGTGAATTGAAGACACCTGCAGGGCTGCAGATGTAGTGTAATGCAGTCAAGGCATCAGGAAAAGCAACAGAGCCTATTTTAGAGACTGTTTTTAACCCACACCAGGGATATGAGCAATGACTCCATCACATGTGACCATGACTCTCATTTATCAGATGGGAATGCAAATCTCATCAGACTTTTTAAAGTGAGAAGATTCAGAATACCCACAATTGAAGTAAAAGTGAATCATTTTGATTTTAGTGTTATTTGGTATAATTCTCAATAAAAATATGAAATGATATTAAACATTTTAAGGTAAGCATCTGGATAAACTTTTATTAACAAACAAGCTTTTAAATACTGGCAGTTTTTTCCTAAAATAATTACTACAAGAATATCAAGAAAAATGTCTTTTGTGAGGTTAAATTAATATAGTTATTTTTGTAAGGATAAGATAAGATAGTGCTTTATGGAATTGATCCCTGGGAGAGGCACTCTTATCACAAAAGCAAAAAAAAAAAACAAGTTGGTTTTGCTCTTCCACGAAGTGTTGGATCGATCATTGTTGTTATTCTGCTGCTAAGTCATGTCCTGCTGTTTGCAACCCCGTGATCTGCAGCACCCTAGGCTTCCCTGTCCTTCACCACCTCCCAGAGTTTGCTGAAACTCATGCCCATTGAATCAGTAATGCCATCCAACTATCTCATCCTCTGTCACCTGCTTCTCCTCGTGCCCTCAAATCTTCCCAAGCATCAGAGTACGCAAGACTCAGCACTCAGGAAATTCTCATGAATCATTTTGTTTTCTCCACTGACCATACCTCCCTGCCCCACCCTCCGCCCCAGCAAGTAGCTTCTCATTCTTCTCCATGAGCTCTTTTTTTATGCAGGCTTACTTAATTATATTTCATCCTAGCCCTTTCACTCTTTGAAGCCAGCTGGCATTTCCAGGGTATCAAAACATTTATGCTACAAAATGTAAGTCTCTTTAAGGAGGGATTTTTTTTCCTATTAAGAAAATTTTAAGTTTTCTCCGTATTATAAATGTTTCTGAGAAACAAATATTTGCTATTCATAACAAATCTCTTACTATAAGTCAGATAAAATGAAGATAAAATACATTTTTTTTGGTGGTACCTATGATTCTTTAGGCATACAACCCATCTGAAATAGACTGAATAACAGACTCCGAAATATGTCCCTGTCAAGTCCTTGCAAACTGCGAATGTTGCCTTATAGGGCAGAAGGGGCTTGGCAAATGTAATTAAGTTTAAGATCTTGAGGTGCAAGGTTACCCTAGGTAAGGAACCTTGTAACAGAGACTCTGGAAGAGTAAGGGTCACAGTTGAAAGTGATGTGATGATGGAAACAAAGAAGGGAGTGATGTGCTCTGAGGCTGGAGAAAGGGAATGCAAGCAGAAAACTCCAGGTGACCCCTAGAAACGGAAGAAAGCGTGGAAATGAACTCTCTTGCAGTGCATTCAGAAAAACCAGCCATGACAGACAATCTGTGGTGACAGTGTGATTTATTTGGGGATCCTTGGGTCACACAGTATGGTTGTCTACCATAGCTACATGACCGAGCCCCAGGAAAAACTCTGATTGCCAAGGCCAGAGTGAGCTTGTCTGGTTGGGAGTACTCTGTACACTGTATATTGTCACATATCTTTGTTGGGAGAAATAAGTGCTGTCTGCATGACTCCACTGGGACAGGACCACCGGAAGCTCATGCATGGAATACTCTTGACGTATGTGCCTCTTCCCTTTGCTGCTTTTTAATTTGGTGAATTATTCAACCTGAGAGTGTTCTTGGGGAAACTCAAATTTGCCTTTGGTGCCAGAAGTGCACTTGAGGACCCCCAAGCTTGCATTAGGTGTCAGAAGCGAGGGTGGTCTTGGGTGCTTCTTCATTCTTTGCACTGGCTCCTAGCCCTCCTGGCCCATTGATGTGGTCTGCTAAGTTCGAGCTGTGCTGAGGTTTGGACTCTTCCGGGATGTTGTCTAAGGCTCAGTAAACAGCTACTCTCCTTCTGCCTTTGGGACTGATTGGAATAGTTCTTTTTATCTTTGCTTTCTGCTATCATCTCCCTGCTATGTAATTATGAGCACTCAGAAGGTAGGGAAATATTGGAGGTGACGGGGAGTGATCAGTTAGTTTTAAAAAATGCTGTACAGCCACATTTCTCTTCTAGAAAAATAATTACTAAAACTACAAAAAGAATCCTACAAAATACTCTTTCTTTTCTAGGTGGCCTTCTCATCCTCCTCCTATCCACCCACCTCACCATGGGTCTGCATCCTGAATGAACGTGTTCCTCAAAGACAGTAACTCCCACACACCAAGCGGTATCTAGCTGTGTGGGTGAGATATTCTCCAGCCTCTCCAAAGCTGTGTAGGTAAGTCTGGCTGAAGTTACTGCCGCCATCATCTGGGGTGTGCTGTTTGTTCCTACAGGAGGTTCTCCATCCTTGCTAAGTCACCTGTGTTGGCAACACTTCTTGCCTGGGATGAACCTCCGTTGGGCCTCACATAGCAGATCCTGCACCACCCATTGCTTCAGGCAGTAGACAGTGTGGGCTGGGTCCTGCCGTGAGCTACAGCCACAGCTTCCTCCTCCTGAGGGTCGGTGAGAAGCCTGACCTCATGTCGTGGGGGGAAAACAGTCTAAAAACCCTGGGTCTTTTTAGGTTCTGTGTGACTCCACTCCATGGACCCGCTCTAGTTTCTGAGACTGTCTCAGTTAAAAGATTAGTAGCTATGGTTTCTATTTAGGAACGCAGTCTACCATGTGATGTGATGTCCATCCTTCCCTCAAGCAAGCCAAAAGGAAAAAAATGGTGCAGCTGTTCTTAAGTTCTCAGAAATTCTAGGATTGAGCAATGCCCTTCATGGATTGGCTGACCAACAGGATATGGGAATTTAGGAAAGCTGCAGATGAGGAATCTTTCATAAACAAACAAACAAACAAAAAACGGAACTTGAACTACTGGGAGTGATGGTATGGATGAGAAAGAATGTAGTCATTTCATCCTTGACCAAGATGGTAACATCCTCTCTCAATAAAGGATTATAGGCAATGGATTAACCAGTTAATGGGTTAACTAATAGAAGAAACCAGGAAAATGTCCAAACCGATTTACCAGCCGTTAAGACTGCAGCAGTTGTAGCATCCTTTCAAAAACTGACCACTCAAAGATTGCTCTGCAATTACTCCATTTCTTTCCTTTGGAGTTCCTTTTCCTAAATGGAAGTTGCTAGTAATGGAACTAAGGAAAAGCATTCATGTCCTCTCCTGGACAAGACCGAAGAAAGCAGTCTCCCTTTCCTGAGTGGCGAGCATGATGGCCAACTACAAGTATCAAAGATGGAGACCAGGGGGTGGAGGAGAAAAGCGGGCCTTCTCATGTACCTGCTTGAATATATTCATTTCCATAGATCCCATTTCTAAAGAGTTTTAAAGGGTTGGTGATTTGATTTTTTTTAATTAATTTTATTGGTTTTGCCACATATCGACATGAATCTGCCACAGGTATACACGTGTTCCCCATCCTGATTTGATTTTTAAATGGTAAAGAAATTCCTTCAAAGGTATAATTAGGAGGTCAGAGGTATTCTGGGCATAAAAGGTTGGCCCAGCCCCAGGACAGAACTATTTACCTTATGGGACCTTGTCTGGTTAGAGGAAGTCCTGACTGACTCCTGTGAGTGATCTTCCTACTTACTCAGGAGTGTGGGACTTTATTCACTTGGCTTTGGGGCTTAACCCAAATCACTGACTCAATGGACATGAGTTTGAGTAAGCTCTGGGAGTTGCTGTTGGACAGAGAAGCCTGGTGTGCTGCAGTCCATGGAGTTGCAAAGAGTCGGACGTGACTGAGTGACTGAACTGAACTGACTTGGGGCTTAACAGGACAGAATCCAGGAGCTGACACTGCCAGCCTTGGCACTAGTGGCTGCATCATTAGTGAATTATTTGACATTTTAGCAGGCACTGGCATGTCAATTTGGGGTTTTATATACCAGATATCAATATTTTAGCAATCTTTGTAAGAAGTTCTTTTCCTTTGCCAAATATTTGAGAGGAAAAATTCTCCTGAAATGTTAAAATTAAAAATTTTAAAGGCAAAAGCAACATTTTATTGCTTAATGAAAAGAAGAAACTAATCTGAAAGTTTGGACTTCTGGAGAAAAGTGCTAATCTTTTTGAGTAAATGTACATGAGTCCTATTTTGCACATTGCACATTGCTAATTCTTATACCATTTCTGACTTGAGATCTAAGTCTAAACTTAGACACTGAATTACTCAGATAATGGATGTGACTGTGTCTCCGTAGGATGGCTGTGGTATTTTGAGTATAGTGTTGAATTATTTTGATCATTCATGTTAATACATTCATTCAGTGTATTGTGATGCTCTCTTTCTCATCCACTCTCATGTTTCTCTGTATCCTAAAGAACATTTATGTCTCAAGATATTATCATAGGTATTTTTGTTGGAAGAAAGGAGAATTAGAGGACTGTTTATAGAAAGAAAGAAAGAAAGTGAAGTCATTCAGTTGTGTCCGAGTCTTTGCGACCCCATGGACTGTAGCCTACCAGGCTCCTCCCTCCATGGGATTCTCCAGGCAAGAGTACTGGAGTGGGGTGCCATTTCCTTCTCCAGGGGATCTTCCCGACCCAGGGATCGAACCCGGGTCTCCCACATTCCAGGCAGACGCTTTAACCTCTGAGCCACCAGGGAAGCCCCGAGGACTGTCTATAGTCACCCTAAATTTGAGAAACTATGACTTAAAAGTTAAACCGATTTCTTTGCAGAAAGACTTCTCCAAAGACTTCACTACACTATGTGTATGCTTTGAATCCCTATCACTTCCCTCTCTCTTTTTTTTGGGGGGGGGGGGTAGAATATCTGTTAATGTTATTCAGGATACTTTTCCTATAAGAAATTTGGGAAATACTATTCAGTTTAATCAAGATGCAGTTGGTTTAATCACAGCTAGAGGATTTTGGCCTCTCACCAGATGACTGTAAAAGTAAAGCCCTAGAACAACTATTATCTCCTTTTTTGGAAGGTCATATGAGAGAGATATCTATTTGTCTCAGAGTGTATCGTATGCCCTTTTAAAGAAAGAGGAAAATGATCCAGGGGACCCCTGAAGGGCCCTGTAATTCTTTGGCTTTAGGATGCAGACTTTTAGAACATTTTATCAATTAATATACCTTTGACAAGGTTAGACTAAATCTTAAAAAGCGTATTTGTTATCTGCTCTTTTATAACAGTTTCTCCAACAAAGTAGTGGTTGAAACAACAATGATATTATATCAGCATTTGCATGAGTCAGCACTTCAGGAGTGGTTTAGCTGGATTGTTCTGGCTAAGAGTCTCTTATTAAGTTGCAGTTAGGACACAAACAGGGACTTCCATCATCTTCAGGCTCGACTGGGCTTGGAAGGTCTGCTTCTGAATGGCTTACCTATGTCTGTTGGCAGACGAGCTCCGTTCCTCACCACATGGGCCTCTGCTTAGGCTGCTTGAGTGTCCTCAGGACATGACAGGTAGCTTCATCTACTGTGAGTGCTCTGAGAGAGAAAGTGAAGAGGAAGCCTTTGCCCTTTTAAATCTAGTCTCTGAAGTTGTGTGCTGTCACTTCCGCCCTATGCTATTTTTTAGAAGTGAGTCACTAAGTCTGCTAAATCAAGGGGGGAGATTTAGGTTTCAGTCATTTATGGAAGAAGATCAGTGAATGGGAGCATATTTTAAAGCCAAAACAGAAGGTTGAAATAATAAGGACATGAGAAGGGGCAAGATAAGGCAGTGCCAGAATTATTTAGCTCAGCATCTTTGTGACACGGTCAAGGGTCTGCACTCTTTCCCCTTTCTGTTCCGCCACGTTTGGTGCCTTGACTTTGTGCTCCAGTTAGGCCCACACAGAGTTGCCAGATGACTGGACAAGTACTGGCTACCATATCCAGTCACAACATCCAGCAGGAAAAACGGTTTTGTCTTCCTTGTGATGTGATTTTTGGGTAAGAAAACCTTTTCTGGAAGCCTTCAATGATTTCCTGTCTTAACTACCTGACCAGAACTGTATCACCTACTCAAATCACAGGCAAGCGGAGTGGCATTGCCGTGAATGGCTTACATAAATCGGGATGCGTTCCTGAGCTAGAGACCAGGAGCTAGCTTGTCCTCAGGTGGACACTGAAGTAAATTAAGAGTTCCCTTTGCAAGAAAGAGAGGGAAACACTATAAGCTGGTAGTTAGCTTTGGATCCGTGATCTCCTTCCATGACGGTCTTCTAATCACCATGCCTTGTGAGCAGGACAAGAGTGCCTCTTCTGTGGAATGTAAAGGGTTATACTTTAGACAGAAGGTCAAGTCCAAGTAGCCCCTCAGTAACTCTTAATATAATGCTCATTCTAGTTAAAATAAGTAAAAATTCAGAAAATATAATCTCAGAATACATCTTTAATAATATTCAGTGTTGGTGGAAGAGAGGGGTCATTTGCTCGCCCGCCTTTTCACACCCCGCGTTCCTTCCACTGCTCTTGCTCAGTCAGAGACCGCGGCAGGCCACTGGGGCCGCAGGCTGATGCTCTTGCCTCTCTGTTATCCTGAGCCCTGCAGAGCTATTCAGGGTGATTTCAGCATCGCTCACCCAAAGCACATCTCCACAGCAGTTCATTCGTCATGTTTCATCTGTGCTCTGTTTTAGTCATTTCATGGAGTTTTTACAATTGCTTGACAGTTTCTCAAGACAAATTCAGGGGAACAGAAGAAAGAGGAAAGAGTAGAAATAATCTTCTTCTCCTGGGAGAAAGGCTAAACTTGCTTAGGTACAAAGATATTTGGTTAGATACTTTGCATTTAATAGTTTTTTTTTTTTTTCCCCCTCTCTTTCTCTCACTCTTTCTGCCTTTCTTTCTTTTCTTTCTTTCACTTATTTGGCTTTGAGGTCTCCGAGGGCTTCTGTTTCCCTATCATTCAGGGGGCAAGTGAATGACTGGGAGTGGAAAACTCTGTCTGGCACACAGAAATTGCCTTGACAAATTGAATAACAGCAGATCCAAGACACATAATTAATTCCTTAAAGATTTTGCCTGAACTGAAAATGTATAAAGATTGGTGTGCAGATTTCTCATTTCCTACAGAATGTTGTGTCAGTCATACACATGCTAAGAGAAGGAAAGGAAGATTTCTATTTAAAGTCAACTTGACAGTGATCAGGGAATTTAACTTCAAAGTGTCTAAATATTTGTGGCCAGCTTAAGCTCCTCCTTACCAGCTCAAGCTCCCAGGTAAAGAATCGGCCTGCAAAGCAGGAGACCTGGGTTCAATCCATGGGTCAGAAAGATCCTCTGGTGAAGGGAATGGCAATCCACTCTAGTATTTTTGCCTGGAGATTTCTATGGACGAGCAGCCTCGTGGACTACAGTCCATGGGGTAACCCGCAAAGAGCTGGACACGACTGAGCGATTAACACTTTCTAACAAGCTCCTTAGATGTGGTGAGGAAAGTCCCTTACTGGAGCCAGGCCTCTGCAGAGGTGGCTGTAGGTGTTGGCTCCAGAAGCTCTCAGGCTGATTTCATGGGGGGTCAGGGAGGGGGTGGAGGGAGTGGAGACTTGGGGACTCCCTAACCCATTGGCTTTCCCCTTTAAAATGGATTGGCAAAATTCCTTAGTATCTTTCTGTTTGCCTTTCTTTGGATCATATATTTGCTCTAAATACCATAGCACTTCATAAAATAGTCACATTATTTCACAATTACATATAATATTTTGTCAAGATTAATTTGGAACCAAAGGCATTGTAGGGCCCCCTAAGAAAGTTAAGCTGCTGGCAAAGACAGAGATAAATGTGTAATATAAAATGTTGCACCATTTGCTGCATGTTCCTTTTCCTTTTGTTGTGGAGAGGGTGGGAGCACCTCTACCATATTGGCCCTGATTGGCTCAAACTCTCGGTAAGAACATCTATGTCTGTCCGTCATTTATCTCTCTCTCTCTAATGGAAAATATACTTATAATAGAAAATATGCATATAAAGAGTTCTGCATTAGATATAGCTCTAGAATAAGTTTTGTTTGTTTGTTTGTAACTGGAATACATGCTCCAGTGAGATTTTTCAGTGAATATGTAAGCTGGGTTCATTTTAAGGAATAAACTTCTGTTTTTTAACTTCTACATTTGTTCTTCCTAAACGGGCCACCTGAGAATGAACCTGTGGTCTATGGGTTCTCTGTCTCCCTTTTTACAGTTGCCTCCCTCCACTTTAGTGGTCCTAAGTTTGACCGTGATGCCTTGCTCAGGACTCAGGACTTGAATGTCAAGGTGCCAAAGGGAGAATTTGAGACTTCACAGCTCATAAGGAAGCATTGTGTGAGGAAAATAAAGAGAAACTTCTAGTGGAAAGATCTGAAAGGAGAAACACATTATTTGCTTCAGGCTTCAGACTCAAGGAAAGGCTCCATTTCTGTTAGAACTTGAATTCAGAATCAGTTGGTTAACCCAGAGACACAGATTAATATATGCATTTCAATTAAATATAAAGTCAGACTTTTTTTTGCTGACAAAAATGGTCTGTTTTGCCTAATTGATTTGAAACTGAGAACTTTGCCATTTTCCTTTTAAGGATACACAGTTTCTATAAATTAAAATAGCTAAATCTGAAGCTTCAAGATTTTGAGGAATATATTTAAAGCATGTATATTGTATGCCAGAAATCACAACATTTTCAACTGTTTAAATTTATGATAAAAATTCTAGATGTTAGAAATCTGTGGCATGTAGATAGTTTGCAAAATTCTTTTAGGGGATGTTTGGGCAAAAGTATTTGAAGACTACTGCCTGAGAGTGTCATATTATCTTAGGGCGGGGCAGAACAGGAGGAGTCCATCACAAAATTGTCCAGAAAGGAAGTCTCTGGCGTCTGGGCCTTCTCCTCTCTCTGCTCTGCCTTTCCTTTGAAGCTTTCCTCACAGAGGTCTCTGGCAGCCAGGGTTCCCCAGTCCAGTTTCTATAGTCCTTGCTGCTGCTAAGTCGCTTCAGTCGTGTCCGACTCTGTGCGACCCCAGAGACAGCAGCCCACCAGGCTCCTCCGTCCCTGGGATTCTCCAGGCAAGAACACTGGAGTGGGTTGCCATTTCCTTCTCCAATGCATGAAAGTGAAAAGTGAAAGTGAAGTCGCTCAGTCCTGTCCGACTCTTAGCGACCCCATGGACTGCAGCCTACCAGGCCCCTCCATCCATGGGATTTTCCAGGCAAGAGTACTGGAGTGGGGTGCCATTGCCTTCTCCATAGTCCTTGCACTTCCATCCTATTCTGGGTTTCATTTCTACAGAGCCCTGACCTCCAGGAGCAGGGATCTAATTGTTCAACTCACCTTTTTTTATTTATTTCAGCTTACTTGTTTGTTTGGTTCCCTGGGTCTTAGTCACAGCGTGCAGGATCTTCAATCTTTGTGGCCATATGTGGCGTCTTTGGTTGCAGCCTGAGAACTTTTAGTTGCAGCACATGGGATCTAGTTCCCTAGCCAGGAATCAGAACTGGGCACCCTACTGGGAGCTCAGTGTCTTAGCCACTAGACCACCAGGGAAGTCCTTTTAAAAGTTTCTACTAGCTTAGTGACCATTCTTCTTTGCCCATTCTGTGGTTTAGAAAGTTCCCCATCTTTTGAGTCTTGATTGGAGGCTGAACCCATCTCGCATGATAAAATCTAAAAGTTTCCTATATTCCCTTTCCCAACTCCTTCTACTAAGTGATATCACTTCTAAGTACTTGACAAGTAATAACTCATATAATCCTTAATAACAGCTATCATAATATATAACCCAACTATAATAGTCTTAAATTTAGTAATCTTCATTAATACCTGTGAAATTGGTACCATTATTATCAAATTAGTCTTCCCTGGTGGCTCAGTGGTAAAGAATCCACCTGTATTGCAGGAGACACAAGAGACGAGATAGGTTCAATCCCTTGGTTGGGAAGATCCCCTGGAGGAGGGCGTGGCAACCCACTCAAGTGTTCTTGTCTGGAGAATTGTACGGACAGAGGAGCTGAGTGGGCTACAGTCCACAGGGCCTCAAAGAGTTGGACACAACTGAAGCAACTGAGCACGCGCACATTATCAAATGGATACAGGAGGGGACTAACTGGAGCCTGCAGAGACAAAGTAACTTGCTCATGGTCGCACAGCAAGTAACTGGATAAGCCAAGCTTCGAATCCAAGGAATCTGACTCTAGAATCTCAGTTCTAAGTCACCAGGCAAAGGCACATGGCCCAAGTTCACACAATCAGGTACAGTCAACGCAGACTGTTTTTCAAGAGCTGGTGCCTCAGAGAAGCAGTGACAGGAGATTCCATGTGGGACCGGGGAGGACCACTGTGGCCACCGCTTGGACTGTCTCAGGGCAACATGCCGATGATGGGCCAGTGGTAGCAACTGGGGTCCAGGGTTGGCAGCGTGGAGTGCCAGCAGGGACAGCTGTGGACCCCTGCTGGGGTATGATTGTGACTGTAGCTTGGGCCACGCAACGTTCTATGAGGTTCTCTCTCTTTCCTGGTGGTCCTGGAAAAGTTACTGTCTATCGTCTGTCTCTTTATCTATCATCTACAACACTCTCATAACTATACAGTATATAGCTCCTTATGTCAGTCAGAATAGGCTCCTACTGCTTGCAACCAAGGACCCTGCTGGTGATATTTTAAAGGTGAAGATGGGTGCTTTTTTCTGCTTGTGTCTTTCTTGGCTCTCAGCAAAATGACAAACACAGAGCAGGTGCTCAGAACACATTTCTTACGTGAACAATGAGCTGATGCACAACCAGATGTTAGTGGTTGGTAATGACTTAAAGGGGTAACACTTCTAGTAATATTAGCCTTTAGAGGTAGGCCCTTAATGTCCCAAGGCACTAGTTGCAACCCATTAATGGGCCCTGAAATCAATTTAGTTGCTTGCTGCTAGCATTTTTATAAATGAAATAGACTCAGTTATAACAAAACAATGGAAAACAAAGCACATCAGAGGTAGGAAGAATAAGTATTATTTCACAAATATTTGTTTTGATTATGTTTAAATTTTGTTTATATGTGCATGTGTTGGCATATATTAGGTTGTGTTGTTACTATGGGCCAGAAAGATTTGAAAACCATAGTCGTAGGGTAGATGTTGCTATTGGTCAGTGTCACATCTCCTGGCAGAAGATAAGAGGGACGGATTGGGAGACAGGGTTCTGAATTGCCTCAGTAATTATCTGTATCATAAAACACAAGATATATGTGAATATTCACTCATACTCTTTAAGGAGGAAAGAGAAGGCGACAGTTCACAGTTAACCTCTCACTCACTTTCCCTGCACACAAATGCTTTTTGAAACAAAGCATATTTCTCATTCATCTATTCTAGACTACAAAGTAGCTATGCCTATGTGAAAGGCTAGTAAACTAGTAGGCTCTGATGTTCAGTTCTCATGAACATTTTCCATATTATATAATCAGCGTATTTTCACATACAAAATATTTACAATAATATGCAAATGTATCTGTACCTATCTTCTGCTCCCCTTCAGCTTAATTCATTTGTGCACTTTAGAACTTAAACAAGTCTTGCATGTGTGTGTGTTTGTGTGTGTGCACACACACGCACCTCTGATGAAAATGTACACCCAGGTGGCCAGTCTTATACTTCTGACCTGTGTCCTTGGGCAAGGCTGCCTGAAGTTTGAGAAGGCTCTCTGCAATGAGGGGACTGGGAAAGATTCTAAAAGAAACACACACACACACTCAAACACACGATAGCAATCATGGAGCTGCAGTTGCAGAGAGAAGCTCTAGTACCCAAATGCTCTTGAGCACCAGTTCCCAAGATGAGGCTGCGCTTTGTGTGTGTCTGTGATCACCTCTTGCAGTGTTACCCAGGCCACTCCAGCCAGTTTTTATTTGGGCTGGTGTCTTAGGTCAGGTTCTCTTGAGACTGATGCTGAAGTGACAGTTCATGTCCAGGTAATTGACTAAGGAAGTACTCCCAAGAGAAGTTGAAAGGAAACGGAGAAAGCAATGTAAGAGAAGAGGAGAGTAAGTTGTGATTTCAGATAGTCTATGGAAGGTAGCTTCACCTCAGAGCTCTCTTGACCTGAGCTCAGAATGTTGGCCTTCCGTTGCCCTGCACCATCAGCCGCTGGTTCAGGACTCAGGGGGATGCAAACTCCCAAGCATGTCCAGCTTCCTGATTGTGCAACTCAATAGCCAGAGGGAGTCTTTGAAAGAATAGTCATTGATGAGTCCACAGAAAGCAATCAACAAGAAAGCCAGCACAAAAGGGGTAATCTGAGGGCATCGGCCTGGAGTGATGGTATTTGCTAGCCCTGGTTTGAGTGGTTGGTTATCTATGTCTTAAAGTGAAAAAGTGAAAGTGTTAGTTGCTCTGTCGTGTCCAACTCTTTCCGACCCCACACGCTGTAGCCAGCTAGGCTCCTCTGCCCATGGAATTCTCCAGGCAAGAATACTGGAAGGGTAGCCATTCTCTTCTCCAGGGATTGAACTCGGGTCTCCTGCATTGTAAGTGGATTCCTTACCATCTGAGCCATCAGGAAGCCTATGTTTACAATTAAAAGGACTTTTGTTCATGCATGGACATAGTTCAAGAGAATAATCAGAAAGAGCAAGAGTTTTACAAAAATGGAAAGACCACTCCCTGAGAGCAACTTTAGGGCACGTTTTTAAGTTCATATCAGAGAAAGTTACATATATGTTTAAACTTCTTAAGCTTCCCTAACCACCTAAGATGGAAATGTTCTGCCTTAGAGATGTATTCTGTGAGCAAAGAGGAACAGAAGCCAAGAACTCACTTTTGCAGTAAGTGCTTCAGCTAAAGACATACCAGTCCTTATGCTTAGAAGGCTCTTTATGCTGATCCCTGGATCTGAAGTGGGAATGTGGCCCTTAGCCTAGAGCCCATTTTTGCACCTGATTGTCATTTCCATTTAAATTTTTTTCTGCCAATGGACTCAAATCTAAAAGTGCCGTTGACCACTGAAGAATCTTACATTTTTATGCCTATGGATGGTTACACTCCATTTGTCTCCTAATTCAGACTGGACATGCTTTTAATTTTTAGAGTACATCTGTGGCTTGACTTGAATTTATGATGACCTCCTCCATCATAAGGTAACTTTAAGTGGTGATGTTATTTCAATGTGAAATGTCTTCTACTTCCCTTCCCTTGCCCTGCCCTTTTGTCTTTTGTAGTAATAGCACCATCCCTGTAATCAGAGCCAGAGATGGGAAAAGAATAGAACTTGGAAATTGCCCCTTCTCTCCTGTGAAGAAGAAAATCTTGTTTTCAGCACCCATCCCTTCTCTTCCACTCTACTTTCTGTTAGTTCCTTCTTTTGGCTTCTGGTTCTCTGTCTCTTCTGGCCATTTAGTGTCCTCATCTTATTCCTTGGTCATATGGTACATTGAAATATAGACTCACCCCCCCGCCACCGCCCCGGTAATCTGCTGCTGCTAAGTCGCTTCAGTCATGTCCGACTCTGTGCGACCCCATAGACGGCCGCCTACCAGGCTCCCCCGTCCCTGGGATTCTCCAGGCAAGAGTACTGGAGTGGGGCACCATTGCCTTCTCCACCCGGTAATCTTGGAAGATGTCATTTGAATCTTCTTAAACTTCCTTTTCTCCCATCAAAATTAACCTATCCTGAGTTCTATCTATACAAGATTGTTCTTTCTGCTATGTGATAGCTTGATGGTCTTGTCACCTAGTCTATGGTAATAGATTAAAGACAACATACTAATTCTTCATCTCCTGAAAACACCTGCAAATTTTAAGGGGAATATTCTTATGACTCCCTCAATAATGAGACAGTATAGGAGAAAGTGAAATCTTACTTTTGGAATTAAATGGACATTGGATCAAATCCATCTCTCTTCCTTATTTCCCAAGAGATCATCCATAGTTATTTAACCTCTCTGAACCTGCCTAATCTACCTTTTAACACCCATAAAAAAAGGATATTTGGACTCTGTGGGAGAGGGAGAAGGTGGGATGATTTGGGAGAATGGCATTGAAACATGTATAATATCATATATGAAACGAGTCGCCAGTCCAGGTTCGATGCCCAATACTGGTTGCTTGGGGCTGGCGCTCTGGGACAACCCAGAGGGATGGTATGGGGAGGGAGGAGGGAGGAGGGTTCAGGATGGGGAACACATGTATACCTGTGGCGGATTCATGTTGCTATATGGCAAAACCAATAAAATATTGTAAAGTTTAAGAATAAAATAAAATATATAAAAAAAAGGATACTAGCACTTGTCTTCCATATTTTTGGAGCTATTTACTTAAAAAGTATAAAGAGTACCCAGGTTAGTGTCTGATATACAGGTAGGTGTCTTACAAATTGAAGCTAATATAGTAACAGTATTATAAACCAAGTTATAAAACAATATTGTATTGCTTTGTATTTGTATTGTAAATGCAAATATTGTAAAAGAATATTGTAACTCCAAGTAATGCTGGTAATCTTAATGATCAAATATTTCTTAGATACTCTGTATAGAAGGAAAGAAATAAGTTGTACCTCTTAAATTAGATTCTCCTTCACCTGTGCACAATACTAGCTCTTCTCTAGTCTATATCTACTAGTCAACCATCCATTCATTTATTTATTAACTTATTTATGTGCTTCATGGGGTCGCAAAGAGTCAGTAATGACTGAGCGAACACCACTTTCACTTTCACTAGGTGCCAAAGGCTAGGGTGGGTCCTCTGGAGGGTACAAGACATGTGGCACAGAGGCCCATCTTGGCATGTAATTGAGTGTTTTTTTTTTTTAATAAAAAGTCTAGGTATTTTGGATATTAAAAAGACAAGAAAGAGAATATCTCAATCCCCTCTGAAGTTTGTCCTTGAATATCCAGAGTCAAACAAAAGAGGCACATCTATATCCTTTAGGAAAGTTGAGCGAGAGACCATTTTCAGAGATATGGAGACAATAGACTATAAGTCAAGCTCTAATGGTAAGTAGGGTCAGTATATGGACACAGTAATCTGCATCAGACCAGTGGTCAAGGGCATCAGATGAGCAGAGAGAAGAACAAGGCTCTGAGTGGGTGAAGTGAGGAGGTTCAATAAGCAAACCCAAGTCTGCTTGAAATGTGACCAGGGAGACCCTAGCCCGTCTGCTGTGGTGGTTTCAGTCACTTACGGGGCCACACCAGACTGCATGACGGAGTCAGAGAGAAGAGGCTGATGAGCAAAGAGCAGAAGAAAAAGGCTGCAGAGTGTTGCTATGGCAACTTGTACCAACTCATAAGCTGGGAAGAAAATTAAAGTGGCCAAAAGGTTTAAGATCTGCTCTAGTTTAAATACTGGCTATTCTAGCATAAAATTTACAATTTCAGAGACACTTAATGTACTAGATTTACGTCTTTACAAGGCAGATGGTGCAGTGCTTTCACCCAAACTCTGGAGGCAGAAAGACAGGAGATCACATTTTGTCCTTGCCTCTTATCAGCTGTGTACCTTTTGGCAAATTATTTGAGTTCCCACTAAGTTATGTTATGTGTAAAATAAGGTGAAGCCTAGAATTTGCTCATGGGGTGGTTTGGACACTGAACGAAAGGCTGTTTGGTTGTGTCTTAGCACGGTGCTTGGCTCACAGTAGCTAGGCAATGTGTGTAAACTATTCTGAATTTGGATTCTACATGTATGTCTAGAGGTCTCCTCAAGCTTATGTAATCTGACCTGTCATATGGTTGTACCTATTTTTATGTCTTTAGCTGGTCATAAAAATAACTTTTAGACCCTAGGACTAGAGTCAAAAAGAAGCCAAATTGAGCCTGAAGAATAGCAGCATGCTTACGACCCCTTTAATCTCTTTGACATCTCATTTTCTCTCCTACTTGTGAATTATTTATGTGATCTGTACTTTGGGGAAGAAGTCCAAACACATCTCTGTCTCCCTCAGACTCCTGGAGGATCGGTCCAAGGTCCAGAAGGATTTCTGCCACATGGTAGATGCTTACTCAGGGTTTGTCTGCATGGATGGATGGCATTGGAAATGTGGATGATAACCATGCAGATACTTGGGTTTTGTTGGGTTGAACTAGTGAATAGGTAATGTTTCTGAGGAAATGCATAAACTAAAATATATAAATAAAAATATAAAATATAAAAATATGTAAATATATATAAAATATATTAAAAATATGAAAATAAAGAAAGTAAATAGGTCGTTATTCATCATTTTACTCAGAAAAACTCAAGAAGTAGCATCTGTGTGGCAGACACCACTCTGCACGCTGGAGGTTCTCAGAGCAGTGGGTAAAGGGATGGTTTCTAGAATAAGGAACCAGTGTCCCTGCAGTGCTAATTAGAACTGACACTGGTGGTGATAAAGTGGCATCCCGGAGGTGCTCTGTTCTGCCGGGGGATACCTTTCTGAAGCATCCAGGACCAAGAAGGGGCTGAGGTGGTGGGAGGCCATTTGGGGGATGCACAACAGGAGCTATACATGGACTTATTAGAAATTATAATTTAATATTTGGAACCCTGTGTTTTAGAAACCTGGGTACACGAATGTATTATGGCAGTGAACAAGATAGACAAGGTTCCTTCCTCAGGGGGTTTTCTTTTCAAGAGTTAGCCGTCAGAGGGCTCATCTCCTGGGAGAACTGTGCGTTTCTTACAGTCCCAGAGGCCAGGTTCCTCAGCTTCCCAGCCTGGGGCTTTGATGGTGCCAAATAGCATCATGCTGAGACCCACAAAGACTTCCCAGGTGTGCTGGTGGTAAAGAACCCTCCTGCCAACGCAGGAGACATAAGAGACACAGGTTCGATCCCTGGGCCAGGAAGATTCCCTGGACGAGGGCATGGCAACACACTCCAGTATTCTTGCCTGGAGAGTCCCATGCACAGAGGAGCCTGGAGGGCTACAGTCCATAGGGTTGCGAAGAGCTGGACACGACTGAAGCAACTTAGCAGGCACTAGACCCACACGTGGCAACATTCTTGTCCTCAGCACCTTTCATATTTTTTGAATTTTATCTTTGATACCATTTACAATTTACTTCAAATTTCTTTTCATGGAGAAAGCCAGTTATGATAAGTGTGTGGGTCCTTCTGAATTTTTCACTTCTTAAGGTTTTTTGTTGTAAGGACACTCTGCTAACCTATCCCTCATAATAAAAACAGGAGACAATTAATCCCATACATTGACCCTTTTGTAATATTCCCTGTGAGAACTCTGATTATAGAAAAAAGATGATTTAACTTAAACTCTTATAGAAAAGTGGCAAGTATTTTTTATTCAGTCTATATTTGTAAACATTTAAAATGCTTCCAACTTCTTAAAATGAATGTCATCTTTTGTTGGTATCCAGAATGAAAATTCAGGGAGGTAAATGGGCATTTTAACCATTAATTTCACTAGCTGAAGATAACTGAATTTAAGGAAATGAAAAAATATAACATCACTCTGAAAGCGAAAGTGTTAGTCAGTCAGACATGTCCGACTCTTTGCAACCCCATGGACTGTAGCCTGCCAGGCTCTTCTGTCCATTGACTTCTCTAGGCAAGAATAATGGAGTGGGTAGCCATTCCTTCTCCAGGGGATCTTTCTGACCCAGGAATCAAGCCTGAGTCTCTTGCATTGCAGGCAGATTCTTTATCATCAGAGCCACCAGGGAAGCCCACTCTGTGTCTGCACGCTCAGTCACTTCAATCGTGTCTGACTCTTTGCGAACCCATGGACTGTAGCCCACCAGGCTCCTCTGTTTATGGGAGGACTGGACTGAGTTGCCATGCTTCCTCCAGGGGATCTTCCCGATCCAGGGATCAAACCCATGACTCTTATGTCTCCTGCATTGGCAGGCAGGTTCTTTACCACTAGCACCAGCTGGGAAGCCTGAAGCCTGCTCTAGTCTACAACAAATTCAGTAATTCATATTCTTTTGTAATTGTGTATTATATGATAACTAAATTACATTGTGCTCTTCTGAGACTTACTAAGTCAGTCCTATACATGGAAATAAAGAAGTCCCAGATAAAGCTGTGGTCCAGACATTTAATCATAAATGCCTGCTTAATCCACAAAAGGTGAGTTTTGTGGTTAGAGCCGCAGGGATGATAATGCAGTGATGGCAGAGCCATCTGCATGCAGTTCTGCCTCCCATGCTCATCGCAAAACTGTCAGATGAACTGTTACTGCTAGGCCTGTTATCTGGCATTGACAAATCAAGGCTGAGAGAACACAGCTTGGCATTGAGGCTCTGGGTGGAATTTGTATTAGAAAATGAAAACTTTGACATGTAGATGGGATATTTGATATGTAAACCATTAGAAAAATGTAAGTGGGGATTCACACAAAAGCACATTCCTGCTGTAACCTGCTGTTCAAGTATCTCTCTTCTCTTTTAGTGGTTTTAGATCATGAAGTCCTAGAAGCCTAACATGTTTGCTTCACATGGGGAGAGCAAATTTACACACCAATCCATTTCCCATGGTATCTTGAGCTGCTAAACACAGTTATAGAGAAGCAAATCTTATTCCACTTTGTAAGTGCATTAAAATAGTTCTCCTTAAGACATACTAAATCCTTTAAACAATCATCAATACAAAAATTGAAATTGTTTCAAACACTAATAACAAAACCAAGCCCAGATGTGCAAATTAGTATTTTATTTGTTGTTCTGCATTGATCTCGGGAAGAAAGCCAGCTCAAGGTATATCTTGCACCATCTTAGTTTCTCACAGTAATCTGTCCTCTGTAAGAACAGATACAAGCTCAGTTTTTAATAGCAATTTTAAGAAATAAAACATTTCTTTGTTCTTTGTTTTTAAATTATAGGCTCATCATATTGTATATTCTCTAAAATTTGAGATTAGTTGAGATGTATTAACCTAAGTATTTGTCCTAAACAGTATGCATATTTCCTTTTTGTAGAAGTAGGTCTACTAAATGACTTTCCTGTCTTCTCCCTCGTCTTTCTCACTCTCGATCCATCCCTCTTCTTCCCTTTCTTTCTTTTTCGTTTTTAAACCAACAATATTTATTTATTGGATACTCATTATGTAAGACTCAGTGGTCTATACTTTATTAATATAAAATGCTAGGATGAGATGAAAATGTAATAACTAATATTTATTTGACTTCCCTGGTGGCTCAGAGAGTAAAGCGTCTGCCTACAGTGCGGGAGACATGGGTTCGATCCCTGGGTCAGGAAGATCCTCTGGAGAAGAAAATGGCAACCCACTCCAGTACTCTTGCCTGGAAAATGCCATGGACGGAGGAGCGTAGTAGGCTACAGTCCATGGGGTCGCAAAGAGTCGGACACAACTGAGCGACTTCACTTCACTTCACTTCAATATTTATTTAAATGTTTATTAGATTTTGGTTATTGCAATTATGGAGAATAAAACATGTTTCTGTTATATCATAGGGCTCAGTACTTACAGACGGGGAAGGCAAAATTGCATATTAATTTTTATGGGATTTTTTGTATTTCTGTGGCATTGTTCACATTCCTAAATAGACACTTTTTACTTTGCAGTTCATTTGAGTCTTTTAGTTAAATTATGCTACTGCTTTGCCTAAAACTCTCCCTGGCTCTCTATTTCATCTTAGTAAAAGCTAAAGTTTTCACAATGACCTCCAAGGCCTACACATTCTGCCATGTTGCCTCTCTGAGTTCATTTTTACTATTTTTCCCCCAAGGTGATGGGATATGGCTAAAGTTGTATTAAAACTTTGAGTAAAATTCATAGACTTGAATCCATTTACTATTAACAAGAAAGAATTTAAAAGTTTAATAAACATTCGATTCAATAGACAGCAAACGCAATCAGGCAATCACATTTTACTGATATTTGACTAGTGGGTATGTTGGTAATTTATATTTTCTTCTTTGTACTTTTATGTCATTTTTCACAATATCATTTATTAGATGTAAAATTAGTAAGGAAAACATTTTGTCAATGCAGAATGAGACATTTAAGTTGGGAAAATGGGAGAGCAAAGTTGTTAATAATGATGGAGAGCAAAGTTAGAGTAAACTCACTAAGCATGGAAAAGGAGCAAATATAATTCAATTTGTATAGTCTGTGGCACTGTCTTGGTCATAATGGCATTGCAGTAATTAGGGAAAAGTTAGGATGCCAGCACGGCAGTCTTGGGAAAAGGTTGTCAGCTAAAATAAACACAACCCAAGAAAACAGACAGATAGCATGTTGAACATGGGAGGCAGACACACAAATCTTATCAGGCCTAGAAAATTCGATTACAGAGAAGAAACAGGAAAATATGTTTGGGCTGAGGAACAAGTTCAAATCATCTTTAGGAAAAAGTCAAACAAGAGTTCACTTTTGGTATCATAATGTACTGGCAGAACACTGTCTACTCTCTCAGTACTGAATTAGCTGTCAAAACACTAGTGTTCCAATCCTTTCCCTAACATTTACCAACTCTAGGACAAAGGGCAAATCATTTAATCTCACTGAACAATAGTGTCCTTATTTTAAAATTGGTGTACTAATATCTGCCCTTCCTATGTCATAAACTGTGGTGAAAATAAAATCTTATCAGTATAGGAAATGCCTTGAAAACCACAAAGTGTTATTTAAATATAAGATTTCCTTTATTATTAACAGTATTTACTGGCACTTGTTAGAACCAGATTTGAATCTAATAGAGTAACACCTATCCTTCAAGACCAATAAGAATTTAATAATAGTAAATGAAATGATGACAAAATACATTGAATATTGTAAAAATAGATAGTATTTAATTGTGGGGTCTTGGGCTGTCTGGGACTAAGAATAAGGAATCATATTGTTACCCAAAGAACTATGACTTTCTTTCCACGCCCCTGTCCCCACCCCAGTACCTAATAGATTTGCATTCAATTTTGCATTATAACAAAACCTTTAAAAAGTACACAGGAGTATTTGCCCAAGATTTTTCAGTAAAAAACAAAGTGTAAAGGTCAGTCTGTTTATTAATTGAAATTAAATGAGGCTAATCTTTGCAGAGTACATCATGGGAAACGCTGGACTGGAAGAAGCACAAGCTAGACTCAAGATTGCGGGAGAAATATCAATAACCTCAGATATGCAGATGACACCACCCTTATGGCAGAAACTGAAGAGGAACTCAAAAGCCTCTTTTTTTTTTTTTTCAAAAGCCTCTTGATGAGAGTGAAAGAGGAGAGTGAAAAAGTTGGCTTAAAGCTCAATGTTCAGAAAACGAAGATCATGGCATCCCGTCCCATCACTTCATGGGAAATAGATGGGGAAACAATGGAAACAGTGTCAGACTTTATTTTTTGGGGCTCCAAAATCACTGCAGATGGTGACTGCAGCCATGAAATTAAAAGACACTTACTCTTTGGAAGGAAAGTTATGACCAACCTAGATAGCATATTGAAAAGCAGGGACATTACTTTGCCAACAAAGGTTCGTCTAGTCAAGGCTATGGTTTTTCCAGTGGTCATGTATGGATGTGAGAGTTGGACTGTGAAGAAGGCTGAGCGCCAAAGAATTGATGCTTTTGAACTGTGGTATTGTAGCAGACTGTTGAGAGTCCCTTGGACGGCAAGGAGATCCAACCAGTCCATTCTGAAGGAGATCAGCCCTGGGATTTCTTTGGAAGGAATGATGCTGAAGCTGAAAGTCCAGTACTTTGGCCACCTCATGAGAAGAGTTGACTCATTGGAAAAGACTCTGATGCTGGGAGGGATTGGGGGCAGGAGGAGAAGGGGACGACAGAGGATGAGATGGCTGGATGGCATCACTGACTCGATGGACGTGAGTCTGAATGAACTCCGGGAGTTGGTGATGGACGGGGAGGCCTGGCGTGCTGCGATTCATGGGATCGCAAGGAGTCAGACACGACTGAGTAACTGAACTGAACTGAACTGAATCTTTGTCAATTGTAGGGAAGACATGGAAGGTTATGGGAGGCAGGCCATGAAATATGTAAGTTCATCTTTAGAAAGTGAGGAGATACATTGATTTAAATGGTTGGTGGCTTGTCCTGTGTTGATTACCTATGTAAACACACACTCTGGATATCAGTTGTTTCTGGATTATATATGCTGGTGCTTATCAAATTTGTTCAGACCTCTAGTCTCACGTTCCCAGCTGGTACCTGTTGGACAACTTCATTTAGATGTTTCATAGGCATCTGAAACTTTAACATACCTAAAAAAAGAATTTTTGATTATCCTTCTGAAATCCATTCTTTACCTAGTCTTCCTCATCTTTATACACGAACACCATTCACTCAGTTGTTAAGTCCAAACCTAGTTGCTGCTGTTGCTGCTAAGTCGCTTCAGTCGTGTCTGACTCTGTGCGACCCCATAGACAGCAGCCCACCAGGCTCTTCCTTCCATGGGATTTTCCAGGCAAGAGTACTGGAGAGGGGTGCCATTGCCTTCTCCCCAAACCTAGTTATGACCCTTCATTTCTCAGTTGCCCTCCATGTCTCGAATGTATTGTGGTCACTTTGATTTGTCCCCACCGCTATTAGCCTAGCCCAAGCCACCAGCATCTTTGCATGTAGACCTCTTCAGCAGCCTCCTCCCAGTCTCCCTGTGTCCTCTCCTGCTCCCTGCCCTGAAATCTGTTCTCTGCTTAGCAGCTGAATTGGTCTTTTTGAATAACATAAAAGAAATCATGTCACTTTTTGTTTTAATGGACAAATAGGAATTGCTACTATAGCTTTTTTATCACAATTATAATATAATTCAAACTCCTTATCGTGAGCTGGAGCAGGGCTGATATTCACCCAGGATGCATTGGTACAGCTCTGTGGATTATTTATAGAGGATGCCTAGTCTGAGTGGCCAGTGCTCTTGCTGCGTGAGTTAAATATTTTGCCTATTTCTCCTGCTTCTAAGACCCTATGTGAGCTAGCTGTTCTCAACTAGAGAGTCTCAAATGTTCCGAGGGATTGTCAGCAATATCTGGAGACATTTTTGGTTGTCACAGATGGGGTGTGCTCCGGACATGTTCCTGGAGAGCGGCCAGAAACACTGCTCACATCCTGCAGGACACAGACCAGCCCTCTGTGACACAGAGTTATCTGGCCCCAGTTGGCAGTAATGCCTAAGTTACAGCGCCCTGAGATACCCCTCTTCTTCCTGCCTGTCACATCCATAGCACTGTCTTCCTTACTTGTTTTCTCCACTGCCTTCTGGCTCTACCTGGCAAATTGCTACCCCCAGGGGTTCTCTATTTCATGGCACTGAAACCACCTGATATTACCTTTATAGTTATTTTTGTTTCATCTCTGGCACTCCCACCTAGAATGTATACTGCATAAGAAAAAAAATATTTCTCTCTGAAAGCTTGGAGAACAGTGCTTTTTAGTCCCCATCAGATTGTCTCCGAATTAAAATGACGGTTTCTGCAGCATCCCCAGAATCAGCACCATAAAGCAGCCTCAGAAGGCATGAGAGCCAAAGCCATGCCCCAGAACCTTCTACTCAGAGGGTACTCTAAGAGCTGTGCACGCAGATTGTTTTGCCTAGTCATCTTCTGCTTGAGTTATGACTTTCCTGGTGATTAAACATCTTACAGTGTTGTTGCAGAGGATCTGATGTCGATGTACCATGATAACTGTATAAATATTGTGATGACTCTTCACTCCATGTGGATGACATCCCCCTCCTGGCCTTGGGATTACCCCATGCTGGCCATAATCTGAAGGCCACACCATAGGGTTGTCTGCTGTTGTAGATCAACAATTACGTTCTCAGTGAAATCACACAGGCAGCAGGAATCATCAGTACAATAAAGAGCTGGGCCAAGGCCTGACTTGCTTTGAATCAGTAGGTTAACTTGTCTTTGGAATTAGAAAATCATGTTTCAACATACAAGTGTCTCTGCTTTTGGAAAGCTGCTGGTTTTCCATTTGGTTTGACTTTAAATGATCAAATTTCAAGGAAAAGCACAACTGAATTCCCAAGTCTCACCAAATTTAATTTTGTTCCAGCAGGACTTCATGCTGAGAAAAAAATAGAAAAAGAAAATCCCTCAAGGTTATGCTGACAGAAAAGCTAATTAGAATAAATTCATTCTAAGTCTTAATCACAGAACTTCCCATTTAAAAGAACAAATTTTGAAACACAAAAATTTCTTATCATAAACATAGCTATTTAAATAGATTATCTTCAGTACCCTGTACTTGAACTAGGATTAACCAAGAGTTTTTATTTGGAAAATTTATTATTATTATACTATTATTTGCTAAAGCTAATTTCTAGGTTAGAGTCATTGCACTTTTTAGACCTCTCTGTAAAAACTCCACTCCTGTCCCTTCATGCCTCATGAGAGTTAGATGATTGTGAAATGAATTGTGAATGCTCAGGTCCCCTGAAAATTAAATGGGAAATCCCAACAACTTAGTTTTAACTGTTAAAATGAATGTATTTGCATATATCATTTTATTTGGCTTTAATTTTCTATTTTGATATTCTAAACTTAGTGTACAGTTCTCATGTTGTAAATAGTCTTTGCTTTGGAAATATGGAATAAAGTTTTACTGGAAATCTTTCAAAATGATTCGTGAATGCCACCCTGAGGTAGTGCCCAGAGAAGAAAGGAAAGGAGCTTTAAGAGTTTACCCATTTAGTCTTTGTGTCATGAAGCACCTGTTTCTTTTCTTTAAAGACCTTAATTGTCTTCTCTACTCAGTGTACAGTGTATATAGTATCTGTCAGCTGTCTGAGTATTACTTAAGTTAGTGTCTTTGTGTTATTTCCCTATTTAGTGCTGAATGCTCATAACATAATTGCAATTAAAGCAAAAAGCCATCCTGATGACCCACAGGAATTATTTGCAGTTCACCCTTTGTTTTGTTTTCCTGGGATTTGTGTGGAATCTTCATCTAGACAGGAAGATCTGGCTGCAACCATCACACAACAAAGCAAATTCTCTACCTAGCTGTGTAAGGTCATGAGAGCTGCTGCGGGTAGCTCAGTGGCAAATGCAGGGAATCAATAAAACTGTTTTTCCACTGGAGTTCTAGGTTTTCTCCAATTTAATGATGGGTTCAGTTAGCAGTATTTTCCTCTCACAGAGTAGAAACTTCATATTGCTGGTGGGCTAGACTTTCATTAATAAAAAAATCCAGTAACCTTCAGATCCTAAGAAACCCAAGTTTTTATAGGGTTTATAGAATTCCCAAACCAATGTCCTGAATGGCTGCCCCGTGGCAGCTGCTGTCCAGAGCCTCTTCTTGTGTTTTCAGAGTTATTCCTTAAAACATACAGAGAAAGTCAAGTTTTAAAATAAGATTGTAGGCACTCCACATGTTAAAATCTTAACCTACATTTCCTTCAGGCATTCTCTTCCCTATTTGTGTGTGGTTTTTTCCTTTGAAAAAAAGAGAGTAAATTGAGTTTTTCTCAGTGTATTACAGCCCCTCTTTTTCTTAATTTTTAATCTAAACAATGTATGCACCATAGTGAAAAATGAAATTATTTAGACTTGCTTATATTGAAAAGTTAGAGTGCATCTTCAAGTAATTTTTATATGTATATAAATAAATGTAGGAGTATAAATATGTGAGATCATTTTGATGTTATAGTACATAGATTGTTGACCCTCCATTCTGATATGTAGCTTCTTCCCTGTTTCATCCAATCCATACTACTCAGTGTATCTTTCCTGTAGGCTCCCAGGCATGCTATGCAGAGTACGTTGTTACTAGTAACTTAAATGAGTACCCTCTATTATTATATTTTTCCCTTCTTCTCTAGTCTTTCATTCCTTTCCATCTGTCTCTTCCCTGTAGGTACCTGCAGTAATGTATTTACATGTCCTCAAAATGTGCATGAAATTGTTAATAATATGCTCTGTTGTGTGTTAGTGTTTACACAGATAACATTGTGCTTCCTCGTTTTTACTTTTCTTATAAATTCTCATTCTATGTCTAATTTTTCTATTTGTTACTGCCCAGTGTTTCATAGAATGTTCTCACTCCTCTTTAATTATCTTTTCCCAAAGTTTCTTCCTGCTTCCCATTACCTTAAATGGCCATTGTGTTCGTGTGCAAGAACCATCCATGAACATGCTCCCTGTAGACCTAAGGTGAGAATTTCTCTGACATGTGTCCCAGGAGTGTGTTTACTGTGTGAGGCCATACATATTGCTCAATTTTCTGGCTTTCATATATTTGTTGAAATCCATCAATCCACTAATAATCACCACCTCACTCTTGTTCAAGTTGCTGCATATGTTTATTCCTTGTGTGCCCCTAAAATTTTATTTCAATGGAGTCTTAGAGAAAGACTGGAGGGAAATGTTGCTCTCAACCCAACATTTGAACTGGAGCTCAGTCTCCTGTTCAGTGCAATTTAGTTAGCTTGGGGTGTGGGACAAGGTGAGGGACAAGGGAGAGATGAAAAGGCATTCCTGTTGATGGTGAGCTGTGGGCAATTGGCCATAACATTTTCTTTTTTGTTATTGTTGCTTTGTTTAGTTTTTACACTAAAATTTTTTAAAATTTGTATTGGTATAATTGATTTACAATGTTGTATTACAGCAAAGTGAATCAGCTATACGTATACATATATCCACTCTTTTCCCGTTCTTTCTCTTCCCATATAGGCCATTACAGAGTACTGAGTAGAGCTCCCTGTGCTATACTGTAGGTGCGTATTAGTTCTGTTGTATATATAGTAGCGGGTATGTGTCAACCCACTCCTCCAGTTTATATCCCTCTTGTGTGTGTGTGTGTATTAAGTCGCTTCAGTCTTGTCTGACTCTTTGCAACCCCATGGACTGTAGCCCGCCAAACTCCTCTATCCAAGGGATTCTCCAGGCAAGAAATACCTTCCCAACCCAGGGATTGAACCCACATCACTCTCCATCTCCTGCTTTGGTCGGCAGGTTCTTTACCACTAGCATCACCTGGGAAGCCCGTATCACCCCCTTACCCACCCTAGCAACCATAAGTTTATCTGTAACTCAATTTCAGTTTTGTAGATAAGTTCATTTGTAGGCTGTTTTTTAGATTCCTCATATAAGCGATATCACGTTATTTGTCTTTCTGTCTGAATTACTTCAGTCATTATGAGAATCTCTAGGTCCATCCATGTTTCTGCAAATGGCATTATTTCGTATTTTTACGGCCATAAACTTTTCATTGAGACCCATTACCTAAGAAGTAGGACGCAGGCTAAAATGAAAGATTGCATCTAGCTGAACAGTAGGTGCTAGCAGTGACCGCTGTTTCATAATTTAGAGGCAACAGGTTGACTTTCAGTCCAAAAGCATGACAGGATTTCTGAAACAGAACTCTGTTGCCTAATCTTACCCCCATCCCAAGCCTGTAGTCCATTAGGATTCCATTCTGAAGTTTCTGTTTTTCATCAGTGCTACAGCAAACTGGGCCATGGAAGCCTTGTAAAGTACAATTATTTCAGTAGTTCATTTGCCAGGACTTTCCCCTTGATTTCAAATGGTTCTGTGATTGCTCTAACAAGATACCTCTGGGAATACTGCTAAGAAGTAATCAGAATTGTGTTTTGGGGGCCTGTCAGGTGGGTGACTCTGAGACAGGCAAATCCAATTTATACTTAGAGCTGGATCAGGACTTTACAAAAAGGTGCATGAGTATCAGATCTGCCTACATCTCAAGAGCAATGCCCATGGCCATGTCAGCACTTTTTAAAATGAGAGTTTTCTGGGTAGAATCTGTCTGGAATGCCTTCAGTTGGATTTGAACAACCTCAGTGAAAAATAGCCAAGCAAACCCCAGATGACAAGGCATTCAGCTATATTTCAAGGCACTTAACGTCCTTTTCCCCCATTCTTCATACCAATTAAATTATCCAAAGTCCAGATTCCTATTCTACAGTATTTAGAGCAGCTGTCCTACTACAGTCCCACTCTGCCTTGCCCAGACTGGACTCAGCAGCTCGTAATTGCATCTCGCTGAGATTAGTGGAAGTGACAGCTTGTGGAAGCATTGTGATCTTGGGGACTGAGCATTTGTCTGGGATCATGATTCTGCCCACTGTTACCTGCAGCCTTCTTATCTGTTCACTTGAGATAATAGCAATGCAAGTCTCCTTGCAATGTTAAAATTTTTTCATGAAGACCAATAAAATAATATATCTGAGAGTTTAAAAAGTTTGCATTTCAAGTGTTATGGGCTGACATGTCTCTGATGTTCCCTTCTTCCAACTTCATATGTCGAAGTTCTAAATCCTAGTACTTCAAATGTGACTGTGATTGGAAATAAAGTTTTTAAAGAGTTAAGTTAAAATGAGATCTTTAGAAAGGGCCCTAATTTAATATGATTAGTGTCCTTATACAGAGAAGGCAATGGCACCCCACTCCAGTACTCTTGTCTGGAAAATCCCATGAATGGAGGAGCCTGGTGGGCTACAGTCCATGGGGTCGCACAGAGTCAGACAGGACTGAACGACTTCACATTCACTTTTCTCTTTCATGCACTGGAGAAGGAAATGGCAACCCACTCCAGTGTTCTTGCCTGGGGAATCCCAGGGACGGGGGAGCCTGGTGGGCTGCCGTCTATGGGGTCACACAGAGTCAGACACGACTGAAGAGACTTAGCATCAGCCGTGTCCTTATAAGGAGAGGAAATGTGGACACAGAAGAAAGAGACCGGAAGTGGCAGCCCGAGCAGACTAACGCAAGTGCCTTCCAGTGCGTTGCAGTATCCGTCAGGCATAACGGAGTCTAGATTTCTTACTGTTTTCTACATGTTTGCTCTCTTTAAAAAGATTTCTTTACTTATGGCTTTAAAAAGATGACACAAGGATTAGTTAAAAACTAAAACTGCTCTATGCAACAGACTTCTTATTTTGCATACAAATGTTTAACTGTAGCAGACATAGCAGCAAATGATAAATGACAAACAGACAACTGTGGCCCTAACAGTCAGTTCCTCACTGTGCTATTGGTACAGGCTTTTACCAGGGGAGATTTTGGCCCAGCCTCCTGGTCTGGCTCTTCTTGTTCAGTTGTCCCATTCCATATATCCCATTTGGATTACCCACAATATAAACTATCCTCTTTGCTTCCAGCATCAATGAGCTTGTTCTTGCTGGTAATCACTTACAGGATTTCTCACTCCAGTTACCTCTCCCTTTCACATAACGAGTTGGGGCACCTTGTTCCAATATGTCTCTGCTGGTGTTGTCAGTCACACTGAATTAACCCGAAGAAACTTGGTCATTGACTCAACTGGGTTATTGAGCTGCTCCCCTGAGAGTTCAGTGAGGATCTCTTTCAGTTCAGTTCAGTTCAGTCACTCAGTTGTGTCTGACTCTTTGAGACCCCATGAACCGCAGCACGCCAGGCCTCCGTGTCAATCACCAACTCCCGGCGTCCACCCAAACCCATGTCCATCGAGTCAGTGATGCGATCCAGCCATCTCACCCTCTGTCGTCCCCTTCTCCTCCTGCCTTCAATCTTTCCCAGCATCAGGGTCTTTTCCAATGAGTCAGCTCTTCGCAGGAGGTGGCCAAAGTATTGGAGTTTCAGCCTCAGCATCAGTCCTTCCAATGAATACCCAGGACTGATCTCCTTTAGAATGGACTGGTTGGATCTCCCTGCAGTCCAAGGGACTCGCAAGAGTCTTCTCCAACACCACAGTTCAAAAGCATCAATTATTCAGTGTTCAGCTTTCTTCATAGTCCAACTCACATCCATACATGACTACTGGAAAAACCATAGCCTTGACTAGACGGACCTTTGTTGGCAAAGTACTGTCTCTGCTTTTTAATATGGTCATAACTTTCCTTCCAAGGAATAAGTGTCTTTTTATTTCATGGCTGCAGTCACCATCTGCCATGATTTTGGAGCCCAAAAAAATAAAGTCTGACACTCTTTCCACTGTTTTCCCATTTCCCAAGAAGTGATGGAACCTGATGAGATGATCTTTGTTTTCTGAATGTTGAGCTTTAAACCAACTTTTTCACTCTCCTCTTTCACCTTCATCAAGAGGCTTTTGAGTTCCTCTTCAGTTTCTGCCATAAGGGTGGTGTCATCTGCATATCGGAGAAGGCAATGGCACCCCACTCCAGTATTCCTGCCTGGAGAATCCCATGGACGGAGGAGCCTGATAGGCTGCAGTCCATGGGGTTGCTACGAGTCAGACATGACTGAGTGACTTCACTTTCACTTTTCACTTTCATGCATTGGAGAAGAAATGGCAACCCACTCCATTGTTCTTGCCTGAAGAATCCCAGGGATGGGGGAGCCTGATGGGCTGCCGTCTATGGGGTCACACAGAGTCGGACATGACTGAAGCGACTTAGCATTAGCATTAGCATCTGCATATCTGAGGTTATTGATATTTCTCCCGGCAATCTTGATTCCAACGTGTGCTTCCTCCAGCCCAGCGTTTCTCATGATGTACTCTGCATATAAGTTAAATAAGCAGGGTGACAATTTACAGCCTTGATGTACTCCTTTTCCTATTTGGAACCAGTCTGTTGTTCCATGTCCAGTTCTAACTGTTTCTTCCTGACCTGCATACAGGTTTCTCAAGAGGCAGGTCAGGTGGTCTGGTATTCCCATCTCTTTCAGAATACTTAAGAGTCTACAACTATGTGGTCTAAAGCTCAGAAGTTACAGCAACCATGCTTTCCATTGTATATAGCCAGAGTGGTGAATGGAGCAATGCTGAGCAGCGGGGGGGCAGCAGGGGGGTTCCCAACAGTGTTCATGTCCTTAGTTCAAGTTGTTCTGCATCTCCAGCTGCATTCTTAAGCCTGAGTTTTGTAAAATACTCTGATATCATTATAAGCTTTTCCTTTTCACTTAACTAGTTCAAGTTAGTTTCCACCATATATTTACAGAACAGCCTAATTAATACAGTGTCCAGCATTCCTACCTTCAGTGGCTCAAAGTTTGTTTCTCAAGGTGTAGGCTTTCTACGCTAATTACACAGACTTGTATTTCAAATATTATTTCAATTTCTGTCTAAAACCTTTACTCTACAGAAAAAGAAACTGTGATAAACACAGCTTTGCCAAGAAGTTTCACCTTGACTGACCCTGAACGCAGCAGTGGGGAAGTTTTAACAGGCCTTTTTGGCTTTAGGCAGGAAAAGGATGACCTGGATGTGGTCTGTGATGAGGCTCCATTTCTTGGCATGAATGTCAGCTCTAAAGATACCCACTCCTACTGCTCTCTCCTAATGCAAAGTGATCATGGAACTTTTTAAACTCAGTATCATTCATGCAGCTTGTTCAGGCTCTATGGTAGAAATAGAAGTAAAATCTGAAAAAGACAGATTTTTACTTTCAAGGAGTTTTCAGTGTATGTGAGGAGACAGGTAAACAAGTAGCTAAAGTGCCATCTGGAAGGTATTGTCATGGGGCAAAGGGATAAGGAGGAGCGGAGTCATTTGTTTGGCATGGTTTATTCAAGGAAGGCCTCATGGAGTGGGCAGTGTGAGAGGAGATGGTAGAACTCTCAAGACAGAGGAGACAGGCAGCAACACACGCGATGGCAATGCAGATGGCTCAGTGCAGCCACTGCAGGCCTGAGCGCTGCAGGACCGGAAGTGAGAGAGAGGCAATAGGAGGCGAGACTGGAGAGTAGGTAAGATGGGATCCCGGGACCTTTATACCCCTGCAGTGGGAGCTGGAGTACTGCAGGACCGAAAGTGAGAGAGGCAACAGGAGCCGAGACTGGGGAATAGGTAAGATGGGATCCCGGGACCTTTATACCCCTGCAGTGGATCTGGAATTTCCTCAGCAGATCTGTACTGCTCTAACTTCAAGTGTATGTAAAAATCTCCTCAAGCACTTAACAAAATTCAGACTCCTGAGTCCCATCCCCAGAAATTCTGATTCACTAGGGTCAAGGTGGCAGCCACAAATCTGTACTTTTTAAAAGATCCTTAGAATGACTAATATGTTGTTGGTTCATGGAGAAATAGCCTGAAAGACACTGATATAGAGGCTGGGAAATAATGAGAGGGTTTTGTTTTGTTTTGTTTTGTTTTAGTGGGAATAGTATGATTAGCTTGTGTTTTAGGATCGTCAGAGAAGGAATGGATAAAGGATATGAAAGAAGTGACAGCCTCTATGGAGGAGGCTGTTGCAGGGGCCCACGGAGAGCTGACTAGGCTATAGCAGAAGCAATAGATGAGAGAGCAAAGACTGAGAGACATGCAGGAAATAGAATTGATAGGTAAAAGTGATAGATTATCCTTAGGGAATTAACACACATGAGGGTATCTGGTTTGATGGGTTAGATGGGTTATATCAGTAACCAGAATCAGCAACATAAGAGTAAAAGCAGATTTTGAGAAAATATTGTGATTTCAGAATACTGAGTTATACAAAATATGCCACTATTTTATCATTAGGGAACGAGAGCCAACTAAGTAGACTGGTTAAAAACAAAGACCACCTGGGTTGACATCCTGACTCTACTGAGGTGTATTTTATATTAAGAATGATGTTGGTTAGTGTTTCCTCATATCACTGGATTAGATTGTGTTTTCTTTTGTTCTGCTTTAGAAAGTGGAGAGACTTGGTACTCACAGCCCTCAAACACCAATTCTCCTCCTGGGACTGTGTGTGGGAATTTTATGTCATTGAAGACCAGATGACCTGCCCCTCTGAGGAGTTTTGGACTCATGGTTAAGAGGAGGAGGAATCGATGAACTGGTACCCAGCTTCGCTCTTTGTTCTGAGCCCCATCACCACCGATGGCCCGTGAAAGTCAGGCGTTCTCACACCTGTAAAAGAAAAACAGAAACCTCAACCGCTTAGATATTATCTCCAACAGTCAGAAGTATAATAAGAGTTAAGTTTAATGTTTCAGAAGTGATGGGTTAACTTGACTGTTTCTGAACGGGGTTTCTGAATTATAACATTTTCTCTATAATGTAAGGAGATAAACTGAGGAGACGGGGGAACACTGGGAGCTAAGTTCAATGATATTAGAGCTTGCAGAGTTTGGTGTCCAAGAGCCATTATGTAAATTGCTGGTATATTCTGAGTGGTAGAAACCACAATAAGCCTCCCATGTTGTCTTAATTTTACTTTTTTTCAGACATTTTTGAAAACTGATCCTCTCAGCAAAAATGCAATGAGGACAATATATTCTTTGTCTTCTTTTTTAATGACAGCTTCAGATCTAGGGAAAGCATTTTCTATTTATCTCTTTTTCTATACATCTCATAAGGCCTATTATTGAAAGATGTTTTTTAGGCAACAGTTCAGTTCAGTTCAGTTGCTCAGTCACGTCCAATTCTTTGCGACCCCATGGACTGCAGCACGCCAGGCTTCCCTGTCCATCACCAACTCACGGAGCTTACTCACTCATGTCCATTGAGTAAGTCATGCCATCTCTGTCGTCCCCTTCTCCTCCTGCCTTCAACCTTTCCCAGCATCAGGGTCTTTTCCAGTGGGTCAATTCTTCACATCAGGAGGTTAAAATATTGGAGTTTCAGCTTCAGCATCAGTCCTTCCAACGAATATTCAGGACTGGTCTCCTTTAGGATGGACTGGTTGGATCTCCTTGCAGTCCAAGGGACTCTCAAGAGTCTTCTCCAACACCACAGCTCAAAAGCATAAATTCTTTGGCACTCAGCTTTCTTTATAGTCCAACTCTCACATCCCATATATGACCACTGAAAAACCATAGCTTTGACTAGATGGACCTTTCTCAGAAAAGTGATGTCTCTGCTCTTTAAAATGCTGTCTAGGTTGGTTATAATTTTTCTTCCAAGGAGCAAGTGTCTTTTAATTTCGTGGCTGCAGTCACCATCTGCAGTGATTTTGGAGCCCCCCAAAATAAAGTCTGACACTTTCCACTGTTTCCCCATCTAATTCCCATGAAGTGATGGGACCAGATGCCTTGATCTTTGTTTTCTGAATGTTGAGCTTTAAGCCAACTTTTTCACTCTCCTCTTCACTTTCATCAAGAGGCTTTTTAGTTGCTCTTCACTTTCTGCCATAAGGGTGGTGTCATCTGCATATCTGAGGTTATTGATATTTCTCCCGGCAGTCTTATTCCAGCTTGTGCTTTATCCAGCCCAGCATTTCCCATGATGTACTCTGCATATAAGTTAAATGGGCAGGGTGGCAATATATAGCCTTTTCCAATTTGGAACCAGTCCATTATTCCATGTCCAGTTCTAACTGTTGCTTCTTGACCCGCATACAGATTTCTCAAGAGGTAGTAAGGTGGTTCGATATTCTCATCTCTGAGAATTTTCCACAGTTGAGGTGGCCAAAGTACTGGAGTTTCAGCTTTAGCATCATTCCTTCCAAAGAAATCCCAGGACTGATCTCTTTCAGAATGGACTGGTTGGATCTCCTTGCAGTCCAAGGGGCTCTCAAGAGTCTTCTCCAACACCATAGTTCAAAAGCATCAAATTCTTTGGTGCTCAGCTTTCTTCACAGTCCAACTCTCACATCCATACATGACCGCTGGAAAAACCATAGCCTTGGCTAGACAGACCTTTGTTGGCAAAGTAATGTCTCTGCTTTTCAATATGCTATCTAGGTTGGTCATAACTTATCGTCCAAGGAGTAAGCATCTTTTAATTTCATGGCTGCAGTCACCATCTGTAGTGATTTTGGAGCCCCAAACAGTAAAGTCTGACACTGATTCCACTGTTTCCCCATCTATTTCCCATGAAGTGATGGGACCAGATGCCTTGATCTTTGTTTTCTGAATGTTGAGCTTTAAGCCAACTTTTTCACTCTCCTCTTTCACCTTCATCAAGAGGCTTTTGAGTTCCTCTTCACTTTCTGCCATAAGGGTGGTGTCATCTGCATATCTGAGGTTATTGATATTCCTTCTGGCAATCTTGATTCCAGCTTGTGCTTCTTCCAGTCCAGCATTTCTCATGATGTACTCTGCATAGAAGTTAAATAAGCAGCCTTGACGTACTCCTTTTCCTATTTGGAACCAGTCTCTTATTCCATGTCCAGTTCAAACTGTTGCTTCCTGACCTGCATATAGGTTTCTCAAGAGGCAGGTCAGGAGGTCTGGTATTCCCATCTCTTTCAGAATTTTCCACAGTTTATTGTGATCCACGCAGTCAAAGGCTTTGGCATAGTCAATAAAGCAGAAATAGATATTTTTCTGGAACTCTCTTGCTTTTCCGATGATCCAGCGGATGTTGGCAATTTGATCTCTGGTTCCTCTGCCTTTCCTAAAACCAGCTTGAACATCTGGAAGTTCACGGTTCACGTATTGCTGAAGCCTGGCTTGGAGAATTTTTTTTTTTTTTTTTTTTGAGCATTACTTTGCTAGCATATGAGATGAGTGCAATTGTGTGGTAGTTTGAGCATTCTTTGGCATTGCCTTTCTTTGGGATTGGAATGAAAACTGACATTTTCCAGTCCTGTGGCCACTGCTGAGTTTTCCATATTTGCTGGCATATTGGGTGCAGCACTTTCACAGCATTATCTTTCAGGATTTGAAATAGCTCAACTGGAATTCCATCACCTCCACTAGCTTTGTTCATAGTGATGCTTTCTAAGGCCCACTTGACTTCACATTCCAGGATATCTGGCTCTAGGTGAGTGATCACACCATCGTGATTATCTGGGTCGTGAAGATCTTTTTGTACAGTTCTTCTGTGTATTCTTGCCACCTCTTCTTAATATCTCCTGCTTCTGTTAAGTCCATACCATTTCTGTCCTTTATCGAGCCCGTCTTTGCATGAAATGTTCCCTTGGTATCTCTAATTTTCTTGAAGAGATCTCTAGTCTTTCCCATTCTGATGTTTTCCTCTATTTCTTTGCATTGATTGCTGAGGAAGGCTTTCTTATCTCTTCTTGCTATTCTTTGGAACTCTGCATTCAGATGCTTATATCTTTCCTTTTCTCCTTTGCTTTTCACTTCTCTTCTTTTCACAGCTATTTGTAAGGCCTCCCCAGACAGCCATTTTGCTTTTTTGCATTTCTTTTCCATGGGGATGGTCTTGATCCCTGTCTCCTGTACAATGTCACAAACATCAGTCCATAGTTCATCAGGCATTCTATCTATCAGATCTAGTCCCTTAAATCTATTTCTCACTTCCACTGTATAATCATAAGGGATTTGATTTAGGTCATACCTGAATGGTCTAGTGGTTTTCCCTACTTTCTTCAATTTAAGTCTGAATTTGGCAATAAGGAGTTCATGGTCTGAGCCACAGTCAGCTCCTGGTCTTGTTTTTGCTGACTGTATAGAGCTTCTCCATCTTTGGCTGCAAAGAATATAATCAATCTGATTTCAGTGTTGACCATCTGGTGATGTCCATGTGTAGAGTCTTCTCTTGTGTTGTTGGAAGAGGGTTTTTGCTATGACCAGTGCATTTTCTTGGCAAAACTCTATTAGCCTTTGCCCTGCTTCATTCCGTATTCCAAGGCCAAATTTGCCTGTTACTCCAGGTGTTTCTTGACTTCCTACTTTTGCATTCCAGTCCCCTATAATGAAAAGGACATCTTTTTTGGGTGTTAGTTCTAAAAGGTCATGTAGGTCTTCATAGAACCGTTCAACTTCAGCTTGTTCAGCATTACTGCTTGGAGCATATACTTAGATTACTGTGATATTGAATAGTTTGCCTTGGAAACGAACAGAGATCATTCTGTCGTTTTTGAGATTGCATGCAAGTATTGTATTTCGAAGTCTTTTGTTGACCATGATGGCTACTCCATTTCTTCTGAGGGATTCCTGCCTGCAGTAGTAGATATAATGGTCATCTGAGTTAAATTCACCCATTCCAGTCCATTTCAGTTCGCTGATTCCTAGAATGTCGACATTCACTCTTGCCATCTCTTATTTGACCACTTCCAATTTGCCTTGATTCATGGACCTGACATTCCAGGTTCCTATGCAATATTGCTCTTTATAGCATCGGACCTTGCTTCTATCACCAGTCACATCCACAACTGGGTATTGTTTTTACTTTGGCTCCATCCCTTTATTCTTTCTGGAGTTACTTCTCCACTGATCTCCAGAAGCATATTGGGCACCTACTGACCTGGGGAGTTCCTCTTTCAGTATCCTATCATTTTGCCTTTTCATACTGTTCATGGGGTTCTCAAGGCACGAATACTGAAGTGGTTTGCCATTCCCTTCTCCAGTGGACCACATTTTGTCTTAACTCTTCACCATGACCTGCCCATCTTGGGTGGCCCCATGGGCATGGCTTAGTTTCACTGAGTTAGACAAGGCTGTGGTCCTAGTGTGATGGCTCCATCCCTGCATTCTTTCTGGAGTTATTTCTCTACTTATCTCCAGTAGCATATTGGGCACCTACTCACCTGGGGAGTTCATCTTTCAGTGTCCTATCTTTTTGTCTTTTCATACCATTCATGAGGTTCTTGTGGCAAGAATACTGAAGTGGTTTGCCATTCCCTTCTCCAGTGGACCACATTTTGTCTTAACTCTTCACCATGACCCAGTCCATCCTGGGTGGCTCTACGTGGCATGGCTCATAGTAGTTTTTTAGGAATAGTACTATTTTAAAGTTGAAAAGGTAAGAGGAAATTTAGAAAGAGAGATTAGAGTCCAAAGAACAACTCTTTAATAATGTAATTTCAGACATTCTAGTCAACCCAAGCATAGAAGGACTTTTATGCTTAGACTTAACATGCATGGTGTTAGAGCTCATGTTCTAAACCCATATGAACCATCCTGCTTAAATAATTTTATTAGTGTAGAACACAGAACACAGTAGAGTGTCTCAGGCAGTCTGCTCTGTGACAAGTGGCCAGAAACATATCCACACTGAGATGGGCCTATAATAGGTCATTATGCACCAGGTAGCCTACCTCACATGTAACTCAGCATAGAGGCAGAAGTACCTCTTCTCTTCAGCCCCCAGCTCCATGCAATCCTTGGAAGACTTCCTGCAAAAGTTTATGCTACCTGCATATATGATTTGTATAAAAAATGTTAGCTACATTAGGAGCTCCAAACAAGCTAATGTATGTAACAGGATTAAAAAGCCTGTTAAGCCACAAAAGTTTCTCCCTAGACAGGGCCAACCTTTCTGGAGCCTATCATGAAGTCCACAAATCAAGAAAGAATTATAATGGAAAAACTCTGCTTCTTAGGATCAAAACACTGGATAGCTGAATAGTCACTTAAAAATCAAGTCCCATAGATCTCAATCAGTGAAGGATTTTATACACTTTTTCTTGGACTTGTGAAATGTTTCTTTTTCTCTTTCTTCCAGATTTGGCTCTCAATCTTAGCATAGAGCATACATGTAGTGTTCATACAGATGACTCATTTTAGCATCTTAGCTAACAAGGAGAACAGTGTAAGGAGAGCTTTAAAAAACATGGCTTGTATTTTCACCTATGTCTGCAAATGAGCACTTTCTATCTTGGGATTTTGTGATACCTCAAATACACTGCAGAGACTGGGCTGTGGTGCAAGTAGATTATTTTCTTCATACACCTAACTCCTCATCAATGTCTAAGCCCTCAGGTTATGAACAGATGAGATTGTACCACCACCCAGAACAAAAATCACCAGCCCAAACAGTGTGTTCCTATCTTTAATCTGTGTCTGTCTCCACCTGAGACACTCTCTGTGGAGAGAAAGTTGGGCATGGATGGGGAGGGAGTGGGGAGAAGATGTCTAGGTCAGGAGAACATAAGAGGTTTCCTGGAGTTACTAGGACTCTACCTGCTCTCTCCCCCTCATTCCTGGTGGTTTACAGTATAATGGTTCCCTCGCAGATGTTCACATCCTAATCCCTGGACTCTGTGAATTTGTTACCTTATGTGAAGAAAAGGACTTTGCAGATGTGATTAATCCTGGATTATCTGGATGATGCAATCTAATCTCACAAATCTTTGAAAAGGGAGGCAGAAGAGTGGGGCAGGAGACAAGACGTGAGAAGGTCTCAATCAGTCACTGCTCACTTTGAAGATGGAGAAGGGGGCCATGAGCCAAGAAACGCAGGTGGCCTCTAAAAGTGGTGACCAGTGCTCAGTATACAGCCAGCAAGAAGTTGGGGACCTTGGTTCTGTAGTTGAAAAGAACTGAATTCTTCCAACAAGTTGAATGAGCAGAAAACAGATTATCCCCTAGAAAGAAATACAGTCTATGGACGTCTTGATTTTAGCCCAGTGAGAGAGAGCTTTCTAGACTTCAGACCTACATAACTGTAGGATAATAAATTTGTGTCCGTTTTAGCCTCCAAATTTGTGGTGATTTGTCACAATAGTGATAGAAAATTAAGATATTCCTGGTCCTTCTGTTCATTTTATGGTCACACCCATTTGCTGTCCTCAGTTATTTTTCTGGCTTGTCAAACAACATCTAAGATTAAAAATAATAATGACAACCTTTGTGCTGTACTGTGCTTAGTTACTCAGTTGTGTCTGACTCTTTGTGACCTCATGGACTGTAGACCACCAGGCTCCTCTGGGGATTCTCCAGGCAAGAATACTGGAGTGGGTTGTCATGCTCTCCTCCAGGGGATCTTCCCAACCCAGGGAGTGAACCCAGGTCTCCTGCATTGCAGGTGGATTCTTTATAGTCTGAGCCACCAGGAAAGCCATTACCTGAATTATGATATCTAATTTTCACAGTAGTAGTTGAGGTAGGTACTACTATTTCCCCCAGTTTGCAGGTGACTAAACCAAGACTTGGAAAGGTTAATAGCTCAATGTCAGATTGCTGTTTAATAAATGATACGACCTAGATATCAACTGGGAATGCTTTATGCCTCTGATCCAAGTAAGAATGACTGAAATGCTGACAGTTTCTCAGCTTGTGAAAAGCTGAAGCCCTTCCCAGAAATTTGGTGAAGTATGACTTTCACATTCTTTTCAATAGCTAATGTAAAGCATTAGAAATTTGAGAATTGTGAGGTTTAACTACTTCCTTTTGAAACTTGCCATCCTATATAAATTAAAGGAAATCTCACTTCAAATTCTGCCACAAGTACAAGCATTTATTAAACAAATATTCATTAGCATGCAGGACCAACACAGTTCATACAAATATGGATTAGCAAGTTCCAAAATTTTATCCTTTAGATGCTCCAACACCACCTTGTACAAAAGATTTGCTCAAGCAGGTGTAACTACATTCCAGAGACAAGATTCTGTTACATTTGGAGGTAGCGCAAGCAACTATCAATCCTCTTAAGCTAATGGTAGAGCGCACAACTTCTTAGAGGTTAAAGCATGGATGTTGTGATGGTTACTTTCATCTGTCAACCTGAGGGCTGCGAGGGGCCCAGCTATTTGGTCAAATATTATTCTGGGTGTTTCTGTTAGGCTATTTTTGGATGAGATTAACATTTAAATTGGTAGAATGAGTAAAGAAGATCCCCCTCCACAATGTGGAGTCATCATTATCTAACCATTTGAATGCCTGTGTAAGTTCACTCTTCCAAGAGTAAGAGAGAATTCTTCCAGCCTGACCATGTTTAAAGCTGAAAAACAAAAGTGAAAGTCACTCAATCCTGTCCAACTCTTTGCGACCCCATGGACTCTACAGTCCATGGAATTCTCCGGGACAGAATACTGGAGTGGGTAGACTTTCTCTTCTCCAGGGGGTCTTCCCAACCCAGGAATTGAACCCATGTCTCCTTCATTGCAGGCAAATTCTTTACCAGCTGAGCTGCAAGGGAAGCCCAAGAATACTGGCGTGGGTAACCTATCCCTTCTCCAGTGGATCTTCCCAACCACTAATTCCTGGTGCATTAAGGTCAATAGTCTGCCGCTGAAGTTGAAATTTATACTAATTGGCATATATACAATATTGCAGAGTCTATGCTGAAGAACTTTAAATCTTAGAGGTTATAATGTTCTGTCTTTTTTGCCCTATATCAATTCAGCTACACATACATATTTCTCTATTAAGAAATTCACTCCCAGAAAACATGTTTTGCATTTGGTCAATTTTAAGCTGGTTCTTCCTATTTTTACTCACTCTTTCTAGCAGGAAAGAAACAAGTTGTTCTTCTTGTCTTCTGCTTCTGTTGTTCTTGAGCATGCACTTAGGGTCTCACTCTTTCTTCCTTAGCATTTCTCAAAGCATATCCCTCCCCCAAATCCACTGTTATTCCTGAGAAGAATTCTCATGACTCTATTTGTTCGTCCTTTCCACATGAGCATTTTAATCCAGGTCTCTCTGAATTTAAAGCCTGAACTTTTAGCCATGATATTGTACTGGATCACATGTACTACACTATTTAACACCAAGAACAGTGTGACTCTAAAACAAGTACAAGAGAGCATGCAACTGCTCGTGAGACTTGGGATATTTAGTTAAAACTTGATTGACAGTGATTAATTTAAGAGCAGTTATACTACTGGATTTTAGAGGAGAAATGAAATGTAAACAAAATAATTTTGGAAAAGTCCTTAATTTTGTATTTAAATGGTAGAAATATGTATGTTTGAAATAACTTCAGTATAGTTTCAAGCAGCATGTCAACAAATGGAATTTAAGGAAGTTCTAATTATTGTTTTTTGAGCAGATGTGTAATTTTGGCTAAACCTCCATGCTTCACTTGCTTTCTCTGATGCTGGTAAATAATCTCTCATCCTTAACTAGTATGAGTATGTAGATTCTATTAACTATACCTCTGGGTATATCTATAATTCTATCTATGTGGGAGATACATATGCATATAGACTTTTGTAAACCATTTGCTATGGCTCAAATTATTCCCACCTCATGGCTCCCACATATTTATTAGAGTCTAAGTGAATTACATATACTTATGCTGAGACCCAGTGTGCAAAAACTATTTACCCCTTAAACAGAAATTTTTGTGTATCTTTCAAAAAAGTCCAGTTTAGTCATTGGTCTCCCACTCAAATATTTTGTACTTTTCATTCAGGTTGCTAGATCTATAGGGATAATAACCATCATGAATTCAAAATTGTGGTAGAAAGTTGGATGATACTTCAAGTTTAAGATGGCTTTGTGCTTGAAGTATGATTAAAAGAATATGCCTCTGTAATCTCTCTTCAGAGGCTGTTGTACAATAGGAAAAGCAAATTCAAGTGTCATCAGGGGCCAAGCAGCTAACACAGGATAGAAATGGACTAGATGAGGGCTCTAGTAAACTCGGTTACGCACGATCCTCTCAAAACCAGCAATTGTCTCTAGTCTCATCTACAAGGGCCCAGAGTTGCCACCTAGCCTAGAATTTTTTAAGCAAAACTAGAAATCTATACTTTTGTGTAAAATTTACAGACACTACATTATTGGCTCAATTTCTTTAAAAAATAAAATCCATCTGTGATTTTGGCCCATTTGTTGTGACAAAACCACCAGGTGGCAACTGGTATTCTACACTGATAATTAAAACAAAAAGCAAAACTTCCCTGTTGGTGCTCTATCCATCCTCTTTGCTTGGCAAAGAAATCTGTTAACAGTTGAATTTAGAATTTCTTAAACATATTTCAACAAAAATCTGTTTTTCTTTTGTTGAGGAGGGTGTATGAGGACATGATATCCATAACTTTTATTTTTTCAGCTATTTGGTATTATGCATTTAGAGATGCTCTGGGAACAGAAATCCTCTGCATGATCTCTGACTCTACATTTCTATGAAGTTGTCCTTCCCACAACAAAATAAGACAAAGACTTTGTTCTCTAAGTTAAATTCTCTCTGAGTTTATGGTACCAGTGGTTTTTAAAATAGTGCCTTTTTGTTCCTCAGTGGAAATAATAAATAAAGCTCTGTAACTTTCTTTCCTGAACTTTAAAAGAGCAATGCTAGGGACTTGGGTTAGAAGCAATGGAGAATCACCACTTAACAGGTACAGGGTTTCTTTTTTGAGTGATTAAAAATGTTCTGAAATTAGATAGATGTGATGGTTGTACAACATGGTAAATGTACTGGAAGTCACTGAATTTTACACTTTGAAATGGTTTAACTAGAGAATTTTGTTATGTGAATTTTGCTTCAATTTAAGCAAAAATGCCATTGCCACAGGGCCAAGATGCATTATTATCATTAGAGAGGTTTACAGTGTCAGGTAAGGATGCTGTATTTCCTTATTTTATTTTCTGAATAGCTAGCTACATTTCTTAAGCTCTTATATAATTCTTAACCTCTCTAATATTCAACCTCTCTAATATATGTGTGGTTTCCATAGTGTAGTGGTTACCATGTTTGCCTAACACGCAAAAGATCCTGGGTTCGACGCTAGGAGGAAACAGGTCCCCTTGTGGGCTTCTCTGACAGCTCAGTTGGTAAAGAATCCACCTGCAATGCAGGAGACCCAGTTCGATTCCTAAGTGGGTCAGAAAGATCCGCTGGAGAAAAGATAGGCTACCCACTCCAGTATTCCTGGGCTGCCCTTGTGGCTCAGCTGGTAAAGAATCTGCCTGCAATGCAGGGGACCTGGGTTTGATCCCTGGGTTGGGAAGACCCCCTGGAGAAGGGAAAGGCTGCCCACTCCAGTATTCTTGCCTGGAGAATTCCATGGACTGTATAGTCCATGGGGTTGCAAAGAGTCGGACACGACTAAGCAACTTTCACTTCACTCTAATATTCAACCTAAATTTTTCTTGTAGATATTTAAACATTTCTGATCTATGTTTATAGATGCTGTGAACTGAATTGTGACTCCCTTCCCCCCGCCCCCCCCCAAATTCATAAGTTGAAGCTTTAACCGCTAATGTGACTGTATTTGGAGATAGTACCTTTAGGAGCTAATTAAGGTTAAATGCAGAGTACATCATGAGAAACGCTGGGCTGGAGGAAGCACAAGCTGGAATCAAGATTTCCAGGAGAAATATCAGTAACCTCAGATATGCAGATGACACCACCCTTATGGCAGAAAGTGAAGAGGAACTAAAAAGCCTCTTGATGAAAGTGAGAGAAGAGAGTGAAAAAGTTGGCTTAAAGCTCAACATTCAGAAAATGAAGATCATGGCATCTGGTCCCACCACTTCATGGGAAATAAATGGGGAAACAGTGGAAACAGTGTCAGACTTTATTTTTTGGGGCTCCAAAATAATGGCAGATGGTGACTGCAGCCATGAAATAAAAAGACGCTTACTCCTTGGAAAAAAAGTTATGACCAACCTAGATAGCATATTGAAAAGCACAGATATTACTTTACCAACAAAGGTCTATCTAGTCAAGGCTATGGTTTTTCCTGTGGTCATGTATGGATGTGAGATTTGGACTGTGAAGAAAGCTGAGCGCCAAAGAATTGACGCTTTTGAACTATGGTGTTGGAGAAGACTCTTGAGAGTCCCTTGGACTGCAAGGAGATCCAACCAGTCCATTCTGAAGGAGATCAGCCCTGGGATTTCTTTGGAAGGAATGATGCTAAAGCTGAAACTCCAGTACTTTGGCTACCTCATGCAAAGAGTTGACTCATTGGAAAAGACTCTGATGCTGGGAGGAATTGGGGGCAGTAGGAAAAGGATGACAGATGATGAGATGGCTGGATGGCATCACCGACTCCATGCACATGAGTTTGAGTGAACTCTGGGAGCTGGTGATGGACAGGGAGGCCTGGTGTGCTGCGATTCATGGGGTCGCAAAGAGTCAGACACGACTGAGCGACTGAACTGAACTGAACTGAACTGAGGTCATAAAGGTGGAGTCCTGATCCAATAGAATTGGTGGACTTTTAAACAGGAAAAGATTCTCTCTCTCTCTCTCTCTCTTTCTCTGTGTCACCCATGCCCCACCACCCCCGCCTCCCCGCCAATGCATGCACTGAGAAAAGGCCATGTGAACATATAGCAAGAGAGTGGCCATTCTTAAACCAGGAATAGAGCCCTCACCAGAACTTAACTATGTTGGTATACTGATCTCAGACTTCCAGCCTCCACACTGGGAGGAGATAAATTTTTGTTTTTTAAGCCACCCTTTATATGGTATTTTGTTGTAGCAACCAGAGCTAAGCCTTTAAATGAATGAGAATTAATTAACCTGGTACTCTGTGACAGTCTACTGGGATGAGTTGGGGTGAGATGGGGAAGGAAGATTCAAGAGGGAGGGAACATATGGCTGATTCATGTTGATGTATGGCAGAAACCAACACAACATTGTAAAGCAATTATCCTCTAATTAAAAATAAATTTAAAAAGAATTAACCAGTAACCACTGGGCGAGAGTCAAGTGTGAACAGACATCGCTCCAGGTTTAGATTCATGCCCACAGCTTCTTAATAGAGATCAAGCTCTGAACCTTTGGAGTGGGAGCACTGACTCCAAGACCCTAGACTACCAGAGAACTAACCCTAGGGAGTATCAAATAATGAGAACTCACAGAAAGGAAACCACATGAATACAAGACCCAGCATCACCCAACCACCAGTAGCACCCCATGCAGGACGTCTCATCTAAACAACAAACAAAAATACGAATCCAATCATCAGCAGACAGGGTTACCGCCTTACTCAGCCTTGCCCATCAGAGGAAAAACAAACAAACAAAAAACCAAAAACTCAGCACAAATCTCACCCTATATGAAGCTCACACAAACCACTGGACCAACATTAGCAGGGCAGAAACCAAAAGGAGGAAAGAATTCAACCTTCTTCAAGGAAAGACTTCAACTTTCCTTGAAGCCTGAGAAAAGGAGACCTCAAAAACAATAACTTAGAAAAAAATAATGAAAAGGCAGAGAAATACTGCACAAATGAAGGAACAAACTAGAAACACAGAAGTCCAAATAAAAGAAGAGGAAATAAGCAAACTACCTGAAAAAGAATTCAGAACAATGATAGTAAAGATGATCAAAAACCTTGAAAACAAAATGGAGAAAATGCAAGAATCAATTAGCAAAGACCTAGAAGAGTTAAAGAATAAACATACAGAGACAAACAACAGGATTATGGAAATTAAAAATACTCTAGAAGGAATCAATAATAGAATATCTGAAGCAGAAGAATGAATCAGTGAGCTGGAAGATAAAATGGTGGAAATAACTTCTGAAGAGCAGAATAAAATAAAAAGAATGAAAAGAGCTGAGGACAGTCTCAGAGACCTCTGGTACCATATCAAATGCACCAACATTCAAATTATAGGAGTCCCAGAAGAGGAAGAGAGAAAGAAAGGGTATGAGAAAAATTTTGAAGAGATTACAGTTGAAAATTTCCCCAACACGGAAAAGGAAATAGCCAATCAAGTCCAAGAGGCACATAGAGTCCCATACAGGATAAACCCCAGGAGAAACACATCAAGACACATACTAATCAAACTAACAAAGACAAAACACAAAGAAAGAATATTAAAAGCAGCAAGGGAGAAGCAATAAGTAACATACAAGGGAAACCCCATATGCTTAACAGCTGATATTTCAGCAGAAACTTTGGAGGCCAGAAGGGAATGGCAAGATACATTTAAAGTACTGAATGGGAAAAATCTACAACCAAGATTACTGTACCCAACAAGGATCTCATTCAAAATTGATGGAGAAATCAAAAGCTTTTCAGACAAGCAAAAGTTAAGAGAATTCAGTACCACCTAACCAGCTTTACAACAAATGTTAAAGGGACTTATATAGTCAAGAAATACAACAGAAGAAAAAAGATCTACAAAATCAACCCCAAACAAAAAAAAAAAGGCAATAGGAGTGTGTGTGTGTGTGTGTGTGTATATATATATATATATATATATATATTGTGTGTATATATATATATATATATATATAATTAATTTAACTGTAAATTGATTAAATGCTTCAACCAAAAGACACAGACTGGCTGAATGGATACAAAAACAAAACCCATATATATGCTGTCTACAAGAAACCCACTTCATACCTCAAGACACATATAGACTGAAAATGAGAGGGTGGAAAAATATATTCCATGCAAATGGGAAGCAAAAGAAAGCTGGAGTAGCAATCCCCATATCAGACACAATAGACCTTAAAATAAAAACAATTACAAGAGATAAGGAAGGACACTACATAATGATCAAGGGATCAGTCCAAGAGGAAGACATAACAATTGTAAATATCTATGCACCCAACATAGGAGCACCTCAATACATAAGACAAACACTAACAGACATAAAAGGAGAAATTGACAGTAACACAATAATAGTAGGGGACTCTGACACCCCGTTCACACCAATGGACAGATCATCAAAACAGAAAATTAATAAGGAAACACAAGTCTTAAATGATACATTAGATGAGATGGATCTCATTGATATCTTCAGGACATTCCATCCAAATGCAGAAGAATATACCTTTTTCTCAAGTGCACATGGAACATTCTTCAGGATGGACCACAACCTGGGTCACAAATCAAACCTCAGTAAACTTAAGAAAATTGAAATCATATCAAGCATCTTCTCTGACCATGGTGCTATGAGACTAGATATCAATTACAAGAAAAAAACTGTAAGAAACACAAACACAGGGAGATTAAACAACACATTTCTAAATAACCAACAGGTTACTAAAGAAATCAAAAGGGGAATAAAAAAAAATCCTAGAAACAAATGCCAATGAAAACAAGACAATTCAAAACCTACAGGATGCAGCAAAAGCAGTTCTAAGAAGAAAGTTTTTAGCAATACAATCCTACCTCAAGAAACAAGAAAAACATCAAATAGACAACCTAACTTTACACCTAAAAAACTGGAAAAAGAACAACACCCCCCCAAAAAAAAAAATTAGTAGAAGGAAAAAAAATCATAAAGAAGTAAATGAAAAAGAAGTGAAAGAAACAATAGTAAAGTTTAATAAAACTAAAAGCTGGTTCTTTGAGAAGATAAACAATATTGACAAACCAACTCATCAAGAAAAAAAGAGAGAAGAATCAAATCAACAAAATTAGAAATGAAAAAGGAGAGGTTGCAACAGACAATGCAGAAATACAAAGGATTATAAGAGACTATTATGAATAGCTATATGACAATAAAATAGATAACCTGGAAGAAATGGACAGATTCTTAGAAAAGTTCAATATTCCAAGACAGGAAGAAATAGAAATTATAAACAACCCAATTACCAGCACTGAAATTGAAGCTGTGATCAAAAATCTCCCCAAAAACAAAAGCCCAGGACCAGAAGGCTTCACAGGAGAATTCTATCAATCATTTAGAGAAGAGCTAATGCCTATCTTTTTAAAACTCTTTCAAGAAATTGCAGAGGAAAGAAGACTTCCAAATTCATTCTATGAGGCCACCATCACCCTGATACCAAAACCAGACAAAGACAACGCAAGAAAAAGAAAACGACAGGCCAATATCACTGATGAAAATAGATGCAAAATTCCTCAACAAAATTTTAGCAAACAGAATTCAGCAACGCATCAAAAAGCTCATACACCACAATCAAGTTGGGTTTATACAAGGGATGCAAGGATTCTTCAATATATGCAAATAAATCAGTGGGATACACCATATTGACAAATTGAAAGATAAAAACTGTATGATCATCTCAATAGATGCAGAAAAAGCCTTTGACAAAATTCAGCACCCATTTATGATTAAAACTCTTCAAAAAATGGGCATAGAAGGAACCTACCTCAACACAGTAAAGGCCATAGATGATAAGCCTACAGCAAACATTATTCTCAATGGTGAAAAACTGAAAGCATTCCCCTAAGATCAGGAACAAGACAAGGGTGTCCACTTTCACCACTATTATTCAACATAGTTCTGGAAGTTCTAGCTACAGCAATCAGAGAAGAAAAAGAAATAAAAGGAATCCAGGTCAGAAAAGAAGAAGTAAAGCTCTCACTGTTTGGAGATGACATGATACTGTACACAGAAAACCCTGAAGATAGTATTGGAAAATTACTAGACTTAATCAGTGAATTTAGCAAAGTTGCAGGATACAAAATCATACGCAGAAATCACTTGTATTTCTATATACTAACAATGAAAAATCAGAAAGAGAAATTAAGGAATCAATCCCATTTACCATAGCAACAAAAAGAATTAAATATCTAGGAATAAACTTACCTAAGGAGACAAAAGAACTGTACACAGAAAATTATAAGACACTGATGAAGGAAATCAAAGACAACATAAACAGACAGACATTCTATGTTCCTGGGTAGGAAGAATCAATATTGTGAAAATGGCTATACTATGAAACACAGTGTACAGATTTAATGTGATCCCTATAAAATTATTAATGGCATTTTTCACAGAACTAGAACAAAAAACTTCACAATTCCTATGGAAACACAAAAGACCCCAAATAGCCAAAGCAGTCTTGAGAAAGAAGAATGGAGCTGGAGGACTCAACCTTCCTAACTTCAGATTATGCTGCAAAGCTACAGTCATCAAAACAGTATGGTACTGACACAAAACCAGAAATATAGACCAATGGAACAAGATAGGAAGCCCAGACATAAACCCATACACCTATGGGTACCTTATTTTTGACAAAGGAGGCAAGAATATACAATGGGACAAATACAGCCTCTTCAATACGTGGTGCTGGGAGGACTGGGCAGCTATGAAGAATGAAATTAGAACACTTCCTAACACCACACACAAAGATAAACTCAAAATAGGTTAAAGACCTAAATGTAAGACCAGAAACTATAAAACTATAAAACTCTTACAGGAAAACATAGGCCAAACACTTGATAATATAAATCAAAGCAAGATCCTCTATGACCCACCTCCTAGAGTAATGGAAATAAAAACAAAAGTAAACAAGTGGGACCTGATTAAGCTTAAAAGCGTTTGCACAGCAAAGGAAACTATAAGCAAGGTGAAAAGACAACCCTCAGAATGGGAGAAAATAATAGCAAGCTGACAAAGGATTAATTTCCAAAATATACAAGCAGCTCATACAACTCCACACCAGAAAAACAAACAACCCAATCAGAAAGTGGGAAACAGTCCTAAACAGACATTTCTCCAAAGACGACAGATGACTAACAAACACATGAAAAGATGCTCAACATCGCTCATTATGAGAGAAATGCGAATCAAAACTACAATGAGATATCACCTCACACTGGTCAGAATGGCCATCATCAAAAAAGTCTACGAACAATAAATGCTGGAGAGGGTGTGGAGAAAAGGGAGCACTCGTGCACTGTTGGCGGGAATGTAAATTGACACAGCCACTATGGAAGACGGTATGGAGACTCCTTTACAAACCAGGAATAAAACCACCATATGACCCAGTAATCCCACTCCTAGGCATATTCCCTGAGGAAACCAAAATTGAAAGAGACACATGTATCCCATTTTTCATTGTTCATTATAGCTAGCTAGAACATGAAAGCAACCTAGATGTCCATCGACAGATGAATGGATAAAGAAGTTTGGGAACATATACACAATGGAATATTACTCAGCCATAAAAAGGAACACCTTTGAGTCAGTTCTAATGAGGTGGATGAATCTAGAACCTATTATACAGAGTGAAGTGAGTCAGAAAGAGAAAGATAAATACCATATTCTAATGCAGATATATGGAATCTAGAAAAATGGTACTGAAGAATTTATTTGCAGGGCAACAGTAGACAGACATAGAGAACAGACTTATGAAGGTGGGGTGGGGGAGGAGAGGGTAAGATGTATGGAAAGAGTAACATGGAGACTTACATTACCATATGTAAAATAGATAGCCAACGGGAATTTGCTGTATGGCTCAGGAAGCTCACCACTAGAGGGATGGGGTGGGGAGGGAAATGGAGGGAAGTTCAAAACGGAGGGGATATATGTATACCTATGGCTGATTCATGTTGAGGTTTGACAGAAAACAGTAAAAAAACAAACAAACAAAAAAGAATTAACCAATATTCTTTCTAACAACTGCTATCCCAGTGTCCATAGAGAAACACGAGGGAGCTACATTTCAAGGCAATGGAGAGCATCCAAAGTTGGCAGGGAGTGACTGCATATCACCTGGTGACTTGGGACATTAGTTTTTATGCATTGTTGAACAGAACTTATGGTTTGGGTTATACCACATGTAGTCACATGCTTTTCTAAAGGGCATTTGTGATCAGAGTTGCACTTGATATGATGTGAGGGTAAATTTGAGAAATGATGAATGGTCTAAGTGGACTTTTAAAATTATTTTCAGTGCTTTGTCCATGAACTCTCTGTGGAAATTCTACGCAATTAAGTCAGCTTTACCGGTATCAGTTGGTGTCATTGGGAGGATATAGGAACTTAATGATGAAATAGCCACTTTTTTGCAAGGCTAGTAGTATTAGGCAAAGCCATAGCTCTTTACTGCTTCCAAGTCTCCTCTTTATCCTTTCAGGCTGCCCAGTATTGGTCATAGTGGCGACATAGCTGCTGCTTGGAACACTGGGCGAGTCTGATTCCCTCCCGAGGACACGGTCCAGCTCCCAGAGCTGCATGCTGTCTTTTAGATACCAGGGTCAGGTTTAATGCTGCTCTTCCCCTGGTGACTTCAGCAGTTAAGAGCTACAACCTTACTGTAGATTTTCAGTGTTAAAGGAGCAGAGATAACAAGGAAGTTATTTATTTGGCTAGCTTTACATATGGGTGTTCCCAACTAGAAGATTGCCAAGAGTTTAGCATGGCTACATTCTTCTGCAGTGTAAGTTGAGCCATATTAGTACATGTAAAAAAAATTTGTTTTGTATGGCTGTTGCCTGAGGAATTTTTAAAAATTAATTTTTGTTGGAGTATAGTTGTTTTACAGCATTGCTAAGGACTTTAACTGTTCACATCGCCTCTACTTCTCTGAGTCTTATAGCTGCTTCTTCTGTCCTGGAGTGTGAAGGAGGAAACATTTCAACACTGAGAGAACTCCAGCAACCCTTCACACTTCTAGGAGGGGATCATATCCTCTGTCCCTTTAGAATGAAGCACACACAACATGTCTTTCAGAACTGTTTACCTTGAATATATAGTAATAATTGACTTTTAAGGCTTTGTTTAAAATGTCACTTTATGAGCTTCTCTTGAATAGTCAAAATAACTGAATGAAATTATTAATTTCTTGTCCAGACTAGTCCTTTAAAAGTGTATGGTTTATATATACTGTAATATTTGCTGAAAGAGCTTCTGTTTAGTAATACTGTATGATTAAATGAGATTGATAACCTTTTCAATTGTTTTCTTCCAGTTATATTAGGATAAAATTGACATATATTACTGTACAGGTTTAAGGTACACAGCATAATGCTTTTAGTTATATACATCATGAAATGATTACATGTTCACAATAAATCTAGTGAACATTCATCATCTCACATGGATACAAAAAAGTATTTTCTTCCTTGTAATGAGAACTCTTAGGATTTATTCTCTTAATTTTCATATACATCATAGGGGAGTATTAACTATAGTCATCGTGTGTATACTACATCACTAGTGCTTATTTTTCTTATAACCAACCAAAAGCTTGTATCTTTTTTAACCAATTCAGCATAATTAAGATTTATACAATTTTCACACAACAGTTTTTTAGTTTAAATTTAGATAGATACTATCGTCCCATGATTCTAACACTAAAAATATGAAAGAGAACACACTGAACATTCTTATTCTTATCACTTCCTTTCCCCAGTAACTCATTTCTGCTCTCTCAGACAACCATCTGGACTCATTTCTTTACATCCTTCTAGAAAAAGATGTTTCTCATCCTTTTTTTTCTGCAAACCTTTTTCCATCACCACTCTCTTAAGGAGGCTTTGAAGACATCTTTTCCTGATTATTGGCTCCTCCTTTAATTTGAATACACAGGTATATTGTGTATCTGTTTTTGTACTCTACATATAACTGTGCTCCCTACATAAAAATATTAAGATTCCTCCCACAAAAGAACCAGTTTTTACCGCTTCAGTGGTGATATCACCCCAACGAGAATGCATATTCCATAGCTGTTTGATGCAAATACAAGTAAATACAAATGCATTTTATTTTCCACCTTTCACACAGATGGTACCATACTACACACATACTAACCTTTCCTTTTTTTACTCAAAATATCTCATGGTAATATTTTTATAATATTATATTAAAAACATCCCCATTGTTTTTAACGGGTGCATAGTATTTAATTTTATAAATTTAAACTAATTTACTTAAGGTAATTTAAATTTATTTAACTTTAGTGATGGATGTTTAGGTTATTTCCAATTTTTTCTGCTTTAAAAAAAACATGTTACAATGATTAGGATTATACACATTGAATATTGGGGTCTGTGGTAGATTAAAGACGTCATGATTTCTCTGACATAGCAAAAGAGACACAGATGTAAAGAACAGACTTTTGGACTCCGTGGGAGAAGGCAAGAGTGGAATGACTTGAGAGAATAGCCTTGAAACATGTATATTATCATATGTGAAACAGATCGCCAGTCCAGGCTTGATGCATGAGACAGGGTGCTCAGGGCTGGTGCACTGGGATGACCCCGAGGATGGGATGGGGAGGGAGGTGGGAGGGGGGTTCAGGATGGGGAACACATGTACCCCTATGGCTGATTCATGTCAATGTATGGCAAAACCGATACAATATTGTAAAGTAATTAGCCTCCAATTAAAATAAATAAATTTTTTTTTAAAACAAGATGTCATGATTTCTCTGACAGTCCTCTGTCAGTAAGTGGGGTCTGTGCCTCATGCCCTTGAATCATGGTGAGCAGTATGACTTCTTGGCCAGCAGATGATGGTAGGGATGACACTGTACTGTTTTCTGGGATTAGACCTTAGAAGACTTCTGTGTCTTTGAACGCCTGATGATGGAGCTGGTGGCCAGGGTGTGGGGAGGCCCAGACAGTGCCCGTGGAGCGGTCCACATGGGCAAAGACTCAGGATTCCTAGTGATAGTTCCAAATGAGTTTCCAGCTGAAAGCTAGCACCAGCTGGCTGGTCAGGCATCTGAACCATCTTCGATACAAATAGCAGATAATGGAATTAGGTCTTTATCTTCAACTGTTCATCACCACTTGACATTAATTACAGTTGTTTATTGAAATATTCGCTTCCCCTTGATCCAGTGGCACTGCCTTCTCATAACTTCTCTCTCACTTCTGTGGCTACCATTTCTCAGTCTCATTGTTTTATCCTCTTTCCCTCAAGCTTGTGATGTTAAGAGTTCCATAAAGCTTTGTCTTGGACCATCCTCTTCCTCCTTCTCCTCCCCTTCTCCTCCTTCTTCTTCCCTTTTTCCTTCCCCTTCCCCCTAATATTCTGTGCAAGCAATCTCATATATACTCAAATCTTCAACCACTGGAAAGAGACAATTTCCAAATGTACACTTTCAGCACACACCTCTTTTCTGACGTTCAAGACTGTGTATTCAACAACAAAATATCCACTTCAGACTCTCTACTTGGGTGTTTTATTGATATCTCACATACAGTACATAAAAAGCTGAATTCATATCTGAATTTTCCCCCAGTGTAATGTACCTCAGTGAATGGCATTGCTAGCAGAGAGTGACTGGGAAATCATCACCTCTCTTTCACTCTCCACATTTACCCTATCACTGAATCACTTTGTTCTTAAGTTTTACTGTTTCTTGCATTTTCTACTTTTATCTGTCTCTACTACTCATTCTGCACCTAACCACAACCACTTTCACCTGAACATTACTGCAGCCTTCTAACTGGTTCCTTAGGGTTCATTCTTTCCTCTTTGAATTTGTTTTCACTCAGAAGCCAATGTAATCTTTTGCAATTGGCATATTATCCCTTGACTAAAGGCTTTCAATAAATATGCTCTCAGAATCAATATTAAGATATTTAATATGTCTTCTAAGGCCCCAAATAATCCACCCTTTTGATTAGAAAACCTATTGTCACCTTTCTCTGTGGTGGATGCAGTGAGCTGTGTTGGTTGTCTTTTGATTTTTAAATATAACATGCTCATACCTGACTCTCTTGGTTGTTATATATGTCACAACAATAAACACATAATTGTGCAGTGAGTAATTTTATGTCTCTCGTCTTTAACAGACTTTAAGCCCAGTTTGTCAGATTCCCTGCTCTATTCCCAGAATGTAACACAGGGTTTGATACAAGGAACTAGGTAATAAAAGTTGATGTATCAATGAATAATGTTTTCTTTCTCCTGGCTTTTAATTTATAAAAGTGTGGGAAAGATGGTCCAGATAGCCTACTTTTCTAGAAAACTGACAGCTGTTTACAAGTCCGTTCTTAAAACTGGACTGTCATACATCCTCCATTCTCTTAATATTGCTGCCTTGAGTAAGAGAATGCTACTTCCTGGAGTCTTGCCTCAGAAGGACCATACCTTCCCTGGGAGCCTGACTGTATTCTCCTTCATGCCTCAGAGAGAGCTATAGCTTCCTTTCTTGCATAATGAAATAGTTGCTGATAGCAAGTTGCACACACTTAGCTGACTTCCCTGCTCTCTGATCTGTGTTGTCCTTGGAAATATTTCAGTGGCATTCTGTTTTCTGTACCAGCATGCCCCATCATCTATCAACCTACCAACTCCTGGAGACATTTATATGCTTCATGCATGAATAATTTTACTATCCTCAGGGAGTTTAAATTCTTGTCCAAAATATAAGACATCTCACCAACCTTATAATTTCCAAGTGAATTCATTGTAAATAGAGGCTTTATACAAAGAATTGCACTTAGTTCATTATTTTCTGGTATAGTATGACTTAATGCATCTCTATTGATAAAAATATATATGCTTTTAAAATTATACTCATAATTGATTAAAAATAAGCCATTTCCCTAACTGTTTAGGGGAATATAAAAATATAGTCATTATTCTATACAGGTAAATAAGAAAATCATCATGTGTAAATGTTCTACTTGCACCATTCAATTAATTTCCTTTTTTTACTTGTTATTTGAATGGCATAGTAGCCTATGTATTATTTATTACATATGTCAAGACTAATAATTTTGAAGACTGTGCTTCCCTTTGCTAATAAAAGTTCTTGTGGGATAGTTAGTATTTTCCTGGGCAACATGACTAGCATTATCTTAAATCAATATTTGTTTCATACCTACTGTATGCAACTTAGTGTTATTCGCCATGTTCCTATATGTAGAACAAAACTTTCTTAGACTGAAGTCTAAGAAAACCTATTGACTGGATGCTTGGGGCTGGTGCACTGGGACAACCCAGAGGGATGGTACAGAGAGGGAGGAGGGAGGAGGGTTCAGGATGGGGAGCACGTGTGTACCTGTGGTGGATTCATGTTGATATATGGCAAAACCAATACAATATTGTAAAGTTAAAAAAATTTTTTAAAAAAGCTCTAAAAAAAAAAAGAAAACAAAACCTGTTGAAAAACATTTCAAGTTGTTCTTTACAGCAATATAACAGCTGATATGTTCTCATAGGTCTGAAATTTAATCATAAAATGACAGTTATGTTTGGCTCCTGTTATCAAATATAATGCAATTAATAATTGATATTGGGGAGATGTATAGAAGATACGATGAACATAGGAAATGATGGATCATAACTAGCCCTGGGGAAATCAAAGACCTCATTGAGAACATGATGAGTCTTCTAGGAATGTGACATCAGTTTCTCCTTGTGCTCGACACTCCCCACCTCACCCACCTTGTATATCTGTAGCTACAAGAGTCATTACTACACCTGTCTAATCCAAGCATCCCAAGTACTAGCCCTGGGGCACAGACCTCTGCAGCCACTTCTTGGCCCAAACAGAAATCAGAGAGGGAACACTGCACATCTGGCTGTTCCAAAAGCAGAGCCCAAGCCCACCACCATAGCAGTTGCTAAGGAACACTTCCTGTTCCCTGTCCCTGAAGCTTCTGAGCTCAAGGTGGCTCTGACCCTTTCCACTCTCAAATCTACTCCCTTCAAAATGCATTCTAGGCTGTGATTTTCTCCAGTATTTTCTCAGCATCTGTTTTCTTTCAAGGATTCCTCATCGTTTTTGTTGTTGTTTTCCTTTGTTTTCAGAATTTTAAAACTCTTTTCCACCACTTTTAAGGATTTAGGGCAGAAGTGTCACAGCCTGGTGCTCTCAGACCACCATCTCGATCCCAACTCCGGAGCGTTCGTTATTGTTGTGAGAGCAGTGAACCACAAAATTATGTGTAAGACATGCTACAAATGTTTCCCAAGTGTTTTGGAAAGATTTGTTTCTTTAGTTTTTTACGTTTATATAATGTGTCTGAATACATTAAGCATTTTCATATGAATTATCCTGTCCTTTCCTAACACAACTACTTTTCACTTTGCTCTTTTTAAATGATGTCTATTGTATGTTGGGTGATGAATAAGAAATACAGTTAAAATATGAAATACAAGCCTTGTTGGATTTTGCTCTGGAAAATAGGCAAAAAGATATTTTCCTATGTGTTAGTTGGGAAACTGAGTTTAGGACAGAATGAAGGAGGGAGAGACTGGAATCAGAAAGACCAGCTGGTAGATTTCCACAGAAATATAAGCATAACACTGATGAGACCCAGGATTAAAGTGCAAATAGAATGGACAAGGGGAGAAGGCAGTGGCACCCCACTCCAGTACTCTTGCCTGGAAAATCCCATGGACGGAGGAGCCTGGTGGGCTTCAGTCCATGGGGTCACTAAGAGTCGGACAGGACTGAGCGACTTCACTTTCACTTTTCACTTTCATGCATTGGAGAAGGAAATGGCAACCCACTCCAGTGTTCTTGCTTGGAGAATCCCAGGGATGGGGGAGCCTGGTGGGCTGCCGTCTATGGGGTCGCACGGAGTCGGACACGACTGAAGCGACTTAGCAGCAGTAGCAGCAGCAGAATGGACAAGAAGGTGTAAATAAGTATTTCAAGGAAACACATGATTGTTCTTGGTGAAATGTTGGATGTGAGTGATGGGAAGAGGTAATCAAAAGAGATGCCAAGGTTTTCATTGTAAAGAAGACAGTGGTGTCATCTGTGAAGACAGAGAACTCAGAGGGAGCGTGTCCTATGCCCCGAGTGACACACACTCACACTGGGGCCTTGAACTAGTTCCTATAAGCCTTGAAGTCAGAGTAAGGTGATTTCATCTTGGACCCCATCCAAGGAAGTTTATTCCTGGAAGTCCTAGAAGGATTTCATTACAACATTGCTTTTCACTGACAACATGATTATGCAACTTGGATGTAACAGGAGAGTCATAAGTGAGGCTGCAGAGCATTTGCTTGCCCTGTAAAGAAGCCCAAAGACCTGAAAACTGAAAGAAATTTTGGTGAGCCTATGAAGCCAAATTGATGAAAAGTTAGATTGCTAATAAAAATGTACAACATGAGCTGTACATTGATCCTGGATTAGTTCAGGTTTAAGTTCACCGCCCAAGGAACATTACCAGTCACTGTTAGTAGTAGGATGACCTGATTAAAAAAGACTGGGCAGATAAAATTGCCTGTGGGATGGTGGATATTTTTGGATTTCTCAGCAAGATTCCTGGAACCATTCTGTTTTCAGCATGTCCGGGTTTGACCTCCTCTTGCGGTCCTCGGAAAAATAAATACCACCAGGTATGGTAGGGTAGGAGAGCAGAGAGCCAGCAAGGGCAAGGCTGTGCCTGGCTCCAGACCCCCAGCAGGTCTGTGAGCACATTAACATTACCCTTTTAAGATCTGTCTTCCAAGCTTCATCCCAAAGGCCTCCAAGGTGCTTTGGTTGCCTAATTTACACTAAACAGCAAGAGGAAGTGCTCTGGGGCACAGCTGCCTGGCACACTCTCTTCTCTTACTCAATTATTGACTTTTTTCTTTGGCAAAAACTTCCATTCTAAAAGCAATTTCTTCTTTTTAAGCTTGTTATCTTTTTTCCTTTTGAGTGGTTGGATCTTTTGCTGCAACATTTCAATTGTACCACAGGTTTTCTTTGGCTAGCTAGAACTGGTGTCTGTCTTCCTAGTACTGTGGAGTCCCTTTTAGAGTATTTAGCAGTCAAGACAAAAATTTCTGCTCAGAATGACTCCTTCTTAGATGAAGACTCTCTACCTGAAAGAGATAAGGGAACATGTTGTCTAAGCTGTAATTCAAAGTATTCAGAATCGCCACTTTAAACCCTTTTTCTGCCCTAAGAACTCACATTTCTAAATCAGTTCAGTTCAGTTCAGTCGCTCAGTCGTATCCGACTCTTTGCGACCCCGTGAATCACAGCACGCCACGCCTCCCTGTCCATCACCAACTCCCGGAGTTCACTGAGACTCACGTCCATCGAGTCAGTGATGCCTTTCAGCCATCTCATCCTCTGTCGTCCCCTTCTCCTCCTGCCCCCAATCCCTCCCAGCATCAGGGTCTTTTCCAATGAGTCAACTCTTCGCACGAGGTGGCCAAAGTACTGGAGTGTCAGCTTCAGCATCATTACTTCCAAAGAAATCCCAAGGCTGATCTCCTTCAGAATGGACTGGTAGGATCTCCTTGCAGTCCAAGGGACTCTCAAGAGTGTTCTCCTACACCACAGTTCGAAAGCATCAATTCTTCAGCGCTCAGCTTTCTTCACAGTCCAACTCTCACATCCATACATGACCACAGGAAAAACCATAGCCTTGACTAGACGGACCTTTGTTGGCAAAGTAATGTCTCTGCTTTTGAATATGCTATCTAGGTTGGTCATAACTTTCCTTCCAAGGAGTAAGCATCTTTTAATTTCATGGCTGCAGTCACCATCTGCAATGATTTTGGAGCCAAAAAAAATAAAGTCTGACACTGTTTCCATTGTTTCCCCATCTATTTCCCATGAAGTGATGGGACCGGATGCAATGATCTTCGTTTTCTGAATGTTGAGCATCAGGTCCTGGTAGATGTTATCAGAAGCCCATGTGGGCAACACATGGATCTACCCCTAAGGCTGAGAAGTAAGAGGTAGAAAAACTTAGTTTTTTCCTGATTTGTGTCATTCTTTTTTCAAAACTTGTTCTTTGGCTGATCATCTACATGTTACCTTTCACATTGCTTCAGCTCTCTTGGGAAATGGGAATGAATATATAGAAATTACTTTGAGAATCCCGACTTCCCTGGTAGCTCAGCTGGTAAAGAATCTGCCTGTAATGCAGGAGACTCTGGTTCGATTCCTGGGTCGGGAAGAACCTCTGGAGAAAGGATAGACTACCCATTCCAGTATTCCTGGGCTTCCCTGCTGGCTCAGATGGTAAAGAATCTGCCTACAATGCGGGAGACCTGGGTTCAATCCCTGGGTTGGGAAACTCCCCTGGAGGAAGGCTTGGCAACCCACTCCAGTATTCTTGCCTGGAGAATCCCCAGGACAGAGGAGCCTTGTGTGCTATAGTCTATGGGGTCAAAGAGTTGGACACGACTGAGTGATTAATCATACACCCACGCTGTGAGAATCATTATAACATAAACAGGTTCCATGTACCCTTGTTGGTGTTTGAAGCTCTGGAAATAAACATCTTGAATATAAATATAAGGTTGTATGGGTCATTTTGCAGTAATGATGGGAAAAGCTTGTCTATGAGTGGAAAAATTCAGATTTAGTATTTTAAATGTATTTGGTCTCAGCTAAGTTATTAAATCTCTTTGAAGTCAGTTTTTCTCATATACAAAATAAATGATTCAGACTTTATGATTTCAAAAACCCCTGCTAGTTCCCACATTCTTAGGAATCTTTGCTAAAACTTGTTATATGGAATCCCTTCATGAGAGTTACCCTCGCTGGTGTTCAGTTGCCCAGTTGTCTGACTCTTTGAGACTCCATGGGCTGCAGCATGCCAGCCCTCCCTGTCCCTCACCATCTCCTAAGTTTGCCCAAGTTCAAGTCAATTGCATCGGTGATACCATCCAGCCGTCTCATCCTTTGACACCCCTTTCTCCTTTTTCCTTCATTTTTTCCCAACATCAGGGACTTTCCCAATGAGTTGGCAGTTCGCATCAGGTGACCAAAACATTGAAGCTTCAGCTTCAGCATCAGTCCTTCCAATGAGCATTAGGGGTTGATTTGCCTTAAGACTGACTGGTATGTCCTTGGTGTCCAAGGGACTCTTAGTAGTCTTCTCCAGCACTACAGTTTGAAGGCATCAGTTCTTTGGCACTCTTGCCTTCTTTATGGTCCAGCTCTCACAACTGTACATGACCACTGGGAAGACCATCAGTTCAGTTCAGTTCAGTCGCTCAGTCGTGTCCGACTCTTTACGACCCCATGAATTGCAGCACTCCAGGCCTCCCGAAGACCATAGCCTTGACTAAATGGACCTTTGTTGGCAGAGTAATGTCTCTGCTTTTAAACACACTGTCTAGGTTTGTATTCACTGCTGAGAAGCAGTCATCTTCTGATTTCATGGCTGCAGTCACCATCTGCAGTGATTTTAGAGCCCAATAAAAGGAAATCTGTCATTACTTCCACCTTTTCCACCTTCTATTTGCCATGAAGTAATGGGGCCAGATGCCGTGATCTTAGTTTTTTTTAATATTTAGTTTTAAGCAGGCTCTTTCACTTTTCTCCTTTACCCTCATCAAGAAGTTCTTTAGTTCTTCTTTGTTTTCTGCCATTAGAGTGATATCATCCACATATCTGAGGTTGTTGATGTTTCTCCTGCCTATCTTGATTCCAGCTTGTAATTCACCCAACTCGGCATTTCTTTTGATGTGCTAGACATATAGGTTAAATAAACAGGATGACAGCAGACATCCCTGTCATACTCCTCTCTCAATCATGAACCAATCAGTTGTTCCATACAGGGTTCTAACTGTTGCTTCTTGACCTGCATACAGGTTTCTCAGGAGACAGATAAGATGGTCTGGTATTCCCATCTCTTTAAGACTTTCCAGTTTGTTATGGTTCACACAGTCAAAGGCTTTAGTGTAGTTGATGAAACAGAGGTAAATGTTTTTCCAGAATTCCCTTGCTTTCTCTGTGATCCAGTGAATGTTAGCAATTTGATCTCTGATTCCACTGCCTTTTCTAAACCCAGTCTGGATGTCTGCAAGTTCTTGGTTCACATACTGCTGAAGCCATGTGCTGTGCTTAGTCATTCAGTCGTGTCTGACTCTTTGCAACCCCATGGACTGTAGCCTGCCAAGTTGTAGCATGCAAGATTTTAAGCATGATCTTACTAGCATGGGAGATGATTGCAATTGTCCGATGTTTAGAACATTCTTTAGTACTACCCTTCTTGGTAATTGGGATGAGGATTGACCTTTTCCAGTCCTGTGACCACTGCTGAGTCTTCCAGATTTGCTGACATATTGAGTACAACACTTTGATAGCATCATCCTTTACTGTTTTGGATAGCTTTACCGGAATTCCATCGCATCCAGTAGCTTCATTATCAGTAGTGCTTCCTAAGGCCCACTTGAATTCACACTCCAGAATGTCTGGCTCTGGGTGGCTGACCACACCATCATAGTTATCCGGTTCATTAAGATTTCTTTCGTGCAGTCTTTCTGCACATTCTTTCCATCCCTTTTTGATCTCTTCAGCATCTAATAGATCTCTACCATTTCTGCCCTTTATTGTGCCCTTTATTTGAGCAACATTCTTGCCTGGAAAATCCCACAGACGGAGGAGCCTGGTAGGCTACAGTCCATGGGGTCGCAAAGAGTTGGACACAACTGAGCGATTTCACTTTTTGAGCAACATGTTCTCTTGATATTTCCAATTTTCCTGAAGAGCTCTCTAGTCCTTTGCTCCCTGTTGTTTCCCTCGATTTTTATGCACTGTATATTGAAGAGGGCTTTTTGTCGCTCCTTGCTATTCTTTGGAACTCTGCATTTAGTTGCATGTACATTTCCTTTTCCCCTTGCTTTTTGCTTCTTTTCTTTCTTCAGCTATTTGTAAAGCCTCCTCAGATAACCACTTTGCCTTCTTTCTTTTCTTTTTCTTTGGGATGGTTTTGTTCACTGCCTCCAGTACAATATTACAGACTTCTGTCTGTTCTTCAGGCACACTGTTTACTAGCTCAAATCCTTTGAATCTCTTTGTCACCTCCACTGAATAGTCATAGGGGATGGGATTTATGTCACATCTGGCTGGTCTAGTGCTTTTCCCTGCTCTGTTTAAGCCTGAATTTTGCGATGAGAAGCTGCTGATCTGAGCCACCATCAGGTCCAGGTCTTCTTTTTGCTGACTGTATCAGCTTCTCCATCTTTGGCTACAAAGAATGTAATCAATTTGATTTTGGTATTGACCTATTCATGATGTCCACATGTAAAGTCGTCTCTCATGTTGTTGAAATGGGTGTTTGCTATGACCAGTGCATTCTCTTGGCAGAATTCAATTAGCTTTTGCCCTGCTTCATTTTGTTCTCCAAGGCTAAACTTGCCTATTACTCCAGGGACAGTTAACCCCATCCCCCTCCAACTCCCCCACCCAAAAAAGCTGGACACGGCTGCTCCTGGGACATATGAGATAAGAAAAGGTGATCTGGATTTGGTGGGGAAGATTTGGAATGTGGAACATCCAGATCATGTAGGTAGAGAAGGCAAAATAAATAAAATAGAAAGAAACCTTACTCTGGGCAGAGTAGGGTGTGGAGAGTTACAGAAGCAAAAACCGTGTTTCAGGTAAGTGGTTTTCAAACTTAAGCCTGCATCAGAATCAAACCCCTGGAGGGTTGTTAAAACACAGATTGCTGGCTCTGCCCCCAGAGTTTCTGATCCAGTGGTTTGCTGTAACACCTGAAAGTGTGATTTCTAACACCACATTCCCGGTGAAGCTGATGTTGCTGTTTCCAGGGACCACCTTTGAGAGTCATGTAAGTAAATTTCTCACTTCTAGGAGCTGTAACCTGTAGCAGAGTATTTTAGCTCTGAAGTAGAATCAAATAGCAGAGGAATGAATGGGATATTTTTTCATGTCCTTTTTGGTTGATCCCAAGATTGGTATTGGAAGGGATTGCCACTGGGGACAGTGGCTGCTGTCACTTCTTATTGCTTTTATGTATCACTACTGTGGGAAGATGGGTAGTTACTCATTTCCTCTCTTCTACCTTTCCAGAGGACAATGAAAAAGTCATGCATTTATTTATTTTTCCATTCAACACATATTTTATTTAGTTTTACTACGTCCCATTCACTTTGCTAGAGGCTGGGGATCTAGTTATGAAAAAAAAACAGACCAATATGTCTATTTATGGAGTTTCTATTCCAGACTGTAGTAAAGAGAACTCAGTGCAAACAATTCCCATTGTCCAAGGAAGAAAGTTTAGTAATCAGATATTTTTAAGGTTCACCTGCTCTACGCCTAGCACCCTAATACACACCTGAGGTTCAGTTCAGTTCAATTCAGTTCAGTCGCTCAGTTGTGTCCGACTCTTTGCCACCCAACGGGCTGCACCATGCCAGGCTTCCCTGTCCATCACCATCTCCCGGAGCTTGCTCAAACTCATGTCCATTAAGTCAGTGATGCCATCCAAACATCTCATCCTCTGTCCATCACCTTCTCCTCCTGCCTTCAATCTTTCCCAGCATCGGGGTCTTTTCCAATTAGTCAGTTCTTTGCATTAGGTGGCCAAATTATTGGAGCTTCAGCTTCAGCATCCATCCTTCCAATAAATATTCAGGACTGGTTGGATCTCCTTGCAGTCCAAGGGACTCTCTTTTCCAACATCACAGTTCAAAAGCATCAATTCTTCAGTGTTCAGCTTTCTTTATGGTCCAACTCCCACATCCAAACATGACTACTGGAAAAACCATAGCTTTGACTAGACAGACCTTTGTTGGCAAAGTAATGTCTCTGCTTTTTAAATGCTAGGTTTGTCATAACTTTTCTTCCAAGGAGCAAGTATCTTTTAATTTCATGGCTGCAGTCACTATCTGCAGTGATTTTGGAACCCCCCAAAAATAAAGTTTGTCACTATTTCCATTGTTTCCCCATTTATTTGCCATGGGTGATGGGACTGAACACCATGATCTTAGTTTTTTGAATGTTAAGTTTTAAGACTGCTTTTTCACTCTCCTTTTTCACATTCATCAAGAGGTTCTTTGGTTCCTCTTCACTTTCTGCCACAAGGGTGGTCTCCTCTGAATATCTGAGGTTATTGGTATTTCTCCCAGCAGTCTTGATCCCAGCTTGTGCTTCATCTAGCCCAGCGTTTCTCATGATGTACTGTGCATCTGAGTTAAATAAGCAGGGTGACAATATACAGCCTTGACGTACTCTTTTCCCAGTTTGAAACCAGTCAGTTGTTCCATGTCCGGTTCAAACTGTTTCTTCTTGACCTGCATGCAGATTTCACTCAAGAGGCAGGTAAGGTGGTCCGGTATTCCCATCTTTCTAAGAATTTTCCAGACTTTGTTGTAATCCACACAAAAGCTCTGGTGTAGTCAATAAAGCAGAAGTAGATGTTTTTCTGGAACTATGTTACTTTTTCTATAATCCAACGGATGTTGGAAATTTGATCTCTGGTTCTGCCTTTTCTAAGTCCAGCTTAAACATCTGGAAGTTCATGGTCCATGTACTGTTAAAGCCTGGCTTGGAGAATTTTGGGCATTACTTTGCTAGCATGTGAAATGAGTGCAATTGTGCGGTCTTGATCACTGCCTCCTGTATAATGTCACAAACCTCCATCCATAGTTCTTCAGGCACTCTGTCTATCAGATCTAACCCCTTGACTCTATTTGTCACTTCCACAGTATAATCATAAGGGATTTGATTTAGGTTCATTACCTCCACCATAGTTTGGTACCAGACCAAACAACAGGGAGGGAACACAGCCTTGCCCATCAAGAGAAAATTGGATTAAAGATTTACTGAACATGGCTCTACCCACCAGAATAAGACCCAGTTTCCCCCACAGTCTCTCCCATCAGGAATCTTTCATAAGCCTCTTATCCTTACCCATCAGAGGGCAGACAGAATGAAAACCCATAACAGAAAACTAACCAACCTGATCACATGGACCACAGCCTTGTTTAACTCAATGGAACTATGAGCCATGCTATGAAGGGCCACCCAAGATGGACAGGTCATGGTGGAGAGTTCTGACAAAACATGGTCCACTGGGAAAGGAATGGCAAACCACAACAGTATTCTTGCCACAAGAACTCCATGAACAGTATGAAAAGGCCAAAATATAGGACACTGAAAGATGAACTCCCCACGTCATGAGGTGCCCAGTATGCTACTGGAGAAGAGTAGAGAAATAACTCCAGGAAGAATTAAGAGACAGAGCCAAAATGAAAACAAACCAAGTTGTGGATGTGACTGGTGATGGAAGTAAAGTCCGATGCTATAAAGAGCAGTATTGCATAGGAACCTGGAATGTTAGGTCCATGAATCAAGGTAAATTGGAAGTGGTCAAACAGGAGATGGCAAGAGTGAACATAGACATTTTAGGAATCGGTGAACTAAAATGGACTGGAATGGGCAGATTTAATTCAGATGACCATGATATCTACTACTGTGGGCAAGAATCCGTCATAAAAAATGAGTGGCCCTCATAGTCAACAAGAGTCTGAAATGCAGTACTTGGAAGCAATCTAAAAAAATGACAGAATATGTTTGTTTCCAAGGCAAACCATTCAATATCACAGTAATCCAAGTCTGTGCCCAACCACTAAGGCTGAAGAAGCTGAACAGTTCTATGATGGCCTACAAGACCTTCTAGAACTAACACCAAAGAAAGGTGTCCGTTTCATAATAGGGAACTTGAATGCAAAAGTAGGAAGGCAAGAGATACCTGGAGTAACAGGCAACTTTAGCCTTGGAGTACAGAATGAAGCAGGGCAAAGGCTAACAGAGCTTTGCCAAAAGAGCACACTGGTCATAGCAAACACCCTCTTCCAACAACACAAGAGACATCTCTACATGTGGACATCACTGGATGAGCAATACCAAAATCAGGTTCAAAAAATCATATTCTTTGCAGTCAAAGATGGAGAAGCTCTTTAGTGTCAGCAAAAACAAGACAAGAATACTATGGCTCAGATCATGAACTCCTTATTGCAAAATTCAAAGTTAAATTGAAGGAAGTAGGGAAAACCACTAGAACATTTAGGTATCACCTGAGGCTAGGTGAGAATAACAAACTCAAGGTATGTGATAAACTAAATTTAAGATCAATAGGTTAAAGGGGAGAACCATCAATTTGGCTTTTAGGTTCTGCTCTCTGGTTTATAATGAGTACCATATGCTTAAGATGAAGCCAGGACCACAGAGCAACACACAGCTTTATGCTCCACGACTCTGCTTCTTTTTGTACTTCAAGGCCAAACTTGCCTGTCGTTCCAGGTATCTCTTGACTTCATACTTTTGCAGTCTATCCCCTATGATGAAAAGGACATCTTTTTTTGGTGTTAGTTCTAGAAGGTCTTGAAGGTCCTTATAGAACCATTCAACTTCAGGTTCTTCGACATTAGTGGTTATGGCACAGACTTGGATTACTGTGATGTTGACTAGTTTGCCTTGGAAACAAACTGAGATCATCCTGTCATTTTTGAAATTGCACCTAAGTACTCTATTTCAGACTCTTTTATTGATTGTGAGGGCTACTCTATTTCTTCTAAGGGATTCTAGCCCACAGTAGTAGATATAATGATCATCTGAATTAAATTCACTCATTCCAATCCATTTTAGTTCACTGATCCTAATATGTCCGTGTTCACTCTTGCCATCTCCTGACTGACCATGTCCAATTTACCTTGATTCATAGACCTAACATTCCAGGTTTCTATGCAATATTGTTTTTTACAGCATGGGACTTTCACCACCAAACACATCCACTGGGTATTGCTTCTGCTTAGACCTAGCCCTTCATTCTTTCTGGAATTCTTTCTTTCCCTTAGTAATTGCCCTCCACTCTTCCCCAGTAGCATACTGGACACTTTCTGACTTGGGGGACTCATCCTATGGTGTCATATTTTTTTGCCTTTCATGCTGTTCTTGCAGCAATAATACTGGAGTGGTTTACCATTTCCTATAACCTTTTACTGTGTGGATCACAACAAACTGTGGAAAATTTTTAAAGAGATGGGATATACCAGACCACCTTGCATGTCTCCTAAGAAACCTGTATGCAGGTCAAGAAGCAGTAGTTAGAACTGGACATGGAATAACTGACTGTTTCCAAATTGGGAGAGAAGTACGTCACCCTGCTTATTTAACTCATATAGAGAGTACGTCGTGTGAAATCCAGGTTGGATAAATCACAAGCTGGAATCAAGTTTGTTGGGAGAAATATCAACAACCTCAGGTATGCAAATGATACTACCCTAATGGCAGAAAATGAAGAGAAACTAAGCAATCTCTTGATGAAGGTGAAAGAGGAGAGTGAAAAAGCTGGCTTGAAACTCAACAGTGAAAAAATGAAGATCATGGCTTCTGGTCCCATCACTTCATGGCAAATAGAAGGGAAAAAATTGGAAATGGTGACAAATTTTATTTTCTTGGACTCCAAAATCATTGCAGATAGTGACTGCAGCCATGAAATTAAAAGACACTTGCTCCATGGAGGGCAAACTATGCAAACTTAGATAGCATATTAAAAAGCAGAGACATCACTTTGCAGAAAAAGGTCTGTATAATAAAAGCTATGATTTTTCCCATAGTCATATACAGATGTGAGAGTTGGACTATAAGGAAGGCTAAGGGCCAAATAACAGATGCTTTCAAATTGTGGTACTGGAGAAGACTCTTGAGAGTTCCTTGGACAGTAAGACGATCAAACCAGTCAGTTCTCAAGGAAATCAGCTCTGAATATTCATTGGAAGGACTGATGCTAAAGCTGAAGCTGCAACACTTTGGCCACCTGATGCGAAGAGCTGACTCACTAGAAAAGATCCTGATGCTATGAAAGATTGAAAGCAAGATTAGAAGTGGGGACCAGAGGATGAGATGGTTGGATGGCATCACTAACTCAATGGACATGAATATGAGCAAACTCCAGGAGATAGTGAAGAACAGGGTTGCCTGGCATGCTGCAGTTCATGGGGTCACAAAGAGTCAGGCACAACTTGGCAACTGAACAACAACGAAAGTGACCTCTCGGGTTCACTTTGTGTGGGTGACAAGCACTCGCTTGTGTTTTCTAAAGACTCCCGTGATTATACTTGGTTCTCCCAACCTGCTTCCCAGGGAAATATGCAGGGTGATGCCCATTTGGAAATCTAGCACATGCTCTTTGAATTCAGCAGAAATATCCTACTACAGCTGTGTTTTGTCATCAGGCAGCAATATTTTACTAGCATGTTTCTATAAACAGAAAAAAAAAATTGAGGTAAAATTTACAAAGAAACTAAATTAAAACATACACAAACAAAAAGAACTTAAAATTAAGGAATACCAAAATTAGTGTCAAACTTAAAAAAAAAAAACATCTAACACACATTAAACCAAAACTATATGTTGAAAGGGAATAATCAGTTGCTCAACCCTTCACTACACCACAATATCTCTTTTTGTCAGAGGGAAGCTGAAAAAAAAAAAGACTTGAGTGTAAATGTTCTTTCACTTCTGAAAAAAATCATTAAATATTTTGTATTTTGCTATCATAAATGGTTAAATTTTAATGCCTTGACAATCTACATGGTGATTATTTGGGATAAACACTGTCAGGGGTCAGGTAGTTGAGCTAAGAGTGGACTGTGTTCCTTCTGGTGTGGAGACTAGTTAAGTGCTTGGTTCTGGAATTCAGACTGAGGTCGGCAAAAATCCCAGCTTTTGTTCTTAACCACCCACCATAAGGCAATTGTCAGAAAGAATTCATGCCTTTGGAGCCTCAGTATAAGGATGTGAGTTTGCTTCTTTAATTGGCTTATTACATATGGAAAGGGTATTGGGCTGCAAAACAGGAAGGGGCCTACTGTGGCTCTGACATTCCTGTTTGAACTTAACTCTCTGGGCACCAATATCCTTTTTTGTAAAGATCTGGATAAAAGAAGAAGCAACTATTTACATTTCCTTGAAAGTGGAGATGACACAGCTAGATTCAGTAGCCCTTTGGGGGAATCCTGTATTTGGGCAGATGGCATTTTAAGTGGAAACATCCTAGACCCTCCATCTTTCCCCCCTCGCTCCATGGCAGGTAGACCAGCATACAAGTAGCCAGAGACGGAGGGACAGTTCAGAGCGGCTCAGCGAGTTAACCAAGGCTAGCTCATCCATAGTCGTGTCTTGCTCAGGTCCTCACCAATAACACAGAGGGAGGAGGGCGGACAAAACAGTTTTTGTCCTTTTACATTCTTACAGCTGCAGATCATTTTCTTTCACCTTTCTTTTTGACTCCAAGCTGTCGCTGGTGTTCATTTTAACCTGATTTTACCTGCATGAAAGAGGAGGAGAGACCCCGTGTGATTTGTCCTGTTCTGCAATTCCTGTGGATGGACTTGCATGTGAGGTCAGGGTGGCCTGTGTTTTGCTTCTTAAAGATTAATGCAATCAGCCTCTTCCAAGAATGTCCTCAAATCCCCTGAGGGTTCTTAGATGGTGCAGTTTGCATTTAGCTATTTACATTAGCAAAGACTGTTGTACAAACAGGCACTGGCAGCCTGTCAGTCAGGGCTCTGCTGGCTTCACTTCAGAGAAGGACTCAGAAGTGGGAGTTAAATGAGCCCAGCAGGCACTTAACCTCTGGGTCTGGAAAAATCCTGACTCACAGAGTGATTTGGGAGGTGGGACGGCAGACCCATTTGGTCAAGAAGCTTGAAGGTCCTCAAAACATAACTTAGTAAAAATAGTGATGATTAAAAATAAGATGGAACTATTATTCTGTGCCAGCAACTGTCTAGTAATCCTCAGAGCAATTTGCCATGCATTTTATTCCTGTTTTAACACGTGGAAACTGAGGCACAGAGAAAATATCTTGACTGATATTTCAGAGTCCCAGAACTCTGAGTAGTGGCGTGGGGAGAAATGCAGGCACTCTCCAGATCCTGTGCTTTTAGCCATTATTCCATATGACTCAGAAAATGTACTTGCTACCAGTGTGTCTGTTGGTCCAGACAGTTTCTGGAACAATCCAGCAATACCTATGAAAATAAACAGTAATTAACTAATTCAGCAATTCCACTCACATCTACCTGAGGGAAATACACTCACTCATTCACTGTGAGGCTTTGGTTATAGCATTGTTTGTGTGAGCAGAGGGGCTAAACATGAACCAGTAAAGTACGGATGGATAAACTATAGTTCTTACACTGTGGAACGGCACAGTGATATTACAGAATGAATATTCTATAATTCCACAGTATGGAGACCTCTTTAAGACCTATTGCTGAGTGATAAAACAAGTTGCAGAATGAAGCAAATGGTATGATACCACTTATGTTAAAAAACAAACACAATCTTGCCTATTTTCTCTGCATCTATATAGGTGTGAAAGTATCTGGAAAGATACCAGCAGGATAATAACAATGGTTATTTCTGGGAAGGGGCAGAAGGGAAGGTAAAAGAGATTTTAATCAGAGGGGCCTGGCCTTATGTATAAAGTGTTCTCTTTTTTCATGTTTTCTTATTCATTTTCATATCTTTATGTTTTACTTATGCAATTAAAAATAAATAGAAATTGACAGGTGGATAAATATATAAAGAAATACATTAATTTGTTAATGTATGTATGGATGTGAGAGTTGGACTATAAAGAAAGCTGAGCACTGAAGAATTGATGGTTTTGAACTATGGTGTTGGAGAGGACACTTGAGGGTCCCTTGGACTGCAAGGAGATCCAACCAGTCCATCCTAAAGGAGAGCAGTCCTGAATATTCATTGGAAGGACTGATGCTGAAGCTGAAACTCCAATACTCTGGCCACCTGATGCAAAGAACTGACTCATTGGAAAAGTCCCTGATGCTGGGAAAGATTAAAGGCAGGAGGAGAAGGGGACGACAGAGGATGAGATGGCTGGATGGCATCACCAACTCAATGGACATGAGTTTGAGTAAACTCCGGGAGTTGGTGATGGACAGGGAGGCCTGGCGTGCTGCAGTCCATGGGGTCGCAAAGATTCGGACCAACTGAGCAACTGAACTGAACTGAACTGAACTGAACTTCAGTTCTGGAAAAAACCCTAAAAGTCACAGATGGCGGGGCTGGAAGGGATCCTAGAGATTTTTCACTTTCACCAATGAAGACAGTGGAGCTCTGGAAGATTATGTAGCTTGACTGTGGTCCCCCAGAGCAGCCTTCTCATCATGAGCACGGGACACATAGGGTGGGCTTACACCCCTCACTCGGAGCCCAACCACTAGTGCTCCCTGGGCAAGTGGCCCTGCAAGGTGCTGCCCCACAGAGCCTCCCAGAGGCTGGCCCCATGCTCAGAACCCATGTATGTGCTCTAAAAGTCCTGAGCAGAAGCGCTGTTGAGCTCCCAAATGAAGCAGCCTTTGGCCAGATTGTTCATAGACTTTGTGACAATTCTCCCACATGCATATTCATCATGAAGGAGAGTGTTTCTATATTTGAAACTACAGTTTTTTTTGTTTGTTTTGGGTGATTGTGTGGCTTGGATTTTTGTTTTTAATTCTTCTCTGAGAATAAAGAGAAGGAAAAATCCTACATTGCTTTCAGCTTGTGCAGCCTCCCCAGAGGTGTGAGATATAAACAGTCTGTTTCCTGTATGGCTTTCCCAAGGGCACTGAACATGTGACGATATTTAATTGGCTGTTCCATGTCTTCAGTGCCTTGGTACAACAGCAGATACGATCATGAAATAAGAAAGAGCATCTGTGGCTGAATCACAGAGAAGGGGAGCAGCTCAGGAGAAAAGAGCAGCTTCCACAGGCAGATCAGGCCTCAGAGAAATGATCTGAGAGGAGATGTTTATGAGATTATTTTCCCCTTTTAAACAAAAGTGAAAGTGAAAGTGAAGTCACTCAGTCATGCCGACTCTGCGACCCAGTGGATAGTAGCGTGCACCAAGCTCCTCTGTCCATGAGATTTTCAAGGCAAGAGTACTGGAGTGGGTTGCCATTTCCTTCTCTAGGGAATCTTCCCAACCCAGGGATAGAACCCAGGTCTCTCACATTGTAGACAGATGCTTTACCATCTGAGCCACCAGGGAAAGCAGTATTTAAGAAGTCTGAGTTGGGAGGGACCACACTTTGTTACTTGTTCATACATTCTTCTCCTGCTAAGATGCAACCCAGGCATGGGTATGTTGGCCTGCTTTTAAGGAATAAACCTTGGTTGTTGTTTTCAAAGGAAGGGATAGTAATAACAGTAACTATGGAGTATTTGTTTCTAAGTGCTTGTTTCTTTGTTTTTTTTTTTAATAAAATGTATTTTTTAGGGCAGATTTAGATTTATGAAAGTTTCAGTGGAAAGTACAGAGATTTCCCACATTCCCCTATTATTAACATTTTTCATTCACGTGGTGCTTTTGTTACAGTTGATGAGTCAAATCGATATATTATTAACTGAAGTTCATAGTTTATATCAGGGCCCACTCTTTGTGTTGTATATTCTGTGGCTTTTGAAAACCGTGTAATGACGTGTAGCCACTGGTACAGATTCAGAAGAGCAGCTTCACCAGCCTGCTCGCCACCGCCAAACCCCTGCAACCTCTGACCTATTTACTATGACTAATAGTTCTACCTTTTCCAGAATATGTCATTAGAATCATAGAGTAGACCTTTATTTTTAAGATTAGGGGTTTTTAAGGTAAATGCACCCTTTTTAGGCATGCAGTTCTATGAGTTTTAACAAATGTGTACAGAAGTGTAAGCACCACCACATTCAAGACACAGACGGCTTCCATCACCCAAGTAGCTCCTTCATGGCCTTTGCTATGAATTGTTTGATACGGACTTTCAGTCCTCTCTACAGATCTTTGAGAAAGGTGCTCTTGTCATGGCCATTTAAAAAGGGATCTAGGACCCAGAGGTTTCCTGATTAGCTCAGGGGCATACAGTTGCTAAAGAGGTGGGGCTAGTATTTGAATCTTGGTGATCTGATTCCACAGTTCGTTTTTTACTGCCTGGTTATAACGTCTTAATGTCCTACCTGTATGCTCCAAAAACAATGAAATTGTATTTTATCATACAACATAGTATTCAAAAGAATCTCCTAGTTCACTCCAGTCGCTCAGTCATGTCCGACTCTTTGTGACCCCATGGACTGCAGCAGGCAAGGCCTCCCTGTCCATCACCATCTCCCAGAGTTTACCCAAGCTCATGTCCATCGCGTCGGCGATACCATCCAACCATCTCATCCTCTGTCGTCCCCTTCTCCTCCTGCCTTCAATCTCTTCCAGCATCAGGGTCTTTCCCAATGAGTCAGTTCTTTGCATTAGGTGGCCAAAGTATTGGAGTTTCAGCTTCAGTATCACTCCTTCCAATGAATCTCCTAATTTAATAATAAACATCCACCTCCTCCCCCAACAAAAAACAGAAACGGCTTTCTCAAAGTCCCAAAGTGAGCGGCCAGATGGAACCAGAACCCAGAACTTCTGACTTTAAATAAACCCTCAGAGCATGCTTTGCTCGTAATAGGCACTTTACAAGTATCTCTTCATTGGAACTGAAATACAGTCACATTCTCAGGGAAAATGAGGACAAGTCAGGATGACCATAAGTCTGAGAAGCACTGAGGCACTGCACACCTCCAGGCTTTGAGGTCATGTAGTGATCTCATCTGCACCCTCGTCAGAATGTTGAGAAGAAAGCCTGACACAGAAGAATCTGCAGGGAAGGGGCATAACATTAGGATAAAGTGCCTTTGGGTTAGCGACAAGCGATACAGAAGAGTAGATTACACAGATGAAAGTAGAAAATTTGCACTACACAGCCTCACCTTTCCCCCTCCCTCCCCTTCCACCACCTTTTGGAGAAAAGTTTGACTGTTGACAGCCCATCCCTGAAGGTGGTCTAGAACTCTTGTCTCCTGCCTGAAGCTCATTAGCAGATTATTTGGCCTCTCCATAGAAGGGATACTTAGAAAATGGTTCATGTTTTGCAGGATGTTAAGTCTTTCTTATGAATATTCAGTGTGAGCAGGAAGGCTGATGGTTCTAGTCTCCAGCAATATTTATGTAAGCAGCTAACAATGGCTTGTTGTATTATTACCTGTTAGTATGCCTATGATTTTTGTTTCCCTTGATTTAAACTTTTCCTAAGCCAGAGCTGAAGTAATCAAAGAAGTTCCCTTATGAAATGATAAATATTGGAGTTAAAGTTACTTTTTTAAGCAACAGTATTTGTCAGTTGGCTATTAAGGGAGGGTATACCAAGCTGGAAATGAGAAGAAGTATAATTAAGTTTTCCTGCTCTCAACTAACTCATGGACTATATGAGAAAATACCAACAAATAACTAGAGAGCAACCAGGTTTTCTCATGTTAGGACAATAGCAAGTTTGGAGAAGAACATTCTGTTGACACTAGAGTATGTCCAGGGGCTTCATGGAGCTTGATACATCATAAGGGAGGAGTAGGATTTAGGTAAGTGTCTGAATCAATACCTGGTACCTAGAATGCTCTCAATGATCATTTGTTGAATAAAAAACAGAAGGAAAATGTGTACCTTACAGGTGGAACAGTACGGGCAGAGGCACAGAGATTGAACTGATTGAGGCCAGCCTGACCTGACCAGGGTAGAAAAATGTAGAACTGAACCGGGCAGGGTAGCGTAACACGAGACTGCAGCTGCCCAGCAGGCAGATGACATTTCACTGACACCTTCCACATGCTGCCAACTATAGTAAGGATGACTCATCTCACTCGAGTCTCACAACAGTCTCCAGAAATGAATTCTTACTATCTCTATTCATACGTGTGACTATTTCAGCTTTGAGCAGTAAAGGAATCTTAAGATAACACACTCAGTGATCAATGGGTTAGTGGTTCATACCTGTTCTGTCAGACTCTAAGGCCCTGGTTCTCTCCACCATGTCACACTCTTTCTCAGGAGATGGGTTTGCAGGTAATGTGATAAAGCCTGATCACTTTTGTTCTTAAGGAGAAAAGGGATACAGGAAAGTGATTTAGGAAACTGTTCACTGGGCTGCTTACTAAAGACAAGAGTATTAAAGGATGAGAATGGATATCGGGGGGCCCAGATAAAAAGGCTGCAATGAATAGTGTCAGAAGTGATGGGAAGGGCAAATATTAAAGCTATTTGAGACAAACTAGAGCAATGAAACTTAGGTATAGGTTAGACATGAGGGATGATGGATGAGGGGAGCAGTTCAAGTTAATCAAAAGATTCGAGGGCTGAAAGAGGAGAAGAAAATGATACTGCCTTGGAACAAAAAGACAGTTCTGGGAAATAGAATCTTGTGGGTGAGGGGAAGAGGATGACAAGCTCAATTTGGGACATGTTGATTGGGAAGTGATAACCAGAGACATAAATGGAAATATGCTACAGGCATCTAAAAATATGGGTCTAGACAAAGATCAGGCTCAAATATAAAATGGGAAACCTTCTGCATTGAATACAGACTCTATCAACAGAGGAGTGCAGAACAGAGCTGACATCACACCCATGATGATGCAGAAAGACAAAGAGAACCCAGGAAAGCCACTACCCAGGGAGTAGTTGGTGAAGTGGAAGAACAGAGCTGATAGATAGCCGGACAGATAAGCGGGCAGAGAAGTTGTCATAAAGACAAGATGGTAGACGGGTTATGGGGAAAATGACTTAGCTCCCGACACTGTCAAATGACTTAAAGACACTATGTGTTAGAACGTTGGCTGAGATTCTATAACTGAAAAATCAAAACAGCCGCATTAAATGGTTCAGGGTTGGAATGCTAATTCCACAATCATCAGAGTCCCAGGATTCTTCTACTTTATTGCTCTGCCTCCTTAACACTGGGTACAGTGGATTGAATGTGTGTATCCCTCAAAATTATATGTCAAAATCCCAACTGCCAGCGTGAGGCTATTAGGAGGTGGGGACTTTGAGAGGTGAACTAGGAAACTATGGATTAATGCTCTTGTAGAAGGACTCCAGAGAGCTCTCCTGGCCTTCTACCATGAGAGGATACCACAAGGAGGTGGAAGTCTGCAACCTGGAAGAGGGCTCTTACCAGAACCTGACCATGATGGCGTCCTCATTTCAGATTCCAGCCTCCAGAACTGTGAGAAATAAATCTCTGTTGTTTATAAGTTTCCTAGTTGATGCTCCATTGTTATAGCAGTCTAAACTGGGCTTTGTTCTCATGGTTTAAGTCAGTTCCACCAGTTCTTGCCATCACATCTGTATTCAAGTTTGCAGAAAGAAGGAAAAGAGGAATGGGAAAGGCCAACGTTGGAAGTTGCACGTTTCAGTTTTCCATGACTGTCCTTGGTTACAGGGAATCTGGGAAATGTAAAGGTTTGGGCAGCCATGTGCTCACCTGACTCTCAGCTTCATACTTTGTAATGAGGGAAGCATGGATATTGGGGAACATTAGCCATCTCCATCTTGAATGGAAAGGATAATAATAATTCAGAAAAGACACTTTTTGACAAGTGGTTGGCTATTTAAAAGGCCTATTTAACTTTTCTTCCTGCCTCCAGTCTTACTGTCTTCCAAACCATTGTCCGTGCAGCAATTAAAATTAGTTTTCCAAAGTGTCTCACTCTTCTGCTTAAACGCTGCCTTGACTCTTCAGCACTTTTAGGATGAAGCCTTAACCTCTAAGTGTAGCTAGGCTGTTGTCATTCAAATCCTACCTGCCTCTTAAGACTCACCTCTCTGTTCTCCTCCTCATAGAGCCCATTACGCCCTATGTTGTCCCCTCAGGGGCTTCCCTGGTGGCTGAGATGGTAAAGTTAGCCTTCAATTCAGGAGACCTAGGTTCAGTCCCTGGGTCGGGAAGATCCACTGGAGAAGGACACGGCAAACCACTCCAGAACTCTTGGCAGAAGGACTGCGCGGACAGAGGAGCTGAGTGGGCTCCAGTCCCCAGGGCCCAAGGAGTCGGCGTGACTGAGGACCCACTTCCACTTGCTCCCTCCCTCTGTGTCTCACCCTGACTGGCAGCTCCTCTCCTGCCCTCTCCTGTTCCCTCTTCTTAGTATACCTTCCCCACTTCTGCTTGGATTCTTCCCATCTTCTTTATAGCCTAGATACTGCCCCCACCAGGACACTTTCTTAGGTCTTCCAGGACAGAGTTCTGAGCCACATATTGTGGTTGTTCTTCTGTCACTCAGTCGTGTCTAACTCTTTGCGACCCCATGGACTGCAGCACGCCAGGCTTCCCTGTCCTTCACCATCTCCCAGAGCTTGCTTAAACTCATGTCCATTGAGTCCATGATGCCATCCAACCATCTCATTGTCTGTCATCCCCTGTTCCTCCTGCCTTCAATTTTTTACCAACATCAGGGTCTTTTCCAGTAAGTCAGTTCTTTGCATCAGGTGGCCAAATTATTGGAGCTTCAGCTTCAATATCAGTCCTTCCAATGAATATTCAGGACTGACTTCCTTTAGGATGGACTGGTTGGATCTCCTTGAAGTCCAAGGGACTCTCAAGAGTCTTCTCCAACACCACAGTTCAAAAGCATCAATTCTTTGGTGCTCAGCTTTCTTCACAGTCCAACTCTCACATCCATACATGACCACTGGAAAAACCATAGCTTTGACTAAATGGACCTTCGTTGGCTAAGTAATGTCTCTGCTTGTTAATAAGCTATCTAGGTTTGTCATAGCTTTTTTCCCAAGGAGCAAGCGTCTTTTAATTTCATGGCTGCAGTCACCATCTGCAGTGATTTTGGAGCCCAAGAAAATAAAGTCTCTCACTATTTCCATTGTTTCCCATCTGTTTGCCATGAAATGATGGGACCCGATGCCATGATCTTAGTTTCTTGAATGTTGAGTTGTAAGCCAGCTTTTTCACTCGCCTCTTTCACTTTCATCAAGAGGCTCTTTAGTTCTTCACTTTCTGCCATAAGGGTGGTGTCATCTGCATATCTGAGGTTATTGATATTTCTTCTGACAATCTTGATTCCAGCTTGTGCTTCATTCAGCCCAGCATTTTGCATGAAGTGCTCTGCATGTAAGTTAAATAAGCAGGGTGACAATATACAACCTTGATGTACTCCTTTCCCAATTTGAACTTGCCCGTTGTTCCGTGACCAGTTCTAACTGTTGCGTCTTGACTTGCATACGGGTTTCTCTGAAGTATATATGTGCCATACATACTCGTCCTGAAAGTACCCAGAGTGTCATGTGTATCACTTATCCAAATCTGCCTTGTAATGCTTGGCTTCTCTGTGTTACCCACCAAACTCTCAGCTCCTTGAAGGAAAAGAAGCCCCTCTGCAAGTCTGAGTGCCTGGAGGTTAGCACAGTGACTAGTATGGAGTGAGAGACTGAAAAATATTGCTTGCATGAAAGGAAGGAATAATTCTAATGAGAGAAAAACTTAAAAGCTATTATTTATTAAAGCAGTGAAAACACTTTAGATTTCCTGCCCATTTTCTGTTGTTTCTTCAGCTCAGGCTCTGCAACATAATGAGGGACTTATTAATATGCTGACAAATGGCAAAGAAAATGAATTACTTTTACAAGAAACATTAGAATGTGGCATTTATCTTACAACCTGAAACATTGCTGCATGTCATGATTCCATGTCTTAGAGCTAGTCAGATCGTTTTTGGCAATGCCCCTTTCAAGGGAGGGAAAATTGCCTATTGTAAAGGAAGCATCCACAACCCACTATTTAGTGGAGCTGTAAGAGCTTATTTGCTTATTACCATGACAACCACCAGCCCAACACTGCACATTAGTGTACTTGTCTAGACAGTACCAAATTCATCAGCACTTCCTCTGCTGTGTGCCTGATTTTAAACAGGCAGGTGTGGCTCCAAGGTGCTACAGGGAAAGAAAAAAATTTTCTTTCCATGTGGGCAAATGAGAGTGTTGAAGGTATCCTATGAGTGTCTAAATGGCTAGCATTGAAGTATGCACTAATTTGAAAGCTCTAGTTAATCTGTGTTTTTCTTTTTTAATAAAACCTTACTAGAAATAAAGAACTAGAAATACATCCATATGGTTTGCCAACTGTGTCTAAAAATACTTTATATGAAAGAAGGAGCTTACTAACTTTCAAATTTATGACAAACTAAAAATCAAAAATGTCTTTTAATTACACTTTTCTTCTTGTCAACAGTATTTCAACTCAAAGACACCCAAAACCATAAACCAGACATCTATTGACTTAGAGTATTTGTAGTATTCTTCAAGGGAGGAAGCTGAGAAAGACTCAGCCCTGTGGATCCAGTTTCTTGAGCCCTGCTGAATCTCTGGGCTGGGCATTCCTTGGTCAGGGCCCTCCTGAGACTTGGTCTTAAATCTCTGGCAGTGCCGGAAAATGAAATAGCAAGTGTCCTCTGGGAATATTTTGGAATGGAGGACCTAGAAAGAACACATGTATATTTACCCTGGAAATTGACGCAACCAGTAGTTTTAACTAAGTTCATGGGTATGAATAGAAACTTTGAATTCTATTTGTGTACAGTTAACTATGTGACTGGTAACTGTGTATGCAATTTATTCTAATTTGATAGTAAATAACTGAGGTTAGGCAGGGACATTTGGCCCCGGCCTTATATTCACAAAGGGCAGCAAACTTAGGAAGTTGACCTTGTCTCCAAACAAGGACATACAAAGAGTCAGATGTGCTGACAGAATTGGAACCAAACTGCATGCATCATATACCTAAACTTGGGCCCCTTGCTAGACTATACTGTTTTGCAGAGCACTGTGAGATTGTAGAGTTTATAAATTCCATCATTATTGCATGGAGAGCACAATCATATCACATTAATTTGTGTGTGTAAAAAGCATTGGTTTCTTAAAAAATAAGTAAATAACATGGAAAAGAAAACGTGTTTCACATGTCTTCCTTTTTGAAAATATACGTTGCTGTTGTTTGTTGTTCAGTTGCCCAGTCGTGCCCAGCTCTTTATGACCCCATGGACTGCAGCATGCCAGGCTTCCATGTCCTTCACTGTCTCCCAGAGTTTGTTCAAACTCACATCCATTGAGTCAATGATGCCATCCAACCATCTCATCCCCTTCTCCTCATGCCTTCAATCTTCCCTGGTATCAGGGTCTTCTCCAATGAGTCAGTTCGCATCAGGTAGCCAAAGTATTGGAGCTTCAGCTCCAGCATCCATCATTCCAATGAATATTCAGTGTTGATTTTCTTTAGGATTAACTGGTTTGATCTCCTTGCTGTCCAAGGGACTCTCAAGAGTATTCTCCAGCATCACAATTTGAAAGCATCAGTTCTTTGGTGCTTAGCCTTCTTTATAGTCCAACTCTCTGCACATCTGTACATGAACATCTGTACATGAACATCTGTACATGAACACTGGAAAAATCATAGCTTTGGCTATATGGACTTTTGTCAGCAAAATCATGTCTCTGCTTTTTTCTTTTTGACATTTGATATGAGATTTATTTACACTTTAACATAAATTATTTGATCTGGGGGTCAGATATAATTTTTTATTTCAACAGGACTTTCACATGATTACAGTCACAAAATTGGCACTATTAAAAAACGAAATCAGAGCTAGACAAAGTATGCAGTTTTATGCCAATTTAAATCTCAACATGCACACTCCCCTCCCCCATTCATGAACTTCGAAGAATCTGCTGTGAGCTTATTAAAACACAGGTCACAGATGACTGTTTACAGAATAAAACCTCTTTTCCTAATGCTACTCGTTTTGTTGTAGAAAAATATTACAAATAAAAATTAGTGCTGTTCAAGGTGTTCATTTCAAAGTCACATAAGATACACAGGTTCAAGCCATCTTTTCCTCCTGTATAAAGATATCACAATACGCAAAATGGAGACTGAATTACTGATCAACCACTTCCCCCTCAATGATGACACAGTTTACTATGCTGACATTAAAAATGAGAGTGAAGTAAAACATTTCCAGGTATTGAGTACACATATAATTTGTTCCTAGTCTGAAATTCAGAAAAAAAAAGCTACAGAAACATGATGAAATTTATATTTCTTCCTGATACAAGAAATTTGTCTAAAAAATTTGTAATTATAAAGCAAGTTGCTCTTTATAAAAAAATGGCTAACTTTTTTCCCCCCATGGTTAGATTCTTACTTGGAGATGACTCCAATTTTCAGTTGGGCTCTCTTTTCCTGGGGGGGTGGGGAGAGGTGGATTGTTGTTAATATTATACAGCACATTCGATAAACCTAAGGGTGTTCCAGAGGACTACAGCCCACGCCAAACTGTAATAGTTTCCTGTCTTGTGATTATGTAAATTTTAAAGAAAAGAGATCTTTTACAAGCTATATACAGCAGTTTACACTTAAGTGTTTCTCTCTCACACAGTTCAAATTGATTGATGACAAGCACTTGTCACATAAACTTCTGTAGGCACATCTCCATTCCGTCACTTCACTGGAGGGGAGAGGTTTTCTGTGGGATCATGATTCTGGATTCCCTTTCCTGAATAAGCGGGACTGTATAATATACTAGTTCTTCCCAGCCATGTTTATGCCATGCTGCATTCCGTATTATCTTCCCTGGTCTGAAGATCCTTGTAAGCCCAAAGATGGTGCACCATATAGAGCTGCCCAATTAGGGAGAAGAACCCTCCAACTGCTTCATTGCCCTCCTGTCTGAAGCGAAGAGCACGAGCCCAGTAATTGCCCCATTGAAACATAGTTCCTGGTCGGAGCTGGCAGGATCTGAGTTCATGTATGTTCGGTCCGGACCGTGAGATGGGCTCATTCCAGAAACTGAACGCCACCAGCAGCTGATTCTCGAGAGAAGCCTGTTGCTTCTTGCCTTATGGAATTTCAAAATTCCTGATTTTGTTTAAGTTTATTCATCACCTCAGTGAGAGCTGGATAGCCTCCTTCATATCTCCTGAGGCGAACAGCTTGATCCTGCTCGCCATACCACGTGTTCCAAGTCCCCACCAAAGTACAAGGGTAATGTTTATCTTCATGAATCTGTGGCAACATCTCTTGACCGATTTTGTTGTATGCTTCTAGGCGTTCCGGTGTCACATTGTGAAACTGTAATTTGTACAGACTGCTGGTTTCCTTTTTGGCTAGCAGGTTAGAGTGAGCATCTGTCCTTGGGTCAACTTTGTGGACAAACAAGGATTTTAGCCAGCCGTCCTCTCGAGGTCTGTTACTGGGAGATGTCAGTTTCCGGAGATGGGGCAGGAGGCGGCAGGGGCTGGCCCGCCCAGGAAGGCCGCTCCGCGGGTGCGCAGCTCTCCACCCGCTGTCTTGCTCAGGTGGCTCGCTCCCACCGCGCGGGCGAGGTCTCTGCTTGTTAATGTGCCGTCTAGTTTGGTCATAGCTTTTCTTCCAAGGAGCAAGCCTCTTTTAATTTCATGGCAGCAGTCACCATCTGCAGTAACTTTGGAGCCTAAGAAAATAAAGGTCTCTCACTGTTGCCATTTTTCCCCCATCTATTTGCATGAAGTGATGGGACCGGATGCCATGATCTTAGTTTTTTGAATGTTGAGTTTTAAGTCAGCTTTCTCACTCTCCTGTTTCACCTTCATCAAGAAGCTTTAGTTCCTCTTTGCTTTCTGCCATTAGGGTGCTGTCATCTGCATATCTGAGGTTATTCATGTTACTCCCAGCAATCTTGAAAATATATAGTCTCATGAAAATGAAGAGGCCATGGTTCTGTTATGACAGAAGCCTCTGGGTCAGGCATCGCTTTTATTAGTGTTTGGTCAAAGTCTTTTTGCTTGACTTTATGACTTTTGGTGGATGCTTAATAAAACATTAGTTTAATACATGTATGAATGAATGAACCATGAATGTTAATATTTTGATTTCTAAGCAAGGTCTCTTAAATTATATACAAATAACTATAAAATATGCCATGGTTAGCTAATAAAAGAAATGTCATATACAAGGAGCAAACCCAGAAGAGTTTGATATCATCTCATTGAACTCTATAGCCAGAGAATCACCTAGAAGAACACTAACGTATCACTGATTGAGAAAAAAACAGTGGGAGAAGTAAACTTGAATGAATGGAAAGTGCACTGCAAAATATTTTATTTTAAAAAATGAAGTTTTATTCTTCTCAAGTTAATGTAACTCAGAATAGACTGTGGTCTAATAGAGGTCAAGCTCTCTGCTTAATAATAGCAGCAAGAAGCCCTTTGTGCTGTTTTCTCCAGCTGCTTTAACAAATTTCCACAAATTTAGTGACTTAAAACAACACAAATTTGGAAAAGATCTTGATGCTGTGAAAGATTGAAGGCAAAAGGAGAAGAGGGAAGCAGAGGATGAGATGGTTAGATAGCATCACTGACTCAATGAACATGAGTTTGAGCAAACTCCAGGAGATAGTGAAGGACAGGGAAGCCTGGCATGCTGCAGTCCATGGCGGTCACAAAGAATCAGACAAGACTTAACCACCAACAACAGCATGTTCCTAATAGTTTGTGTTATCTTGGGAATATCGTTTAAACCTTATCTCAGCTTCAGTTGGGAATGCATTTAACTATAGGTAATAGAAAAGTTATCTTCATTAGTCTCTTAAATAAGGGTTTATAGTCTCACATAATAAAATCCAAAACTAGGCTGTTGAACCAGTATTTTTTTTTTTTCTTTTCATTCCTGGTCACATAATAGCCATGGCAGTTCCAGTCCTCACAATCACATACAAAGCAGGAAGGGAGAGTGGAGGAGAGTTTCAGCTGTAGTTTAGTTCCTTTAAGCAAAAACCAACACACGCACAACCAAAAAAGATGTCCCAGAAGCCCTAGCAGATTTCTACTTTATGAGACATGAGTCTGAACTATAGCACATACTCCTACAGCAGGACTAGGAAAAACAAATACCTAGATTGAAGAAGGGCAATTTTTCTCTTGAACACATTGAGGATTTTGTTAGCAATGAGGTTGGGATGATGGAATGAATGGATGTCAGGTAGGCACCCAATTATGTCTACCACGTTCCCACTTTGCAAAATGAAGTTAGTAACACCTAACCTACAAACTCCGTGGAGTCCTATGAAATGTGTGTGTGTGTGTGTTTTGTATTAGTCACTCAGTCGTGTCCGACTCTTCACAACCCCATGGACCGTATCCCACCAGACTCCTCTGTCCGTGGGAATCTCCAGTCAAGAATACTGGAGTGGATTGCTGTTCCCTTTTCCAGGGGATCTTCCCAACTCAGGGATCAAACTTGGGTCTCCATGAGGTTCTGATAGGATCACATGTGTGAAAGAGCTTTGCAGAATGCCTTGCAAACTACTGAGTAGTTTATTTTATGCATAAATTAGAAAGTATTCTGTCCTACACTCAACTAAGTACATAGTAGGTACCCAAATATTTATTTAGATTTTATGTTGAAAAGTAAACTTACCTTGTATTTCTGACAGAGGACTTTTATAAAATAATGCTATACACTGGGCGGATATGGTTTTTTCTTCTTTCGGAATGTATAGGTTATCACCATGGTAATAACAGTAACCATAACAGCAAAGACTATCAACACTTCATTACAATTTAGTGACAGAAAGGAAGGAAAAATATCTGTCATTTTAGTTGTACAGGAGAGTTTTGGTAAGAACACACTGTTACTTGACCAGTAACATCTGTATTCTTAAGAAAACAACAGGAAAAGCCAAAATATTGGTTTTATAGCTGTTTGTAAAAAGTCATCATTCTGAGGCATAGTGTCCTGGGGTGTCACGTGGAGCTAGGGGCCAAGTGGGAAACACTCACATTTTGAATCGTCCACATCACTTCCTGTGACTCTGGTCATTGCTCTTCGTGCTCTGGAAGGAGAATGCTTTCTGTTCCCTCAGCTAGTGAAAGCAAACTGCATCACACCCTTAGGTTCCCTCTCATTTAATTTTTAAAGACCAATTTATCATGCTGTGAAGCTCTATTAAATATTAGGCTGAAACTTTATTAACTATTGTTATGCTAAAGCTAATGAAGGGGACAACAGAGAATGAGTTGGTTGGATGGCATCACTGACTCGATGGAGGTGAGTCTGAGCAAGCTCCAGGAGCTGGTGATGGACAGGGAGGCCTGGCATGCTGCAGTCCATGGGGTCGCAAAGAGCTGGACACAACTGAGCAATGGAACTGAACTGACTGAAAGATAATGTAGTTTATGTCAATGAGGATAAAAGCTGGATTTATTTTCTTCATTTTACTAAGCATTATGACTTCATGTAGATTTAGTCAATAGAGTATAATCCATCATCATCATGACATCTAATCCTTTATTACTTCAAAAGGCATCTCTAGACAATACTGATGTTTTCCTCCATAGATAAGTTTATATTATCTCACCTGTAAAACTGACAATAGCTCCTTAATTATTCAAGAAGTTCGTATTCAAAAATATCCAGTTGCCTCCAATATACCTCTTAGATCTGGTTTATAATATATAGACATAGATTATATATAAAAATAGACTATATATGTAAATATCATATATATGTGTGTGTGTATGTGAAAACCATGTATCTGTATATGAAATGTATGAATTGAATGAAACAAGGAATTGGTTTATGGGATTATATAGGCTGACAAGTCTGTAATCTGAAGGGCAAGCTGGCAGGTTAGACACTCTCAGGCAGGAGCTTCTCCCTCAAGGAAACCTCAGTTTTGCTTTTAAGGCCCTTCAACTGATTAAATGAGGCCTATCCACATTATCCCATGGACAATCTCTTTTCCTTAAAGTCAGGTGATTGTAGGCATGAACCACATCTATAAAATACATCCCTAGTGATGCCTAGATCAGTGGTTAGCTGAAATCTGGCTGCTATAGCCTAGCCAAGTTGACACATAGAACTAAATTCCGCAGTGTTGTTTAGCTTTTTCTTCTAGTCCTGTGGTGTCCTATATGGTGACTAGCAGCTCCTAATAAGCACTTGAAATGTAGTTAGTCTGAACTGTAGTGTGAAATCCATACCAAATTTAGAAGACATAGTACAAATAAAGAGTATAAATGATGTCATTAATAATTTTTTTATTATTTGGTTATCATTGTTTTTATTATTGCTTATATGAAATGATAGTATTTGAGGTGTGCTGGATTAAAAATGTATTAACCACTACAATTAATTTCATTGGTTCATTTTACTTTTTAAAGTGGATGACTAGAAAATTTTAAATTATATATGTGGCAACATATATATGTGGGGAGGGCAGTGCTACTCTAGCCTCTGTATTTTCTGTAACCTAGAAATTAGACTCTAAAGATTTGGTTCAGTTCAGTTCAGTCACTCAGTTAGATTAAGCCTCAACTATCCCAGTAAGATTGCATTGTCATGGTACTTCATATGGAGTAGAAAGTATTATCTTTGTATATACTATTAGTGGTTTAGAGCTTGGTCGCAGAATTAAGGTGATGAACACTGAGTCTCCAGTGGTAAAATTAGGTTTGTCTAATGGCCACCTCATGCGAAGAGTTGACTCATTGGAAAAGACTCTGATGCTGGGAGGGACTGGGGGCAGGAGGAGAAGGGGACGACAGAGGATGAGATGGCTGGATGGTATCACTGACTCGATGGACGTGAGTCTGGGTGAACTCTGGGAGTTGGTGATGGACAGGGAGGCCTGGCATGCTGCGAGTCATGGGGTCGTGAAGAGTCGGACACGACTGAGCGACTGAACTGAACTGAACTGAATGGTAACCCACTCCAGTGGGATTGCCTGGAGAATCCCAGGGACAGCAGAGCCTGGTGGGCTGCCGTCTATGGGGTCGCACAGAGTCGGACACAACTGAAGCGACTTAGCAGCAGCAGCAGACTAGAAAGTAATCCACATGGTGTCACTTTGCTGCCATAAGGACATTCTGTTTCTAGTTGCCAATGTATCTAATGATTTCAGTAGCCGTTGATAGTTCTTGCTTAAATCAATAATTTCATCAGAGATTTCAAAAATAGCTAATGTTCAATTTTGTCATTTCTTGTACATAAGTAATTATCTTTAGTCCACCAAGTAGAGGTTTCCTGTTTAACTCAGATCATTTGCTATAAATAGTTATTGAAAAGATTTTGTCTCTTTCCTTTCATTCTTACCTCTCTCCCTCAATTGCCAGTTTTCAGTGTAAAGAATTGATTAAGTGAATACTGTAAATGATGATAAATTACTTTTTTCTTGGTTTCTCTTTTTTCAATATCATTATAAACTTGTGGGTTTTCTTTACATTCAGAATATCTTTCAGTCAACTTCAATCATTATTCTCTTTGATGCTTGAGTTTTTATACTTCAACTATGGGTAGCCCTTCAGTTTGTTTCCAGTATCCTCGGACACAATCTCATTGATCCTGGAAAGCTTTCTTGCTTTCTGGGAAAGCAATATATCCCAGACCAGACTCACCTTGTGCCTTCCTGCTCATATTTGAATCAACCATTTCTTTTAAAAAGCCTTGTATTAGGAAATGTGTTTAGAAACTAAGATCTTGTGCTTACAGTCATAACTTTATTTACTTGTAATTATATCTGAATTTTACGGTCATAAACTTGGGGTTAAAAAAATGGAATTTTATTTCCCTATAAGCAACCTGAATTTCCACTGATGTTAGTAAATTCTTTCCAATCCAATTAAATTCAGTCCCTTCTGGATTTTTCTTAGGCTTAGTTGGATTAAAATTCAATCAAATTTAGATCTCTTTTGTTTCTTGCAATCCTTACCTTTTCCCCAAAGATAGTATAGATGTCAGGGCTGGGAAACACGAGTGTTTTAAGTTGTCCTAGAACCTAAAAGGAGGTGTCATATTCATGCGTAGGATGCCAGACTTTGAAAATAATAGCACAGGATCCCTTTTCAGCAACATCCACACCTAAGATGTACGTGTTCTCTCTGCTCCTTGGTCCCCAGGTCTCTGCAGACCACTCTCCGTGCTCTCTGTCCGAGCTGCTGGGAATTTCTAGGTCTAATCATCCATTCACAACTGCTGCCACCTGCGTCTGGATTGTAAGAAAATTTAGGATGCTCTCTTTCCCTCCCTCTGGGGCTCCCTCTGGGACTGTCTTCCTATTCCATACCACATATTTCTACTTTAATGCTGGCTTCTCTTGAAGTGTTTTGTCTCCTACCCAAGACAATAAATACCACTAATTTTGGTGTAGGAGGCCCAAAGAAACACGAAGAAAGAAAGACTTGTGTTATTGTTTCCAAATATTACTTCGCTGAACATCACTTTGGAAAGATTTGCTATTCCCTGCCTTAGCGCCTACCCTTTCTCACCTCCAGAATTTTGCTCATGTGTTCTTTTTGCATAGATTGACCTTTCCTACTCCCTCCCAGGCTCTGTATATTCAGATCCACCCATTCTTTGGGCCCACACAAGCCTAGAAAATAGTCCTTTCTCCTTCTATTCTAATTATACTTCATTTCTACCTTTCTTGTTGAACTTATTTTTTTATTCATTATTCATTCTATGAACATATACTAAGAATTTTCTTCCTACCAAGGTTTGTGCCTTTAAAATCTGAACTGGATTGTATATTCTTTGGAAGGAGAATCAGTGTCTAGTTCATCGTTGTATTTCTGTATTCATCAGATATTTCTGAAGGAAGGAATGGCTGAATGAATAAGCATGTAAATTGCTGACCACCCAGACTGCAGGAACCTTACATTTTCTCTAGCTCCTAGGGCTCAGATGCCTAAATTCTTGGCTTTCCATGCTTCTCTTTCAAACCCACTTTCGTCTGCACCTATTTTCTCTTTTTCCTTTCTAAGAGGAGAAAGAGATCCATTTTCAACTTCAGACAAGCCTTTCTACTCAACTTATGTCTAGAATACATCTCCTAATTTCCCTAGGATCTTGATTCAGCAGTGGTCTCCCTTGTTCTATCTTTACCCTTCCTGTTAGCTCCTTCTGCTGCTGCTGCTGCTGCTGCTAAGTCACTCCAGTCGTGTCTGACTCTGTGCGACCCCATAGACAGCAGCCCACCAGGCTCCCCCGTCCCTAGGATTCTCCAGGCAAGAACACTAGAGTGGGTTGCCATGTCCTTCTCCAATGCATGAAAGTGAAAAGCAAAAGTGAAGTCACTCAGTCGTGTCTGACTCTTCGCAACCCCATGGACTGCAGCCTACCAGGCTCCTCCACCCATGGGATTTTCCAAGCAAGAGTACTGGAGTGGGCTGCCATTGCCTTCTCCGGTTAGCTCCTTCTACTCAGCATATAAATAGGCTCTAGTGTTTCAAATCTTTTAAAGCCCTGTCCCCCTCTTACCCTAAAATGCTCCTACCTGCCTCTCTATCTTCATCTCCTGTAACTTGCAGCCCTAAAGCTATGTTCCTCTCATACTGAAATATCTGACCCTCTATCTTAGTTCATCTGTCTTTTTTACTTTTCATATGCTCTTTTGCTTGAATATCTTCTCATTCTTTGCCTCCAAGTCTCAGCTCAAGAATTCTCTCCTCTGAGGAGTCCTCTTCAGCTCCCACAGAATAGATGGTCATAATTTCACCAGTTTCAACTCCCTTCTATAATTTCACCAGTTTCAGATGTGTTATAATCATCTGTTGATTTATCTGCCTCCCGCAAGTGATTGTGGGATCCTTGTGGGCAGTTACATGGTCTTATCAGTAACATGTATATTCCCAGTGGTTGGCTGTAGTAGGTCCTAAGGGCTTTGACTGATATACTGATTAATGAATGAACCAATGAGACTGACCATCTCATTGTCTCTAGCTGCTCCACTGTGCTCAGGAAAAATCCGATGGTAGTTCAAGCCAATGTGTGTTCCTCCTGTAGCCAGCTCTGGCAAGGGCACCCTGACCTTGGCAAGGTTGTGTCATGTATTGAGTAGGAAATCAACTAACTTTCTTGTTTGTGTAATACGCTGGCCAAAGGAAAGATGTCTGTGTGTGGTGAGGACAGCAAATGAAAAGACCTTCTGTGCAAGGAATGTTCCTCTCTTTCATTTCACAGGAGTTACCCCCTTGGAATGTAAACCCTAATTCAAGGAGGGTTACAACAAATCTTGCTCACAAGGGCTTGGACAAGTAGACGGTTGTGGAAATCTTTATTCCAGTGTCTGAACTTTCTGCTAAAGCAAATAGGAAAAAAAAAAAAACCCAAAACCTCATAATTATCCATCTTGGCTATAAGTCCTTTCTACCATTCATTGAAAACAAGTACTAGGGAAAAAAATCTAAAAAATAATCTAACAAAACCCATTCATTTTGCCCATCCTAATTCACATTTTAAAGATGAAGAGTCTAAGGTCCATAGTAGTGGGAGGAAACCTGTCCAGTGTCTTGCAACCAGTAACTGGCAAAACTGGTATTTGATCTCAGGTTTCCTGATATCCCATCCAATACCTTTTCCACTTCATTATGCTAATTATATGCATAAATAGAAAAAGTACATGAAGAGGAAAAGACTTGACCACAGCAGCTGGAATGTATTATGATACTGTAAGGTAATTTAACAGCATACATATGATTCCAAACATTACTGCATTTGTCATTTCCTAATATTGGTCTATGGAGAAGGCAATGGAACCCCACTCCAGCACTCTTGCCTGGAAAATCCCGTGGATGGAGGAGCCTGGTGGGCTGCAGTCCATGGGGTCACTAAGAGTCGGACATGACTGAGTGACTTCACTTTCACTTTTCACTTTCATGCAGTGGAGAAGGAAATGGCACCCCACTCCAGTGTTCTTGCCTGGAGAATCCCAGGGACGGGGGAGCCTCGTGGGCTGCCGTCTCTGGGGTCGCACAGAGTCAGACACGACTGGAGCGACTTAGAAGCAGCAGCAGCAGCAATATTGGTCTATGACCTGGTGTTGATCTTTCCTGATACTAAAAATATTTTAGTTTGAAATAATTGTTTCACATTTTGGTTCTTCAACTACAAAATGCATGGTTCTACTTTGGAAAGATCATGAAATCAATGACAGAATTAACATGTGATAATGAAGCACAGTATTTGATAATGGAATTGCCAGATTACCATTAGATAGCTGGGATTACCATTAAGAGCTGGGAAGGGTCTGAAGTTTTACCATCCTTACCACCTTTCAAGACAGCTTCATGGCTGCTGATGAAGACACAAAACCCCTGGGTTAGAATCATAAGACTATCAGTCCTGGCAAGAGCAGTAGTCAGAGTGCATTTGCCTTCACACTGGTTTCCTAAACCCCAAGTCCTGCAGGGCAACACAAAGAAGGCTGGGTGTCAGTAGCTTTCACAGTGGGTTGGTGACAGAAGAACCTGGACGTTAGGGAATCTGAATCTTCCGTAACATGGAGTAAGGCTGGCTGCCTTTTGCTCTAAAGGGAGACACCATCTCTATCTCCAAAGGCTGCCTGCCGTACAAACAAAAAATATCCCTGGAAAACTCATCTGAAACAAAGATTGTCAGAACCTCTATTTACAAAACATGCAAAACCAAGATGGATCCACAGAATATCCCTTGTACTGATACCTGCCTACTCATTTCTTTACAGTCTTGGCTTCTGGTGATTTTTTCCATGAGTATGCCAGCAGAAGCTGGGGCCACTCTGCTTAATCTGGCTGAGAGAAGCTGGGACTGAATCTGTGAATTAGTCTTACACAGCATTTAATTAAGGATACTCTCACCAAAACTTCAAGCAACAGGATGAGGCCATCTGCTGTGCTTGCTTTAATCGTGCACCTAGGGCTCAGACCCACTTAGCTAAATAAATTCCATAAACCATCCGTGTCTGCTGTAGAAAGTGTCAAGTGGTTTCTCCTTGAATTGCTTGGCCTGAGGCATTAATCCAGGTGCAGTAAGATGTATTAGTGATTGGACAGATTCCATCTTGGCCTGCAAGGAGGAAGGAAGTCTAGGAAGATTCTGTCCTCCAGACTAACTCTGGCCTGTGGATTGAGACTGACTTAAATGCCTTCCAGCACCAAAGTGAGTCATCAATCAGTTCAACTAAAGTCAGGGGGAAAATGTGTATTGTCTTTTTTAGTTGAAGGATTCATTTTGTAGGGAAAACTGTCTTGAGGGTGCCCCTAAGTTACAAGTCAGTTCTCCCTTGAGAATTTTCCCTGAAGTAACCTTATTTTGGAGAGGTCATTGCCGCTGTCTGAGGACTACATGATCTAGAAGTATTTCTTTCAACACTTTTAGGTCTCCTATGACCATCTCTAAGGTGCAAAGCACTGTGTTTTAAGGAGGGAGGCAAGTTAGTGCCTGGCTTTCACAAAGAAACACAGTCCTGGGCAAGCCGCTGTTGTTTACCATCCTTGGAGCCCACCAGATGGGGCAGACTTCAGTCAGGGACATGGGCTGCCAGCGCTTCACAGCCCATGTGTCCTCATGGCCAGCCCACAGTTGCAGCTTCACTATAGGAATTGAGTCTAATCCTTCTTTTTGGAGGAACTGCCTGAGTGTGTTCAACTTTACCCATTTATCCACAATATCATCGCATTCATCCAGTCTGTGGAAAGACTGAATATCAACTATGGGGCTAGGAGTAAAGAGATCCAGAGAGGCTGGCAGATATTTTGCATGGAAAGTGCAGAAGTTGGGGCCTTTATAAGACATACAGAGGTTGTTTATGTCTACCACTTTGGCCTGTATGGGTCACTTGGCAAGCAGTGTACCCAGCCAAGTGACCATTATCCTTAGGCCATCATTGGACCATGTAAAACCCACAAGAGAACAAGATGGTAGCACCAGAATTAAGTTTGGATTCTCTAGGTTTCTGTTAATCTGGCTGCCACCAAGAAGTTGCACCAGTCAGGTTGGCCTGAGGTTGCCATTAGGGAAAAGAGAGACGTATCATGTCCAGAGATGTCAGGGTGGAACCTCCAGTTTTCAAAACAGATGTACATAATTCCTGATTATTACCCAGAACATGTCTGAGAGAAGATGATTCCTTTCTGGGGGTAGCCACATTAAGTGAACAAAGCTCCTTGTTAAAAATATTGTAGACCAGGAGGTGAGACAGGTAGAGTCAGAAATCTTTGGGCTTTGTCCTTTGAGAAGGTCAACATTCCACAGTGCGACACGTCTATGGATGGTAGGGAGAGTGAAAAGTCCATTGAATACATTGACAACCAGCCCACTATAGGGTGGTTTTGCAGTAAAACTCATGTATTTTCAAACTCTAAAAAGCAGAAAACATGACACAAGTTAGTTTTAAGCACCAGAATGGTATGACCAAGACCAACTGGTGGGACTGAAATAGTAGCATGGGATTTTGTGAGTGTTTCAGTGGAAGAGAGGAACTACCAATGGCCCCAAGAAAGAATAAAAAATCCAACTTAGTCTTTCAGGAGCAGATGGAGACATGCATACAGTGTGGTCTCCTTCACCTTGAGACAGACAGGTCAGCTTTTGGCAGGAATCACAAACCTGGCATGTAGCAGTAGCCTTGGAATTAGAACAAGTGTTTTTGCTTTTGCCCAATCTATGATGGTGGGCATGTTTCCATATCTGGTAAAACATGGATTTAGATGGAAATAGTATCAAAGTGCGTGGTGCAGCTTGATTACAGTTGTCTCATTGAAGAACAAGCCCTTACTGTGGGTGTCTACATGAGTGACTCAAACGGTTGAATCAGCAGCTGTAATTTATTTTTGCTATTCACAGCCCCAAAGAGGGGCTTTCCAAAATGCTAGGCCATTAGTAACAACCCGAGTCAACAAAAATGGAACAAGGTTCATCAAAGGGAGTATTGGACAAAGAACAGCTTGAATCCTGACCATTGAGGAGAGCAACCATGTCCACTTTTGGTTCGGCATTGATGGCATTGAGATTGAAGTACCACAGCAGCACCTGGACACCATTTGGTTTTAGCTGGACTGAGCCATGGGTGAGCCAGTCATTTAGGGAAACCTCTGTGCATTGTCGATCTCACTGAACTAGTGGCTTTGCCTTAAGCAATGACAATTCAGTTCAGTCACTTAGCCATGTCCGACTCTTTGCGACCCCATGGACCGCAGCATGTCAGGCCTCCCTGTGCATCACCAACACTTGGAGTTTACTGAAACGCATGTCCATTGAGTTGCTGATGCCATCCAATCATCTTATCCTCCGTCACCCCCTTCTCCTCCTGCCTTCAATCTTTCCCAGCATCAGGGTATTTTCTAATGAGTCACTTCTTTGCATCAGGTGGCCAAAGTACTGGAGTTTCAGCTTCAACATCAGTCTTTCCAATGAATATTCAGGACTGACTTCCTTTAGGATGGACTGGATGGATCTCCTTGCAGTCCAAGGGACTCTCAAGAGTCTTCTCCAACCCCACAGTTCAAAAGCATCAATTTTTTGGCACTCAGCTTTCTTTATAGTCCAAGTCTCGCATCCATATATGACTACTGGAAAAACCATAGCTTTGATTAGGTGGACCTTTGTTGGCAAAGTAATGTCTCTGCTTGTTAATATGCTGTTTAGGTTGGTCATAACTTCTCTATGAAGGAGCAAGTGTCTTTTAATTTCATGGCTGCAGTCACAATCTGCAGTGATTTTGGAGCCCTTCTTGGGGCTCCTTTTCTAAATCCAGCTTGAATGTTTGGAAGTTCATGGTGCACATACTGTTGAAGCCTGGCTTGGAGAATTTTGAACATTACTTTACTAGTGTGTGAGATGAGTGCAATTGTGTGCTAGTTTGAGCATTCTTTGGCATTGGAATTGAGCCTTTCTTAGGAATTGGAATAAAAACTGACCTTTTCCAGTCCTGTGGCCACTGCTGAGTTTTCCAAATTTGCTGGCATATTGAAGGCAGCACTTTCACAGTATCATCTTTTAGCATTTGAAATAGCTCAACTGGAATTCCATCACCTCTACTAGCTTTGTTCATAGTGATGCTTCCTAAGGCCCACTTGACTTCACATTCCAGGATGTCTGGCTCTAGGTGAGTGATCACACCATCATGATTATCTGGTTCATGATATTTTTTGTATAGTTATGTGTATTCTTGCCATCTCTTAATATCTTCTGCTTCTGTTAGGTCCATACCATTTCTGTCCTTTTGTGTGCATCTTTGCATGAAATGTTCCCTTGGTATCTCTAATTTTCTTGAAGAGATCTCCAGACTTTCCCATTCTATTGTTTTCCATTATTTCTTTGTATTGATCTCTGAGGAAGGCTTTCTTATCTCTCCTTGCTATTCTTTGGAATTCTGCATTCAGATGGGTATATCTTTCCTTTTCTCCTTTGCCTTCGCTTCTCTTCTTTTCACAGCTATTTGTAAAGTCTCCTCAGAAAACCATTTTGCCTTTTTGCATTTCTTTTCCTTGGTCTTGATCCCTGCCTCCTGTATAATGTCATGAACCTCTGTCCATAGTTCTTCAGGCACTCTGTCTATCAGATCTAATCCCTTGAATCTATTTGTCGCTTCCACTGTATAATCATAAGGGATTTGATTTAGGTCATACCTGAATGGTCTAGTGGTTCCCTACTTTCTTCAATTTAAGTCTGAATTTGGCAATAAGGAGTTCATGGTCTGTGCCACAGTCAGCTCCCGGTCTTGTTTTTGCTGACTATATAGAGCTTCTCCATCTTTGGCTGCAAAGAATATAATCAATCTGATTTCGGTGTTGACCATCTGGTGATGTCCATGTGTAGAGTCTTCTCTTGTGTTGTTGGAAGAGGATGACTGACCCTCTGACCAGTGAGTTTTCTTGGCAAAGCTTTATTAGCCTTTGCCCTGCTTCCTTCTGTACTCCAAGGTCAAATTTGCCTGTTACTCCAGGTGTTTCTTTTGCACTTCCTACTTCTGTATTCCAGTCCCCTATAATTGAAAAGACATCTTTTTTGGTTGTTAGTTTTAGAAGGTCTTGTAGGTCTTCATATAAACATTCAACTTCAGCATTACTGGTCGGGGCATAGACTTGGATTGCTGTGATATTGAATGGTAGTGTAATGGGGAATAAAGTTTCCCCCAGGAGGATGGCTGTCATTTCTTCATGTCAAGCCAAGATACTCCCTGGGCTAGGTTAGCTGTATCTTGAGCATTTCATTTTCCTTTGACAAGTGAGTCCTGTTGTGATGTGCCATTCACATCCTGTTAATCGTTGTGTCTGAGTTGATGGCAGGACATAATGGAATTATCAGCCTAAAGAGTTACAAGGGCTCCATGGGTCAGGTGTTCAGTGTCAACTGGAGCCCAGTAGCAAACAAAGAGCTGCTTTTCAAAAGGGATGTGCCCAGTAACTTTCTCAAAGAAGTGATGGGTCCAGAACCATAGGAGTGCCCCTGATGGAAGCTTCCAGATGAAGGCATCTTCTGCCAGAAGCTTCAGTGGGTGAAATCATTAGCCAGAAGCATATAGCTCCTAGAGGCCATTAAGATTGTAAAGCCCTATTTGGGATGGGGTAGAGAGATGATTAGAAAGCAATTTACATTTTTTTTTTAACACTTCTCTACATGCAGCTTTTACCAATCAGAATTCCTCCTGGCACTTATGGGACAAAATGTACAAGCATATAACATATTATTTCTCTTAATAGTGTCAGTTGAAGAATCAGCAGCAACAGTACATTGAATTGGTCCAAATGCCCCACCCATAAAGTCATGTTAGCTTCCCTGTCCCATTGTGGGCCCTGCCAGTACTTAGTAGTAGAATTCTGATGTCCCTACCCCTCGTGGAACTGGTAGAATGGTGAATTGGGCATCTGTAGCCACTCCAGTACTCTTGCCTAGAAAATCCCATGGATGGAGGAGCCTGGTAGGCTGCAGTCCATGGGGTCACTACGTGTCAGCCGCGACTGAGCGACTTCACTTTCACTTTCATGCAATGGAGAAGGAAATGGCAACCCACTCCAGTGTTCTTGCCTGGAGAATCCCAGGGACGGCAGAGCCGGGTGGGCTGCTGTCTATGGGGTCGCACAGAGTCGGACATGACTGAAGTGACTTAGCAGTAGCAGCAGTATCCAACAAAGTCATAAAAGTTTGAGTCTCTCTCCTCCCTGAAATTTCTCAGCATACTCAAATGGGTCTATCTAGCCACTGGAGACAAAAATACCTTGCCTCACCTCTAATCATACTTTCTTTTAAAGTCCTTTAGCCTGGAGAGAAGGGAGGGGTCAAGGGGCAGGGAGGGAGAAGATGGCTCTGTTCCAGGAAACACATCTTTGTAGTCACTTTCTGGTTAGAGTGCCTTGGAAGTGGATCATGGTTCCATCAAATGAACTTCCAATGTTTTGGGCTCACTTAATTCTCTGGGTTGAAAGATGAGATCATCATGACAGATACCATCAGGTCAGTTTGGGGTGCCTTCTGACTCAGCTGTGGCAATCACATGCTTTCTAGCTCAGACATATTTGCTCCTGTTGCCTGATTGGGCTTGATTCTTTGAGTGATGCTTTTTTATTTTAAAGGATTCCTCCTTAATTTGGGGCATTTCCTGATCCTTCATTGTAATAAAAGCTCCTAGATTTTCACCTGCTTTTAATGTATGTTCTAGGAGAATTTTCCAGGGAGGTAGGGCCAATCATAAGAGTGTATCCAGATTGCTTTGGGTAAGTTTCTCATCCTCTAGTGAGTTACCTTCGTCAGCATTGTAAACCCAATATAGGGCAGTAAGCAGTCATATCATGGTCAATAACACATCTATAGTTTCTTACAGGAGTTTGTCTATGGTAGAATATGTGGATGAGGTAGCTGAGTTTAAAGGACCAGGAATGGGTTGGACAAATTCAGTAGCTATTCGATGTCTAGGTCCTCTGTCCTCTAACACAGAGGAATAGCAGGATGAATGGGATGCTAGCCCCCAGCCTAGGAGCTGAGTTCAGGTAAGGTCTGGACTGTCATAGGGTCAGACACAAACAGGTATTAATATTTACTTTTTGAGCTCATCCGTTGTTAGGTAAGAAATTTAATGAGGGAACTGAGCTTAGAAGAGTAAGAGTGTATATAAAGGGACAGAATTGGGACTCAAAGATTGAAATCCCATTGGGAACTTGATATATTTGGGTGTGGATTGGGAAGAAGTCTCAGGAACATTGTTTTTATGGGCCAGTGGGTGTCAGGCTCTCTTGGAGGAACAGGTTCAAGATAATCATCTTTTACTGGTCTTCTGCAATAAAACACTAGCTAGTTTCCCTGAGTTCAGACTCTCCCCCTGCCAATACCTCTTCCAGGTGGCTGCCAGAGTTCCATTTGTGAAACCCAAACCTTATTGTGTTGGTACACTGCTAGAAAACTCTTCTTTGGGCTTCCACTGCAAAATAATGAAGTCTGAACTCTTTTGTAGGGCATATAACGTACTTCACAAGTTGGACTGTCTGCTCTGCAAGCTCAGCTCTTATGTCTCCCTAACATGTACCCAGTGTTCTAGCCACATGGAATTATATGTTTTCCCCTGAATACACTGGGCTCTTTTATGCCAGTTTGCCTTTACTGTCTTGCCTGGAATGACCTTGCCTGTCGCTGCCTGGAAAACTACTAGGCTGAGCTCAGTCTCCCCTCTGGATGGTTCTCTGGCTGGCGGGCTGCGCTGCTGTGGTATCACGTGCAAACGGGTTATGATGCCGCGGGAGGGCAGAGGCTCTGTCTGTGTTGCTACCAGACTGTGCCCTTTTGGAAGGAACTTGTCTTATTGATTTTGGTAGCCCTGCTACCTACTCTAGTCTTTGGCATATCGTGGGCACTTATTCAATATTTGTTGAATCCATTTATATCTTTATGATGCACATGATTATTTCCTTGAAGCAATAAATATTTCATTTTATCATGTTAAAAAAAATGGACAAGGACCCAAGATATGGATTATAATAAATAATAACACCAATCCATCAGATACAGTATTAATGACTTTATATTAGATATTCATTTTTCATTTCCAAAGCAATCAGCAGTAACTGCTGTAATTAAATGCTCTAATCTTTAAGGTTATTAAGTGTGAAATTAAGTTGAAGTCATCCAAGGGACAGTAGGTGAACATTGTTTTAGAGAATGAATGTTTATGAGTTTTTTTTTTTAAAGAGATACATGTCATACATACACTACATAGATCTTTTTCTGCTATACTCTTTACTTGTTCCCCAAAGCAGCACCTCCAACACTCCACACAACCTTTCTCTTCATTCCTTGCCTAAAAAACAAATATCCAAAAGGAATAGAGATATTGTGTCAAAGTATTCATAAATACAAAAGATACTTATGGAAGCACTATTTGAAATGTTGTCTGAAGGAACACTTGGAAAACATTCTTGTGCACTTGGTGAGGTATTGAATCTGCAGAGAATGCACAGCATTTATTCTTCCTGAAGAACAATTTCACTAGACCATTTTCTGGAAAATGGAAGATCTTGTTACCTTGGAGGAATAGCCTGGTTTCTCAGTATCTTAGTCATTGGGTGACTAGTTTGTGAAAAACATTCTTTGATTCTGCTAGAGACCCTTCCGGAGAAGGCAATGGCACCCCACTCCAGGACTCTTGCCTGGAAAATCCCATGGATGGAGCAGCCTGGTAGGCTGCAGTCCATGGGGTCACTACGTGTCGGATGCAACTGAGCGACTTCACTTTCACTTTTAACTTTCACACAATGGAGAAGGAAATGGCAACCCACTCCAGTGTTCTTGCCTGGAGAATCCCAGGGACGGGGGAGCCTGATGGGCTGCCGACTATGGGGTCACACAGAGTCGGACACAACTGAAGCAACTTAGCAGCAGCAGCAGCAGACACCCTTCATGCTAAATATTATCTAAGTATAATTAAGAAAAAAAATGGCATCCCTTAACAATCCTTTGGATGGCTTCCCTAGCTGGCTCGGCAGTAAAGACAGCCACCTGCCAGTGCAGGAGATGCAGGTGGGGTCACTAGATTGGGAAGGAGGAAATGGCAACCCACTCCAGTGTTCTTGCCTGGAAAATCCCATGGACAGGGGAGCCTGGTCGGCTACCGTCCATGGGGTTGCAAAAGAGTCATATGTAACTTAGTGACTAAACAACAATAGTCTTTCTGATGTGACACACTGACCCACAAGATTCCCTGACACTAAACTGCAGCCACATGTAGGGTGCAGACCAAAAGTGCACACCCCTACACTGATAAATATTGTACAGTAGTGCCCATTTTTCCACAAGGAAAGACTGACACAGAGCAATAACAGTCCTTCAGTATATAAGAAAGTCAACACCAGTCAACCACATTTTCCCACTGAGGATGGGAAAGTCTGCTACTAATAAACAGTTAGTATTGGTTTTCAAGAAAACATTTGTTTTCTACTTTTAGTCTGGTCCACAAGAATATATCTTCAAATAAGAAAATAAATCCTGGTTATGAAGAAGGAAATCTAACAAGTACTCATTGAGTGTTGTCACATATTTTGCACATGAAGTCATTCAGTACCCATTTTAACCTTCTTCCAACTTGTCTCCTTCCACTAGAGAGGCTTGAAAGATACAAATTATACTTGCATACTCCCTTGCAATTAGACTACAGACATGTGACCTAGGTGCTACCAGTCAGATGGCTCTGAATAACATTTGAATACTAAAATGAGAAACCCGAGGCTTTAGTCTTAGAGAGAGAATAGATCTTCTGACATGCACAGTGGAGTTGGAAGCTGGTTCTTTTGAAATAGCTATGATAGGAGTTGTTGTGTTCATATCTTAACATGCTCAGTACTAAATTTGGGGCAGTAGCTCAGCTGGTAAAGAATCTGCCTGCAATGCAGCAGACCCCGGCTTGATTCCTGGGTTGGGAAGATCCTCTGGAGAAGGGACAGGCTACACACTCCAGTATTCTTGGGCTTCCCTGATGACTCAGCTGGCAAAGAATCCACCTGCAATGTGGGAGACCTGGGTTCGATCCCTGGGTTGGGAAGATCCCCTGGAGAAAGGAACAGCTTCCCACTCCAGTTATTCTGGCCTGGAGAGTGCCATGGACTGAATAGTCCGTGGGGGGTCTGAGTCAGACACGAATGAACAACTTTCACTTTCACTTTTCTTTCATGGTATGAGTTGAAAGTTTTTCCTGCCTTCGTTGTGCCTGGCTTGGTAGTATCCAAGTCTTGTGCTCTAGACCACATGGGGATATGAAAGCTACCAAAAATCCCCTTCTATTTCGACAAATTAGTGTCTTGTATTGTTAGTGGGCTGCCGTCTATGGGGTCGCACAGTCAGACACGACTGAAGTGACTTAGCGGCAGCAGCATTGTTTGTAAACAAGAATTCTGCTTGTCTTTAGTGTACTAAAGACATATTTTCTGTTCTTTGGTATATTCTAGAAAGGGACATACATACTAAACACAGATAGAATGAGAAACATATAATTGCAACTGTGGAGTTAAAATGGAAGAAAGCATAGGGAGATATGGGCCCTCCCAGGTGGCGCCAGTGGTAAAGAAGTCATCTGCCATTGCAGGAGATGTAAGAGACATGGGTTCAATCCCTGGGTCAGAAAGATCCCCTGGAGGAGGGCATGGCAACCCATTCCAATATTCTTGCCTGGAGAATTCCCATGAACAGAGGAACCTGGGGGGTTATAGTCCATAGGGTCGCACAGAGTGACTTAGGACACACACATAGGGAGATATGGAAAATAATGGGATTGAAGTTTGAAACTGTGGCCCTGCTTTAATCTCCCAACCCAAGTACCCATCAACCCACTTGCAACTAAGGACGAGTGAGAAACAAATGAGCATCTGGCTGCAGTATGAGCATTGCTAGATGGATCTCTTCTGAAAATATAGAGAAACTTGGGCCTTTTTTTTTTTTCATTAAATGTCAAATGATCTAACATTGCTATTCATAAATAGGTATCATAACAGAATACCAGAACAGTTTAAAGCAAAGGAAATTAGAGTCTGCATGATAACTATATAATATACGTATCCCTTAGCTCTAATACAGCACCACTGTTCTCAACTCTGACCAGATAGGAAACAGTTAATGAAGAATCTTATGTTCCTTCTCTGGTTATTAACTTAAGTACAACATAGATGTAAAAAATTATAATGCATTTATTGAACTATTCCTAGTTCTTTATATAGTGCTCTATATCTTAATCTTTTTCTACTTTGTGGAATTAATTTATTTTAATTAATCTATACCCTGAGCACCTACCCACTCAAGGCCATATAACTGAACATTGTGTGCTAAAACTTACCTGGAGAAGAATATCAATGGTAGATGCAAAAATTATACATGGAATTCTATACACTTTTGAAATATGAGATCCAAATTTGATGAATTTCATTGGTCACACTCAAATTTGAAATATAATAAACTTCACATAAAAATCCTATTAAATTCCTAACAGGATTATATCCTCACCATTTTTAACATAAATCTGCCCACTCATCTATTTCTAAAGATAGAAAGCATAATGTACTTGAAAGAATATAGGCTTTGAAATCAAATAGAACTGTGTTTGCATTCCATTGTTGCCATTTACTAGGTCTATGGCCATGATTATATTACTTAATTTCTTTGAATATCACTGTATAATGGAAAGAGTAATACCTACTTTACAAAGCTTCAGTTCACTTCAGTTCAGTTCAGTTGCTCAGTCATGTCCGACTCTTTGTGACCCCATGAATCGCAGCACGTCAGGCCTCCCTGTCCATCACCATCTCCCGGAGTTCACTCAAACTCACGTCCATCGAGTCGGTGATGCCATCCAGCCATCTCATCCTCTGTCATCCCCTTCTCCTCCTGCCCCCAGTCCCTCCCAGCATCACACTCTTTTCCAATGAGTCAACACTTCGCATGAGGTGGCCAAAGTATTGGAGTTTCAGCTTTAACATCATTCCTTCCAAAGAACACCCAGGACTGATCTCCTTTAGAATAGACTGGTTGGATCTCCTTGCACTCCAAGGGACTCTCAAGAGTCTTCTCCAACACCACAGCTCAAAAGCATCAATTCTTCAGCGCTCAGCTTTCTTCACAGTCCAACTCTCACATCCATGCATGACCACTGGAAAAACCATAGCCTTGACTGGACGGACCTTTGTTGGCAAAGTACTGTCTCTGCTTTTGAATATGCTATCTAGGTTGGTCATAACTTTCCTTCCAAGGAGTAAGCATCTTTTAATTTCATGCTTAGATATTAATAAATATTAATATTTCCTTTCCCTTTTTCCCTAATTACCACTCCCTCCTCTGGCTTCTCAGAATTTCTGGAAAATAAGTGTTCATTTCATTACTCTGTTAACTAATTTTAAAAGAAATTGTTTATCTATATGCATGTGTTTATTTATGTGTACAGTTACATGCCATCCTAAAATTAAACTCATAAAATACTTTAAAATGCACTTGTAACTAAGAAACATCTGTTAAGAAACTAATTGATTAGGCTCTTATATGTCATGTGACTTCATAAAATAATGATTTTATTAGATTAAGTAAGAACTTGAGATTTTTAAGTCAGAGAACATATTGAGTTACTCCAGACTCCTCCTAGGAAATGTAAAACAGTAAGAATTAAGTAATTTTTTGAAACCCCAAAACTATCTGTGACAAGTTATACTATACTCTTACAAAGAAAGATCGGTTCAAATAAATACATATTTTTCATTAATAATGGAATTATAAATAGTCCTAATTAATGAATAACTTTACATCTGATTATGAATCAAATAAAGTAACACATTTGGAACTATATAGTATATGTAATGCTTTAATTGAACTATTTGTAGCATTCAGATATTCAATGTAACAGTTAGATATTCTTCTTTCTTAGGGAATAAGTGTATTCAGATCAGATCAGATCAGAGAAAAATAAAAGATAAATATACATGAGAGTTTTAATTGAGTAAGAATTTGTTGTTGTTGTTCAGTCGTTAAGTCGTGTCCAACTCTCTACAACCCCATGGACTACAGCATGCCAGGCTCTTCTGTCCTCCACTATCTCCCAGAGTTTGCTCAAATTCATGTCCATTGAGTTGGTGTTGTTATTCAACCATCTCATCCTCTATCACCCACTTCTCCTCCCACCTTCAATCTTTACCAGCATCAAGGCCTTTTCCAATGAATCAGTTCTTTGCTTCAGGTGGCCAAAGTACTGGCGCTTCAGCTTCAGCATCAGTCCTTCCAATGAATATTCAGGATTGATTTCCTTTAGGATGGACTGGTTGAATCTCCTTGCAGTCCAAGGGACTCTCAAGAGTCTTCTCCAGCACCATAATTTGAAAGCATCAATTCTTTGGCTCTCAGCCTTCTTTATTATCCAAATCTCACATCCATGCATGACTGCTGGAAAAACCATAGCTTTGACTATATGGACCTTAGTTGGCAATGCAGAAGGAAATGGCAGCCACTCCAGTATTCTTGCCTGGAAAATCCCATGGACGGAGGAGCCTGGTAGGCTACAGTCCATGGGGTCGCAAAGAGTCAGACACGACCGAGCAACTTTCCTTTCCTTAGTTGGCAAAGCGATGTCTCTGCTTTTTAATACCCTCTCTAGGTTTGTCACAGCTTTCCTTCCAAAGAGCAACCATCTTTTAATTTCATGGCTGCAGTCACCATCTGCAGTTATTTTGGAGTCAACAAAATAAAATCTATCACTGCTTGCAATTTTTTCCCCTTCTATTTGTAATGGAGTGATGACTCTGGTTGCCATGATCATAGGTTTTGAATGTTGAGTTTCAAGCCAGTTTTTTCATTCTTCTCTTTCACTCTCATCAAGAGGCTCTTTAGTTCCTCTTCACTCTCTACCATTAGCGTGAATTTAGTTAATTACAATTGTCAGGGAGTTTCATCAGCTACTGGATTGGGCAGTAGATAGAAAGATATATATGAACATCCATGGTTTTCAGTTTTGTAATTTTACTTTATTATTATTATTTTTTTTACAGATTCCAGTTCTCTGTTGATATTCTTCATCTTGTCATCTATGTTTTGCACACACTAATGGCAAGTATCTTAAAATCCTTGTAACTACAATTTTTTTTTCTATTGATTTTGACTATTTGATCTTGTTGCCTAGTATGCTTGGCATTTTAAAAAATTATCATTATTATTTCATGGTGGACAGTGTCTATGTAGAGTAAATTTCAATTTCAAGCTGTGAATGATTTTGGGGTCCTACTGAGAGTATTTTCTTTAGATTTTGGCAGGCAGGCAGGCAGGCAGAGTAAAGGCAGATCACCTTCACTCAATCTGGTAGGAAACAGATCCAGAGCTGAGTTTCAGTCTTTGTAAGGACTGTTCAATTTCTTATCAGCCTTACTTCTAGGATGTAGCCTTTCTAGGGGTCCCAACTATAGTCTGGGGGTATTTACCAGGGTTTTTGTCTCCCCAAGGCTCTTTTCAGATCTTCCCTGGTGGCTCAGACTGTAAACTACAATGCAGGAGACCTGGGTTCAATCCTTGGGTTGGGAAGATCTCCTGGAGAAGGAAATGGCAACCCACTCCAGTATTCTTACCTGGAAAATCCCATGGACGGAGGAACCTTGTTAGGCTACAGTCCACGGGGTCTCAAAGAGTCGGACACGACTGAGCGACTTCACTCACTCAAGGCTTTTTTCAGCTGTAGTCTCAGATTCTCCCAGTCTCTGCCCCTTGCCTCTAGCTTCTCAGTTTCTCAGATCTACTGTAAATCGACAAATACCTTCAGGGAAAAGTAACACTAAATTTTAACCTCATTATTCCATACTTCCCCTCCCTCCAGGGTCTTGCATTCCTAATCTTCACTGCTTTTGTAGCTCTCTGATGCCTTCAGAGAGTTGATTAACATTTTTTTCCCCAGATTCTCTGGGGAAATTTTCAGTGGGAGAGTTGGCCTGAAACAAGCTAGTATATACCCTAACTGAAATTAGCCTATGCTTCTATAGGTGTATATATAGGCAACTCTTGCTAATACAGAATTTGATTAACCTATTTGCAATTAATTGTGGCTTAAAAATAGTAAAAAGTGCATTAAAATATACGTATATACAGAAAGTATTTCATATTTCTAATATGTTTTGATATTTCTAATATGTTTTCATATTAGAAGGGTTGTTGGTGCTGTTTAGAAAGCAACACAACCTACATAATTTTGCAGCAACTTGGAATCATTCTGCTCCATCAAAAAAAAAACACCAATATGTATATATAAACATTTTTTCCTCCTGTAAACAGACTTTTCTGAGTCCCAAACCATAGCCGGGCAAGTAGCAAAGGCAAGATAGATCGAAGTAACTTCCAGTACCAGAGCCAGGCTGTGATGCTGAACAAATTAGATGAGGAGAGAAAGGAACATGAAACTAGTCATATCTCTTGCCCTGCTTGCTTCCTGTTTCTATATGTTAAAAAAAAAAAAGAAAAGAAAAAAGCTCAGTTAAGAAATGCCAGAAACAGACATTTCAATAGAGTAACTGTTGGTATTTGGTTTTCTCAAGAAATTTCTTTGATGTTTTCTGCTCCTAAATATCTGTACTTGAATTTGTTTCATATAGTTGGATTTAGATTAATAAATATAAATGTGTCCCTAAGTATGATTACACTGGTAACTTTAACTCAGATTACATTAAATCTATTTTAGACCACATTTGTAAGTTTCTTTTTTCATATACACATCCATGACTTAAGCAACTCATTTAACACCAAAAAAAAAGCATTGTTTTTCTTTAAAAGAAAGGGTATAAAAAAATGGAACTAAAACGGGTGTATCAGGAGCTGTGTTTCATATTTCACACTCCTGATCAGTCATTAGGTTTCCTAATTCCTCACAGTCCCAATCAGAAGTATAGAAATAGTGTCACAGAGAAAGCACATGAGTCTCACGGGACTGCAGCTTTGCACAACCCCAGGAGGCACCGACAGTGGGCTGTGTGCCTAATGGCTTCTGAAGTCCTTACGGGCCGAAGCCCTGTTCTAAGGCCAACATCTTGTCTGCTGATTCTCAGTCCTAACTATGTATCTGAATTATCTAGTGAGCTTTGCCAAAACTTTTATTCCAGTCCTACTGAATTAGAATCTGAAAGATTGGAACCCAAAGATTTGTCTGTGTTTTTGAATGTAATCCAGTAATTTTTGCAGCACAGCCACGTTTGGAAACGTGTACTCAAATTCATTCCTACCTCTGTTTCTAAGATGTTGTTACAGATTTAGAGTTTTGTTGTTCTCAGATATCATCTTTACCTGATGATTTTCCTTATCTTTTCTCAATAATCCACTTTTATCCTTGACATCTTTTATCAAAATATTTTTCATATCTTATCTAATAACACTAATATGTAATTGAAGTTTTTGTTAGTCTTAAACAATGGAGAAAGACAGATCACACTTACACGATTTCTTATTATTTAATATAAAATATTTTAAGTGGAAATTACAAAACTAATATATCTATGATCAGTGATATGTGTACCAATTTTCTCTCTATTAAAAAAAAAAAAGCAAATTGAGCTATAGCCTTCCCTCATCCCTTTCCATTCCCCCCTTTACCAGAGGTAAAAGAAACTGGTATTTATCATTTTCATACATAGTTTGGTAACTGTTCACCTTGGAGACCTGCTGTGGATATAGGTACAGTCCCGGGCAAGATTTACAGCCTCTCCCCTGGATTTTGAAGGGCCAGCAAGAACTCACCGGACACCACTAGAACCGCTGCGATTGTGCGATACATATACACAGTCGATCCTCATTTGCTGAGACTCATTTGTAAGCCCCAGTCTACACTCACGAAGCTTTTGCAGTCATGTACACAGTGGTAGGTAGGGAAAGATTTGAGTGACTGGATGCGCATTCGCAGCTAAGATTGGCCAAAGCAAGTTCTGTTTTCTCGTCTTCATTCTCATCCTATCAACAGGTGGCTTTTTCTGGTCTATTTAGTGCCTTTGTTTTGCATTTGCATTTTTGTGCCTTTTTTTCATGATGATTTTGCTGTTTAAAATGTCCGCTAAATTTAGTATTGAAGTGCTGTCCGATGTTCCTAAGGGCAAAAAGCCTGCAGTGTGCCTCATAGAGAAAACACATGTACTGGGTAAGCTTTGTTTAGGCCTGAGTTAAAGTGCTGTCATTGTATAGTGCTGTTTTATATTTCTATAAAATACACTGTTTATAAGCATATATTGTGAAATGATTACCACATTGATTTTAGTTAATATCTATCTCCTCATATAGTTACAAAAAAGAAAAAGAAAAAAATACATTTTTCCTTGTCAGGAGAGCTATTAATATTAAAATTTACTCTGTAACAATTTTCACATATACCGTACAGGAAGATCCCCTGGAGGAGGGCATAGCAACCCACTCCACTATTCTTGCCTAGACAATCCCATGGATAGAGGAGCCTGGTGGGCTACAGTCCATGGGGTCACAAAGAGTCGGACACGACTGAGCGACTAAGCACAGCACAGCACAGCAATGCTAACTATAGTCGTTATGTTTTACATAACATCCCCTGTGCTTATTTATAACTAGATGTTTATACCTTTTGACCATCTTTATCCTATTTGCCACCCCTCATCTCCTGTCTCTGGTAACCACAAATTTCATCTCTTTTTCTATGAGTTGTTTATTATTTCTTTTTCGTGTGTGTTTGGTGTTTTTTATTTTTAATTCCGCATATAAGTAAGATCATGCAATATTTGTCTTTCTCTGTCTTATTTCATTTAATGTAATGCAATTAGATTCATTCAATCTGTCCCATATTGCAGATTTCCTTATTTTTATGACTGAATAGTATTCTATTTTATTTATCCATATCACATTTTTTAAAATCCAGTCATTTGTTTGTGGGCAATAGACAGTTTTAATGTGGCTATTGTAAATAGCCAGTTTGTCTTAAACTGTCCCTCTGAAGACAATGGGTCTTTTTCCCCCTCTAACTGCTTTTGAGATTCTTTTCTTTGTCTCTGATTTTAAGCAATTTCACTCTGATGTGACTAAATGTGGTTTACTTGGATCTTACCTTGTTTAGGTTTTATGAATCTTAGATCTGGATTCATGTGTATTTTCTGTTCCTTTTACTCTGTGCTACAGTTTGAATCTTTTTTTTTACTGATCCAGCTTCTATATTACTAATCATTTCTTCTGTTCTGTCTTACCTTCTTTGAATTCTTTACCGGCTTTGAATTCTTTATTTCCTTGATTGTGTTTTTCAGTTTTAGAATTTCCATTTGCTATTTTATAGACACTTTCTCTGTTGAAAAATTTATCTTTAATAATTTTCCTCAACATATTTATAATAGTTTAAACAAATCTTTGTACAATAATCATTGTATGCCTAGTAATTCTCCTTGAGTGGCAGAAAGCAAATAAGAACTAAAGAGCCTCTTGATGAAAGTGAAAGAGAGTGAAAAAGTTGGCTTAAAACTCAACATTCAAAAAACTAAGATCATGGCATCCGGTCCCATCACTTCATGGCAAACAGATGGGGAAGCAATGGAAACAGCGAGAGACTTTATTTTGGGGGGCTCCAAAATCACTGCAGATGGTGGCTGCAGCCATGAAATTAAAAGATGCTTGTTCCTGGAAGAAAAGCTATGACGAGCCTAGACAGCATATTAAAAAGCAGAGACATTACTTTGTCAACAAAGGTCCCTGTAGTCAAAGCTGTGGTTTTTCCAGTAGTCATGTATGGATGTGAGAGGTGGACTATAAAGGAAGCTCAGTGCCAAAGAATTGATGCTTTTGAACTGTGGTGTTGGAAAAGACTCTTTAGAGTCCTTTGGACTTCAGGGAATTTAAACCAGTCCATTCCAGAGGAAATCAGTCCTGAATATTCATTGGAAGGACTGATGCTGAAGCTGAAACTCCAAATCTTTGGCCACCTGATGTGAAGAGCTGACTCATTCATTAGAAAAGACCCTGATGCTGGGAAAAATTGAAGGTGGGAGGAAAAGGGGACAACAGAGGATGAGATGGTTGGATGGCATCACTGACTCAATGGACATGAGCTTCAGTAAGCTCTGGGAGTTGGTGATGGACAAGGAAGCCTGGCGTGATGCAGTCCATGGGGTCGCAAAGAGTCGAACATGACTGAGCAACTGAACTGAACTGACAACCCAAGTTATTGTTAAAATTACATGGGCTGCAGATAGTTTTTTTTAAGGGGTGATCTATTTTTTTTCTCCTGGAGAGAAGTTAAAGGATAATCACCTCAATCCAATCAAATATGAAGTTGGCTCAAGGGTGAGTTTCAGACTTGTCAATTTCCAGTTTTTTCTTAATATTATGTCATAACCCAGGCTTCCCAGGTAGCACAGTTGGTAAAGATCCACCTGCCAATGCAGGAGACGTGGGTTTGATCTCTGGGTCAGCAAGATCCCCCAGAAGAGGAAATGGCAACCCACTCCGTATTCTTGCCTGGAGATTCCTATGGACAGAGGAGTCTGGCAGGCTACAGTCCATACAGTCACAAAGAGTCAGACATGAATGAAGCAATTTAATATGCACACATTAACTAATTATTTTAGTTAATTAGTTTATTTTTTTTTTTTCTATCACTAATTCCCCCAGAATTTGGTAACCCACTCCAGTATCTTGCCTGGAGAATTTCATGGACAAAGGAGTCTGACTTGCTGCAGTCCGTGGGGTCGCAAAGAGTCAGACACAACTGAGTATCTCTTTTCTCCCCCAGGGGCCTGGGCTGTGCTATAAGCAGTGTCTCCATTGAGAACGCAGCCGGGGACATTCACACCACGGGCTACACCTCAGGTGGGCCAAGAGTCCTCCTGAAAATGAGCTGCATCCTGATTATGGCTGGTAGTTGGGTGAGTCCTTCTTGAAACACGTAACATGTAGTCTCGGTGGCTCACGGATCAAAATAAACAGGTCTCTCTATTTGATCATAATCAATTTGCGTTGTCCTCTCTCCTCGGATAAAAGATAAAGAGCATTCAATTTTCATGCAGTGTGCTCTAAACCAGGGAGTGGGGAGGCAATTCACCGCATTCTTTTAATTTCTTTCAATATTTTCCATACTCCTTGTACTGTCTTTAAACCTCCCAAATCCAATAATCTCCAATTCCTACCAACTACTTACCAGCATCACAATGCTGGTAGGACAGTGTATTTTCTCCCACTAACCCCCACACTAATCTGCCCTTCCAATCTTTTACAAGTACTTTCTGTCCAAGCCTGACTATTTCTTTAAATCTCAGTCTCTCCCAGCAGAGGATGATGGAGTTGTTTGTAGTTAGTAACCTCCTAAAATCCTCCAAAGTAGCCAGCACTGTTCCTGGTGGATAGTAGTTGCTCAATAAATACCCATTTATTGCATAAGTCAGTAAATGGCAGACAATGTAAAATTCTACCCTGAGAGAGTATTTTAATCCTGTTTTTGTTATTGTTCAGTTGCTAAGCCACGTCAGACTCTATTGGGACCCCACGGACTGTAGCCAGCTAGGCTCCTCTGTCCATGGGATTTCCCAGGCAAAAACACTGGAGTGGGTTGCCATTTCCTTCTCCAAGGTATCTTCCCAACCCAGGATCAAACCCAGGTCTCCTGCATTGCAAGCAGATTCTTTACCGACTGAACCACCATGGAAGCCCAATTTTAATCCTACTATTTTTCAAAAGATTGACAGAAATCAATCAAAAGGCAAGTCATTACAAGCAGGAGGGAGGTAAAACAGTTATTTTTCTGTCTTTGCTTTTTTTTAAAATTAAGCTCTTGGAATGGTGTATAATTATTTTTACTTTATTATATCCTATAATGTATCCTGGTATGAGAATAAATAAATCTTGTTTAAACACTTGCCTGTTCCTTGTGTCTTGATCAAACATTTGAAAATTTGTATAAATAAATAGATAAAGTAAAAAACTTAACTCTCTTTGAATAAGTTTTCTTTTCTTTTACTGATCACATCTGCAGGAGTTCAGTGTCTCTAGTTAACATATCAAATAATCTAAGGACGTTATATTTGTATAATTGAAATTCATGCTTTTTGATTTGCATATGACTACCAGTCTTTAGTAGAATCCTAACCAGACAAATACCTCTGAAACAAAGAAAAACTGGCTGTAAGTTTTAAGACCTTCTTTTCTCTAACACTTGCAGTTTGGTCCTATAACTATTAATTAAAATTATTTAAGGGTATAAACACAAAAGAACTGCAATGGCAGATTCCATACCTGTGGAATCTGAAAAATATCAGATACTAAAAGAACTAAGAAATAGCATTTATTGTGCTTATGTATATTAGTCCTTTGTTTCCTGAGAGGATAATAAGATAAGCCAGCCAGGAAATTATTAACATGATTACTCAAAACAAAACTCTGCAGCACTTTGTCTCAAAGTGATTGCACTCACTCCCACTCTCTTTCTCTCACTTTTGCTCTGTGGTAACCATAACAACCATTTCCTTTCCAAGAGGTCAATTACTAAAAAGAATACGATCTATATATCATGCAATGTGATCATCTGTAAAGTAGACTTTGGACAATATTCATTTTTTACATAAATTGTTTTTAAGGCTGTGGACATGTTCTAAAATTGGAGGTTAAAATAAACGAATGAAAATCTATAGGCGTTATCTAGAAAATCAAATGGAAATGACAAATTAGAATGTAAATAGTCAGTTCTATTTTTTTAACCATTATCACTAAACATTACAATTTATCCTCAAACAAAACTGTGAGGCTTTCTAATTTGCAAAAAATATTTTAAGTATTAAGTTTGTTTGTTGAAAAAAGAACAACAGAATGACTTCTTTGTGCCTCTAACGTATATGCCATATGTCTCAAGATTCTTTGAGAGAAGTCCGTAGATAGACTTGCCCTCAGGAGGCCAGCCCTGCCACTTACCACCTAAATAAACTATATGGGCCTCAGAATCTTAGTTTGTAAAATGAAAGTGATAATACCTATTTCATATTTGACTCTCAAAGTCAAATAAGACACTACATGTGAACACAAAAGGTAAAGTAACTATAAAATGAAATACAACATAGTAATTAAAAGCTAGCATTTTGAGTTAGGCTGGCCTAGATAAATCTGACTCAAAAATGTACTATTGACTACTACCAAGTTACTGAATTGCTTGGATCTTTAGTGTTACACCTACAAAATGAGATTAAGTCATACTCAGGTCTAAGAAATTGTGACACACACAAAAAGTCCTAGGTAAGGTATGTTATTATTAATATTATACAAATATGGTACTTATGCAGCATATAGTATAGTTCGTAACTATACTAGAACTACCACTTAAGCTATATATTGAGTTGGCCAAAAGTTCCTTGGGGTTTTTCCTTAACATCTTACAGAAAAACCCAAACCAACTTTTTGACCAACCCTATCAAACTAGTCAATCCTAAAGGAAATCAACCCTGAATATTCACTGGAAGTACTGATCCTGAAGCTGACATTCCAATACTTTGGCTACCTGATGGGAAGAGCTGACTCATTGGAAAAGACTCTGATGCTGGGAAAGATTGAGGGCAAGAGGAGAAGGTGGTGACAAAGGATGAGATGATTGAAAACATAACCGACTCAATGGACTTGAATTTGAGCAAACTGCAGGAGATAAAGAAGAACAAGGAAGCCTGGCGTGCTGCAGTCCATGAGATTGCAAAGAGTAGGAGATAACTTAGCGAATGAACAACATAGAAATGCAAGTTTGAGTTATACAATGTGAGAATGAGGCCCTGGAAAATGTTAAGGATCATATGTGCTTGCTTGGCATGAAAGTGAAAGTGAAGTTGCTCAGTCCTGTCCAACTCTTTGCAACTCCTTGGACTGTAGCCCACCAGGCTTCTCCGTCCATGGGATTCTCCAGGCAAGAATCCTGGAGTGGGTTGCCATTTCCTTCTCCAGGGGATCTTCCCAACCCAGGGATTGAACCCAGGTCTCCCATGTTGCAGGCAGACGCTTTAACCTCTGAGCCACCAGGAAATAAAGATAAAAGGTTTGTCTTATAAAATTTCGAAAACCTGTTACTTGTAAATCCTTGGCTTAAATTGGTCAATAATATGTTGATTATAATATAGAATTAGATTTTGTTTTATGTTAAAAGTAATACCAAAGCAGCTTTTCTGCACGCTCCCTTTTTAAAAGCCATGTTAAATGAAGAAATTAATACATACTTATATTTTGAAATATTTTTATTTTCAAAGATAATATTTTATGACTTTCGTTTAGGTCGAAATAATAGTAAGAATATCTAAGCCACGATATATTACTCTCTTAAGAATTAGAGTAGGACTTTGCAAAATAAAAACCATTTCAGGGACCAAGTTGAGATGAAACAAGTTGAACCCAATTTCATCTAATTGAAAAAATTAGCCTCTAATTTTTTTAAGTTATATTTACCTTTTGTAAACTGGTCATTGTTTCTCCAGGACCAGGCATCAATGAGGATAAGACTGAAAAAGGATCAGATCACTGCCTCTTATTTTAGTTATTCATCACTGTGTAGAAAACAAACCCTTTATGAGAACCCCAGTCATCTGAAACTGATGAAAGCTGCAGCCAGGTCTGAGCTTCAGTTTAGCGCTCGTGTCTCTGAAAAAAAGGCTTCTCTGATGTCAAGAGAAGAATAAATATACGAGGAGAATGTTTGTCCTCCTCCAGAAAACTCTTAAAACTCTTTAAGTCCTTTCTTCAGGATTTGATGAGATTGTACCCTGATACTCCCCAGCCTCTGAGACTGGATGGAAGGCCAAAGACAAGTTCAGATATAGGTAACTTGCAGGCGGTATATCCAATAGAATTTGAGGAATTGTACACCTAATAGTTTCTATTTTGGGTGTGTATATATAAAAGGGATTGCAAAGCCCTTGTTGAAATAGGTGGGGCCTGAGTTCAGGAACTCAAAAAGAGCAATCTCTTCTGGACTTCTTTGCTATAGGATCAGGAATGACAGCTGACCAAGCACATAAAAATGTCTTCCAAGCTGAGGTTGAAGACAATTCATGTGTAGTGGCACCTATATTCACAACTGTTTTATTTTCTCAGTGGTACTCAAAATTCCAGTAATATAAGAGGCTATTTCACAAGTAATCTGAGATCAGTTCTTGCAGAATAATAGGCAAAGGGCAGGGGAACATAGAGATTAAGGCTGATGGCAAGAGAGGGATTGAAGTGCGATAACTTGGGTGCAGACTGATTAGAGAGGAAAGGAATGTCTAGAGGAATCTGAAGTTTAGGCGAGAATGGAAGCAAAGATTAAGGGGCGCAGGTCCAGTGTTCATTCCACATCACTGTACTATTTTTTCTCAACAACGTGTGGTTTTCTCCTCCACAATTATTTCTTGTAAGGCTGCTTGGATTTTCTTTTCCCAGTGAACACCAAGAATCAATTCCCTCAATTAATTTACAGAGTATTGACCAGATAAGCCAAGTAATTTTCAATAAGTATGCAGTTCTTGTAATACAGTTGAAAAAATTACTTCAGCCAACATTCAATCTTACCTGTCAGTGTTGAAACATAATTATAGTGCTCACACAATTCAGTAACAATTTTGTACAAAAGAATATAAAAAACTCAGTATGTATGAAACTTGTTAAGAGGGAAACCCATTTTTAGCAAAGCAAGATGCTCGTTCATTCTTTGCGGTGACGGAACGGCTTATAAAATTTCAGCACCAGAAACTGCATGACACAGAGGCTGCATTGTGGCCTGTGTGGTGAAAGTTATTTCTATTTTATGAATTCCTTCAAGTAAAATTGAATTTCAGTGTTTTATAAACTTAAAATGAATCTGTGTGAAGTCTTTCAGAGTGATGCTAATAGAGATTCACCCAGGGAATCTTAAATCAAAAGGCATGATTATTATAACAGTGTGTTTGGAAATAAGGAAGTTTCAGATGCCGACCACATATCACGCATTATAGAAATGAAATGAGTTGTACGTTTGATTTTGTGAAATCTGGCTTATGGGTCAGGGAATGAAGGGTGACTTACAGGCCAGCACAGCACTTGTGACCTGGGTATATCATTGCACCACATCAGCAGAGGGTTATTAATTCCTGGTCTGCAACTGCTACTAACTACCTCACATTCTATTCTGTATACGTTTCTGCTTCTTCTTACTAAACAGCTTCTGTTGCCTCATGGACTCTGCACACATGTCTTATTGCCTGCTTTTCACCTATGTATCTACTATTTCCTCTCTAACTTTCTCTTTCTCTCTGCCTCTCCTCTCTCTCCCATCTGGGTCTATTTATATCTCTGGCTGAAACTTTATCTGGCTCACCAATATTTCATTCAGATTTCCTTAAGAGATTGATTTGATTGGTTCCTAGATCCCTGTTGTCCACATTAGTCATAACTTGCATCCCTGGGTGCTTTATAGATTCTAGCACATTGTGAGGTTGATTGTTATTTTATCAGCCCCTCCAATATGAACATACTTATGCATACATGCACATCAGGCACAGTCAGCAAGGTGACAAAATTTATATATCAGATCAGATCAGATCAGATCAGTCACTCAGTCATGTCTGACTCTTTGCGACCCCATGAGTCGTAGCACGCCAGGCCTCCTTGTCCATCACCAACTCCCGGAGTTCACTCAGACTCACGTCTATCGAGTCAGTGATGCCATCCAGCCAGCTCATCCTCTGTCGTCCCCTTCTCCTCCTGCCCCCAATCCCTCCCAGCATCAGAGTCTTTTCCAATGAGTCAACTCTTCGCATGAGGTGGCCAAAGTACTGGACTTTCAGCTTTAGCATCATTCCTTCCAAAGAAATCCCAGGGCTGATCTCCTTCAGAATGGACTGGTTGGATCTCCTTACAGTCCAAGGGACTCTCAAGAGTCTTCTCCAACACCACAGTTCAAAAGCATCAATTCTTCAGTGCTCAGCTTTCTTCACAGTCCAACTCTCACATCCATACATGACCACAGGAAAAACCATAGCCTTGACTAGACGAACCTTTGTTGGCAAAGTAATGTCTCTGCTTTTGAATATGCTATCTAGGTTGGTCATAACTTTCCTTCCAAGGAGTAAGCGTCTTTTAATTTCATGGCTGCAGTCACCATCTGCAGTGATTTTGGAGCCCAGAAAAATAAAGTCTGACACTGTTTCCACTGTTTCCCCATCTATTTCCCATGAAATGGTGGGACCGGATACCATGATCTTCGTTTTCTGAATGTTGAGCTTTAAGCCAACTTTTTCACTCTCCTCTTTCACTTTCATCAAGAGGCTTTTTAGTTCCTCTTCACTTTCTGCCATCAGGGTGGTGTCATCTGCATATATAAGGTTATTGATATTTCTCCCAGCTATATTAACATATATTACATATGTTAACATTACGTAACATGACTTTAACCAAGAAGACTTTAGGCGGAGGGAGAGGCTGTAGCAAAAACTCTATAGAAGGGAACTATGGATGTGGTAGGTCTTTTTAGTGTAATCACAGAATCACCAATGAACATCGGTTTGTCCAGAGTCGTCTAGATCTAGACTATGACGGTTGCCTAACTCAAGTGGAAGATACAATTAGAACTGGAGGACCTAAGAATAGTAGGAAGAGATTGTATTAAAAAAATGAGACATAAGAAGCTGAATGTCTGTTATGTAGTAAATTAAGTGGCATTAAAAGGTTTTTAACAACAAGATGAGAAAGGCAGAGTTTAAGAAAGGCCAGCCTGACAGTGATACAAAGGATGGAGTGGAGACTGAGAACCTGAAAGAAGGAGGCTGCTTGTAATTAAAATTATTATAATTTAATACTTCTTCCTCAATGAGTAGTTCTTAAGTGCTCACTATCTTCCAGCAATGTCACATGCTGAAAATAGAAAGGTTTAAAAGGCGGCATGGTCCTGCCATCATGCGGCTCACATTCTGGCAGAAGACTCAGAAAAATGAAACCACTATTGTAATCTGATCAGTAAAAGCTATCATAGGAACAGTGTAGATTTCAAGGACAGCATGTAAAAGCGGTATCAAACCCTGAAGTTCAAGGAAGGCTTCCTGAAAGGGAATATCATAAAAAAAAACTGAGACCTATGAGCTAGATAGAAAGTATCCAAACAGAGGATTGTGGAGAAAAAGGGGTGGGGTATTCCATTCTAGGGAGAAGGCAATGGCACCCCACTCCAGTACTCTTGCCTGGAAAATCCCATGGAAGGAGGAGCCTGGTAGGCTGCAGTTCATGGGGTCGCTAAGAGTCGGACACGACTGAAGGACTTCACTTTCACTTTTCACTTTCATGCATTGGAGAAGGAAATGGCAACCCACTCCAGTGTTCTTGCCTGGAAAATCCCAGGGACAGGGGAGCCTAGTGGGCTGCCGTCTCTGGAATCGCACAGAGTCAGACATGACTGAAGCAACTTAGCACCATTCTGTTCTAGGCCAAAGCATAATTGCTAACCAAAACAGTTGTGCCTGACTACCTGATATAATTGAGAAGAAAGTTTTTGGTTTTGTTTTAAACATCAAATGTTCAGCATTTCAGCGAAAGCTGGACATATAACCCTGAACAAAACAGACATGCCTCCCTCCCTGGCAGAGAATTGTAACAGTGGGGAGGGCAAAGGAGCAGTTATTGTAAGTGTGGAAAACATTCTGAATAGCAGACGGAACTGAGATGCAGGCCCATTGGAGGGGCAACTAACATAGTCTTGGGTGTCACACAAGCAAAATTTTGGTGGCATTCTTACAGATAACTAAAGGTTAGCCAGGTGAAGAAACAAGAAGATTCTTGCTCCAGACAAAAAGAAGATCATGTGTATGTGTCTAGAGGCAAGAGAGAATACAAGACTATTGAGAGGTTGTGAAGCAGGGAGAAAAAGTCACCTCTAACCTTCCCCAAAGGGGAAACTGCATTTATGCTTTATTTAGTTGAATAATTGAGAGTAAAAAGCTTTGTTTTGTTATAATGATGAGCCTTTTCCTCTTTTAAGCACCATCTTGGTGGGTTAACTTCACTCATGGAAATGCTGAGTCATTTCTATGGAAATTTTTATAAACTTATAAAATGTAAGGCATGTTGCAAAAGTTTTCTAAATTGTCCTTGCAAGTTTTTTTTTTTAAGTTCTTTAGGTTTCTTCAGAACTTCTAAACATAAACATGAGACTCTCACTCAATTATTTCAATTCTATCTAATAAAATTAATTTCAACTTCTATTGCTTTTCCTATAATTGTCTTTAAAACTTGCTACCTTTAAAGTGACACTTTGTTAAAAAATGGGAGATTTTTTAAATAAAATGTATTTTTATGAAGTATAAACTTTTATAATATGGTAAAATTGGTTGATTTGTTTTCATCAATAAGGATTTACATAATATTTGGTAACTTTCGGGCAAGATTCCTCCGTGTTTATTAGTTATTCTTAAGAGTCATCTGAAGGAAAGGTTAGGATTGTTATTCTCCAAAGATTGAATAACCTGATGGGCTGTAATAAAGTCAGAGATTTTTTTCCATCTTATAAGACAGTTTGCACTAAAATTGAGCCTCGTATGAAGAATCTCAGACTTTCCAGTTGTTTAACATTGAGTCAACAACTGTGAGAGATATAAGACTTTATTTAGGAGTTATTTTTAAGCCAAAGTCTATAATCAGATACATGAATTTTTTTTTTTTTTTTTTAAGATAAATGAGATTTAATTATCTTACAAGCAGCCTTGTAAAGACATCAAAATTTGCCAGCCCACATTTTTTTTTAAATAGACTTTCCAAGTTGCAAATTCCCCAGCACAGTCTGTTCCCTCTCCTCCAGCCAAAAGCCACATCAAGTCTGGCTTTCCGTGGAGGTCCACGCAGGCCCAAGGCAGGTCTCAGGGCTCTACTTCAGGAAGCATGGTCCTGGGGGTCCTATTACAACACCAGAAACCTGCTACCAAAACACGTCTTCCTATCCCATTCATCCACACACGCTTAGATCAGGCTTGTGACTCAGTCCACCATTTGCTTCACTTCTGGGGATAGAATCAGAGGGAGCCATTCAAACTCATAATAGAGAAAAACGGGTTCCTCCCTCAAAATAAACAAATAAATAAATAAAGGGGGCAAACTTTTTGATTGGCACTGGAACTGAAGTAGTCAGGGTTAGAAGGCCCGAATTAGACGCTTATTATTCCATTCAAACTCATAATAGAGAAAAACGGGTTCCTCCCTCAAAATAAACAAATAAATAAATAAAGGGGGCAAACTTTTTGATTGGCACTGGAACTGAAGTAGTCAGGGTTAGAAGGCCCGAATTAGACGCTTATTATTCTTCCCATGTTGGATCAAGAATTCAAGGTTAAGTTGGTCTCCAGGGCTGGAGACTGTAACAAGCTGAGTAATTCATCCTCCACCAGTAACACTTAGTGAGAAATGACTTTTCTCGTCTTTATTCATCTCTATGTCCTTCTCAAGGTGCTAATTTACTATGACAGAATATGAACACACAATTGTAGATCTATTATCCATGGAGAAGCATTGAAAGCCTATTCCTTCTCTGCAGTGGGTCTGTCATCCTTCTTGATGAAGGGTAGCACATATTTTTAAAACCACATGAATCTCCTCCTTCTTCCTGTCTGGAGATATTCTGGGATAGCACAGAATCAAACTGTTTTGTTGTTAAGGCTTTATCATCAGAGGTACCAATACCCATCCACAGTGGAAGCTGAGCCTATATGCTCTTTGACCCAGAGGTGCAAGTGGTGGGACAGGACTAGATACAGGCAGCTATTCATGTCCCTAACATATAGGTATATGTATGTTCTCTCTATCACAGCTTTTTAGTTTGAAGTTTCAAACTTTCAGAAGAGAGGCAGTAATAAGATAATAATATTCATATTCTCTTGTCCTAAGCTCACCAATTGTTAACACTTTGTCTTATTTTCTTAATCTATTTCTTTCTGCTCTCTCATAATAAACACACAAACACTTATTTATTCATTCAGTCATTAATTCATTTGAAAAGCACTTGAGAGCTAATTACAAGCCTTGTCATACCACCCACTTCAGTATTCTTGCCTTGAGAACCCCATGAACAGTATGAAAAGGCAAAATGATAGGATACTGAAAGAGGAACTCCCCAGGTCAGTAGGTGCCCAATATGCTACTGGAGATCAGTGGAGAAATAACTCCAGAAAGAATGAACGGATGGACCCAAAGCAAAAACAATACCCAGTTGTGGATATGACTGGTGATAGAAGCAAGGTCCGATGCTGTAAAGAGCAATATTGCATAGGAACCTGGAATGTCAGGTCCATGAATCAAGGCAAATTGGAAGTGGTCAAACAAGAGATGGCAAGAGTGAACGCCGACATTCTAAGAATCAGCAAACTCAAATGGACTGGAATGGGTGAATTTAACTCAGATGACCATTATATCTACTACTGTGGGCAGGAATCCCTTAGAAGAAATGGAGTAGCCATCATGGTCAACAAAAGAGTCCGAAATGCAGTACTTGGATGCGATCTCAAAAATGACAGAATGATCTCAGTTCGTTTCCAAGGCAAACCATTGAATATCACAGTAATCCAAGCCTATGCCCCAACCAGTAACACTGAAGAAGCTGAAGTTGAACTTTTCTATGAAGACCTACAAGACCTTCTAGAACTAATACCCCCAAAAGTTGTCCTTTTCATTAGAGGGGACTGCTATGCAGAAGTATGAAGCCAAGAAACACCTGGGATAACAGGCAAATTTGGCCTTGGAATACGGAATGAAGCAGGGCAAAGGCTAATAGAGTTTTGCTAAGAAAATGCACTGGTCATAGCAAACACCCTCTTCCAACAACACGAGAAGACTCTACACATGGACATCACCAGATGGTCAACACTGAAATCAGAGTGATTATATTCTTTGCAGTCAACAATGGAGAAGCTCTATACAGCCAACAAAAACAAGACCAGGAGCTGACTGTGGCTCAGATCATGAACTCCTTATTGCCAAATTCAGACTGAAATTGAAGAAAGTAGAGAAAACCACTAGACCATTCAGGTATGACCTAAATCAAATCCCTTATGATTATACAGTGGAAATGAGAAATAGATTTAAGGGCCTAGATCTAATAGATAGAGTGTCTGCTGAACTATGGATGGAGGTTCGTAACATTGTACAGGAGACAGGGATCAAGACGATCCCCAAGGAAAAGAAATGCAAAAAAGAAAAATGGCTCCCTGGGGAGGCCTTACAAATAGCTGTGGAAAGAAGAGAAGCGAAAAGCAAAGGAGAAAAAGAAAGATATAAGCATCTGAATGCAGAGTTCCAAAGAATAGCAAGGAGAGATAAGAAAGCCTTCCTCAGTGATCAATGCAAAGAAATAGAGGAAAACAACAGAATGGGAAAGACTAGGGATCTCTTCAAGAAAATTAGAGATACCAAGGGAACATTTCATGCAAAGATGGGCTCAATAAAGGACAGAAATGGCACGGACCTAACAGAAGCAGAAGATATTAAGAAGAGGTGGCAAGAATACACAGAAGAACTGTACAAAAAAGATATTCACAACCAAGATAATCATAATGGTGTGATCACTCACCTAGAGCCAGACATCCTGGAATGCAACGTCAAGTGGGCCTTACGAAGCATCACTACAAACAAAGCTAGTGGAGGTGATAGATTCCAGTTGAGCTATTTCAAATCCTGAAAGATGATGCTGTGAAAGTGCTGCACTCAATATGCCAGCAAATTTGGAAAACTCAGCAGTGGCCACAGGACTGGAAAAGGTCAGTTTTCATTCCAATCCCAAAGAAAGGCAATGCCAAAGAATGCTCAAACTACCGCACAATTGCACTCATCTCACAACTAATGCTCAAAATTCTCCAAGCCAGGCTTCAGCAATATGTGAACTGTAAACTTCCAGATGTTCAGGCTGATTTTAGAAAAGGCAGAGGAACCAGAGATCAAATTGCCAACATCTGCTGGATCATCGAAAAAGCAAGAGAGTTCCAGAAAAACATCTATTTCTGCTTTATTGACTATGTCAAAGCCTTTGACTGTGTGGATCACAATAAACTGTGGACAATTCTGAAAGAGATGGGAATACCAGACCACCTGACCTGCCTCTTGAGAAACCTGTATGCAGGTCAGGAAGCAACAGTTAGAACTGGACATGGAACAACAGACTGGTTCCAAATTGGAAAAGGAGTACGTCAAGGCTGTATATCATTACCCTGCTTACTTAACTTATATGCAGAGTACATCATGAGAAATGCTGGGCTGGAAGAAGCACAAGCTGGAATCAAGATTGCCGGGAGAGATATCAATAACCTCAATATGCAGATGACACCACCCTGATGGCAGAAAGTGAAGAGGAACTAAAAAGCCTCTTGATGAAAGTGAAAGAGGAGAGTGAAAAAGTTGGCTTAAAGCTCAACATTCAGAAAACGAAGATCATGGCATCTGGTCCCATCACTTCATGGGAAATAGATGGGGAAACAGTGGAAACAGTGTCAGACTTTATTTTGGGGGGCTCCAAAATCACTGCAGATGGTGACTGCAGCCATGAAATTAAAAGACGCTTACTCCTTGGAAGGAAGGTTATGACCAACTTAGATAGCATATTCAAAAGCAGAGACATTACTTTGCCAACAAAGGTCCATCTAGTCAAGGCTATGGTTTTTCCAGTGGTCATGTATGGATGTGACAGTTGGACTGTGAAGAAAGCTGAGTGCCAAAGAATTGATGCCTTTGAACTGTGGTGTTGGAGAAGACTCTTAAGAGTCCCTTGGACTGCAAGGAGATCCAACCAGTCAGTTCTAAAAGAGATCAGTCCTGCGTGTTCATTGGAAGGACTGATGCTAAAGCTGAAACTCCAATACTTTAGCCACCTCATGCAAAGAGTTGACTCATTGGAAAAGAGTGTGATGCTGGGAGGGATTGGGGGCAGGAGGAGAAGGGGACGACAGAGGATGAGATGGCTGGATGGCATCACCGACTTGATGGACATGAGTTTGAGTGAACTCCGGGAGTTGGTGATTGAGTTGGACAGGGAGGCCTGGCATGCTGTGGTCCATGGGGTCGCAAAGAGTCGGACACGACTGAGCGCCTGAACTGTACTGTACTGTACTGTGATACTTTATCTCCAAATACTGGTGTATGTGTGCGTGCATGCTAAGTTGCTTCAGTTGTGTCTGAGTTTTCGTGACCCTGTGGACCGTAGCCCGCCAGGCTCCTCTGTCCATGGGATTCTCCAGGCAAGAATACTGGAGTGGGTTGCCCTCCTCCAGGGGATCTTCCCAAACCAGGGATTGAACCCACATCTCCTAAGTCTCCTACATTGGCAGGTGGGTTCTTTTAATGCCACCTGAGAGGCCTCACTTAAGTGTATATTAAAAAAAGTCTTACATAAACACAGTACAATTATCACATGAAATTTAATATTTATCTGTACACAGTTCATATTTTAATTTCATCAAATTTCCCAATAAAGAACTTTACAGTTTTTTGGTTTTTTTTTTTTAAGTCACATTTCCCATCAGGAGTGCTATATAAGGGATACTGTGTCCTTCTACGGAGAAGGCAATGGCAACCCACTCCACTACTCTTGCCTGGAAAATCCCATGGACGGGGGAGCCTGGTGGAATGCAGTCCATGGGGTTGCTGAGGGTTGGACACAACTAAGCGACTTCCCTTTCACTTTTCACTTTCATGCATTGGAGAAGGAAGTGGCAACCCACTCCAGTGTTCTTGCCTGGAGAATCCCAGGGACGGGGGAGCCTGGTGGGCTGCTGTCTATGGGGTCGCACAGAGTCGGACACGACTGAAGTGACTTAGCAGCAGCAGTGTCCTTCTCAATGTGTCAGTCAGGGAGCTCACATTTTAAAAGTTACTTGATTCTTTTTTATTCCCTTCTGTATGGTTATGTTATTTATTTCATATAGCTGAGTTCATTTATTTCTGTTTGAATTGGAGTCTGGATCCTCTTATCCTTTGTTATTTAACTTTGTTATTAAATAAAACATTAATATGGCTCAATATTCAAAACTATATTAGGTCATGTAACCAGTGAAATCCTATCCCATCTTCTATAAGTTCTACTGTTTCCTATGAACAACAGATTTCATATATGTAACAGATTTTTTCCTATACACAACAGATTTCATTATTTTATTGTTGTTTAATGTAGCTCAAGAGGCTTCCCCGGTGGCTCAGCAGTAAAGAACCTACCTGCCAATGCAGGAGATGTGAGATCGATCCCTGGGTCAGGAAGATCCACTGGAGAAGGAGATGGCAAGCCACTCCAGTATTCTTGCCTGGAAAACTCCATGGACAGAGGAGCCTGGAAGGTTACGGTCCATGGGGTAGCAGAAGTGTCAGCGACTAAACAGCAACAACAATGTTCTTCAAATTGTTAATTGTATCTTTTATTACATCTGGATTTTGAGTCATAGTTAGAAATGTTTCCTTACATTCTGGCCTTGAAGGAATTTACTGGTGTTTTCTTCTAGTGTTTTTATAGTTTTATTTTATTTTTAACTTCTAGATCACTGATCTATTTGCAGTTTATTCTTGTATATGTGACTTAAGGTATCTTTTTCCAACAGACTATCCAGGTGTTCCAAATCATTTATTAAATTATTTATTCCCCTAATGTGTTAAGATACCACATTCAACATATACTAAATTTCCACATGCCATCTCTTTCTAGATTTTCTATCTTGTTCTGTGACTCTAAGGATTCATGTGCCAGTGCCGCATTATTTGAATTCTAGAGATTTTAGTTTAAATATCTAGTGAGGTAGTTCCTCCTTCATTTGTCTTATTTTTCTCATTTCATCTCAAATTCTTCTTCACTAAGCCCTTCCTGACCACTTCAGAAGGTGTTTCATAGCAAGTTTGGAACCAACTTGTTAGTTGTGCAGTGGAAGGGGAAGCATTACTAATTTAACTGGGGTTGCATTACATTGATAATCTATGGAGAAGTCATATTTGTATGATCTTTATTCATCTTATTCAAGAACAAGGAATCTTTTATTTTATCAAGTATACTTGTGTGTCACTGAGAAAGACTTTCACATAACTTATTAAGATTATTCTTGTATGTTTTATCTTTTGTGTCTATGTATTATTTTTTTAATCTTCCCCTTCCAAATGTTAACAGTAATATCTATGAGGGACATAACATAAAATGACATTGAAGAAATTGTTTCAAGAAATATAACTGATAATATTTCCAAGGGATTTTTAGGTGATAGGGCTACTAATAATGCTGAATATTCTTGCTTTGTGACAATAATAAATATTAATAAGCATTGAAAATGCAACCTTGTCTTTCTCATCGTAAATGCTCTCATCATAAGAGCATCAACATAAATGCTCTGAGCAATGAAAGATAAACAACATCTCTCCTATAAAGGGAGAACCCCAAACATTAGAATATTATCAAAATGAGTATGTAATTAAAAGGAAGCAGATAAAAGCATCAGGAAAGAAGATCACTGTAAAAATGTGTACAACACTTAGACACAGCAATTAGCTGTCTAGTGAATGTGTATTTTAGACAAAATATTCACTTGGCCCCTGTGGCTCTGTATCAATCTGGATTTCCTAATACCTCTCTGAATTAGTCTTCTCTGCCTTTGGTAACCACCTCTGTCAGTTTTTGCCAAGATCCTCCCTGTTTAAGGCTTTTCCTTTGGAGTGTTCACCTATTTCTATAACTTCATTTCCTATCCAGATTAAATAAAACCCCTACTATTAGACTTTACCAAAGTCACAATTTCTTCTTCTGACCTCTGACTGTATGACTGGTAAGAATGGCACTTAATAATTTCTGCGGACTTGCTCCACAGTTATATTAAATTCACCTTTCCTAAAACCTGATTTACTTCTGAAATCTTTTAACTTTTTTCTTTGACACATAATTCTCCCAGTTTTTGATTCCACTGTTTCATAGTCATTTGTAATCAGTCAACAAATCCTGTTAATCTTCCATCATATTATTTCTTGCTTCTGTTATTTCAACCTCATTCTTAGGGTCATTGTTCAGTCTGGTCCAGTTTTGCTCAAAGGGCCATCTAAGGAGCCCACAGTCCCTCGCAGTCCACTAAATATTCTGCAGGATATTTTGCATTTTCAGAGACAAAAGATTTGAAATAATTTTTTCATATACACTTTATATATTTTAAATATAAAATTGACTCTAATTAAAAATTTGTTTCAAAATAATTTTTGTCCTCTAACACATGCTGAAGACATGCCAGTTTGCTTTGGCTGGTGTTCAAGTAGTTGGCCGCACCTTAGCTGATATTTTTCACACCATTGGTGTATTGTTTTTTATATTTGTTAAATTTTATTTTTTAAAGTACTTGCTGATGTTGTCCCCTGTCATCTCTCACCTGGAGCTCTGCGATATCATGCTTACTGTCTTTCCTGCTCCCCACCTCTCACTTCAACATCCTCTCCTACATGAGGCACGGGCTCCATTTCTTAGACATATTCTGCTCTCTCTAATGTTTCAACACTAGACCTCACACTAAAAGTCTGACTACGTAATAACTCACCTGTTTCTTTTGTCCAAAACAAATCGTCTCCCTACCGTCCCTTCCAACACTGTATTTGACACACAATTAATGTTTTTATTCATTAGATTCTTTGCCCTCATACCATCCCACTTAAACTCATGCTCAGCCAAATTGTAGTTTTCCTTTAAGGCTCTATGCAATTCTTCTTCATTAAACCTTTCCTGACCACTCTAGGCAGCACTGTCTTCTCCTGACAACCTATAATAGTGCTTCTTAATCAGAGGTACTCATCAGAATCCTCTACTTTACATTAAAAAAAATTTTTAAGTGTAAATGCTGGTGGTTTCTGTCTCTAGATTGTGACTTCGTAGATCTGAGAAATTTGTTTTTTAAAACTCCATCAGTGATCAGGGATAGCCGCATAATTTGCAGGATTCCCCACAGAGCAAAATGCAGAGTCCCTTGTTCAAAAAGCAAGGATTCATGTTGATGTATGGCAAAACCAATACAATATTGTAAAGTAATTAGCCTCCAATTAAAATAAATAGACATATTAAAAAAAAGAATTCAAATAAAAAGAATTTGCTTTCTAAAAAAAAAAAAAAAAAAGCAGGGAGAAATGCCCTTAAAAGTACTAAAATACTATAAAGCTTTTTCCTTTTTTCCCCACGTCTCTTCTCTTTTTAGTTACCATGATAGTTTTTACCTGCTATTTAAGGTTGTTATTTTGTAAAGTACAAAATTTGAAATCATTTGACTGAATTTTATTGTTTATATTGTACAATGCCAGTTTTAAATACAAATATAAGGGTTTCTAACTTAACTCAACTCCATAGCTTGTACATCATATGTACTTTTTCTTACCAGAAGAACAGAGAACTTCACAGACTAGCTCAGAGATTCTTTCAGGTTTTGTTATGCAGACATTCCATCAATACTCTAACCTTCCACTTACTTCTCAGTAAGCAAAGATGGACTGAAAGGAAACGGACTCACGAACGGCTTTAACTTTCTCTGTCCTGTTATGGCGTTGTTTTATGCCTGTTTGGCGAACACCAGAAGTAACACAAGTAAGAAAGGAAATTATATGATTCCATGATCTCCATTACTTACTTCCTGCAATTTTTGGCTTGAAAAGAAAGTATAGTCTCTTGGGGCTGTCAGAACCCCTCTCCCTCGATACACACACACAAACACACACACACACACACACACACACACACACACACATACACTCAGTCATGTTGTAAGAGCGAAAACAAATAAAAAATAAGAGGTTTAGTTCTCCCTGTTGAAAATACAGGAAGAGACTTCTTCCCTCTCTTTTCTGAAAGTATTTACTTTAGAAAACTTGCCATTGCAAGTTCTTTCTTTTGTCCCTTTGAAATGTATATAAATATTTTAGAAGCTAAATAATCCTTTCACCATAGCTCAAGGAATGTCTTTTTCAAAGACTTGAACATATTCATTTGAAATGTAATCTTCAAGACATAGTCCCCTAGCTCCCAGTTTCTATGGCAGGATAGGGTGGCTAACTTCAGCTTCCTCTCCAAAACTACCTCCTGTGGTAAAGATATGAGAAATTTATTTTTCCTTTGGATGAAACCAAATATTTAATGTCAAGGTCACCCCAATTTTCAGGTGAATTTAACAAGTGGTGCTGGGAAAACTGGTCAACCACTTGTAAAAGAATGAAACTAGAACACTTTCTAACACCATACACAAAAATAAACTCAAAATGGATTAAAGATCTCAATGTAAGACCAGAAACTGTAAAACTCCTAGAGGAGAACATAGGTAAAACACTCTCTGACATACATCACAGCAGGATCCTCTATGACCCACCTCCCAGAATATTGGAAATCAAAGCAAAAATAAACAAATGGGACCTAATTAAACTTAAAAGCTTCTGCACAACAAAGGAAACAAAGGAAATAAGCAAGGTGAAAAGACAGCCTTCAGAATGGGAGAAAATAATAGCAAATGAAGCAACTGACAAACAACTAATCTCAAAAATATACAAGCAACTCCTACAGCTCAATTCCAGAAAAATAAATGACCCAATCAAAAAATGGGCCAAAGAACTAAATAGACATTTCTCCAAAGAAGACATACAGATGGCTAACAAACACATGAAAAGATGCTCAACATCACTCATTATCAGAGAAATGCAAATCAAAACCACTATGAGGTACCATTTCAAGCCAGTCAGAATGGCTGGGATCCAAAAGTCTACAAGCTATAAATGCTGGAGATGGTGTGGAGAAAAGGGAACCCTCTTACACTGTTGGTGGGAATGCAAACTAGTACGGCCACTATGGAGAACAGTGTGGAGATTCCTTAAAAAACTGGAAATAGAACTGCCATACGACCCAGCAATCCCACTGCTGGGCATACACACGGAGGAAACCAGAATTGAGAGAGACACGTGTACCCCAATGTTCATCGCAGCACTGTTTATAATAGCCAGGACATGGAAGCAACCTAGATGCCCATCAGCAGATGAATGGATAAGGAAGCTGTGGTACATATACACAATGGAGTATTACTCAGCCATTAAAAAGAATACATTTGAATCAGTTCTAATGAGGTGGATGAAACTGGAGCCTATTATACAGAGTGAAGTAAGCCAAAAAGAAAAACACCAATACAGTATACTAACGCATATATATGGAATTTAGAAAGATGGTAACAATAACCCTGTATACGAGACAGCAAAAGAGACAGTGATGTATAGAACAGTCTTTTGGACTCTGTGGGAGAGGGTGGGATGATTTGGGAGAATGGCATTGAAACATATATAATATCATATATGAAACGAGTCGCCAGTCCAGGTTCGATGCAAGATACTGGATGCTTGGGGCTGGTGCACTGGGACGACCCAGAGGGATGGTATGGGGAGGGAGGAGGGAGGAGGGTTCAGGATGGGGAACACGTTTATACCTGTGGCGGATTCATGTTGATATATGGCAAAACCAATACAATATTGTAAAGTTAAAAAATAAAATTAAATTTAAAAAAAGCTGAGCTATATATGACAAATAGTGCTGACAAATCCTCTTACTTGAGGACTAGCTTTTGTTTATCTTGTAATTATCTCTTGTGCTGTTCTTAGTCCGCTCAGTTCTGTCCAACTCTTTGCAATCCCATGGACCGTAGTCCACCAGGCTCCTCTGTCCGTGGGGATTCTCCAGGCAGGAATACTGGAGTGGGTTGCCATGTTTTCCTCCAGGGGATCTTCCCAACCCAGGGATTGAACCCTGGTCTCCTGCATTGCAGGCAGATTCTTTACCATTTGAGCCACCAGGGAAGCCCAAGAATACTGGAGTGGGTAGCCTATTCCTTCTCCAGGGGATCTTCCTGACCCAGGAATCGAACCAGGGTCTGTTGCATTGCAGGCGGATTCTTTACAGACTGAGCTACCAGGGAAGATTTGTCTCTTCAGTTCAGTTCAGTCTCTGAGTCATATCCGACTCTTTGCGACCCCCTGAATCGCAGCGTGCCAGGCCTCCTTGTCCATCACCACTTCCCGGAGTTCACTCAGACTCACATCCATCGAGTCAGTGGTGCCATCCAGCCATCTCATCCTCTGTAGTCCCCTTCTCCTCCTGCCCCCAATCCCTCCCAGCATCACACTCTTTTCCAATGAGTCAACTCTTTGCATGAGGTGGCCAAAGTACTGGAGTTTCAGCTTTAGCATCATTCCTTTCAAAGAAATCCCAGGGCTGATCTCCTTCAGAATGGACTGGTAGGATCTCTTTGCAGTCCAAGGGACTCTCAAGAGTCTTCTCCAACACCACAGTTCAAAAGCATCAATTCTTTGACGCTCAGCTTTCTTCACAGTCCAACTCTCACATCCATACATGACCACTGGAAAAACCATAGCCTTGACTAGACAGACCTTTGTTGGCAAAGTAATGTCTCTGCTTTTGAATATGCTATCTAAGTTGGTCATAACTTTTCTTCTAAGGAGTAAACATCTTTTATTTTCATGGCTGCAGTCACCATCTGCAGTGATTTTGGAGCCCCCCAAAATAAACTCTGACACTGTTTCCACTCTTTCCCCATCTATTTGCCATGAAGTGATGGGACCAGATGCCATGATCTTCGTTTTCTGAATTTTGAGCTTCAAGCCAACTTTTTCACTCTCCTCTTTCACTTTCATCAAGAGGCTTTTTAGTTCCTCTTCACTTTCTGCCATCACGGTGGTGTCATCTGCATATCTGAGGTTATTGATATTTTTCCGGGCAATCTTGATTCTTACTTGTCTCTTACTTGGCTATAAAAAAGGGTGAGATTCTTTCTGTCTTTGCAGTGTCTTTAGTGCATTGCCTGTGATTCGCATCACATTTTGGTTGAATCTTACTTAATAAAAAAGGTTTTTTTCTCCCTTTGAGGAAAGGTTTTATGGGTTGGGAAAAGATTTTTTAAAATATACCTCCCCAGTAATATTCACAGTCTCAGTGAACTCCCATGCTGCTGCTGCTAAGTCACTTCAGTCGTGTCCGACTGTGTGACCCCATAGGCTCCCCCGTCCCTGGGATTCTCCAGGCAAGAACACTGGAGTGGGTTGCCATTTCCTTCTCCAATGCAGGAAAGTGAAAAGTGAAAGTGAAGTCGGAACTCCCATGAACTCCACCAAAATTCTGTGCTCATGGCGCATTGCAAACACTATAGGCAAGTGAGGAGGCAACAGATGACAGGAGCTACACACGCACGTGTGCCATTGTTCCACGGGACTTCACTTATAAACACAAATTTAAAGATATAATGATTGAGAACTTCAAGATGGCAACAGCAGAGGATTCAGCCAAGTGTGGGACCTTTCTCAGCACGGGGGCCTGCGTCTGCAGAGATTGTATGTCCAGGAAACCTGCTCTATCAGTGATTTTAGTATGAATTCCTGATCAACAGTCACGACTTACAGCAGATTAAACCACTGGACTTCCACTCTAATAGAATGCTTTAAAAAATGAAAATGCCAATGATTTCTCTGCATGCTTGCTACTTTTAAATTTTTATTTTATTACATATAAAAGTCCAAAAATGACAAAATTCTTTCGCTGAATTTCATTATATCTACCTTTTTGAAGTATACTTTTTGCTTGGTCTTGGAAACATTTATAAATAATTTCCCAAGAAAATAACACTTTTCCTGGTTCACAGTTTATGGAACCAGAAATAAGTGACTATAACTTTGGACAAACATACTAGAAATAAGTGGTATCAGGCCCAAGTATTATTTTTTTTTATTCTTCAGTGGAGATATGGACCTTATCTCAGACTTTCATGTAAATATTTGCATATACAGTATTAATACAATAGCAGATTGGAAGCATGTAGGAAATTTAGGCACTAAAAAGAGTAAGACTAGAGCAGAGGGAGAAAACAAAAGAGAAGGATTTTAAAATAATTGTTTGATAGAGTCAATTGTCTCAGAGCCAAAGATCATCAACATCTGTCAGTCTCATGTGGGATTTAACATTAGATAATGCCAAACCTCCCAGGAAATGTTAAAATAGCTATGGTATTCTCTACTGACCAAGGTGTAAGCATTTTAAATCCATTTCCAAAGATTTCTGTGTTTCATTTTTAGAAAATTGGGAGCTTAAATAACTTAATTTCCCATTTCTCTATGGTCTTACCTAAATAGGAGTTTACCTGTCTTTCAAAATCCAGTAGCACCAAAAGAAATAATCTTTTCAAATAACCATATCATTATACTCTTCAGGTCAAAATATCTAAGTGAGATTAAATTTAAGGGGAAAACTTATTATTATTAAACTTATTATTTAATTCGTTCCCAGTAATCTGTGCTTAATATAAACTTGCAAATAATAGCATGGTATAAAAGTGACGAAATGAATGATTTCTCTGTTTCTGGCAGCCTTGATATCTTTTCTTTTCAGTTTTACTTTCTGAACTTTATATACTTTTCTTAGCGCTCCTTTTACCTATTACTTCCCGTCTTCCATAAATGTGTTCTATTGAATTGTATAAAATCTGCCTCTTGCTATTATGCTCTTTTTTCCCCTAAGAAAATCACTTTTTCTAAAGAGGATGAAAGTCCCATCCTCATGAGGGCCTTTGCATTTGGAAGGCTATTCTGACTCATTCAGACTGCTCCCAGCTCTAGGATCTCAATTATCTTATTTGGCAGTCTCATTTCATTTGAACATAAAGATGGCACAGTTTTGAACTCATTTGACATCCGAAACACTGCAACCAGCAGCCCTGCTACTGGCCTCCGCAGTTTCGCTGCAGGGACTCTAAGAGCTCTAGCACAATTATCAGCTTTATATTAAGTATCTGAAAGTGCATATATTTAAGTGACAAACTTCATAAATTCAAGGGAAGACGGCCCATCCAGAATATGATGCTTGTAAAGTCTGGACTCCTTCTCAAGTTGTCTTTTCTTTTTAAATTGTAGTTTTATATGTAAGCTTGATCCTAAAAGTGCTAACACTTTTCATAGGATAACAATTGGGTCAGTATTCCTCCACCTAATTTTAAGCTGTAATTAAAAATTGCAATTGCGATAAAATAAAATGTCACAGTATAAATATAAGCTCTGAGCTATTTTAACCATTTTTTTTAACTTGAAATATTAATGAATTTTCGGTGCTGTGTTAGCTTCAGGTGATGAGTGTTTCAGTATTTTTTCTCTGGCATTTGCATAGTGCCTGCCTCATAATAAATGCTCAAAAAATAAATGTTTGTTGAAGGGGTGAATTTTTGAATCTCAATTTTCTTTCCTAATCTGTCCCACAGTCCATGTGTATTTATTAACACCATTAGTGAGTGTTTACTTTCTTTTATTTATTTTTGCAGACACTACTGTGTTTTCTTGTCTCCTTGGTAAACACTGTCATTCCTTAGACTCTTCTGTTTTTTCTTAGCAGTATGGATCCCACTGATTCTTCAGTTTTTAAAATTATTATCCAATTTTACAACAGAAACAGCAACCCCCTAAATGCAATTTGGTTCTTATTTATCAGTTTGGTAGTGTTTTGAAAGGTTTCATACAAGGTAAAGTTGACTGTGAAATGTGATTTTTTAAAACTGAAATATAGGTGATTTACAATGTTGTTTTAATTTCTACTGTTCAGCAAAATGGCTCAGTTATACATATATATATATACACACATTCTTTATTAATATTCTTTTTCATTATGGTTCATCACAGAATATTGAATATTGTTCCTTGTGCTCCACTGTGGGACCTTGCCGTTTCTCCATTCTGTGTGTAATAGTTGGCACCTGCTGATCCCAAACTCTCAGTCCTTCCCTCTCCCCTCCCCTCTCCCTGTGGCAACCAGAAGTCTGCTCTCCACATCTGTGAGTCTGTTTCTGTTTGGTAGAGGGGTTCACTTGTGTCATGCTTTAGATTCCACATGTGAGTGATATCATAGGGTATTTTTCTTTTTCTTTCTGACTTACTTCACTTAGTATGATCATTTCTTTCCATCCATATTGCTGAAAATGGCATTATTTCATTCATTTTTATGGTTGAGTAGTGTTCCATTTTACATATATATAAAATATCTTCTTTATCCATTCATTTGTTGGTTGACATTGAGGTTGTTTCCATGTTTTGGCTATTGTGGATAGTGCTGCTATGAACATAGGGATGCGTGTATCTTTGTGAATTATAGCTTTGTCTGAATATATGCCCAGGGGTGGGATTGCTGGGTCATATGGCAACTCAATGTTTAGTTTTTTGAGGAACCTCCATACTGTTTACCATAGTGGCTGTATCAGTTTACATTCTCACCAACAGTGTAGGAAGGTTCTCTTTTCTCCATATCCACCATTTATTTGTAAACTTTTTGATGATGACCAGTGACTGGTGTGAGATGGTACCTCACCGTAGTTTTGATTTCTGCAATGGGATTTTAAGCTTCTTGAGAGGACGGGGAAATGCCAGAAGCCCCTTTGTTGTACTTACAGGTCACATCAAAGTATTAGGCAGTTAATATGTAGTCATTATATTCTGAATATTTGACTGATTAAGTCAAATGAGTCATCTATTAGCAGTTATTCATTAATTCCCCAAATATTTACTGGGCCAGACTGTGATACCACAGTTGGTTTGAGTAGACACTTTTTTCAAACTATCTTCCTTTGCCAAGACTGTCCTTATATGCGCTGTCTCACAATATGACAAAAAAAAAAATTTATTATGTAAAGAAACAGAAGCCCGGATCTTGTCTTGGCTCAGCTTTCTTGGCTCAGTGACTCTGAGATGCCAGTTAATATAGTGGTTGTGGTGGACAGAACGAGTGTCCCTCAGAGATGTCCACATCGTATCCCCAGAACTTACCTGACAAAGGCACTTTGCACATCTGATTACATGACAGATTTTAAGTTAGGGAGATTAACCTGGGTTTTTCAGGTGGCCCAATGTAATCACAAGGGTCCTTAAAAACAATGGGAGAAGGAGGTAGAAGGATAGGAGAAGGAGGTGTGAGAACAGAAGCTAGATGTGAGAGAAAAAGAGAAAGAGGTAGGGAGGGAGGAGGAGAGAGCAAAAGAAAGGGAGAGAGGGATTTGAGGATGCTATACTGTGGCTTCAGAGAAGGCAATGGCACCCCAGTATTCTTGCTTGGAAAATCCCATGGATGGAGGAGCCCGGTAGGCTGAAGTCCATGGGGTCGCTCAGAGTCGGACAGGACTGAGCGACTTCACTTTCACTTTTCACCTTCATGCATTGGAGGAGGGAAATGGCAACCCACTCCAGTATTCTTGCCTAGAGAATCCCAGGGACAGGGGAGCCTGGTGGGCTGCTGTCTATGGGGTCGCACAGAGTCGGACACGACTGAAGCGACTTAGCAGCAGCAGCAGCAGCAGCATACTGTGGCTTTGAAGACGGGCCCTTAGCCAATAAATGCAGTTGACTTCTAGAAGCTGGAAGAGGCAAGGAAACAAGATTCTCCCTGAGAACCTCCAGAAGGAATGCAGGCCTGCTGATATCTTGGTTTTAGCTCAGCAAACATCAGTTTGGACTTTTGACTTCCAGAACTCTTAAGATAATACATGTGTATGGTTTTTAAGTTTGTGATAATTGATTACAGCAGCGATGGGAAACTACTGTGGTTGTATTCAGGCTTCTCCACTCAAAACCACAGCTCTACCTCAGTTATTCTGTCTCCAAGTGAGAATAATGAAAGCATGTTCCTCTTAGATAATTGCTTAGTTATACTTGGCTTTTAATAAGTATTTGCAAGTATTCTGTTTTCAGTTGATTTTAAAGCATCCATTGTACCTGTCATTTATGTATTTTTAAGCCATTTAATTAGCTACTCCTGGAGGAATTAGCTACATTTTACCAAAACAATCTACTCTCAGAGGTCTTAGTATAGTTTAATGGATGAGTCTTTTTTTAAACAAAAATATATATTACTGGATTTCAAGGTTAAATATAAATTATTTGGCTTGAATATTAATAATAATAGTAACAGAAACTTTACCTCCTATTCAGTTTAGAAAAACATTTTTTAAAATCCTAGACTGTAAAGGACAGATGAAGCCAAATCAAAAGGATGATTCAAGCAACTGTGGAAAAACTTTGATGTCAAGAGAAATGGTTCAGAATAATTCAGACTGATTGTCCACACAGCTTGAATTTACCAAATGAAAGCCAAGTTTCCCCTACATGCCGCTGTGCAGGGCTTCTTTGTGAAGCAGCGTCAGCAAAATCACCTTGATGTTTCCTACAGGAATCAGCAGTCTTGAATAGAATATAGCCATGAGGTGGCCAGTCCACTCCCTGACTGCTGACATTCGTTTTATTTATTCTTGTGTATTCATTTAATAATGATCCATCTGTGCTTTCCCGTCTATTCATACAAAGTGGGAAGATTAAAAGAGAGCAGGTTTTTCTCTTTCATTGCAAAATAAAGACATAATATGGTGGAATATCAATATCTTTTTATATGTCATTATAATGCTACTTGGCCCAAAGATACTTATACCTTATAAGTTTTATAAATTTTTTATAAGTTTTTTTTATAAGTTTTAAGGCAAGGCAATTCTTTATATCAAATTTTTAATATTGAATTTTGAATGAAACACTAATCTATTTTCTGTTAAAGATGGATGCTATAGATATCACTGAATTCAGAAATTTTTTATGATAAGTATTCACTTATCAACTTTCCTTGATAATATTGGATGTATAGCATTATGCAAGAGAGTGAGGAGGGTTGCTAAAACCTAACACTTTACACAATGAAAAAAAATTCTGTTGGGAAATCCCCATATTTCATTTGAATTCCTGCACCCACTTCACTGAGTGGCTTGTGGGGATCCTTGTTATTTGATATGCCTGGTTATAGTTTCTAATCAGTACCACATATCCCCTTTCCCTTGCAAAGGCCCATTTGTATCCTTTATACAGTGATGTTTAACTGCAAAGAGCTAGGAAAACTAAAACTCAGAAAGAACCAACAAATAATAAGCAACATCATCACAGAAGAATTTTCAAATCTTAATGTGGCTTTAATATGTGCCAATTTAGGCAGCTGCCAACTGTATTACAAACGACACACGTGAAAATAAGTTTCAGTTGCATCACCAGCAGAAATGATTTTTACTTGTTCATTTTATTCAACTAATTTCTTCTTGCTTTCTCCTCTCCCTTCTTGTTCTTTTCTTTTTTCTTTCTCTTATTTTCATATGCTGAAAAGTTACCAAAATATTTTTTTCTACTTGTTCTATGACATCTAACCACTTTCCTTTTCAAATTATGTAGATATTATTTATATAAGCAAAGTACCTTGGAGAGAAGAAAATTTGCTTTGCTCTTTTCTCAGAAGGGCCCTATTAGAGTAGAATCTAAGTTACCTACCTTGCTAAAACCATCTAAGAGAGACTGTCAGGGTGGTAGGGAAGTAAGTAAGCATTCATGCAGGCCATAAAAGCTTATATAGTCATAAAACCTGGGCTGTAAAATGGAATCTAAGCTATCAGTTAAATGTGAATTTCTTATTGTCAATCCATTAAAAACAACATATTGGTTCAGAGAAACAAGTAGTTTCTTTATACCTGGGTCTAAAGCAAATTATTTCATGTTAATAATAAAAAATAATTCTCTTTTTCTCTCTCTCTCACAGATACACACAGACATACATAACACACACAAACTAATGGGTATTTGTGTCGATGTGCACGTAGCTGCAGAATGTTCTTGCACTGAGATCGCTGGGAATACCATTGTCAGATGAGGGGTGGCTGTAGAACCTTGAGCAGAGACCACTACAGGTTGGGACTAGGGAAGGAGCACAGTGAGGGGCTGTCCCGGCAGGGTTGAGACTATGAGACGGAGATGAGTTCTGAGGCAGCAGGTCCACTGACGGCCACTGGTTCCATGTGGTCCGCTCCAATATAGAAAAGTCTAATCATTTTTTCCCTGTAAGGAGATTAACATTACCAAATCTCCGAAGATCCTAATTCCCCAAAAGTGCTATCTTCAGGTACAACAGCATTAATTACATGTTGTATGCTGATTGCACATACTTCATACCAAATTTTAAGAAGCACGTTGGATACCAGACATGTATCTGGGGGTGAGTAACAAGAATGGAGGAGTTTCCCAAATTATCATATCTGAGGAACATGTGACAGGGTTAGTGATATTTGGAGCAGAAAAAGAAACAGTGAGTTCATGCTAACTGTAAACATTTAGAAGAGTCATGTTGAAGACTTTTTCTATATAGTTCAGGAGGCCAGAAAGGAAATGTTCTTGTTCAGAATGTTCTAGAACTAGAACCAACACTGAGGACAGATATGTTAACAAATGTAAGAACGGACCCTCTAGTAATTAGAGTTGTTTGCAAATTAAATAAGCTTCTTTGAGAACTGCATAAGCACCCTGTCACTGGAAGCAAATGACCAGAAACTGAAGGAACATTAATGAAAGATAGAGGCTCTTTTAGAGGAAATTGGACAAGTGGCCTTTAAGGCTCTTTCCAGTTTCTGAACACCTTGATGGAAAAGTAGAAACCTCCATTTATTTTTCTAGCTCTTGCCGTCATCTTCCCTCCGCATCTCCTTTCCCCTGCCTTACCATCTCCTTCTTGTAGTTTACATGTAAAGCTTACATGTAAGAGCAAAGGGGAGTCAGGAAGACATAAGAGTGCTTTAGATCTCCCTCCTGCCCCAGGGTTGCGTCTCACCCTCCCCATTCCCACTCGTTGCTGTTGATAATCCACACTTTCCCCAATCTAATAGAATGTGCAGGGACAGGCACAGCTTCAAGTCCTCTTTCTTCCTTCCACCAACTCACCACTTCAAGCCACTTCTTATATATAAATTCTGGACTCATCATGCACCTATTTTTACCAACAATAGCTTCCAAAGCTTGGAGTAATGATTAGTCACTTTAAGATAGAAATTAGTTATATCTGAGTGCAACACCTCATCTTTAACAAAATCATGCTTCTTGTTAATGAAAAAAATCATGATGGACATTTTGTGGTCTAAAGAATCTGTATTAAAGGAAGAAATGAAACAGGATTTTGCTAGGAACACTTCCTCTTATTTCTCTCCAGGAAGTTAGGATTCAGCTTCTGGCCTTCAGTTTCATGCACGTATCTGATGTTCTGTCTAGGCAAACTACTCAGTGACTCCACAGCTCCACGCTTGATGATAGCACCAAGGGAGCCCTGAGAATATAAGGCTTCCCTTGGCTGGGACACTTTCCCCCTTTCCAGACACACCCCGCCTGAGTTTGTGGAAAGTAATTTTGTTCCCAGGCAGTATCATTGTATTGCTTTATAAAAATAAGTGGGATTAGTGATCATTGCCACACCTTGAAAAGTGTAACTTTTTGTTTAATTCCCATCGTTGAGTATCCTTTGCCCTAATAGTTCTCAAACCAACCCCTGTGGTCTTTATAGATAATTTGCAACTGAATAAGATTTGGAAATCCTTCACATTCTATTATTCTTGAAGAGTCAAATACACATTAATATATCAAAGGCCAAGAAATTTTGCAGGGAAGAACATCTTTTAAAAATATGTTTAAACTAAAATTTCCTCAACTTATTTGGCCACACAGACCCTTTTTTTCAAAGACCATTGGTGATGCAGGACATCATTCTTCTTCTGGATATAGATGAGAAATGCTGCATCATAACAGACCAAAGCTAGTAAAGCCTACATATAGCCAAATACCTGGCCTTAAATGGCCTCAGCAGACATCTTCACTAAAATCTTTTATTTTGCATCCACCTAGCTGACAGGGTTAAGGATAATAATGACCAATTGCATTGAATATTTGGATCAAATAATCTCTTATTGTATATTTTCCCCAACATATAGAATATATATGAGGTAATATTAGAAAGATTTTTTTACCTTTTAAGAAAATTAAAATTTCAAATTACAAAGCAATAAGACAAGAATTTATATAGGACCCCAAAGTTAGTGCATCTTCCCTACTCCATCTCTCCTGGGAGCAGTCAGCATAGAGATTTAAAATGGAGATATTGTAACCAATTATATAGTTGGTAACTCTATTGAAAGTGTCACCTATAGTTTGGGAGTTGCCTCCTGCTAATATTGCAGAATAATTAGGCCTTCCTAACACAAGTTCATACAGAGCCTGAAAAAAACCTATCTATTAAAAAAATATGGTCCTTTGTTTTCCTACACCCACATACTTGAATTTTCCATTTATTGTGTATATGACAGGAAATTTGTGGTTTTTCTCTGCTTTACTCATCAAAGTATTATTTTTAGAGATAATTTAGAAGAACTCTCAGATGCCCAAAAAATTTATTTTCAGCTCTCTTTTACAGAAGAGTCAAAAGTTTCATATAGTTAAGTATAAATGAATTAATCATGCAAAATGTAAGAGAGTCTAATTTGAAACACACATTCTTCAAGTTATTAATATGTTCCAAGGTTGGCAGAGAGTATGATCACATCGGTAAGGACTGCCATTCTCTAGCACAGGCAGAAGTGAATTCATGCTCTTCGAGCCTGGTAGCTAATAAATCACTTTAGGGTAGGACGTTTTGAATGAGTTCAATTTTAAAACTCACTAGTCACACTCATAAGCTGACAATCCCATATACTCTAGAATTTTCTGTCCTCTCTTTATGGAACTCGAGGGGTGTAGCCCTGGAAATAGGAGTGCAGAATTTAATAATATGGAATCAGTTCCTTAGTGTATGCAGTCACTTGTCTTCTCCTTGGCTGTCCTTGAGATCTACCTTTTTATGCCTAAAATATAAAGCAACACCTCTCCTGTCTTGGTCTTTTCTGGTTGCCATAACAAAATACCATGGACTTATAAACAGCAGGAATTTATCCCTCACAGTTCTGGAGGCTGGAAATGTGAGGTCAGGCTGCCAGCATGATTGTGTGAAGATCCTCTTCTGGGAGGCAGACTTCTCACTGTCAGATAGTGGAAGGGGCCAGGGGTCTCTGAAGCCTTATTTGTAAGATATGAATTCCATTCTGAAGGACTGCACCTTCATGATTTAAGCACCTCACCGAAGCCTCAGCTCCTAATATCATCATCTTGAAGGGCTAGGATTTCAACTTATGGATTTTATGGGCACTCAAACATTCAGACCAGAGCACCTCTCATCCTTCCTTGCACTGGTAGCCTTAGTCTTTTAGGCTACAGAACTCTTAAATTTCAAAGAATAGTACTTGGGTTCTAACAAGTGCCATGAAAACAGATATGACCCAATTCTTTAGGCTTAAGAGAGAATTAATCCAAATTTCATTACAAAGTTCTTTAATTTTTTTCTGGAGATCCTGGAAGTGAGGCTGTTTTATTTATCTACTGCAGCATAACAAATTCCAAAATTAGTGGCTTAAAATAATAATAATCATTAACTACTTCCCAAAGTTTGGAGTACATCAAGGCTGTATATTGTCACCCTGCTTATTTAACTTATATGCAGAGTACATCATGAGAAACGCTGGGCTGGAAGAAGCACAAGCTGGAATCAAGATTGCCAGGAGAAATATCAATAACCTCAGATATGCAGATGACACCACCCTTATGGCAGAAAGAGAAGAGGAACTAAAAAGCCTCTTGATGAAAGTGAAAGAGGAGAGTGAAAAAGTTGGCTTAAAGCTCAACATTCAGAAAACTAAGATCATGGCATCTGGTCCCATCACTTCATGGGAAATAGATGGGGAAAGAGTGGAAACAGTGTCAGACTTTATTTTTTTCACTTTATTTTTTCACCATCTGCAATCACTGCAGATGGTGATTGCAGCCATGAAATTAAAAGACGCTTACTCCATGGAAGGAAAGTTATGACCAACCTAGATAGCATATTGAAAAGCAGAGATATTACTATTACTTTGCCAACAAAGGTTCGTCTAGTCAAGGCTATGGTTTTTCCAGTGGTCATGTATGGATACGAGAGTTGGACTGTGAAGAAAGCTGAGCGCCGAAGAATTGATGCTTTTGAACTGTGGTGTTGGAGAAGACTCTTGAGAGTCCCTTGGACTGCAAGGAGATCCAATCAGTCCATCCTAAAGGAGATCAGCTCTGGATGTTCATTGGAAGGACTGATGCTGAGGCTGAAACTCCAATACTTTGGCCATCTCATGCAAAGAGTTGACTCATTGGAAAAGACCCTGATGCTGGGGAGGGATTGGGCACAGGAAGATAAGGGGATGACAGAGGATGAGATGGCTGGATGGCATCACTGACTGAATGGACATGAGTTTGGGTGAACTCCGGGAGTTGGTGATGGACAGAGAGGCCTGGCATGCTGCGATTCAGGGGTCGCAAAGAGTCGGACATGACTGAGTGACTGAACTGAACTGAACTAATAGTTTCTTTGAGTCAATTAGGACATGGTGGTGATGGCTTGCCTCTGCTACCCAGTGTCTGGACTCTGCCCTGGAAAATGGGAAAATTAAGAACAGGAATCATCAGGCTTGTGTGCCCACATTTTTAGGAGTTGATGCTTGCTTGTTGCTTAGTTGAGGCTGTTGCTCAGAATACAAACACACATGACCTTTCCATGATGCATGAACTGTCTCACAAAATGATGGTATGGTTCCATGGGAGGCCTCCTGTGAGAAAGCAAGAGCCAGATGGAAGCCATATTGCCACTCTGGACCTAGTTTCAGAATTCATGTAGCATTCCTTCCGTCACGTTCTCCTGGGTGAGGCACTTATGAGCCATCCACCAGGTTCAAGGAGGAGGAGCATAGACTCCATTTCTTGATGGATATGTATCAATGTCACATTGTAAGAAGAGCATGAGGGATGAAGTATACACTGGTGGGGACTTCTTTGCAAAGTAAAGTGAAAGTTGCTTATTCATGTCCAACTCTTTGCGACCCCATGGACTATGCAGTTCATGAAATTCTCCAGGTCAGAATATTGGAGTGGGTAGCCTTTCCCTTCTCCAGGGGATCTTCCTAATCCTGGGATCAAACCCGTGTGTCCTGTATTGCAAGTGGATTCTTTACTAGCTGAGCCACAAGGGAAGCCCAAGAATACTGGAGTGGGTAGCCTATCCCTTCTCCAGGGGATCTTCCCAAGCCAGGAATCAAACTGGGGTCTCCTGCATTGCAGGCGGTTTCTTTACCAACTGAGCTATCCTATCAAATAAATATTCACAAACAAAAACACTCATTAAAATATTTTCCGTGTAGCTGATTTGACTGAGGCTTGCAAGAGTGGATGGAATTTACATTGCAGCCAAACAACTTAGAATATTGGAAACCCCTAATATGAAGAGCCCTCTGGACTCTTTCCTATGTTCCAGGGCTCCCCTCCATGGTTTCCTCTGTTTTCTTGTCTACCCCTTCTCTCTCAGGAATAAAAACTTTAAATGTTTTCCATTTTCTTATAAAAATTAATTCATGTTAACTCTGTTGAATCTCTAGACTCTGTACTCAGTACATAGACTCTCTCTGTGTGTACAAAGACCCACTCATGTATTCTGCTAAAACCACACAGGGCATCTAATTCTAAGCCTCACCCTTGCCTCCTCCACCTCTTTCTGCAAAAGGAAAAGTGAAAGAGATTTAGTCCTTTGTATATATGAATTACTCCCTACTTCCACTCCTAGCTTCTCCATGGAAAGACAGAAGTTGCCACATTCATTTGTGGTTTTAAATAACATTTCCCCCCTCTGTATTGCACTAGCATGCATTGAATTGCAGCCAGCACTATCCACTTAAGTTTTCCATCTCTAATTTCCAAAACATTCAGGAAAAGCTTCAGCCTCAGACTTTATGAATATGCTCCAGAACAGAGCTTCTGAAGCAAAAATCACCATTCAGTCAAGAGAGAGTCTCAGTCCCTGTTTATAACAAAACCAACTAGGTATATTCACTTTTGTCCTCTCTGCTAGAGCACAATGCTGGGTCTGTTTGGGTTCTCTTTCCAAAGTCAATCCTTTCATCTTAAGAGCTTTTAGAAATTGATTGACTCAGGAAAGGCAATATCTAAATATGATGGAGATGCTCTCTGAATAATTTCTTACTAGCCAGATTCTGGAAGAATATTGCTTCCCCCCTGCAGCTATAATATAAAGTCCAACTGTCTTCTCCACAGTTATGTCCTCACCACTTCCATAACCCTCTTAGCAAATCTGCCTAGACCCTCTCCTTTCCATCTCCACAGCCCTGCTGAGAGGGAGTGTACCATGTGATTCCACACACTTGCCTACAACATAAGGGATTACAGTGAATAACTGGCTCAAACTCATCTAACCAGATGATTTTCCCAGGACAACAGGATAGGACTAAAAGATAATAGTTAAAATGGCCTGAGCCAGGCACAGCAAACCTCTCAACAGCAGCAGAGCACAAAGCAGATGCTGAGAGATATGATATGGATGCAAACCATTTGGCTTCCCGAACTACAGAAAGAAATCTCGTTCCCCAGAACCATCTAGTTCCTGCTTCTAGGCCTTGGGTACATCTGACTCTTGTTCTTGCCCATGGGTTGGCTGAGATGTTGCCAAAATGAAACCATAAACTTACCTTAGTGCTTCAACCACTTTATAATCAAATGAACAGATTATTCTACATAGAATATGAGGAAGAAAATAGAATGATATTTTTATTTTCATTAATTCACTTACTGTCTTCTGGGCATATATATGTTAGCAGTAGTGAAGAATTATAAATCTAGGAGTTTCAAGAAAGTGTGATTGATGTTCCTCTTTGGCATTCTAGGATATTTAAAAGGATAAGACACACGTTAATACTGAATGAAATTCCTTGTGAATTTATCCCAGGTAATCAAAGAAATTTCTCAAAAACTGGTAGCTGAAGTACCTACTGGAGTAGCTCTAGGTTATTTTGCATGAAATAACCCTTAGATACTGAACTGTATTTGAAGGGACCCCATAGCAGGGCTTTGCAAGATGCTAAAGAATATGCTACCCGACAATTTTCTCAAGAAATCTCTATCACTTCCTTAGGGTGAGCGTCACAGCAAAAACAAACAAGCAAACAAAAACAAACTTGTAAAGCATTTCTGAGAAATGTGTGCCCATTTGAAGAAATGAGGTCAAATGCATTAGTAGATTAAGAAATATAATGGATCTGAGGGAAAGCTAAGTCACAATTAAATAAGGCTTTAGACTCTTTATGAAGCTGCATGTGTAATTCTTTATGTATGGAATTTTTCCCACTGACTGACAATGGACCACGTAATGTACAAACAGGACATGGTTCAGAGGAAAGGAAGTGGGTGGTACACTCACTAACTGCTAAGCAAGCTACTTAGCTCGTTGAGCCTGTTTCTCACTTGTAACCCGAGGATAACAGTATTATTTACTTCAATGGGATACTTGAGGGTTTAACAATATAGTACACATAAAGCACTTGGCACATGCATTGATGTGATCAGAAATTTCATAATACTTGTATAGTAGTTGTTATCTTCCTTATTACAACTCTATCTGGAAATTCTGCTGCAGTTTTCTTGGTATACAGACTGCCGCCCAATAGGCTGGCTAGAGACTAGCAAGCCACTTGCCTCTGTTCACCCAGACCACTCTGGTTTCTGGCTTGTACGTGTGTGTGTTTGCACACATGCTACATTGATCTTTGCTTAATCCAATAGTTTCTGCCATCAGGCTTCAGTTTTTCTTTGGCTTTCTTTACCTTGCTTTATTCATGGGCAAAACAGAGAAGCTGTTTTAATATTTTGCTGTCTAACCTTTAAAATTATGGTGGAGGGTTCTGACAAAACGTGATCCACTGGAAAAGGGATGGCAAACCACTTCAGTATTCTTGCCTTGAGAACCCCATGAACAGTATGAAAAGGCAAAAAGATAGGACACTGAAAGATGAACTCCCCAGGACAGTAGGTGCCCAATATGCTACTGGAGATCAGTGGAGAATTAATTCCAGAAAGAATGAAGAGACGGAGCCAAAGCACAAACAACACCCAGTTGTGGGTGTGACTGGTGATGGAAGTAAAGTCTGATGTGTAAAGAGCAATATTGCATAGGAACCTGGAATGTCAGCTCCATGAATCAAGGCAAATTGGAAATAGTCAAACAGGAGATGGCAAAAGTGAACATTGATATTTTAGGAATCAGAAAACTAAAATGGACTGGAATGGGTGAATTTGACTCAGATGACCATTATATCTACTATTGTAGGCAAGAATCCCTTAGAAGAAATGGAGTAGCCATCATAGTCAACAAAAGAATCTGAAATGCAGTACTTGGATGAAGTCTCTCGACAGAATGATCTCTGTTTGTTTCGAAGGCAAACCATTGAACATCACAGTAATCCAAGTCTGTGCCCCAACCAGTAATGCTGAAGAAGCTGAAGTTGAATGGTTCTAGGAAGACCTACAAGATCTTCTAGAAATAACATCCAAAAAAGATGTTCTTTTCATTATAGGGGACTGGAATGCAAAAGTAGGAAGTCAAGAGATACCTGAAGTAACAGACAAATTTGGCCTTGGAGTACAGAATGAATCAGGGCAAAGGCTAACAGAGTTTTTGCCAAGAGAACACACTGGTCATAGCAAACACCCTCTTCTAAGAACACAAGAGACAACTCTACACATGGACATCACCAGATGGTCAACACTGAAATCAGATTGACTATATTCTTTGCAGCCAAAGATGGAGAAGTTCTATACAGTCAGCAAAAACAAGACTGGGAGCTGACTGTGGCTCAGACCTTGAATTCCTTATTGCCAAATTCAGATTGAAATTGAATAAAGTAGGGAAAACCACTAGACCATTTAGGTATGACCTAAATCAAATCCCTTATACAGTGGAAGTGACAAATAGATTTAGGGATAAGATCTGATAGAGTGACTGAAGAACTATGGACAGAAGTTTGTGACATTGAGCAGGAGGCAGAGATCAAGACTCCGAGAAAAAGAAATGCAAAAAGGCAAAATAGTGTCTGAAGAGACCTTACAAATAGCTGGGAAAAGAAGAGAAACTAAAGGCAAAGGAGAAAAAGGAAAGACACACCCATCTGAATGCAGAGTTCCAAAGAATAGCAAGGAGAGATAAGATAGCCTTCCTCAGTGATCAATACAAAGAAATAATGGAGAACAATAGAATGGGAAAGTCTAGAGATATCTTCAAGAAAATTAGAGATACCAAGGAAACATTTCATGCAAAGATGGGCTCAATAAAGGACAGAAATTGTAGGGACATAACAGAAGCAGAAGATATTAAGAAGAGGTGGCAAGAATATACAGAAGATCTATACAAAAAAGATCTTAATGACCCAGATAACCACAACGGTGTGATCACTCACCTAGAGCTGCACAGCCTGGAATGTGAAGTCAAGTGGGCCTTAGGAAGCATCACTATGGACAAAGCTAGTGGAGGTGACGGAAATCCCGTTGAGCTATTTCAAATCCTAAAAGATGATGCTGTGAAAGTGCTGCACTCAATATGCCAGCAAATTTGGAAAACTCAGCTGTGGCCACAAGACTGGAAAAGGTCAATTTTCATTCCAATCCCAAAGAAAGGCAATGCCAAAGAATGTTCATACTACTGCACAACTGCACTCATCTCACACGCTAGCATAGTAATTCTCAAAATTCTTCAAGCCAGACTTCAACAGTATGTGAACCGTGAACTTCCAGATGTTCAAGCTGGATTCAGAAAAGGCATAGGAACCACAGATCAAAGTGCCAACATCTGCTGGATCATCGAAAAAGCAAGAGAGTTCCAGAAAAGCATCTGTTTCTGCTTTATTGACTATGCCAAAGCCTTTGACTGTGTGGATCACAACAAGCTGTGTAAAATTCTTGAAGAGATTGGAATACCAGACCACCTGACTTGCCTCCTGAGAAATCTGTATGCAGGTAAAGAAGCAACAGTTAGAACCGGACATGGAACAACAGACTGGTTCCAAATAGGGAAAGGAATACGTCAAGGCTGTATATTGTCACTCTGCTTATTTAACTTATATGCAGAGTACATCATGTGAAATGCCGGGCTGGATGAAGCACAAGCTGGAATCAAGATTGCCAGGAGAAATACCAATAACCTCAGATATGCAGATAACACCACCCTTATGACAGAAAGAGAAGAAGAACTAAAGAGCCTCTTGATGAAAGTGAAAGAGGAGAATGAAAAAGTTGACTTAAAACTCAACATTCAGAAAACTAAGATCATGGCATCGGGTCCCATCCCTTCATGGCAAATAGATGGGGAAACAATGGAAACAGTGACAGACTTTATTTTCTTGGGCTCCGAAATCACTGCAGATGGTGATTGCAGCCATGAAATTAAAAGATGCTTGCTCCTTGGAAGGAAAGTTATGACCAACCTAGATAGCATATTAAAAAGCAGAGATATTACTTTGCCAACAAAGGTCCATCTAGTCAAAGCTATAGTTTGTCCAGTAGTCATGTATGGATGTGAGAGTTGGACTATAAAGAAAGCTGAGCATAGAAGATGGCATGCTGCGATTCAGGGGTCGCAAAGAGTCGGACATGACTGGAGTGACTGAACTGAACTGAACTAATAGTTTCTTTGAGTCAATTAGGACATGGTGGTGATGGCTTGCCTCTGCTACCCAGTGTCTGGACTCTGCCCTGGAAAATGGGAAAATTAAGAACAGGAATCATCAGGCTTGTGTGCCCACATTTTTAGGAGTTGATGCTTGCTTGTTGCTTAGTTGAGGCTGTTGCTCAGAATACAAAACACACATGACCTTTCCATGATGCATGAACTGTCTCACAAAATGATGGTATGGTTCCATGGGAGGCCTCCTGTGAGAAAGCAAGAGCCAGATGGAAGCCATATTGCCACTCTGGACCTAGTTTCAGAATTCATGTAGCATTCCTTCCGTCACGTTCTCCTGGGTGAGGCACTTATGAGCCATCCACCAGGTTCAAGGAGGAGGAGCATAGACTCCATTTCTTGATGGATATGTATCAATGTCACATTGTAAGAAGAGCATGAGGGATGAAGTATACACTGGTGGGGACTTCTTTGCAAAGTAAAGTGAAAGTTGCTTATTCATGTCCAACTCTTTGCGACCCCATGGACTATGCAGTTCATGAAATTCTCCAGGTCAGAATATTGAGTGGGTAGCCTTTCCCTTCTCCAGGGATCTTCCTAATCCTGGGATCAAACCCGTGTGTCCTGTATTGCAAGTGGATTCTTTACTAGCTGAGCCACAAGGGAAGCCCAAGAATACTGGAGTGGGTAGCCTATCCCTTCTCCAGGGGATCTTCCCAAGCCAGGAATCAAACTGGGGTCTCCTGCATTGCAGGCGGTTTCTTTTTACCAACTGAGCTATCCTATCAAATAAATATTCACAAACAAAAACACTCATTAAAATATTTTCCGTGTAGCTGATTTGACTGAGGCTTGCAAGAGTGGATGGAATTTACATTGCAGCCAAACAACTTAGAATATTGAAACCCTAATATGAAGAGCCCTCTGGACTCTTTTCCTATGTTCCAGGGCTCCCTCCATGGTTTCCTCTGTTTTCTTGTCTACCCCTTCTCTCTCAGGAATAAAAACTTTAAATGTTTTCCATTTTCTTATAAAAATTAATTCATGTTAACTCTGTTGAATCTCTAGACTCTGTACTCAGTACATAGACTCTCTCTGTGTGTACAAAGACCCACTCATGTATTCTGCTAAAACCACACAGGGCATCTAATTCTAAGCCTCACCCTTGCCTCCTCCACCTCTTTCTGCAAAAGGAAAAGTGAAAGAGATTTAGTCCTTTGTATATATGAATTACTCCCTACTTCCACTCCTAGCTTCTCCATGGAAAGACAGAAGTTGCCACATTCATTTGTGGTTTTAAATAACATTTCCCCCCTCTGTATTGCACTAGCATGCATTGAATTGCAGCCAGCACTATCCACTTAAGTTTTCCATCTCTAATTTCCAAAACATTCAGGAAAAGCTTCAGCCTCAGACTTTATGAATATGCTCCAGAACAGAGCTTCTGAAGCAAAAATCACCATTCAGTCAAGAGAGAGTCTCCAGTCCCTGTTTATAACAAAACCAACTAGGTATATTCACTTTTGTCCTCTCTGCTAGAGCACAATGCTGGGTCTGTTTGGGTTCTCTTTCCAAAGTCAATCCTTTCATCTTAAGAGCTTTTAGAAATTGATTGACTCAGGAAAGGCAATATCTAAATATGATGGAGATGCTCTCTGAATAATTTCTTACTAGCCAGATTCTGGAAGAATATTGCTTCCCCTGTGGCAGCTATAATATAAAGTCCAACTGTCTTCTCCACAGTTATGTCCTCACCACTTCCATAACCCTCTTAGCAAATCTGCCTAGACCCTCTCCTTTCCATCTCCACAGCCCTGCTGAGAGGGAGTGTACCATGTGATTCCACACACTTGCCTACAACATAAGGGATTACAGTGAATAACTGGCTCAAACTCATCTAACCAGATGATTTTCCCAGGACAACAGGATAGGACTAAAAGATAATAGTTAAAATGGCCTGAGCCAGGCACAGCAAACCTCTCAACAGCAGCAGAGCACAAAGCAGATGCTGAGAGATATGATATGGATGCAAACCATTTGGCTTCCCGAACTACAGAAAGAAATCTCGTTCCCCAGAACCATCTAGTTCCTGCTTCTAGGCCTTGGGTACATCTGACTCTTGTTCTTGCCCATGGGTTGGCTGAGATGTTGCCAAAATGAAACCATAAACTTACCTTAGTGCTTCAACCACTTTATAATCAAATGAACAGATTATTCTACATAGAATATGAGGAAGAAAATAGAATGATATTTTTATTTTCATTAATTCACTTACTGTCTTCTGGGCATATATATGTTAGCAGTAGTGAAGAATTATAAATCTAGGAGTTTCAAGAAAGTGTGATTGATGTTCCTCTTTGGCATTCTAGGATATTTAAAAGGATAAGACACACGTTAATACTGAATGAAATTCCTTGTGAATTTATCCCAGGTAATCAAAGAAATTTCTCAAAACTGGTAGCTGAAGTACCTACTGAGTAGCTCTAGGTTATTTTGCATGAAATAACCCTTAGATACTGAACTGTATTTGAAGGGACCCCATAGCAGGGCTTTGCAAGATGCTAAAGAATATGCTAACCCGACAATTTTCTCAAGAAATCTCTATCACTTCCTTAGGGTGAGCGTCACAGCAAAAACAAACAAGCAAACAAAAACAAACTTGTAAAGCATTTCTGAGAAATGTGTGCCCATTTGAAGAAATGAGGTCAAATGCATTAGTAGATTAAGAAATATAATGGATCTGAGGGAAAGCTAAGTCACAATTAAATAAGGCTTTAGACTCTTTATGAAGCTGCATGTGTAATTCTTTATGTATGGAATTTTTCCCACTGACTGACAATGGACCACGTAATGTACAAACAGGACATGGTTCAGAGGAAAGGAAGTGGGTGGTACACTCACTAACTGCTAAGCAAGCTACTTAGCTCGTTGAGCCTGTTTCCTCACTTGTAACCCGAGGATAACAGTATTATTTACTTCAATGGGATACTTGAGGGTTTAACAATATAGTACACATAAAGCACTTGGCACATGCATTGATGTGATCAGGAAATTTCATAATACTTGTATAGTAGTTGTTATCTTCCTTATTACAACTCTATCTGGAAATTCTGCTGCAGTTTTCTTGGTATACAGACTGCCGCCCAATAGGCTGGCTAGAGACTAGCAAGCCACTTGCCTCTGTTCACCCAGACCACTCTGGTTTCTGGCTTGTACGTGTGTGTGTTTGCACACATGCTACATTGATCTTTGCTTAATCCAATAGTTTCTGCCATCAGGCTTCAGTTTCTTTGGCTTTCTTTACCTTGCTTTATTCATGGGCAAAACAGAGAAGCTGTTTTAATATTTTGCTGTCTAACCTTTAAAATTATGGTGGAGGGTTCTGACAAAACGTGATCCACTGGAAAAGGGATGGCAAACCACTTCAGTATTCTTGCCTTGAGAACCCCATGAACAGTATGAAAAGGCAAAAAGATAGGACACTGAAAGATGAACTCCCCAGGACAGTAGGTGCCCAATATGCTACTGGAGATCAGTGGAGAATTAATTCCAGAAAGAATGAAGAGACGGAGCCAAAGCACAAACAACACCCAGTTGTGGGTGTGACTGGTGATGAAGTAAAGTCTGATGTGTAAAGAGCAATATTGCATAGGAACCTGGAATGTCAGCTCCATGAATCAAGGCAAATTGGAAATAGTCAAACAGGAGATGGCAAAAGTGAACATTGATATTTTAGGAATCAGAAAACTAAAATGGACTGGAATGGGTGAATTTGACTCAGATGACCATTATATCTACTATTGTAGGCAAGAATCCCTTAGAAGAAATGGAGTAGCCATCATAGTCAACAAAAGAATCTGAAATGCAGTACTTGGATGAAGTCTCTCGACAGAATGATCTCTGTTTGTTTCGAAGGCAAACCATTGAACATCACAGTAATCCAAGTCTGTGCCCCAACCAGTAATGCTGAAGAAGCTGAAGTTGAATGGTTCTAGGAAGACCTACAAGATCTTCTAGAAATAACATCCAAAAAAGATGTTCTTTTCATTATAGGGGACTGGAATGCAAAAGTAGGAAGTCAAGAGATACCTGAAGTAACAGACAAATTTGGCCTTGGAGTACAGAATGAATCAGGGCAAAGGCTAACAGAGTTTTGCCAAGAGAACACACTGGTCATAGCAAACACCCTCTTCTAAGAACACAAGAGACAACTCTACACATGGACATCACCAGATGGTCAACACTGAAATCAGATTGACTATATTCTTTGCAGCCAAAGATGGAGAAGTTCTATACAGTCAGCAAAAACAAGACTGGGAGCTGACTGTGGCTCAGACCTTGAATTCCTTATTGCCAAATTCAGATTGAAATTGAATAAAGTAGGGAAAACCACTAGACCATTTAGGTATGACCTAAATCAAATCCCTTATACAGTGGAAGTGACAAATAGATTTAAGGGATAAGATCTGATAGAGTGACTGAAGAACTATGGACAGAAGTTTGTGACATTGAGCAGGAGGCAGAGATCAAGACCATCCCCGAGAAAAAGAAATGCAAAAAGGCAAAATAGTGTCTGAAGAGACCTTACAAATAGCTGGGAAAAGAAGAGAAACTAAAGGCAAAGGAGAAAAGGAAAGACACACCCATCTGAATGCAGAGTTCCAAAGAATAGCAAGGAGAGATAAGATAGCCTTCCTCAGTGATCAATACAAAGAAATAATGGAGAACAATAGAATGGGAAAGTCTAGAGATATCTTCAAGAAAATTAGAGATACCAAGGAAACATTTCATGCAAAGATGGGCTCAATAAAGGACAGAAATTGTAGGGACATAACAGAAGCAGAAGATATTAAGAAGAGGTGGCAAGAATATACAGAAGATCTATACAAAAAAGATCTTAATGACCCAGATAACCACAACGGTGTGATCACTCACCTAGAGCTGCACAGCCTGGAATGTGAAGTCAAGTGGGCCTTAGGAAGCATCACTATGGACAAAGCTAGTGGAGGTGACGGAAATCCCGTTGAGCTATTTCAAATCCTAAAAGATGATGCTGTGAAAGTGCTGCACTCAATATGCCAGCAAATTTGGAAAACTCAGCTGTGGCCACAAGACTGGAAAAGGTCAATTTTCATTCCAATCCCAAAGAAAGGCAATGCCAAAGAATGTTCATACTACTGCACAACTGCACTCATCTCACACACGCTTAGCATAGTAATTCTCAAAATTCTTCAAGCCAGACTTCAACAGTATGTGAACCGTGAACTTCCAGATGTTCAAGCTGGATTCAGAAAAGGCATAGGAACCACAGATCAAAGTGCCAACATCTGCTGGATCATCAAAAAGCAAGAGAGTTCCAGAAAAGCATCTGTTTCTGCTTTATTGACTATGCCAAAGCCTTTGACTGTGTGGATCACAACAAGCTGTGTAAAATTCTTGAAGAGATTGGAATACCAGACCACCTGACTTGCCTCCTGAGAAATCTGTATGCAGGTAAAGAAGCAACAGTTAGAACGGACATGGAACAACAGACTGGTTCCAAATAGGGAAAGGAATACGTCAAGGCTGTATATTGTCACTCTGCTTATTTAACTTATATGCAGAGTACATCATGTGAAATGCCGGGCTGGATGAAGCACAAGCTGGAATCAAGATTGCCAGGAGAAATACCAATAACCTCAGATATGCAGATAACACCACCCTTATGACAGAAAGAGAAGAAGAACTAAAGAGCCTCTTGATGAAAGTGAAAGAGGAGAATGAAAAAGTTGACTTAAAACTCAACATTCAGAAAACTAAGATCATGGCATCGGGTCCCATCCCTTCATGGCAAATAGATGGGGAAACAATGGAAACAGTGACAGACTTTATTTTCTTGGGCTCCGAAATCACTGCAGATGGTGATTGCAGCCATGAAATTAAAAGATGCTTGCTCCTTGGAAGGAAAGTTATGACCAACCTAGATAGCATATTAAAAAGCAGAGATATTACTTTGCCAACAAAGGTCCATCTAGTCAAAGCTATAGTTTGTCCAGTAGTCATGTATGGATGTGAGAGTTGGACTATAAAGAAAGCTGAGCATAGAAGAATTGATGCTTTTGAACTGTGGTGTTGGAGAAGACTCTTGAGAGTCTCTTGGACTAAGAAGATCCAACCAGTCAATCCTAAAGGAGATCAGACCTGAGTGTTCATTGGAAGGACTGATATTGAAGCTGAAACTCCACTACTTTAGCCACCTAATGTTAAAAACTGACTCATTGGAAAAGACCCTGATGCTGGGAAGGATTGAAGGTGGGAGGAGAAGGAATGAAATGGTTGGATGGCATCACCGACTCTATGGACATGAATTTGAGTAAGGCCCAGGAGTTGGTGATGGACAGGGAAGCCTGGTGTACTTCAGTCCGTGGGTTTGCAAAGAGTCGGACATGAATGAGCAACTGAAGTGAACTGAACTGACCCTTTAAAGTTCCCAGCAAAGCAATCATATTTCTGGACGTCCCTTAATTTGTCTCAGTCATCAAACTATTTCATGTCAGACATTACACAGGGAATCAGGTGTCAGTTGGACTAGATGGAAAAAAGTGACCCAACCAGCTGGCAGAATATTTTTGGAGACTTGCCATACTTTAACTATGCCCCTGAAAGTTTTGGAACTTTGACAGTCTTAAAATCATACAGCTTGCCCTCAGTATGTTTACTTTTTCTTTTTTTAGATTAGTCAGAGCAATACAATCAGCATTTGAACTTAAAAACTGAGCCCAAAACATTTTTTGTTGCTAAATACCACTAACATACGTATCTCGGTTAACATGCAACTATAGTGAAGCATCGTTGCATTTACTCCCGAGTGTCCCCACCTCTCTTACATTTCTACTGTCCCCTTTAAAGAGAAATGTGTGTGTTGACATGATATAGTATACAATTCAAATTGTACAACAGGTCATAAAATTAAAAGTGGGCTGCCCACCTCCCTCTCAGAGATAATCAGTTAGTTTCTTGTGTAAAATATACACTTAAACACACAAGATAGCATACATAAATATTCTCAGCCACATTTCCTGGAGAGAATTAACCTCTCTAAGGCATCAGCTGTGTGTAATAAATTAACTTTTCTCCTAGGCATCAGGAAGGGTATTATGTACCATCCTTGGGAGAATTGAAGAAATAATTACAAATAATTTCTGTGTGCTGTATTTCAGATAAGGAACTCTAGCTGAGAAATGCTTTAACAATCTAGTTTGCAGATTATATACATGCATACAATAGAGCTGCTGTCTTCCTCCTACCCATTCTCATCCATTTCCACACTCTTCCTCTTGTACTTTCTTCATTTTGTACTGAGTTATAAGCTGTATACAGTGCACCTATCTTAAGTATACAGCATGAAGAGTCTTGTATTTGTGTACACTAGGTAACCACCATTCAGAGGATGATATAGAGCATTTTTATCATCTTCACACCCTCAGAGTCAGCCTCTGGTTCTGTCACTACAATTCATCCTGCCTGTTTTGAAACTTTATATAAACAAGACCATATTTATATTTTCCTTCTTTCCCTCAACATATCAGGGAGATTTTCCATGTTGCTGAGCATATCAGTTATTGTTTTTATTGCTGAGTATTATTTCATTATGTTAATGGATTCACCTGTTGATGGACATTTGGATTGTTTCCAATGTGCAGCTATTTCGAATAAAGCTGCTAGGAACAGATTTCCACGTGTCTTTTGATGGTTATGGGGGAAACACCTGGGAGCAGACTGGATCATAAGATAGGCCTGTGTCTAGCATTAGTGAACTTTACCCAACAGTTTTCCTAAATGGTTGTTCCAACTTTGTTTATTCTTTTTAACAGATGAATAGTTCTTGCCTGGAGAATCCCATGGACGGAGAACCCTGGTAGGCTGCAGTCCATGGGGTCGCACAGAGTGGGACACGAATGAAGTGACTTAGCAGCAGCAGTATTATATGATTTTTCCATGATTTCTTTAAACTACCCCACTTTTAGTAGAAATATAAGTTGTTTCCAAACATTTGCTATTACAGCATGTTTCAGATATTGTCCTTTTACATAAATCATTTTCACATATACAAGTTTAACTATAGGAAAAATTATAAGAAGAATATTTGCTGGATCCAAGGATATATGCATTTTTAATTTTAGTAAATATGAACTAATTGTCCCTAAAGTGTTTCAACTAGTCAACTGGCAATATTGGACATTGTCTCACCTCACACTCACAGATACAGTATATTATAAACTGTTTTGAACTTCTCTGTCCAATGCGTATAAATTATAAATTATTTGTGCCTTTCATTTTAGTGTTCCTTATGATAAGTGATATTGAGTGCACTTGTATAAGTTCAGAAAGCATTAGTAGTTCCTTTTCTGTGACTTCTTTTAAAATATACTAATTATTCTTTTGAGTTGCTGGCCTTTTATTGATTTAGGGGAACTCTTTTTATACATTAAAGAGTCTTTTCTCTGTGATGTGCATTACAAACATCTCCCCTCAGGTTGTTGCTTGTCTGCCATCACGGTTAATAACTGAAAGAGCATTTGACATAGCCTTTATATCAGTTTCCAAAGCATATTACAAAGCTTAAGCCTACCCTTTCTTTCACCTCCCACAAGACGGGTCTTGATATTATTAGTGAATAAAAAGTTTATTCTCATCTATGCTTTCAGTGCATTCTATGGATTTTTAAAAATAATTATTCCCTAATGCATACTCCAGAGAACTGAAAGGAAGCCTGTATACAAAAAAGCAATTAGCAGACACATAGAACATGAGCATGGCTGCTATCTTAACAATTTTAGGACAAGTTGCAATCTAGAAAGATTCTGTGTTAGGGTTACTTGTTCAGCTTTGAAAACTGTTTATATGTGGCAATCAGATGCCTTATGCTTCCTTTGGTATGCTATGCTAAGTCGCTTCAGTCGTGTCCAACTCTGTGTGACCCCATAGACGGCAGCCCACCAGGCTCTACCGTCCCTGGGATTCTCCAGGCAAAAATACTGGAGTGGGTTGCCATTTCCTTCTCCAATGCATGAAAGAGAAAAGTGAAAGTGAAGTCACTCAGTCGTGTCCGACTTAGCGACCCCATGGACTGCAGCCCACCAGGCTCCTCTGTCCATGGATTTTCCAGGCAAGAGTACTGGAGTGGGGTGCCATTGCCTTCTCCATAAGCTTCCTTTAGAGCAGCCCAAAGTAAGAGAGAAACTGATGGTCACAGCACACTGCTCCCAAATCCTTGGTCAGTTTAGAGAATATCATAAAATGCCCTCAAAATAAGGCATTATTCTAAATAGTTGTATCAGTGAGATGCTTCAGAACGATTAGTCTCATTCCTCAGGATGATTTCTCATCCCCCACTGACCTCTTCCATTAAAATCAAAGCATCGTAAGCTTACAGTGCACTCACTTTCTTCTCCATTAGCTTCTTTGTGGCCAAGTACCATTTATTATTTGTATCAGTTTCCTATTGCTGCCATAACAAATTGCCACAGATTTAGCAGTTAAAAAAATAACCATTTAAAAAAAAAAAATCCTATAGTCCTGCAGGCTAAAAGTCCAAGTCACCATAGTTTGGCTGATTCCTCTGCTTTAAGTATTGTAAGACAGAAATCAGGGTGCAGCAGGGCTACGATTTTTCTGGAGCCTTTGGAGGTGAATCAGTTTCCAAGCTCATTCAGGTGGCTGGCAGAATTCAGTTCCTAGAGAGTGCAGAGGTTGCTGTTTCCTCTCTGGCTATCAGTGAGGAGCTCCTCGCAATTCCTTCAGGCCACCTGCTTTCCTGTTTGATTGCCACCCCCCATCTTCAGACCCACAGCAGGGACTGACTCCTCATATTTTGAATCTCTCTGAGTTTCCCCTTCTGTGATACCTTGTTGCAGCTAAAAGAGGTTCTCTGCTTTTAAAGGCCTATGTGATTAGGTGGACACAACTGGATAATATAAAATCATCTTCCCTTTTAAAGTCTGTAACTCTAATTATGCCTGCAAAATCCCTTTTGCCATGTAAGGTCACATATTCAGAGGTTGTAGGGAGAGGACACAGACATCTTTGAGGGACCATTAATATGCTTACCTTACATATTGTGCTTTTTCCTCCTCTCTCCCTCCTCCCCTTTATTTCTCTCTTTCCTTCTCTTTATTTTCTATTCACAGCATCTAGCACAATGCTGGGTTCATAATGTAAGAAAGTGAATATTGACTAGTTGACTGATCTTTTTAGAATTCTTCATGTTGAGGCTTTAGTCTAAATTCTCAGAATATATATTGAATCCAGAATTTGTCAGCTGGTTTATAAACTGCAAGAATATCAGAGTAGAAAAAACACAAGGGGCTTCTCATTATCTTTCTCCTGCAACCAGGGATGGAGGCCTGCCTGGTCCAGGAGGGTGGCTTTGTGTTTCTTGATCTAAGCAAACACTTAGGGTTGTCTGTGCTATGTGGGGTTCTGGGGACAGAATAGATAGAACTCTGCAATAACACAAGCCAAATTTGGACTCACCAGGGTTTTTAGAAAAACAGAGAAGAATATTAGGCACTCGATAGAAAGCACTTTATTTTGGAACAAAGAAATACAGTGGTAGAGGGAAAACTTTAGGTCATTGTTACCTTATCTTTGGTTATGGGGTCTTCTTGGCAGAGAGCAGAGATATCTTTGCATGAGAATTTGATCACAATCTACACAGAGGCAACTGAGAAAGACAAATTCTCACCATTCCCCAGCAAATTTCAGTAAAGATAAATCCTTATGGTTAAATATTCTCAGTGAAATAAATAAGCATCTCCAAATTTCTTGAGCAAAGTGATTTTGACTAATACTTTAGCTCCCACTTCTTGGTTGGTATAAAGTAAAAGCATTATATCATTATTGCTTTTTTTTTTTTCAATGGTAAAAGACTAATTTCAGTTCAGTTCAGTTCAGTTGCTCAGTCGTGTCCAACTCTTTGCAACCCTGTGGACTGCAGCATGCCAGGCTTCCCTGCCCATCACCAACTCCCGGAGCTTACTCAGACTCATATCCATTGAATCAGTGATGCCATCCAACCATCTCATCCTCTGTCGTCCCCTTCTCCTTCTGTCTTCAATCTTTCCCAGCAACAGGGTCTTTTCCAATGAGTCAGTTCTTCACATCAGGTAGCCAAGGTATTGGAGCTTCAGCTTCAGCATCAGTCCTTCCAATGAATATTCAGGACTGGATTGACTTGTTTGATCTCCTTGTAGTCCTTTAGTTACCTTAAAATACTATTTATATTTATTTTAGAGAATTAGATATTTACTAGAGTTTTTATGTATGTTTACAACACAGTCTTCCCCTGGGCTGCACCTTCCTTGAGCAAAGGATTCATCTTTAACCCAAGAATATAGTACAGTATTGGGCATATAATAGTTTCTTTTTTTTTTTTAAAATAAAGGCTCAGAGAGTCAAATGAAAGTTATTTGCGCTGTAACTTGCACACACTACTGTCTGTTGGGTCCCATAACCAGAGACATATGGATGATGTATAAACATAAATGATAGTTGAAAGAAAATGTGCTTCTGTGTGGTAAAATTCTGGAATTATCAACACTATGTTGACTTTAGTTGAATACAGATAAACATGGAACCTAAAACAGATCATCTGAATATCATTTCTCTGCTATTGATGAGAAAATAAGCAGCAGTAACCATTAGTAACAAGGTAACATTACCTAATCCAAAACTGCTATGTAATGAAACTCAACATCATTGTGTCCTACCTCGATGATTAATATCAGGAAATGGCAACCGACTCCAGTATTCTTGCCTAGAGAATCCCAGGGATGGGGCCTGGTGGGCTTCCGTCTGTGGGGTCGCACAGAGTCGGACACGACTGAAGCAACTTGGCAGCAGTAGCAGCAGCAACAAGAAAGATTCATGAAAAGGGACATTTTAGGAAAGTAACATCTTTTAAGTTCTGAGTCAAAAGTTATTCCAGTTAGGGTCTTCTTGGGAATCATAGCAACCCCCTGCTCAGAGGGTGTGATTATAATTTCCATTAAGAACCAGGGGCATCCATGTCAGTGTTTAGTGAGAAACTGTATGAGGTGACTTGGTTTTGCAGCTCTCTGTGTGGGACCAGACTAAGTATGCTCACCAAGTACATAAAGAAGTTCTCCCAAACCGAATGATGATTTGCTTATGGCCGCTGAACTTCCAGACTTTCAGAACTAAGAATATTTCTTAAGCAGAGATTGCCCTTTTAAATAAAGCTTTGCATATTAATGATGGGGCATCTCAGAATCATTTGTAAAATTCAGTGAAACAAGCACTGACAAAAATGACAAAGGAATAGTATTTGAAACTACTGAAAAATTAAAAAATAAAAAACCCTCCATCCTGTTATCTCTGGTTGCTTATCAGGAGTGCAGAAGTGAGGAAATGACCAAATAGTGTGATTGAGATAATAATTTTACAAATCATCACAGTTAGAAGGCAAAAAAAGTATTTCATTTAAACAGAAGACTCCACTTATAGATTTTCTTATAATAATTACAGTCTAAGCTTTAAAGCCCAAGGACCTTAGAGTGTTGGAACTAGAAGGGATTTGGAGTACTTTCCAGTCCAAATCCCTTGTGTTATAGGTAATGGAATTCCTGAAGTGAAGTGAAAGTTGCTCAGTCTTCTCTGACTCTTTGTGACCCCATGGAATTCTCCAGGCCAGAATACTGGAGTGGGCAGCCTATCCCTTCTCCAGGGAATCTTCCTGACCCAGGAATCGAACCAGGGTCTCCTGCATTGCAGGCAGATTCTTTACCAACTGAGCTGTCAGGCCTCTAAAACTTTTTCTAATGACAGTATTTTATAGTGGCATTTATAACAACCTATAAATTAAACTATTTTAACAGCTGATAATTTATTTTTAAATTATTCTGTAATCATGATTCTTTTGCTTTAATTTTTTAGCTAAAACTGGTCATGAAGAATGTTTTTAGATATTTTGACATAATTTTGATTCATATAAGAAGGATAGGGAAATACTAAATATTGATGGCACAGTAAAATCCTGCCTCTAACATGTCCAACTGCTTTAAATATGTATGTATTACATATACACGTAAAAGAGTATGAAGCCTCCAGTCAGACAGTCCTGCTTTCAAATGCTGTCATGTAGTAACTGTGTGATCCCAGCAAATTATTTACTCAGTAATCCCACATCTGTTAAAATGAGTTAAAAATGCCTGACTCAAAGAATTTTGTGAAGTTTAAGGGGAATTATGCAGGAGAATGGACCTAACACAGTACCTCTCAAAACACATAGCTGAATAGCTGCTTCTTTCATTCCTTCCCTCCACAATCATTTATCTGTCTTTACCTACTATTTAAGTACATTCTGCATCATTTCGTGATTTCTAAATGGATTAGTCCTATTCTCCTAATAGCTATGCCTTCTAACAGTCATGTCTGACTCTTTGCAACCCCATGGACTGTAGCCTTCCAGGCACCTCTGTCCGTGGAATTCTCCAGGCCAGAATACTGGACTGGGTAGCCATTCCCTTCTCCAGGGGATCTTCCCAACCCAGGGATCAAACCCAGGTATTCTGCATTGCAGGTGGATTCTTTACCATCTGAGCTGCAAGGGAAGTTCCCTAATAGCTATAGGAAACACATTTTTTTTTAACATTTGTCAGACTTTATTTTTTGGGGCTCCAAAATCACTGCAGATGGTGACTGCAGCCATGAAATTAAAAGACGCTTACTCCTTGGAAGGAAAGTTATGACCAACCTAGATAGCATATTCAAAAGCAGAGACATTACTTTGCCAACAAAGGTCCGTCTAGTCAAGGCTATGGCTTTTCCTGTGGTCATGTATGGATGTGAGTGTTGGACTGTGAAGACAGCTGAGCACCAAATTGATGCTTTTGAACTGTGGTGTTGGAGAAGACTCTTGAGAGTCCCTTGGACTGCAAGGAGATCCTACCAGTCCATTATGAAAGAGATCAGCCCTGGGATTTCTTTGGAAGGAATGATGCTAAAGCTGAAACTCCAGTACTTTGTCCACCTCATGCGAAGAGTTGACTCATTGGAAAAGACTCTGATGCTGGGAGGGATTGGGGGCAGGAGGAGAAGGGGACGACAGAGGATGAGATGGCTGGATGGCATCACTGACTCGATGGACGTGAGTCTGAGTGAACTCCAGGAGTTGGTGATGGACAGGGAGGCCTGACGTGCTGCGATTCATGGGGTCGCAAAGAGTCGGACACGACTGAGCGACTGAACTGAATTGAACTGGATAAGAAAAATAAATTTAAATACTTTTGTTCTTTAGGTGAAAACAGATTTTTCTATATTAAATATTTCTTTCCTGGCAGAAGAAAAAGTTGCCATGTATGAGTTTTGGAGAATACTTTGAAAGTAGTCATTCAAGTCACGTTATAGGACTTTTTTCTGTTGCTTTCCCAGGGAGAGGGGATAATTGCGAATAATTCATTATTTTTCCTTCCTGAAGTCTAGGCAAATTAACATCAACTTCATTTCAACTTTGGCACTAAATCAAACTTGAGCTTGCTATGGTTAAGGAGTAAGAAAAATAATTTTAACACCTCAAATGAATTATAAAGCTAACAGCTGCCTTTAGAGCCTAAAGAAAGAAACTAGTTTGCTTTTATAGCTCTCCACAGGTTCTGTGCATATTTGAAGTTGAATATTGGTAATTTATTAAACATTTAGTAAAACTTCATTCTCTTGAACCAGTTGACCACTTAAAACTCTATTTTTGAAGAAAACGTGTGCTATTTTGTATTTATACATTAAGCAGATATTTAACCTACTTTTTATGGTTTTATGTCAGACATCAGGGATCCAAAAATCAAAAGTAATAACCCTCAGTCTGGTGATAAGACAAGCAGACATGGTGGTCTTACAATACAACATAACACGTACTAAATTAGAACAATCCTGCCTTTCTGGTCTCATCTTTATTACTCTTTCCTCTACCTCACTACCCTCTAGTTATCTCAATCACACTTTTCCTCTCCTTGAACACACCCACTGATCTATGCCTCAGTACCTTTGCACTTGCCTCCCACCCCCCATAGGGATGTGTATTCTCCATGTCTTTCAATTGCTGGCTCTATTTCATTATTCAGGTCTTAGCTCAAGTGTCAACTTTGTCCCCAGTCTTTACCACATCGTTTTTTAATTCTTTATCTAAAAATGCCTTGCTTACTAATTTTTTATTTATATCTTGAATATGTAATTGTAATTGTAGAATTAAATTCCATAAGACAGTTCCTGGTCTATCTTGTTCATGGCTCTATCTCCAGTGCCTAGCCCTCTGCCTTGCTCATAGTAAGCAGATACTCAATAAATATTTATTGAATCAAATGAAGGGTGCCATGAGGAGTAACTGGGGCCATCAGGCAAACTTCACAGAAAGGGTAATGCTTGAGGCTTGAAAGACCATATTTAAAATATGGGATTAACACCCAAATTGGGGATTGTTTAGAAGAGGGATTTCTGGAAGTGTGACCATTTGCATAAACAGAACAGAAGATGGTCCCATACTTCCAAGATAATAACTTCAGTTTTGGATAAGGTGAGTTTATGATGCCTATGAGTCATTCAGGTAGGGATGTGCCGTGGACACTTAGACAAAGGAGAAAAGATCTGTCTTGGAGACAGAGGTTTCTGCTACTTTTTTACCTTGTAAAGCTACTCAGGACAGTTGCCAGTGAACTACTCCTAAGCATAAATCTTTCAGGGACTGCTTTAATAATTTTTCTATAATTAGCAGCACATTTTGTGAAAATTACTGAAAATAGGGTGAAGCCAAACTGAAATATAAAGCTAGAGTTTTAAAAGCTTAACTTTTGTTTATCTCATTAACTTGTCTTATAAGAATATATTCATATATTTTTAGCCTAACTAAAGTTTATTCGTATATTTTCATTTATTTTGTATTCATATATTTTAAGCCTAACTCAGGTTGAAGCATCAAAATTCCTGACTGCATTCCATTTAAACATCATCAATTTAGACTTTGTTCACGTGTGTCCTTGAATCCCTGGGGGTAGGGGAGAAGTTTAAAGTATATTGAAACTTATGAAAATTTGACAAAAAGAATTCAGGACATTTTAAACTACAAAACTATAAAAAGTAAATTTGTTGACAGAAGGAACAAAGAAGTTTCTGAACTTAGCAACCAATGAAGAATTACCATTTGTATGATTTGTGACAGAAAGAAATTTTCTTCCCTTGTCCAGCTCTTTGAAGGAAAAAGCCCTTCCCCACCCGTTTTCTGGACCTTCAGCTCTTCTCTCCCACCCGGAAGGACGCCTGACTCCTTGGAGGAGAAGTCAGTAGACTGCTCATCTGAACTTGAGGTTGTGAAGAGGGAGCACCAGAACTCCAAGGGGGATGAGAGGAGGAGGAGCAAGAGAGGCCAAGAGTTAAGAGTGCCTCCTAGACGAGGGAAGCGGGGGAGACCCAAGCAGAGAGGCTTTCAGATGTCCGTCGAGGGGGATTCGTGTGTAGGAGGCAACTGAAGATACACAGCAGAGAACCACCTTGTGCAACCCTCTGCACTTGTGATCTTGATTGTCTAAACCTAAGAATTCTCTCTCTGAAATTGAAAGTGAAGTCGCTCAGTTTGCGACCCCATGGGCAGTAGCCTGCACCAGGATCCTCCGTCCATGGGATTTTCTAGGCAAGAGTACTGGAGTGGGTTGCCATTTCCTTCTCCAGGGAATCTTCTCGACCCAGGAATCGAGCCGAGGTCTCCCGCATTGTAGACAGACGCTTTACCATCTGAGCCACCAGGGAAGTCCCTGGTGAGTGTTTAATTGAGTGTTTAACACTTTCAGCCCTTCAGGGCATAGTTAAGGAATTACAGCTGGATGCTTTAAGGCTCTGATCTTTTGGTGCAAAATGAGGCAAGGATGCAAATGAAGACCTGGCAGTTTTTCTTGAACTCTTCATATTTCAGCTTCCTAATATGCACATGCTCAGAAGTCTCAGGAAAGTCTCACAGGACTTCCCAATCACATAGTCAAATTTTCACTGTTTTATTATGATTCCTTCCAGAATCAGCAAAAATAAAACTTTACACTTTTAAAAAATGATTAGAACATATTTTTAAACTCTAACAAGGTGTTTAATTTAGAATGAAAGAACAAAAACACATACTGCCAAAACCAAGATGAACCTGAGGTTATGAAATCTGTGTACTTTTACAACAATAGGCATGTAAATGAGTATATGTGTGTGGTATGGGTGGAGAGCTGGGGAAGAGAAGCTTAGTTTTTCAGTTCTGTTTTCTGACAATATGTTATTACCAGTATTTGGTGGAGTAACTGGTACATGATGTCATTCAAAACCATTTGCAAAATAAGTTAATCATTTCAGAGAATCTCACACTGTTTTAGGGCCAGTTTACATGTCTTTTTTACAAGTTGTTCTGCCTGTAGAACCATGTCATTTCTGTAAATTGCCAGAATTTACAGGATAGAAGAAGGAAGATGAGTTGGTGTAAAGATCAAAAGAAGCCAGAAAGTTGGGCTAAGAAATTAAGGGGAGTCAAGAAGTGAAGGACTAACCGGTGTCTGTTGAGTCTGGAAATTTCTAGGCCTCTGTGCCCAGCAGAGGAAGTACAAGAGCATGATGATTAAGAGACAGAACTCTAGAGTCAGACTTCTTGAGTTCAAATCCCAGCTCTACTCTTTACAGTACATTAAGTAGTTGGCTGACTTTCTCTCCACCTCAGGTTTTCATCTGTGAAGTGAGGATACTGTTGCTCCAGCACTGACACAAGGTCTCTGTAAGCTGACTCCCTGCCCGTGGGGAATGCTTGCTTCCAAGTGCTGGTCTCTGAGTAATGGAGGGTTTTTGGTGAAAAGTAATGCAGTCCAGTCATGATTTAGATAGTCCAGTGCTACTAAGGGACTTCTTTCAATATTTTTGCCTTCTTTCTCATGTTAAATAGGAATAACACAATCTGTTTCTTGAACCTTATAGGATATATTTTGGAAGATTTTCACAAGATGATAAAGAACAACAAAACATGTGACAGTGTTATTTTTAAGTTCAAACACTTTCATCATACTCTGCCTGTGTATTCCCATGTATTCCAGGGCACCATAGCATCTGATGCCTGAAAATTGTGGCAAGAGTTTACCTTCTTGAGTATCTCCACAAGGAGAGGAAGTAAATCACTCCAATTTTTTAAAAAGAAGAACCTCATACTAAAGACAAAAAGCCTTCGGGCTTCCAGTCAGCTGTTTCTCTCTTTGGTCAGCCTTGTCCTTCCATCTCCACTCTCCGTGACTGGTCAGGTGAGAAGGGCGATGAGGCGAGGAAGGTGCCCCAAACTACAACCCTGAGCATCTCAGGTGCGGTTGAATCCTGAGGTCTGAGGGTGACGACCCACCATGAGATGACAGAACTTGGTTTAGCTATCAAGGCATTTAATTTCAAAACTAGATTTAGTATGTATGGAATTTGGTTTTAACCATGGCACAATAGCAAGGGATATTTAAGTCTGGAGACCTTTTCTTGTTACTCCATGTCTTAAATAAGGTGAGTGCTACCTTCATATGGTAGTATATGTTCTGTCAGCTTTTTAGAGCAGATTTCTGCATTTTCCCAGTGTTAGAGAGAGTATCCATTGATAAATCAATGTGAAAATTCACAATTTCCCATGGGAAAAAAAACACAAAAAACATTCTTCTTTGTTAAGGTTAATTAGCTAACATACACACATGCTCACTGGGATCTTTAAAATAAATTCCCTATACTTGTTTTGGAACAGCATTTACCACTCATATTATTTTTAAGGTTTTACACCACCATTCAGATAAGTTTGAAGGCAAGCAGAAGGCTAATTTTAAAATATGTTTTATATGGGTCTGTTTTGCATAGCAGGATAATCTGAATAAATCTTCCTTTGAGACATTCCTTCCATTTATCTCTCTTGTTTCTACAACAGCCAGCTTGTTCTTCACCTACAGGAGGGATAACAACATTTCCAGATGTTGGACAAAATACAAGATTGAGAGAACCATGGTCTCCAAAAGTTATTCATCTCTTACATTTGTCTTTTATCTCTCAAATGCTATGTTCATCATTATGTTTGATAGAGTGATGTAAATTAGAAGTTATCCTATATCCACTTTACATTCAGATTTCACATCTTCCTAAATATAAATCTATTTTTCTTCCTTTCATTGCCAATGTCCCCAACATCGATCGCTCGGTTCTTATCTTGTGTTCCTTCCTGAGACTTACTGAGTTCTCAAATGTGAAGGCACTTTTCTGAACTTACTTTCAGTGTAGGTTCGTCGGTGGTGGAGTGAAGGATCCTCATCTGTGCTGCCTTCAGCAGCTGTGTAAATACAGCTGGAAACTTGCAAGTGGACAGTGTTGATTGTAAGTTGGCTTCCTTATGTGTTTTGGAATGCTGTTCTGAGAACCACGAACCCTCGATTTCAGATGAGCCTTCACGGCTGCAACTTTCATATACATATTTAGTGTAACTTTCTGGGTTTGGACAAACCCTTGCCCTTAGTAGACATGTTATTCATTAGGCCTAGGCTTCTTCTTGGATTTTCTATTGATATTTTACAATATCCTGAAACTGATAACAAATAGAAATCTTACAAATCCTTTACTATCCTGGATGCTTAGTATCATGTGGGTGTATTAATCTGTTAGGGCTGCAATAACAAAATACCACAGACGGGGTGGCTTAAACAACAGCAGTTTATTTTCTCACAAATCTGGCGATCAAGGTGTCAGCAGAGTTGGTTTCTTTCAAGATGATCTCCTTGACTCATAGATGGAGCACCTTCTCCCAGCATCTGTACACGGTCTTTATTTTGTGTGTGCACCTGGGTCTGAGGGCTTCCCTGGTGGCTCAGACAGTAAAGCGTCCGCCTGTAATGCGGGAGACCTAGGTTCAATCCCTGGGTCGGGAAGATCCCCAGGAGAAGAAAATGGCAACCCACTCTAGTACTCTTGCCTGGGAAATTCCATGGACGGAAGAGCCTGATAGGCCACAGTCCATGGGGTCGCAAAGAGTCGGACACGACTGAGCTAGTTCACTGGTTCACTGGTCCACAGGTCTTAATTTCCTTCTTATAAGGACGCAAGTCACACTGGATTAGGGCCTACTCTTGTGAGGTATTTTACCATACATGCTCAGGCACTAAGTCATGACCAACTTTTTGCAACCCCATGGACTGTAGTCCACCAGGATCCTCTGTCCATGGGATTTCCCAGGCAAGAATACTGGAGTGGGTTGCCATTTCCTTCTCCAGGGGATCTTCCCGATCCAGGAATTGAAGCCATATCTCCTGTGTCTCATGCATTGGCAGGCAGATTCTATACCAGTGAGCCACCAGGGAAGCCCCATTTCACCTTAATCATCTCTTTAAAGACCCTGTCACCAAATATAGTACCATTATGAGACACCAGGGGTCAGGACTTCAATATCTGAATTTTGGAGGGGACACAATCATAGGACATAGCACATCATAGGAGGGATGCATGAGGGAAAGGGAGGTTGTGGTAGGAAAATTATTCAAAGCTTGCTGTTGGGCTACTGAATGTATGAGTTCTATGCTCAACAGGTACAAAGATGAGCTCATTTCACTTCCTTCTCTCCCAGATCCACTTTTCTTGTATTTCCTGTTTCAGGAGGAACCATCATCATCTAAGCAGTCATAGAGCTAGAAACCTGGAATCATCTTGGATTCTTTCCTCCAGCTAATCCCCATTACTCTGTTAAACCCCTCATGAATTGTGTGATTCTGCCTTGAGAAGGCAATGGCACCCCACTCCAGTACTCTTGCCTGGAAAATCCCATGGATGGAGGAGCCTGGTAGGCTGCAGTCCATGGGGTCGATAAGAGTCAGACACGACTGAGCAACTTCACTTTCACTTTTCACTTTCATGCATTGGAGAAGGAAATGGCAACCCACTCCAGTGTTCTTGCCTGGAGAATCCCAGGGATGGGGGAGCCTGGTGGGCTGCCGTCTAATAGGGTCGCACAGAGTTGGACACGACTGAAGCAACTTAGCAGCAGCAGCAGCCTTGGAATGTAATTTGACTTCCACCCTCAACTCCTTTCCCATGGTCTCTATCTTAATTGGGGATATTTATAATTAGTCACCTGGAATACTAAATCCCCTCATTTATCTTATTTCCCCAATTCTGCCCTTTCTCCCTACTAAAATTTATCCTCCAAACTGCTCTAATACTTTAACCAACAAAGGTCCATATAGTCAAAGCTATGGATGTGAGAGTTGGCCCATAAAGAAAGCTGAGCACTGAAAAATTGTTGCTTTTGAACTGTGGTGTTGGAAAAGACTCTTGAGAGTCCATTGGACTACAAGGAGATCCAAGCCTAAAGGAAATCAGTCCTGAATATTCATTGGAAGGCTGATGCTGAAACTGAAGCTCCAATACTTTGGCCACCATATGCAAGAACTGACTTATTGGAAGAGACCTTGGTGCTGGAAAAGATTGAAGACAGGAGGAGAAGGGGACAACAGAGGATGAGATGGTTGGATGGCATCACCAACTCGATGGACATGAGTCTGAGCAAACTCTGGGAGTTGGTAATGGACAGGGAAGACTGGTGTGCTGCAGTCCATGGAGTCACAAAGAGTTGGACACTTCTGAACTGAATTGAACTAAGGGAAAAAATCTGGTCACGTCAATTTTAGATTAAATTTCATCAATAGTTCTATATTGCCTTAAGCATGGAATTCAAATTTCTTAGTTCTAACATGCAATATAATTACTTCCCTTCAGTCTGTTGGTCACATGCTCACATCTGGGTGAGCATTATTATATCCAGGCAATTCAGTACACCGATTGGCTAAAATAATTAGTATCTACTCTTTAGGGTCACCTTCCCTGGAATCTGAGTGACTGAACTCCTTGGAATCATGGGCTGTATGGGAGAAGAATGGGGACCATGACAAAATCAGGGTTTCATTAACAATGTGGAAAAGGAAAGAGACAATGGTGTCAGGCAGGTAATCAAAAATGTCTTTAGTCTGTCCCTTCATAGAATTTGCAGCCTAGTGGTGAAGACAGAAAAATAAAGTAAAAGTTACAGGGCAGTATGATAAGAACATTTATAGAGTTTTGTACAGGGTGCATATTGAGCAGGAAGGTTCCTTTCTAAATTAAACCAGGGCTTCAGAGAAGATTTCCTAAAGGAGGAGATACACAACCCAAATTTGTGAAAAATGAGCAGGAGTTAACACACTAAAGAAGAGGGAAGAGGCACTGTGGCAGCAGGAGCCACAAGTGAAAAGACTAGAGTCATGCAGGACTCACTGGGGAGCACCATTTGGGTGGACCAGAGAGGAACTAGAGATGAGGCCAGAAGCAAAGGTGGGACAAGCCACCATATGTCATGTAAGTTTTACTCTATAAAGTTCCCTGGAGTACTTCTATTATAGCCTATGAAGCTACTGCGTATGTAATGCTAACTAAATGCTAAACATGGTATGCAGTTCTACCTAATACAGCACACTGGGTTTAGAATGTAAACCCCAACTTAAAGATGAAGAAACTCAGACTAAAGGGTTAAACAGTTTATCCAGGGTCATATATGCTTGGCTGGAACTGCGTTTATACACAACTTTTCACTTAGAATTCAAACTCACCTAACTTATTACATAAAGCAATGAGGGGCTTAAAAATAGTTTTCTTGCAGGAATATATATTTGAATATATGAAGACACATTCAATAACTATATATCTAAGAGAGATTGAAGGAAAACCTATATATAAAGCACATCTTCTCCTTTGACCAAGTCCTCTGATGGGCTCTTCTTTTGCATACATGTTAGAAATACAATACAGCAATCAGGTTCTTATGCACGATTCTTCTGTCAGTGACTGTCAACAGTCATTGATCAAATATTGTAAGAGAGCAATATTGAACAGGAACCCGGAATGTTATGTCCATGAATCAAGGCAAACTGGAAGTGGTCAAACAGGAGGTGGCAAGTGTGAATACTGACATTTTAGGAATCAGTGAACTAAAATGGACTGGAATGGGTGAATTTAACTCAGATGACCATTATATCTACTACTGTGGGCAAGAATCCCTTAGAAGACACAGAGTAGCCATCATGGTCAACAATAGAGTCTGAAATGCAGTACTTGGATGCAATCTCAAAAACGACAGAATGATCTCTGTTCATTTCCAAGGCAAACCATTTAATATCACGGTAATCCAAGTCTATGCCCCAACAAGTAAAACTGAAGAAGCTGAAGTTGAACAGTTCTATGAAGACCTACAAGAACTTCTAGAACTAACATCCAAAAAAGATGTCCTTTACATTACAAGGGACTGGAACGCAAAAGGAGTAAGTCAAGAGATATCTGGAGTAACAGGCAAATTTGGCCTTGGAGTATGAAACAAAACAAGCCGAAGGTTAACAGAGTTTTTCCAAGAGAATGCACTGGTCGTAGCAAACACCCTCTTCCAACAACACAACAGAAGACTCTACACATGGACATCACCAGATGGTCAATACCAAAATCAGATTGATTATATTCTTTGCAGCCAAAGATGGAGAAGCTCTATACAGTCAGCAAAAACAAGACTGGGAGCTGACTGTGACTCAGACCATGAACTCCTTATTGCCAAATTCAGACTTAAATTGAAGAAAGTAGGGAAAACCACTAGACCATTCAGTTATGACCTAAATCAAATCCCTTATGATTATACAGTGGAAGTGACAGATAGAGTCAAGGGATTAGATCTGATAGAGTGCCTGAAGAACTATGGATGGAGGTTTGTGACGTTATACAGGAGGCAGGGATCAAGACCATCCCCAAGAAAAAGAAATGAAAAAAGGCAAAACGGTGTCTGAGGAGGCCTTACAAATAGCTGGGAAAAGAAGAGAAACTAAGGGCAAAGGAGAAAAGAAAAGATATACCCATCTGAATGCAGAGTTCCAAAGAATAGCAAGGAGAGATAAGAAAGCCTTCCTCAGCGATCAAAGCAAAGAAATAGAGGAAAACGATAGACTGGGAAAGACTAGAGATCTCTTCAAGAAAATTAGAGATACCAAGGAAACATTTCATGCAAAGATGGGCACAATAAAGGACAGAAATGTTATGGACCTAACAGAAGCAGAAGATATTAAGAAGAGGTAGCAAGAATATACAGAAGAACTATACAAAAAAGATCTTCATGACCCAGATAACCATGATGGTGTGATCACTCACCTAGAGCCAGACCTCCTGGAATGCGAAGTCAAGTGGGCTTTAGGAAGCATCACTATGAACAGAGCTAGTGGAGGTGACGGAAATCCCATTGAGCTATTTCAAATCCTGAAAGATAATGCTGTGAAAGTGCTGCACTCAATATGCCAGCAAATTTGGAAAACTCAGCCGTGGCCACAGGACTGGAAAAGGTCAATTTTCATTCCAACCCCAAAGAAAGGCAATGCCAAAGAATGTTCAAACTACCGCACAACTGCACTCATCTCACACGCTAGCATAGTAATTCTCAAAATTCTTCAAGCCAGGCTTCCACAGTATGTGACCTGTGAACTTCCAGATTTCAAGCTGGATTTAGAAAAGGCATAGGAACCACAGATCAAAGTGCCAACATCTGCTGGATCATCGAAAAAGCAAGAGAGTTCCAGAAAAGCATCTACTTCTGCTTTATTGACTATGCCAAAGCCTTTGACTGTGTGGATCACAACAAGCTGTGTAAAATTCTTGAAGAGATTGGAATACCAGATCACTTGACCTGCCTCCTGAGAAATCTGTATGCAGGTAAAGAAGCAACAGTTAGAACCGGACATGGAAAAACAGACTGGTTCCAAATAGGAAAAGGAGTACGTCAAGGCTGTATGTTGTCACTCTGCTTATTTAACTTCTATGCAGAGTACATCATGCAAAATGCTGGGCTGGATGAAGCACAAGCTGGAATCAAGACTGCTGGGAGAAATATCAATAACCTCAGATACACAGATGATACCATCCTTATGGCAGAAAGCAAAGAAGAATTAAAGAACCTCTTGATGAAAGTGAAAGAGGAGAGTGAAAAAGTTGGCTTAAACCTCCACATTCAGAAAACCAAGATCGTGGAATTTGGTCCAATCACTTCATGGGAAATATATGCGGAAATAATGGAAACAGTGACAGATTTTATTTTGGGGAGCTCCAAAATCACTGCAGATGGTGACTGCAGCTGTGAAATTAAAAGACACTTGCTCCTTTGAAGAAAAGCTATGACCAACCTAGACAGCATATTAAAAAGCAGAGATATTACTTTGCCTAGTCAGCCTAGTCAAAGCTATGGTTTTTCCAGTAGTCATGTGTGGATGCGAGAGTTGGACTATAAAGAAAGCTGAGCACTGAAGTATTGATTCTTTTGAACTGTGGTGTTGGAGAAGACTCATGAGAGTCCCTTGGACTTCAAAGAGATCCAACCAGTCCATCCTAAAGGAAATCAGTCCTGAATATTCATTGAAAGGACTGATGCTGAAGCTGAAACTCCAAAATTTGATGACCTAATAGGAAGAAGTGACTCATTGGAAAAGACCCTGATCCTGGGAAATATTGAAGGCGGGAGGAAAAGGGGATGACAGAAGATAAGATGGTTGGATGGCATCACCGACTCAATGGACATGAGTTTCAGTAAGTTCCAGGAGTTGGTGAATGGACAGGGAAGCCTGGCATGCTGCAGTCCATGGGGGTACAGAGTCGGACACAACTGAGGAGCTGAACTGAACTGAACTGATAGATCAAATGTTTTAGTTCATGCTCTCTTCCCAGTGAACTGTATGGCCTGCTATATCTTCCTCATTGGTTCCCTTGGCCCCATCGAAGAGTCATCTGACCCCAGATGTCAGAATATCCCTGAAATTGAGGCATTTTGGTTTGTCAGTGTTTGTATGAGTTTGTTTCCTAACTGTTAGTGGTGGCGGGATGAATATATGCCCTAAGTAATGAACCATACAGAAGCAGAGGACATAAACCATGATCGGGAAAGAGGTGGGGTGATAAAACTAGAATGTTAGATTGCGGTCACATTGTGGCAAGTTTTAAGTAGAAGAGTAAGTATGTGTGGGCTTTGTACTATGATGGAGCAGGGATTAGAAAGTATTTCAGGAGAGCAGATCTACCATGTCACCCACAGGACAGATGGGAGCGGTACTGAGCATGACAGCCAGGAGCAAGTGAAACAGCTGTTGCTACATTTCTTGGGTGAGGTGACATGGTGGGTGCCCCTATGCATGTCCCTAGTGGCTAGTGTAGTCTCCTACACTCAGAGGACTCAAGAATGTTTCCTATAGTTGGTTTGCAATGGTTTTCTGGAACACAGTAGGTAGATTATGATTCTGACCCATTGTTCTTATTTCTTGAAAAAATCCGTGTCACCTAGATGTCTGTGATTAGACATGAAGAAAAATTAGCATATTATAATTTCCAAGTTTCCCTGTGTTTTGAAAGAATGTCATCTTAGGTAAATTTTGCATAAACACTAAAGTCAATGTGTGTCCGAGGAAACCAGAATTGAAAGAGACACGTGTACCCCAATGTTCATTGCACCTCTGTTTACAATAGCCAGGACATGGAAGCAACCTAGATGTCCATCGGCAGACGAATGTTTAAGAAAGCTGTGGTACATATACACAATGGAATATTACTCAGCTATTAAAAAGAATGCATTTGAATCAGCTTTAATGAGGTGCATGAAACTGGAGCCTATTATACAGAGCGAAGTAAGTCAGAAAGAAAAACACCAATACAGTATATTAATGCATATATATGGTATTTAGAAAGATGGTAACAATGATCCTATATGCAAGACAGCAAGAGACACAAATGTAAAGAACAGACTTTTGGACTCTGTGGGAGAAGGCGAGGGTGGGATGATTTGAGAGAATAGCATTGAAACATGTATATTATCATATGTGAAACAGATCGCCAGTCCAGGTTCTATGCATGAGATAGGGTGCTCAGGGCTGGTGCGCTGGGATGACCCTGAGGGATGTGATGGGGAGGGAGGTGGGAGTGGGGTTCAGCATGGGGAACACATGTACCCCTTTGGCTGATTCATGTCAATGTATGGCAAAAACCACCACAATATTGTAAAGTAATTAGCCTCCAATTTAAATAAATTAAAAAAAATAAAGTCAATGTGTGTGTGGGTATGTTTGTAGAAATGCTTTCTTGTAGACATAACTTTTGAACATATTTTCCTGGGATAGATTTTTGGTCCACGTGGCAGTGCCCTCTTGGGTTTCAAATCTGATTCTGAGGTTACCTACGATCTCAGTGTTGGGGTGCCCTTTCAGACCTACAGAGGCAGCCCCCAGGCTTCTGCCCTATGCCACTGCCCCATTTACTCCCCAGACCTGCCTTCCATCATTTTCCGGGCGGGTGAACCCTGACCCTGAAGGCATTAGGGACATTCACTGAGACTTGTTTTTTCCCTTTGTTCCTAGTTATGGTTCCAAAGTAAGTTTTCTTGTTGTCCTTAGGAAAATATCTGTGATGTTTTAGATTGATTCAGGGAAGCTCCAAGTGGGCCCCTTCAACTTTACACCCGCTAGCGGTCTAATCAGTATTTGCTGCTACTTTTGTAGTGAAATGTTTAAGAACTTAGTTTTTGTAAGTCCATCCGCCCTTTCTTTTGATTGTTATAATGGAAAACATTGCTTTCAGTGATCAGAAGTAAAAATGTTGATGGCAAATTTAAAAGACATTATGATCCTTCATATCTTTTTTTCTTGGCAAAGCAATTTAATTAGGAAATAGCCCTGCCCTCTAACATCTGACAATTACCATAAAATTATATCCTGTTTGGTTGGCAACAAAATCAGCTTGTTCGAATTTGTAGCAAAATTTTGAGCTTTTAAATTACTGTAAAAAAGACAGTCATATTTTAAGCAAGAAAGATGAGGTTTTTAAAAAATCAGAAATGCAAAGAACCTCTTTTAAAATGCAATCTCGTTTTCAAAAGTACGATTTCAGTGGGGCTGAGAGTGGGAACCTACTAAATCTTGGGGAGGGTGTCTTGTGCTGATCATACCAGATCTCAGCCTCTTGCTGTCTGTGCACGCACGTGTGTGTGTGTGTGTGTGTGTGTGTGCGCGCGCGCGCGCGCGCGCAGCCACAGGGCCCCGGGGGTGCTCGGGCTGCGGGCTTCTTCGCTGCCGGGAGCGGGGCGCGCGTACCCGGCGGGGCCGACCCGGGCCGTGTGCAAACGCGGGCAAGGCCGGCTCTTTGTGTGTCAGTGCGGCTCCGCGCCGCCGCGGGCACCATTTTCTGCTCCGCTCCGGACAGGCACATAAAAGGGAAGGCGGCTGCCGCCGGTCGCCGTCCTCTTTCCCTCAGATGCCCTCTGCTGCAGGTTTATTATTACAGTACGGGCCGCGCCGCCTCTCCCCGGGGCCCTGGCCAGCCGCCGGGCTGTGCAGCGCCCTGGCCGCCTTCACGCCTGGCGCGCCCCCAAACCGCCTCCTCCGCCTCCTTATTTGTCTGAAAAGCAACCGCACGTCGAGGCGGAGAAGCCCGCCAGGGGGAGAGGCCGGGCCGGGTGTGTGCGCGCCGCGCTCCGGGGGCGGGGCCGGGGCGGCGCGCGGAGCCGCGGGCCCCTTTGTCCCCGGGCCCGGCAGGCGCAGGGGGGCGGCGCGGCGCTCGGGGTTCCCGGGTGCGGGGGGCCGGGGCGCGCGCGCGTTGGCCGCTCGCCGACCGGGCCCCGAGTCGCCGATTCCTGCCGAGTAAGCAGTCTGGCTCCGCCGCGGCCGCACAGTGGCAGCGAAGCTGGGGTGCTGGCGTGGCGCCAGCCCATCAGAATTAGCTCATTGTTCACTAGCACACTAGCAGCAGAGAGGGAGAGAGAGAGAAACTGACTCTTAGAGAAAGAGACACACACTCTTGGAGAGAGAGCGCGAGGCAGGGAGACCTTCCCCCTCCTTTTTCCAAGGCTGCACTTCTTGGAAGTGAAGCCGGTTTGGGTTTTGTTTCCCTTCCCCCTCCTCCCTCCTTTTCCTCCACCCCTTTTCCCTCCCCCCGCCCCCTCCCCCCACCCCCCCTTCCCCAGCTGTCTTTCTAGCATGATACCCTTTTTCATCCACATTTGTGTTTCAGGTGTAGAGAGGAGAGAGTGAACAGGGAACGGGGCTTTTGTCTGTAAGTATATGCCATTCCCATCCCCGGCCGGGAGCGCTGCTTTCTCTTTTGTGTCGATTTCTTGCCGTTGCTCTTTGCTGGACTCCAACCCTGCAGAGTTCATGCTTCTTCCCTCTAAATTTTAAAGAACGGAAGCCTGTACTTAGAGAAATTCTGGCATTTTGGTCCCGCTGCATTAAGGCTGGAATTTGACTTGGGTGTTTTTTTTTTCCTAATGCACAAGTTCAGAGGGAGAAATCTGTTGGGAAGGGGTGGGGTTTTTCGCTTGTTGGTGTGATTTTTGTTCTTCTTGCTAATAAAGCATTGTTAGGAACTGTTTTGTTTCTTTGCATTAAATGCACTTCGGTGCATGCACACCCCCCCCTCCCCTTTTATAAAGTGGATTTGTGTTCCTCCATCCTTAGTCTTTATTACTCTTTCAAAGCTGCTGCGCCTCCAAGGGTCTTTTCAGGCATTCGATCTTGCAACACTTTTCCCCTGCATTTTCTTATAAAGCAGCTGAACTTTGGGGGAGGGATGGCTTAAAAATAAGTGACTGCTTTTTGCTTGATGATGATAATAATCTGATTTGCATTTCTGTGTGTCTGTAATGCCATTATAGGAAAACTCGAAGAGCTTATAATACCCTGTTAGAGAACTTTGTTTCTCCATTCATCTTAATTTTTGTCATAACTTATGTTAACAAAAGAACTGTATTCTGACACAAAGGTTGAGAGGAAAATCACCGCAGCACGTATATTAATGTTTATTTGGTTTAGGGAGAAGGGCATAATGGTGTATATTCCTGACTTTTCCCCCTTAGTGTAGTGTTTTTTTTTTTTTAAACACGGAAGGTTATGTAATGCAGTGCCATTTCCAAAAATATCCACTCTGAGGCATTACACTACACGGTGCAAGGCTGATTCGTATTCTGCTGTCTTGATTGCAAATATACTGCCAGTAGTATGTCTGGGAACAAAGAGCGGCCAGAAAACAATCTATTTTTATCACTTGATTCTACTTTTAAGTTATTAAGCCTTTTAAACTCCTGCAATTTAAAGATGAACCCAACACTAAGAATAGCCCAGGACTCTGCAAAGCCAGGTACCAGGGATTCCTTTGTCCCCTATTTAAGCCTGCAGACCGTTTGAAAAGCTCTTTCAGAAGCTCCAGTGGTTACAATAATTTGCATGTAACTGAGCTTAACCACAGAAAATGATTATTTGTCTGTAACCTCTAAACAAGCATTTCTCATTTGCTGACCTATGGTAAGGCAATTTGTCTACTGTATTTAAACATATTTTGCAGGTTGGTTGGTCTCCTTGGACTGAAGAGAGGGAGGGTACAAGGCCAAGACTGTTAAGGATTCTCAAAATGGTAAGAATTGGTCATCAGAGGAGATTCTCAATTGCTTCTTACCAGTCTTTATTCCATATAAATATCAACCACCCACCTTCATCTCCTCTGAACCCTTCATTGTTTCTACCCTATATGACCTTTCAGAGGTTCCTATCCAGCCTGGCAAGCTTCTGCAGTACAGCAATTTATATTAATTGGATGTGATGAATTAGGAATAAAATCTTTTGATTTTCAATCATTTTGAGTAGAAAACTGAAATTCCTTTCAGAAGTGAAAAATTTTTAACTTGAACAACAGAAACTGTTCTGTTCTTTAAGAAGAGTGATAAATTGTGACATGCGTGGAAGAGGTGGCAAGCAATGGGGCTCAAACAAAGCAATGGGTCTTTTAGTAGAGAGAGCCAGAACTTATCCCAAAAGTAGGAGTCTGTGTCCAGCTAATCCAACAGCTAGAGTATATGCTAAAGCGGTATATATGTAGAGCATGGACTTTTATGGTAATACACTCTATTGTCTCCCAAATACTGTTTTATTGTTGTCGTTGATTTATAACTTCATTTATGAGAGACATCTGCTCAGTTTTAGAAGATAAGCGTGTTATCCTCTAAATGAAGGTGTAACTATTTCTGACAAGCATTATGATTCACAGAGGAGGCAGCTTAGTGTTCGATGATGGATTAAAGAAATAGATGAAATACACATTAAAAACAGTTGAATACATGTATTACTCTTTTTTGAAAAATTTCCTCTATGGAAATGAACTGAAAAAAAGAACAGAAATGTCATGAAACTTTTTAGTTAAGTACAGCATGTCCTACTGCAGATGTTTATGCTCTTTAAAACACCTCTTTGCCACTTAAGAGTGTGTGGTTTCCAAATTTAGTTTTCGTTTTTTCTTTTAAACGAGGGAGGAATTTAATGAATCAAAATTGAATCCGATATACTTGATGTTTTCTTTGAGAGCAATCCAAGTATAAGCTTCCAAGGAGAAAAGTGAGTCAGAAGCAGTTAAATGAATTCTGTTTGAATTCTGTTAATAAGTAAGCTGTTTATTTTTTGTGTATGCCTCACTTATCATTTCAACAGGTGGGTGTCAAAGCATCAAATAAAATAGATTTTGCTTGGGCATAGGTTGATAATGACCAAATTAAGTAACTTAAGGTAGAAGGCAAAAGGGATAAACAGGAAATTAATCAGTAGGTTTTGTGCAAATGGTTCCTAAATGGATATTAAATTCCTGACTAGCCATTGTCATAGGGCTCTAGGATGGTAATAAAATAACCTACTGCAAAGTGTTTTTGTTTATTTCGTTACCTTTTACTGTGATTGGCCACGCCACCTTGTCCTGTAGCTCTTTATCCCAGAACCTTACCCTGGAATAAAGAGGGTGTGAAGAGTCATGTGTGTTTTAATGTCAGGTGACCAGTTTGGTTAAACATCAGTCTGACCACTGATTCTGCCAAAATTAGTCCTATAGATCAAGCTCAAAGAATAAATATCGTGTTTCCATAGCAGTGAGCGGAGTAAGTTTTGTGGAAGTAAAGCATGTGTGCCAAAGCCCAGAATGAAAGTTGGAACAGTTCGAGTGCAGAAGAGCAAATTCAAATTATTGTTACATGTTGTCAATTTCTTACAGTTGTCGTCTATTTATGGTGGCAGAATGAGAAATCAGTTTGTTGCTCTTGGAAGGATTTTTAGTCATGGAAAAATTCTCACAACTTTTTGGTGATCCTTTCATCAAGATGTCAGTCCCTTTTGGCACAAGCCCATTGCCTGAAATGAAACCACCGACAGTTATTGTCTGTGGGTGATTCCAAGTAACTTTCTAGCAATTTTCTTATTCCGGGAGGTCTGAGCTCTTCAAAGTCTTTTCACATACTAATGTAAAAAAAAATAAATTTTGATTGTCTTTTTTTTTTTTAACTGAAATTAGAGGTGTCTTATACCTCCTTTTCTCCTTTTTGGAAAAATGAAGTTATTTTCTTTCCTTGATTAAAACAGGAATTACTTTGCTGATCTTTAAGTCTTTACTTAAAGACTTATCTCTTATATGATAGAAACTAGCTCTGGGGAAGCAGTGCACTTAACACCTAGTCACCTTCAGAACATATATAAACTTTTATATATTTTCTGTGAGACATATCTTTCCATTTATATAGAAACATGGATTTCCATATTTCAAAACACTAAAAAGGGTCTAATTTCAGTGTTTTTGACCTGTTTAGTAAAGGGCTTATTCCAAATACAAATTTATAATCAACTCATTCCAGAGTAAGAAATTAACTAGTAGACTCTAGGATCCAAAACAGAATGGTTCAATATTTAGGCATTCGACATACCCTAAAATGATGTTTCACAATGATAACTTTTTGCATTATGAAAAAATACAACTGCGTTGTTAATCTATGAGGCGCTAATCACATTGTGTTCCATATACGGGACCCTTTGGGCACAACCCCAGGGGGCATTATTTACATAGGCTACAGTGCATCTGGGGTTGTGCATTTTAGGAGTACTGTTACAAGTTTTAATTTTGAGTGTGGTTTGCCTTTTCTTCATTTTCTAGAATGTTCTTTTTAATAACATCCCCCAGTTTTTTTGGTTTTCTAGTAAGCATAACTTTTTCTAGCACCCCACCCCCGACATGTCTTTGCAATTAACAAGATATTGTGAGTCTGCAGAAATCCTCAGCATTTCTTTAATTTATATTTGGCTTTTTGTTAAATTTAATTTCTAAGATTATATTTAATATTGGTCCTTGGGATTTACTTAGTTGTTTTATTTTAAAGGCATTTGCTTTGGATACATCACTGAGAAGAAAATATTTCAAAAATAAGCAGATGGTCTTAGTGAATAGTTTGAAAAAATAAATTATTTCATTCAGTGTCAAAGTTAAGTCCTGATTTTCAACATGACTTCCCTTTGTGCTGTAAACTTACCTCCTGGTACGAATGTGCCATGGATTCACAGTGGCAAAAGCTTGGGCTCATTATGTTTTAACAGAGACCTAGGAATTGGAACAATTTTAGATTCTCTCTAAGTCTGATGCTGAGCTTTTCAAAATGATGAGTTGACTCCATTGTACTGCTCATAGAGCTTTGCTTTCTGTACAGTCTGTGAAGTGGCATTCATGAACTTACAAGGAGACTCTTTCAATAATCTCTCCAGTAACATAAGGTTTTCTTGTTTAAAGAAAAAGAGAAAGATTGCAAAGGGATGAGGTACTGTTGGTAGCTGTGCCGTTGGGTTTTGGAATGTAAATTTACAAGTTACTCAGTGATTTTTTGATTGTGGGGATGCTGAAAAGTACCTAGGAGAGTAATTTTAGATGGTACTGTCTTCTCTTTTACCAGTGCTTCTGGCTCATTGTGAGGGGAGAATTGGGAATTGTTTGGGGAATTAGGACAGTAGGGATGGTCTATCTGGGTTTAGCCCCAGTCCCTCTTCCTCTTGAGCTAAATAGATAGGTCAGGCAGAAGAAGGTATTTGAGCAGAAATCTTGGAATAAACAGGTATTTAAAATATCATTCTATTTTTTTATTTGTTCTGTTTTAAACTGATGCAATTCTTAAAACTGGCATGTAAATCAGATCATCATAAATACACTGAAAAAATTCTCTTTATTTTAAACCCTAAGATGAATGGTTTTCCCGCGTGGTGCAGTGGTAAAGAATCTGCCTGCCAATGCAGGAGATGCAGGAGACACGGGTTCAATCCTTGGGTCAGGAAGATCCCCTGAAGTAGGAAATGGCAACCCACTCCAGTATTCTTGCCTGGAAAATTCCATGGATAGAGGAACCTGGCTGTCTAGAGTCCATGGGATTGCAAAGAGTCAGACATGACTGAGCACACACACAGTCTAAGATGAATACTTTAAAATAGGAAAATATACTTCTGAAATGTGAACACTTTACTAATCCAAATGAATAACCTCCAGATGATGAGTTTTATACATTGTGCTCACTTACACTAGACTGACCAGGAGCCTTAGAGTGAGGTACTGTGGCTTCCCTGCTCTTGCACATATGTTTTTAAATGCTGTTTTTGGCTGGTAAGTCTTTTAGGACCTTATCCTCACAACCAAAGTGAAATGGACGGTTGAGATAATTATCTGAATAATTATGCTTAACACAAAATAACTTGATTTTGTCTGATTCATCTTGCTTTATTCAAAATGTTGCTGGAGCAGTGTATGTTACTTCACATAGCAGCAATTCCTGTCACATGTTCATGTCAGAACATTTTTGGTTTTAAACTTTTTTTATTGCCTTTGGCTGTTGAATAGAATATTACAAGTACGATTTCCAAAAGATCTTGAAAATAATATATTTAATCAATTAAAATGTTTATCTGTAAAAAAAAAAAAAAAGAAAATTAGTTCACATTCAAATTTAAATAAAAACATCATCATCCAAGAAAAAAAAAAAAAAAAAAAAAAAAAAATGTTGCTGGAGTGAGGCAGGAATGGAAGGGATTTGCCTGAATTATCTGAATAATTCCTTTGTTATATGGGAAAAAGACTAGCAATAAGGAAATCTTACCAGTGAATCCAATTTCAATATACCAGAAGAAAATGTAATGGATGTAGCTGGATTGTATCATCTTAGTTGATCAAGATATATTTTAAAAATTCTGGCTTTAAACCACTCCTTTGCTTTATATTGGAAAATTAACCATAAGTCTCATTCCACATCTATAGAAATTATGGTTCCTAAAAATCCTATTTCTTGGATCTAAATCTATCTGAAACGAGTATTTCTGGACATGTTTTGCACCTATGGACAGCTTCAAGAATCTCTCATCTCAGTAGTTTAAAAAACAGCAGTGATCCTGAAATTGATCTGTTAGTGCATGACAGTATTAGCAGCTCTAATGGTTTGGGATTTAAACATTAGCATGGCTCTCAACTAAATTCTAAATATCAATTCAGTTATTAGTAGCAATGACATGGTATTAACCTGGTGTAACACTAGATTATACTCTCCTGCATTATTTCTTAGTTGGATCACATGCATTTCTTTCACTGACCAGCTAGATTATAGACTTCCAGAAAGTTTAAAAACTTCATATGCAGTGTTTAATGAAATATTAAATATATGTTAGAAGCTCAGTAAATATTTGGTGCATACATGCTAATACCTGTTAAGTTGGACTTTTAAAAATTCGTCCTTAATGACTTAATCTTGTTTAGTTTTCATGGACTAGAAGTAATTTTTATCCTTCCATTCTTCTAAAGAGCTAGGAAGTTGAAGTGAATGTAATGTTGGCTTCCACAGCAAATTATTTTCCATTATTTATTAGCAGAAGAAAAAAATTATGATTAAGCCATAAAGCCACTTGTCAAACAAGTGTCTTGCAGTTGCTCACCTTTATCAACATTTAGAGCCATCCTCTGAACAACCTGAGGTGATTCTAGCCCTCTAGGTTTGATCCAGCTGTGGTACTCAAAACTGACAGCAACTTTTCACTATAGTCCTAAAAATCCCCTCTGGGATCCAGGAGAAACTTTGCTCCCAGTACTGGAACTTTAAAGCCTTTACTTATTTCCAGTATGATCTCATTCTGTGATATCATGTAAATGATCCCAAGAAAACAAAGTTGCCATGTATGGAAGCACTGAAGAAAATGAGAAGAGTTAGCAGTAGGATTGTGCATCTATTCCTATGTCAGCTGAACAAGCCTTTTTTTCTTTTTTAGTATTTTCTTTGTGCTAAGTTTGTTGCGTTATGGAATGTAGATTTATATTTTACTTGTGGCAGGAAGACTAATATGTGTGATGAACTTAATGTCTTACAATATAATCTAGTGCTAAATTGTAAGATGCAGAGGAGTGGTATCACTAGAGACTGGGAATTGGAGGTGAATTCTTTCTTTTAAGGAGGTTAAGCCATACCCAGAGATGGCAGATACATGGTTTGTGTGCCATCTCTGCCCCCTCCTCCACTTGTGGCAGACACTGCGAATCAGTGTCTTAACACACATTATTATTATTATTCATCCTGAATATGATTTCCAAATCTTCACTCTCTTGTTACTTTAACAACTGATTGGAGTCGGCACAAAATTTGAAACCTAGAAGGTCCTTGAGAGCAGGTACTGTGCCTTCTTGATGTTTTCAGGGCTTAGCATCTATCCTTAGTAAATATTGAGTGAGTGAAGAATGGGTAGATTTAGATGAGAGAAAAGCATATTTCTGATAAAAGAAATACATTTATTGGAAAGGTATGCTTACAGGAGAGAGCATAATACATGTTTACCGCATTAGTGAATGTCCTCTCCCTATTTCAGGCCTCTCTGCTCTCAAAGGCGGACCTCACACACTAGACCTAGAAGGCAAGGACTCCACTTGCTGAGCTAGAGGCAGCCACTGCGCAGGCATCTTGGAGATGGCCCCAGGCTCCCACTCAGGTTCCAGCCTGTCTCAGGCTCTTTGCATTTTGACTGTGCCCAACAGAAAAAGCACACATGTTCATTCACATACACCTTATTTATTGCTGCCTCTTACTGTCCTTGGGCCATGATAGAGTGATAAGAAGGAAGGTCCCTAGTTGGAAGGAATAGGGAAGGAGGGACACTTAACCTCTTTCTTGGGAGAAAGTGGCTGCACTTCCCCTGGTAAATGCCAGAGGATTCCTTAGTGTCTACTTGGCCAGAGAGGGTGTTGTTGCTGTGCCAGCTGTGAAAGCAGACCCCATTCTTCCCTTCTTTGCGGCTAGCCATGTGCTAATCAGTCGCAACCACACAAACCCAGCTGGTTCTCTCTACTTCTTCCTGATTAGCCAGACGTACATATTCAGAATTCAAGCCAACGCTTACATCATCATAATAAAATTGTTTACAATTTGAGGCCTATGGACCGTTAATAATTTAGACAATAGTCTAGTGACCATCATAAGGGAATCATCACATGTTACCCAAAAGTTGGGGAAAGCCAAGACCAAGAAGGATTTTTCTGGAATCTCTTCTGGAAACAGGACAGACTCAGAAGGCATCAGCTGCAAGATTTTCAATATGAAATGATTTTACCAGTTCTTCTGGACCCTTCAGGTGTGGTTGGACTCATCCCCTAGACAGTAAGTGACATACATAAGCGCTGTTTCCTTAAATTCTTTATGCCTACTCCCACATCATACTTTTAAATATTTTTTTCAACTTCTGTGTTTTAAACCTTCATAAACTGAATCTCTGTGGCTGAGCAGCCATTCCAGTAACTATGTGAACTCGTGTTTTATTTCTAGCTACTATAGCATTTATTTTCTTAGAAGGACCAGGCTACTTGTTATTCTGAACATGCCCCAGGAGGCCCTCCCCTCTGTGCCTTTGCTTACTCAGTCCTAGAAAGAATGCTCCTCTGGACAAATAAAGCTCTTCTTCCAGACTGAATTTAAATGACAACACCTCCATGAAACTCTCCCCAGGACATCTAGCAGGAATGATCTGCTCCCTTGTATACTAAACGCACACACAATATTCTACTTGTGGCTGGCTTCTTTCTGCATGCCTTTCTACCCTCCAAGAATAAACCTGCAGCACACTGACCACTAGTAAGTGAACATCGGACCTCTTCTTATGGTGCAGTTGAAGCTGTGATGCCTCTTTTTCCCCTTTTCCTGTATCAGGATGGTGAGTTCAGTTGTGGAACAGTTGAGAGGGAACTCTAGAACAACTAGTGAAATTGACTGGCATTCTTTTCCTACAAAGTGAAAGGAACCCCTGACCTTCATGGACCTTGAAATAGATTACACCTCCATGAGCCAGTCTAACCACTGCTCCAATACCTGTGTGGGAACTGGCACATCCTTAGTTTGTTTGGTTGCTCAGTCGTGTCTGACTGTTTGCGACCCCATGGACTGTAGCCCACCAGGCTCCTCCGTCCATGGGATTTTCCAGGCAAGAAAATCCTGGAGTGGGTTGCCATTTCCTCCTCTGGAGGATCTTCCCAACTCAGGGACCGAACCCGGGTCTCCCACATTGTAGGCTAGACGCTTTACCGCCTGAGCCACCAGGGAAGTCTAGTAACACATAATCTTTCTAAAAATCCTTCAGTCTTAATGCATTTGCCTAGAATTGCACAAGTGCAATTTACCATTGATATCAAAAACACTTGCAGTGAATTCCTAAGCAGAAGCAATTCCTCTTATTGGTTACTAAGGCACATCCTTAGTAACCAATAAATGTCTGTGGAATAAATGAATGAGTGAGAGCTCAGGAATACATGGAGATCTGTTATTTCTGGGCAGAGCCAGGTGGCTCACCTTGAGATTTACAACTCGTAGTAGCCCAACACTTTGCTGGGGCATGACAGTTCTGATTATAAAATGTAGGACCCAGGAAATTAAGTCACTACACACAGGTGATGAATTTGTTGCTGAAAACCATCTCTCATTGAATAAAGAAGGCTCAGTGTTAGGGAGGTAAGAGCGGAGAGTTAAGTGAAATGTAAACACGATACAAAACCAGCTCCTCAGTTCTGCGCTGCCTTCTGCACTCTTTAGACAGAAGAAGCCCTCAGAGTGTCCAGAAATTTAGTTTGATGTGGTCTGCTGGAAGAGGACTGTCAGCTTTAGGGAGGAGTCACATGTCCATCCGGCTGGGAGATGTCACTGTGCTTCAGGTCATCAATGTTGTATTGCCAGCGGTCCACAGTGCCTCTCAGCAATCTGACTGAGTCAGTCATGACAGTAGAGCATCATCTGCTCTGGTTTCACAAGGTAATGAATTCTTTACAAATAAAATAATTGCCTGTTGTTACCTCGGAATGGTTTCCGATCTAAGCCTTGTGCCTAAGAAGTTGCTCAGTTCATGTCCAGCTCTTTGCCACCCCATGGACTGTAACCTGTCAGGCTTCCCTGTCCACGGAATTCTCCAGGCGAGAATAGTGGAGTGGGTTGCCACGCCTTTCTCTGGGAGATCTTCCCAACCCAGGGATCAAACCCAGGTCTCCTGCATTGCAGGCAGATTGTTTACTGTCTGAGCCACCAGGGAAGCCCTAGATTTATGTAGCTGGAGGTATTTTTAAGCCCTGGATTTTAACTGTGCTTGTTCAGTATTCATCCTAACTCTCATAGACTAAAATACAAGCATCACGCCTGTTTGAAAAGGAGAAGGGAAAGATATTTAAGAGAATGCGGTCAGTGAAAGGAAGGTCTGTTTGCCCCTTTTATGCTGAAATTGGGAATCAGAGCCATTGACTGGAAAGAAAGGGAGAATAGCTGAATAGTTGTTGCCAGTGAAAATATGAGCCAGAGACCTGTACCAATACGTAATTAAAACAAGAGGGAGGTTGATACTGTGCACAAAGTTTTGGTGTGGTTGCCCAGTTCTAGCTCTTGTCCCTTCTCCACTCCAGCCCGTACTCAGATCACCATCACACACCGCCGTCCTTTGATTACTAGGGCAGGTAGCAGCCTTCCTGTCTGAATTGTGTTTGATACAATTCCAGCTGGGAAAAGTACTGCAGGCCACTGACCGAACAGGGGGAATTTACAAAAGTTGTGTTTAAAATGGATCCAGGCATTTTGTGGTCTCTTTGAATAAAGCCATTGTCAGATATAGCAGAAATTAGGAGAAGATACTGTGTGTTTGGCAGCCAACATTCGAAACTGTCAAGGAAAAACTGGATTCTGTGGTTAGATGAATAAAACTTATGTTTACATGACCTAAGTAAGGGATTGTTATTAAGTACTTTTCCAAGAAGGACTATTTCTTGCCCTTCATTTAAGGCATCATAGTGAAAGTTACCAAAAGACTTATTGAGACCATGCTGGGAAAGCCTGCCGTTATGCACGTTTGCCAGGCAGTTGCCGAGCCTCTGCCGTGGTGCCATGTGCGTTTGGCAGCACGTGTTTGAACGTTTAGCCTAGTGCCTGCTGCGTTGTGGGGACTCAGTTAACACTGGCTGAAAGAAGGAATACTGGGCAGAGAATGGACCTACTATTCGAAACATGCAATCTCATGGACTTTCTGAGGTAGCATGGTTATGAGAATTAGAAATTGAAAAGATGAAGTTGTTAATTAACCCTCACCTTTCCTGAATAGATATCCCAAGATTTGGTGGCTTAGCTCTAAAGAAACCTTTTTTTTTTTTTTTTTAATGTGTTTTCTTTGCTAGTTTAGCACTTGCAACCCAAACTAATGGGGAGTTGTCTTTCCTAAGATGTTCATTCTCTGGAGTTGAAAGCTACCTACCAAAATTCAATACTTCATAGAAAATAAGTAGTTAGTAAATATTTCTTGACTTATTGATTGGATAATTAATATATATATACTCAACCAATTTAGGTAATACAGCATCAAAAATTCTGCCCACATCTTGGAGCCCTTCTCATCTTTGTAATTTTGATCTTTTATTACCTGGATTTGATTGTTTCCAAAGCCTGAATGCTCTGGACCCTATAAAAAAGCTGTATAACTGAAGCTCCATTTCACGGTGCCCTGTGGAAACTTGGGTCTAATTATACATCGTGGAATGCCTCTGGCCCTTGTATGTTTTGCTCGCTTCTTGATAATAGAATCTTAAATTATTCTGATCTTGTTATCAAGGTCTGGGAGTCAAATCTCTACATCTTTTCATTTCATCTTCATTAAGCCTATTCCTTTTTCTTTTTTTTTTCATGAGGACTGCTTTTTAAACTTTAATTTTATTATACAGGATTAACTGTCTACACTGTCACAATCAATTCAATCAGAAATTCCATTAAATTTGGTTTTTGGCATCATAGAAACCATTCATCTGATAATTAATGTGAATTTTTCCCCAATTGATCAATGTTCTTATGTTGTTTAGACAAAACCAGAGGTTCGTCATGTCTTTGACTGAATGAATACAGTACTCTACATGTGGTTTGAGGATCACAGACCACTTTTCTTGTTACATGCTATTTGTTACCTTCATGATAGTAATAACTAATGGTTGGCTTGTTCCCTCGTCTCTGTGTTTCCATTTTTGTCATTAGAACTGATTGCATTTCTTAGACTATATTAATTAAAAGTTCCCAACTGGAATCAGGTTAGATTTGTTTTTCTTTCTGAATTACCATTCTTAATTGTTTATACATGCCTCTCTATCCTAATAAGTATTTATTTTCTTCCCCTTCAACTAGGATCACTTTATACTTATATGTTGTGTATGGTTTGCATAGCTGTGTATTATTGATCAAGAGTTTAATTCTCCTTTGACTAAACAGTTTGTTTTGAAATTGAAATTTTGAAAAGTAAAGTTAGAGTGAACATGAGTTCTAATGGTATTTGTTGAAAGATATTCTGAATTAGATTGTCCATTGCCTGGTCATCAAAGAAGTTGTTTGAGAGTTTATTTAGGGGTCATATTAAAACAATTTGGCTTCTCAGCAAATACCCTTCGTAATTAGCTGCAGTGTTTGCTAGATATTTGTATTGTGCTGAACATTTCCTTCCAGGGAAAACTGAAAAAAGACAAAACCGTGGTGATCAGTGTTGCTTGGCTTTAATTAGACCCACAGTCTTAAGGTAGCCAAGTGAGAGCTGCCGCTCTAAATGTTGTCCTTCCCCAGTGACTGTAGCGACAAATGGACACTGGTGAGCACGCCCTGTGTGCCCTCCAACAGTGCTGAGTGTTTTAGGCAAGTTATTTTTTAAAATTATTTTAATTGAAGGCTAATTACTTTACACTATTATGGTGGCTTTTGCCACACATTCACATGAATCAGCCACGGGTGTACATGTGTCCCCATCCTGAGCCCCCTCCCACCTCCCTCCCCATCCCATCCCTCAGGGTCATCCCAGTGCCCCAGCCCTGAGCACCCTGCCTCATGCATCGAACCTGGACTGGCGATCTGTTTCACATATGATAATATACATGTTTCAATGCTATTCTCTCAAATCATCCCACCCTCGCCCTCTCCCACAGAGTCCAAAAGACTGTTCTATACCTCTGTGTCTCTTTTGCTGTCTCGCATATAGGGTCATCGTTACCATCTTTCTAAATTCCATATTTATGCCTAGGTATACTGTACTGGTGTTTTTCTTTCTGGCTTACTTCACTCTGTTATTTTTGAAGGGGAGCTATTTATCAGAAAACACACACACACACACAAAAGAAAATACAGCTAGCAGAGAAACAAATATTTCTGAGAAAACTACTCTTGATGGTAGGTGTCAACAATCCACTGAGTAGAGACGCTCAGCACCTACCGAGGGATTGAAAGCAAGCCCACTCTCAGGGCCTCATGGCGCCACTGCAGCTGGCTCCAGGGAAACAGCAGACAAGACTGCTATGGACAGGCCGTGTTCTCTGAGAAGAGAGGCTGGGTGTGCATCCCGTCTTCTCCATTTCTCAGCTATGTGACCTTGGGCACGCTCCCTGACTGCGGAGCGTCCTCCTCTGTCAGACGGTGAGGCTGATGGTGTGACAGCTGACCCCGGCCCCCTTGGTCCATCTGTGCTGACCCTGTTGCCGTGGCCTTACAGGTACTGATGCATTCAGCGGCACCCTGAGAATTAAAGGGGTGTGCCTAGAAAATGTGCCTAAAATTTAAAAACAAAAAATTAGAATGAACTCCAGTGTGCAATTCCCACAGAAAACTGTGGCTCTCCAAACTTAAATATTCTGCCAGTGTGGGTTCCAACCACTCTCATGTCTTGCTCACAGTTCTCTTCCTTTGGAGAAGTATAGTTTTGCTGATTGGTTTACCATGGAAGAAGAACCAAAGGGAAAAGCCCCAAAGATGTCAATATCAGTGTCTTGTCTCAGAATGCAGTCAGAATTTAGAATGAAGTTCTGAGTTTCCAATGCTGTCTTTTTCATGCCAATTAGAATATAACTGATCCCTTTCCCAGAGAATTTAGCCTCCTAATTTGGCATTCCTTTTGCTGTCATCTTCATGACTCTCCAGGTATGGTGACTCCTGGTGCCGAAACACCGCGTCCATTTGGGTCGATGGCCACTGCCTTTGGTCGTCTCTGCTTCCTGTGGCACTGCCGGACTGGCCTTTATCAGGGAGAAGCTGCCTTCTGAGTCAGACCCCACTCAGTGGGCCTGAGAGTCCAGGGGGTGCACAGGGGCACATCTGTCCTGACCTGCTCCTCTGTGCTCTCAGTTTTTTGCAGTTTCCATATAGGACAGTTCCCCAGAAGCCGCGCAGTGCCCCAGCACTTAGGACGTGCAGATACAGGTCTGGCTGTGTTCCCCTCTTTAAAGCCAAACTTCTTAAAAGATAATCAACTAGCGTCTGATTTAAACCAAGTTTAATTACATCCTCTCCATAATAGAAACCACTTTCCCTCCGAATTTGGTGATCTGTTGCAATGCTGTTTGCTGTTGAAGAGTTATCTAGACTTCAAATGACCAAAACAGTACACGACAAGCTCTGAACTGTGAGATGACTTTTGCTAAATGCTGATCAGTTTGCACCTGCCAGCAGAAGAGGGTGCATTGATGGAAAGAGTGAATAAATTCTTTTGGAATGAGCACTTTGGGTGAAAATGCAAACTTTCTGGAAAAGTCAGTCTTGCATATGTCAGCAATAGGAATGCTTTGAAATTGTTCATAAGCTCATCAAAAGCAACTGGCTATCTCATTATTCACCCAGATCAAGAAAAACCCCAAATCCATATGTCCAGATAAATATTTATTTCACTAGCTTTTAATTTAGGGCTTTAGGAAAAAAGACCCTGAGTTTCAAGGACTTTTTCTTCCACGTTGTTGGTGAAAACTTTCATAGATTTTAGTGAATAGCACAGTAACTTTAGAACAAGAAAGAAAAATTAGCATTCTTGGTGAGTAGAAATCAGACTTCTTATAGTTACATGAAGGTGAAATTCAGTATACCTAAAATTACTCAAACTGGCTAATAAAAGCAAGTCTAGATGTTTCCTATTAACCTTGGAATGTGCTTGGAAAAGGTCCTGCTAATTCCAGATGTCTAGTATTGGAAAGGGTATCAGCAGCATGACTCATTTGTGGCAGAGAATACCGTTCAAAAATTCGCAAGTGCAGTTTGGTGCACTCAGGCCCAATATGGTTTTCTTTTCTTCCTTAGGGTGTTCATTCTGTCCTTCAGTCTTTTGCTCTCTTTCTTTCTGCCTCCCTCTTTCTTTCTTCCTCTCTTCCCTCCCTTCCTTCCCTTTCATCCTTCCTTCCTTCTCCTACCATAAGTGTAGGAGAAACATTGCAAAATGTGGTGTTTCTAATTTCTAGGTTGCAAATGAAAACCAATTTATATAAGGGAATAAGGTGGTCCAGACTTAGAACTCAGATGTGTTAAGTAAATATTTACTCTGGTTCCACTCCAGGGAGGTAAAAGATTTTATTAACATATTTGTTGAGGTCATGGGGCAAGGAAAAGCTTATGCTGTGCTTAAATGCCTGAGGGCCTTTTTTTTTTTTTTTTTTTTTTCCTTTCGAGTTAACAAAGGCCAGTATTTTTTATCCTGCTGGAAAGAGCAAATGTCTTATTTTTGTGGCCTGTACTTTCTTATTGTTCACTCACAAACTGCTTAATCTCAAACCAGAGTTTTAAAAAGCTGCTTTATTTTTTCCCTTTGTTCAGAAAATCTCTTCTTAGATATCCTTTATGAGATTTGTTTCCAAGCTTTCTTCTTGTGCTTTTTCTCCTGGTTTACTTTGGGCTGTTATCAGCTGTTTGTACTTTGTTTTGTCTTCATCACTGAAAAGAAAAATTGCCCATTAAAAGTCTAGATTTGAAGTGTTGAACTTAATTCCTTGAGTCCAGTCCACAATTTGGCTCTGCTTAGCATACCAGGCTGACCTCCAGCACAGGGGAGGGTGCCTTGGCAGAAATCTGAGAATTCCTCGATCAGTAACTCCCTTTTTTGGATTTATGGAGCCTTTAGGTGGATTGCTTTGTGCTAAGCATTTTCCTATTGGAAAGGAATGAGGCTGGGATGAGAGGGGTTTGCACAGCACAAAATGTTTGCAACTGACCTCCGGTTCAGCGTGATGGGTTCACCAGCTGCTGCTGCACCCTGCCTTGAAGCACACGCCATCCAAAGCCCCAAACTCACATCATGAATGGTTTCAAAGAGCAGTGACAAAGCAAAGTTGGGTAATGGTAACCTTTTGTGGCTTGCTTCTGACTTGATTCCTTGCTCCTCTTTAAGTCTTTGTTTTTATTCTTAGAAATCAAATTTTAAAAGACTCAGCAGCCAAACAGGCAGAATATTATACTGTGGTACAGAGTGACTGTGAAAGCTCTTTGTGCTGACGATTAATTTCACTTGTAAACACTTTCATTTTGTTGCCAGCGAGGAGACTTCCTTTTCCTTTCTCTGCCTAGTTGAAATCTAGAAACGAAATTCCACAGCTGTCAGGCTCCCACATATTCATCAGCGGCCTCTCAAGATGGCTTCACAACAGGCAGAGTGAATCTAGAGGATTCTACTGTTAAACTCTGAACACCGCTTGTTTCAAACACCCCAGCTCACAAAGGAAAGAAATGAATCCTTTGCCTGCCTGACATGTCATCATGGGCAGTAACATAATCTGCTGCATAATATGAGTAAAATGTGGACATTTTCTGAGCCCATAGTAAACATCTGCACCCAAAGCAAAGTTAATTCGATGGGCTTAATCAGCTTGTGTGCTGGGAACCACAGTTGTCTCCCCCACCCCCATTTCTACAGGTTAAGAACTTCAGTTCAGTTTAGTCACTCAGTTGTGTCCGACTCTTTGCGACCCCGTGAATTGCTCTGGAGTTATTTCTCCACTGATCTCCAGTAGCATATTGGGCACCTACTGACCTGTGGAGTTCCTCTTTCAGTATTTATCATTTTGCCTCTTCATACTGTTCATGACTTATCAGGCCATAAAAAACCAAGAGTGTCAGTAGGTATTGTAGTGCAGCAGTGTCCCAAAAGACCATCCCTTCCTTTCTAGCAGGAGGGCATTTGTGGTTGAGTGCAATAGTCAAGTGTTTGTAATGCTTTCTCTGCGATTATCCATTGGTTACCACAGCCAGCTTGTGTGTGTGTGTGTGTGTGTGTGTGTGCATGCATGCACGCACACTTAAATTAGATCCCTGCACGTTTCACTTAGTTCTCAAACCAGAATGTTTGCCAACTTAGGGACCAACTAGCACATTTATTTTACTTTCTAGAATGTGCAGAGATGACGTCCGGTATGTGAATGACCCGACGTTTTTCTTTTTGCCTTCTAGTTGCAGTGCCTTTGCCGCACTGTGTACGCCATCTCCAAGCAGCATTCTCAGGGTTAGGCAGAGCTCTAAGACTTGGTCTCTAGAGAGACAGCTCAGCGCATCATCTTTTGGCACCATCTAATCCTTGATGTAATACTGTTCAGAGAAAATGATCCTTGTAACTCATTTATAGTTTCACTTTACATTCTGCCCTCTCACATGACCAGTCACACCTGGGAGCAGACCAGCTTTTGAGGGAGATTCTTAATAGGGCCACTTCAAAGGGTATTTGCAGAAATGAAGTGCATGTGCGTGCACATAAATTCTGTCTTACAGTACTGGGTTTCATAACCTCCCAGCCAATTAGGCAGAATAGAAGATGTACACACACATGCACGTACACACACACACACACACACACACACACACACTCACACACAGAGTAATTGGCAGAGAGATTATAAAATATACTCCTTTGCTGCTCAAAGAATTAATTATGTAGGTTGGACATCTGCTGCTCTGGTTCACTCTTCTAATTACAGGGGGTGGGCACCTATCTTTGATAAATCATAAAAGGGCCATTGTTTAAGCACACAGAACCCCACAAAGGCTAGAAAATAATGTTATAATTATGGTTGTTAACAACCAAGCCATGCAGCATCTTCATCAGTTTTCTGAGAATGTACGTTCACTGATAAAGTAAGCAACATATATATATATATACATTTAGGCTCCAAATAAAGCCATGGTCCTGCCTTTGAAGATTGTTCTCATCTAACAGTCTCCCCAAAGAAATACTGATAAAGATGGTAAGTGAGTAAAGGGAAATATGGATTTAGAAACAGGTAATAAATAGATGTAATTCAAAATTTTCATGCAGTATGGTAGAAGTGATAGGAATCATGCCAATTAGATTGATTCTGAATATGGACTATGTTGTTATTCTTTAGTTGCTAAGTTGTCTCTAACTCTTTTCTACCCCATGGACTGTAGCTCACCAAGCTCCTCTGTCCATGGGATTTCTGAGACAAGAATACTGGAGTGGGTTTCCATTTCCTTCTCCAGGGGATCTTCCTGACCCAGGAATTGAACCCACATCTCCTGCATTGGCAGGTGGATTCTCTACCACTGAGCCACCAGGGAAGCCCTAAACTTTGGTTTATTTCTTACAAGATATCCCCATGTGCTTGCATTTCTGAGATGCTCACACCGCCACCACCAAGAGAGAATTTGGTGAAGCTTAAAAAAGGAAGTTGGTTTAATAAGTGTTTATGAAGAACACAAACTTGAATCCAGAAAACTGAATATATGGGAAACAATTTAAGCCATGTGTCCACTTACAGAGCATCATTTGACATATGCCAAGAAGAACAAGCAGCTTTGGCGTCCAGCAAGAACAGGTGACCTCCAAAAAGATAGATCAGCTTATCCTTTTTTCTGACCTACTTGTTATTAGCACTTGAAAGCCCCTCAACCTTCTATCTTCCTTGGCTTGCATCTGGCAGCCTTTACATACCCTTGCAGATCTGCTCCCTGCCACCCTCATTTCCTCTGTTGACAGCACTACTGGATGTCTTGCTAATTGTTGGTTTTGTTTGTTTTTTAAATCTATTGATAGATATCCTGAGAACTATTACATTTGACATAACCTATACTTAAAAAAAAATTGCACCTAAAGCACACTATTCATTTCTAGTCAAAGCTGTGGTTTTTCCAGTAGTTGAGTATGGATGTGAGAGTTGGACCATAAAGAGAGCTGAGTGCTGAAGAATTGATGCTGTTGAACTGTGGTGTTGGAGAAGACTCTTGAAAGTCCCTTGCACTGTAAGGAGATCAGGCCAGTCAGTCCTAAAGGAAATCAGCCTGGAATATTCATTGGAAGGACTGATGCTGAAGTTGAAGCTCCAATACTTTGGCCACCTAATGCAAAGAACTGACTCACTGGAAGAGAGTCAGTCTTTCTGCTGGGAAAGATTGAAGGCAGAAGGAGAAGGGGACGGCAGAGGATGAGATGGTTGGATGGCATCACCGACTTGATGGACTTGAGTTTGAGCAATCTCCGGGAGTTGGTGATGGATAGGGAGGCCTGGCGTGCTGCAGTCCATGGGGTCACAAAGAGTCGGACACCACTGAGTGACTGAACTGAACTGACTCATTTCCTAGGGCTGTCAAAACAGAGTACCAGAGACTAGATGGCTTAAACAACAGAAGTTTATCTTCCACAGTTCTGGAATCTTGAAGTCTGCAGTCCGCCTTGGTTTCTCCTGAGTCCTCTCTCCTTGGCTTGTAGATGGCCACCTATCTCCCAGTGTCCTCGTGTGTCTTCTGTGTGCACATGTGTGTACAATTTCCTCTGCTTATAACTAACCAGTCATATGGATTAGGGTCCACCCATATGACCTTGGTTTAACTTAATTACCTCTTTATATACCCTATCTCTATACACAAGGATTGGGGTAAGGATTTCACATATGGGCATTAGGGGGAACACAATTCAGCCCATACCACATTTAAATGATCTTTTAGATCTTTAAGTGATCTTTAAAGTGATCTTTTAGAGGATCTGTCACCCCACTGTCTCCCTCCCTTGCCACTTGATTTGAGCCCTTAGGTGACAGGAGCTCTGTCTCTCTTCTGGTGGTATCCAGAGTCTAACTGTCCAGCACACTGCAAGTATTTCAAAAACTCTTGGTGAATGCCGGCATGGACAGAGGTATTCTGAGTTATTTGATAGTAAAGATAATGATTATCATTGATATTTTTTCCCTTAAGTCATTCATATTCAGCTCAGTTCAGTTGAGTCCTTAGTCATGTCCGACTCTTTGCGACCCCATGGACTGCAGCACCCCAGGCCTCTCTGTCCTTCACCAACTTCCAGAGTTTTCCCAAATGTCCATTGAGTCAGTGATGCCATCAAACCATCTCATCCTCTGTCGTCCCCTTCTCCTCCTGCCCTCAATCTTTCCCAGCATCAGGGTCTTTTCAAAAGAGTCAGCTCTTTGCATTAGGTGGCCAAAGTATTGGAGTTTCAGCTTCAGCATCAGTCCTTCCAATGAACATCCAGGACTGATCTCCATTAGAATGGACTGGTTGGATCTCCTTGTAGTTCAAGGGACTCTCGAGAGTCTTCTCCAACACAACTCAAAAGCATCAGTTCTTCAGTGCTCAGCTTTCTTTATAGTCCAACTCTCACATCCATACATAACTATTGGAAAAACCATAGCCTTGACTAGACGGACCTTTGTTGACAAAGTAATGTCTCTGCTTTTTAATATGCTGTCTAGGTTGGTCATAACTTTCCTTCCAAGAAGTAAGCGTCTTTTAATTTCACGGCTACAGTCACCATCTGCAGTGATTTTGGAGCGCCCCCAAATAAACTGTCACTGTTTCCACTGTTTCCCCATCTATTTGCCATGAAGTGATGGGACCAGATGCCATGATCTTAGTTTTCTGAATGTTGAGCTTTAAGCCAACTTTTTCACTCTCCTCTTTCACTTTCATCAAGAGGCTCTTTAGTTCTTCTTCACTTTCTGCCATAAGGGTGGTGTCATCTGCATATCTGAGGTTATTGATATTTCTCCTGGCAATGATTCCAGCTTGTGCTTCATCCAGTCCAGCATTTCTCATGATGTACTCTGCATATAAGTTAAATAAGTAGGGTGACAATATACAGCCTTGACGTACTCCTTTTCTGATTTGGAACCAGTCTGTTGTTCCATGTCCAGTTCTAACTGTTGCTTCCTGACCTGCATACAGGTTTCTCAAGAGGCAGGTCAGGTGGTCTGGTATTCCCATCTCTTGAAGAGTTTTCCATGGTTTATTGTGATCCACACAGTCAAAGGCTTTGGCATAGTCAATAAAGCAGAAATAGATGTTTTTCTGGAACTCTTGCTTTTTTGATGATCCACCGGATGTTGGCAATTTGATCTCTGGTTCCTCTGCCTTTTCTAAAACCAGCTTGAACATCTGGAAGTTCACAGTTCACATATTTCTGAAGCCTGGTTTGGAGAATTTTGAGCATTACCTTACTAGCATGTGAGATGAGTACAATTGTGCGATAGTTTGAGCATTCTTTGGCATTTCCTTTCTTTGGGATTGGAATGATATTGGTGATAGAATATTGGAATAATTGGAATTATTGGTGATAGAGGCAAGGTCCGATGCTGTAAAGAGCAATATTGCATAGGAACCCGAATGTTAGGTCCATGAATCAAGGCAAATTGGAAGTGGTCAAACAGGAGATGGCAAGAGTGAATGTCGACATTCTAGGAATCAGTGAACTAAAATGGACTGTAATGGGTGAATTTAATTCAGATGACCATTATATCTACTACTGTGGGCAGAAATCCTTTAGAAGAAATGCAGTAGCCATCATAGTCAACAAAAGAGTTGAAATGCAGTACTTAGATACAATCTCAAAAATGACAGAATGATCTCTGTTTGTTTCCAAGGCAAACCATTGAATATCACAGTAATCTAAGTCTATGCCCCGACCAGTAATGCTGAAGAAACTGAAGCTGAATGGTTCTATGAAGACCTACAAGACCTTCTAGAACTAACACCCCCCAAAGATGTCCTTTTCATTATAGGGGACTGAAATGCAAAAGTAGAAGTCTAGAAACACCTGGAGTAACAGGCAAATTTGGCTTTGGAGTACAGAATGAAGCAGGGCAAAGGCTAATAAGAGTTCTGCCAAGAGAATGCACTGGTCATAGCAAACACCCTCTTCCAACAACACAAGAGAAGACTCTACACATGGACATCACCAGATGGTCAACACCGAAATCAGATTGATTATATTCTTTGCAGCCAAAGATGGAGAAGCTCTATATAGTCAGCAAAAATAAGACCAGGAGTGGACTGTGGCTCAGATCATGAACTCCTTATTGCCAAATTCAGACTTAAGTTGAAGAAAGTGGGGAAAACCATTAAACCATTCAGGTATGACCTAAATCAAATCCCTTATAATTATACAATGGAAGTGGGAAATAGATTTAAGGGGCTAGATCTGATAGACAGAGTGCCTGATGAACTATGGACGGAGGTTCGTGACATTGTACGTGAGACAGGGATCAAGACCATCCCCGAGAAAAAGAAATGCAAAAAAGCAAAATGGCTGTCTGAGGAGGCCTTATAAATAGCTGTGAAAAGAAGAGAAGTGAAGAGCAAAGGAGAAAAGGAAAGATATATGCATTTGAATGCAGAGGTCCATAGAATAGCAAGAAGAGATAAGAAAGCCTTCCTCAGTGATTAATGCAAATAAATAAAGCGAAATAAAAGAATGGGAAAGACTAGAGATCTCTAAGAAAATTAGAGATACCAAGGGAACATTTCATGCAAAGATGGGCTCAATAATGAACAAAAATTGTATGGAGCTGACAGAAGCAGAAGATATTACGAAGAGGTGGCAAGAATAAACAGAAGAACTATACAAAAAAGATCTCGACCCAGATAATCACGATGGTATGATCACTCACCTAGAGCCAGACATCCTGGAATGTGAAGTCAAGTGGGCCTTAGAAAGCATCACTATGAACAAAGCTAGTTGAGGTGATGGAATACCAGTTGAGCTATTTCAAATCCTGAAAGATGATGCTGTGAAAGTGCTGCACTCAATATGTCAGCAAATTTGGAAAACTCAGCAGTGGCCACAGGACTGGATAAGGTCAGGTTTCATTGCAATCCCAGAAAGGAAATGCCAAAGAATGCTCAAAAAAGTCATTCATATTAGAGTCTTCAAAATACCACAGGTATAGGAAAGAATGAAGCTGTTATGTAGGTAGCATGGATTTCCAATAATCTACCACCCTTTCCCAAAACCAAAAAATAAAAGTTTATTCCCCTTTAGGTTTCTGTGTCCAGGAATTTGCTGAGTTCTTTAGAGACCAGCCAGGCAGGTGTTAATAATGTAAATGAGATTCTTCTGTCTCTGCCATTTTGGGGTTAAAATTCTGACTCTGAAGAAGACTATATGAATTTATCACAAAGCCAAAATTACATTTGTCTTTCCTAACACCTACGATGATTACTTTATGATTCACGCACTAAAAAAAAAAGCCTAATTAGAAATGCCTTTGGTCACTTTATAGCTAAATTGATATGTTGCACAAGAGCAAATTTGAGGTATGGAAGGAAGTTTGCTTACTCATGAGTTGCTAACAGATACTCATGTTCCTGAGTTCATTGGCAAATATCATTGGCTGTTTTGCTTTTAAAAAAGAAAGTTCTTAGAAAAAATTATAATAAGTATTGTGACTAAGTATAAGAATTTCTGAGAGGCAAGCTATTTTTCCCTACAGGTCCAGCCTGGGTTGCTTTAGTATTGATGCTTTGGACCTAGAAGTTAAATGCTAATGTAGTGTCATTTTGTTAAAATAGTATATCACAGAAAAGCAGAAGAACACATATATAACATTTAATTGATTTTGCTTTTCATTGCATCCATATGCCTACTGAGCTTATATATATATTTCTATCAATATTTTTGGTTTACAGTGAAATACTTTTTCTTGCTAATACCAATCATGTTTTTAATTATACTTAAAGCATGCCTTTAAAAGCAGTAATATAGAGATGTCATCATCTTTTATCTGTTTATATTAAGTGAACTTACAGTGGATCCCAATCTGAGATCTCCTAAAATTTCCTAGAGTGGGATTTTGTGTACTGTGACTTTCTTTTAAGACTCAAAGCAAAGCGTGTGTATTGAAGATTGCGGTTTTGTTTTCTTCACCCATTCCTGGTTAAAGAGAATGTCGTGGTGGCTGTTTGTCCCAAATGAGGCAGATGGTGGAATTTTACTAGAAGGAGCTGAGCAGAGGAGGGGAAAGCTGAGCAAGAGGAAGGAGTTTGAGATTGGCGGAACCACATGGCCCAGAAAGCAGGCCCAGTCCAAAGTCAGCAAACAAGCCCAGTTCTTGCAGGAGGAGCTTTCCAATATTTAAGACCTAAATGTGTATGGTGGCTGTGGGCTGGTGTAATTTTGAAAGAGAGGTTGTAGGCAGTTTGCATTCTGGAATAATTTGAGGGCATCCAATAACTGAAATCCCGCTTTAGAACTGGGAATCTGGCTTGAGTTTGAGCCTTATCCTGTACACTGTGTGACCATTCTGAGTTGCAGTTTCCTTTTCTCTGTAATGATAAGACCTATTCACAACTTATAATCAGGATAAATTAGGTAATGTACACAAAACTGCTTTGTTCAGTGGCATGTGCCGTAAATGCTACTGGAGTTGAGCAAAGATAGTTTCTGTTAGACTGTCCCACAGAACCTGCACAGCCATTCACATTTCATGCCTCAGACCAGATGGACTGACATTGGGACATTGATATCGTTGCAGTGAGCCCAATGATTAGGCTACCACATCTAATGCTTTCAAAAACAAACCAAAAAAAGATGCATAAGTATTTGATAACTGATTAATGAAGTGAGATTCTTAATGTCATTTATTAAATGTAAAGCTTATTTACAGCATTTATAGAATCAGATCTGCAGGGGATCTCATCTAATTTTCTCCCTCCCTTCAAGAAGGGCTGTATCAAATGTAAATTGGGCCTGGCAGATGGTGATTGGATTCAGTTTCTAAATTTCTTAAGGAAGATTTCACAGTTTTCCTCTCTAAATTCTTTCAGTAATTTAACAATTCTTATGCCAAGTTCTTCCTTACAGCTGACCTAAATCTGTACTTGTAAAAGTCCTTCCTTATCCCCCTCCTCCTGTTTTTACCAGAGATAGAGAACAGCTGGCCAGCAGCCTTCTTATGATAATAACCCTTTTCAGTATTGAAAAAAGAGTTACTCAGTTGGACTCAATCGTTCCATCTCGTCCACCCCTGCACCACCACCCCATTCATCGTCTATTCTCTGAATCATTCATGATGATGACGCCGTCCCTCACCCTGTCCCTGTCTCAGACCCTTGATACTTTCAAGCAGCTGGGCAGACCTGTGACTCTGGGGAGGAGGCAGGCTGCTGCTTCCTCTCCTCCCTATGCTTTATGCATCATTGAGCCTTCTAACAAATGAATCAGGATAACCCTTAACAGTGTTGGGCGAGTACATGACACATTTATCTCATAAACATGGAGTTCTGCAAGGATACTAATCACAGGTTGCTTTGAAAATTGGGCCTCCCCAGTGCCTTAGTTTGCTTAGCCAGTCAGGCCATGACGCTACCGCTTTGCGTGCTAAAGATAACACTGATTGATATCTCTGCTGTCTTGAACTTAGTCTTGGAAGACACTGAGCTAAAACTCTCCTGAGTGTAGAATATGCACACTGACTGAAAGAGAGAATGGGCTTCCCCAGCTTTCTAAGTTACAATTTGAAAATAAGCGACCATTGAGGACAATTGAGCTCATTAAGCTGATCCCAAGAGGTTTCAGAGTGGCTCCTCTTTTTAATCTGAATGTGTATGCTTTTATGTCTCTCTAGGTTTATTACCCAGAGCTTTCTGTCTGGGTCTGTCAAGAACCATTTCCAGACAAGGAAATGGAGGGAAGGCTTCCTAAGGTAAGATCTCCAGCTGACATTTTGTTATGGTGTTTGTTTGTTTGTTTTTTTTAAATATAGAAACAAACAACAACACCTATTCCTCATTTTAATACTCATTACTGTCTACTATAATAATCCATTAACCTGATACCATAATCCATAACCTATTATCATCTTGGAAATAACATGTAGTACAAAAAAGAAAAAGAATATCCTGATATCCCGTGATTCTTACAGTTCATATTAATTTTCTTTCTTGATGCCCGAAGTCCAAAGCAAATTTTCATTTAAGAACAGTGGAACCCATTTGTCATATATACATTTTACAGGTTTTTTAATTTGTTTGTTCCATTCCGATGTAGATAAAGCCAAATATGAATATATCTAACTAAAAGTTCTCTTAAAAGTATATAGATGATGATAATTTTTTCGGTAATAACACCTGACTATCTGATAAAATTACCCATGAAACAAAACAGAAAGATATTAAAAAGCTGCTAAAAAAAAAAAAGCTGCTATATTTTTTCTTCTAAGTTTTAGGCCCAAAAATATTTTCTATAAACATGCTTTCATTGCTCAGACATTTTCAGAGTGACAGTTCTCTGCCATAAGAAAATTTGTAAAATTTACATTTTAGATTTCAGCAGCATTTCAAAACAACAACAGCAAAAACATTTACCAGTTTTTACTGTAGATACCTTTGAATTTTGCTTGTTAGGGTAAATTTCAATTTGACCTTAAGCAAGGAGGATTGTATTTTTTACCACTGACCTGTTGATTCTGCAATTAAAAAAATAGAGACCATTGAAAATACAATTTCCATTTAAAAATTTCTTAAGTGTAATTGACCAATGGAGAGGACTCCCCAACTATTACTGTCATTTCAACTTTGGTAAACTGTCTTACTTGTCCTTAGTGGTTTCAGCAATTCCCTACCTTTTACTGACAGGCAGACATTAGTTAAAGAGATTATGTTGACTGGCAGTTTGCACTGAAAGAAAACAGTCCTAAATCACTTTTAATCTTTCAGAGAATTTCTGAAGGTCAAGGTCGAAATCATTGGCAAGAAAGCACGTGAACTAAATGATTTGGTCCCTGCCTGGGCTAGACTTTTTCTGATTGGAGTGGAAGTGAGCAAAAATACAGCTTTATTTAAAACACACTCACACCCAAGCACTGCACCACCAGGGTTGCAGTGGTCTAAACATTCTTTGCTGGGCCACCTCAGGGCATAATTCCCCTGAGTAGCTGAGGTTAAGATGTGATCATGGAAGGGAAGAGGAGTATAGCTTCTTCATTAGTTCCTGCCCCATTCAGGAGTCCAGAGTTCTTGTCTTTGATACTGGTAGCATCAACCAGACAAGCAAGACTGGACAAATTCCTCAGTGAGGTCAACATGCCTCCTTTTCCTCTTGAAAGGCCATCTGAGTCTTAGGCCTTGTCTGCATTGAGGTATGCTCCAGGGGGCTGGTGGATCCTGGAATTCAGGTCTTCTGTTATTTTGAGTTCTTTCCTCTCTAAATATATGAATAGTATTTTAAGCATAATATATTTGTCCTTTTTCTAGCTGTTGCCTTCTGGAAAAGTACATCTTTGCATAATCATAAGAAAAACAATCCTGGCTTACTTGGCCCAAAACATATTCTTGAGTAACTGGGGGCCTCGTGTACTAACAGTCGTCGGCAGGGAGAGCCACCCAGGAGCACAGTCTCGGGGGCCCCCAGACACGTATCTGTATCTCCTCCTCCAGCCTTTTGGTTTATTCAAGTTCCTCAGTCCTATAGGGACCATTATATGAGGATGACAGAGGAAAATAGGACAATTTTTGCATAAAATTCTTCCAAGGTCTAACCTGTGGAAATAAGACATCTTCCTGTCTCCTCTTTGAAATACCTCCTTCTCTTGTTGCAGAAGCTTAAAATTCCTTCAATGGGGGCAAAGATATCTTTTTTTTTTCTTTCTCTCTCTTTTTTTAATGAATAGGAGGTAGGGATTGAAATCTAGTGAATCCCAGCCTCCCAAGGAAGGGCGCACAGAACATTAGCTCCCAGAAGCTCCCAGGGTGTCTGATATCAGAACTCCCTGCAAGGCTTGTCACCACCGCTCTGCTGTCCTCCAGTTACTTGGGTGGCTCCCATATAGCATGTTAATTGTGGGGCAGGCTGGAGGGACTGCTTTTGTCTTTCTTGCCTTAAAATCTAATAGACTGTTCAGTCCAAAGTAGGCATGCAGAATGTGAATAATGAAGGAAGGACACATCTGAATATTTGGGGGTCTTGAAAGAGAGAAAAAAAATAGTAAAAATGGTAAATTCAAATCTGAAATAATCTCCTTCGAATTTTGTTTTCCTGGAAGAACTTCTTTCTGAATTACCCATAGCCCACCCAGCTCCCACCCATCTCCCATACATTTTTTTTTTTTCATGGAAATATGAGGGTAGTGAGACTGACACATATAAAGACTAACTGATGTTCTGTACATTCACTTAGGAGTAGGTCTGAAGTAGGCAGATTTAAGGCCAGCCATGATGGTAAGTGAAGTGTGTTATGAACTTATGATTTCCTTTTCTAAGCCTATGACAGTTAGCATTGAATTCTTCATCTGCCTAAAACTTGTTTGTCATACCCTGAACCGTGACGCTAACTGGTTGATACGAGAGGAGAAACAAACATTATTTTAAAAACATCGGGTTTCAATGGATTTCTTTTTTAAATACTGGGATTGCATGCCAAATTTCAAAATTGAAATTATTTTCACAAAAGAAAGGAATTGTTCGATATAATGCTTTTGGATATTTTTCTGGATCCCTTAGGGCGTGTAAATGATGAATAAAATTTTAATTTTCTGGTTTGGCCGTTTTGGCATTTAATGATACCAAAACAACCTCTAAATCACAGACTAAGACTGGAGCATTAAAGTACATACTGAGGGGATTTTATATACATTCTGAAAATGTTACATGCTCTAAAAGTCTGAGATTTTTTAAAAAAATTTAGATAAAACAGATGTTTAATATGAGAACTCTGTATGGTAAATAAAACTTCTTAAAGCTGAATTTTTTGTTACATTTAGTTCACTCTGGGGTTGCTGAGTGAACTGAACAATTTGGTTTCAAGTTGTTTGGATGTCTCTGATTTCTGAATTCTTCGGTTCATCTCAGTCGCTCAGTCATGTCCAACTCTTTGCAACCGCAGGCACTGTACCTTGCCAGGCTTCCCTGTTCATCACCAACTCCCGGAGCTTTCTCAGACTCATTGAGTTGGTGATACCATCCAACCGTCTCATCCTCTGTCGTCGCCTTCTCTTGCCTTCAATCTTTCTCAGCATCAGGGTCTTTTTCAATGAGTCAGTTCTTCACATCAGGTGGCCAAAGTATTGGAGCTTCAGCTTCAGAATCAGTCCTTCCAATGAATATTCAGTACTGATATCCTTTAGGATGGACTGGTTTGATCTCCTTGCAGTCCAAAGGACTCTCAAGAGTCTTTTCCAACACCACAGTTCAAAGGCATCAATTCTTTGGCGCTCAGCTTTCTTTATGGTCCAACTCTCACATCCATACATGACTACTGAAAAAAACCATAGCTTTGATTAAATGGACCTTTGTTGGCAAAGTAATGTCTCTGCTTTTTAATATGCTGTCTAGATTGGTCATAGCTTTCCTTCCAAAGAGCAAGTGTCTTTTAATTTCATGGCTGCAGTCACCATCTGCAGTGATTTTGGAGCCCAAGAAAATAAATTCTGTCACTGTTTCTATTGTTTCCCCATCTATTTGCCATGAAGGGATGGGACCGAATGCCATGGTCTTAGTTTTTTGAATGTTGAGTTTCTTAAAAAGATTAAAATATGGTAATTTGTAGATTACAAAGCATGATTATCACTTTAACCCAAGTACCTATGTCCAGTCAAATTGGCTTATTATAACTATCATTTTAGAACATGTGGCCTTAAGAAAAAGAGAACAACAACAACAACAAATCCAAACAGATCTTTTAAAACCATAATGGATTTTTTTTTTTCCCCGAGAAAATTCCTGTACTTAATGGTTAGGCTAAAAGAGACTCTTGTCATATGTCCACTGTTTTCATTCCTGAGTGGGGCATAACATCTGGTTTTGATAAGACCTTTATTTTGTGGCATCGCTTGGGCAGATGGGCCTCCTTGTCCTGTCCTCCTGCTGTTTGGCTGTGGTGGGGATCTCCTCCCTATGGGCGCTCAGTGGGTCCTCAGTCACAGTGTATTTGGATTCTCCTAGTCAGATACACAAATCCTCACTCATCAGGGTTGTGAGGATAGACTGGAAGACTGCAGTCAGTCCCAACTAGCTGAATCTCCCGCTCTCTGGGCCTGGTTTCCCTCTCGTCGCCTCTTCTGCAGCTGCTGCCTCCCCAGCCCCGGCCCACATGATTTACCCCCCAAACACTCCCCTGTCTTTAGTGCCCACTTTTGGTCCTCACTGTAAGGCCTGTAGGGCCTGGGCCACTTGCTTCTAGAATAAAGTGTTCATAAATTATATTTGTCACAGTTGTGATATGCTTTAAATATTTTTACTATGTATTATGAAACAATTATCCCTTTCCACCACAGCCATTCAACTCTTAAAAAAAAAAAAACCCAAAGCGTTAACAGTCTAGGAACTCCTTTCACCCAGCCTTCTGTCAGGCCATATTTGATCCCAGAAACTGTCTTTAGAAACCTGACTGTGGGGAATGCTGCCTCCCACATGGCTGGGCTCAGCCCTTAGAGAAGCCCTTGATTCTACTGCAGCCAAGGCAGCTAGTGTTTAATTACTTCATGCCCTCACAGACCTAATATTTACATTCAGGTGAACTGTGTTTAATATGTAAACTCTGCAAAATGTTGGGAGTTCAAGGATAAAAGTTGGGAGGAAGAAGCAAAAATGTTCAAATGGTTTTCAAAGCATGACTCAGTGTGATTCTTTCTGTGTGTGTCTGTCTGTGTGCTCTTCAGGGAAGACTTCCTGTCCCCAAGGAAGTGAACCGCAAGAAGGATGGCGGGATCGGGGCTGCCTCCCTGACTCCACTTGGCAGCAATGAACTCCGCTCCCCAGGAACCAGTTACCTCCACTCTTTTTAATCACCTCCATTTGTATTCCATGTGGTGTATGGGTATTGATGAGGTCATGGTATCATATATGGGATTTTTTTCTGTGTAAATCATCAAGTATAAGAAGAAACTATGGGACTCTGAGCCTTGCTTTAGAGATGTACAGTGGACAAATAGGTATCATCAAACCAGTTTTTAATCATTCTGACTCAAGTGAAAACGCTCAGAATTTCACACTGTGAATCCACGTTTACAACCCTTACAGGTGGGCCTTCAGGCCTGGTTTGCTACGACGATGTCTTCCACAACTCAAACCCCCTCTGCTCTCACACAACCGGTCCACTTCTGCCTTTTCACTCACACAGCTCCTGACTGCTTCTTGCAGAGGCTGAGAGTCCCCTTTTTTTTTTTTTTTTTTTCATTTAGATGTAACAAGCTTAGTAGTTTATGTTCATCAATTGTCTGTATATCTCTATATTTTATCCATGTACTCTTTTGATGTATAGAAGTAGTTTGAAACTCATTGTTTCCTTGTGGTAAGTGACCGAGATGCTGCCACAGGACCTGAGACACTGATGAATGGTGCTATTTTGGACTTTCAACATGCTCCTTGGCGAGGTAGCTCTGATGGAGTTATTTTTTATTTTCATGTTCTAAGAAGGTGTTGGTACTCTGTTTCCCTGAATGTCGTTCTCTAGACTGGATTGACTTGTTCTCCTTGTGTCTTCAGTGTGGCTTTCTTCTTCAGCGTTGTAGGTTGAGCGAGTGCCACCGCAGAGCAGGAGACTCCCGTCTCACGGGCTGGCACTCCTGGACACGCAGTCACTGTAGCGGGAGCAATCACAAAACTGTAATTTCCTTACCAAATCTCTTCCTTTCAGTAGCCTCGCCTGCCTAACTTAGTGAACGAAAAGCAATAATTTGACAGGCGTTTTTAGGTGTCTCTTTTGGTTCTTTCATTTGAAAAAATATTCAGGGGGAAAGGGGCAAACTTATATTTTTTTTCTTTTTATAAATGCCCTCTGGGGGGAAAAAATTAGCATCTCAGTAGGAACATGAAAGTTACACCTTTCCCAAAAATTAGGTTGAAGAAACTGTCTTTACCACCCCCCCCCAATTTCTTTTAAAAGGCAGAGCACTCTTTCAACAGTCCTGATAAGCAAGGTGTAGATTTTACATTTTTGTCCTTGCTCCCAATGAAATGGATAAACAAAAATACAATCAGACAATACCATCTACTCATGGAATGTTGTTGTGTTAGCCAGTCTGAAAGCCCACCTTGATTTTTATATAACTGTCTTTTAGCTCTTCCTTTGACAGGGCAGGCTTTGTTCTGAACTGTTCCGCTTCTGACTGTTACACATCGACTGACGCATGCGCTGCACTTCTTCGTTCTCTTCTCGCTCCCCATTGGCCTGAGTTTCCTGTGCATTTCCCCCCACCTCCTTTGTTAGAGTAGGTATATCCGCTGTGTAAATAGAGCAAGAAAACAGTATTCTGCATCTGTGGCATTTATGTAGAGTTGCAGTTGTGTACTGCTGAATATGCAGGCTTTTGTAACAATGTGATCTTTACTGATGCACTCACGACAAGTACCCAATGTATTTTAGCTATTTTAGTAGTATTTGTTCAATAAATATGCAAGCTGTATGGTAACTGGCTTGGCTCATCATTGGAAAGGCCTACTTTTGAATACTTACACTGTCTCGTGTTAATTCATATGCTCTCAGAGACCCAAAAGTAGATCCAAGGGCAAATATCAATAGAGATAGAATCAGCTCTGCCTTTCACGCATTTTCCCTTCTGAGGGTTTTATGAGATAAGGGCCTAGGCAAGGGCTCATTGGGATGGTATTTGTAGAGCTGCCTATGGCTACAAAGGAGAATTAAACCAAGCCTGTTTTATTCCTGTACTTTTGTTTTTCTCTTTCCATGCACTCCCTCACACCTCAAAACATTCTTTTTTGCCCTTGCCATAAAGACTTACTCTGTGGTGTTTTTTACCTGTACCAAAAGATACTTGCTTCTTCATGGAATATTTGCACACACACACAAAAATGTATAAATGTATAAAAAAAAGTCTTGTAAGTGGGTACAATTTTGAGATAGAATTTTAAGTCGTGAATTCACATGTACCCAGCTACCTGTTACCTAGATCTTATCTGGATCTAGATAAGCATCACCAGAACCTTCTGGAGGTGTCCTGGAATGCTGAAACCCAATGATTCAGGGAATTTATTCTCTCCCTGTGTATGAGAAATGCCAGCTGGTCCCTCCTCATCTATTATCTGTGAAACTTCATTTGGGTTTACATATTAATACAAGTTGTTAAATTGACTGGTAAGGTTTAGCTATTTGTTCTGTTTCACCAGAACAGGGGCTAAGGAGCAGATCTCTAAGAGCCAGAGAGAGATAGGAGAGGAGCCAAAGGTAGCACTGCCCCAAGCTGGGAGTTCAGGCTTTGGAGAACGGGATCAGATGCTATCTGGGGAATCTTGGTTCTTGATACCTCTGTTTGTGTCAGGAGGGACTTTTAAATTGGGAGTTGCTTTTGAAATTAATGCATATCTCAGATTTTGGTTAAGATTCTTATTTTATCTTAATGTTTAATCTTATTAAGAGAAAGGAGCTTTAGGGCAGAATTGCCTATCAGAAAAAATCTCAACTGCCTACCAGATAATCGGAATTTGCTCAACTTGGAAGAAAAATTTTAAATAGGGCTACACTGTTTTGATCCAACCAGTCCATTCTAAAGGAGATCAGCCCTGGTATTTCTTTGGAAGAAATGATGCTAAAGCTGAAACTCCAGTCCTTTGGCCACCTCATGCGAAGAGTTGACTCATTGGAAAAGACTCTGATGCTGGGAGGGATTGGGGGCAGGAGGAGAAGGGAACGACAGAGGATGAGATGGCTGGATGGCATCACTGACTTGATGGACATGAGTCTCAGTGAACTCCGGGAGTTGGTGATGGACAGGGAGGCCTGGCGTGCTGCGATTCATGGGGTTGCAAAGAGTCGGACACGACTGAGTGACTGATCTTATCTGACACTGTTTTGGTAATCCCACCCAAGGTTGGTACTTCTAAATGTAAGAGAAGTGCTCTTCAAATACAATTACCTTTCATCTTATAATGTTACCATTTTCCTCACTCAGGAGGCTCCCATCACCTGTATGTGTTATCACAGCTGTGAGGGGTTACATCTTGCCTTCTTGCTCTTGTTAAACTCAGAAAACATGATGAGGCCAGGCCAGGGGGATGGTAGTCTGGGTTGCTTGATGCCCCTGTATATTAATCTTTTGCCACCTAACTTAACAACTGCACTTGACACCTTGGAACAACAAAAGTTTGTTGTCTCCTGAATTCTGTTGGTCAGGGGTCAGGAGCAGCTGAGCTAGTGGCTATGGCACAGCATTTCTTCTGGGTTTAGAGTCAAGAGGTCAGCAGGCTGCAATTATCTGAAGGCTTAACCAGGGCTGGAAAGTCAGCTCCCAGTGTCACTCGCTCACATGGTTGTTGGCAGGAGAATTCAGTTCTCCCACGCAAGGGCTTCTCCACAGGGCCACTCAAGTGTGCTCATGACCTCTGGCTTTCCCCACAGTGAGTAATTTAAGAGAGAGCTGGGAGCAAGCCATAATGCCTGTGACCTGTTCTCAGAAGTCACCATCATCCATCATACTCTATTCATTAGAAGCGAGTCACTAAGTATAGCTCACAGTCATGGAGAGGGAATTAAGCTCTACCTCCTGAAGGGAGGAGTATCAAAAAATTTGTGGACACGTTTGAAAACCAGCACACCATCTGAAGTTAAAGCCTCAGGGTAATCGTAGGCCGGGGGCTGAAGACTCATAGTTATTTCTTTGATTGAAGAAGTTTTGCAATCCTTGGAGCTCCAGAGACTGAAGGCAGAAGAGGAGAGCATCCAGGAACTATAATCCTGTTTCTTAACCCAAGTGCTATTGACTTTCAAAGGAATATTTAGAAACTGTTATTGGAAGCTATCAAAACAGGGATGCTAGAATAAATGATGTTTAAAGTTCCATCCAACTCAATGGCTTGGGTTTGATGATGACAACTCCCTCGTTCCCTATGAAGCTTGAAACACTAGATAATTGACCATGCATTTCAATGTAAATTTGCAGGATCCATGTTGTGAAAATCAGCTACAACTTGTTCAGGGTTAATAAAGCTATGGTTTTTCCATATGGTTTCCACATCATGTATGGATGTGAGAGTTGGACCATAAAGAAAGCTGAGCACTGAAGAATTGATGTTTTTGAACTGTGGTGTTGGAGAAGACTCTTGAGAGTCCCTTGGACTGCAAGGAGATCCAACCAGTCCATCCTAAAAGAAATCAGTCCTGAATATTCATTGGAAGGACTGATGCTGAAACTGAAACTCCAATACTTTGGCCACCTGATGCGAAGAACTGACTCATTGAAAGAGACCCTCATGCTGGGAAAGATTGAAGACAGGAGAAGTAGGGGATGACAGAGGATGAGATGGTTGGATGGCATCACTGACTCGATGGACATGAATTTCAGTAAGCTCCAGGAGTTGGTGATGGACAGGGAAGCCTGGGGTGCTACAGTCCATGGGGTCCCAAAGAGTCAGACACGACTGAGTGTCTGAACCGAACTGAATAAACTGCTGAAGTGGAGCTAAGAAACTGGAGCACTAGCCAGAGTCAGAGCAGGAGGCCCAACCTGATTAAAGACTGTGCTTTGTTCTCTCTCTAGAGGTAAAAATATTACCCTGTGGACTTTGGGCAGAGATTGCTAACCAAAACCATGGACTAGATATAACCTGCAGACTTGTTTTGCCTGCAAAATGTGTTTTATAAAATTGTTGATTTAATTTCCACCATTTACAAATTGGAAGATTTCACATGAAAATTCAGGTTTGGGGCTCCCCTTGAAAAATGAGAGCTGAGTAGCAGCCTCCATCTCTGATGAGGCATGGCCCCTCACACATCCAGTCCTCATCCTGCTTATCTTCTCGTACCCTGTCTGCTTTGTTCATTTACCTCCCCTGCCTCACTCTGTTGGCACGTGAGTTTGCAACAGGAATCTTCTAATTTCAGAGATGCTGATGTGCGTATTTACACCCACAAATGGTCAAAGGACCTTCTAAGATCTTTGTTTGATAGTTGTGAAGGCCAGACTGGAAACAGAGGCTTCTTGTTACTGGTCCCCAGACAGAGCTGCTGCAGTTCCCTCTGCATCTCCAGGCCCTTCTCAACTTTTGAGTTACCCTCCCCCATTGACTGAGCGTTCCAGGCTAAAACACCTCGGACTGGGTCAGGTTAGGCTACATATAGGTCTGAAAAATGCATGGTCCTCAAACCAGGGTATGTGTACCTCAGGGCATGTGAAGTCTTTCCCAGGAGTCTATGCTCATAGATAGTTTTAAGGAAACTCATTTCTAGATCCTCTATGCATACTGGACTCCTTCCTGAGATTGTCCTGCTGAGAATGAGCCTATGTTTATAATAGTCCTCTCCACATTATTTTAAAAAAGATATAGGTCTCACGCATACCAATTCTTAATATAAGACATTGTCCTTAATATGACACAAAAACCGTAGGTGTGGCAAAGAGGAAGGTTCCTTTAATGATTAATCATAAATCCATTATGCTTTGGGCTTTCCCTTCTTATACACATTCAAAGTGATAGATTAGAAAACAGAAATGAGGTGTTTGGATTCACGGGATTTCAGAATTCAGATAATTGGTAAAATGCAGTGATGGAAATAATGACAATTTTTATTTAATGCTTTCTCCTCCTGATTCTTGTCAAAAAATGCCTCACCCTTAAGGGAGAGTCCTAAGAGGCGGAAGCAAAGAGAAAATCAATAGGAAACACTGAATACCCAAAATGGCTTGTTCATGTGATTTTAAGCACTTTTTCCCCACTGGTCTCCATACTTATCCCTAGGATATTTCTTACCTGGGAAGAAAGTACCTAGAACAGCAACAGCAGTATAAGTTTGCATTGCTGATTATTTTAAATGTAATCAGGATGCCTTTTGAAAATACTCAATTTTTACAAGATAAAAATGAGTAAAATTCAAGGATTAAAAAATTTTCATATGGTCTCTTTCAGACTTGATGTGCATTAGTTAATAAAACTGTCAAAACCTGTGGTATCAAACCATAGCATAAAATACTTGTTTCAATTATAGTCAAGTCAATTCTCATCATATCCTATCTTATAAAATGTTTAATATGTTTTTCATAACATCATCAAAAATATTAGTGTGCTGCTAGACTGATTAGAAGCCTAAAACCCTTCTATTATTTGTGGCGCTTCCCATTTTTTCACAAGTTCTTATTTATCCTCCAAAGTCAGTCAGCAGCATTCAATAGCCTCATTCAGTTTTACTAGAGACATGTCATGCCTTTCATCATTCTTACTTGACTGAAGAAAGTGTAAGGATAATTTTGTTTTTATAACTTATTTAAACATGGAATAATTAATTATATTAGGTTCATATCATTTTAATTATGATTGGTTTCAGTGGTCAGTTTCACAATGTAGACTTTTAATGCTCATTCATTTTTTATAATAATCCTCAACATAACTATCTGAATTGAAAAATGAATTCAAAGTTTTGTTCTACAGAGAATGTATCTGATTTGACTAATAGGTTTGACAGTGAAGACTGGCTCTGCCAATGATGTTTGTGATGGACAAGTTCTGTTAATGGGCTAAATCTGCAACTCTAAGGTAATGATAATATGGTTAAGGCAAGAAATATGATAAAAATATTTTATCAAAAAGCATTGTTTTGGCAAAAGTGTAATGAAATTAATATCTATCTATTATTCCTTTCATTTCTGAAGACATGGGATTTTAAGAGGTGGGTTTAGGTGAAAGTATTACAACATAATTAACAATCATTTGATAAATCATTTGATAAATCATTTGATAAATTAGCAAAGATCTTTCTTCCCAGAAATTGAGAAAGTGAATTAGATTTTAATGATGAGAACAAATCCCTTTGCAAGTCAGGGTGCTTTCCAATTTGTTGCTTATTTAAAAAAATGTAGAAACACCTAATCAAGTTGTCAGGTGAAAGAAGATTAAAAATATGTTTTGATAGTAGATCATCATATGAATTTTGGCATATAACATGGAAGGAGTTCAAAGAGTTATATTACATTACTATCATAAAACATTTTCAGTTCCTACAGTTTATAGCTTAAAAACATACAATAGAAATAGAATTGATGAGAACCTGTGTCTCATTTTAGCATTAATATTCATCTACAGATGCTTGAACTAATTGAAAAAATTTATCATCTTATTAAGGTGTATTTTCATTCTAATTTAAACTTTTGTGTTTAATAATAAATATAATATATTAATATAGTTTTAGTTAGTAGTGAATTGCTAATAATGCTAATTCATACAACCAGCTTGTTTTAATGCTTACAGTTTTATGATCACAGAACATAAAAGTTTTTAAATTTAGATACATTTTTTACTGCAGATAAATGTGATAGGGTAATCAATAAAGTCTTATAAAAATATTATTAATTACAACTCTTGGAACTGGAATAAAAATTTAAGTTCATGAAAAAAACATCAAATTTTTGCAAGTTAAAAAATTGTTTTTAAAAATGAAATTATGGCTTATCAGTTGCCACGGTGTTTAGACTTGATTGCATACATTCATGAAAGAAATTCAACTTTTATGTTAGAAATGTTTCAAATTATAACCTTTGAAAGTATTTAAACTTAGGATGAAAAACTTTACTGTTAACTTAGAAATTGCATGATGGAAATACTCTATTAAGATTCTCTTTTCCAAATTTTTAATGTTAATTTTTTTGCATTTGGCCACCCTGCACAGCATGTGGGATGGTTCCCTGACCAGGGATTGAACTCAGGCCTCCCCAGCGAAAGCACCAGTTCCTAACAAGTAGGCCACCAGGGAACTCCCAAGAGTCTCTCTTTTTTTAGAACAAAAATATTTTAATATCTCTGAACTAGATAACCACCTCTATCCTGGGCTTTGAGGAACTCACTTTTGGCCAGAAGTACTTCTCCCCCAGCCACAATGCCTGAATTCTCCCTTTATTCTGCACGGAGAAGCTTTGACGTTTGCTGGCCATGAACTTAGTGCGCTTCAGGGAACAAGGCTCCCAGGGAACATGGGGAAAGGAAAGAAAAACGGAGACTACCTGGTTCCCCAAGCCCCTGACTGCAAAGGGAAATAGGAGGAAGGTCTCAGGGATGGGTCTACCTGGGCTGCAAATTCATTAAGTCGGTAATTATTCTTAGAGCCTTTACTTCTTTCATTTGATTTTCAAGGTCAAATCTCTTTAGTGATAATCCTTTTCTTCCAGAGTCTTTTAAACACTCCGGTATATCTCTGTCCAGCCGCGTCAGTGGTCACAGGAGAGGGGGACCCGGATCGGTGAGAAGTGGGATTGTACAGCAGGCTTCTAACCCTCGAGTCTTTGGGACCCCAGCAGCCCTGGAGAAAAGCCCTTAGAACATTAGAGTAGAAAATAGGGTCTTTTTTTGTTTTATCATGAATGTGTCCATTAGGCTTACCTCTGAGCATAGCTACATAGAGGCAATACGCAATTAATCTATTCCCTCTCACAGCACACAGTGCCATTAATAGACAGCTTAGCTATTTCACTGAGAGACCCATGTGGCTATGTGAACGCCTCATGGAATAGAGCGTTTTAAGAATGCATTAATTTGTGATTCCTTCAAGTTGGGCAGCTTTAATTACTAGTTGGAACCTTTTTGAGCCCAACACTTTTACTTTCCACCCACCCTTTGGTCCTAGCTGAGTTCTCAGCACTACAGAAACTAAGTGGGCTCTTTGCTTCCACACAACAGCCTTTCATGTCCTGTTCCTCTGCCTTTCACTCTTCCAGGCAGAACTGCCTCCATTCCTTTAGCCAGTTTCCTCGGGATCTGTTTTCTGGAGCTTTCACCACCCCTATTGCCCTCTTAGAAGAACCCTTGTTTGTGGCTGATCCTGGTAGCCGCGGTGTGGGAAGGTTCAAGGGCGGAAGCTTCCGTCAGGAGCACACTGTGTGCGTGCTGGCCATCAGGGCGGCCTGTGACGTGGCTCAGCCGAGGCACTGGGGGCCCCGCTGCTGGCCCGGTAGCTGCTGCAGGGGCCCCATGTGCCCTGCGCCCAAGTCTGCTTAGGCTCCTCACCAGTGCCTTTCTCGGGGCCACGAGAAGACAAGAGACAATCACGTCTTTTCTCAGAGGCCGTAGACCTCCTCCCAATCCCTCCTCTCCCTGGGCTGTTTGTGCCTAAGATTCTGGATATCTGGGAGAGGGGAGCAAGCAAGGGTACTTCCTCAGGCCTCTGCGGAAACCACCTCCCCAGCTCACTCCTCCAAATCCCAAAGCCATCTTCCGAAAAACAAGTGTTCCCTGCAGAGCTGAGGGGCACCGCTTTCTTGGAGAGAAGGGTAACTGGTATGCTCTAATTTGTCATTAACAGCTAGGATCTGCTTTGTCAGATGTGATAATGAGAGCGCATTTGATGTGCGTTCTTGTGGAGGAGGACTAGCTCCGAGGGACATTTAAAAAGTGTGGTAGCAGCTCCTGGGAAGAGTGTGAAAAATAGCCGCTTGCTCATTGTCTGTGTAGGACTCTTGAGTGACTGTCACTTATATCTCTTCACATGTGGCTCCGTGGCAATGATGCGATGCGAGGTCAGAGTCATTAGCTCGGCTCAGGGACAATTAGTCGCCCACAATGAAATAGCTTGTCTGAGATGGCAGAGCCTCTTCCTTAATCTTTGTATTTCCTACATGCTCATAAGTGGCTGTTGGGAATGTAACACAGTGTTAAATATAGAACCTGCATGCTACTCCTCAATCCTACACCTAGGTGTATAGCCAAAGAACTGAAAATATGTGTACACAGAACAAATGTACATGGCAGCATTATTCATGTTCACCAAAAAGTGGAAATGACTTAAATGTCCATAAGTTGATGACTAGCCAAGCAAAATGTGATATATCCATACAGTTTAGTATTGTACAGCAATAAAAAAGCAATGAAACACTGATACCTCTACAATGTGGATGAACCTTGAACACCTTATACCCAAATCAGTCCCATAAAGTTATATATTATATGATTTTATTTATATTAAATATCCCAAATAGGCAAATGCAGAAAAATAGAAAGTAGATTAGAAGTTGCCAGGGGCGAGGAAGGAGAGAATGGAAAGTGATTGCTAATAAATATGGGTGATTACCATGTTCTGGAATTATATAAAGTGTCATGGTTATACAATCTTCTGAATATACTTAAAACTACTAAATTGTACATCTTAAAAGGATAAGTTTTATGATATATTACTTATATCTCAGTTTTACAAAATACGATAGTAAAAAACCAAGCTATCCAAATAGAAAATGGCAAAAGGCATGAAAAGAATTTCAACATAGAGAATATACAGATGGCAAATAAGATTTGAAGATTATTCAACATCATTAGCCACTAGAGAAATGCAAATGAAAACCACAATGGGATACCACTATACAGCTATCGGAATAACTAAAATAAGAATGGTACCAACACCAAATGCTGGTGGGGTGAGGCAAAACCTCAGCACTCTTACATTGCTGGAGGGGGAAAAGGTTCAGTCCTTGGGGAAAAGCTTCTCAGTTTCCTAAAAAATTAAACATGCAACTAACGTATGACCCAGCAACTGCACATCTCTTGAGAAATGCAGAGCTCTGTTCATGTAAACACACCTAAGCCTGAATGTTTACGGCAGCTTGATTCATCATTCCCTCAAAGTGATAGCAACCCAGATGCCGTTCAAAGGGCTGGCTAAACAGACTGTGTATACCCATATCATGGAATACTACTCTTGGAATAAAAAGAAATGAATTATTGATAAATGCAACAACCTGGATGAATCTCCAGAGAATTAGGCTGAGTGAAAAAAAGCCAATCCTAAAAACTTACGTACCGTATGATTCTATTTATATAACTTCTTTGAAATGGCAAAAAGTGGACAAATAGATAACAGATAAGGGGCTAAAAAGAGGCCGTGGGAATGATCAAGTGATTAAAAGCATGACATGAAGGATCCTTATAGTGATGGAAACCTTCTGCATTTTAACTGTCTCAACATCAGCATTCTGATCGTGATACTGTGCTACAGTTTTGCAAGATATTATCACTGGGAAAACTGGGTAAAGAGTACATAAAATCCCTCTGCATTAGTTCTTACAACTGCATGTGAGAGTACAATGATCTCAAAATAAAAAGTTTAATTTAAAAAGTATAGGAATAAAGAAGATTGAATGGCTGCAAAATATTCAGTTATGGTGAACTTTCTTATCAATTACCTTATTTTTCACACTCTGAATAATGCTGTGATGAACCTCTTTGCCCCCAAAAATATATATGGTCATGTTTCCTTATTATATTTTGCCAAACTGCTTTCTCAAAAGCTGGTATCAAGTACACTCTTATCAACAGGGTAGACACAGGTGCCTGTCCTAGGGTATACTCACCAGATTTGCAGTATTTGCCTGGTTTCCTACCAACTCATTTTGTAAGAGTAAAATAGTACTTCATTGCCTCTACTGGCTTTTTTTTCACATTAGGGAGGATGAACATTTTTAAATGTTTATAAATCATTTGTATTATTTTATGATTAGTCTACTCATCAAGAATCAAGGGATTCCTCTAACTCTTCATGCATGAAGCAATGGGCACAGGAAACATGAGCTGGTTAAAAATTGATTGTAAATTTTTAAAACATGGAGTAAAAGTAACAGATTTGGGTGTTAGGGGAATTCTGAGGTGAAATGTAAATTCCGAGAGTTAGTGATGGACAGGGAGGCCTGGTGTGCTGCAGTCCATGGGGTTGCAAAGAATCAGACACGACTGAGCGACTGAACTGATAACCAAGAAATGGGGAGAATGAGCACACATAACCAGGCAAGGTCAGAGATGGGGACCATACATGATTTAAGCCTGGGAGAAGTCAGGAAGTGATGTCTGTACAGATAGAGGCATTACAGCAGGAACTTCCTAAATCAAGGGCTAGTTGTAGTCTTTCTCAGAGGAGAGAAGGGGCCCAGGGGTGGGTAAATATACAAAAATCATGCAAGAATCAAATGGCTTAGAAATACAAATGGCAGAAAGCGAGAGAAGTAGCCCAGGGCACTACTTTAATCCCAGAAACAAGGTCCTATTGTATCTTTTAAAACAAGTAGAGAATGAGGGTTGTTTGAGGGTGTGTGTGACTACCCCTGCAAAGTGGGGAACGGGGGATGTCAGACTGGTGGACGTTTGGTTCACCTGAGAGAAACATGAAGGCAGGAAATCACACTGCTTGTAACAGGAATAAAGGTGCAGCAAAAGAACACTGCACCATTTGTCTTAAAAAGGAGAGTTAGACGTGAAGAAAAAGTGATTTCTCCAGACCAGCCTTCTCGGTCTGTAAAACTGCAAGGCTAGAGAACCCTTCTGTGACCACCCGTGGATAATCACATCTCAGTTACACCTACAAGAAAAGAAAAGGGGCCCATATTACAGAATCTGTGTGCTGGAGAGAAGGACAGAGACCTCTGTATATCTAATCTTCCACCCTCAGCAGGAATCTCCTCTGAAACCTTAGATAAACCTCTGATAAGTCCACAGACAGTTTCATCTTGAATACTGACCTTGACAGGAATTTATTTCAGCAAAAGATAGCTTCATCTATTTTTGTAATACTACAATTGCCAGAAAATTCTTTTTCTGAATTGATTATTTTCTTATTTCTCATTCTTACCCGTAAACTCTAGTTCTCTCTCTGTAATTACACAGAACAATGACAATCATAGTTTATATTTAATATATATATGTTTATATTTAATGAGTGCTGCCTGTTTGACACTGTGTATATTATATGCATTATTGCCTTTAGTTCCCACAGCAACCTTAAAAATAGGTAGTTTTTTTTTTTTTTTTTTCAATTATCCCTGCCTTATAGATGAAGAAATGGAAGGCAGAGAGATTATGTAAAATTCCCAAGTTGGTGAATGGGGACAGCCAATGTTTGAGCCCAGGCTTTTTTTAGTTTCTGCTAAGCTGCCTCACGGGTCTGAGCCCATGCCTCCATAAGAGCCCTGCCAGTGTTGGAAGCCAGCTCCTCCATAAGAAGCACAGACTTCTGCCACTAGAATATTGTTGACTCTGCCTCTAGAAACTTTTCCTTGAAAAGTATGGTCAGATGACATAAAAGGATAGATTGTATGAACTGTTTTGTGCTTATTTACTGATAGATGTTTGCTTATTAGACGTCTGATAGACATGTGGAAGGATTTGTTTGGAGACCTGCTTTCATTATGACTTAGCAGTGACTTTGTAGGGAGACAACTAATCTCACCCATTTCTATTATCTGCTAAAACATCTGCATTATCTACAAAAACAAACCAAAAAGAACCTCAGTGAATGATCAAACAGCTCAGGACAGCCAGCAACAAGTGGTTCTAGAGATAGGTTTACAAGAGTGAGGAGGACACACCAAGGGACCTGACCCGCGTGGAGTGGAGGGAAGTGATGGGCTCCCTCTCTGAACACGGACCTCTCTGCTCAGTCCCAAGACTGCAGCTGCTCTCAGCACACTCAGCGTCCTGAGGCCAGTGGAGCTTCAAGGACTCAGCCTCCAGCCCTCATCATTTGCACACTTGCTGCTGGGCCATCCCAACTTTGGACAAGCGGATGTGAGATTTTGGTTCACTCAAGGCTAGCTTGTCTATGTATAAAAGACTATTCAGGTGTTGATTTTGTTTTCAAAGATTGATATTCACTTTATTAAAGTCACTACTTTTTAATAACCTCATTCTTCCTCAGGTTCTAGATTCAGTTTATAAATCCTGTTATTCAAGTTGTGCCTAGCAGTTTTAGCAGTTACTCTAATGGCCTTTGAACAATATTTGATCCATTTAAAACTAGTTAATTAAATACTTTCACGTATTTTACATTGCATATATAAATTTAATATATTTTATTTCCATTTAATTTGATTGCCTGATTGGCAGACTTTCCAAGTACTGAGTATTTCATATAAATCTAATAAATTGAGTTTATAAATATCATGAACCGTGAGTTAAATGTTGAAATATTGTATTATATAGTTAGTAAGAATTCCACTGCAAACCAGACATCTGAATCGATTACTTCAGACAATTTACATTGAAGTTACAAAGCTGTCAGTCAAATGCAATTCCCAAACATAAGTATGTAAAATGTTGTATTTTAACTTTTCTTGATGCAAAAATATTAGTATTATTGGGTTTTAATTTTCTATGATATTTCTCTACTCAGTTTTCAATTCTGAGACTGTAAGATGGTTACCTTTTAAGGAGGGCAAGTACCATCCTAGTTAACTAATAACTAGAGTGTTTAATCAGGACCTTGATGAGATGCAGTACACCTTTTTAATACTTGATTCCATAACTTTAAGAGTGGCGTGCCATGTATCTACATTTTGGATTCAAGGCACACACATTATGTCTTTTTCCCTGAGTCTGCTCATAGAAATCTGTTAACTCCCCATTCATGTGCCAAATTGACCACATGATTGATTCTCTGTCTCCCAACGTCTATCTATACATAATCATCTTCCTGCCCAGGCTGAAAGACCTCTGACCAGGCCAGATCCCTGCATTATTTTTCATTGACTTTCTAAAATTACAAATAATAAAATGAATTTTGGAGGTCTCTCCTGTGACTTGAAGTTGTAGGTGATGTGAAAATTTCACTGACAATCTTATTTTAACCTAATCTTAGGTTTTTATCTTGTCAAACTTAGGCTGAAATCATTTGGGATGCTAACTCTGCCATCTTGTCCAGTTTCATGTTATCCTCGAATGTGATCAACTTCTCATTCTTATCTGAGATATTGATGAGAGTGTTGACTGGAATGGAGCATGCATGGAACCTTGGGACATCTCTCTTCAGGTTGCCTTTGGTCTGTTAGTCAGCTTCCTTCAGAGATGTCATCCCTGTCTGCTCATGGGCGTCATCTGGGGAGCTTACCAAAACCTGACCTCTGGAATCCACTCCAGGATCTAAAGGGCCGTGGCACAGGCATCTCAGACCTTTAACAGCTTCCTAGGCTGCTCTTAAGCAACTGTTTCAGCACTAGTCTAAGGATTAGCTTTTGCCACTGCTGCTTCTGTTTCCCTGACTTGATTATGAGGACAGAACTTGGACTTTGTCAAGTGCCTTGCTTAAGTCTGGCCTCACTAGGTCTAAAGCACCCCCATCTACCTGTAGGGTAATCATAGCCGTAAAAGGAAACCGTATCTTGGCATGACTTTTCCTTATGACACAGACTGGCTTTAAATGTTTGCCTCCTGCTTCATCAGGTACTCAGAAAAATCCCCTGAGAAAGACGTTAAATGGACTAGTCTTCAGCATTTACCATAGTCTCCCTTCTAAGCACTTAGGTCCTTCCCTCCCTCTGCATTGCCCCTCCCCCACTGAATCCCCCAGCTCTGTCCTTGGTCTCCGAGGTTAGTTTCTCAATAATTATCTGTGATGAATCACTGACCTTATCGTCAGCTTTCTTTTATCCACGAATATAAATTTTCCAGGTCTGAAAAAACAAGCATAAACAAAATAGGTATATATTTTTAAAAATAAAACCATACCAAAATGAATTCCAGCATCAAGATGTGAAAAATAGGCTCTGGATCAATGACTCTAGTTGTCTTGAATACTTAAAAATAACTTGTCCACTTTTTATCTGAATTGTACTCTGGCAAAATGATCTTTCTGTATTTAGGGTTGTTAATAACTTTGCTGCTTCTACCATTCTCTTTGTGTTCTTATTTTCTGGTATTCCCAAAAGCCTGACCCTTTCCCCCAGCTGCTACCTACCCCTCTCCACACCCAAGCCCTGCCCTGCCTCTGTCTACACTCACTATCCATTCTTTCTGGTTTAGAATAATACTTATAATAGAAATGCATTTTTTCTTACGGAAAACACTGTCATAGAACATGATCTCCTTTCCAAATCCCCAGTTTGTACGGGCATCTGTCTGAGATGTGTGACTCTAAATCTCCCTGGCTAACCACCTATCTTGAAAATCTCTTCTTCCAACTGGGAAAGATATTTGCTAACATGCCTATGATAACCTCTTCATGGAGGGCTTTTTCTTGGTCCCTTTCCTGGCTACAGTAGAACATCCTCCTGACTCAGGGCTCCATTCTCCCTTCGTCCCCTTTCTTCTCAACCTCCCTCACTTCACTCCAATTTCTGCTTTATCCAAAAGCTCAGATTTCTTTATTTTCTCTCACAAAAGGCTTTAATGGCCCAATCGGTAAGAGACTTGACTCTTGCTGATTAAACGTGAGCGCAAATCTTCAACTACAAAAAAACTATCTTTACTTTCCCAATAAGGCAGTTTTCATTCTCAGAAACACAATTACTTGATCCACTCACTGAGATGAACAGGGCACATTTGTGTTCCATCTATTCACATCCTGAATTTTATGTCAGCTCGCCTTTATAGGTGAGTATGCAGATAGGTGGTAAGAAGGTGAGTGGGCATGGTGGGGAGGTGCTGGGTCAGGGGAAGGAGAGGATGTGGGCAGGAGTGGGAGGCTGGGGATTGGAAAGTAGGAGTACAGGTGGTACTCTGCAAGCTTGAGCCTTCCTAGAGCTGGGAAGATACCTGCAGCAGTCCAAACCTCTTAAAATTCTCTTGTCCATTATCCCTTAAAACCCACCACCTGAATTCCTGCCTTCATTCTTTTTTCCTTTGTGTTGGCAAGGACGCACACTGATTTTCCTTAGTACACTGACTGCTTATAAGTGTTTGATTCCAGAGAGAAGCAGGTGATTCTAAGTAGAAATAAATAGCACCAAGTTTTGTAAATTCGTAACTCTTATTATGACACTAAGCAAAGAATTTTGCAAGGTAAATTTTAGCCTCATCATAGCAGAAGACATCGTATGCAGAGAAGATTGCCAATAATGGAAATGAGACTCAGAAAATATAATAGCAGTGTTTTTGAATATTATGGAGTTCAATGGAAATTTTGAATAAACAGATAATTGGATTTATTATTCTGTAATAGAGGAATCATGGTACTAGACAGAGTATAAAGGTGTCATCTTGTGGTTCTCATTCCAGGGTTAACAGCGGCAGTATTGTTGACGAAAGTAAATGGAATTATGTTCATTTAAAAAGCATCTCAAAAAACTGTCAATTAGAAAACCTTTGTTAAGCATTATTGAATGTATTTCCTTGGTCTCCTGTAAGATCTCATTTTTAGCAACTTTAAAGAAGAGAATGAGGTTGGTACTCACCATCTACCACCCACCCACACACACAAGCCACCCAGTTTCAAGACACCTGGAACCACCCATAAGGCCTCATATTAAGTTCAGGGAGGTTGTTTTTTTTTTTAATTTTAGAATTTTTGCATATATTTGCATGTTGACTTTTAAACATATGGAATCATACATACAAAAATAAGTTTGATAGCATCCTGCTGTTTTGGTGGCCAAACTCGATTCAAAGAATTATCACGTGTAAAGAATTCTAAATTGATTAGATCCTGGAGTATAGGAGAAAAGAAATATATAGAGACACGGAGATTTAAGGAAACAAATGGGCTATATGAAAAGAAATTTACACCATGAATGGTCTAATTAACTCTACTTAAAAATATTCCTTTGTTAATATTGCCTGTAAGCTTGTATCCAATTCAATAACAAAAAGGTGGGTTTTTTCCTCACTCCTCAACCTGGGAATTCTGGGAGATTTCCTTAAGCTTATTGTCACACTGCAGAAGCACCCGAAAGAGTCAGATGTAGACAACTGTGGAATCGTGACATCCTAATATCACTGAGAAACATTTTTATGTGACTGCTGGCATTTTGTGGAAAAGAAAGTAAGTGTAAAGCAGTTAGTTTCTAAAACAATAATTATGGGGCAGGATTTCCTTAGCTTTCAGTTTCCTCTGAAAGAAGAATGTCTTATGTTTTGGTCTCTTACCATATGCCCATTATTGACCTCCCTTGTTTCCAGAAGTCACATAATATCTGTTGCTGTATTTTCAGAACAGGTTTCTCTCCTTTCTTCCAATCATCAAAGCAAAACATAACTGTAAAATCAAGTTCAAATGTTCAGAGAGGGTGAAAATGTTCCAAAATCACATAGGCAAGTAATAACCTATCTTCCAGATCCTTCTGTTTGCATATATAACCTATTACATACATATAATTTGTTTGAAAAAGCCAAATTGTTTTATATGTACTGCATAAAACTTGCTTTTTTTAAAAAACTTAACACATTGTGAATGTTTTCCATGCTTGTTTATGCATCTCCCTCTTGTTTTGAATGTCTGCTTAATATTCTGTGTTTTTATATATCATAAATTTATATGATATATCATATTTTTATATATGATATAAAATAATTTTATATTATTTCATATCATAATTTAACTACCATATTGATAGACTTTTAAGTTGTTTCCAATTATTCATTACCATAGATATTTCCATAATAATCATACTTAGGTAAATTATCTTTGTGCCTGTATGTGGACATTGCAGTGAAGAAGAGAAGTTAGACTGTTTCAAGAAATGAAATTGTCAGGAGTAATACATATAATAGAATATTACTCAGGCATAAAAAAAAGAATGAAATCTTGCCTTTTGTGACAACATGGATGGGTCTAGAAGGAATTATGCTAAGTGAAATAAGTCAGACAGAGAAAGATAAATACTGTATGATTTCACTCATATGTGGAATATAAACCAACAAGCATATTAAATAGAAACAGACTCACAGATACAGAGAACAAGCTAGTGATTGCCAGACAGGAGGGGGTTGTGGATTGTATATAACAGGTAAAGGGGATTAAAACATACAAACTTCCAGTAATGACATGGAGGTGGTAATGTACAGCACAGGGACTATAGTCGATAAAGATGGAATAAATTTGTATGGTGATAGTTGTTTACTAAACCTATCATGGTGATCAGATTATAATGTATATAAATGTTGGGTCACTATATTGTACACCTGGAACTAATGTAATATCTTATATTGACAGTACTTCAATACAAAAAGAAAAAGAAAAAAATAATCTTTTGTGACATGTGAAAATAATATGAAATTCAAATACCAGCCTCCAAAAACAAAGTTTTACCTGAATTTTAAATAAAAGCTATTACCCTGCCCTAAGGATACAGTCTTAGATGAACCCTGAATTATAGATACTCAAACACAATATTATAAGGTTATAGAAATGAAAAAGATAGATTCTCTTTTAGGGAAATCTCCAGAACCTGTGAATATGTTACTTGACATGGTATAAAGGACTTTGAAGACATGATTAAAGATCTTGAGATGAGGTTTCCAGGACTATTCATATGAACCCAGAATAATCATAGAATTCTTATAAAAGGCAGACCAGAGGGACAGTGAGGAGTGGTGTGATGGCAGAAGCAGAGAGAGATTTAAAGATACACGCCTGCTGCCTTTGAAGATGGAAACAGTGTGGGTGGCTTCCAGAAGCTTGGGAAAGCCAAGGAAACTGCCTCTAGAACTTGCAGAAGGAACACAGACCTGCCAATCGTTTAATGGTAGCCCAATGAAAGCCATTTCAGACTTCTGCCTCCCAGGATTACAAAGGTATAAATTGGTGTTGTTTTAGTTTGGGGTAAAACTGGAATCAAGATTGCCGGGAGAAATATAAATAACCTCAGATGTGCAGATGACACCACCCTTATGGCAGAAAGTGTAGAGGAACTCAAAAGCCTCTTGATGAAACTGAAAGTGGAGAGTGAAAAAGTTGGCTTAAAGCTCAACATTCAGAAAATGAAGATCATGGCATCCGGTCCCATCACTTCATGGGAAATAGATGGGGAAACAGTGGAAACAGTGTCAGACTTTATTTTTCTGGGCTCCAAAATTACTACAGATGGTGACTGCAGCCATGAAATTAAAAGACGCTTACTCCTTGGAAGGAAAGTTATGACCAACCTAGATAGCATATTCAAAAGCAGAGACATTACTTTGCCAACAAAAGTTCATCTAGTCAAGGCTATGGTTTTTCCTGTGGTCATGTATGGATGTGAGAGTTGGACTGTGAAGAAGGCTGAGTGCTAAAGAATTGATGCTTTTGAACTGTGGTGTTGGAGAAGACTCTTGGGCATCCCTTGGACTGCAAGGAGATCCAACCAGTCCATTCTGAAGGAGATCAGCCCTGGGATTTCTTTGGAAGGAATGATGCTAAAGCTGAAACTCCAGTACTTTGTCCACCTCATGCGAAGAGTTGACTCATTGGAAAAGACTCTGATGCTGGGAGGGATTGGGGGCAGGAGGAGAAGGAGACAACAGAGGATGAGATGGCTGGATGGCATCACTGACGCAATGGACGTGAGTCTGAGTGAACTCTGGGAGTTGGTGATGGACAGGGAGGCCTGGCGTGCTGGGATTCATGGGGTCGCAAAGAGTCGGACGTGACTGAGCGACTGATCTGATCTGAATTTGTCACCACGGCACTAGAATGCAGACAATTAGGGACAGTTAAATGGAAGATAGTATTTCAACTGACTTTGATATATAGCTAGGATTCTGATAGAAATGAGAAATGGAATTCTCAGCAAGAGAGCAGCATGGGCAAAAGGCACAGAGGTGAGAAAGTATCAGGTATGTCTGATAGATATTAAAAAGCATGGGCACCAGTAAGGAAGGAGAGCCTGGGAGACACAAAACAATACCTGACCTTACACGCTCTGTGAGCAGGGAGTGCTTACATGACCTCAGAGAGGAGGCGGAGGGGATCCTCTGTGGCAAGGCCTTGGAAAAATAATATGTGTCTGGCGGCTCAACTAGAGTTAAGTGAAGGGTGGGAGGGACGCTCTACCAAGGGGAATGGGATAGCAAAGAGCAAGAACCCATCACTGACAAGAAGGGGCAGGGTAAGGAGCTGCTGGGTGGAGAGGAAGCAGGGAGGTTCAGGGCATGCTAAAGGATGCCTCTAATAACAAGCCAAGGGTTGTGACCTTCTGCAGGGAAACACTGAAGGGATTTGAGGAGGCTAGTAATAGGAGCTGTAATTTGTATCCCTTTGTTCCCTATAGAATGAGCATGCAAAGCCACGTCATGTTCTTTAGCTGCTCTAGGGCTGGCTGGTGAGGGAAATGGACAATTTTTGAGGCAGGGAAAGAAGAGTAGCAAGTAGCTTCAGGTGTTTTGGCTGCAAAGCTCACATCCTCAGACCTTATTTGGTGCGGCATGCAGACAGCTGACTTGTGTAGTATGGAGGCTTGAGTGGCCTGTGGGATGGGTGGGACATTGGAGTAACCCTTGTGAGCCACTTGGTATAGTATCAAGAACCCTGAGCTAGAAATCAGGGAACCTGATTATGCTGCTAAGTTGCTGATGAGAGGCAGAGGGCACTGTTGGGCGAATGGTCTTCTCGAAGACATGGGTCCTTGCTGGAGACTGAGGGAAAGAGAGCGGAATGGGATGCCGCAGACGGATGAGGGCACTGTGCTGTGCTCGTCCATGCAGAAGTACAGCACAGTCGTATGCACGTAGCCCAAAATAAGCGACCAGCCAAATTCTAGCATATCATGAGAAAAATAACTGGGCTTCAAACAGTTGCAGAGGGTTCCCCCTGGAAATCTGCATTTTGACCAGCATTAATTTTCAGATTTCAAGGGACTTACCATACAAGTCATCATCCATTAGGCAAGAATTCCTGAATCAGCCGTAGGCTAAGTAGTCTTCCAGCTGGAGCTGTGACTAACACTGGAAATCAAAATTTCAAGGGGAATCCAGGGTCACCATTCAGAATTCGGTCTGTGTATTTGCTTGCAAATTATTGGAATATCAGGCCTCTTCCTTAGACTAGATATGGGGCAGAGGATTCAGTAATACAGAGTTCATTCAAATTCAGGCACTACAACAGGGGAGTGACTTGACACAGGAAAGTCCTTTGGACAGTGAAATATACCAGAAACACTGCCTTTCTGCCCTGGAAAATGTTGATGGTTATGTTGCACTGGAATTTTCCTGGAAGATTTAACTGAACCATTTCTTTTGGTCCTATCTAGAGTATTCTCAGAGAAGGCAATGGCACCCCACTCCAGTACTCTTGCCTGGAAAATCCCATGGACGGAGGAGGAGCCTGGCTAAGAGTTGGACATGACTGAGCGACTTCACTTTCACTTTTCACTTTCATGCATTGGAGAAGGAAATGGCAACCCACTCCAGTGTTCTTGCCTGGAGAATCCCAGGGACAGGGGAGCCTGGTGGGCTGCCGTCTATGGGGTCGCACAGAGTCAAACACGACTGAAGCGACTTAGCAGCAGCAGCAGCAGAGTATTCTTGCCTGGAGAATCCCAGGGACAGAGGAGCCTAGTGGGCTGTCGTCTACGGGGTCGCACAGAGTCGGACACGATTGAAGCAACTTAGCAGCAGCAGCAGCTTTATGCTTTGGTGAATCAAATTGGTCTCCTTAGATGTCATCTTCAATCAATGAAATTGAAGGTGAACCTGGGGCAATGCCAGGTAAGTTGTAGCATAAGAACAAGAGCAAAGGGAGATCACTCAATAGAAACAAGATCATTTTTTAATACATTTGTGATTGTTGTTATGTATCAGTGAATTGAAGAAATAAGCCTGTGCCAACCAAACTTATTACTACATAGCCATTAATTGTTCATTGCTAAAAGACAGCTTGCTTCCGACTTGAAAATCCAGAATTTGCTTTCTGCTGCCATTAAAAATAACTGCATGGGCATCCTTTATGCTTATGCCAAGAATATTTGTTCTAGAAAGTAAAATTCAGAGAACTCTGAGGAACTTTGAAGTAAATGGTAAAGCAAATAGTATGTCAACATTCTGACATGGAAAATTCTAAAAGAGATGGGAATAACAGACCACCTGACCTGCCTCTTGAGAAACCTGTATGCAGATCAGGAAGCAACAGTTAGAACTGGACATGGCACAACAGACTGGTTCCAAATAAGAAAAGGAGTATGTCAAGGCTGTATATTGTCACCCTACTTATTTAACTTATATGCAGAGTACATCATAAGAAACCCTGGGCTGGAGGAAGCACAAGCTGGAATCAAGATTGCCAGGAGAAATATCAATAATCTCAGATATACAGATGACACCACCCTTATGGCTGAAAGTGAAGAACTAAAGAGCCTCTTGATGAAAGTGAAAGAGGAGAGTGAAAAAGTTGGCTTAAAGCTCAGCATTCAGAAGACTAAAATGATGACATCTGGTCCCATCACTTCATGGCAAATAGATGGGGTAACAGTGGAAACAGTGGCTAACTTTATTTTGGGGGGCTCCAAAATCACTGTAGATGGTGATTGCAGCCATGAAATTAAGACGCTTGCTCCTTGGAAGGAAAGTTATGACCAACATAGACAGCATATTAAAAAGCAGAGACATGACTTTGCCAACAAAGGTCCGTCTAGTCAAGGCTATGGTTTTTCCAGTAGTCATGTATGGGTGCGAGAGTTGGACTATAAAGAAAGCTGAGTGCCGAAGAATTGATGCTTTTGAACTGTGGTGTTGGAGGAGACTCTTGAGAGTCCCTTGGACTGCAAGGAGATCCAACCAGTCCATTCTAAAGGAAATCAGTCCTGAATATTCATTGAAAGGACTGATGTTGAAGCTGAAACTTCAATACTTTGGCCACCTGATGCGAAGAGCTGACTCATTGGAAAAGATCCTGATGCTGGGAAAGATTGAAGGTGGGAGGAGAAGGGGACAACAGAGAATGAGATGGTTGGATGGCATTACTGACTCAATGGGCATGAGTTTGAGTAAACTCTGGGAGTTGGTATGGACAGGGAGGCCTGGCGTGCTGCAGTCCATGGGGTCGCAAAGAGTTGGACACGACTGAGTGACTAAAGTGAATTGAAATGATGTGAACATCCTGGATACTTTGTGTAATTTTCTCAGCCACTATTAACACAAGGAATGAAGCACTGGAAAGCTGCCAGAGAAATGATCAGCGATGTTGGAGTGCTTTGCCTTGAGTGTGTTTGGATGAAGTAGTGGATGTCCCAGAGGCAGTTGGGAAGTCGAGTGCAGAAAGCAGATTTCTGTGCAGCAAATCAGTCATCTCTCAGCCATGTTCTTCCTGCTGGGCCTACCAGAGGCTTCCTTCATTTTCTGATTTTAACCCTGCAGTCCTTCCCACCACACCATTCCACCAAACCCTAATTGAAGCCTCTCTATGGAAATCTTCAAGGAAGTTAGCATCGAGGAGACAGCCTAGGATTTTCAGAAAGACAGTCAGTGAAAACCAATGAGGTGTTTGCAGAGAAGAGAGAGGATCAGAATAAAGAGGAGAAAGGCTGTTACCCTGATGGTGATGTCACCTGTATCTCCTTTTATTTTTCGAGACTTCAGGGCCTACATGTTAATTGCATTTTGACATCTATATTAACCCCTGAACTGTGTTCCTCCCAAATTCATAAGTTGAAGCCCTAGACTCCAGGACCTCAGAATACAACTGTATTTGCAGATAATTTTAAAGAGGTGATTGTGAGGTTATTAGGGTTTCCTCATGGGGATTAGAGGACTGGTGTCCTACAAGAGGCTGGAGAGACACCAGGGTTGTGTGAGCACAGAGAGCTACGTGAGAAGGTCTGCAGCAGGAAGGTGGCCATCTGCAAACAAAGGAAAGAGGCCTCAGAAGAAACCAGTCCTGCTGACACCTTGACTTCAGACTTCTAGCCTCCAGACTGGGAGAAAAATGCATTTTGTTTAAGTCATGCAGTCTGTAGTATCATTTTATGGTGGTCCTAGCAAATGAAGACAGCTCCAGTGTTGGCAAACTCTCTAGCTTTTTGGGTAACTTTTCCTTTTAATTCAAACAACAATGACAGTGAAACAAACAACCCTCTCCCCACTCCAAAAAACTATATATATATATATATATATATATATATATATATATATTTATATAATGATAGTCTGAAATCCCATCCTGTGCCTTGTGGAGATCTCGTGTTCTCATATTCTCTACCCCTCACCACCCTGGTGAATTTTAAGAATTTGCTTAGAAATGATTTTTCTTTTCCATTAAATGAATTGGTCTCCCCTGTACCCTTCAGGTGGCTTTCTTGCTCTGACTGATATTCCTTGTTTACTAATCATTCATCTTTTGCTATCTCGTAACTTGTGAAGTGAAATTTGCTCAATCATGTCTGACTCTTTACGACCCTGCAGACTGTAGCCCACTGGGCTCCTCTGTCCATGGAATTCTCCAGGCAAGAATACTGGAGGGGGTAGCCTTTCTCTTCTCCAGGGGATCTTCCCAACCCGGGGATCAAACTCAGGTCTCCTGCATTGCAGGCAGATTCTTTACCATCTGAGCCCCCTTTATTTTCTTAGGCTCCAAAATGGGCATGAATAGTTCCTCCAAGTATCGGGGAGTCTGTGTCAATGTTTAACAAAGGCTGATTGAGATATTAGATATAAGAGGAGGCAATGATGATGCAAAAAAAGAGAAAATTTAAAACTGGTTCTAGACAGGATGTCTTCTGGAATCTCATCCTAGGGGCTTCCCTAGGCGGTCTTGGTCCTGAGCTCCCTATACCCTGTCATGAAGGGATCCCCTGACCTCTGTGCACATGACTAAGCTTATTCTCCTTTAGCCAGAGTGGAGACCTGTCAGTCTCACTGACAGGTGAGTGACTGTCAGCTCAGTCCCAAAGAAAAGGGAATAGTTCTTCTTTATAAAGTTGGGATCAAAGCATGATTTATTTTCTCCCTGGGTGTATGGTCGACAGAGGAAAAGCCCACCCTTTAGAGGACAGCCTCACACCCACTCCCAGGGTGTGACACCCCCACCCCCACAGCAAGGCAACTTCATGACTCTGTGCTTCATTTCCCAAAGTCTGGCACGCAGTTGTGTAACTAAAAGGAGTAGTTAGATAGGAGACAGTATGTGAGATTCATTAATTAAAAATGAATCTTAAAAAAAAACACCACAAAATGTCTGTGATGTGTAAGAGACTCCATTCCTGGGTTTAGTAGAGGGTGAAAGAATCACGCCTTAGAGTATTACTTTCCCAGAGGGTTTCTTCATGGTGGCTGAAAGTTGTGAACAAATAAGAAATGTTTCCCTGTGAAAGAAGAATATTTAGGGATAAGGAGAGACATCATTCGAAAGTATATGCTTTTCTCATCTTCTTCTTTCCCAATTATAATCTTGCAACACCTGTACCATAATGATTACAACCATAAAATAGACCTCCTGAGCTAGACTGGTAATTCCACTTCACTGTAAAAATAACAACAGCAGCATCTATAAAAGTAGTAAAGATATAAGTGAAAGTCGCTCGTCTGTGGCTAAAGAGGCCACTCTTTGCAACCCCATGGACTATACAGTCCATGGAATTCTTCAGGCCAGAATACTGGAGTGGGTAGCCGTTCCCTTCTCCAGGCGATCTTCCCAACCCAGGGATCGAACCCAGGTCTCCCGTATTGTGGGCAGTTTACCAGCTGAGCCACAAGGGAAGCCCAAGAATACTGGAGTGGGTAGCCTATCCCTTCTCCATCAGATCTTCCTGACCCAGGAATTGAACCAGGATCTCCTGGATTGCAGGTAGATTCTTTACCAACTGAGCTATGAGGGAAGCCCAGTAAAGATACAGACACCATCTATTGGGGTTTTAAAATGTGAGAGGCCTTGCCCTATTGCTTTACAAAAATTATCTTGATTGGTCTTCATCACAATTTATTCTGAAGTAGACTTCCCTGGTGGCTCAGACTGTAAAGAATCCACCTGCAATGCAGGTGACCTGGGTTGGGAAGTTCCCCTGGAGGAGGGCATGGCAACCCACTCCAGTATTCTTGCCTGGAGAATCCCCATGGACAGAGGAGCCCGGCAGGCTACAGTCCATGGGGTCGCAAAGAGTTGGACACAACTGGGCAACCAAGCACACACACAGGCAATGTTACCTTCATTTTTTAGGTGAAGAAACTGTGTTTAGAAAGTGAAACAATTTACCCATTAACCTCACCTCTCAGAAAGAGTTGTTTTCTTTTTTAACCTTTACTCTCTTTACTTTTCCTTCCTAAGCTGATTCCAGGGCTCTCCTTTTGTCTAAGAGAACATGATGCTGACCGTATCTTTCTTATGTGGATACTGGCATTCCTCTTAGCCAGGATCATATGTAATGATAGTTTGTTTTTTCCCCCAGGAAAAACTGATTATCCTGAATTGATTTTGGAAACATAAAATGGTTTTAAGGTGGGCAATTTAATTAACTTGGATTAAGATTCAGTGAGAGGCTAAAGAGGCCACTATGGCGACTGCACCACCATGAGAGGACCAAGTTGAATGAGAGACTGTCTCTGCTTCAAGGATTCTACATTAGTACTGTCAACAGAAGCCACCTCTTTAGGAACAAATTCCCTGTACATGGGCTGTATGGGGCACATGCTCTCTGTAAAAGGTTTCAAGTAGAATGCTTTGAGGTGCTAAGCTTATTCTTGGTGCTCTGAGAATAGGAAATGAATTCCTCTACATCATCCATTTCAAATGTCATCTGGAAACAATTAAGGGCCAACAGCTCTTCAAAATGACTCACAAGTGATACTCTTGGCAATTGGTGGCCAAATGTTTGTGGAGAAGAGAAAAACCCTCTCTTTTCTAACCACAGATGAAAATACAGTAATTGATAAAAACAACTCCTCCTTAAATGGTCTTTTGGGGAAGGGCCAAGGTGACAGGCTATGCAGGTAGTCAGGTAACTAGAAAGCACATACTCTACAGCAGTCACTAGTCTAAGTAATCCTCAACTTACTGGCAAAACACCAAGGAAAGGAATTAGCAGATTGGGCAATGATAAACCATGGGCAGCCAAAGGGTGAAGCTATTAAAATTTCTTGGTTTGGAAAATGAGGTCAAGAAATGTAGCATTGCACAATAGCATCTTATTTTGAAAGAAAAATTACTTATATACCTTTCAGAAAAACTGATAATCATTAGTCAATACTTGTAGTGGGCAATATCTCTCTGGTGAGAATGATGTTATTATTTATGTGTATTAATTTTGTAAAGCTCATAGTCTTATGAAATCTGCTTTCTGGGTGAGGGAAAAAAGACAGTAGCATGCTAGTGTGGCATCATTCCAGTTTGGAATCCAATGGGATCATCCCAATCATGGCTGTGTTGTGATTCTCATCATCCTTAGATGCTTTGGCCTTTGCGGACCCCTCCTCTATTTAAAAGTTAAAATTGAATTCACAACTTCATTGGTATAAAGACAAACAATTCAGACTAGATTCATTGTTGTATATTCATATTCAGTATAGTCTTTTTCCCTTTTGATTTTAAAAGAAAGTAAAATGATATTTTTGGAGGATCCTAAAAGTATTAATATGACGAGTTCTAGGCACTGTGCCTAAATGGATAGGTTGGCCCCGCGCCCAACTGAAAATACTCTTTACCTGACTCTCTTGCAGCTGAATATAGCCTTGTGACATCAGCTCAGGATTTCTTGGAAATTCTGGAAGGGGTGATGCTTCCCTCTTCCTTATTCTTTCTGCCTAGAATTAAGGATGTGAAACCCACAGATACAGCAGCCATCTCGTAACAAGGAGATGATAATGTTTTCTTATTAAGGAGAGTAGAGCAGAAAATAGAAGAAGTCTCTCTTCTAAGGACACTTTGAGTTGCAATGTTAGACATACATCTTGTTAGATAAGGGGGTTGGTCAGGAAGATAAATCCTACTTGTTTAAACTGGTGGGGATTTGGCTTTTTGATATGAGCAGCTGTCTTCTAACTCATGATGCTGCAGGGCCTCAGCACCATTCTCAGCAGTAAGTGCAATGTCAGGACTTTACACAAACCTGTTCCAAAATCAGGAAGCAGCCTGAGGACCTGGAAACGTGTAATATCTACTGGCACAGAGAATGACTACAAGACTTACTAGTTCTCTGAGAAAAAATACAGAATGAAGAAGTTTTGCCCTTTCCAGGTGTGATTACAAAGCTGATGGACCCTAAGAAACCATACTTAACAAACCCACAGAAGCCTTCAATTAATCATGACACACGGGACCTTGAGATGCAGGCTTCAGCTGCCTATGCTCAGTGATTACGTCTGCAGTTACTGAGGGGTCTGAAAGGGAAAAGTATGATGGAAAAGAGAATGAATTCCATTTTTTCAGTGACATTTGGCTGCCAGTAAGGACCCTTTGGCACTGGGGTAAAAAGCTCCAGGGCCTATACAGAAGGACAGATATCTCTGCAAGAGAAGGTCAGTGGACAAACTTGAGGTGGGCTCCGTTCCTGCTCTTTCATAATCCCAGGAGCAGGCAGTAATGTGTTCCTGGATCCTGGTGTTGAGCTGGGTGCCTTAGCAAGTCTGTAGTAGCAAGTGAAAAACTCAACTATGTGAAATAAAAGCTGTATGAGAAAGGTTTCTTGCTGGAATTCATAGGGTAAATGAGTTAGAAGTTGAAGACGTGAAGAACAATAGTCCCTGTGAGTCTATTATGAGAAAGTCAGACAATTTATCTTTAGATGAAATACTTTGGGGAAGATCCTACTCTACTAAGGGCTGGTGACTAGAGTAATATTTTTTACAAATTCATTTTTATTTATAATATTTTGGTCACTTTTTTATTCAACAAACATTTATTCACTGCTAGTGTGTGACTGATGCTGAAGCCCCAATACTTTGGCCACCTGATGCAAAGACCTGACTCATTGGAAAAGACCCTGATGCTGGGAAAGACTGAAGGCAGGAGAAGAGGGAGGGTGACAGAGAATGAGATGGTTGGATGGCATCACCAAATCAATGCACATGAGTTTGAGCAAACTCCAGGAGATAGTGAAGGACAGGGAAGACTGCCGTGTAGTTCACGGGGTTGCAGAGTCGGCCATGGCGTAGTGACTGAGCAACAAGTGTGAGTCAAACACTGAAAGAAACAGACTACATTCCTGCGTTTAGGAGGGTGAGTGAACTGGTAGTGTAACAGAACGTAGCCCTGTCTATGGCTGTGCAGCATTTCTCCCCACCTCCTCCAATTACTGGGAAATTAGTGGTTAATTACCCAGGGGTGTTAGTGGTCCTGTTCAGCCATTGATCAGTGCTAGTGGGCCCCTTCCCCAAGTGGCTGTCATTGAGTGACCGTTAGTGGTTCTGTTCAGCCATTGGTTGACACTGGGCCCCTCCCACAAACAACCGTCAATAAGCTAGCGACCGTTAGTGGTTCCGTTCAGCCAACGGTGGTGGTCATCAGGCGGAGAGTAAGGTAAGAGGCAGATACCAGCCTTCTCCTCAGGACCCTCCAGTTCACCCTGCCTCGGACCAGCCTGTGAGCTGGGGGACCCAGAGAACAGGTTGGGGGCTGGGTCCTGCAGGGCTCCAGAACTCTCACCACAGCCACCCACTGCCCTTGAGGCAGCAGTGAACCTCCCCCACCATTCCTGTCTCTGCGGCCTAACGGCAGCGCCGTCCGCATGGGATGCAGCCTCCTGTGGGACCTGGTCTCCACCATATGGGAGGTCTCAGGAGCCTGAGGGCCAGTTGGGTCCTGGGTGCCTGGCTCTGTCAGCGATGACAGCTGGGCAGGGTCTGGGGACCTGGCCTTGAGGAAGCCACCAGCTGAGCCCTGCCTCCTTTTAGCCAGGACCAGAACCTCTGAGGGGAAAGCTGTGCATCCGGACCTTCCCCTTTCTTGTCAGGACAGAGGATAACATTCATTAGCTGGAGATTTACAGGAACATTGTTACCTGAACATGACCTGACCTCTAGAACAAAGGCTCTGACACCAAGAAGTTTGTAACAACTAACCAGGTCTCTCCCAAACCTATGCAAGGCAAGGGTTTTGCTAAGAGCTTGCCGGATTTGGGGCATTTTAAGTCATGAACCTCCTGTCTCCTTGCATGGCCCTCAATAAACCTTTCTCTGTTCCAAACTCTAATGCTTTGGTATTGTTTGGCCTCACTGCCTTGGTCACATGGACTTGCCGTTTCAGTGCAGTAGGGCAGATTGGATGAAAGCGAAGACAAAAGACAACAAGCTGCCAATACCTGTAGTGAAAATAAAATGGAGGATGGCAGGCAGTTTGAGGATTTAAAACAGTGGTTCCTAAGCGTGTTTGGATTATTAGAATCACCTGTTCAGTTCAGTGGCTCAGTCGTGTCTGACTTTGCAACCCCATGGACTGTATGCAGCACACAGGTCTTCCCTAACTCCTGGAGCTTGCTCAAACTCACATCCATCGAGTCAGCAATGCCATACGTACCACCTGAGGATCCCCTGAAAATCACCCGAGGATCTTTTAAAACTCCCAAGGCCAGGCTGTACCTCAGACCAGCCATAAGCTGACATGAGACGTAGGCACCAGTATATTTTGAAGATTGCTATGTGATTCCAACATGCAGACAAGTTTGGCAACCCCTGATACGGAGGAGGGGGGTGGCCCGCTTCCTCTTAAAAAAAACCAAAAAAACAAAAAACAGTATTCTAAGCTGAGCCACACAATCCCACTGCTCGAAGTGGGAGCTTGTTAGAAAAATAGAACCTTGGGATCCACCCCAGAACTACTGGATCAGGCTCTCCTTTTAGCAAGATGCTCGGGTGATGGTAGATGCAGCAAAGTCCAAGAAGCACTGCAAAGCAGTTGTCCTCCAAGTGTGGGCCACAGATCAGTATCACTAGGAATGTGTTGAAAATGCAAATTTTCATTCCTATTCCTGACCCACTGAGTCAAACATTTGGGGGATTGGACCCCACTGACTGCTGTAACAAACTCACCATGTGCTTCTGATGCACACTGATGTTTGAGAGACCCTGGCTCAAAATAGGAGTATGTTTTCTACAGATGAAGATGAGTGGATGTCAAGAGCATGGACTCATGAAATTCAGACGAGCTGTTAGGGAATCAGGATTGAAAACACGTGGGAAGAAAGATTGGCGAGGTAGCCCAGGAAGAAAATTGAAGAAAATTGAAGGCCCTCAATCTTCTTCCAAAATGTACCTCGAAGGTGATATGTATAAAAATGCTGCCAGGTGAAATTTTTTTTATCCTTCTCTGTGTGACTGACCTCAAAGAAAGTTAAAAAAAAATACAGATTCACCCTTCTTCATTTGGGGTTTGCAACCCCAAATGGGCCATCCATCTGCACTCTCCAACTTGTTCCTTCTTCTTATTCTCTGGATATCTATTTTCAGACATTTGATTCACTCCTAAAGAATAAAAGTTTACTGAAATTAGAAATACTCAGAGAAATGAACTAAGGACTCTAGACAATCTGAAAAAAAATATTTTCAGCATTACAGAATTTATAGTCTTGCTAGTTAACTGTTAGGAAGAGGATAGAATTCATCTGTATGTAAAGGCTCTGGTTTGTATGATTGAAAGTCAGCTGAAATAGATGAAATTGTTTTTTAGTCAAGATAAATTGTACTTTACCATTTCTTGATGAAAGGATGCATTATAATTCTATATGATTAGTTGTTCTGAAATGAATTATTTCAAAAGGGCTTTGATCTATGTGTATTATGCAAATATAGTGTGATTATGCATGTGTGTATATGCGCAAACAATTCAGAAACAGGAAAATATTAGTTTTCTCTGATTGGTAGAATTTTAGATAATGGGTAATTTTTCCTTTTATGAAGGAAAAATTTGTATCTTTTTATGAAGGTACATTTGTATCTTCTACAGTAAGCATGTGTAACTTGTACAGTAAGTTTCTTTTTCAAGAAGAAAAGTTACATTAGAAAGTAAGTAGAATAAAGTTCTGCTCCATATGATGGAAATAAAACCTACAGAGGCCCTGAGCAAGGAGCTACCAGTACTGGAGAGGAACTCCAGGCAAACCCACTCTGCCCCTGGGCTGCCAACCTCACTCCAGTTAATCCCCTTTTTATCCACTTTTATACTGAGATTCTTTACAAGCTTAAAAATAGATTTGATATCAATTTAATGTTTAAAAATCTCTGACCTGTCTCCTTGAATGATCCTGAAATAACAGGTTTTTTAACTGCAGTCTGGACAGGACAGGGGGAGCTCCTATGGAATAAAGCCATCCTGCATTTTTGAGAAAGGGAAGATCCATTTGCTTTCCTTGTCAGATGTAGAGATGGTAAGGTGGACATTCACATAGGAAGATTATGTGGACATCCGTCCACTGAGTTATGGTTCTCCAGAGAAATAGAATTATAAGTATATATACACACACACAGACACACAAACACACACACGCACACACATAAAAATACATGGGCTTCCCTGGTGGCCCAGATGGTAAAGAATCTGCCTGTAATGCGGGAGATCTGGGTTCAATCCCAGGGTTGAGAAGGTCCCCTAGAGAAAGGAATGGCTACCCACTCTAGTATTCTTGCCTGGAGAATTCAATGGACAGAGGAGCCTGGTGGGCTACAGTCCATGAGGTTGCAAAGAGTTGGACACAACTGAGTGACTTTCACTTTTGCTTTATATATATACATATGTATGTATTTGTTGTAAGAAGTTGGCTCATGTGATTATGGAGGCTGACAAGTCCCCAGATGTGCAGTTAGCAGGCTGGAGCTCCAGGAAAGCTACTGGTGTGGTTCCAATGCAAAGGCCAACAGGCTTGACATCCAAGAAAGTCACTGTTTCACTTGAGGTGCAAAGGCAGGGGAAGGAAATGGCAACCCACTCCAGTGTTTTTGCCTGGAGAATCCCATGGACAGGAGCCTGGTGGACTGCCGTCTACGGGGTCGCACAGAGTTGGACATGACTGATGTGACTTAGCAGCAGCAGCAGCAGCAAAGGCAGGAAAAAAATGCATTTTCCAGCTTGAAGCCAATCAGGAAGGAGGAGTCCTTTCCTATTTGGAGAGTATCAGTCTTTCCTTCTACTCAGGCCTTCACGTGATTTGAGGTCCACACACTAAGAAGGGCAGTTTGCTTCACTAAGTTTATTGATTTAAATATTAAACACATCCAAAATCACTGTCACAGAAACATTCAGAATAATGTTTGACCAAGCATCTATGAAACTGATGACCCACTCAAGTTGACACATGAAGGTAACCATCATATCCACTTAGAAAACTGTGACCTCGATGGAGGTCAGACCACCTCTAAAGGACCTGAGCTTTTCCTGAATTACTTACTTTTTGCCCCAGCAAATTTGCTTTCCAGGCTGTTCACCAGAACTGGCCCTGCTGTCTCCTTTAAAAGAGTCTGTAGGGCTTGAGGCCAACCTGAAGACTCTTCTTGGAGAATCATCTACTGCTGTCTGGGGCACCAGGATCTGGCATTATCATCAAAGTACCCAGAAAGACCAGGCATTCATGGTTATCTGGCATCACCTCCCTGTGTTCCCCTCCATGGCTGGCCCGCTGCTCTGAGAAGCGTGGTCCTGTAGAATGTAGAGGAAAGATGAGCAAGTCTGGAATCAAGAGACTTATTACCTTTGTTAGACAAATAACATTTTAGTCTCTTTTTATCTAACTGTGAAATGGGAATACCCACAGCCCTCATAAGATTTTGTGAATCTTAAATTAGTACTAATCATCAAAAACTATACAAATGGCACTTGCTATTATTTTTAGTAGCTAGAACTAAATTCATATGAAAGAGTCATTGACACTGTTATTTTTACATTGTAATGACTATTTGGAGTATAAACTTCTGGAGGACAGAAACCAGTCCACACAATTGTATAGTAGGTAGGCAGGTAATATCCTTAATACAGATAATATCCTTAATACAAATATTGCTGATGACAAAAGAATAGTTTTTTAATCTTTTTCAATTGGCTTAAAATTTCCTTATTTATGGCACACTAAATATGTCTTCACAGAAAAAGGATTGCCAGATAAAATTCAGGATGCCCAATTAAATTTGAATTTCAAATAAATAATGACTACTTTTTTAGTACAAGTATGCCCCATGCAAATCGTTTGCTGTTTATCCAAAATTCAAATTTAACTAGGCATTCTGTATTTTTATTTGTTAAATCTGGCAACTTATTCAGAAAGGCAATTGGCAAAATTTCATGTTAAAATTGAACATTAACATTTTCTTAGATGATGAATATTTAAAACATACTATATGAAAAATACTATATTTAAGAGTTTTTAATGGTCATGCAACTGTTTGGCATTTAAAAATGATTTACTTAAAAAGGTAATGGACCTAAATATGTTATAACCTTACTAGTTTCAAGATGAGGACAATAATATTTAATGTACAGGACTGTTTCCATGTTTACCTGGGATTACATGTGAGAAAGTTCTTTGTAAATTAGACCCTGAAAAAGAGTCTCAGAGGAGCATGGACATCGCTATCTTTCATTCTCACTGTTGCCATTTATTGCTGTGTGACTTTGGAAAATCTACTTAACTTTTCTATGCCTCATTTTCTCATTTATAATATAAGGACAATAGTAAAACTGACCAATAGGAGTTTTATGAGGAGGAAAAAATAAAACACATATGTAATGCTTCGTGCATAATAAAGCACTTCGTATAAACCTTAGATTAAAAAAAAAAAAAAAAAAACCTAGGAAGTGACCCTTTATAGAAAATCAGTAATACGCAGGGAAATTATGGTCCTAACTCCAAGTATACAGACGAAGGTCCACATAATCAAGGCGATGATATTCCCAGTGGTCATGTACGGTTGTGAGAGCTGGACCATAAAGAAGGCAGAATGCCAAAGAACTGATGCCTTCGAACTGTGGTGCTGGAGAAGACTTCTGAAAGTCTCTTGGACAGCAAGGAGATCAAACCAGTCAACCACAGGGGAAATCAAACCTGAGTACTCATTGGAAGGACTGATGCTGAAGCGCCAGTATTTTGGTCTTCTCATGTGAACAGCCAACTCTTTGGAAAAGTCCCTGATGCTGGGAAAGATTGAGGGCAGAAGGAGAAGAGGGAGTCAGAAGATGAGATGGCTAGACAGCATCACCAATGCAACGGGTATGAACTTGAGCAAACTTCGGGAGATGGTGAGGGATAGGGAGGCCTGGCATGCTGCAGTCCATGGGGTTGCAAAGAGTCGGACACGACTGGGAAACTGAACAACAACAATTCCAAGTATAAACTTTTCCTGTGTCTGAAGTTTCCTTAGAATAGGGCATGTTTTGCTCCCATGCCATCAAGTGCTCAGCCCTTGCTGTTGACAGGATGGGCTAAGATATGGGGCTCTCACTACTGGTCCTCTTAGTGAATACTAAAGGTAGCAACTCTCTTCCTACTCTGAACATGTCCTTACAAGCTTTCCTGCAAATGCGTCAAGCTTCCAAAAGTTTATATCAGTCCATATCACTGTTTTAACTTTGAAAAGAGCATTAATATAACCATCAGGAAAATACAGCATGTTTTACAATTGCTGCCTTAACCTTAGAAATCAACCTGATGGGGATACAGTCATGCTTCTTGTTACCTCAGAGCCTTGGAATGCTTCCTCTGCAAAAGGAAGCCAAGAGAAATCATTAAGCATGAGCTCACCTGTGAGGTCAGGCCCTCAGACCACTAGGCTTAGTGAGGCATTGGAGATTGTAGTGGGCTTGCCTGTCTCAAGGGGGTTTGAAAGGTTAGGTTTAAGAGCAAAGATTGTAAGGTAAAAGGCTATACATCTTTTTCTTTTGGTAGATTCTAGGTTCTTCATGACTGATAAATATTTACATTAAACTCATGAGCAATGAATATGTATGTTCTCCAATGTTCCTTCAGGAATTATTCAGGTTTTCCTGGTACTTCATGAAAATTAATGAATAATTAATTTTTCTTGGAATAATTGCATCACAATCTCCCAATTTTTCTCCCAAGGTTCAAGTTTATTTGATTAACTAGGTGATCAACAGCCATTTGTCCCATTAATTATGTTCTCTTGTTAATACAGTTATCTTAAATTCCACATTTTAAAAGTAAATATTACTACTTCGGCATAGAGGCATGCTTTATTGTATGAATCACCAAGTTTTAAAAATAGAGCTTTAAAAAAAAAAAGATGAGATTGATAAAGTTAAGACAAAAAATGGAGTTGGACTCTCAGACTCCTTCTTTATGGCCAGCTCTGCCTGATGGCATCGTGCCTTCTCACACCCCCTCATTCCCACCCACTCACATTTTACTGAGCAGCTGTGCCAGGATTTCATACAGGAAAGGCTTTATGCCACATGGTTTTTTCAGACATCACATCTAAATCATCTTCATTAGCCTTGAAAACTTGGATCCCTAGCAGGGTTTCTGGCACCCCAAACAGCAGAAGCCCTGTGTGTGAGCTTGAGGCATGAAGCCACAGCCGCAATGGCATCCTCTGGTTGAAATGCATTTTCAACAACTTGTGTGCCACTGAATGCTGCTGCCTTCCTCCTTTTGGTGAAAGGAAACTTCAAAAGATTTGGGTGTATAAGATTTACAATGCATTGTTGAACAGAGGAAATCATGCGTCCTTTGGAAGTTTCCTGGTGTTTAAGGAGATGTGCGAGGGTCATGTTTTCTAATGTAAATATCAGAACCTTTGACTGTATTTGTTGAAGTAAAGGGACAGAATATCTAAAACCAGAATTATGGATGGTAAGTATGCCTCTCAGGAGTCAATAGACCAATGATCTTTTTTTTTTTTTTTGCTTCAGTATCAGCTAGGAAGTCAGTCTTCTGGTCTCTTCCCAGTTCTCTTGATTTTTCTAGTCTCTCTCCAGTGTTTTATGTTTAGAAAGATTCTTTTTTCTCCCCCTGAATTATTTGTCTATAACCCAGACCACAGGGAAAAACATCAAAATATCAGAAGCCATGCTGCTGGAAAACTTACTAGATGAAAAACTCATATGGCTCCCAAACATAAACGTGCAAACTTGAACAGATTTCATGGTCCCTAAGAAGCACCCCGAACCCTAGAATCAGTTCTGTGCTCATCAGTCAATGTTAACCCTACTCTTACCCTAAAAATATTGCTTTTCCAGGATAATAGTAGTAATAATAATACTGATAATGATAACAGTTGTTATCAAGCTCTGACATTTAGCCAGAGCTTCCCAGGTGTTGGAGGACTTGCAAACTCGTTTAAATGTCTGTGTAGCTTCCTTTAAAGTCTTCCTGGAAGTTTTGAGAGCTTCTCTGAGGATAATATATTTTTGAATTTAGAATAAAACTGTGTTTTATTAGAAACAATATTTAGAATTTCGGGAGGAAAAAGTCAGAAAATATGAATAATCAAGACAAAATAAAAAGCTGAAAGCACCCTCCATCTCTTGCTCTGCATTGCTCACCAGCAGTGTCCCTGGAAGCAGTGCTCCTCTGGGGCAGAGGCCAGGAGGAAGTGCCCTCCCATGCAGTGGGTCCAGAGGTCCCCGTGGGCTGCATGCCTCCCAGGCTTTGAGGACTGAAACTTGGAATCCTAGCCCTTGAACTGAATCCTCCGTCCCTACACTCATCCTCACTGCAACCCCCCCCCCTCACCCCCACGTCCCAACCTGGAAAAGTTAAGGAGAGGGCCAGGGTGCTAGATATCTGCACAGGAGGAGTTCAGGTATGGAAGGCTAAGATGTATTTGTGATGGGCAGCTGGAGAGCTTGTCTTAGAAGCTGCATTTGCACACAGGCATACTACATTTACTCAGAATATTTAAGAAATGGATATAACTGATGTTGGATTCTGACAGAGACTGTGATGGGGCAAAAATCCTCTTATGATAACCCTTGATGTTGGCTTGTGGTTGACCCCACAAGGGAGAGAAACTTAATAGCACTTGTGCCCAGTGAGCCAAGAGAGAAAAGGTAGCTGGGAGGCAGGAAGAGGCAGTTGCGGCAGAGAAAGGGGCCCAGGACAAAGGCTCTTATGTCATCTGCCGGCCTGGGGCTGGTTCCCCCAGGACCCAAGCAGAGCAAACTCAGCTTGCTTTCTTTGTCCTTAATGAATTAGAAGGAAGTCAAGGAAGCCTGTGTGATTGTAAGTCAGGGAAATGGAGTGGCTATTAAAAGCTTGCAACATCAAACTTTCCCACTGGAACTGAGCCAACCCAGGGCAGATGTGTCAAGCATCTGCTTTTGGCTGCTTTCCTCGCTCATTCAAGGAAGGGGGCAGGGGTAAGCAAGAAGGGGGTGCAGAAAGATGCAAATGTTGTTGGTAATGTTGCATCCAATCCCAAGTGGGGAGACCTACAGGTAAATGGAGCCCCGCTTACTTTAGATAACAGTCTGGAAAACAAGAGCAAAGACAGAAAACCAAACAGCTCTCTGCATGAGGGAGGAAGGGGGCGAACTTGGTGGAAAGTCAGGGCTGCCTAGAGGCAGAACAAATAACCACAGGCTGGAAAAGTACAGTGGAGGGGAAATGTGGGCTCGGCAGATTCCTCACAGGGTTCAGGGTGATTTTCCTTGGCATCCTATCAATTCTGTTGCTGTTGCCTCTGAGTTGGACCATCTCATGCTCTAAGTAAGCACATTCTCCATATTTTCACTAATGGGGAGTGGGGAGAGCTTTCTGAGGCCCACAGGAGGCCCGGAAACCATAAAGGAAAAGGTTGACAGATTGGAATAGTTAAAAAGTCAAAACTTCTACTTGGCAAAATCAGCTCACATGAACAAATTTAAAAGTCAAATGAAGACTGTGGGAAAATATTTGCAACACATAGAAAAGACAAAGAGTTAACATCCATCAGAGCTAAAAAGCTCCTCCTAAACAGTATATAGAAAGATGAAAGGGGAAAAAATGAACAAATGATAAGAGGCATTTTAGAGAAGAAATTACAGAGACAATAACATTTGAAAAATGCCCAAACTCACTAACAGTGATAGTAATTGAAATTAAAACAATAGTTCTTTTTTTTTTTCTGGTTAAGTTGGCAAAAATTGAGTAAGTTTTTGATGATATATAGAATAAAAAGATAAAGCCCTTTACATTTTGTTAATAGGTGTGACCATTTCAAAAGAGAATTTGGTAGAATTTATTAAATTTAAAATAAGCACATTTTCCAACCAAGCAGTCCCACATACAAGATTCTGTTTCAGAAAAGCTCTGCCTTTAGAGGGAAAGAGGTGTGTGTGTGAGGTGTGTGTGTGTGTAACAGCCCAAAACTGGAGATAAACTAAATGCTAGAAATAGAGAAGTGGACAAATAAATCATAGAACATTCACACCAAGGAATATTCCAGGACCACCAAAAAGATGAGTTGGATCTGAATGTATAGACATATAGTATGTTAAACTGAAAAAAGGACTCAGAAATATATTACATATTTATTATGTATATAAAATACATAGTATATATGTACATATATAGTATAATCCTATTTTATGAAAATCAAAGCAAATATTTTATGTTTGTATACACAGTATAAAAAAAAATTGTGTACATAGACATACACACCGCAAACTAATGAAAGTGATTAGATGTCAGGGGATGAGGCAATTAACTAAAAGAAAATTGTTATATTTCTGTGTTGCTTGAATTTGTTGCTATAGTCTCTGTTACTGTCTTAGTTAAAAAGCACAATGAAGTGCTGTAAACACATGCATTCACATACAGGCACAGGTGCACTCCTATTACTCCCCTGTGGCAAGCAGCATGCTAGTTGTAGCGTAAGAATGTGGTATATAGAACAAAACCCTTTGCTGTTTTTTCAAGATTGCTGACTGGCAGTAATGGGCAATTGTGGAGACAGTTCTCAACTGAGAACCAAAGAAACTGGACACTGCCTCCCTCACCCCAACTCCTGATGGTAAGATGACACGCCTCAGCAGAACCTCAAGCAGCATTCCCCACATCGCCATCTCAGAGTTTGTAAAACAAGAAGTCACTTTCTTTAGAATTCCTACCTCATTAGAGTCCTTCTGAGGTCAAGTATGTAGAGTATTTGAAAAGCGGTTGGCAAACAGTAGGTGATAGTAGACTCTTATTACTGAAGTGGTCAGAAATCTGATGTGAAAAGAGGGGGATTTCAGCTCCCATCTGCTTTCCCAAAGGCTGAAGTCTTCTATTTCTGCCTTATTGACTATGGCAAAGCCTTTCACTGTGTGGATTACCACAAACTGTGGAAAATTCTTAAAGAGATGGGAATACCAGACCACCTGACCTGCCTCTTGAAAAATCTGTATGCAGGTCAGGAAGCAACAGTTAGAACTGGGCATGAAACAATGGACTGGTTCCAAATAGGAAAAGGAGTACATCAAGGCTGCATATTGTCACTCTGTTTATTTAACTTATATGCAGAGTACATCATGAGAAATGCTGGGCTGGATGAAGCACAAGCTGGAATCAAGATTGCCGAGAGAATATCAATAACCTCAGATATGCAGATGACACTACCCTTATGGCAGAAAGTGAAGAAGAACTAAAGAAGCTCTTGATGAAAGTGAAAGAGGAGAGTGAAAAAGTTGGCTTATAGCTCAACATTCAGAAAACTAAGATGATGACATCTGGTCCCATCACTTCATGGCAAATACCTGGGGAAACAGTTACTGACTTTATTTTTGGGGGCTCCAAAATCACTGCAGATAGTGACTGCAGCTAAAAGATGCTTACTCCTTGGAAGAAAAGTTATGACTAACCCCAGTTCAGTTCAGTCGCTCAGTCGTGTCCGACTCTTTGCGACCCCATGAATCGCAGCACACCAGGCCTCCCTGTCCATCACCAACTCCTGGAGTTCACTCAAACTCACGTCCATCGAGTCAGTGATGCCATCCAGCCATCTCATCCTCTGTCGTCCCCTTCTCCTCCTGCCCCCAATCCCTCCCAGCATCAGAGTCTTTTCCAATGAATCAACTCTTCTCATGAGGTGGCCAAAGTACTGGAGTTTCAGCTTTAGCATCATTTCTTCCAAAGAAATCCCAGGGCTGATCTCCTTCAGAATGGACTGGTTGAATCTCCTTGCAGTCCAAGGGACTCTCAAGAGTCTTCTCCAACACCACAGTTCAAAAGCATCAATTCTTCAGTGCTCAGCTTTCTTCACAGTCCAACTCTCACATCCATACATGACCACAGGAAAAACCATAGCCTTGACTAGACGGACCTTTGTTGGCAAAGTAATATCTCTGCTTTTCAATATGTTATCTAGGTTGGTCATAACTTTTCTTCCAAGGAGTAAGCATCTTTTAATTTCATGGCTGCAGTTACCATCTGCAGTGATTTTGGAGCCCAGAAAAATAAAGTCTAACACTCTTTCCACTGTTTCCCCATCTATTTCCCATGAAGTGATGGGACCAGATGCCATGATCTTAGTTTTCTGAAAGTTGAGCTTTAAGCCAACTTTTTCACTCTCCTCTTTCACTTTCATCAAGAGGCTTTTTAGTTCCTCTTCACTTTCTTCCATAAGGGTGGTGTCATCTGCATATCTGAGGTTATTGATATTTCTCCCGGCAATCTTGATTCCAGCTTGTGCTTCATCCAGCCCAGCATATTAAAAAACAGAAACATTACTTTGCCAACAAAGGTCCAATCTAGTCAAGGCGATGGTTTTTCCAGTAGTCATGTATGGATGTGAGAGTTGGACTATAAAGAAATCTGAGCACTGAAGAAATAATGCTTTTGAACTGTGGTTTTGGAGAAGACTCTTGAGAGTCCCTTGGACTGCAAGGAGTTCTAACCAGTTCATCCTAAAGGAAATCAGTCCTGAATATTCATTGGAAGAATTGATGCTGAAGCTGAAACTCCAATACTTTGGCCACCTGATGCGAAGAACTGACTCATTTGAAAAGACCCTGATGCTGGGAAAGATTGAAGGTGGGAGGAGAAGGGAACAACAGCGGATGAGATGGTTGGATGGCACCACCAACTCAATGGACATGAGTTTGAGTAAACTCTGGGAATTGGTGATGGACAAAGAGATGTGATGTGCTGCAGTCCATGGGGTCGCAAAGAGCCAGACACAATTGAGTGACTGATTGAACTGAACTCAAGTCTTCTATGTCTTTTCTGGTGAAATGTGGGCAAGTGACCTAAAGGGGAGCCTGGAATTTCCTTCCTCCTGGATGGTTACAGGCAGTGTTACTGGAGTGGGGAAGGGGTCTTAGGGAGAATCAGAGAATGGATGGGAATGGCAAAAACGCAAGACCACTCCCCTGATTTCTCATGAAATCAAGCCAAGGTGAATCATGAGATCTTTAGCCTTCCTAAACCTAGGCCAACTGCAGAAGGGAACACAGTGACTCACTGGTCATTCCATGGGATTTCCAATTGAAGTGACAAGTATTTACAAGGTTAGAGGAAGAAAATGGCACTGAGAAATGCAATCCCCAACATAGTAAGGACAGGCTGGGCCCCAACTGTCCATGATGGAGCTGACCAGAGACCCTGAGAGATGTAGAGTTTGGCAATTGTCAATACCAGCTCCTGGATGCTCTCATGCTAGGAGTAATTATTCTAATAATTTGGCAGATTCCCTTTGTTTTCAGCTTCTCACCAGAAGGTTAAAACTAGGTGGTGGAGAATATGGAAAGAAACTTGAAATAAGAATATTTTGAGGTTGAAATAATAAGTATAATTTTTATAATTGAATTGAACTAAAAAAATATCACTGCACTAGATAAATTTAAAGTGGAAGGAGAAAAAGGTAAGGACTCTGTTCTATGCTGATTTTGCAGTATGTGTCTACTTGTAGTAGGAGGAGGGCTTGCAGGAAAAAAAAAAAAGGTCAGGAGTTTGAGGCCAAGAAAGGTATGTGTAGTTCCTGAAATTATGTTCACAATTCCCTTCTTCCATCTGCCAGTCTCTATTCCTTCTCTTTGATACTAAGGAGACATTTCCTTCCCTCATCATGGAGTCATATAGATTAAAGGGATCCCAGATAAAGGAATTAGTTCACCTTTAAGGTAAAAAGGATCAGAGCTTTTTGTTATTGTTGGCTTGTTCATTTTAAAGTACCATACTTTTAAGGCAATGTACTAGAAAGAGAAGTGAAAATGAAATCCAGAGATTTAAGGGGTCTGGAACAAATATCTTAACCTTCGTCGGGCTCAGTTTCCTTATCTATAAAATCTGGCATTAGTACAGTTAGATACACTCCTAGATTTCCTCCAGTTCTTACATTATTTCAGCTTTACTTCATAGAACTGAAAGGGACCCAGGCTGGCATCTAGTCAAAACCCTTACCCTATATAAAAACGTTAGATGGGAAAAGTCAAGAGATATATTGAATTTCATGAATGAATGTCTTTATGTCTTAGAATAAACAAACTTTCCTTGAAATATACATTATATAGATTAAAAAATGGTTTCCTCCAGCCACATTACCCATTCCTTTTGTATGTGACTATAGCATTTATCCATCAAAGTGCTCTGAGCTGGACTCCAGGGTGAGGTTCCTGAAAGTTCGCTGAAGAGGAGCATAATGGTTCTGCACCACCGACACACTTAGGCAGAGACCAGGGATGCTCAAGGGTAAGCACTATTAGGATTAGGTTATGCCGGCGGCAGCAGCGGACACACTCCTAAATCCAGGAGCTTGACAAACGCAAAGGTTTATGTTTTAGTCATGTGAAGTATGTGGGTCAGCACGGCTGTCTGTCATCCAGTGACTCAAGAGTCCAGGCTCTCTCCATCTTTTGCTGCGAACATCTCACTATGAGACTCCAGGGGCATCCTGCAGGGCAGGAGACGGATGGAGAACGCACACTGACTGCTCAGATCCTAGGTCAGAAGAGCCGTATCCCTTCTGCTCTCATTCTTAACTACCAGAACTCAGTGACAAGTCTCTGGCTCACGTGAAAGTCCTCTGGAAAGTGTCAGCACATGGACAGTCAGTGAGCACTCGCTGTCTCTGGCTTCCCCGGTGCCTCAGCGGTAAAAAACCCACCTGCCAATGCGGGAGATGGGGTCGATCCCAGGGTCGGGAAGATCCCCTGGAGATGGAAATGGCAACCCACTCCAGTATCCTTGTGTGGAACATCCCACGGACAGAAGAGCCCGACTAGCTACAGACCATGGGGTCTCAAAAGAGACGGACGTAACTTGGGGACTAAACCACCACCACTAGCTGTCTCTGGATGACTCAATCAGGGACATAAAATTACCAAGTGAAGAGCTGGTCCCTGCCTCTCATTTTTGGAATGGGTGGCCAAAAACCTCAGTTTTTAATTTGATACTCTTTTAAACTTCTCAAAAAAAGATGTTAGTTTGGGACAACTGAGGCATCTTGCTACGAAGTAGATCTTCTCAACTGCAACTCATCCCACATAGAGATGGAGCTGCCTTTAAGTGGCAGCATCATGCTGTTTTTTCACAACATCTTGAGGACAACTAAAACCCTCATGTCATTGTTCAGAGCAAATGCTGCCAAGCCGGGCTTCACATTTTCTAAGTGGCCTCGTCACTTTACTTTAAACCTAAACACAGGACTTTCTATTTATTCTGTTCAGTGTCATCCTGTTATTTTCAAACACTTGCTTCAGCCTTCTGAATTTTTCATTTTATCATTTATCATAATAGCTATTTCTTCAGAATTTGCATCCTACACTCTCTGGATGAGTATGTCTTTGGTGTCTACATCCAAGTTCTTGAAAAATATAGGCCAAGGGCAGAGCCTCCAATGGAACCCCAGAGACACCTCCCCGAGGGGCATCACAATTCATTACTAAGCACAGTGGGTCCATTTGTTCCACTAGCTTCAGGTCTTCCTCACTTCCCACACTATCAACCAGTTCACATTTCTCTGAGTTCTCAAGGATTTCTTGAGATTTCATGACCTGCTTGGATGAAAACTGAATTCCTTGACCTACTCCTACTCCTTCATAGTCTACTGGTGATGGCACCACCCAGACATGTGCTGGAACCCTGGGCACAGTCCTGATCCTTCCCCTCCCTGGCCTCCTTCAGAAGGGGACAGCGGAAAGCAGGGTGGTGCTGCTGGCCTTCTGGACCACTGCTCCCTCCTGGTGCCCTGGCAGCGGCCTCTAAGAGTCTCTGCGCGTCTCTGGTCTTTTCTCCTCCTGTCCTTCCTCTTCATCCTCACTGGAGTTCTTTCAAAACTGTGGGTCATATTCTCTAACACCCCTGGATAAAACCACCCAAATTCTATAGTGTAAGGGCAATATTAAAAAGACTTAACAAGTAGTTGAGCATGAGCAATGATCAAAGAGAAGGCCAGCAGGAAAAAAGTGGGGCAGCCCCCTAAGGGCTCCTAGAAGCTCCCTCCCACAGCCTCCACCCCCGGCAGTGGTTTTAGCAGACCCCGCATTTGCATCTCAACAGGGTAGTTCTCTTTTCTCCATCCTTTCAAAGCTCCTTCTTAGAAAAGGCCTTGTCTCCTCTGAGGCTGGAAAGTTGTTCTTGTCATCATGCATTTTGTCCCACTCTCTGGCTTTTGGTAAAAAAAACTGGCTAGTCTTTCGGGCTTTACTCTATTGAGTCAGAACCAAGGTTTTAGCATTCAAAAATAAATAAATAAATACAACAAAAGCTACCCCCCAGCTTCTCTCCTCCCCTAAGCGCCAGGCTCTTAGAACTCAAAGCTTTCAAGGCTTGCTTTTTATATTCTCAGCCAGAAATTGGGCTCTGTTCTGACTGGATCCTTTTGTGTCTTTTCTTTAGGGGCAGTCAACCTTCATCTCTTGGTCTGGATAAATGGTGAAAGAATCACAAGGTAAAAAAAAAAAAGATTTTCTGAGAAAGAAAAAGACTTCTCATAGTATTTCAAAATATTATTCCAATTCTTTGTTGATCTGTCCACCAACTCTACTAAATTCAGCTTCATGTGGGCAGGAACCAATGTTTGATTGACTTCTGCTTTCCCAGTGCCTAAGATGTATTAGACGCTCATTAAATGCTTATTGACTGAGTGATTAAACCAGTGAACAAAGGGTAGACCATATCTATGGCATTTTGCTAATTTTCCAGTATATTTTATAAAAAAGGAAATGGAATAATTTGACTTAGTTCCTTTGTTTTTGCTTGGCTCAGACTGCACAAATAGGAAAATGTATTGCTTCTTCTGAACAGGATTTCAGAAACCACAGTGATTTCAAGACCACAAACATGGCAATCAATTTTTGTAGGGAAAAAAATTAGAATGTGTGCATAAGGAAAGAGAAAATGTAATAACAGTATTTGCATATAGTGGCTAATTCTTGTGTACTAATTGTAATTTTTCAAATAGAATAAAAAAGCATTTTGTTGTTTTCTCATCTTTATGGCTATTTTCTCCTATTATTATTTAATTCATGTAATTTTATAAAAGTGAATCAGTGGCTTTGTCTGGATCCCTCTTTTCAAAGCCTGCCCAACCTACTGGACACCCCATCCCAGAACTGGGCCTTAAGAATGGGTATATCAACATAACAACAAGTAAAATTGTATTTCTAGGGTGCTAAGTATTAGACCTTCTTAATTGTTGTTTCTAGAGAAACTATTTTTCGCCTTTATGTGATTCCCTCCTTTCTTTATGTGACATTTAAAAATGAATTATGCAAAAGAGACACTGATGTATAGAACAGTCTTATGGACTCTGTTGGAGAGGGAGAGGGTGGGAAGATTTGGGAGGATGGCATTGAAACATGTATAATATCATGTATGAAATGAGTTGCTAGTCCAGGTTTGATGCACGATACTGGATGCTTGGGGCTGGCGCTCTGGGACAACCCAGAGGGATGGTATGGGGAGGGAGGAGGGTGGAGGGTTCAGGATGGGGAACACATGTATACCTGTGGCGGATTCATTTTGATATTTGGCAAAACTAATACAATTTGTAAAGTTTTAAAAAAAATGAATTATCATTGACCCTGCATGTCATTAACAGGTCACAAGGGCTCAGTGCCACTGATGGAGGCGCGCAGCTGGTGCCACACCCAAGGAGTGCAGGTAAGAGCCATCACTGCTGTGCTTGTAGAAAGCCGAGGAACAAAGAGCAGGGGAGTCAGTGAGTTCTGGATCCAGAATTTGAATGACTGCTGGACCACTTGCTTGGCAGGAATTACTTCTTACTCAGAGTATGAGTGGAGTATTTTATACAATGTTGAAGATAACACCAATTGTTGATTAACCTGGTGACTCACTACCTGTATCCCTTTGATCTCCCTGAAAGAAGAGGTGGATGAGAAAGTAGGTGTGAGACTAGCCCACAGCACAAGCCTAGCCCAGGGCTGCCCCAGCCAACCTGGCCTGCTGGGGCAGAGGCGCCCTCCGCCCTTCCACTCCATGTGCTTTTCTCCAAAAGGCACAGCCTTTGCAGCCAGAAGCCCTTTTGAGCCCTCTGAGGGGTTATGCTTTCCCATCAGACGGGCCCACAGGCTCTTAGGTCAGGAGGCCTTTTGTTACCCCATCTCCAAGGGCTGGATCATCACACAACTAGGCAAGCTATGACAAGTACCAGAGGAGATTTTCTTAATGCATCGCCGGGCTACTATATTAACTGTGTGTGTGTGTGTGAACAACTAAATATAGTGGGTTTTCTTTATCTCCTGGTTCCATTTTTATACCCAGTTCTTGAAAAGACATTTTACTCATTCTTAGTTCAGAAAAAAATTAGGCCCACTTCGCAGTTCAGCTGTTTTCAATTATGTTACTCCACCCACTCTCTGTTTTTCTGGGCATTCATTTACCCGCTGCAGGATTTATAAAGCACCCCTCTGCTCTTTCCCAGCCACTGCGGTCACACTGCCCCCACACACCTAATAAGTACCTCAGGAAGCTTGCTAGTTCTGCATCAGAGACTGTGCCAAGTGGAACATAAGCCCCTCTTCTTTCCCGCCTCCCCCCATTCCCAAACATTTGTTGGTGTATGAATATCAGCCCACAGATGATATTTTGCAGGAATCATTGTTTCTTCATATCTTTAAATCAGCTTAAATCTGCCCTGAGCCCTCCTCCATCAAGGCTGGAGGGAAATACAATTTCAATCATTATTGGGACTCCCTACTTTCAGGACCTGGGCAAAGGAACTTAACATATTGCTCAAGGACACAGGTTTGTCCCTCTGGTCATGGGCCACAGGTTCCTTGCTGGCTGCTGCCGTGATGTGTGTTGTTTCAGCCCAGCTGGGGCCATTGGCCCCTGAGGCCATCCTCTGGTTCTCCCTGGAGCTGGGGAAGGAGCCCCTTCGGCTGAGGGCCACCTTTCCCAGATGCTGTCCGCTATCATCCTTGGGCCTGTTCTCTCCCCAAGCTTCTGTCAAGGAGCAGCGGGTGAGCCCCACATTAGAGAGGTGCTGACCCTCTAGTACCATTTTGGGAAATCTCTCTTCCCCTTGAAAGTCACCATCTTGTCTCTCTTTCCTCTCTGGGACACCTGGCACAATTTCTTCAGAGGGGTTGAGCTTTCACAAAAAGCCAAAAAGGCCTTTGATGTCAAGTTTTCTGGTGTGCAAAATCCCTGATGCAAGCAAAGTGTTAGAAGGCTTGAAATGAGAAGATGGAAAAATACTGTGAGTCAATTATTTGCTCAAATATTATCCTGTTTGCTCTTTTTTAGATGAATAAACTCTAGTTAAGAGAACCACCTAGGGGAGACCTGGCAGGGAGGAAAAGGCGGTTGTGACACGCAGACATCTGTAGCGGGGCCAGGGAGATGCATAGTGGTTGCTACAGGCAGCGATTTCTCACAATACCCCTGCACTGAATGTCTCTATGAGGCATCTGGACCCTACTCTTTGCTGGTGCTCCACTAGTATTTCTTCCTTTGTGCCTTGCTTATCTCTTTTTCTTTATTCATTGTATTTTTCTTCTTTTTCTTTCCTTGACATAACTTCAAGTTGGGCTTATCATACAGTTTGATATTCCTTGTTAAGATTTCCAGATACCATGAAGGACTGGTTGCTAGTCATTGAGCCAACTTCATAAGGAAAACAGCCCTCAATCCAGTCATTGTAATATTCAGACGACCAGATCAGATTGAATGTGATTAGAAGGTTGAGCAATCACCCTGCAAGTGTTTGAGCCAGTTTAATGCATAACTGTCTCCTTAATTACGGAATCAAATGCAACATTAGCTTTTAGCTACAATCTGGGCCTCTCATGCTATTTGCATGATTGCTATCTTCTTGCCTTCTCTCAACTTGTAGCAAAAGGGAATTTCTGGGCCATTGTTTTCCATTTCACTTATTTTCCATATTTATGCCAGTAAAATATTTATAAATGTTTAAGTTTGTGAGAGCTGTTTGGTGGTTTAGTTGCTAAGTTGTGTCTGACTCTGTTTATTGTATTTCTATTATCCACCTTTGTTGTAGAACATCTGCTTTCTTTCATATGCTCATTACAAAAAAAAGTTTTTGAGTTAAATGTACCATAAGCTTATACAGTTTTGCAGTACATGATTTCCTGTGTACTTTTTTTCCATCAAAAATTGCTTTTCACTTCTTTAGTCCACATTTTTTATTCTATGAAACAGAGGTCAACACATTATTTCCTGTGGGCCGAATCTAGGCCATGGCTCTAGTTTTGTAAATAATGTTTTGCTGGAAGACAGCCACGCCTGTTCTTTTAAGTGTTGTCTATGGCCGCTTCCATGTTGCAGTGCCAGAGTGGGTAGTCATGATGAAGGCTGTCTGACATGCAAAGCCAAAACTATTGCTACCTATATTTTTCCAGAAAATGACTGCTTATCCTAGGTATGGTACAATAACCAAAAATTGTTTCCATTGCAGAATCTTAGAATTCCAGAGGTGGAAAAGATATGAACCTAAGAACTGCATTTTACAGAAGATAAACAGGCCCATGCAAGAGTCAGCTTTTACTGAATGCTATTATGTGCCAAGCACTGTGTCTTAGGAAAGACAAGCACTGTGTCTTAGGAAAGACTATCTCATTGTCTACAACCAGTGGGAGACACTGGTTATTTCTGGGAGAGAGACTTTAGAGTCTAAGAAAGTTGTTGCAACATTCAGCCTCTAAGTGCAGGAATTTCCTGGAAATCCCATAGAAAGTAAATGTCAAAAACTAAAGCCAGTGCTTGGTTTCCTGTTCTCCCATGCCGTCTATTAAAAGCAAAGATGTTTATTAACCTTTGTGTTGTGTGACCCAGAGAAGCAGAGGTCTTCTTCGCATGTCTTTTCTAAATCTTGACTGAAAATATACTGCCCATTGGCTGGGGTAAGACATCTGCTCTAGCATGCCTGGCATAAGTTTTTTCTTGGGTGAGTCACACAACTATGGCTCTGTTCCCTGAGAATTTGCTTGAAGCTTGACTTAACCTGTTAAAAATCTGCGGAAAGTGGAAGTGGACCACTATTAGAGGCCCCTCTATTCCCACGAGGAAATAGGACTCTTTCTCATCAAGTCAGCTTGTGGCTTAGCCTTCCCTGTGTGCAAAAAGTAGAACAGGAACTTCTATGTGGGGTCATAAAAATTCCCAACTAACATTTCCAATAGAATGTTGACAATAGACTGTAAGAATGATCGACTCCACATTAAGCTTTCGTTGATGACACGAATACTTGCAGCTTCATGATCACTGGGCTCCACATAGTCAGGATCCCCAGGGCCTCAACATGAGGGCCTGGTCCCACTGCCTTAGGGACATATACTTCTCACTTTTTAGTCAATCTTACCTTTGTGTATTAACACCTTAGTATTTGCAAGTTTGTTCTCTCTTCAGGTTTCTGCTTTGTCCTTCCTAAATATTTTTCCTGAAATGAAGGCCTTCCCAGTCCTAAATCCAGGCTGCTACACTACTAGAGAAAGTATCCCCCAACTGGGCAGATGATAGTCTCCATGGAAATATGGTCCTCATCTTCAGCTGGGAGCTTGGAGTGGAACAGCCTGTCCATCTTCTCTGTTTCCCTAGTCAACTCATATTCCAATTTTCCCCTCAAAACTCCCCCCACACTTCTGACTCCCTTACCTATCTCATCAAATTGGAGCTCTCCAAATCTCTACACTGGGATGCTCTCACATCCCTTTCTTTTTGTAAAAAATTGCTTTTTAATTGGGGTGTAGTTGCTTTACAGTGTTTCTGCTGAATGGCAAAGTGAATCAGCTATACATATATATGTGTGTGTGGATCCCCTCTTTTTTGGATTTCCTTCCCATTTGGGGGATTTTCTTCCCATTTAGTTCTCCACAGAGCATTGAGTAGGGTTCCCTGAGCTAGACAGGAGGTTCTCATGAGTTATCTGCTTTATCCATAGTATCAACAGTGTACATATGTCAATCCCAGTACATCCCAGTCCATCACACCCTGCCCCTTCCCCCCACTGGTGTTCATACATTTGTTTTCTCTTTCACTGCAGCACTACTTACAGTAGCCAGGACATGGAAGCAACTTAAACGTCCATCAACAGAGGAATGGATAAAGAAGATGTGAGACATATACACATGGAATATTACTCAGCCATAAAAAGAATGAAACGATCATTTGTAGAGATGTGGATGGACTTAGACAGCATCATAGAGTGAAGTAAGTCAGAAAGAGAAAAACAATGTTGTATATTAACACATTTTATGTGGTCTAGAAAAATGGTACAGATGATCTTATTCGCATCCCTTTCCTACTTTGCACCTTGCATTTGAAAATGAGACCCTCCTCCCATGAAAGTGAGATGTTCCATTGGTTTTATCTTCCACATCATGTCTCAGTATCTCAGAGAACTTACACTGACCATTTCCCCAACCTCAGTTCACCCGAGCAGTAACCTAGCATGTCAATTTGTAAGAAGTGAAAAAAAACCCTGGAGTAAGTTGCTGTAGAAATATCATATCAGTTAATCCAGATTTCCATGTATTATAACCATAAAGTATAAATTGGTTTTCCTCCTACTGAATAGAAATTGAAACCAAACAAAATAAAACAAGCAAATTCTCCTCCAAGTGTGAACACCACAGATGAACTTTTTTCTTCCATTTTGCAGGATGTTGTCACCGACACTGAAATCTGTCAACTGACTATCGCTTGGAGTCAGCTGAACTGCTTATACCACATACAGGGGAAAAGCATAAATGTGTGTCTGACTTCCATGAAATTAATTATAGATGAGCTACTAAAGAGAGAGCAAGAAGAAAAGTGAGAGCTGAGAAAATAACAATTTAAATCTTAAGAGCAATTCTGCCTGCCAGTCTCTTCACTGCTCACATGACCTACAATAGTGTTGTCCAGGAGGAAGAAAATGAATCCCTGGAGTGTGTACTACACCAATCTTTATCATCTCAAATCTCATCTCACAGACAGTGAACTCATCTTTGTTGTCAGCATCAGTCATCATGGTGATCAACGTTATTACTATCAGAGCTGGGCAAGAATACCCAGGATGCATGGTGAGTATTCACCATCATTGTTCCTCCTGCTTTGTTAAATGCATCCTTCTTCTTATCTTACTATCCCATAATTTAATACCCTGTAGGATTATATTTTGCATGTTTACACTGTGTTATATCCTGTACGTTATTGTGTGTTTTATCTTAGAGGAACTTTTATGCCAAACCACATGCAGTCTATGTTCAATTTAAGAAATTCTCTAGAATTACTTTGAAAAAAACATGATTATCACTTTCCTTTTTGACTTTACAACTTAACCCCCAATATTTGCTGTGATTGCCTACAGCACAGAAAGTAATATTGTTTTCCAAGAGAGAGTGATTTATTATCTAATAATTGTACCTAAAGATGTTACCTTATTTTTTAAAAATTAAAGAAGAAAGCAAGAACTAGGAAACTGGGAAACTTTTTGCCAACATAAAATCCAGAAGAAAGAACTCTAAAACATGTTTAAAAGAAAATCTGTAGCTAACATGTTTATTTCCATCCTTAGAGAGTTGGAGTGACCTAATAACCCTAAATCTAATCCTATCCCAACCCTAATACTCTGTCAAGTCTAAAAGCCAAGAAAAGAATAGACATAATAAATTATGTAAAAAGTTTAATCCTGTATTAACTTAATAGATGTCATAAGAAAAAATAGATGTTTAAGAAAAAGATGTCATAAACAAAATCAATAAACACAAGATCAGGAAACATATTTGCAATATATAGCCCCCCCAAATTTAGCATATGTAATTGTATTAGTTATCTAATTCTGCAAAATAAATAACCCCCAAACTTAGCAGCTTAAAACAATACACCTTTGTTATTCACAGTTTCTGTGGATCCAGAAGTGAAAGTAAAACTCACTCTGTCATGTCCAACTCTTTGCAACCCCATAGACTATATAGTCCTTGGAATTCTCCAGGCCAGAATACTGGAGTGGGTAGCCATTCCCTTCTCCAGGGGATCTTTCCAACCCAGGGATCAAACCCAGGTCTCCTGCGTTGCAGGGGGATTCTTTACCAGCTGAGCCACAAGGGAAGCCCAAGAATACTGGAGTGTGTAGCCTATCCCTTCTCCAGTGGATCTTTTTGACCCAGGAATCAAACCATGGTCTCCTGCATTGCAGGTGGATTTTTTACCAGCTGAGCTATCAGGGAAGCCCATGGGTCAGGAATCCAGGCACAAATGAACTGCGTCCTCGGCTTTAGGGTCCCTCACAAGATTGCAGTCAAGATGTTAGCCAGGCTGCAGTCTCATTTGAAGGCTTGAATGGGGAAGAATCTGCTGCCAAGCTTATATTAATGTTTGCAGCATTTATTTCCTTGAGGAATATTGGAATAAGGGCCTCAGCTTCTCACGGGTCTTTGGCTGGAGGCGACCTTAGTTCCATGCCAGGTGGCCCTCTCCATCAGAGAAAGCACATAAAAGAGCCACAGAAAGAGTATGAGCAAAATGGAAGTCATGGTCTCTGTGACATAATCACAGAAGTGGCATCCTGTCACTTTTGCTGTATACTAATCTTTAGAAGTAAATCACTAGACAGAGCCCACACTCAGAGGAGGGGATTACGTAAGAGCATGAATACTAGCATGCAGAGTCACTGGGATCCTTTCTGGAAGGCTGCCTTCTACAGTAATACACAAATTGCTTTTACATACTAGTTAGAAAAAGACAATGGAATTTAAATGTGAGCAAATGATAGAAATAGGCAATTCACTAAAAAGGAAGTCTATAGTAGTTGTGAAAATGCAAATTAAAATGGCAGTAAAAGAATCACATTAATTCTCAGATAAGACTCAGATAAATGTATAAAGATGCATTGCTAATGAAAATATGAATTCTACAGCCTTTTGGAAAGCAACTTGTTAATATCAATTAAAGTCAGAAATATGTATTTCTTTTGACTTGGAAATCTAATATATCAAATTAAAATCAAGAATTCACACACACACACACACACACTACACACAAACCATACACATACATGCTCACTGTAGTATTATCTTGGTACCAAAAAACTGGAAACAAAATGGATAGCCTTCGACAGGTAGCTAGTAAAATAGAGAGAGATATGTGTATATGTAATATTATGCAGCCATCAAAAAGGATGAATTAGAGGAAGAGAATGAATGCCCACACCTCAAATAAAGGAAGATAGAGAAAAAAAGAAAGCAAATAAAGATGGTAAAAAAAGGGTAACTATGAGAATAAGCATGCATTTATATAAGATTATATTTATCTGTGGCTTGTGAACAAAGAAAATAGATATAAGTTTTAATGCATTAGTTCTGTGTTAAGTGGAAGAATTTTCATTATACATTTATAATATGAGACTACTTTAAACATTGACTTATAACATATAGTACACATAGGATGAATAACATATACATCAAGTTTTGTTATCAAGGAAAATATACAGCAAGTTTTTAACATCAGTTACCTGAGCTGAGTTTGTTAGAGGAAATGGTGGAAAAAGAGGATAAGGAGGAAGCTGTGCAATAAAACAAAAACAAATCATTATTTACACCTAAAAGTGAATATGATAAGCAGGTATAATCTTATTATATACTGAGCTAAATATACATTAGGCTTCCCTTGTGGCTCAAGAGTAAAGAGTCTGCTTGCAATGTGGGAGACCCGGGTTTGATCCCTGGGTTGGGAAGATCTCCTGAAGAAGAAAATGGCAACCCACTCCAGTATTCCTGCCTGGATAATCCCAGTGAACAAAGGAGCCTGACAGACTACAGTCCATGGTGTTGGGAAGAGTCGGACATGACTGAGCGACTTCACTATCTTTTCAAATATATACATATATTTGTACAAATAGAAGTACAAGAAAGTCACTGGAATATTCATAGTGGTTGCCTTAAGATTGAGTCCAATAAATTTTATTTTCTTCCTCATAGCTTTATATATTAATTTTTTAAAAGAGCCTGTATTATTTATGTAGTTGGAATGAAGTGAAATTTATAGATATGTACTTGCGCACATATGAATACACACATGGGTTATATATAAATACAAGCTCTGAGAATGAGGTGAATTGACCGGCAAGATTTCTGTCCAGAGGAAAGGAGAAAGGGCATTTTATGTCAAAGACACAGTATAAAGAGAGATGTTGACTCAGAAAAGCAAAAAATCATGTGAAGGGGAAACAAAATATCTGATACCGACCAGGAAAGAAAGTAGTAAGATTCTATGTGCAGGCTGGAACCAAATTAGGAAGGACTTTGAAGACAGTTCAGACTTTATCTAAGCAGTGGGGGAGCAGAATTTGAGTTGAAGGTGATACGATAAAAATCTGTTGGAAGATGAACCTGGCCCTGGTGTTCTGGACAGAATGGTAAAGAGTGGCCCCGAGACAGAGCGCTACTGAGGTTAATTATACAGACCCAGCATGAAGCAGTCAGAGCCGGAAGTGGGTTGTGTCTGGGGAAGAAAGTAACACACTCGGCACTACAAAAAGTGGCTTAATGATGGGTTCCTGGCAAGGAGATTTTGAGGAAAAAGCATCTACAAGCATCAATTACACCAACACGCAGCCCTTGTTCTTATGCTTGTGTGACAGAAGATGTGCTGGCGTTTCTGAAATAAATCAGAATAGCACATTTTGTATACATAAACATTTAAGGACTTATACATTTATTGTCTAGCACTTACCTTTAATTTATAAGAACTTACACATTTATTGTGTAGCACCAGGGTTTCCCTGGTGGCTCAGAGGGTAAAGAATCTGCCTGCAATGCAAGTGATCAGGGTTCCATCCCTGGGTTGGGAAGATCCCGTGGAGAAGGAAATGGCAACCCACTCCAGTATTCCTGCCTGGAGAATTCCATTGACAGAGAAGCCTGGTGGGCTACAGTCCATGGGGTCACGAAGAGTTGGACACAACTGAGTGACTAACACTTACTTATCTTTGCAACAGTCAAGCAAGAAGTGGAGAGAAGGAGTGATGTCCCACTTTCTCAGATGAAGAAGAGAAAGCTTCAAAAGATAAAAAACCTGCCCAGCCTTACATAGCTTAATTTCAATCTAAAGATTTGACCAAAATTTTCTCTTTGAGTTGGTCTTCAACCTTAGCCTTTGGAAGACCTTCAAGCTTTTTAACATTTCTGGAAATATTTCTGATAAACAATAATATGAACCATCAAGGTATAATAATATCTAATCTGTGTAATGACAGTTAAACAGGACACACTAGTTGAGTTTATTATCAATAACTGAATATTCACTTTCAAAATATAGGGAAGCATCCTAGACACAAAGAGAAAATCTACTTATGTGTTTACATGTTGAAATTTGAAAAGTCTGTAAAATTGTGTGATAGCTCATTATGACTGTGAAAATCATTAATTTTATGTAGAATAATTTTAAGTTGTTTTTTAAAAAATAGAAAGCACTTTCTTAAAGCAGTGCACAAAGCTTCAGTGTGTGGCATTGTTTCATCAAAATTATATCTTCTGGTATATGATAATTCTTTACCTTAGTAAATTACTGCTAAGTAGAAAAAATAAAATTAAATCCTCAATGACAATATCACTATCAGCAGTCTCTGAGTCTAGCAGAACTGTAAATATTGTTCCTCAGTTAACCTAAGTGGAAAGTGACTACTTTCCATTACAAATTTACAGCATAATGACCATAGAATCAGTCCAGTAACTGACATTACTGGGAAATTATTGATTCTCGAACATAATGTCCAATTTAAAAAATTTTGTCAACTAAAAACTTTGATATCAAAATTATCAAAATAATTAAATTGTTGTTAGACTAGGAACATCCATTTTATGATGAACTGAAGTTTCAAGTAGCCTTAGCTTTGTTGAAACTGGACATGAACTTTGGTCCACAGAACACTGTATCCCACTGATCTAGCTCCTATAATCAGCTAGTAACTGTGAGAACCAGGTTCAAACTCAGCCATTGACCTCTTGTGGTCTTCCCCACTAGAATACTTGCTTCCACCATACAGGAAAGGAGTGGACACAGAGAAATCCTTAGCTTTCCAAATTATTTGGAGAGTACTGTTTCTCTTATTATCAGTGTCCCCTCAAAGCCTCAGCGTCAGTAGTGAGATCATGGCCAATTTGAGTCTCTTGGAAATATAACTTGTATTACCTTCTGAGCAAAAAAGCCCATGTGATATATCAGTATTAACTGATTTGGGTCTGAAAGGGAGTCGATCCTGACTTAGATTCTTATGCAACAACCAACAGTATTATCCAGAATAAACTCTGACTGACCTAAACTAATTTCTTGGAAAGTGTTCTAGGTATTTTCCAAAAAAGACTAGAATAGGAAGTTAGCCAGCTTGGCAGTGTTTATCCAAGAAACCTGCCAAAAGTCTGGCTTGATTTGCCAGTGTCAATATTCTAGAGTGCAAACATATTCTTGTGCAAGGGACATTGTGTAAGCTAGAAATTAATCTTAGTTCATTCATTGTCCAAGGATGGATGCTACAGAAAGAAGCTCAAGTAATAGTTCCAGAATCAAAGTACGGGCCTCTCTGGTGAAGCTCTACTTAATTGCCTTTTCAATAAGGGAGGAAAGCCCTTGTTTGAAACCGTGTTGAAGGCAGTGATGTGGGGGACTGCTGGTGGAAACAAGAGGGGGCTATTTTCTTCTTCATATCTTTGTCCAAACTAGAACTAAATATGTGTTCAAAGACCTTTGTGCACTCAGCCAGAGTGGGTTTTATTCCAGGTATCCTCTGTCTGTATCACGGCAGCAATGACTAGAATAAAAGTGGATTTGAAAAGGTCAGTTCTAGCCCAGCATTATTAATCAAGAGAATATCTTTATCCCTTAAGACCTCATAATAAGAACTGAATCACGAGTATCAATATGGATGTAAGGATAATACCATACTATTAAGTCATGTGAAGACATATCATGATGTCAATCGTGGTATACCAGGAAGTCACTGTGAAATGTTTAGGATGATAGTTTCTCAGTACTGTCAGTTTCTAAGCACTAGAATTGAATCTTTCACATTAATGGCAATTTGGGTGTCATTGACTGGAGCTCAGCTGCCTTACCATCAAGTCAAGGAGATGGGGTGAGGCTGGTCACAAATCCCAGAGTTTTGGATGGATCACTGAATAAGAGTTTGTCTAGTTTATTTTGTTGACAAAGGCCCCTTCCTACCCACGGCCCTTCCGTGGGTAGTAAATAGAGTCCATCTCTCTTTATGGCTCACACTCAAAACTCAAAGACCAGAGAAAACTGAGAAAAGATGGGACAATATCTTCCTATGGCCTTGGCCTCATTTCCTTCTGGTCTGGCTCCTTGTCTTTGAGCTCCAAAGAATGTGGGCGAATGTTTGTGCTTGTGATTGATTTAATAAGAATAGAAAAAGATGAGATGGTTCAGATTGCTCTTGTCAGTCCAGAGATCAGTTTCCAACTCTGCTTTTCTACGTTCTCTAATGTAATGGGCCTGCCCAAGAGAGACGAGAACAAAGAAGTGTGTATGGGAGATGGTCATGATCTCTGTCAAGCCAAGACCACCCAGTGGATTAACGGAAGGACAGAAGCCAGCCAAGGCCACAGGATAATATTGCAGAGAATGTCTACTGAGACATAAGTAATGCTACTCCCAGGATCTCATTTCTCCAAATACCCCATTTCTTGTAATACCAGAAACTCTCTTCTCCTTCATTTATTATACTTCTGCAGCTTCTTCTGAAACTGATTGCTTGTTCCTTTTCAATTTTGTATCTTGTTATGGGTCATTTCTCTTACACTAGAGATGCTAAAGGCTGCAGATTCTGCTGGAAAGTGACTCATAAATCTCATTTGTGTTAAAAATTTAAAACCTCATGGAGTTTGGGCCAAACACAAAATGTCAGGATGTTTGAAATCATATGAAAATGTAGATAAAGACCTTAAGTAAATAGCATAGTGACTAAAGAAACTGGTGCCAGTAATAGCTCTCACTTATTGAGGACCAACTATGTACTTAAAGGTACCAGTGACCAAGTTTCATTAGAACTGCTGCTGCTAAGTCACTTCAGTCATGTCCAACTCTGTGTGACCCCATAGATGGCAGCCCACCAGGCTCCCCCGTCCCTGGGATTCTCCAGGCAAGAATACTGGAGTGGGTTGCCATTTCCTTTAGAACAGCATCTATTAAAAGATAAAAAGATGGTCTTCAAAGCCAACGGCTGGATCTTTTCAAAGTGGCTTCTGTAAGTTATCTAAGGAACTCAGGAGCACATTTGTGTGTATCTGAGCCTTGATACTGGCATTGGAGATGGAATCATAAGGGTTTTGAGTCTATCAAAAAGTGGTGGTGGCGGCTGGTTGATAGTGAGCCCTGGTGACCATTGTGGTATGGAGGACCTCAGAGGGGAGAGTTGGCCCAGGTCTGCCCCATGACCTGTGGGTTTTCATGGCTCTCAACTTCACAGCAAGGACTGGACTTGAGAGTCCAGAGTCAGCTAAGTCAGAGTTGGTGAATGATTAGATAATAACAGGCTTGAGTGCCAAAGAGGGCTGGAAAGATGCCTTTTCAGGTGCTTCCAGCAACCAGCCACTTTTGCCATTTTGCTCCCCTTCACTTCTAGCATAATTTTAAATAATAATATTTAGCATATATTTAGTACTTATTTTCTTCCAGGCTGCATTTAAAGTAATTTACCTGTGTTGTCTCACCCAAATAACAATTTACAAGGTAGCTAATATTATCATTCTGTATTCACTGATATGAAAACTGATATTTAGAGAAGTTTGGTAACTTGCCGAAGGTTACCCAGCTAGTAGATGGTGAATCTACAATGTCTACCTTCCAGCTATACTATGATTGCAGCTACCTCTAAGAACAATTCTTTTGCTCTACCACTATGCATTCTCTCCTTTCTTCTATGTGTCTACGCTATTTCTTATGCAATTTCCCTCTCTCTTGCAGGTTAACAAGTAATAGTACAATTTTTAAAGATTGCATCCTACTCAGAGAGTTTGGTCAGATCACTTGAATATATTGTGCTCCAGTTAGAGATATCCCCTTCCCCCAAGAGGGGCACACAAAGTGTAAACTCTTTTTGTGATCAGGCCAATCCCCAGATGTTTGTGAGGGTAGGAAACCCAAGTCATCCAACAATCAAGCAGAGTCAATTGTAATAGATGCAGTGAAATATGATATGTTATCATTATGACAAGAGGCACTGCAAGATCCCAAACTACCTCAATTATCAGTCTTGCTACTTCAATTCAGTTCAGTTCAGTTCAGTCACTCAGTCATGTCCGATTCATTGTGACCCCATGAATTGCAGCACGCCAGGCCTCCCTGTCCATCACCAACTCCCGGAGTTCACCCAAACCCACGTCCATCTAGTCAGTGATGCCATCCAGCCATCTCATCCTCTGTCGTCCCCTTCTCCTCCTGCCCCCAATCCCTCCCAGCATCAGGGTCTTTTCCAATGAGTCAACTCTTCGCATGAGGTGGCCAAAGTACTGGAGTTTCAGCTTTAGCATCATTCCTTCCAAAGAAATCCCAGGGCTGATCTCCTTCAGAATGGACTGGTTGGATCTCCTTGCAGTCCAAGGGACTCTCAAGAGTCTTCTCCAACACCACAGTTCAAAAGCATCAATTCTTCAGCTCTCAGCCTTCTTCACAGTCCAACTCTCACATCCATACATGACCACAGGAAAAACCATAGCCTTGACTAGATGAACTTTTGTTGGCAAAGTAATGTCTTTGCTTTTTAATATGCTGTCTAGGTTGGTCATAACTTTCCTTCCAAGGAGTAAGCGTCTTTTAATTTCATGGCTGCAGTCACCATCTGCAGTGATTTTGGAGCCCAAAAAATAAAGTCTGACACTGTTTCCACTGTTTCCCCATCTATTTCCCGTGAAGTGATGGGACCAGATGCCATGATCTTCGTTTTCTGAATGTTGAGTTTTAAGCCAACTTTTTCATGCTCCTCTTTCACCTTCATCAAGAGACTTTTGAGTTCCTCTTCACTTTCTGCCATAAGGGTGGTGTCATCTGCATATCTGAGGTTATTGATATTTCTCCCGGCAATCTTGATTCCATACTTACCAGAGCACTAATAATACACACATATTAATATAGTTCTCATTCCAGGGACATGGTAGATTGAGCTAACTAATGTGTAATGTTCTCTTAATGCAGTTATATAGAAATGCTGAATGAAGTAGAGTTCAGAACTTTTATATCACAGCAGAGCCCAGAAAAGGAAAACTGCCACATGCCAGGAATGAAGAGTGAACCCCGTCAGACCTGTGCATAGCTGATTGACTGCTTTCCTAAGAGCCTTGATGCAGAGACCCAGGCTCTCTGTGTCTTATGGCTCTACCATCTTTACCATGTAATTTTCAAAGTCACTGTATTTATTTTCATTAAGCTGATGAAGGATAAGAGCACAGAGGATGGTCTGTTGGAGTTTTATGGATCAGACCTACAAATAGCCTATAGTACTTCCATTAAACTTCTGGTGAACTCACTTCACAGTGGCTGGGAATGTAGGCAGATTGTACCAGGAGGAGGAGGAGGAACTTTGTTTGGAGATTATTGTATTGTATAATGCAATACAAGAACCTTATAATATAGTGTTATCGTAAGCTAAGTAACCTTACCTTCTAAACATTCTGGATAAATAGAAGTTGGAAAAAAAGGTACAAACTCTAAGTCTCAGTTGCTTACATTTTGATGAACAGATTGAGAAACTTTTAAATAAATTCATAGCTGAAAGTCTTTGTCTCTAGGTACATTCTCTTTTTATATTATGCTCATAGCTGTAAATGGATTCCATCTCTTCCAACAGGTGAAGCTTGATATCCAATTGTATAGCAAAGGAGGATGCTTTACTTTTCCATTAATGGCTAATAAGTATATTTCTGGATTTAGGAAAACATGTTTTCCTTTCACTACTCAAAATTGGTGTGTATTTGTTGCCTTCCTTAGAAAGCTATGAGTTCATATAATACAGGAGGTTGAAATACCTGCATGTTTTAGAGATAACTGAGTTCAAGTGCCAAGGCCAAATTATAGATGTATTCAATCAGATGAAAATATTAGTTTTTGTATTTCTGAGCATATTTGCTTTGAAGTCATTCAAATAAGGGAGAAGGAAATGGCAACCCACTCCAGTGTTCTTGCCTGGAGAATTCCAAGGTCTGGGGGAGCCTGGTGGGCTGCCATGTATGGGGTCGCACAGAGTCGGACACGACTGATGTGACTTAGCAGCAGCAGCAGCAGCAGCAGCAGCAGCAGAAGGTTGGCTTGATTTCTTAGTTTGCTCTCACAGCCAAGCCCATCTCCACTCACTAGTCTCTGCTGCAGCTTGCTGTAAGTGGCTACCTGTGAGCATTCCCAGTACAGCTTGATGGAATCCATAAGAGGATGGGTAAGTATTGTCTTTGGCCTGCCACAGGCAGGTGGTTTAAGAGCTATCACATATCAGTCCTCTTTAATTGTGCCTAGATTTGTTATTAGAGTAGGACAAAGCCTAGGAAACTAGAAATCATATGGGAAAGGTTTGAGATACAGAGGTAAAGTTGGGGGAGGGGCCAGCATCTTACAAAAGTGTTAGTGATATACATGGTCTGAATCTCTGTACTCTTCTCTTTGTACATTGGGAGTAAAGCCATTGGGTGGGGCTGCAGGGTGGCTCAGATCTGAGAACAAACACTGACCCCTCATTCTCCACTCTTGGCTCTCACTCAACCATCTGAGGAGACTTTGGGATCTCAGACAAGGGAACGTCTCAGATTCTTTCATGATTCCATTTCTGTCTTTGTCAGAAACTTTACGGAGGATTTTTCTCAAGACCACAGCTGCAGAGGGGTTGTTTCAGGTCAGTGAGAAAAAGGGATCCACTCCTTGGAGTGAGACTAAATAAAACTGTAAAGTCAAAAAGGTTGCAGTTTTCACAGCGATCCCTGAGAAGACTCAGGGAATTCAGGGCCACTGAACCACTGTCAGCATCATGTGGTACGGACCTGACCTGGGATTCCCTTACAGCTGGAGCAAAGAACAAAAGACCATGAAGGAGCTGTCCTTTCTGAGATCTACAAGTGGGTGTCTGTGATTCTTCCCTTTGTTTCCATTTAAATTTTCATCATTTGGCCTTTATGAATGGACAGACATGAATCTGATCCTTGCTTTAAACTTTTTCTGGAGCAACAGGTGAATAGATTGCATACCTTTTCTGCTAAACCTTGAGACAGGTTCAAAACTAACCTTGTGAGAAGAGAAGGAACTAGCAGAGCCCTCAGCCAGTGTGAATCCTCCACTTGGCATCTGGGCTGGAAACTTTTCTCAACCACACTCTCAGTATTGTCAATCCACAGGTCTTTCCTCCTGAGTTCTGCCTTCATTTATGACTTTTCTCAGTGCTTCTTCAGCATTCTTTGACTTTTATCATGGTATTTGGCAAAGTTGTGTTTCACAGATGTGTTATTCTAAACATAAGTTTTCTCTTAAGCTATCTAGGAAATAGGTTTTTCCATGAACTGAACTGCAGGTCTAGAGCCATCTTTCTGGTTGTGTTAGATGGATGGGTCTCCCCTGCACCTGGAATTACCTTGCCCTTGCATGTAACCTTGTCTTTTGTTTGTAGTGGGATGTGAAAGTAGAATATGTAGTGGAATATGAAATATTATATGTGCATAATGCCCACAGTAATGACGTGTAACTTCTAGAGTGTCAGCAGATAAGTGGTCTGGCAACAGTAGTAGGTCTGGCATCTTGTCTTAATTCTCATATGTCCTTCCCCTTCTGTGATCAGTTTTTGCAAGTCCTGCATTATCAAAACATGGATTTGATAATATAACCTGTGTATATTACATGCATTACCCGTAGAAATAGAAAACTTAGAGAACACAAGCACAGGTTCCTCAAAGGTTAGGGATTATTTCACAGAATCTTTTCAGCTCTCTAACATTTCCTTCTAGAATTAACTTACTGCAATATTTTTCACCGAAACTGTGAGCCACTTCCCATTACATATGTTCTGCTTCTTGACCATAGGAAATCACATTTTTAGTTGGGTGTGTTGCTGCACAGCTAAAGACACATTTCTCAGCCTTTCCTTTGCCACTGACTTTGGCTGTGTCATTAAGTTTCAGCCAATGAGATATAAATGTAATTCTTAAGTCAAGTTTGGTGATAGAGTTCCCTTAAGAGAGTCTCCTCTATTTGCTGTCTGGTAGATGTAATTAGAAGATTGTAGGGGTTTTTACAAACAAAGATCACATCATAGGGATGACAACACAGAGGCCTGGGAAGATTGTGGGTTCCTGATGACTCTGTAGAGTCATCTCGTCAGCCCTAGATCTTTGTACTTCTTTTGTGTGTGAGAGAAATAAGACATATCTATATTGTTTAAATCACTGTCATTTTAAGATTTTCTGTTATACACTGCTGATCCTAATCTTAACTCAGAAACATCTCCCATCCACTTAATACCATTGATTCAGGGATCCATGGACAAGTATAATAATAATTTTAATAATAATTTTCAGTCTATGACTTTAAGGATAAAATGGCAAAAGTGAGTGTCATGACTCCAATTTTAAGATTAAGTTGTACAGTAATTTCTAATAGTCAGAAAAAAGTAGACCTCAGAACCATCACCCTTATTTTCTTTCTTGCCCTTTCTGTCAAGTGTAAGATTATTCAAGTCATAACCCAAGAGAAAGGTCCATGGTTACATAGGCTCTGTAGCTTTATATCCCTCATTTCCATCTTACACCATCCTACTTCTCTTATTAGCACATGCAAAATTAAATGGTTTGCTACTCAGTCAAGATTAGAGAACTTTTGCAAAGTTTGTTTCCTGGGCTTGGACTAAAGAAATGAATTAATGATTTTGTGCATAATTAATGGGTTCTAGAAAGGAATATTTGTTCAAATAAGAAATCAATTCATGAAACAAAATGCCAAAAGTTTATTACAACAGATTCAAAGTTTATTATAAGAATGACAGCAGAGCCCTTCCTTGTTTTTCAACCACATACAACAAATTTTAAACTTTGTTCTTAGTTATGGTTGTTTGAATTGTGAATATTAAAGTCACCAGCATGTCAACATTCAGAAAACTAAGATCATGGCATCTGGTCCCATCACTTCATGGCAGATAGATGGGGAAAAAAATGGAAACAGTGGCAGACTTTATTTTCTCGGGCTCCAAAATCACTGCAGATGGTGACTGCAGCCATGAAATTAAAAGACACTTGCTCCTTGGAAGAAAAGCTATGACCTACCTAGACAGTGTATTAAAAAGCAGGGACATTACTTTGCCAACAAAGGTCCGTCTAGTCAAAGCTATGGTTTTTTCAGTAGTTACGTATGAATGTGAGAGTTGAACCATAAAGAAAGCTGATGCTTTTGAACTATGGTGTTGAAGAAGACTCCTGAGAGTCCCTTGGACTTCAAGGAGATCCAACCAGTCCATCCTAAAGGAAATCAATCCTGAATATTCATTAGAAGGACTGATGCTGAAGCTCCAAAACTTTGGCCACCTGATGTGAAGAACTGACTCATTGGAAAAGACCCTGATACTGGGAAAGACTAAAGGCAGGAGGAGAAGGGAACAACAGAAGATGAGATGATTGGGTGGCATCACTGACTCGATGGACATGAGTTTGAGCAAGTTCCGGGGATTGCGATGGACAGGGAAGCCTGGTGTGCTGCAGTCCATGGGGTTGCAAAGAGTCAGACACGACTGAGCAACTGAACTGAACTGAACAGTATGTCAGAAAGGAAAAGACAGAGAACAGAGGCTATTTCACCTTTTCAAAAAGGTGAATAAAGAAAGAGTCATATGTTCGCTTAAGTACGCTCTGTTTCTTTAAGAGGCCCAACTCAATTCTCCTTTTCTATTTACATAGAGTTGAAATTAGAAGCATTCTGTAGATTAGTGGATCTATTTTATCTAAAAAGTATAAGACGATGACACTATATAAAGAAAGTCTGACTCCCTCTTGGTAATATTGACAGGCTTTGAAATATGTTAATTCTCTTGAGTCCATTTGTCCCCAAATAGTGTTTCTCTCATTGCAAGAATATGGTGGTGCCATATTATTGGCAAAGATTATTTTGTTAGAGTCAAAAGCCTATAAAGAACTAAGTAAGTATGGAAAGAGCTTGGAATATCCTTTTTCTAGAGTGAACTGCATCTGAATTATAATAGCTGCTTGTTTCACGATCATTCACTTCTAGCCCAATTCCTGATATCTCTGAATGAATTGGCAGAACACATGTAACCTTTATGACTCAGGCCACTTAATTGATCATTATAATATTAGAGAGAAAGGGGACAAAGATAGTTTCCAATTAGAATGAAAGCCAAGGTATAGTCAACTATTGATTATGTGTGATGACTTAACTGTGGTTAAGAAGAGCCTTTATGTCTAAGCTTTGATCTTTTCATTCCAGGCATGTCAACAGTCATCATTACTCAGTCAGTACCCAGTCATCACCCCGATCAGATACCCACTCCTCACCTCCTCCTGGGTGCAGCAATCATCCTAGGTAACATAGTAGGCTATTCACTAGCACTCAACAGGCATCTTTAAAGCCATGTACTGTATTCACTTGGAGCTTCCCAGGTGGCTCAGTGGTAGAGTCTGCCTGCCAGTGCAGGAGATGCAGGTGATGTGGGTAAGATCCCTGGGTCAGGCAGATCTCCTGGAGAAGGAAATGGCAAACCACTCCACTATTCTTGCCTGGAAAATTCCATGAACAGCAGAGCCTGGTGGGCTATATAGTGCATGGGGTTACAAAGAGTCAGACATGACTGAGTGACTGAGCATGCACACACTGTATTCACTCATTTATTCTTTACAATAACTCTCTGAGATTCTATTCTAGAATAGAATAACATCACTGAGGCAAGAGATTAAATAACTTGCTCAAGGTCACTCAGCTACTAAATGATACATCACCAGTAGTCTGACTTCAGATCCTGTGGTCCTAACCATTGCATACACTCTCTCTGGTAAAGCAAATAAAACAAGGAAAGCATGTTGGATAACATTCTAGTAAAACCTGACCTCATCCTGCATGGAGCCTCTCTCTTCTCAAGTTGCAGAAGTGTTAGTATCTGATTAACAGTTGCTCTTAGGTGATAATTCTTAAAGGGAATATTAGCAAACCCCTTTGGCCATGTATTCCACTTAGGAACTTTGCTTAGTGAAAGCAAGTATGAGTCATGCATTGAGAATTATGTCATCCTCAAATGAGTATCTCTCTCCAGCCTCCCCTCTGCTCCAGGTTCAGCCCTTTGAAGGAATGTTAGTGTTTATCATTCTCTGAAAATGCTCCCATCCTCTCCAAGTATTGCTGCATGAACATGCCAAATGCATTTATCTGCTCTTTAAATGAATTTCCTATACACTGTATGCTAATAACTTGAAATATTCTATCATTTTTCTCAAAGGAAAATAAAATGTCTTTGACTCTGCTTTTTTCAATCTCCTGTTCTTAGTGTGATAGTTTCAGTCAGTTTTTAGTCACTTAGTCGTGCCCGACTCTTTGTGACCCCATGGACTGCAGCACGCCAGGCCTCCCTGTCCATTACCAATTGCTGGAGTTTACTCAAATGCATGTCCGTTGAGTTAGTAATGCCATCCAACCATTGCATCCTCTGTCGTCCCCTTCTCCTCCCACCTTGAATCCTTCCCAGCATCAGGGTCTTTTCAGATGAGTCAGCTCTTCACATCAGGTGGCCAAAGTATTGGAGTTTCATCTTCAACATCAGCCCTTCCAATGAATATTCAGGACTGATTTCCTTTAGGTTGGACTGGTTGGATCTCCTTGCCATCCAAGGGACTCTCAAGAGTCTTCTCCAATGCCACAGTTCAAAAGAATCAATTCTTCAGCGCTGAGCTTTCTTTATACTCCAACTCTCACATCCATACATGACTACTGGAAAAACCATGGCCTTAACTAGATGGACCTTTGTTGGCAAAGTAATGTCTCTGCTTTTGAATATGCTGTCTAGGTTGGGCATAACTTTCCTTCCAAGGAGTAAGCATCTTTTAATTTCATGGCTGCAGTCACCATGTGCAGTGATTTTGGAGCCCAGAAAAATAAAGTCTGACACTGTTTCTACTGTTTCTCCTCTATTTGCCATAAGTGATGGAACCAGATGCCATGATCTTTGTTTTCTGAATGTTGAGCTTTAAGCCAACTTTTTGACTCCCCTCTTTCACTTTTATCAAGAAGCTCTTTAGTTCTTCTTCACTTTCTGCCATAAGCATGGTGTCATCTGCATATCTGATGTTATTGATATTTCTCATGGCAATCTTGATTCCAGTTTGTGCTTCATCCAGTCCAGTGTTTCTCATGATGTACTCTGCATATAAGTTAAATAAGCAGGGTGACAATATATAGCCTTGACATACTCCTTTTCCTATTTGGAACCACTCTGTGTGATACTTTATAAATGATTAAAACTCAGCTTTTTTCCTAGGAGGGCTAAATTAACCAAAAAATGGTTCATTTGATTTTATTTAAAAATAGTAATTAGGTAAGTTTAGTAAGTCACCAGCGTAATGAATCCGGTCCTGGAAACCAGCCTGACTTAACCGACATGCGTTAAATACAGCCTCTGAAAACCCTACCTATGAAGAAGCAAAATGCCTTATAAACACTGCGTCTGTGTCTATCCTTCGTTTCATAGATTGTAAGACTCAGAGACCTTCTACAACATAGAATCTATGTTAACCTTTACGTTTCCAAATGAGGATAGTAAAAACCAGTAAGTATGAGTGATCTAAGATTCCGCAGTTATTGGCAAAGCTAGGATTCAGACTCTGCCTCTTAGCTTTCTTCCAATCGTCTTTCCATTTCCTTGTCTCTCTGGGTTAGTTTAGTTTATAGAAAAGGCCTCGTCTGAAATCCTCAAGGGGTGTGTAGGGTGAGATGAAGACTAGGAGAGTGTCACATGCTCTGGCTCAGCCTCAAGCTCAACTTTCAGGAGCTAAGATGAGTGTTCACTAACCTACTCTCAAGAGCAGCTGTAGGCTCTTCTACTTTACGTTTTCTAGAATTCCCAGGAGAATGTGGGATGTGTGGGAATACAGAGCATGTTACTGTGCATCATGGTTCTGCTGCTTAGACACATTGATTAAAGATGCTACCTTTTCTCTGCAAGTCCCCATTGTGTTCTAGTTTTTGGTTTGCAGTTTTTGTTCTAGCTTAGCTATAGCTCTTCTCAAAGCATCCAAGCTTCTAACTCCTAAAATTCCCCCAGTCCCAGGGCCCATCCTCCTTGCATATTATTAATCCCCAGGCCCTACCTCCATCCTTCACCTTGTGAGTCCTTTCTTCCCAAATTTGCTTTCAGTTTTTACAGCTAGTCTATTTCTTAGCATCATCACTTCCAAACCAATAACTGGTTTTCTGTAGAAAGAAAGAAGGCCCTGTCCTTGTAGCCTCTGACATTCTCCAACTGTCCTCTCTAGACCCTTACTGGATTCTTGCTGTGAATGAAACCCCAACTTATGCAACAATCAGATCAGATCAGTCGCTCAGTCGTGTCCGACTCTTTGCGACCCCATGAATTGCAGCACGCGAGGCCTCCCTGTCCATCACCAACTCCCGGAGTTCACCCAGACTCACGTCCATCGAGTCAGTGATGCCATCCAGCCATCTCATCCTCTGTCGTCCCCTTCTCCTCCTGCCCCCAATCCCTCCCAGCATCAGGGTCTTTTCCAATGAATCAACTCTTCGCATGAGGTGGACAAAGTACTGGAGTTTCAGCTTTAGCATCATTCCTTCCAAAGAAATCCCAGGGTTGATCACCTTCAGAATGGACTGGTTGGATCTCCTTGCAGTCCAAGGGACTCTCAAGAGTCTTCTCCAACACCACAGTTCAAAAGCATCAATTCTTTGGCGCTCAGCCTTCTTCACAGTCCAACTCTCACATCCATACATGACCACTGGAAAAACCATAGCCTTGAGTAGACAGACCTTTGCTGGCAAAGTAATGTCTCTGCTTTTGAATATGCTATCTAGGTCGGTCATAACTTTCCTTCCAAGGAGTAAGCGTCTTTTAATTTCATGCCTGCAGTCACCATCTATAGTGATTTTGGAGCTCAGAAAAATAAAGTCTGACACTGTTTCCCCATCTATTTCCCATAAAGTGGTGGGACCAGATGCCATGATCTTCGTTTTCTGAATGTTGAGCTTTAAGTCAACTTTTCACTCTCCACTTTCACTTTCTTCAAGAGGCTTTTGAGTTCCTCTTCACTTTCTGCCATAAGGGTGGTGTCATCTGCATATTTGAGGTTATTGATATTTCTCCTGGCAATCTTGATTCCAGCTTGTGTTTCTTCCAGTCCAGCGTTTCTCATGATTGAATCTGCATAAAAGTTAAATAAACAGGGTGACAATATACAGCCTTGACGAACTCCTTTTCCTATTTGGAACCAGTCTATTGTTCCATGTCCAGTCTAACTGTTGCTTCCTGACCTGCATACAAATTTCTCAAGAGGCAGATCAGGTGGTCTGGTATTCCCATCTCTTTCAGAATTTTCCACAGTTTATTGTTATCCACACAGTCAAAGGCTTTGGCATAGTCAATAAAGCAGAAATAGATGTTTTTCTGGAACTCTCTTGCTTTTTCTATGATCCAGCAGATGTTGGCAATTTGATCTCTGGTTCCTCTGCCTTTTCTAAAACCAGCTTGAACATAAGGAAGTTCACGGTTCACATATTGCTGAAGCCTGGCTTGGAGAATTTTGAGCATTACTTTACTAGCGTGTGAGATGAGTGCAATTGTGCGGTCGTTTGAGCATTCTTTGGCCTTGCCTTTCTTTGGGATTGGAATGAAAACTGACCTTTTCCAGTCCTGTGGCCACTGCTGAGTTTTCCAAATTTGCTGGCATATTGAGTGCAGCACTTTCACAGCATCATCTTTCAGGATTTGGAATAGCTCAACTGGAATTCCATCACCTCCACTAGCTTTGTTCGTAGTGATGCTTTCTAAGGCCCACTTGACTTCACATTCCAGGATGTCTGGCTCTAGGTCCGTGATCACACCATCGTGATTATCTGGGTCGTGAAGATCTTTTTTGTACAGTTCTTCTGTGTATTCTTGCCATCTCGTCTTAATATCTTCTGCTTCTGTTAGGTCCATACCATTTGTCCTTTATCGAGCTCATCTTTGCATGAAATGTTCCTTTGGTGTCTCTGACTTTCTTGAAGAGATCCCTAGTCTTTCCCATTCTGTTTTTTTTACTCTATTTCTTTGCATTGATCGCTGAAGAAGGCTTTCTTATCTCTTCTTGCTATTCTTTGGAACTCTGCATTCAGATGTTTATATCTTTCCTTTTCTCCTTTGCTTTTCACTTCTCTTCTTTTCACAGCTATTTGTAAGGCCTCCCCAGACAGCCATTTTGCTTTTTTGCATTTCTTTTCTATGGGAATGGTCTTGATCCCTGTCTCCTGTACAATGTCACGAACCTCATTCCATAGTTCATCAGGCACTTCTATCTATCAGATCTAGGCCCTTAAATCTATTTCTCACTTCCACTGTATAATCCTAAGGGATTTGATTTGCATCATACCTGAATGGTCTAGTGGTTTTCCCTACTTTCTTCAATTTAAGTCTGAATTTGGCAATAAGGAGTTCATGATCTGAGCCACAATCAGCTCCTGGTCTTGTTTTTGCTGACTGTATAGAGCTTCTCCATCTTTGGCTGCAAAGAATATAATCAATCTGATTTCGGTGTTGACCATCTGGTGATGTCCATGTATAGAGTCTTCTCTTGTGTGGTTGGAAGAGGGTGTTTGTTATGACCAGTATAGCAAATTAGAATTTCATCCATTTCCCTACAAGTCTGGCTCAAATTAGCTTCCTTCTTCTCTGTTTCTCTTTCTTGGCATTGTAGGAGAAACACTGGGTTTGAAATCATATCATTCCAGTACAGTGATCTAGCAGCCTGAGTTCTAGGGGAAACAGTTCATTTTTATTGAGACTCAGTTTCCTCATCTTTGAATGAGAGTGAATGATTACAGCCTTAGCTACTTCAGTGGATGATTATGATGTCAAGTGAAATCATAGATTTCTTTGTTCATCATTAAACAAATATTGGCACCTATTCAGTGTCAAGATGTGGCTAAGTTGGGCGTAACCAGTTGTGACCAAACAGACGAGTCATTGCCATCTCAGATATGGAAACCATTTGTCACCTGGAAAGCAGCATGCCATTATTATTCTGTACAAATTTCACTTCCTAGAATTTCCTTGCCTCATCAGGGTTATTGATTAAAACCTTAGGTTCCATGACAGACTTGACTGAAGCACTCACGATATACCTTAGAGCCCCAGTACATGTTTGACCAGAAGAATGAAGATGCAGAAACAGAGGCGAGAACGTATACAGAGGGTACCAACCCCACGTCTACTCTGAAAAGGCTGAGAGGCTTCCCAGAGTGCTTGCAAATGAGCGTGGTGTGGGGTGGGCTGAGGTGGTGGGAGCTGCCGTCTGGCTCTGCGTCTCGGCCGGCCTGGCCCTGGCCTCGTGCGCTGTCCTCGGGGTCCCACCTTGCTGCATGTCTCAGCTGGCACAGACTCGGGGTGCGGGAATCAGCAGCAGCCATCCTAACCACCGCAATCTGCTTCCCAGACGCTGCCTTTTGGTTTATCTTAGAATACCTCAGAGAGTCTTTCTCTCCATTCCTGATGGTCCCTGAAAGATTTTTATTTGGAAGTGTGAGCATAAAAGCAGGCCTCTCATCTCCCAAAACAGCAAACGAGATAAAAACAACTTAGTAGCTATCTGTCTATAATGTGCATCCCCCTAGATTTTTTAATCAATACCAGTTTCCTGGCTGCCAACATGGTCTCTATACATTTAGGCACTATATGTTGAAGGATCACTTCTAAAATGCAATATTACAGGTTTTCACTTATTTTCTTCAGCCCAATTTATAGTAGAACCAATTTGTGTCAGCAGTTTTGGGTACTCAGCAAAAATTCAGACTTTGAGAAACATCTCTGCATGGAACTAGTTGTAAGTAAGTTAAGGACCTGTTAAACTGACTGACTAATCTTTCCCATTCTCCAGCTTTCTCCAGTGCCAGCAGATTCTGACATAAACATTTAGCTTGATGCTGATTTTGAAGAGGAGACATCACTGCAATTCAGGGTTTTGCCATGAGGAAGTCTATATCATTCTTTCTTATAAGTAAATCAATACTTGCACAATCATCTGAGATCATTCTTAGAGCCCATACAGATGGTGGTGACAACAGCCGATGAAACAAGTTTTTTTTAAAAAGTGGGGATGAAAAGGTGAGAGATGTATCGAAAGCATCCTCATGTCAGAGGCCAGTAGTATAGAATCTGGTAATACAAAAAGTCAGTAAGTATAGGCACATTCCATGCCTCAAGAAAACAAGGATCTTTCTGAGTCTTAGAAAAAGGAAAAGTCACTACACCCCTAAGCAGTGGCTTCAAATCATCCACCTCATTTCTTAACAGAAGGTACCACTTGCGCCAAGAGCTGAAGTCATCTTATTGTTGATGGGTGGCCAGGAAACCTAAGTTTGTGTGGTAAAGGCCCATCAGGCATGGAATAGACTCCAATGAAACTGGAACTATTCTTTCCAAAGTGCTACTTAGCCACCATATCTCAAGTGAGGAGCCTTAAGAAAAAGAAGTGTAAAGCATTTAAACAACAGACTTACGTTGTATCCAACCTCACCAGGCTGTGTCAAGCTGCGCCAGTGTCACAGGGAAGGGACAAGGTATCAACATCCATGCTCTGACCTGTGTCTCCATAGCAGGAAAGATTATCCAAATTTTTCATATTCAGAGTCAGTAAGACATTTCAGAGAAAGGCAATGAACTCCTACATTGTTTATTGACCTTACTTAAGCGTTTCATACCAGTGTGTCTGGCAGCTTTGGGAACTATTGTGTAAGTGGGGTTACCCAGAAGTGATTGCCAACATTCTGAGAATATTTCATGATCAAGGATTTGGCAAATTCACTGAGTGGCATTCCCTTAGCCCTTTCTTTTTTATAAACCAGATTTCAACTCTGAAACAGACCTTGGATAATTATCCCTTTTGAAAATGCAGCCCTGCTTGGCAACTCAAGCAACTCACGTCAATGCAAGGACCCATTTCCAACCCTCCAATCAGCTCTCCCATTCCCACAGGCTGCCATCTCTCACTGATACCTTTGAGAAGAGTAAACCTGGGCTGATGATGAAACAGTCCTTGCACACAAAAGGAAAAGCTGTGCAATCGACTACCTGTATTGGCTCAGGAAAGCATCAGAGGTTGCAAATTAGGCTGAAGAATGAATATCAAGTATCAAGCCCTATTGGGAAAAGCCCAGACGAGGACAAGATCCCTTGGCAAGAGCACAGGGCAGAGAGCCTGAGGCTGGGGCCGCCTGAAGGCTGACTGATATTTGATTCTTTAAATAGACAAAGAATTCAAATCCAATCAGCAGACACTCTCCAGACAGACAGACAGAGCAAGCTGCATGTCTAGGAGCAGGGTGCATCAGGGCAGGTTTCGGGTGGATATCTTTAAGCCTGTGGCCAAAATGGTCAAAGACAGGATTCTGGCCATCACTCTGGAAGGTGTTTGGGCTCCAGAGGAGAATGCAGGGTGGACTTTGGAATGTTGGCTTTGTGACAAACCAGCTAGGTGACCTTGAGCAAGTTACTTGATCTCTGAACCGCCTCGATAGCAATGAGAGCACCCTCATAGGGTTATTATGGGGACTAAAGGAAAATTGGCTGTTAAATAGAGTCTCAGACATAGGAAAGGCTCAAGAATGGGGAGGTAGAACAATTAGAGAATTCAGTTAAGAAATTCGTTAAGTGTCTTTTGAAAGCCAGATAAATATAATAAATTCAGGACCTAGGGACAGACAACTGATTTATGCAGCACACTGGAGATAAGGCTTTTTAGTAGACTGTGAATGTGGGGCAATTGAGGATCCAAGTGAGAACAACAAAAAAAAGGTTGGCTGTGTACCTCATTTCATACACAAAACTCTGTTCAGCAGTGATTATAATTCTAAACGTAAAAGGCAAAATTGTAAAGCTTTTAGAATAATGTAAGATAATACCTTCTTGAGCGCAGGAGTGAGTATGATGAGAAGCAAGGACATTGAGGGAATTTCTGGGTCCCAGCAAAGTTCACATTCTTCACTTGAGAGATGGCTCTGTGGTTGTGTACTTTGTAATTATTCTTTAAACTGCATATAGATGCTTCATGCACTCTTTTTGGTGTATAATCTCTCTCTTCTTTCACATTCTCTGCAGTTTCTATGTTTCCTATTACCGTGGTCAAGACATTTAGAGGGCAAACACTATTTTTACTGGAAAAAGAAACTGAATACATTAAATACTTAAACAGAGTAAAAACAAATATTTTACGTATGTGGGAGCACAGATAGGCAGGCTGTAAATATACAGTGACTTTGTTTGACACCGTTCTAGCTTCCATATCAGTCAGGCATGCCACAAGATGGTAACTCTCTTCTTCTTCTTTAAAAGTTTCATCAGCTACTTGTGCCCATTCTCCCCAAGTCTTTATCATAAACAGTCCTCAGGCCTTTCCTGCTTGCAGTGCCTCTTTCCCTCAAGTCACAACTTCTTTCCTGCTTCAAGAGTTTGTAGCCAAGTTGCATTTTTTCCAGTTGGTGGATAAATTTCCAGCTACTCTGCTTCGTGATACAGTCACTCAAATGCTTCCTCTTCTTTCTTCCAATTTGTCCCTCTTTCTAGATCACCAGGCCAAAATATTGATTTAGGGAATATATTCCCATCTTGCAGCCTTATCTTACCCTCATGTGCCTATTCACTTTAAAATAGCAGATTTCAAATACATATTTACCTATTTACCAGAACATGTTTGGGTCTACATTTAGAAACATTGAAGAAGAATTAACAAAATAATTAGCAAAAGAGTAATTCTTTATATTACCAATGTAAACACAAGGTTTTATGCTTAATAAACATTTAAAATAAGTATTTAGGAAATTCAGCATCAGATGAAGTATGTAAGGTAAGTTAATGTTTCCCTGATGGCTCAGCAGTAAGGAATCTACCTTCAGTGCAGGAGACACAGGTTTGATTCCTGGTTCAGGAAGATCCCCTGGAGAAAGAAATGGCAACCCACTCCAGTATTCTTGCCTGGAAAATTCTGTGGACAGAGGAGCCTGCTGGGCTACAGTTCATGGGGTCGCAAAGAGTTGGACATGACTGAGCGCACACAGCATACATTGTCCAAACAGAGACAATACCAACTGGAATCTAGGGGCACTAAGTTGGGCACTAAATCTGCCTAACACATTTATTGGTTATTTATTATTTAGTGTTTTATATGAATACTCTTATTTTAAATAGCTTAGTTTTTAATGGAAATGCAAGTTATTGGATAGACCTTTTATTCTCGTTGTTACTCCTCCCCTACCTAGAAGAAACCTACTCGGTTACTTGGCCCCCCAACACCCATATTGATCACTATCCAGTTTGCAGCAAAACTATCCAGCAGGAAACGATCCATTTCTCAGTGCCTAGAAGGAAGGTGAGGGACAGCAGGTGACATGATGGCTCTCACGATTTCCCCTCCGCATAATGTCCAAAGCACACCTTGCCTGACATAATTCCTCCCATGTCAGCGTCTGATTTTTTTCTGTAACCCTGCTCCTACCCTCAATATCCTGAATCCTGGATCTTTTAGAATTGATTTTTCAACCAACTCCGGTCCTGCCTCCTTCTTCTGGGGATGTACCCTGAAATGGTGGGCAAGTGCTGCCTCCAAGGTGCCCTGCTTTCCTGACCCTGGCATAGAAAGCAGACAGGGGGAGTGAGAGGAAAGCCATCATCAGCTGTGCTGCTAGGAGGGTCAGATGGGGCAAGACAGCCTGGCAGAAGGAACGAGGTCAAGGAGAGGCTGGGAATCAGTTGCCACGAAGTCTGGGCTATAATACTCATAGTTCAGGCAATATGATGACCCTTGCAGATTTTCCTAATGTGTGCAGTTTAGTTGCAAAGTGTCCTTTTAGAGAAAGACAGCAGAATAAGATGGCATTCCAGAGAGGATAGTAGATCAAAAAGTCATTCATTCATTCACTTGTTGATTCAGCATCTACATTGTTTCTATATTAGACCAAAAATAAAAGAAGTATAAATTGTGATCTAATAACAACATGAGACAGATCATCAGTAACTACTATATGAGAGTTTTTTGTTTTTTTGGTCTTTGTTTGGCTTTTAGAAAAGGAAAGAATTTTAAAGGGACCAGAATGGCCCAACAATGTTTTGTGGAGAGGTGAAACCTAAACTGGTACTTAAAACAGGATTCTTAAGGAAGGTAGGGGGGAGAGAACAATTCAGAGAGAGGAAAAAGCCTAAACAAAACTAGAATTCAGGGATGCGACTTGATTATTTGGAAACAGTGAAGGGACCAGGAAAGGTAATGATTGTAGAAGGAAGCAATGAGAAATAAAGTTGAGTCTGAGGGTAGCCTGCCAGGTAGAAACATGTGAGATTTTTTCTATGGGTAACATGGAATCTTGGAAAGTTGTATCTGACAGTACAAGGCAGCAAGATTCAAGGAGGAAACAGAGAGACAAGCTAGGATTCCAGGCAAAGACCAGGCAACAAAGGTGTCAAGGAACAGACGGAACCTTGAGAGAACTGGAGCGCACTGTGCCATCCATTCCACTGCAGACTGGGGCACCTGAAGACAAAGAGTATGAATGCACATCAAGCTGGGGCAGTGAGACGGAAGGAGTCTGTACAGATGAAAGAGTCTCATCATACTCAGTGTCAGAGGGCAGCCTGCTCTCCTTTTGACCGCTGGTGGCTCCACAGAGCCCCTGCTTTCCTCAAATGCAAGTGTTCAGGTAACTTCCTGACTCTGAGATAAATCATATATACTATCATTCAGGAAGACCCTTGCCCTAATTGATTGTTTTTTTCCTAGATTCGTGCTATCTTTTCAAGATGAATGATATCAGGAAGCTATCAAGATTAGAAAGAAATTTCAAAGTAATATTTTTTCACCTTTATCTCATATTTTTATTTCAATTTTACAATGTTTTATCATGTGCAAAACATACTAGAACACTGGTGTGCATGGGTATGTGAAATATATAAATATGTGTATATATATGTGTGTGTGTTTATATATACTTATATATATGAAATGCTCACCCTTCATGTTTTAGCTCTAAGAGTGAGTAATCAAACAGTGTAAAGGTAGCTAATGTATTATGGAAATTACCCTTGAGGTCAGTTCACATCAGCTTGAGTTATACCCGCTATCTAAAATATAGCATATGTGGGAAGGTGACTCATGTTATTAACAAGACCAGAGCTGGGAGGGGGTCTCTCCTCCTGAGCTCCAGATGAGGACCCTAGAGGCTGAAGTGAGCCTTCATGCCAGCAACACCAGGGCCAAAGAAAATCTCTGTTTGTGGAGGCACCAGCCGAGACTCAAATATCAATTCATGAAAATCTCTGGTGAAGAAAATTTTAGTTTCTATTTGATATAAATCACTTTTGAAAACATTCTTATGAAGTTTTTATGGGGCACACATTTTGCATTTATTATATTTTCTTGTATATGTACATGTATGTAAAAGAGAGTTTAATGGATTCCTACTTATCTATTACCTAGATACAACAAATATTAACATTTTGCTATACTTCATCTAGCCCTTCTTTCCCTCTTCTTTGAGTTTTTGATTGCTAGCATTTTAAAGCAAATCCTAACATCATGTTTGAGCAAGGTTGCCCAAATATTTTCCAGGTAGGAATAAAAATAAAGATATTTTCTTATATAACCAGGACAGGTTTGTTACCCAGACAAAATTATCAATAATTTTTTATATCATCTATCGGTCCATTTTTATATTTCTCTGTCTAAAAATGTTGTACAGCCATATTTTGGTTTGTATTAGGGTCTAAATAGGGTCCACATATTTGATGATAATGTATTTCACTCATCTCCATTCTTTTAAATTGAGGCATAATTTATGTACAATGAAAAGCACAAATCTTGAGGGTACAGTTTAATTTTTGACAAATGCATACATTTGTGTGACTCATACCCTGATCAAGATACAGAACATTTCCATCACTTCAAAGAGTTTTCTTAAGTCCCCTCCCAGTCAATTCCTACCCGCTACCCCCGAGGTTTCTCAGACGGTAAAGTGTCTGTCTGTAATGCAGGAGACACAGGTTTGATCCCTGGGTTGGGAAGATCCCCTGGAGAAGGAAATGGCAGCCCATTCCAGTATTCTGGCCTGGAAAATCCAATGGATGGCGGAGCCTGGTAGGCTACTGTCCATGGGGTTGCAAAGAGTCGGACACGACTGAGCGACTTCACTTCACTTCTTCACCCCCGAGGCATTCACCGTTTGTAATCGGCTTTAACTGTGCTGCTGCTGAGTCACTTCAGTCGTATCCAACTCTGTGTGACCCCATAGACAGCAGCCCACCAGGATGCCCCGTCCCTGGGATTCTCCAGGCAAGAACACTGGAGTGGGTTGCCATTTCCTTCTCCAATGCATGCAAGTGAAAAGTGAAAGTGAGGTCGCTCAGTCATGTCCGACCCTCAGCGACCCCATGGACTGCAGCCTTCTAGGCTCCTCCATCCATGGGATTTTCCAGGCAAGAGTACTAGCATTTCATATGAATGTTATTATAGAATATATACCGCTTTGTGTCTGGCTTTTTTTTTTGGCTCAGCTTAATATTTTTGTGATTCACCCATATTTTTGCTTCTATTAGTTATATATTGCTTTTTATTGCTATTTTTTTTTAAAATTATTGCACTGCATGGAATATCATGGTTTGCTTATCCATTTACCTATTGATTAGGTTGTTTCTAGTTTGAGATTAATATGAATAAAAGTGCTATAAACATTCTCTTTTAAGTCCTTTTAAGGATATAAGTTTTCATTTTTCTAAAATAAATACCTGGCATTGAAATTTCTGGTTCATAATATGGTAAAATGTACATTATATAAAATTATTAAGGCATTTTCCAAAGGATTTGTACCTTTTACATTCTCATCAGCAGTGCATGAGAGTTTTGGTTGAATCACATTCTTGTCACAATTTTGCATTTTCAGTTTTTAAAAATTTTAGCCATTCTGGGGTGAATAGAGGTTATCACTAACTTTTCAAATCATCAGTTCACATTCTAGCCATTATTTTTTCATTTGTTTTGTTTCTTAAAGAAATTAATTGAAGAGATCTGAAAAATGTTCTGTGTTTGACTGATTGCTTCTCATGGTGTAGTTTAATTTATTCCTGTATCCCCTTCATTTCCCGTAAACATATTCAGTGCATTTTATTATTTTATGCTTATGCTTTTATGTGGTATAATTTTACTTCTGCTTGAAAGACTTATCTGTACATTTCTTACAGGTACTATCTATTGGCAATGAATTATTTCAGCTTTTGGATGTATGAAAATCTTTTATTTTGCCTTTACAAGATATTTTAGTGGAATAAAGAATTCTAGACTGACTGTTTTTCTTTCTGTACTGTAAAGGTTGCTCCATTGATTTCTACCTTAAAGACAAAAAGTCAAATAAGATTTGAAAGAAGAAATCTGCTATCATCCTTGCCGTTGTTCCTCGGTGTGTATATATTTCCCCCTCTAACCACACTTTTATATCACTGCTGTTGAGACATTTGACTGTCATTTGCCATGCTGTAGTTTTCTTTGTGTTTCTTGTGCTTGAGTTTATTGAGCTTCTCAGATCTGTGGGTTATAGTTTTCATCAAATTTATGAACTCTTAGCCATTATTACTTCAAATTTTTTCTGTCCCCTTCCACATTTTCTCCTTCAGACTCTGATTATACTTATCTTTGGCTAGTTCAGGTTGTCCTTCAGTTCACTGATGCTCTTTTTTGTAAATCCTTTCATCCCTTTTTCATTTTAGAAAGTTTATATTTCTCTCTTTAATTACCCTTTTCTTCTGCAATGTTAAATGTAATCAATTTTATCTAGTATATTCTTAGCTTCAATCCTTTAAGTTTTCATCTCTAGAATTTTTATTTTTATATATACTATATCTCTCTCAGTATCTTCAAACGTTCCTCTAGCTGTTGACCATGTGGAACAGTGTTTTAGTAGCTCTATTAATGTCCTTGACTACTAATTCCATCATCTCCATCATTTCTGAGTTAGTTTCAGTGGACTAATTTTTTTTTTCCCCCTCTTTATGGGTTGTATTTTCCTGCCTCTAAAGATGCCTGGTAACATTAGACTGGATGCCAGACATTGTTAATTTTTCTTTAGTTTCCTAAAAATATTCATGAGCTTTGTTCTAGGACACAATTACTTTAACTGGAAACACTTTGTTTATTTAGGTCTTGCTTTTAAGCTTTTTTAGTGGGACCCAAGCAACACTTAGTCAAAGTATAGTTATGTTTCACTACTCAGACAAGACCTTCACTAGTGATATATCCAGTGCCCCATGAATTATGAGGTTTTCCATTTTGACTGATGGGAATCAACACTATTTGTAGCCCTCTATGAGCTCCAGACATTGTTTCCTTGAATCATGTTAGTGCTTCTTTCCCTGGGCTCAGGTAGGTTTCTTCCTTAGATGATTTGATCAGTACTTAACTGAATCCTCAAAGGGGACTCTCTCACGATCTTGCATTTCTCTCTCTGATTATCTCTCTCTGCTTTTGTACCCTACCGACAGGGAGGCCTGGCGTGCTGCGGTTCATGGGTTCGCAAAGAGTCGGACACGACTGAGCAACTGAACTGAACTGAACTGAATTAACTCCAGCTTGGAGTCATTGGCTCCTTCAAACACCCAACTCCATCTCCACAGCTAAGACCACTAACCTCTAGCCCGGGTTCGCCCTTGCTGAACTGCAGCCCAGACTTTCTCCAGGCAGTAATTTGGGCAACTATGGAGCTCATTTCATTTGATTTTGTTCCTTGGGCATCATTGTTCTTTGTTGCTCTGTGTTCAATGCCTAAAGAGACATTTTTCGCATATTCTGCCCATTTTTTGAATTGTTCAAAACAGGAGGATAAATCCCTGCCTTGCTATACTATCTTGATCAGAAACTAAACTTCTATACAAATTTTTAAAGTCAGCTTTATGGGATGAGCTGCTGAGAAACAGAGAAGGCAAAAAACAGACCTCAAACCACACAGGCCAGTTAAAGAGGGAAACTGTAAGACAAGATTCTTACCCAGAAAAGTATCCCCAAGTACTTTCTCCTACAAAGTGTGAACTTGGAAATAGCGTCACACATTTCACTTGAGTCTTTCAGGAGAATTAAATGAGAACTGGAAGATAAGGATGTAATGGTTAGAATGAATCCTAGGGGAGATAAAAGAAAGATGAAAGCAATGGCAGAGACCTCAACCTTGGGTTATGCATTTTGTTTTTCTACTCTGTCTTTTCTCCTTCCAAAGCCTCTGGAAGCTTATCTTGACTTCTTTGCCTTCTCGGTAAGAACCTAAGGCCATCCCATTGTGATCATTCTGTAAATTCAGTGTTCATGCAACAATATGGAACGTATATAAAGGCACACGCAGAGGTGTTCTCAGAGCAGATTGTTGAATGACTTGCAAAGTGCACCCAGAGGCATAATAGTTGCTGTTGTAACATTTGATCCAAATCAGCCAATCCATGGCAAATATTTTTATTTCTAAATCTTTGGAAACTAATATTGGCAGTGGCATGACTTGATAACACACCGAACATCAAAAAGTTTATTATCTATCCCCAACCTTCAGAAGGATTGAGTGCAGTTATTACCACCAAAATCTAGAGATTCAGCCAGGATGGTGTATAGAGAAAATGAAGACAAAAACAAAGGGCAAGAGATTCCTAGACAGAAGATTGTTAAGAAGCATGATCTTTTACTCACTGGTAGATATTTGTAGGATTTTTAAACTCCATGTTACTATGCAGATTTATTCATTATTGTTACTATTATCATTAAGTGGACCACGGACAAATGTTGCCCTCTAGGAGACATGTGTTGGGACATGAGGGTTACCCTGAGTGACCAGGCTGGGAGACCTGGTGTTCAGCAAGGCTGGTATGGGCAGACTGTCTGAGAATATCCTGCCAGAATATCACCTCCCAGGGAAACACAGAGCATCTATCCTCACGTTGAGAAATCTTTTTTTGGAGTTATTTATAATGACAAAGTTTTGTACTGTGAGAAAACCAAGTCTTCAAAGTACCCTTTAGCTTACTAAGAACCCATTGGTTATGCAGTGGTAGCTTAGAAAGGTGAAAGAAAAATAGACCCTCCTGGCAAAAAGCAGTGAGAGAAAGTGATTCTGTTTGAGCATAGCCATGATGCTGATTTCGAGAGGATCAAATAAAACTACGGAGTTAAGGGATTCCCTGGGGACCTTCCTTTTGCCCAGATTCTCAGCTTGGTCATGTCTGAAAATGAGAGACAGATGATGCATCATTCAGTTCAGTTCAGTCACTCAGTCATATCCGACTCTTTGACACCCCATGGACTGCAGCACGCCAGGCTTCCCTGTCCATCACCAACTCCCGGAGCCTGCTCAAACTCATATCCATCGCGTAGGTGATGCCATCCAACCGTCTCATCCTCTGTCGTCCCCTTCTCCTCCTGTCTTCAATCTTTCCCAGCATCAGGGTCTTTTCTAGTGAGTCCGTTCTTCACATCAGGTGGCCAAAGTATTGGGAGTTTCAGCTTTGTCATAAAATTTCTAATTCTACAGTATCACCATTTATGCAGAAAAGGACTCGTTTTTCTCTCTAGAATTGTCAAACTAATCTTCCTAAAACATCTTTTGGATCAAGTCACTCTCCAGTTCGAGATTTTACAGTGACTCGTCTGCTTACTAAATGAAACCTAGGTCATTCTGAGTCTTACTTTCAAAGTTGTGAAGAAGAGGTCTCAGTCCAGTCTCTGCCTTACTTATTTCTCACTCCTCCTGGAGAGAAGGAACACAAAAAGCTGTGTTAAAAATCCACTACACGCAAAGGATTGGTTGACATTTACATTTTTACTTAATTACCCTCATTTGAAAGGTGTCTACATTCAGATGAAGATTGAGAGCCTCAGCAACTTGCCTAAATTCACAGAGCCAGCAAGAAAAAGCCAGGATTATAGAAGCCAAGTTTGCTTAATTCCAAAACTCAGGGTCCTTTAATTGTATCTCACAGCCTGTGTACCATACTTCTTTCTTTCAATATATAAGTAATGAATGAATACAGCTCATTATAAAACAGTTAAGAAATATATTATTTTGTAGGAAAACATGTGAAAGTCCCCACTCGCCCACATGGAAATCTCAAATGCCTCCCACTTGGAAACATTGCTAACAATTTGGTGTTCATCTTTCTAGTTTTGTTTTAGCGTTTATAAATATGTATGCACAAATACACAATTGGATTTTTTTTTTTACATAAATGAAAAAAGTTCTCAAACTTCTTTTACCTAATACCCTTTCATGGTGATATATTCCTAAAGTGTGTATAACTTTATCCCAGTGTTTATAATACTTACATGGCATTTCATAGTTTGGATGTTTAACCTTTATTTGGTCGCTGAGGAACATTGGGGATTTTCAAATAAGTGTCTTTATAAACATATGTGAATCTTTTAAGGTAGATATCCAAATAGGAAAAGGAGTACGTCAAGGCTGTATATTGTCACCCTGCTTATTTAACTTACATGCAGAGTACGTCGTGAGAAACACTGGGCTGGAAGAAGCACAAGCTGGAATCAAGATTGCTGGCTTGGAGATATATCAATAACCTCAGATATGCAGATGACACCACCTTATGGCAGAAAGTGAAGAAGAACTAAAGAGCCTCTTGATGAAAGTGAAAGAGGAGATTGAAAAAGTTGGCCTCAAGCTCAACATTCAGAAAACGAAGATCATGGCATCCAGTCCCATCACTTCATGGCAGATAGATGGGGAAACAGTGGAAACAGTGGCTGACTTTATTTTTTTGAGCTCCAAAATCACTGCAGATGGTGATTGCAGCCATGAAATTAAAAGACGCTTACTCCTTAGAAGGAAAGTTATGACCAACCTAGATAGCATATTAAAAAGCAGAGACATTACTTTGTCAACAAAGGTCTGTCTAGTCGAGGCTATGGTTTTTCCAGTAGTCATATATGGATGTAAGAGTTGGACTATAAAGAAAGCTGAGTGCTGAAGAATTGATGCTTTTGAATTGTGGTGTTGGAGAAGACTCTTGAGAGTCCCTTGGACTACAAGGAGACCCAACCAGTCCATCCTAAAGGAGTTCAGTCCCGGCTGTTCATTGGAAGGACTGATGCAAAAGCTGAAACTCCAATACTTTGGCCACCTGATGCGAAGAGCTGACTCATTGAAAAAAACCCTGATGCTGGGAAAGATTGAGGGTGGGAGGAGAAGGGGATGACAGAGGGTGAAACGGTTGTATGGCATCACCGACTCAATGGACATGAGTTTGGGTGAACTCTGGGAGTTGGTGATAGACAGGGAGGCCTGGTGCGCTGCGGTTCATGGGGTTGCAAGGAGTTGGACACGACTGAGCAACTGAGCTGAACTGAATCAGGTAAAATTCTGGCTGAAAGTATTTATGTGTCTTGCTCTCACTGAGAGCATAGGCTAGTACTAGTTAATCTGTAGTCTGGTTTCGCCTCCTGAATTATTATAGAAGTTGATTATCTTCTTAACTTTATTAATCACTTGCATATTTTGTTCTATGAATTGCTTGTTAATAAGTTTGGGTTGGCTCAGTTGAGAGGGGTCCAGTTCCTTGTCATTTTCTTCTTGATTAGTAAGTCCTCCCTTCATATTACGGATATTATTTTTTGTTGTTTGGGCCCTAAATATCTTCTCTCAAGTTGTCTCCTATTTCTTAACATTCTTTATGATGTTCTTTGTCAAGTCAATTTAAATTTGCAATCGTAAATTTGTTATGAGTTTAATTTAAATTTTAAAAGTTTAAATTGGTATGTGGTCAAGTATATTAATCTTTTTTCTTTATAGCATCTGGGTTTTGTATCTTGCTTAAAGAAAAATTCTCCTCCTTTCATCCTAACCAGTACCATTGGCCAGGATAATGATATAAAAATTATTCCTATTTCCCTCTAATGTATATTTCATTTATAATGTATGTTTGTGTATGATATTTGAGGGTGCTGAATTTTTTTTTCCCCAAAACTGTAGGTTCCAGAGTCTCTATTTCTAGACTACATAATCTGACCAACCTTCCTACTGAGAATAACTAAAAGCTAGAGTAAAATGTTATAGTCTTAAAAGCACCAAACAGCTAAGTGTTGAGTAGAAGAGAATAGAACTTCCAAACTAATGAAGGAGGGGAAATGGAGTGATAAAACAACATGAGTTATTATTCATTTCACATATGCTTGGAATTGACTTATTAATATATTATTTAGGACTTCTGAATCTTTGTTCAAGATGAGATTTGCTTACTTCTTCTTTTCTCCATGTCATTTTTTTGTGCTTTGGACATAAGGGTTTTGCTAGCTTTAGCCCAAATTAAGAAACCTTCCATTTTTTCTATCTTTGCAAAAGTGTACAAATTATGTGTTCTTGAGAAATTTGGCACCTATAATCTATGGGATAGCAGAAACTGTCTCCTTTTATGGTATAGATCTTAGAGTGTCTTTTCTATTTTTCACAGGTTTGTGTATTTTTCTGTTCTTTAGCCAATCTGGAAAATGCTTTCCCATAAAACTTTCATAAGCATTTTCTTGTAATTTAAAAATTTTATCCACAATTATAATTATATCTTTTTTCTCATTTCTGCTTTGTTATTCTAGGATCCAATGTGTCAGTGGAACATCTTATGCCAAATTGATTCCTATTTCTTTGAGGTAACTCTAGCTCTAACTCTAAGAAAATTATAAGATTCTCCTCTGTGAGTTTTAAGATTTTCTATCATGTATCATTTCTATCATTCTTGCATTTCACCAGAATGTATAGAAAGAAGACACTCTCGCTATTTATCGTACTTAGTACTCAACCTGCTCACCATTGAATGTAAAAATTCTTTTCCCCTTGGATTTTCCCTGGCTCCCATCTTTGTATTATTCTTTATATTCTCTTTTGGGATGGAAATGTGAACTTTTAATCTATCCTTCATACCACTTAAATTTTTTTTCATACTTCCCCAATATTTGGCATTTTGAAGTGTTTTCTTATTTTTACTCACTCTCTTTCACCAGTGTATATTCATTTCTTGCTTTTTAAGATCACATTTTAAAAAATTTCCATGGTTTAATAGAGTAATAACTCTTCTTGTTTTCTGAATGCAATACCTTCTTCTCTTAAGCTTCCATAGATGTTAGTTATGTTAACTTTGAGATATTCATGTGTTTGCTCTGATAATTATTTAATGTGTTATTTTATCTGCTACGTATCTTTTGAACTTCATTTTCTTCCAATGCTTTGTGATTATTAGTAACACCCTCATCTTTCCCTCGAGACCTTTATTTGTGTTTCTATGGAATCTGCTCCTGAAACCCGTGTCTGGTGAGAGAGAAGAATGTGCTGACTGGTGGCAGATGTTGTGGTTTCATTTTTGGTTCTAGGGCCGGCTTCTTTTCCCTTCTCAGGGCTAAATTAGTTTTAGTCCAGGGACTGGCAAGCTAATTCTATAAAAGAACAGATAATAAATATTTCAGCTTTGTGGGCCACATGGACTCTGTCTCCATAATTAAATTCTGTGGTTGTAGCACAAACACAGCTACAGACACTGTGTAAACTAGGGGGCATGACTGCATTCCAATCAAACATTACAAAATTGAGGGCCAGCCTACAAGTTTGACAGCCCCTGATTTAGACTGTGACTGCAAAGATGGCAGTGGTGGTTCTTCTGTTAACTAGTCCTGAGTGTGATAAGGTGCTGAGCAGTGGTGAAAGCAAATTTCAGCTAGAGAAGCCCCAACATAATTGGGCATTGTTTGCTAACAATGCTAACTCTATAATTTGCAGAGAAGGCAATGGCACCCCACTCCAGTACTCTTGCCTGGAAAATCCGTGGACGGAGGAGACTGGTAGGCTGCAGTCCATGGGGTCGCTAGGGGTTGGACACGACTGAGCGACTTCACTTTCACTTTTCACTTTCATGCATTGGAGAAGGAAATGGCAACCCACTCCAGTATTCTTGCCTGGAGAATCCCAGGGACGGGGAAGCCTGGTGGGCTGCCATCTATGGGGTCGCACAGAGTCGGACATGACTGAAGCGACTTAACAGCAGAAGCAACTCTATAATTTGACTCTACTAAGGGCTTCCCTGGTGGCTCAGCTGGTAAAGAATCCACCTGTAATGCGGGAGACCTGGGTTTGATCCCTGGGTTGGGAAGATCCCCTGGAGAAGGGAAAGGCTACCCACTCCAGTATTCTGGCCTGCAGAATCCCATGGACTATATAGTCCATGAGGTCACAAAGAGTCAGACACGACTGAATGACTTTCACTTTCACTTTTCCTTCCCTATCCTGGGCTGTGGTTAATATTCCTTCAGAAATTTTTTCTGCTTAAAATAGAGTGAAGTCTGTTGTCGGAAACTTGAAGTCTGATTTATACTTTGTCCTCCTGACAATACAATAATGCCTCTCAATTTATGTTCAATAAAGGTGCTCATTTTCTTGTACGAGTGTAAATTAGTTCGATCTTTAAAATTGTTTTCTGTCACCTTGTGTAATGTATTCATTCTATCACGTTGCTTCACTATCACTCAGTTTGCATGGAATTTTAAACAGTGTTTGTTCTCTTTAGTTTTCACCTGAGGATCTTGTACCTTTGACTCTTGTAGCACATATTCCTCAGTCTCCTCCTAAAGTGTAATGCTCAACTTATATATCCGATATATCTCACGTGTGTACAAAACTGGGCTGAGTGTCACCACCTCCATAAAACCAGCTCAGATTTCATTAATATGTGTGTGCTCTGAGTTCTCAACATGGCTATCGTTACATGAGTTTGTTCTGAATTAACCTACTGTTTAAAGTAGTTAATATAATAACAAGATCTAATATTTATCGAGCCCTTACTATGGCCTTGACATTATTAAAGAAACTTCAAAATATTGATTCATTTAACCCTCATTACACTCTGAGGTGGGGCTACCCAGGTGGTGCTAGGGGTAAAGAACCCAACTGCCACTGCAGGTAGACATAAGAGATGTGGGTTCAATCCCTTGGTTGGGAAGATCCCCTGGAGGAGAGAACGGCAACCTACTACAGTGTTCTTGCCTAGAGAATCCCATGGACAAAGGAGCCTGGTGGGCTGTGATCCATAGGGTCACAAAGAGTTGGACACGATGGAAGCAACTTAGCACGCACACGCACTCTGAGGCAGCCGTCACTATTATCATCCACGTTTTGTGGACTTTGGTGATTCAGAATGGATATAACTTGGTTCTTGCAGATTAATTATCTTACCATGTGTTGGTCATATAGTTACTGTGATATAACAGTCAAAGTTACTCTAACACACCTGGTTCCTCCAAGTCTAAGCAAAACATAGTCACTATCCTTCCTGAGAAGTTCCTAAGACATCAAAGTCGTATGTGGCTTGCCAGTCAACCCATCCGGGTCTGTAGGCATCCAGCAGTTATCAGAGGTGACCCTTGGTCCCAGGTGAAAGACACAACTCCTCTTTGACAACTCCATGTGCTAACCAGTTAGTGGGCTTTGGTAGAGATCATGAGTATAAGGTCATGATACTCACCCTATTTCTGCTCATTTTCCAAAGAATATGAGTGACTTGAAACTAGGAAATAGAGTACTCATTTTCTTTCAACTTGCCACTTTCCAAAACAAAAATAACAACAGTAAGTATTTAATAAATACTAATGGAAAATGCAAGAAATCTCACTTTATTTCAATGACCACAGAAAGATGAAGATGGTTTGAAGAACTAGCTAAAAGCCATGGGTGGCAGAGTGACAGCTGCAAACCAGAAGGTTTTGATTCATAGGACTGATGGATGTAACGAGCCTCATCTCTAAGTAAACAAATGCAGACAGAGGTGTTTCTGTCAAGAAACATGATTGTTCCCATTACAGCGTGTAAGGTTGTTTGACACCTTATGAATCATAAATATTAGAGACAAAGGACAAGATCATCCCTTGCTTCACTTGGGAAATTATTAAATTCTTTGCTGCCACCAGATTGCATTTGTTGGCGAGTTGAGGTGTGTGTATGTGGGGAGAAGGAAAGGGGAGGTGATTCAGGAACAGAGCATTATAGGGAAGGGTGGAAGGGTAGAGACTGCCTACAGATTTTTGTCTTCTCTCTTTCTAAAGAGTCTTTAACAGTTCCAAATTTGACTCTAATTTGTAAATATTTCGCTTTTAAGCCACCATGATGCTTCCTCTTTAATTTCTTTCTTAGAGGATAACTCTTGCTTTATCTTGGTACATATTTATTCTCCTTTACTGTCTCCATTGGCTCCTCATTGCTTTCCCTGAAGTTTTAGAAGGGAAAAGATATGGCGATAGAGGCAGAGGTTCAATAGTACTGAATCATCATGGACATCTCTGGGCTGGGGATGGAGGGAAGTTTGTGATGCTCAGCCATTAAAACTGAGTGCAAACCTCAAGAAGGCAAAAATAGATCCACAGAAACAGAAAACAAACATGGCTACTAAAGGGGTAAATTAGGAGTTTGGGATTAACATATACACACTACTATATATGGGCTTCCCTGGTGGCTCAGACAGTAAAGCATCTGCCTGCAATGAAGGAGACCTGGGTTCAATCCCTGGGTTGGGAAGATCCCCTGGATAAGGAAATGGCGAGCCACTCCAGTACTCTTGCCTGAATAATCCCATGGATGGAAGATCCTGGTAGGGTATAGCCTGCGGGGTTGCAAAGAGTTGAACACGACTGAACGACCACTATGTATAAAGTATATAATCAACAAGGACCTACTGCATAGTATAAGGAACTATGTTCAATGTGTTGTAATGACCTATAAGGGAAAATAATCTGGAAAAGAATATACGTGTATATATATTGGGCCTTATATGAGTCACTTTGCTGTACACCCGAAACTAGCACAACATTGTAAATTATAATCCAAATGAAAAAAAACAGAACTGCATTACAGTGGCACCCCCCCCCCCAAAAATGAAGAGTGATCTTCTAGGCTGTAAAACCAGAAGTCTCAAGGGCATGACTCTGAGCATGGGCTTCTAATAAGTACAATTTTGGAATTATTTCCCACACCAGTGAAGAAAAATCCATTTCTTTGTCCAGTCTAAGGGAAGCTTTTGAGAAGAAACAAGTTACCTCATAAAGGCCCAGATGTGCACCCACGGTCAAGGGCTCTAGCCTGTTTGTAATCCATAGGGGTGAAATGTTTGCATTGTTTTCAGGATGGAGATTGCTGTTAATCTTGACCTCTGAGGGAAAAGAGAAACAGGAAGCCATCAGGAACACAAGATAATGTGCTGAACTTTGAAATTATAACAGGAAAATTCGCTACATGAGTTGCCCTCTGAAGGCTGCTTTCATCTTCCCTTGTAGAAAACAAAAGGAATCTGTGAAAAATACACTAAGTCGTATATGTTTGCTCACAATGCTTACTGTAACTTGGGAGTCTGACTTCAATTGTTCACTCAAGTTAGAGGATCTGGTTTAAAAAAGATGTTTCAAATACCCCTTCTTGTTCTTGCTTTTCATTCTCTTACAAATACCTTGTGTTCTGTTATTCCAAGATGGATAGCAGTGTCTCATAAAGTGTTTCCATAAATATGATAAGCTACATTAATTCCTGTCATGCTTGCCAATTTGAAGGACTTCTGAAAACTTTTCCGTTAGCGTGGTTTAGTGGAAATGAAGTTGAGAGTATTAGACCTGGGGTATTAGCTTTCCTAGGGACCACTGGGCTTCCCAGGTGGTGCTGGTGGTAAAGTACCCACCTGCTGATGCAGGAGACAGAACAGATGCGGGCTCAGTCCCCGGGTCGGGAAAATCCTCTGCAGGAGGGCACAGCAACCCACTCCAGTATTCTTGCCTGGAGAAACCCATGGACAGAGGAGCCTTTCAGGGCTACAGACCATAGGGTTGCAGAGTTGGACATGACTGAAGTGACTTATCACGCACAGGGACTGATTGTGAGCAAGGAAAGTGATGCTTCTATTCTAAATTTTATTTTTTAAAACAGAGAAGGAGTAGACTTCACCAGAAAATATAAAGTGACTTTCAAATAATCTGATCTCCAAGCTTCTGCTTGTTGATGCTTTAATTACATAACCTGTATTAAAATATAAGCTATGAACACAGGGTCTCTGTTCTGTTGACTACAGGGTCCTTAGAACCTAGAAGAGGGCCTGACTTCTATTAATGATAATTTGTTGAATGAGGGATGAACGAATGGATAAACAGGAGGCATTTGTTCATAAAGAACTGTGATTCAGGCAGAATTATTACACTGAACATGGAGCAAGGAAGAGTCAGCTTCATTCATCTCAAAGAAAAGAACCCCACAGGAGCTGAGAATTTAAGATGAGGCTCAGTCCAAAGAAACAGACCCTTCACCTCTGAAAAATACATACTAGTTCTATGGAACAAAAATGGAGAAATGAGTAAGAGGTGCACGGTGAGCAAGAAGGCCTCCATTCCAGGGGCCAGATAAGCACCAGGTTTAAGGACTGGCATGTAGAGTGATGAGTATAAATATGGAAAAATAGGAGAGTGATTAACCCAACCTACTCAGTCAGTAAAGAATCTGCCTGCAGTGCAGGAGACCCGGGTTCAATCCCTGGGTTGGAAAGATCCCCTGGAAAAGGAAATGGCAACCCACTCCAGTACTTTCCTGGAAAGTCTCATGGACAGAGGAGCCTGGTGGGCTGCAGTTTATGGTGTTGCAAAGAGTCCGGCGTGACTGAAGAACTAACACTTATTACACACAAATATGACATAAAAGATCTGATAGTCAAAGTGACTGTAGCTGTAACTAAGAAAGGAATATGTACTGTCACTGTGAAAGCAGTCTTTTTAATTGCTGGCATTGGTCAGATCCTTTTTAGACCTTTCATTTTTAAATGAAGAAAGAGTGTATAAAGGAGTATGAGAAATAAGAAATTGTCTAAAGGGAAGAAAATAAGTTAAAGAACTCATTGTTGCTTTATTTGGAGGAAATTTTCCAATATAGAAATATAGAAAATAAGGGTTTTTTTTTAATTCATTGTAAAAAAAATTCTGGTCACAGAGGTAAGTTAAGAAATGTGCAATCAGGAAGCAGGGTGAAATACCCTGAACTATGCATACAATATTTTTCAAAAGTATAAACTCATGTGGAAAACCGTCCAGCAGTTTCTCAAAAAATTTAATATAGACTCACTGTATGATCCATCAATTCCATTCCTAGATATGTTTCCAAGAGAAATGGATATACCCATCCACAAAAAACTTATACATGAATGTTCATGGCAGCATTACTCATAATGACTTAAGAGTAAAAATAACAGAAATAACCCAAATATATATCAGCTGATGAATGGATAAACAAAATGTGGTATATCCATTCAATAGAACGTTATTCATCAGTAGGAAAAAAATAAAGCATTGACTATGCTACAGATGAATCAACCTTGAAAACCTTATGCAAAATGAAAGAAGCCAGCCATCCAAGGGCACATATTTTATGATTGCACCTACATAAATGTACAGGATAAGCAAATTCAGGAAAGCCACATAGGTTCGTGCTTGCCTAGGTGTTGACAGGGGGAGGTGGGGAATGGAGAGTGGCTACTAAAGGGCATGAGCCTTCTCTCTGGAGTGAGGAAAGATACTTTAAAAATAGATCATGGTGATGGTTGCACAACTCAGTGAATATAGTAAAAATCACTGACTTCTACACCTTAGTTAAATTGTGTGGCATTTAAATTTCATCTCACTAAAGCTACTAAAGTTTTTCAAAGAATAGACATTCATCTGAAGTGAAAGGGTCCGTATGCAGCCAAGTAGAGGCCAAGAAGGTACCACAGGACCTCTTACCAGCTCTAAATATTATTATTCTCTGACTTTGACCCACAGAGGTATCAGACTTAGATATGATCCAAAGGAAATGGGACTTTTCAAAGGGGTCATGAAGATCTCTTCACGTAGACCACAAGGAAAGATTCTTTACTCTGAATGCCTGCACTTAGACACTACTGGAAACCAGTTAAGATTCAACTTGACTGTTGGGAAGTGCAAAGGCCTATGTTCAGAGTGCAAGTCAGATTCTCTCTTTCCTAAATGTCTGTCTTTTATTCCAGTCTACTCTTCCTCCTTCCACTCTTGCAATCCACCAGTAGAGAAGACTGTGTGATCTTTTAAAATGTAAATCTTCCTATTTAACGAGAAATCTAAATACCTTGTCCTACAAGTTTCCTGATAGCTGACTCTGCTTCCCTCCCACTCTCTTTTACTCACAAGTCCAGCAGCACTGGCCATTTTCTGGTTTCCTGAGTTGCAAAACTTGTTTCCAGCTTAGAACCTTTGATTAGCTCTGCCCTCTCCCAGGAATGCTCTTCCTCCTGACTCTCTGTAATTGGAGGCTTCCTTCTTTCTCCTCAAACTTCAACTTCTCCTTAGCATGTCAATCTTGTAACAGGATACTGATTTATCCTTGGGGCTTATTGTGTATTAGACACTTGATAGTATATACTGAAAAAATGAATTGCCAATTTCTTCATTTGGAGGAGCTATGATATTTACCTCCATAAATGGGAGGGTCCCCATTTTATAAAAGAAAAAGTAGAGATGTGGACTATAAGAGACTGCTTAGCAAGCAGAGGTGAATTTTGTTCTGTGTGAGGATAATGTATTGGGAGAGCAAATTAGTGATTCTCTGTGTATTTCCTGTCTCCCACTCTGCCAGGTTTTGCATCTCCGTGTCTCAGAGGTTGCAGCTGGGTTGTTTGAAGGCAGCTGCTCTTCCTGTGTTTGAGTATCCTTCCTGTATTTCTTCCAGTTGAAGAGCTGATGCTGGTGGGCTGGCATGGTGGGGGAGAAGGGGCATGACTTTGACAAGACCTGATCTGAAAAGGAAAATTCCAGCATACCGAGGATGAGACCTGGAGCCATGGAGAAATGTGTCCAGCGTATTGCAAAGACAGGAGAGATCAAGGCTTCAAAGGGATGGGTCCCAAATGTGACTCAGAAGGCCGGGGCTTTCCTGATCCAGCACAGCTTCACCTCCCTGGGCAGGTTACAGGGGCAGAAAGTTGAATATTAAGAGCTTACTAGGTTTAGGTCGTGATGATACCAGTGTGCCCGTGATGTGTAGGGATAAGAAAGCTTTATTTGGTAAACTATGCTGTCATCTCCCCTTGAGGTTGCAAAAATCAGGTGAAAATGAAAATCATCCATTTCTCTGAAGAAAAGATCACACATTTGGGTAAATATTTGACCAAACTGACATGTCCATTAAGAATCTATTCAAACCACTCAGGGCAAAGCAAACACCTGCTCCAGGCATGAAGGAGAGAGAGAGAGCAGAAGGAGTGAGGCGTCCTACAGGGAAAATCAGAGCCAGTGCCTTTTACAGAGCACACCTCGCGAGGACAGACGGGTGTGTATTTTTAAGTAAGAGGGTAATTTGGTCTTCTTGGCTGTTGCCTCAGAGGTGCCCAGCTCAAGATAAATCTTTGCCACTTTACCAAGTTAACCTGGAGGGAATTGGCTGAGTCAGTTAATGAGCTGTTGAGAATTCAGCACCCTGGGTGTTTTCTTTTTAGTGAAGTTCACTGGGCAATTGACGCAGCTCCATATGATTCAATGGTTTGTCCTCCCAGGGCATGTGAGGGGCTGGTTTAGAGAGTCAACTCTTTCTCCTCACTCACTGCAGGCTTCCTAGTAGGGGCCACGTGGCCTCACCCAGGAATGTAAAGAGGTTCTTCTCACATCACCAGCCCTCTGGAGAAGGCAGCCAATCTCCTTTAATAAGTGGTGGGAAAACAAGACTCTGCCAATCTTTAACTGGTGAAACTGCTGAAGTGAAATCCTAACTAAGTTACCATGAGAGCAGTAAGTATTTAAGCAAGATTTGTGAGGTAGCACATTCCTGGGCAGTCAAGGTTTCTGCTGCCATCCAGTTATTGGTTAGCTTAAAGCTGCAGATTGTCTCACTCACTCATGAACTGGAATGTCCATAAAAATGGCATTTTCCTGTCTTCAGAAATGCCTGATAAGTCCAGAACTTTATCATCAACATGAAAAAACATAGGCTGTTGCTCCTCCCTTGCTGGGTTGGTTGTCTCTGCCTCCCGCTCCACTCAGCATTTTAGTAGAAGGACCCACATCTGCCCTCTCCCAGTGCGCCAAGCTTCAAGCAGGATACCACATTTGATTGTTCGTGAAACTAAGCTGGATGCTCAGCCCACCTGAGTGTTAGACTGGCCCCAGAGAACACGCAAGACTCCTGCCCATCTTACAGGCTTTGTCTCTCACCTTTCCCCAAGAGAAGCCTCCAAGTGGGTGTTTTGTAGACACATCAAATGCAGTCTAACCAAACCCTGAGCCCTTATTCTCCTCCAGAGGGGTCCTCTACACCAGCATCTTTCTCTTAGTGGCACTCACATTCCCATTTCCCTAAAAATGATCACATCACCTGACTCTTCTTTACCTTCATTTCCAATATTCATTCTACTTTATCTAAGAGGTTCCCACTATGGACTGCTTTCCTGCTGTCTCTCCTCTCCCACAGTCCCCAGTCCAAGAACCTGGGCTTCTAGCTCAGTCTCCTGGATGATTCTGTAGTCTGCAGTCTGTCTCTGCCTCATACCTTCAAAGCCCCCTCCCAAGTAATTCCTCTTCATCTACTTTCCATTGTTAAATCATTCAAGCAACAAATATTAAGTTCCTATTATGTGCTAGGTACTGTTCTAGGCATTGAGTACACATTGCAAAAATATGCATATGCACAGTCATTATTATTTTGGAGATCATATTTCTAGTGGAAGAGAAACAAAAGATAAACAGATAGTAAATCAGATGGGGGCGAATGCTGTAGGGGGAAAGGAAAGTCTTTAGTAAGAGGCATAGGGAATGCTAGGGAGGGGGAATTGTTATATGCAGGATGATGAAGGAGGTGCTTTTGGGAAGGTGCTATTTTAGAGAGACCTGAAAAAGTGAGTAAATGAGTGCATGAGTTGTTTGAACACCCGAGAAAAGAGCCATCCATGAAGCAGCCATGAAATTAAAAGATGCTTACTCCTTGGAAGAAAAACTATGACAAATCTAGACAACGTATTAAAAAGCAGAGACATCACTTTGCCAACAAAGGTCTGTATAGCCAAAGCTATGGTTTTTCCAGTAGTCATGACAGATGTGGGAGGTGGACCATAAAGAAAGCTGAGCACCAAAGAATTGATGACTTTGAACTGTGGTGTTGGAAAAGACTCTTGAGAGTCCCTTGGACAGCAAGGAGATCAAGCCAGTCAATCCTAAAGGAAATCAATCCTGAATATTCATTGGAAGGACTGATGCTGAAGCTGAAGCTCCAATACTTTGGCCACGTGATGCAAAGAGCTGACTCATTAGAAAAGACCCTGATGCTGGGAAAAATGGAAGGCAGGAGGAGAAGGAGGCAGAAGATGAGATGGTTGGATGGCATCAGGGACTCAATGGACATAAGTTTGAGCAAACTCCATGGTGAAGGACAGGGAAGCCTGGCGTGTTGCAGTCCATGGGGTCGCAAAGAGTTGGACATGACTTAGATAGTGAACAACAAACGGAGCAAGAGCTTTAAGTGCCCAAGTCCTGAGTCAGAGGCAGGCTCGGTGTGCTCAAGAAGCAGTTAAGGAAGCCAGGTTGGCTGGAGCAGAATGCGATGTGAAAGAGTAGTAGGTTATGAGGGTTGCAAGGGGGCAGGAGGCAAGGCCAGCTGGTATAATGACTTGTGGGTTATTGTAAGGACTTTAGCTTTTATTCTAAGTGAGGCATAGAGCCATTGGGGGTAGGGTTTGAACAGCAGTCCCATTAGAATTTTAAAAGATATACTCTGGCTACTTTATGGAGAACCAAGGGGAGATGGTAAAATGATGAAGCCCAGTTAGGAAGCCATTACATTCTTACTGGTTGAGAAATGATGGTGGCTTGAACCAAGGCTTAGTGGCAGGGGTGCCAGGAAGTAGTTGAATTGTGGAAATAGCTTGAAGGTAGAGTGGTTAGAATTTGCTGACATGTTGAATGTGTGGTGAGACAGCAGACTCCAGAATCCTCTACCTAAGTGAGTGGAAGGCTGGAGCATCCATTTATTGAGATGTGGAAGACTGGGGGAAGAGAAAGTTGGTATTGGGGAATGAGTGAAAACCAGGAGTTTGTTTTTGGACATGTGAAGTGTGAAATGCTTTTTAGATACCTGTGTGACAAAGTCAAGTGAGCACTTGGATGTGTGAATGTGGAGATCAGAGGAGCGGCTATGTCTGGATACATATATTTGAGAGGTATCATACTGATGGTAGTGATGAAACTGGATGAGATAGCAAGGGAGTGAGTGTCGGGAGCATTGTGTAGGGTGTGCAGTGTCTCTGGGGATTTTTTCATTGTCTACAGAGAATGAAAGCCCTTTGCACCTTTGGCTGCTCCCCAAGGCTGGCTATAGCCCAGCCTGACCTGGCTGTTCAAAAACTTGGACTTTCCTTTTGTGAACCCTCTACATAGTTACTACCTTCATCTCCTACTCCCTGAGTCCTGGCATACCTGGCACATTTTTTGTTCTAAGCCTTAAATAATACCTGCCTGAAGAGGTCTATTTCAAATCACATCTTCATTTTTTCATTCACCTCCCCAAATATTCTTTGAAAATCTACAGTTAGGTGCTGAAGATATAGCAACAGCAAAACACTTTCCAGAAAGCCTTTTCTGATCTCTGGCCTCATTGTTTCCTGTATTTTCTATAGAAAACAAATCCAAAATTTTTAATTTTGGCATTATGTTACGGGTTCTATGGAAGGCACTGGGACAAAATTGGAAGTAAGAGATGGTCACAGTCTACTGCAGAAGCAGGCAATTAACATGAAATTACAAAAAAAGCATATCCTTGCTATCATAGGAGAAGGTGTTGTGGTAGGCAGAGTAATGGTGCCCCCCAACCTGCAAGATATCCATACCCTAGTTTGCATGGCAAAAGAGGAGTTAAGATTGCAGATGAAATTAAGTTTGCTACCAGTTGACTTAAGATGGGAATGTTTTCCTGGGTTATCCAGGTAAGCCCAGTGTAATCACAAGGGTACTTAAAAGTGGACGAGGTAACAGAAGGGAAGTCTCAGAGAAAGATACATGACGATGAACCTTATGTTGTTAGCTTTGAAGGTGGAGAAAGGGAGGCACAGACTGCAGCCTGTAGGTGACTTCTAGAAAAGGCCAGGTCATGGATCCTCCGCTAGAGTCTCCAGGAAGGAATGTAGCCCTGCTGGCACCTTGATTTTAGCTTCATGAGACCTTGATTGAACTTTCGAACTACAGAACTGTAAGGTGTCTTGTTTTAAGGCCTAAATGTTTGTGGTAATCTGTTATGGTAGCTGTAGAAAACTAACTGAGCAATTGATGGGGACATAAGTCTTTCACAGATGTGTGTTCTCTTCCCCAATATAAATTGTTAATTCCCAAAGGTTAGAAGCAGTATAAATATCTTTTAAAATTCCCTCTTTTAATCCTTATATTAACCAGGGTTCTTTTGGTTGTAAGTAAGAGAAAACTGCAAAAATCTGCTTAATGTGGAAAACAGTCCATCAACTAAAAGTTCTGGGGTAGGTCCAGCTTAAGACACAGCAGAAGAGATGGTCAAATGATTCTGACTTTGTCAGAGATTCACCTCTCTTCCATGCTTTCCTCTCTGTTCTCTTTCTTCTCAGATATGCTGTTCTTAAGTGCAGGCAGCTCCAGGCTCACCTTCCACAGGCTTCAGTTCAGTCACTCAGTCATGTCCGACTCTTTGTGACCCCATGAATCGCAGCATGTCAGGCCTCCCTGTCCATCACCATCTCCTGGAGTTCACTCAAACTCACATCCATCGAGTTGGTGATGCCATCCAGCCATCTCATCCTCTGTCATCTCCTTCTCCTCTTGCCCCCAATCCCTCCTAGCATCCGAGTCTTTTCCAATGAGTCAACTCTTGACATGAGGTAGCCAAAGTACTGGAATTTCAGCTTTAGCATCAGTCCTTCCAATGAACACCCAGGGCTGATCTCCTTTAGAATGGACTGGTTGGATCTCCTTGCAGTCTAGGGGACTCTAAAGAGTCTTCTCCTACACCACAGCTCAAAAGCATGAATTCTTCGGTACTCAGCTTTCTTCACAGTCCAACTCTCACATCCATATATGACCACTGGAAAAACCATAGCCTTGACTAGATGGACCTTTGTAGGCAAAGTAATGTCTCTGTTTTTCAATATGCTATCTAGGTTGGTCATAATTTTTCTTCCAAGGAGTAAACATCTTTTAATTTCATGGCTGCAATCACCATCTGCGGTGATTTTGGAGCCCCCAAAAATAAAGTCTGACACTGTTTCCACAGGCTTGCTGCTGCTGCTGCTAAGTTGCTTCAGTCGTGTCTGACTCTGTGCGATCCCACAGATGACAGCCCACCAGGCTCCCCCGTCCCTGGGATTCTCCAGGCAAGAACACTGGAGTGGGTTGCCATTTCCTTCTCCAATGCATTAAAGTGAAAAGTGAAAGTGAAGTCACTCAGTCGTGTCCGACTCTTCGAGACCCCATGGACTGCAGCCTACCAGGCTCCTCCGTCCATGGAGTTTTCCAGGCAAGGGTACTGGAGTGGGATGCCATTGCCTTCTCCGTTCCACAGGCTTAGTAACCCCCAAAGAAAGAAGGAACCCTGTCCCTAGCTCTAGGAGTTGAAGCTCATTAGATTTACTTGTGTCACCTGCCTGACCCTTACTGTGCTGCTGTAATCATAATGACCAAGGAAGGACTGTGGTCTCCCCACCAGTCCATGGTAGTGTGCTCACCTCTGAAGATCAGGGTCAGCCTCCTCTGTCCCCAGTGTGTGGAGAAAGCAGGGGAGGGCCCTCCATGACCCCCTTTCCCTGTAATGCCAGAACGGGGAATAGGCGCCAGAAGCGGACTATCAGGGAAGTGTACGTGGACTTTGAAGTCAAATAGATTCAGTTTCAAATGCCATCCTTGTCATTTCCTAACCAGGTGTTTATCAGCAAAGCTTCCAACCTTTCTGAGCCTCAGTTTCATCATAAGTAGTTATATAGTAGCATCTGTCTTATTGAGCAGTCCTCAAGCCAGATTATCTGCATAAAATTGGCTAGCACTGTGCTTGTCATGGACAAGTTACCCAGGAAACATAGGTCCCTTCCCCTCTTCTCATTCAGTGAAGGTGAAAGTCCTGCAGCCTGGCATCTTCTACTGGACACCCCTACCCTGGCTCACACTCCTCTCGTCTCCAGAAAGTTTTACTTCTCTCCCTGTTGCCACCTTGAATCTACCAGCTCTGCAGGGGAGTTCCTGGCTGTCTCAGAATTCTTCATGCTTCTCTAGCTGAAAGGGAATGCTAGAGAGTTACTTATTGAGAAGAGTGACCCCCTGTACTCCTGCAATAGGGATCCCTGGCAGGAGATGGCTGCTAGGACCTTAAATTCTGCAGTGGCAGGAAATCATAGGTGCTAACTCGCACACAGAACTGCTTCCACTTCCCTCACAGCCTAAAGCATCCTGGTGCTGTGGTGATGGGGATGCTGCTTCATCTCACTTCAAGGTAGAGTCAGCAAAGACACAATTTGCTGGATGTTTAGCAAGTCAGTACGGAAGCTGGGAGTAGACCTGGGTGGTTCTCAAAATTATCAACTTCAGAAAAAAATATATATCTGGCACTGTCCCCAGAGCTATCGTGTTCACTATCTTATGTCTTACCTAAGCTATCACTACACACGTGCTAAAACAGGATTGGCAGAGCCTTGCACAGAATTCCAAACACTGCTGGTTCATTTCCATGACTCAGGACAGAAAGACTAGGAAGGAGTAAAGAGAGCATCTCCAGACCCTTAAGACCTGTCATCAGTTCCTTACTTGCTCAGTTGTTTTAGGGCTGGCCTTGTTTTATAGACTAGTTTAGACACTCTCGACTCTAGACCTCAACCATTCCTGGTAGGTAAATATTGTTAGACCTTCTGAGCCTTGATGAAAACAGTTTTCCTCATCACCCACATGCAACCAGTAGATAGAACAACTTCTAAAAATTCCATTCTACTAGAAACCAAGTGGAAAATCACATTGCAGCCCTGTTTCCAAGCCAATAAAGATGAACAATTCGGTAGTGGATAGGATAGGGGAAGAGAGAGAGGGGAGTTGGAGAAGAATGAATAGAAGGAAAGTGAAAAGAAATCCCTACAGCTATCTTCAAATGTCAGGGGACAAAATGGAATTAAGTTGCCCAGATGCACAGAATGAAAACATTTAGTCATTCCCCCAAATCTTTGAGCATAAATAATACGCTTCATATTAACCTACCCAAACTAGGCAAAAATCTCATTAGCAGGTTTATTTTTTAAGAAAAACAACAAAATCTCTGCAAATATGATTAACTTACACTAAATCTGCTTCCAAAGGAAAATGTCAAGTAATGAAATGAGATTAATTGAAAGATGAGGGGTAAACTAAGAGAGAATAAATGCCATCTTCGAAATCTGAGAGAAGATGATGAAAATGGCTGGTTTTGGTTTCACAGAGACAAAGACTCAATTTGCTTACTGCGCCAGTCTTCATATTCCACATTTTCCTCCTGAGGCAGCAGGAGGATTTTCAATCTTATTTTGCATTCTCAGCTTCACAGAAGGAAAGCAATATGGTGTACTGTTGAGGGGGGAAATAATGGCAGACCGAACATTTAAAGCAAAACTTGAATTGAGGTACTTTCACGTTAGAAACTGAGTGAGATCCATGTTCGCATTGATTTTCGGGCAGGGAGAGTCACAGCCTCACTTCTTTCTGAGATAAGCAAAATTTTATAGCAGTCCTTAACATTTCTTGACCCCATATCCTTTGGGGACATTCTTTCCTCTGAGCTTTGCAAGTACCACACTGTGTCCCTCTCTGTTTTCTAGACCGTCGTCTTAATCTCCTATGGAGGTAACTCTTCTCTTCTTGATGTTCCCCCGGGTTTGATCCAGGACTCTCCCCTTTACTGTGCTTTCTCTCCTGGGGTTCTGATCTGCTCCACAACCTCAGTTACCATCCTTGTGTTCAGGCTGCCTTCCCTTCTGAGCTCCAGAACTGCATAACTGCTACCTCATTGGACACCTCCACCTTGGTTCCTTGGGGCAGTGTGTCATTCAAATTCTTTAACTTTCCTTCCGAAATTGCTGTGTTTTTGGCCCTCCTGCCCCAGGGAATAGTTCAACTATTCTGTAATAGAAAACTGGGCAACATCCTTAACATCTTTTTCTTACTGATTTCCCATATCCACTCAATCCTCAGATCCTGTCTGTTCTACCTTTTAAATATTTCTTAATCCATCTACCTTGTCATATCCATCTTGCAACCTCTTTTGTCCAAACTGACATCAGGAGGCAGCAAAGAAGTTAAGAGAACTGTCCCTCAGGCCAAGTCTAAATTGCAACTCTATCTTATATTACTCTTGAGCAAGTTATTTAATTGATTTATCTTTCAGCTTTCTCATCTATAAATTGATATGATAACACAAGTTGTTGCAAAAATTACTGACAAGACATGTAGAGGACTAAGAAGTGTGCTCAGCATGTAGCTCAAGACAATGTTCATTGTGGTTATGACAATTATTACTGCTGTTTTTTTTTTACTGTAATTATTATTGCACATCTTAATAACTGAATCTCTCACCTAACAACATCTCCTTATATTCATTGATACTATTCTCTAATCCTGCAATTCTGCATATAACAATAGGACTTATGCTTTCTAAAGGCAAATTCTATTGTGATATCACCTTGATTATTCAGTTTCCCTCAGGATAAAATCCAAATCCCCGAACATAGCTTAAGAGCATCTTCATTACCTGGATTATCCCTGCAACTCTTTTGCATCAAGTCCATTCAGACATCTCTGATCTTTTTCACGTGACAAACATGCCCCCACCTCTTCACATGAATAACTTCTGCTCTCCCGTAAATTCTCCATTGGTTGCCCCTTGCTTGATTGGAGAAATAAAATGGGAAGCAAAATCTGCCAACCCAAAAAACCTTCCCACAAAAGCAATAGAGAAGGAAAACAGTTTTATTATTTAGTAAGTGTGAAACCAGAATGTGATGTGTATCACAGGCAATCTACTAGAAGATGGTGAAGACAGAAAGAAATCCCTCACCCTTTTTATAGCCAAGTAGATGCAGCCCATCACATACATGTTTTCAAGACGGATAATAACTAATCTACAAGTAGGAGGACTTGATAACATTATTTCTTACACACAGTTCATTCCTAGTTTACCTAGTAATTGGGGTGACCATCTGAGTTAACTAATTGGCTTTATCCAGGAGAAAACCAAACCTCTCATACTTTTATGACAGGAGCAAGTTTTACTGCTTGGAGCAACATGCCCACCCAAGGTAGGCTCTGATTCTCCCTTAGAAACTGGGAGGCAGACATGCTATGTCTCTTGATGTTTATGTTTCAAAAAGATAGCTCCCAAGTCTTTGAGAAATACATTCTCTAAAGCTGACAAAACATCTATCTAGTTTTCAAAGGGGTTTATATATATATTTCAAAGAGAGGAGAAAATACTTAACTACAAGTTTTCTGTAGTAAATGCTCTGAGTTAAAAAAAAAAAAAAAAGGCAGGGCGGAAATCTCTTCCCTTCTTTTCAATGGGGAGAATGGAGCCTCTTAATTTGTATCTTTCCTTACACCTGCACCGGAACAGGCCATGAGCCACCGTGTCTGCCCGCAGCAGCCTTTTCTTCCCTTGTATTACACCTGAAGCGCCATTCAGGGTCTCATTCATTTACTCTTGAGTGAGTGCCTACCCCATGCTGGGTACTGGCTATACTCCAGTGAACAAGCAGACATGGTCTTATCTTAATGAAGCTTACAGTTAGTGAGGGAGCTAGACAAAGAAACAACTATGTAATATATTTATTAAGTTTTCCTTTCAAGTAAAAATTTTACTACATCACTTAAATAGCCTTTCTCTTATTAAAACCCTTTTATACAGTTTTTAAAGAGTACTTTCCATTTATCGTCATTACAGAACATTTGTTCTATTCACAGTTCTGTACAATGCATCCTTGAGCCTGCCTCATGCCCAATCATTTGTGCTTCCCATTCTCCTACCCTATGCTGCCCTCCCTCCCATCTCCCCATTGAAAACCACTAGTTTGTTCTCTATATCTGTGAGTCTGCTTCTTTTTTGTTGTTGTTATTTCCCCTAGTTTGTTGCATTTTTTAGATCCCACATGTGGAATTTAAAATGAGTGATAGAATTTTAAATGTGATGAGTATAAAATGAAACACATTGCTTTTGAATAGAAACATTTTCTTTAGTGACGTAATAAATACATTTCCAGAGCACTGTAATTTAAGGAGGAGACATTTCTTGGACAAATAAAAGGAAAAATTAGGATTGGGATTTGTCTCTAAACCCCATAGAGAGTGACTGCCTCTCACGGAGGCAGGATGGGTTGAGAGTCAGGAAAGTGCTTCATGTTGCTATTGTCTGCCCCACTCTTCTGAGGATAAGAGGATGGTGTAAACGAACTTCTTATGAAGCTGAAATATTATCGAGGCTGATGCAAGTTCAGACAGCCAAGCTGTATGCTCTAAAACTAGTGTTCTGTTTCCCAGGACACTAATTAGGACACATATTCAATTTTCTAGATGGTGGCTAATTGGTAACCTCAACCAGGACCAAATATTTCATCTCAGAGCTTGTGAGAAAGGGTTGGAAATTAGATTCATATAAAAGAAAAAAAAGGCAACCCATATCCAATCCCAGTGGGCCTGTTTCCAGGAGTCCTGCCCATGTTGGCAACATCTGAGCCTGATTTTCACTCCTATTCTGTATTCCAGCCAGAGATATGTCCCACTACTCTCCAAGATAAGTTCCATCACTCCATTCTATGCCCTAACCTAATATGTATTTTTAACATGTTAACTCTGATCCAGTCAAGGAAGCTCCCTCCTTGGAAGACAGAAGGGTCACATAAACAACAACTTTGAAGCTGATTTTGGTCGTCTGAATGAACATCTTTAAAGATAAACCCAGGGGTATATTGCTCTGAAACTGTTGTTACTGTTCAGTTACTAAGTCATTTATGACTCTTTTGTGATCCCATGGGTCACATGGGATCACAAAAGAGTAGCCTGCCAGGCTCCTTTGTCCATGGGATTTCCCAGGCAAGAATACTAGAGTAGATTGACATTTCCTTCTCCAAAGGATCTTCCCTATTCAGGGATCAAATCCATGTTTCCTGCATTGGCAGCCAGATTCTTCACCACTGGAGCCATCAGGGAAGCCCCTGAAACTATAATAGTGACCTCTAATTCCCATGTGATGGGCTTGAGAGGGAAAAGTTCAAAGAGAAACAGTGATTTAGAGAGCATCAGAGTCACCTATAGAGATTGGAGCTTCTCATTCATTAGGCCTGGGTTGGAGGCTGAGAATATGCATTTCTACCAATTTCTCAAGTGTGGCTGATCCTGCTGATCTAGGGGTCAAACTGAAAATTACTGCTTGATATTAATAGTTGTTAATTTTGACTGTATGTTAGAATCATCTGGAAGGCTTTAAAAAAAATACAGATGCTGGAGTACTGTATTAGATCAGTGAAGTCAGAATCCCTTCAAATAAGGTCCGCCATCTGTATCTTGTAAAGTGCCACAGAGAAACCAGGGTTGAGAACAACTATATATCTTACATGAGGCCCCGGGAGAGAAAGCAGAGGAATGAGGAGAAGGTAGGGAGGGTAGAGTGTGAGCGTGAGTGAACGTACTCTCTAAATGTAGAGGGAGGTATAGAGATGAATCAGAGAATGGTAGATTATGATTATATGCTGTAAGCCTCTACCTGTGACAAGTCCTAAAACACTCAGGAGAAATTCATCCTCAGGGACAGGCAATAAACAGACATGAGAATACAATATGATAAATCCCATGCTAAGGGAGCAGGAACCCCAAAGTGGGTCACTAAAATCAGTCTAGGAAGGTAAAATGAGTTGGCACTAACCCAGTAGAGAAACAAGGGCAGTTTAGGGAGAGAATAGTGCAAGCGAAGATATAGAGGTTGCAGAGCTGTAGCATAAAGTGAGAGGCAGGTAGAGCTCACATCTTGAAGCACTCACATCTTATAAGTAATGAGGCACGCACTGATGGACTTTAAATAGCACCGTGTAGAATAACGGGGTAAGATTTACATTAGAGACAGGTCACTCTGTCAGTGATGAAGAAGTTAGATTTGAGAGCTAACCTGCAGGCAGGGTCACATTTAGCGTGCTGTTGAAGTAGTTACAGGGGAAATATATTTGTATTTTAAAATGTATTGAAGTATAGTTGATTGCAATGTTGTGTTAATTTCTGCTGTACAGTGAAGTGACTCAGTAATCCCTACATATACTCTCTTTTCTTCTTTTCCATTGTGGTATACCACAGGATACTGAACACAGTTCCCTGTGCTGCACAGCAGGACTTTGTTGTTTATCCATTCTATATAAGAGATCGCATTTGCTAATCACAAACTCCCCGTCCTTCCCTCCGCATCCCCTTCTCCTTGGTAACAACAAATCTATTCTCTATATCTATGAGTCTGCTTCTGTTTTGTAGATATGCTCATTTGTGTTTTATTTTACATTCCACATATAAGTGATATGGTATTTGTCTTTATCTGACTTACTTCACTTAGTATGATAATCTCTAGGTCCATCTATATTGCTGTGAATGGCACTATTTCATTCTTTTTATGGCTGAGTAATATTGCCAACATCCGCTGGATCATCAAAAAAGCAAGAGAGTTCCAGAAAAACATCTATTTCTGCTTTATTGACTATGCCAAAGCCTTTGACTGTGTGCATCAAAATAAACTGTGGAAAATTCTGAAAGAGATGGGAATACCAGACCACCTGACCACCCTCTTGAGAAACCTATATGCAGGTCAGGAAGCAACAGCTAGAACTGGACATGGAACAACAGACTGGTTCCAAATAGGAAAAGGAGTCTGTCAAGGCTGTATATTGTCACCCTGTTTATTTAACTTTTATGCAGATTACATCATGAGAAACGCTGGGCTGGAAGAAGCACAAGCTGGAATCAAGATTGCCAGGAGAAATATCAATAACCTCAGATATGCAGATGACACCACCCTTATGGCAGAAGAGGAACTAAAAAGCCTCTTGATGAAAGTGAAAGAAGAGAGTGAAAAAGTTGGCTTAAAGCTCAACATTCAGAAAACGAAGATCATGGCATCTGGTCCCATCACTTCATGGGAAATAGATGGGGAAACAGTGGAAACAGTGGCTGACTTTATTTTTGGGGGCTCCAAAATCACTGCAGATGGTGATTGCAACCATGAAATTAAAAGATGCTTACTCCTTGGAAGGAAAGTTATGACCAACCTAGATAGCATATTCAAAAGCAGAGACATTACTTTGCCAACAAAGGTCCATCTAGTCAAGGCTATGGTTTTTCCAGTAGTCATGTATGGATGTGAGAGTTGGACTGTGAAGAAAGCTGAGTGCCGAAGAATTGATGCTTTTGAACTGTGGTGTTGGAGAAGACTCTTGAGAGTCCCATGGACTGCAAGGAGATCCAACCAGTCCATTCTAAAGGAGATCAGTCCTGGGTGTTCTTTGCAAGGACTGATGCTAAGGCTGAAACTCCAGTACTTTGGCCATCTCATGCGAAGAGCTGACTCATTGGAAAAGACTCTGATGCTGGGAGCGCCTGGGGGCAGGAGGAAAAAGGGATGACAGAGGATGAGACGGCTGGATGGCATCACCGACTCGATGGACAGGAGTTTGAGTGAACTCTGAGAGTTGGTGATGGACAGGGAGGCCTGGCATGCTGCGATTCATGGGGTCTCAAAGAGTCAGTGACTGAACTGAACTGAATATTCCACTATCACAACGAACTGTGGAAAATTCTTAAAGACATGGGAATACCAAATCACCTTACCTGCCTCCTGAGAAACCTGTATGCGTGTCAAGAAGCAGCAGTTAGAACCAGACATGGAACAATGTCATGGACTGGTTCAAAATTGGGAAAGGGGTATGTCAAGGCTCCTTTGTCATCCTGCTTATTTAACTTATATGCAGAGTACATCATGTGAAATGCCTGGCTGGATGAAGCACAAGCTGGAATCAAGATTGCTGGGAGAAATATCAATAACCTCAGATATACAGATGACACCACCCTTATGGCAGAAAGCAAAGAGGAGCTAAAGAGTTTTTTGATGAAAGTGAAAGAGGAGAGTGAAAAAGCTGGCTTAAAACTCAACATTCAAAATGAAGATCATGGTATCCAGTCCCATCACTTCATGGCAAATAGAGGGAAACAATGGAAACAGTGACAGACTTTACTTTCTTGGGCTCCAAAATCACTGCAGATGGTGACTGCAGCCATGAAATTTAAAGACACTTGCTCCTTGGAAGAAAAACTATGACAAACCTAGACAGCATATTAAAAAGTAGAGACATTACTTTGCCAACAAAAGTACATATAGTCAAAGCTATGGTGTTTCCAGTAGTCATGTATGGCTGTGAGAGTTGGACCATAAAGAAAACTGAGCGTGGAAGAATTGATGTTTTTGAACTGTGGAGTTGGAGAAGACTCTTGAGAGTCCCTTGGACTGCAAGGAGATCCAACCAGTCCATCTTAAAGGAAATCAGTCCTGAATATTCAATGGAAGGACTGATGCTGAAGCTGAAACTCCAATACTTTGGCCACCTGATGCGAAGAACTGACTCGTTGGAATGACCCAATGCTGGGAACGATTGAAGGTGGGAGGAGAAGGGGACAACAGAGGATGAGGTGGTTGGATGGCATGATCGACTCAATGGACATGAGCTTGAGCAAGCTCTGGGAGTTGGTGATGGATGCGGAAGCCTGGCATGCTGCAGTCCATGGGGTTTCAAAGAGTCAGACATGACTGAGTGACTGAACTGAACTGAATATTCCATTATATATACACATATACTACATATTCTTTATTCATCTGTTGATGAACAATTAGGTTGTTCCCATGTCATGGCTGTTTAGTGCCACTATGAACACAGGGATGCATTTATCTTTTTGAATTACAGTTTTGTCTGGATGTATGCCCAGAAGTGGGATTGTTGGATCATATGGCAACTATACTTTCAGTATTTTGAGGAATCTCCATACTGTTTTCCATAGTGGCTGCACTAATTTATATTCTTTCCAACAGCATAGGAGGATTCCCTTTTCTCCACACCCTCTCCAATATTTGTTATTTATAGACTTTTTAATGATGGCCATTCTGACCAGTGTGAGGTGATACCTCATTGCAGTTTTGATTTGCATTTCTCTAATAATTAGTGATAATTAGTCATGTGTCTATTGGCCATCTATGTTTTCTTTGGAGAAATATCTATTTAGGCCCATTTTTCACTGGGTTATTTTGTTGTTGTTATTGAGTTGTAGAAGTTGTTTGTCTGTTTTGGAAATTAAGTCCTTGTCGGTCTCATCTGCAAATATTTTCTCCCATTCTGTGAATTGTCTTTTCATTTTGTTTATGGTTTCCTTTGCTGTGCAAATGCTTATAAGTTTGACATGGTCCCCATTTTTAAAGTTTTTTATTTTATTTCTATTGCCTTGGGAAACTGACCTAAGAAACCATTGGTGTGAATTCTGTCGGAGAATGTTTTGCTGATGTTCTCGTCTAAGAGTTTTATGGTACCATATCTTATCCTTACGTCTTTAAGCCATTTTGAATTTATTTTTGTGTATGGTATGAACACGTGTTCTAACTTCATTGACTTGCATGTGGCTCTCCAACTTCCCAGCACCACTTGCTGAAGAGACTGTCAGGGCAGATATATTAAGGGTGTATCTTAGAGCCGAAACACAGAGATGGGGAAAGAGCAATGACTTGGAGAGATTTTTAGAACTGAATAACCCAAGACTTGGTGATTGATTTGGGATGGTGTATGAAAGGCGGGGTAGAGCAGTGTGGTGCTGAGCTTCCCACACTGGGCAACGTGGAGCGATTACAAGAACACTGGAGGAGAAGCATATGTGGAGATGACAAGTGCCATTTGGATAACATTGAATACTGAGACTTCTGTAGGTTATCCCAAGTGGAAATGTCTAGTACATGTTGAGCCAAAGAAAACTATTCACAATTCTCATTCAGAGAGAGAGAGAGAGAGGGCAGAATCACAAGAGTAGCTGATAAAAAACCAGCAGGGCAGTACAATCTTGGAAACTTGAGGTGATGCCAAAATTTCAGGGGAAGGCAGAGCAAGAGGGGTCAATGAAAGAGCATCAGTGTGTAGTGGAACAAAAGTATTTATGTGTGAGTCATCAACCCTGTATGTTGCTTTTCCTCCACTTCTCATCCATGCCTGAAGAAGAAATGTGCATTTGGCCCTTGATTTCTTGCTTCTTCCCTCTTCCAAATTAGTAAGGAAAGCAGAGGCAGAAAGGGCAAATAAATCTACATAATAAAGAGATGGATGGAAGAAGAATGTGGGAGTATAAAGAAGAGTCTTGTCTCTGTAGCTCAGAAAGAGAATTTTGGAGATTGTGGTTTGAGAGGTTCCAGACCAGCTGTGAGGTTTAGGGAAAGTGGTAAATGTTATAGGAATCTTTGATAAATATGGCTGAATTATATTCCCTTTAATATTCTTAGAGGAATCTAAGGCTAAATGACTTTTAGTTGTTGTTCTGAACATCTTTGGGAAAATCTCTGAGTAGAGACTGAGCTACATGACACAACAGATTTACTTGGGTTCTAAGGAATCACTAGGGATATGGGTAGCACCCAAAGGGAAGTAAGGCCACAGAAACCAATAAGATGATGGAGTAGTTCACAGTACTGAATGCTAGTGAGAGATCAGACAATCAGGTCAGCTTTTGCTAATGCAGTTTTAGAAGAAGTTGGGGTCCATGGACAATGAATGAATGACAGATAAGGAAGTGGGACAGTTGGTTTGAGCTAGTTGAACGAAAAGCTTTACTGATAAAGGAAAGAATTAGGAATAGCTAATGGGAGATAAGACCATTTGCAGTGAGACATCAGTTTACACATGTATTGAATACAAAGTGATTGATCTGAGCAAGTGTTTCCATTCAAACACTTTAATTTTCTCTTGCTCTTTAGCCAAAGACCTGCTCCTTTTCCCTGATGACTTGATCCCTGAGCCACTTATCTCATTATGGTTGATCTACTGTAGATTACCCTCATGGAATAATGCTAAAGAGAGAGTAGCAAATAAGAAGGAATTTGGTTCTTATCCAGGAATATTTGGGATAGAAGTTCCCATGCTTTCCTGGGTGAAGACTATAGCTGTTTTGTTGTTTTCTTCTTTTAGTTTAGAGGTTCCCTCAGAAAAAAAGTTATTACAGAAAATGTTAAAAATGAAAACATCTGACTGCCATCCTCTCTTTTAATTAAAAAAGTTAATAATATATATATATATAGATATATTTCAATAGTAAAAATTGTGTCTCTACACAGGTTAGGGGCTTCCCAACTGGTGCAGTGGTAAAGCATCTACCTTCCAATGTTATATCTAGTTGCTCAGTCATATCCAACTCTTTGTGACTCCATGGACTGCAGCCCACCAGGCTCCTCCATCCATGTGGATTCTCCAGGCAAGAATACTGGAGTGGGTTGCCATTTCCTACTCCAGGGGATCTTCCTAAGCCAGGGATTGAACCCAGGTGCAGGAAACATAAGACCTACAGGTTTGATCCCTGGGTCAGGAAGATCCCCTGGAGTAGGAAGTGGCAACCCACTCCAGTATTCTTGCCTGGGAAATCCCATGGACAGAGGAGCCTGGCGGGCTACAGTCCATGGGGTCACAGAGGGTCAGACACAACTGAGTGACTGAACACACACAGGTTAGCTTTTGTACACATGGGAAGCGGAATATCTCCAGCTTCCTCTGAGTGAAGCAATAGCTTCTTTAAAGAGGAAGATTTGCTTAGGAGGAGACCAGTTAAATTTATGACCATCCTAACCTTCTTACTGCAAGTTCAAAGCTCTTCTTTGGTGACTTCTAGTCAAGATCACCTTGTCTTGAAAGCAGGCTTGTTGGTATTGTGCTAAGAAGGTGGCAAAAATATTGTTTCAACTATTGTAATAGAGACCATGTTCTGCTATTAGATCTTCATTCCTTAGGGTTTGGGATTGCCCTATCTCAAAATGTCAGACCAGTGTAACACAAAATGTGATCTGTAGACAAGCAGCAGAGGCAACACCAGGAGTGTGTTAGAAATGCTAATTTTCCCATATCACTATAGATCCACTGAATCAGAACTGCTGGAGGTGGGGTGGTGTAAGGCCCGAGAATCTATATTTTAACATGTCTTCCATGTGATTCTTGCATCTACAGAAGTGTGGGAAGAACTGCACAGGCTCATAGGAAGGAACCCTGTCTTAAAGCACGTTAAGTGTCTTCTTTTGCCCCTTGAAATGCATTCCCCTGCATTCTCACACTGCTGGGTCCTAAGAAGCAGATCCGTATTGATGATATCAGGAGTATCCTAGAAGGATTGATTGATAGCACAAAAAGGAGATGCGTGTGAAAAGAGTGTGGTCTGAGATGTTTATTTCTTCCCAAGGCCCTTCCTGCAAGGTCATCAAGGGCTGGTGGCTTCCTTTAACTGAAGGTCGCAGCTTCTTATCAGCTGGCTGTCTCCATACAGTGCTCCGTACCTCAGTTTCCCCTCCTCTCAACTTTTCTCTGTAGTGCTGCTAATGAATTCCCCACCATTGCTAGGATTTCCAGGAACACCATCCCTGGACCTTTCCCTGGGTTTAACTCCACCTAACAGATAATTTGTAAAAAGTCACTTTTGTAATACTTCCTTTAAATCACCCATCCTAAATATGCCTTCCTTTTCCTTTCAGAACTCAGACAAAATCCATATATTGCCAATACGTAGCATGATGATGAAATATTTGTTGTAGGACAGATGAAGGGAAATATAGATGGTCCTGTCTTATGATGGATCAACTTATGATTTTCTGACTTAACAATAGTACAAAAGCAATATACATTCAGTGAAACTGTACTTTGAATTTCGATCTTTTCAATGGTCTAGCAGCAAGTGGGACAATGCATTCTTGTGATGTTGGGCAGTGGCAGCTCCCAGTCAGTCATAAGATTGTGAAGGCAAAGAGCTGATACACTTATTATCTGTATCCACATTCTGATTTTCACTTTCAATACAATGTTCAATAAATTAAATGAGATAGTCAACACTTTATTGTAAGATAGGATTTGCATTAGATGGTTTTGCCCAAATGCAGACTGGTATTAGTGCTCTGAGCACACTTAAGATAGGCTAGGCTGCTAAGCTATGATGTTCAGGTTAGGTATATTAAATGCATTTTTGTTGTGTTGTTTGTTTTGTTTTTCTCCTGGCCACACTACATGGCTTGCAGGTTCTTAGTTCCTTGACCAGGGATCAAACCTGTGATCTCAGCAGTGAAAGAATGGAGTCCTAACCATTGGACTTCTAGGGAATTACCTTAAAAGCATTTTTGACTTACAGTATTTTCAAATTATCATGGGTTTATTGGAATGTGGCCTCATTATAAATTGAGGAAGATCTGTATATATGGAAAGGCATAATCCTCTCCAAGAGCAACAGTCATTAGTATCTTAGAGACTGTATACTCTTTAAAAAAATGCCAATAGGCTAATTTGAAAATGTACTATGGAAACATGAGATGTGGATTTGGATAGACATGAGATCCAGAGTACTGGCTTTGGGAGGTAGTGGCCCAAATACTACCCAAATGCATTAAATGGGAGGTGATTGATCCCAGAGACCATCAAAATTCACTGCCCTCAAAATTTTCAAAAGTGAAATAGGTGAACACAGTCACAAGGAATGGGAAAACTTGATAGGCAATTCAAAAATAATGACTAAACCTTCAGGAGTTAGCAAGTATGGCCGGTGGGAAAAGAGAATGTGAGAGTAGTATATTAAATCCTGGCTCTCTGGGGTGGTCCAAGGGTAGTCATGTATGGATGTGAGAGTTGGACCGTGAAGAAGGCTGAGCACCGAAGAATTGATGCTTTTGAACTGTGGTGTTGGAGAAGACTCTTGAGAGTCCCTTGGACTGCAAGGAGATCCAACCAGTCCATTCTGAAGGAGATTAGCCCTGGGATTTCTTTGGAAAGAATGATGCTAAAGCTGAAACTCCAGTACTTTGGCCACCTCATGCGAAGAGTTGACTCATTGGAAAAGACTCTGATGCTGGGAGGGATTGGGGGCAAGAGGAGAAGGGGACAACAGAGGATGAGATGGCTTGGATGGCATCACTGACTCGATGGAGTTTGAGTGAACTCTGGGAGCTGGTGATGGACAGGGAGGCCTGGCGTGCTATGATTCATGGGGTTGCAAAGAGTCGGACTCGACTGAGCGACTGAACTGAACTGAACTGAAGGGTAGTCAGCTGGGTCAGGCTTAGGATGGGGCAATATTAAGGACAAATTTCTAGTTCTTGGCATGGTGCTGTGTCTGTATTATTACTCAGCAGACATAGTGAAGCATGGCTATTTTCTTTTCTCAAAGAAGAGATCTACCAATATCAATGCCCCCATCTTAATAGAATCTGCTCATCCTTCTTGTTAACTGATCTAGGGCACATTCCTTAGCCTTTGCCAGCAATGAGAAGTACTGATTCAATATGAATCAAAAGGACTTGGAAGACTTGGCATTTGGGGACCTGGTATACAACCCCACCGTGTACTCCACCATCATATTTTATTCCCCCCAGTTTGAGCGTTCAGGGCCATGTGTAAGCACCGATCACTATGTAAACAAACACAAATAGATGGACAAGTGACATTATTTAGAGTTATGGTATCCTGGCTCTGTATTTTATGTATTTTAAAAATTCTTTTCTAAGAGTAACTGAATTTACCCACCAGCTTATCAAAACAAGCAATCCTTGGAAGTTTTTTTAAAAAAAAGAATGTTTCCATCTGCAGCATAATGCAGTATATCCAGACCTGCTTCTTTTATCACTTCTTTCACCCAAAGTTCCCTCAACACATCTTGAATCAACTCTTCAAATTTCTATTCTGGCTCACCACATGTCAAATCTTGCTAAGCAAATGAAGAAACAACACTCAACATATCTCTTCCTGTCAACAGCAACATCTGCGTTCGAGTCATTAAAGACGAGATCCTAAATTTTATCCCACTCTTTACTCTCATATCACACTCAGTAAGGAATGTATACAAGCACTTTGCCTTATTATTATGGATTGAGGTATGCAGGGCTCAGAATCAGTGCTCTTTGCCTTAACATCTTGTGCCTTGATTACTAATTAAAGTAACATCTCCAACTAATTCAACCACATGATGCGTGTCCTGCCTGACAGGATGCAAATTTAACTACTCTGCTAGACACAGGATACCTTCTCCTGCAGACGGTGAAACTGTAGTCACCAGCATGAAATGTCATCTGCTTAAGTCATTTTAACTCCAGAATAGTAGTTTCTGTATCATTACCTAAGTTTTTGTACTTCAGTTCCTGCAAAGATTGTTTCTACTTGATGACACTGAATGCCAGTGGATCCTAAGTTCTCATAGCGGGAAAGTTACTAAAGCCAAAATAGTCATCGTGCCCAAAAAATGACACCTAGATCAGGAAGGCATGAAAATATGTAGGTAGCTGGTATTAATGCGGCTCAGCTAGTAAAAAGTCTGCCTGCAATGTGGGAGACTTGGGTTGGATCCCTGGGTTGGGAAGATCCCCTGGAGAAGGGAAAGGCTACCCGCTCCAGTATTCTGGTCTAGAGAATTCCATGGACTGTCCATGGGGTAACAAAGAATTGGACACAACTGAGTGACTTTCACTTTCGAGACCCATCTGAATAAATGAATGAGGAAACTACCCTCTCCACCTAAACAGCTTAATAGAACAGTTGTTTTACACACATTTGAAACTAAGCTATTGGGTTTTTAAAAATTCAGTAAGGAAAGAAATATGGACAGTAGTTGATTGCACATGCATGTTTTATTTCCTCCTGCCCACTTAACACCAAGTGTCCAGCATATCAAATTATTCATCACACATCAACAATCTCCTAATGGAAGTCCAACAGTCACTTCAGACTTAGCAAGTCAAAAACTGATCTGATGACTTTTCCCCTTATATTATTCTCCTTCTTTTGACTTTGTTATCTCAGTGAATGACAACCTACTTACCCAGATGTCTGAAGCTAAACTCTGGGAAACATTTCCATCTACAACCAATCACCAAGCTGTTTTTTCCTCCTTATGTGATATTCCTCAAACCCTTCCTTTTTTATTTTCAGCCTCCACTGTCTTCATTTTGTTCCTCAAAATGTTTCACCTGAATAGATGACATATCCTTCTAACTAGTCTGACTCCAAACTATTGCCCTTCAATTAATTATCCAATTGTAGGTCAATCTGGCTTTCTAAAAAATACAAAAATGATCCTTGGGCTTAAACATCTTCAGTACCTTCTATGTACAAATGTATTTTTTAGAAACCCAACCCCCTTATTATGGCACACAAACTGCTTTATAATCTGGCCCCAGTCTTATGCCTTCACCTAATTTCTTGCCATTTTCAACACTCACTTGATATGCAAACTGTACCCAACTACTTGCAGTTCCTTGTAACCTCTCTAGCCTTCATGCCCCGGCTTGGATCTCAGGTGGGCCATCTGTGACCCACCCCCCCCCCAGAGCATACTAGGCAATATCTGGAGACATCCAGATTGTCGGGGCTCAGGGGGTGCTACTGACAGGTAGACAGCACAGTCTCTGCAACAAAGAAGAACTCATCCCCAAATATCAAAGGTTCCAGGATTAAGAAACCCTACCCTGCTTCCATTCCTTCCCTTGTGTGGCAGAAATTGCTCATTATTCATAGTATCCATTCTCTATTTTCATTTTCTCTTAATCATCAAACCTCCCAAGTTTAGCTGGACTGCATTCCCCTGCTTCCCTTGCAAGTGTAGGCCTGTGTGCAGTTAAGGGTTATCACAGTAGGCCTGAGAGTTCTATCCTTAAAGCTCTGCTTGCAAGACTGATCCTTGGCTGGCATCTGGAAAATTGAAGTTTATGAGGATTCCCACCAGTCCCTGATAGGAGTGGATCCCTATGCCTAAATGGTATGGAAATATATAGACTATATTGACTCTTGCTTTTCTTCTGGGAGTCTAGAATTTGGGCACATTCTCCAGTAGAGAGTGACATGGCCAGTTCCAATAAAAACCCCTGGGACCAAGTCTCTACCGAGCTCTCCCGGCACAGCGCACTTCATACATGTTACCACAGTTTGTTCATGGAGGAATTAAGTCTATCCTAAGTGACTTGACTGGGGAGTGCTTTTGGAGGCTTGCAACTGGTTACCTCTGTACTTCACCCAATGGGCCTTTTCCTTTTGTTGGTTTCTCTTTTTCTTTTCTTACAGTAAATCTTGGCCATGAATTTAACTACATGCTGAGTTCTGTGAGTATTTCTGTATCAAACTGAAAGAAGTCTGGAAACTCTTTACAAAACATGTGACTAAATTCTGGCCAGGGATAAATGCACATAAGTCAACTTCTGGGTTACAGCCTTTAAAAAATGGATTCCCTCTTCTTTATCTTTTCCTTCATCCTATTCACTGGATTGTAGATGTGTTACTGGCCAGCTTCAATCAGGTGGATGAGAACCATACCCTGATGCAGAGGTTGGCAGACTTTTTCTCTAACCAGGATTCTAATCTCTGTTGAAACTACTCATGTCAGCCACCGTAGCACTAAAGCCTCCATAGACAACATGTACACAGATATATATAGCTGTGTTCCTATAAACCTTTACTTCCAAACAGCAGAAGTGGGCCAGAGTGTCTGCATGTCATGGTTTGCCAGTCTCTACCCTAGAGGACAGAGAAGGAAGGTGATGAAAGACATTTCTTCTTGGGTTTAAGAAGAAATGGGTGATCCTATGATGCGATCACTCCCACATGCTGTCCACTCAAATGTCCTCTTGTGTTTCCATCTAGTCCCATATATATCAAAATATCTATCAAAACAAGCACATGTGTGAATTATCTCTCCACTCCATTAGTCTTTAAGCCCTTGAGGGCAAGGGCCATTTATCCCCATATCTTTAGTGCCCATCACAGTCCTCACCATGTATCAGGACTCAAAATAAATTTGTTGATGTGGTTAATTAAGTGTACTTTTTTCTTACGTTCTTAACTATTCCCTGGCAGTGTTGCTGGCAAATGAATGAAGGTAGTATTACTCATCCAGTCAGAACTCTAATCTACAGCTTTCTTGCAAAGACTTCCAGTCTCTAGGCTACATCTCAGAAGGATGCTCAACCGTGCACATGTCTCACTTCAGAGGTGCACTTGTTCTAAACCTTACAAAGCATTTAATGCAATAGAACAGGGTATACACTGAAAGAATGTTTATATCTCACAGCCAGGATCAGGTTCAGCATTTTTAAATTTTACCCAATGCCCTTTGTATTCACTGATCATGGGACAATGCTTCCTCTTCTGTGAAAACAAAGGTACCAGAAACGTCCCAATAATTCAGGTGCTCACTTTTTAAGAGTGTTTTCTAAGGCAGCCAAAGGACAAATGATACCAGTGTGACTTGTCTTGCTTGTGAGAGACAAAACTGCTCACTTGTTGGCCAGAATTTCTGGTTCTTCTACATACTCCAAATCCTGCTCCACTCTCTCCAATGGAGTTCCAAATATCTTCCTATAAACCCTCTATAGTTTTGGAAACAGCCTCATTGGGTATGTTGAAGCTATAGCAACCTTATCTACATAATTCCTCTTACATTAGTGCTCTACCGTCCAAACTTATGTGAGATAAAGATTTGATTGTAACTGGGAGCCATCAGGTAGAGCTCAGAAGATGTGTTAAAGGCAGGCTGTCCAAGTGCAAAGCTTTGGGTGTACTCTCTGCAGGCTGCAACTCCCTGTGACTTGCCGGGCCAGCCCTTGCAGTTCTGATCTAGCACATCAGTACCCATATGAGGCTTTCTCTGGTTCCAAATGTTCACATAGCTCCCATCATGGCTGTCTTTCCTGGTACCTGTCTTCACCGGTGAGGTGGCATCAAGCCCTCGGCAGGGACTCCACTGTGGAGTCAGCAGACCAGCCTCCTTCTGGCCTCAGTGTCTCCTGAGGCTGCTGGGACATATACCTCCTTTGGGTGTCACTTATTGGCTACTTACTGTCTGTGGTAGAACAGCTAATCCAAGGACATCAGGACTTTCTGAAGTCTAAGATTAATATGAGTTACATATTCAGAAATATTTATAAATATTTACAAATTTGAGCTTATCTTGACCATTCATAGGACAAGAGAAGCAAATGTTATATGAAAGTGGGAGGTCAAGGACTGGGCAAAGCCTGGGACAGAAATGGATCTGATCCCAAATAGACAGTGTCCAGCACAATAACACAAAATTATGTGTTGAAAGAAAATGGTGTGAAACTGAAAGAGCATATGGTGTTTTGGCCAAAGTTTATGAGAACTTGGAGTGTCATCCTTAAACCCAAAGGGAGAGGTAAGTACATGCCTAGAGATTATCTGAATCTGTATCAAATAGAAATCAAATTCTGTATCTTGCATCATATAAAAAGGTAAGACATGATGATGAAACAACATGATAAATCAATCCAATCTGGTCTGTTGTCCTAGGCTTTACTTAATTCACTGTTTCTACCTATCTGAATAAAATCAGATAATTTTCCTTGTGTGAAAGCCTTAGTAGCTATCCACCATTCAATTTCTACTAATTCTAGACAGCCTGTGACAAATCTGTTTCTACTCAGAAACATCCACTGTTCTCCCTTTAGCCTCTATTTTCACAGAACTTGTCTGCCACTCACAAGAAGACCTTTGTGATACACAGCCTGTGTTACTCAGTGTTCCTTGATATGAATTATTTATTATCTCACCTCAGTGATAAGCTTCTTGAGATCAGAAGCCTTCACCAAAGCAGTTAGCTTAGCACAGCTATGTTGCAGCTACTCAAGGAACCCTTGCTTGATGGGTGGGTTCTTAAGGACTGCAGAAGTGAAGAAAAACCAGAATAACAAAGACCGTAACACAATGGACACAAAAGATGTGAAAGCCAATTTGTACAGGAACTGGGGCCTCCTGAGGAGTTTCAGGGCTCCTTCCTCAGAAGTTCCCAGATGCCAGGACGGAGGCAAAGAGTCCCAGGGCAGGAGCTCCCTGGCTGCTTGCTTTCCCAAGTTCTGAAGTCCAGGAGAAAGTCCTAGTCCAAGGCCCCAAACTCGCTGTCCAGAAATAAAACTCAAATCTGTACCATTTGACAGGTCACCTTACGGACAGAGCCTGTACCCCAGCAGATGTTTGCAGTGACCCAGGCACAGCAAGGACATTCTGCAGAGGTTCTTGGGTCCCAGCACAAGGCCAGGAAGTGTGAGTCACGTGGGGCCTGAGAAAAACCAGATGCTTGGGAAAGAAATAACAGGAGATGTAGAAATACTGTACGGTCTAGACTGAATGCTTCAGTGGTCTCAAGATAAACAAGTAGGCCAAGGGTGAGATGTGTGCACTCGGGCAGCTTTCCCCAAGAGACTTCCAGCTCCTATCTTCAGGAAACAGCAAAACCTCACTTCTGTGACCACAGGCAAACTTGGCATGCACGTTCTTGCTTTCTTTCAGCTTCATCAGTGTACTTGAATTTATAGGCGGCACATACCCATCGCAAGCATTTCCCCAGATTTTTGGCCCTGATCTTGGGATATATGGAAAGGAAGTCTCTACAGGCGTTTCCTTCCCGCAGGAGGTGCTAACAAAGGTGGCTTCCCTTTTCGAGGAGGGGTCAGTGTTCTGGGGCTCTGCTCTGGCTGTTTGCTCTCCTCAGATATTACTGGCAAGTGGATAAGTGCTGGGAGCCACATATTCACTTCAGATAAGTTTGCAAAGGTTCAGGGAGGACTGGCTGGTCCCAGGAGAGGCTGGAGCCTAATGGTGCTTTAGCCAGATGGTGTCAGAGAACACCGTCGTTCACGTGGGCATTAGAGACAGTCGGCACAAATCTCTCGTTTGACAGGCTAGGAAAACAGTGCTCCAAATCTAGTGCTTGCAAACTTGTCTCTCAGCATTGTTTTCTTCCCACCAGGTTCTGAGGATCCGTCCAGGCTCTGAAACTGTCATAACAAGGGTCCTGTCCAGCTGGGCTCACCCATCTGTGCCTGAGATACGCCAGAGCATTGTCTCAGCTTTCCCAGGGTGAGTTCCTGCGTTGGCTTTGTTTCCAATCATCCTGTTTCTGACCCTTACTTTGATCCTTTGGCTCATGTCCCTCTCCATCCTGATGAACTTTTTGACGTATTATTCTTTTGACTTGACTTAACTGGACTTGTAATCAACTTTCTTCCTCCAGATAGTCCTATGTATGTGCCTCTTGGTACCCTTCCAGGCCCCCCTCCCACTCTTGCAGACTCTTGTTCAGAGCAGCCCCGATTGGAGATGAGCTAATTCCATCGTTCCTCCCACATCTGGCTGCCTGGGAGGATTGTAGGAAGCAGTTCTACACAAACACATGTGTAATCAAATTATACTAGAAAGCCAGAGTCTTTGTATTTAAAAGCCCCACATTCTCCATCAACAGAGAGACTATCAAAATATTTAGTCTATTAACTAGCCAAATTAATGTTGAAACCACCAAGCTCTTTGAGAACCACAGGTGGCAAGTATCAAAGAATTGACCTCAATGGACAAGTAAACTTTTTAAGTCCTTGAAGAAAATCCAGGCTTGTGATCCCAGGCTTACAAATTAGGCTTGGGATCTATTAATACAGTGTCAGTATATAGTGGTAGTAAAAAAAAAAAAAAGGAAGAAACACAAGTCTTCTGGAGAAAATTGAAAATGTATCCACCTGAACATAATTTAAGTAAATGCTGTGAGTACTAAGGCAATGCCGTTCAGATTGTCAGCTTTTCAGGTAGACATATGCAAATACCTGTGTCTGCATTCCCCAAGATAAATTCTGTTTTCTGTGCCTCTCAGACCTAATATGTGAATTTAAGGACTGCAAGTGAGCAGTAATGCTATTTATTCATTGGCCACACCACGTGGCATGTGGGCTCTTAGTTCCCCAACCCGGGATTGAACCTGCATCCCTTGCATTGGAAGCATGGAGTTTTAACCACTGGGTTGCCAGGGAAGTTCCTCTTTGTTTTGAGTTACTATTTATATTTTAACCCAGCATTGCCTCTATGATGTTCCAGTCTGCTCAGCAGAGAGTAAAGCATCTTATAATTTCTTCTTTTGGACTTGTGGTTCCCACTGTACCTTCTACCCAAGGAAGTTCCCCTCATCTCTGTTTTTCCAAATTCAACCATCCTTGAAAGACACAGAAGGTCCTGCCTCTTTCTTGAAGCCTTCTGTGATGGTACCAGACAACCACGTTTTGTTTTGTCTTTTGAGCTCCTGCACTGCTCATTGTTCTTCCCACTCTTCTAGCATTGGTTAATTATATGAACCAAATACTAAGGCTCATGAAAATTTACCTGGGGATACAGATCAACACACACATGCTTTCTATAACAATACAGTTCCTTAGTTAGGAATCTTAGTTCTAGGATTAAGCATAGCTTCCTTTTAGAATAGGTTACAAATTGGCAGCTCATGGAGCATATTCAACACAAGAAGTCAGGTTTTTTTTTTTTTGCCCTACATAGTGTTGGGTGGTCCAATGTTTTAGTAAAGTCAAATTATTATATGCTCAATATTAAAAACTGGGAATTTTCCTCTCTCTCTTTCTCTGTCTCTGTGTGTGTGTGTGTGTGTGTGTGTGTGTATATATATATATATATATTTCTAGCTTTTCTTCAGTTCTCTGAAGATTTGCCAGCACTGGGGTCTCCTGACTCCCTGTAGGAGGAACACTCATTCTGGATGGAGTCAGCCCTTTGGTGGCTCCAGTCCTTATGTCCTTCGTGTTTCCACAGCACTGAAGCTAAGGGCCCTCTGCCTTCCATCATCCTCCAAGCACCTCACTTCATTTGCCTTATCTGTCTTGGCTCCTAAGCATCTGAGTTTGCAAGGTCCCTCGTCACGAAATTGTTTTTACCTGCAGTTTCACCTAACTCTTTTTGATTTCTTCAGATTTTAGTAGCCACTTTAAACTTCCTCTTGTCTTCACTTCAGGTATCAACCTTCTTTTACTTAGCTCATTGGCTGCTGAGAGTCTTCAGAACTTCAAAGCAACTTAATTTCAAAAGCTCTTAACTACATATTTTGAAATAATCTGTCTTAACTCTCTCAGTTATGAAACACTTCTCATTCACTCTTCCCTCCCTAATTCTTTTCTTAAGAGAAACTGATTTATGATCAACGTTGCCTGTTCCATCAGTTTGGTATAAATTAGAAAGAGCAAGGTGTTAGCATTACCACCCCTGCCCAGGTCCCTACAGAATGGAGAGTGGCTTATTTTTCAGTACAAGTGAGAGACATCTTTTACCAGCTTGACAGTCATGTTGTCATCCACATTATGGTAAGTCAGCTCCAGGAAGCAAGAACTCATCCCTCCATGGGCCACACAATTCTGAGGATCTTCCCTGTGAATGAGACCCAGGGCACCAACCTGGCACTTGCGGAAATTAAGCCTGGAAACAGGCTATGCAGCTTTGACTGTGTTCTCTCCCTGATCCAGTCTGTAAATATGCAGTCAAATCTCATGACTCTCTGAGCTAATGGCGTTCAGCTACTGGAAGGTCTTTGGAGGGCAATCAGGTGCTATTAAAAATATGCTAATGGCAGCTTGTGATCTAGCAGTAGGACCCCAGGATTTGGGGTTGGCATGGCAACTGCCAGCAGATAGTTCACGCAGAACAGGAACAACGGAAAGAATTAGAATGAGCTGCTTAAATGCAAGTGTTAATGAAAAATGTGGAACACCTTTGAGGACTAGAGAGAGTTTGTGCCCGCAGCAGCAAAAACCACACACACACACACACACACACACCCCCCAGAATACCTGGAAGTGAAATGAAGACCTTCCCTTCTGCTGTGGCCGTGGAAAGCGAGTCAGCCATTAGAAAGAATTTTGTATTTAGCCTGATGGTTTTATAGCAGACCTATGACCTTGAAGAAATCTGTGTGTTTCATGTGTGGATGAGAGAGGGGTCATATGTGTATGTGTCTCCCCACCAAGGCTGTAAGAAGAGGTCTGACAAGGAACAGCTTTTAGCAATCTACTGTATCAGAGGCAGTACAGATGGCAGGTTTTGCTTTTAGCTTAACTGAATGTCAGAGAAAAAAAGGGGGGCTCCCTCACAAACACATATCCAACCTGTAGAAAGAGTTGGAGACTGGGTCTTACATCCAGGTGCCTATCAGTTACTGTGAAAGCCCAAGACATGTTAAAATATGTGTGCACTCCATTATTTTATATGTGCCCTGCACTCTTTCCCCTCTTTGTCTGAAGCTGGAAGTTTTACAGTAAGTCTCTGCCACTGTGGGCTTGGGATCACAAAATAAGATTCTTTCCTGCATCTCCACTGCAAAGAGTCAACAGCACTGGAAATGATTTCCCATGGCAGAGATGGACAGAAAAACAGGCTGAGTTCACTGTCTCCATTAGCCTTGCTAGCTGATGCAGTTGAGGGGAATGACAGAATAAAATCATGTGGAAGGGAGCTAAGACAGGCAGGGATGGGAATGGCTCCAGGAAAACAGAAGTAATATGTCTGCAGCCATCACAGATATCCCACAAGCTGAAGATGGAAATGAAGCCATCTATTACAAATCACACATATCTTTGGGGGGCAGAGGGAAAGAAACAGAGAGGTAGACAGACCATGAATTAAGTGTGTTGGGGAATATAGAAGGGATCCTGGGAAAAACTGCAAAAGTTCAAAGGACAGTCCATAGGTAGAAAAGTAGGAACGGGCAGAAAAGGAGTTCAATTCCTCAAAGATTCATGTCTCAGTTCACACTGTCCTTAGCTTCACCTGAAACTTCAACTTTGGGAAAAGATTGTGTCATTTGACAAATATACTTTTCCAATGACTTAGGCATAACTTCCTTTTCTTAGTCACTTCCTTCCTTTTCTTTGATACAATAGTCCCTTAAAGAAAAACCAGGAGAGAAAAGCTGGTGGAAATGCTTGTGACTTGAAACAATTGCTATTGTCCCAGACGTGGTCAATCTAGCAGCGACGGACAGGTGTTCTGCCACTGGAAGGATGGACCTAGATATGGCTTCAATAAACAACACCTGGGAATCAAGGTTTTGTGGGGACAGCCTGAAGTTTATATAATTGGGGAAGCCACATTTAAGAAAAAAAAAAACAACAGAATTATGATACAAAATTGCTAGGACCCTCCTAGAGCCTGGGAAAAGGTCTGGGCAAGTGAGGAGCCAGGTCAGATGATATTCACTACCTGCTGTATATTTCTATGTCATCACCTGTGGGGGCAGGGGACAGCCTTTCCATTGAGGGGTCCTTAGGCAAGAAAAAATAGGGTCTATTTATTCTTTTTAATTTAAGCAGTCAGCCAAGATGTAGCCTGGGCTTAAAACACCCGTATTGTTGTCTGCTCATTAGACTAAATTCTACATCCTGTACTGCTAATAGCACTTCCTGAGGAAATGGCCTGGAATTCCAAGATAATATCACTAAGAAATCAAGTGACTTAAAGGTGACACGCTTATTTCTAGAGCTGCCTACATGACTATGGTGTGTCACTGCAAATAAGACGCAATCTCTTGGTCTCGTAGCAATACTGATGTGTGTGCTGTGAAACTGAAAGAAGCCACAAGGTCCATCTTGGATCCTTCTAGATGCCGAAGGCAGGCAGCTCATTGCTTAGAGGACAAGTACAAATTTAATTAGTGCTACTATAGCATGAGCCTCCTGAAGAGGGATGTGATAAGAAAGTAGAGCCCTAACGTGATAATTTGTTGTTGTTGTTCAGTCGCTCAGTCTCGTCCAACTCTTTGCAACCCGTAGACTGCAGCACACCAGGCCTCCCTGTCCATCATCAACTTCCGGAGCTTGCTCAGACTCATGTCCATAGAGTCGGTGATGCCATCCAACCATCTCATCCTCTGTCGTCCCCTTCTCCTCCTGCCTTCAGTCTTTCCCAGCATCAGGGTCTTTTCCAATGAGTCAACTCTTCGCATCAGGTGGCCAAAGTATTGGAGTTTCAGCTTCAGCATCAGTCCTACCAATGAATATTCAGGATTGATTTCTTGTAGGATTAACTGGTTTGATCTTGCTGTCCAAGGGACACTCAAGAGTCTGAGGTGGTAATAGGAATCTGTTTTTTGGGGGATCTTGGAGAAGGAAATGGCAACCCGCTCCAGTGTTCTTGCCTGGAGAATCCCAGGGACGGGGGAGCCTGGTGGGCTGCCGTCTATGGGGTCGCACAGAATCGGACACGACTGAAGCAACTTAGCAGCAGCAGAACACCTGTGCTTCAGTTGCGCAGGAATTTAAAGGGGTCAGGGAATTTCTGTCTTCATCAGGGGATGTCTGTCTTACTGCGGGGCTTCTCTGAGGGTCCTCTTTTCCTCTGTTTGCTGGTGTCAGGCACAAAGGATGTGAATGGATGAGGACTTTCTTTTGCAAGGGCGCCCTCTTGTGGGAATCTCATTATCTTGAGAGGGACGGGATTATCCACCCATCCTGCCACCCTACACAAGGCACAATTGTGAGGATTCCCAATGTTTCCTGTAAAGTCTCACAGACCAAGTCTCATCCAGCACTGATCTCTCCTCTATCTCCTTGCTGTGGTTTAACTGGTGCATTTCTCAATTCTGTTGTGCTATGCTTAGTCATTTAGTCGTGTCCGACTCCTTGTGACCCCATGGACTGTAGTCCGCCAGGCTCTTCTGTCCATGGGATTCTTCAGGAAAGAATACTGGAGTGGGTTTGCCATGCCTTCCTCCAAGGAATCCTCCCAACCCAGGGACCGAACCGGGGTCTCCCGCATTGCAGGCGAATTCTTTATGGTCTGAGCCCCCAGGGAAGTTCAAGAACAGTGGAGTGGGTAGCCTATCTCTTCTCCAGGGGATCTTCACAACCCAGGAATCCAACTGGGGTCTCCTGCATTGCAGGAGGATTCTTTACCAGCTGAGCTACCAGTGTTAGCCTTCTCAATTCTATTAGAGCCTCCTAGACTGAAGCACGCAGAAGGCAATGGCACCCCACTCCAGTACTTTTGCCTAGAAAATCCCATGGACGGAGGAGCCTGGTAGGCTGCAGTCCATGAGGTTGCTAGAGTTGGACACGACTTAGTGACTTCACTTTCACTTTTCACTTTCATGCATTGGAGAAGGAAATGGCAACCCACTCCAGTGTTCTTGCCTGGAGAATCCCAGGGACGGGGAAGCCTGGTGGGCTGCCGTCTATGGGGTCGCACAGAGTCGGACACGACTGAAGCGACTTAGCAGCAGCAGCAGCAGCAGAAATAGCAGTGGGTGCGGGTGGGGAGGGTCCGGGTGGCGAGGATGGTGTCCACAGAGCCGAAGGACAAAAGGGGTTCACAGGGGAGACCGCTGACCTGCTGAAACTCCACCTGCTGAGAAGGCAAAATTCTCCAAGGCCTTTACCACTTAGGCGGTCATTGTTAAAACCTTATCACGAAGCATTTCAGATGAGTGGTGAAAATGACTGACTTGCTAGTTTTAATCACCTTTCGATGCTCCTATGAAGAATGAGGGAGGAGCAGGCCCTTTTGAGTCTATTACAAGAAAGGTCCCTGAGCAGGTTTCTGTTTTTATTAATACTTGGCCTTCACGTAGCTCCTGTAAAAGGCTCTGATTTGATTGGCCCTCCAGTCAGGACCACCGTGGCCCTGCACGCCCCCCAGTCTCCCAGCCTTCTGTGAACAATTAGCCTCCCTGACTTCTCATCAGGCTCGAGGAACAATCTAAGACTGTGAAAGTAGGGTAATTGCCATGAATGACTAAAGAAGGCTCCCAGCACTGAAGTGTTACCATGAGCTCTAAAACCTGCAAATCATACGATAATTATTCCTGAAGCGGCTTGGCAGCCCTTAAGTATAATTATCATGTAATCTGCAAGGCATGTAATGTTTTCAAAACAAGCATGAATGGGAAAGAAAGCTAATGAGCCTCTCTCTTTTTTATTAGCACTGCCCTATCTGAGGTCAAAGGGGCCAAGGTGGAGACAGGTCGTGTCGAAGAGCGCCTCCCTCTGGTGGGAGGGCTGTCGCTTTGTAACCTATTGTGACAGGCTTGTTTGCCTGTTGGCTCAAAATAGGGATTCCGTTCCTTCCCACTTTGTTTCCCCTACCTGTAGGTGGCTCAATATTCAAGAGACTCTTAAGGATTTTAAGGTGAACTCAGAGCAAATTACCTTTGTCAGGCCTGGTGGATGGAGGCTTTTCAGTTTGCTTAGATTGCCACGTGGAAAGGGGGCAGTCAGGATAAACGGGCCCACAAAGCCTGTGGGTTGTGCTCCTGACCCACCGGGGACTTCCTGCTAGAGAACAGCACGGTGATTACCTGTCTCCTCTGGAGCCATCAACGCCCCGGTGTGAAATCCGGTACCTGTGTTTAAGAAGCAAAGCACAACACAATTTTACAGCTCAGGGCAGGAGACCAAGACAGGCAAATGGTGTGGCTACTTGGGGAGATATTAAGTGAGAGGTAATTTTGAAAACTGCCGCCCGTCTCCAGCCAAGAAAAGCTCATTTAGGTGCAGCAGTGACGAGGGGGCTTGCCCGTGTGGGGTGGTGGTGGGAACCGTTGGATGATAAGGTCCGACAGGGCTGCGCCTTCGTCCTCTCAGCGTTCCAGGACACAGGTTCTGCCACACAGAGGGAGCTCAAGAGTAACTGGAGCATTTTGATCCATAAAAAATCTTGACTCTTTCTAGAGCTCTTGGCTTATAGCCAATTGAGACAGTGGACTGGAGAGAATGAGAACGGGATTTGCTGGCAGGGAACTACAACCACTGTCTCAAGGTGTTATCACATGTTCTCCTGCTCGTGCCCAACCCCCACACACCCCTGCCCCAGATCTGGGGAAGCCCCCATCTAGTCCAACCGGGCAGGAAGAGCTTTCTGTGCAGGTGTCTAGCCCCCGGTCAGCCGGGCAGCCCTCCAGGACAGAGCAGTCAAGTCCGATATTGGACAGTACTTGGTCTCACAACAGAGACAAAATGTCAAGAATGGATTATTAAGCATAAAATTATATTATTTGGTTTATTTTATAAACCTACCTAGAAAAACAAATATAGAAAAGTAGACAGAACTGAAAAAGTTACCCAGAATCACTGTAGCCTTTGATAATATTTTTAGACATATTTCTTTAATCTCTTTTTCTATGCAATATTTTGTTTTCCTATAATTGTGGCATATGGCACACAGCATTTGTATCTGACTTTAAAAGTCATAATTGTTTCCCTGTAGTGTTATTATATACTCTCCATAAATATTTTTTATGGCTGTAGTATGACAGGCTCATAGTTTATGTATCCATTATTCTATGATGGCACCATGATATTATTTCCAGTTTCTCACCATTTACTAATAGTGCCATAAAGAACGTCCTTAGGCATATAGCATTTTCTTTCTTTAAAATTATTTTCTTGGGAAAACTTTTATGACCTAGGGTTGGACAAAGGGTTCTTAAAAATGTCACCAACATAGGCTCTGTAAAAGAAAAAATTGGTAGTTTGGACCTCAGCAATTAAAACATTTGCTTGGCTTAAGATACCACCAAGAAAATAAAGAGACAAGCTGTAAATGGGGAGAAAATGTTTGCAAATCACTTTTCTGACAAACGTCATGTGTTCAGGATATATTTTTAAAAAGATCAAAACTCAACAATAGCAAACAACCCATTAAAAAGTGGGCAAAAGACTTGAACAGAATCTTTCCCAGAGAAGATAGAAGAATAGCATATGTAAACACACGAAAAACATCATTACCATTAGGCAAACGCTGATACAAACATCAGTTAGATATCAATATCCCCCATGAGAGTGGTTGAAAGAAAAAGTGCTGAGAAGCACCTGGCACTCTCATACATCGCTGATAAGAATGCAAAACGGTATAGCCATTCTGAAAAATGGTTTTGTGATTTTGTATGAAGTTAAACAGACGCTAAGCACTGACCCCGAAACTCCACTCCTGAGTATTTACCCTAGAGAAGTGAATACTTACATTGTTCTCACAAAAGCCTCTATACAAGTGTTCACAGTAGATTTGTTTGTAATAACTAGCAGCTGGAAATATCCCATATCCTTCTATGAATGAAGGCATAAGCAAATTGTGGTATATCCATAAATGGAACACAACTAAAAAGTCAAAAGGGAAAAAATATAACTATTGGTATTGAAAAACTTGGAAAAATTTTGAAAGCATTATGCTGAGTGAGAGAAGCCGGTCTCAAAAGCACAAAGGAAGAATGAAAAAAGAGGCAGACTACCCCAGATTGGTGATGGCAGTTTTCGTAGGCAAGGAAACTTACAGAAGAGGTTGGTCTTGGGCGCCTGTAAGACTAGTGGCCTTCCCAACCTGGAGGCCTTCCAGTCACATATACCTTCCACATAATCTCTCGGGGCTTCGTGCTTGAAAATGGCTCCAGTTGTGGGAATGGTGGGTGGGCAGAATGTACATTCCAAGGAAGGGAAAGAGATGGGAAGCCTCCATTTGCCTGGGTTCAGTTTACAGGTCAACACAGTCATGTCCACTTGATGACACTCTCCAGTAATATCTAGTTTGAATGTGTGTCAAGAAATCTGCTCCAAGATATTAACAAGCTGGAAAGTTCTTAATAAGCTTTGCCGTAACTTGGAATGTTAAAAGTGCACTTTTTCCCAAATTTATTTAATTATATTCAAATAAGAGTTGAAATAATAGATTTTTTAAAACTGTAAGGCACTTGAAATATTCCATATTACTTACCACCCTTAACGGATGAGAAGACTGAAGCAAGAAGCATCTCATAGCTAGTTTGTGCAGAACTGTTGTCTGCTGAAAATCCTACCTCCTTCCTCTTCCCTCTGCTCTTGAGTGGTTCTCCTCCTTGGCCCCTAAAATTGTAGAATTTTTTTCTGACTGGTTGGGTGAACTTCTGATTGGTCAGATAGCCTTCTGGTAACATGGACTGAAAACAAACAGAAGATATACTTCCTAAATTTTCAGAGCACTATGTCTTGAGGGACAAGTAAAATTACCGCAGGCTTATCCATTTTACTTTTTGTTGTATATAGAGCTAGAGAAAATCTAGAAGGGAAAAGGTAAGAATTGCTTTGTTTGCCTGCTACACTCTGGATACCCCCTTTCACCTCAAAATTTGGTTTGGAGAAGTAACAGTAAAATGTGATAATGACTCAATTCTAAAATCAACTGAGGGAAGTATTTCAGGAGAGGCAAATAAATTTGTTGTAGAGAAAGGAGTTTTGCAATGAGGTAAGGGGTTTGATGTTGGAAGAAATCAATTATAATTGAGTTACTCCTATCTCTAACTTGGCTGTACCCTTGGCTTATGAGTGGGCTCTACTTGTATGAATGCCAGCTGGTAACTGGCAGTTAATATTCAGTGAATGAATGATATTCTTGCCCTATAAAATGTCAACAAAAACTTTTAAGAGTATTGAGTGATATCTCATTTCAGTATAAAGAAGAATTTTCTTAAAATAGTCTTGTTTAAAAGTAGAAAAGGAAAACTTTTTTTAAAAAAAGAATGATGTACCTTGCAGAATCTTTACTCTTGTATTCCTGGGCTAGCAGAGGCCAGAAAAGCACTGATAAGGAATCTAGTGGGTGGCATGAATATACAAAATCTAGGATCCCTTCCAACTCTAAGATTCAAAGATTCTATGGTAAATATGTTATCTTATATTGTCTTACATATTTAAAATTATTCAAGATTTATTCTCTTGTTCAAAACTCTATGTCTTCAATTTCTATCTTTCTTAAATAAAAAGATTTCATAAAAATATTGATGAAACTTGAGGTAGCTATGCTATATGAATATATATTATCTCTATCTTACTTCTATCTATCTATCTGCCACTGCTGCTGCTAAGTCGCTTCAGTCATGTCCGACTCTGTGTGACCCCATAGACCGCAGCCCACCAGGCTCCCCCGTCCCTGGGATTCTCCAGGCAAGAACACTGGAGTGGGTTACCATTTCCTTCTCCAATGCAGGAAAGTGAAAAGTGAAAGTGAAGTCGCTCAGTTGTGTCTGACTGTTTGCGACCCCGTGGACTGCAGCCCACCAGGCTCTTCCGTCCATGGGATTTTCCAGGCAAGAATACTTGAGTGGGGTGCCATTGCCTTCTCTGATCTATCTATCTAAGCTAGGATAAATATTCATATATATATCACATATATTCATGTACTCCTATGTATGAAGTGCTTTTAGAAACTCTAAGATCTCAGTTATGTAATCAATTGATTTAGGTATCAGTTGATTTCTTTCATCCACCATGAATGACAAGTGCCCAAGTGTGATATGTGGTCATTAACATCAGCAAAATGCCCTAAATGACTCTCTCTGATTCCATGTACTACCATAAGGGACTGATTATTTGGTGATTCTGTCTACAACTTGGCAATGATTCTAGCCACCTTTTAAACTTATGTAAATATGCATCTATAAGCCTCAAGTATATTTCATATTTGAACTTTTTTTCACATTAGCCTTTCTCTCAAGGAAATAATAATGATAACATGATAAATATTTGTAAAGGGATTTAGAGTTTTTAAAGAAATTCTACATACATATCTGATATAGTGCATTTTATACCTTGTTACAGCCTGAATACAATCCTACTGTGATTGTGTGTATATGTGTGCTTAGCTGTGTCTGACTCTTTGCAACCCCATGAACTGTTGCCCTCCAGGCTCCTCTGTCCATGAGGATTATCCAGGCAAGAATAAAGGAGTGGGTTGCCATGCCCTTCTCCAGGGGATCTTCCCAACCCAGGGGTCGAACCCAGGTCTCTTGCATTGCAGGTGGATTCTTTACTGTCTGAACCACCAGGGAAACCCTACTATGATTACCATTTATAGATAAAGACACTTAGAGTCAGTGCAGTTGAGTGTCTTGCCCAAATAGTAATGATTGAATTGGGACTGAAAAACCAGTTTCCATGATTTGACAGTCCTTCCCCACTACACTAATATTGATAAATGTTCTCAGAAATTTCTTCAAATAGGTAATTGAGTTAAAATGGGGTTCTTTGATTTCTGTTTGAATGCTCTTCATTGTACAATGTAGGAATGTGATAAATCTAAGTACTAGAGAAATAGGCTCTGCAGAAACAGACTGATTTATAGAATTTTTCAAAGCCCCTTTACAAAATTGTAACATGATGTATAACTTTTTAATAAATATAATTAGGAAGCATTTAAATGTTGGCAAGATCTGCTACTATATAATGAAGTGACAAATCAAACTGTGGTATAATCTCAAATAGGAATATATAATGACGGTATCTATATAACTCCAAAATAACCGCTTTTTTAGAAAATGACATTGCAGAGCCTAATTTTTTCCATTCATTGGTCACATTTTTTACATAACAGAGGCAAAGTCTCTATTTAAAAAATATAAATACTCATAGGAAAATTGAAGAATTCAGTGCAGCATATCTGGCTTTTCTTGCAGTCATTTTTATATTTGATTTCAGGGTCTGCTTTTTGATCTTAAGCTTCTCAAGCACAAACTGTATCTAGATTATATTTTTCTCAATACACTGTTAGGAACAGAGGAGTGGTCTAAAGAACGTGTACTGAGTTGAATAAAACATGAGACAAATGGGCTTCCCCAGTATTCTACTCTATGATCTGTGGTAAATTTCCAAAGCTGTTTCGGTTTCTCGTCGAAATGAGAACCATTCCTTTCACAATAGGCAACCACCCCTTTCTTAAAATCATTTCATCCCAGAACTTGAAAACATTTCTCTCCTGGTTTCCAGCTCTTCCTTTTGCTTTGCCTTTCTCTTTAACGTTGGTGCTTCCCAGGATCCTCTTTTCTACTTCCTTCTGATCTCTTTCCCCATTATCCCTGGGTATCTTCATATACGAATACTCCCCAGATCTTATATGAGCAACTCATATCTTTCAGTGGAGTTGTAGATCTATATATCTAGCCTCCCACTGGATAGCTTCACATCTGCACTTGAATACACAAACATCTAAAACTGAATTTATTCTCTTTCTTCACGGGCGGCTCCTCTTACCATGTCCATCATTTACTTAGTCTTCCAAGCCAAAACCCCTAGAATCCTTGCCTCCCTCTGCCCCTCATTTCCCATCTTCTATGAGCCCCAGTACCATGTCCATGACATATTCACAGGTTCTGGGGATTAGTTTGTGGATATCTTGAGGGCCATCATTCTGCTTACCACATGATCCATCAGCTTATCTTTACTAAGATGAAATGGCTATGTCTTTCTACCTTTGTCTCAATCATCCCATTGTATCCAACCTGTTGGAAGGATTGGAAGATTGTGACCTGGGTGAATTCTCTGCAGCAGAGTTGGTTCCCGACAGGCTGATCGCTCAGGGTTGTCTGCTGACAGCACTCTTAGAAGCTGGGGCAACAAGCTCCTTTCTTGAAGGAAGAACTGTATGGTGTATCTCCAAGTTCATCAAAGTTCAGTCTTTGAGCCATTTGGATTCACTTCTTCACAACTGTTTCGGGAACAGCTCCTCTTGGATTCTGGTGAGTCTTTCTGTCTGGGAGAGTTTCAGAATACGTGGTGGGAAAAAGCACAGTTCTGACCACTGCTGCAGATCCCAGCTGACATTCATCTTCTCCCTCCCCACTAGCAAGTCTAGACCCCTGGCTCACCTCATGGCACAATGTAGATTCTGTTTTTTGATCAAAGCTCTTGTTCATTTAATGTTACAAGTGAACAAGGGAGTATGAAAGTGGTGCCCACATGAATCACTCAACATATTCTTTGCCCCTGGTGTATACTTGTGGCCCTGCCTCTTCTGAATAACTGGGATCAATTACTTTAGCCTAGATGGTGACTTCTCTTCTTTCCTGCTGATATCTGTTTCCCTTGGTGGAAGAGTTCTTGCACTGAAGTTCAAGATTTCTAACCCTGCAAAGCCAAGAGCCTTATGAACAGGAGGCACCCATTTCTCAAATGGGTCACGGAAGTCAAGGTAAGTGTGGTCACTTTGGCTTCTGCCCCTTGGCTGCTAGATCTTTTTAGTCTTCCTAATAAGGATGCAGCACTAAATGAAGTCTTTGATTCAAGATATGTCCTGTATCCTGGAGGGTGGTCCACCATGCTCATAAAGTATCACCCTCAAGCTGGCATTTTAGCTGTACTCTCAGGAGGCTATCTTACTTTGTTCCCAGAAGCTTCTTAGTGTGGAGTATGAGATGGGACCAGTGAATCCTGTGGTCATGGGCCCCTTCCTGTGCTTCAGGTAATATGAGTTCACTGATTTGCCATAATGTTTTATGGGGCTCCTGGGTCCATAGAACAAATACACTGCAAGCTCTTGGTTCATAACACTGGCTGAAGCCCTGCGGGTTGGAACGGCAAACCCACACCAGGAATATGTGTCTAGTATGATCATGAATCACTGGCCCTTTCAGACTAAAAGTGGCCCAATGTAGTCAACTTGCCAGCAGACGGTCAGTTCATCTCCTCAAAGAATGGTGCCATATTGGAGTCCAAGCATTAGTCTCTGTTCACGGCAGGCTGCACATCAAGCAGCAGTGGCAGCAACACCAGCCTTTGTTAAGGGGGCGCCTGGCTGGCTGGGCCCGGGCATAGCCTCTGTGTCTGTCTTCATGGCTGCTTCATGTACATGTCTGTTGTGTCGGCAGTGGTAGGGCTGATGACATGGCCTTGCTGGGGTTATCTGGTTGAGTCATTTTGTCTGCTTTGTGGCTGAGTGCCTCTTCTCTGTGAAGGCAATGGCACCCCACTCCAGTACTTTTGCCTTGAAAATCCCATGGATGGAGAAGCCTAGTGGGCTGCAGTCCATGGGGTCGCTAGAGTTGGACACGACTGAGCAACTTCAGTTTTACTTTTCACTTTCATGCATTGGAGAAGGAAATGGCAACCCACTCCAGTGTTCTTGCCTGGAGAATCCCAGGGACGGGGAAGCCTTGTGGGCTGCCGTCTACGGGGTCGCACAGAGTCGGACATGACTGAAGCAACTTAGCAGCAGCAGCAGCAGCCTCTTCTGTGTAGTTGACGCCCTTTGGTAGACTTTAAAATGTGAGAGAACCATCTGTTTTTACCCTCCCTGTGTGCTTTCATGCATCTCCACTCAGTCCTCCTTGTCTCCTCATTTTTCTAATCTTCCTGCTTTCATGCTCCTGGCCATCTGGCTGGGCCATTTGCCTCTACCTGTGAGTTGTACGTACATTCTAACTTGGGCCATTTCTCTCTATACAAAGTGGATGACCCCTTGAAGCTTTGCTTATTGGAAAGATTTTTCCTTGCTACAGTTTTGGTTCTCAGGGAAGGTGTGCAGGATATCTGTTAAGGAGTTTCCTTGATTTCCTTGCAAGGACTGTGGGAAAAAGAGAATGGAAGCAAGATTAGGTAGGGGGAGAAGGACAGCTTGTTATGGGCCTGATGGCAATCTGATAGGAAACTCTGGAGCTAAAATGATCTTTTAGAGTTGTGCTATGCTGTTCTGTCATGGCTGGGCCTTCATATCTCCATCTCAATTAGTCACAGGGTCTAGGCTGCTCTGAGAAAGGCATGATTCTGTAAAGGAGTTTCTGTGAGGCTGAGTCAAACCCTGAACGGTTTGACAGCTAAAGGCTGCAACTGCTGACACTCCCAGAATCTGAACAGGTCTTCTCTTGTAGGGGGATTGGGTGGCATGTTTCTGTCTCCACACAGAATCAGAGAGCCTGAACTCAAATCCTGTCTGTCTTATTACTTTCTGGGTAATCTTGGATAAATTAATTAACTGTTCTGTATTTCAATTTCCTCATCTGCAAACTGGGAGTCACAGTGTTACTTATTTCCTGGGGATATTGTGAAATTCTGGGACATAATTCATGTAAAGTGCATTATATGGATCACTAGGAAGAGTCCAGTGAAACTCAACTATTTTTTTTTTATTAGAAAACTAAATCAGGCTATGCATCACAGTGCTTCCAGAACATTTCCTGTTGGATAGCTATCATCAGACCTTCTCCTTTTAAAATGTGTTCTATTTTTCTTTCTGAGTCTAGATGTAGGGAGTTGTTGTTTTTGTTCAGTTTCTCAGTCATGTCCGACTCTTTGTGACCCCATGGACTGGGTCATGCCAGTGACCTCATGTGACCCCATGCCGGGCTGTCCTGTCCTTCACTGTTACCTGCAGTTTGCTCAAACTCATGACTCAGTGACACCATACAACCAACTCATCGTCCTCTTTCATCCCCTTCTCCTCCTGCCTTCAATCTTTCCCAGTATCAGGGTCTTTTCCAATGAATCGGCTTTTCACATCAGGTGGCGAAAGTATTGGAACTTCAGCTTCAGCATCAGTTCTTTCAATAAATATTCAGAGTTGATTTCCTTTAAGACTGACTGATTTGATCTTCTCACTGTCCAAGGAACTCTCAAGGGTCTTCTCCAGCACCACAGTTTGAAGGCATCAGTTCTTTGTCACTCAGCTTTTTTTATTGTCTGTTCTCACATCTGTATTTGACTACTAGAAAAACCATAGCTTTGACTAGATGGACTTTTGTCAGCAAAGTAATGTCTCCGCTTTTTAATATGCTGTCTAGGTTGGTCATAGCTTTTCTTCCAAAGAGCAAGCAACTTTTAATTCCACAGCTGCAGTCATCATCTGCAGTGATTTTGGAACCCAAAATATAAAGTCTGTGCCTGCTTCCATTGTTTCCCCATCTATTTACCATGAAGTTATGGGACTGGCTGCTATGATCTTAGTTTTTTGAATGTTGAGTTTTAAGTCAGCTTTTTCACTCTCCTCTTTCACTTTACAGAGGCTCTTTAGTTTCTCTTCATTTTTTACCATAAGGGTGGTGTCATCTGCATATCTGAGGTTATTGATATTTCTCCCGAGAATCTTGATTTCAGATTGTGCTTTATCCAGCCCAACATTTTGCAAGATGTACTCTGCATATTCATCAAATAAGCAAGGTGACAATATATAGCCTTGACATACTCCTTTCCCAATTTTCAACCACTATGTTGTTCTATGTCTGGTTCTAACTTGCTTCCTGACCTGCATACAGGTTTCTCAAGACACAGGTTAGGTGGTCTGGTATTCCCATCTCTTTCAGAATTTTCCACATTTCTTGTGATCTACGGAGTGCTCAAGACTCTCTAAGCCAGGCTTCAGCAGTACATGAACTGTGAACTTCCAGATGTTCAAGCTGGTTTTAGAAAAGGCAGAGGAACCAGAGATCAAATTGCCAACATCTGCTGGATCATGGAAAAAGCAAGAGAGTTCCAGAAAAACATCTATTTCTGCTTTATTGACTATGCCAGAGCCTGTGATTATGTGGATCACAGTAAACTGTGGCAAATTCTGAAAGAGATGGGAATACCAGACCACTTGACCTGCCTTTTGAGAAACCTGTATGCAGGTCAGGAAGCAACAGTTAGAACTGGACATGGAACAACAGACTGGTTCCAAATAGGAAAAGGAGTATGTCAAGGCTGTATATTATCACCCTGCTTATTTAACTTATATGCAGAGTACATCATGAGAAATGCTGGGCTTGAAGAAGCACAAGCTGGAATCAAGATTTCTGGGAGAAACATCAATAACCTCAGATATGCAGATGACACCACGCTTATGGCAGAAAGTGAAGAGGAACTAAAGAGCTTCTTGATGAAAGTGAAAGAAGAGAGTGAAAAAGTTGGCTTAAAGCTCAACATTCAGAAAATGAAGATCATGGCATCTGGTCCCATCTCTTCATGGCAAATAGATGGGGAAACAGTGGAAACAGTGGCTGACTTTATTTTTGGGGACTCCCAAATCACTGCAGATGGTGACTGCAGCTATGAAATTAAAAGACGCTTACTTCTTGGAAGGAAAGTTATGACCAACCTAAACAGCATGTTAAAAAGCAGAGACATTACTTTGCCAACAAAGGTCCATCTGGTCAAGGCTATGGTGTTTCCAATAGTCATGTATGGATGTGAGAGTTGGACTATAAAGAAAGCTGAGCACAGAAGAATTGATGCTTTTGAACTGTGGTGTTGGAGAAGACTCTTGAGAGTCTCCTGGACTGCAAGGAGATCCAATCAGTCCATCAAAAAGAAAATCAGTCCTGGGTGTTTTGGAAGGACTGATGTTGAAGCTGAAACTCCAATATTTTGGCCACCTGAAGTGAAAAGCTGAGTCATTTGAAAAGACCCTGATGTTAGGAAAGATTGAAGGCAGGAGGAGAAGGGGATGACAGAGAAGGGATGGTTGGATAGCATCACTGACTCAATGGACATGAGTTTGGGTAAACCCTGGGAGTTGGTGATGGACAGGGAGGCTTGGCGTGCTGCAGACCATGGGGTTGCAAAGAGTCGTACACAACTGAGCGACAGAACTGACCTGACACAGTCAAAGTCTTTAGCATAGTCAAGGAAGCTGAAGTAGATGCTTTTCTGGAACTCTCTTGCTTTTTGGATGATCCAACAGATGTTGACAATTTGATCTCTGGTTCCTCTTCCTTTTCTAAATCCAGCTTGAACATCTGAAAGTTCTTGGTTCCTGTACTATTGAAGCCTAGCTTGGAAAATTTTGAGGATTACTTTGATAGCATGTGAGATGAATGCAATTGTACAGTACTTTGAACATTTTTGGTACTGAAATGAAAACTGACCTTTTCCAGTCCTTTGGCCACTGCTGAATTTTCCAAATTTGCTTACATATTGAGTGCAGCGCTTTAACAGCATCTTTTAGGATTTGAAATAGCTCAGCTGGAATTCCATCACCTCCACTAGTGCTGTTCACAGTGATGCTTCCTAAAGCCCACTTAAGCTCACACTTCAGGATGTCTGGCTCCAGGTGAGTGATCACACCATCGAGGTTATCTGGGTCATGAGGATCTTTTATGTATAGTTCTTCCAGGTATTCTTGCCACCTCTTCTTAATATCTTCTGCTTCTGTTAGGTCCGTACCATTTCTGTCCTTTATTATTCATTACTCATCTTTGCATGAAATTTTCTCTTGATATCTCTGATTTTCTTGAAGAGATCTCTAGTCTTCCCCATTCTGTTTTTTCCTCTGTTTCTTTGCATTGTTCACTTAAAAAGGCTTTCTTATCTCTCCTTGCTGTTCTTTGGAACTCTGCATTCAAATGGGCATATCTTTCCTTTTCTCCTTTGCCTTTCACTTCTCTCCTTTTCTCAGTTATTTGGAAGGCCTCCTCAGACAAACATTTTGCCTTTTTGCAGTTCTTTTTCTTGGGATGGTTTTGATCACCACCTCCTATACAATGTTATGAACCTCTGTCCACAGTTCTTCAGGCACTCTAAGAGATCTAATCCCTTGAACCTATTTGTCACTTCCACCGTATAATCATAAGGGATTTGATTTAGGTCATACCTGAGTGGCCTAGTGGTTTTCCCTACACTCTTCAATTTAAGTCTGAAGTTTACAATAAGGAGCTAGCTATACAGTATATAGATTCACATCTCTGGAGTAGTCTGGTGTTTTCCTTGCACACACGGCATCTCTTATATGCAGGAGGCTTGCATTTCTTCTTGCAGCTAAAGGATATGGCAAACACAGTATGGAATCTTGGGGCAGGCTGAGCGTGGGGATGGCTGGACATCACCATTTTCTCATGACCCCAGATGGTGACTGGCTCTCCAGCAACCTCCACCTCAGCTATCTGTGAAGAGGAGCCTTCCATCGGGCATGTACTCAATGTTGGTTGATTTTAAGTAATCCCTAGCTAAATATCACCTTTTGTAAGGAGCCTAGGCACCTTGGATTTAAGCTGAGTAGCCATACTTTGTTGAGGGATCAGACTGGCCCCTAGTGAAGGAAACAGTGAGGTCAAAGGCCCCAGAGAGGAGCATTCCGATCCAGCATCTTAGGTAAAGCCCTAGGGCAGTGTCTTTGGACTGCAACCCATAAAATGCAAAATCATTTTATTTATTTAAGTGGATGTGACTAGCTTTTTTTCCCCTTTGAATGAGCTAAGGAAATATAAAATATCTGAATGTATTAATATGTAACTTAATAATCTTACATTATTCTTACATAATCTTACTGTTTCAGAAAGCTTTTTCATTTGTTCATGTATTGTTTTTTTCTGGAATACAATGTAGAAAGAGTGTGTATTTGGTTGTGTGTCTGGTTGAAATACACAACCTTAGGGAGGAGAGACTTATAATAATAAAAACAATTACCCTGACACTCTTAGTCCAGAAGCCTTACTTTGTTTTTTTTTTTTTTTTTTTTTGAGGAAGGGTTTGAAACATTTATCTTAATCCTGTCCTTTTCATTCATCTTCTGTTCATCCTACTTGGGATAATCAAGGAAGAAAACATTTTCTTCTGTTCCTCCTATGCCCCTTCTCAATTTCAGGCAGTGCCCAGGTAGGTCTAGAAGGCTGGACTGCTCCAATTCTCACTCCTCTGGGGCAAAGCAGTCAAGAGTGAGCTGGGCTGCTGGGTTCTGGGAAGGGGTCGCAGATACCTTCTTAACTGAGATAGATGATGTCAGTGAAAAAATTACAGAAAATCTCCTTTGGATCCTCAAACCAAGTTGCTAGGCAGAAATCTGGAGCCAATGTGCAGAGACAAACAGTGTTTAAAACAAAGTAGAGGAGGAAGGGTTGATCTTCAATGTTGAAATGGGAAGAGGGGAGGTTAAGGGGAAGAATTCCCAAAATGAGAAACAGCCATAGTAATGCTTCATGATCTGAAAATGAGAAAAACTAAAAATCTGTAAGCTCCTTCCTTATCTACATATTTACATATTTTAAATATGACCAGAAGGAGATGATGGAGGTGTGTGTTACATGGGCATATCCATTTCCAAATTATGTAGCTAATTGTGCATTTCAATGCATATACATTTTACTTAAAAAAACCCAATAGATTCCTCCCACCATGTAAGGATACAGTGAAAAGGCTCCAGCTATGAACCAGGAAGGAGGTCTTCACCAGAGAAGGAGACCATGCTGGTATCTTGATCTTGAACTTTCAGCCTCCAGAACCATGCAAAATAAATTTCTGTTGTCATATATATATATATGTCAAATTTATGTATATATGAGAGAGAGAAAGGGCAACAGAAATTTATTTTTCATGATTCTGGAGAGGACCATGGGAAATAAATTAGATATCAAGAGGTCGTCTTGATAAATTTAGACCTTGAGGTCCTCTGGTAAAGATGTCCTTCATAAATATATATGACAACAGAAATATATACGTAAAATTGAAAAGAGTGGGAAGTGTATGGGGCTTCCCTGGTGGCTCAGATGATAAAGAATCTGCCTGCAATGAAGGAGACCTGGGAAGTGTATGGTGGTATATATGGGTCAAGAATGGTTGATTATAAAGGCTGGGTGATGGGTACTTGGGGATTCATGATATTATTCTGTTTACTTCGTGTTTGAAAATTTCCACAATATCTCGAAAGCCATTAGCAGTCTTCCTTGTTATTAATCCATCCAAGGGCTGATATTATGTTTTTCTCCATAACCTCTAACCAACATGGAAGCAATGAATGGCTACACTTTTCCACATTCTTAACTGCTCCCAACAGCCAAGTCCTGAAGTCGGTAGACAAAGCTCTCCAGGAGAGGCATAGCTACCACATTTACACTGGACAACCAGAAGAGATCTAAAAGAGATAATAGATTTGTGTCTGAAAAATTTATTACATCCAGCATTTCTCCATTGACTCTACAGATCTCTTTATTTATTTTAATTGGAGGCTAATTACTTTACAATATTGTATTGGTTTTGCCATACATTGACATGAATCAGCCATGGGTGTACATATGTCCTCCATCCTGAACCCTCCTCCCATATCCCTCCCCATCCCATCCCTCAGGGTCATCCCAGTGCATCCGCCCTGAGCACCCTGTCTTATGCATAGAACCTGGACTGGCCTCTTTAATGTCAGACCTTTCCAGAAGCCTGTGGAGGTAAGAAGAGACTTGTGCTTGTTATATCTGTTGTGCCTTGATAATTAAGGAGGCAATACGACCTGTAGCTACCTAGCAAGTACCTGATGTTGTAAATGATGACAGAGAAGGTGGGATGGCAACAACTGGAAATTCAACACATGTGGTTCGCGCTAACAGGAAGCCACAAACTAATCCTTGAGACCCAACACAGCATGAAACTTGCAGAATTGCTTTCTCAGAGCTAAGAATATAAAGCCTTGCTAGTGAGGAAGTGGTCCCCTCATCACTTCCTTATTAACAGGTCCAGAGTGAGGGTGTGCTGCCAGAGGCCGATCTTGATGTCTAATGACATGAAGCAGAACTGGAGCACTGTATGTGAAATGATGTAGTAGAAAGGTGTTCTAGTCTTGAGTCTTCAAGTAACTGTACAGTATTGGACAGTCCATTCAGCTAAGTTATACTTTCAGGAGGAAATTTGGTTGTATTTTAACAGTCCCTTTTATTTCTAAAATTCCATAATTCATTTGCCATAGTTAAAGTTTCACTCACCCATCACATGGGTGAATTATCAATAAGGCAAAATCGTTCTCTGCTCATGTGTGACCTAATTTTTTTTGTTGAAGTATAGTTGATTTATACTACTTGTTAATTTCAGATAAGAGTCAATCTCACAAGGAGAGAGAATAATAATTACTTCTATGTGGTGATTTAGGGCATAATGAGATGGAATCTGAAGTTTGCCAATCCTCACTAGCTCTAGCATTTCCTAATATTACATTAGATTTCTCTTTATACTTTGGAGATTCCTCAAGACTCCATTATTAAACAGAAATGCACTTGGAAGAATATTCAACCCTTGCTGCTGCTAAGTCGCTTCAGTCGTGTCCGACTCTGTGCAATCCCATAGACGGCAGCCCACCAGGCTCCCCCGTCCCTGGGATTCTCCAGGCAAGAACACTGGAGTGGGTTGCCATTTCCTTCTCCAATGCATGAAAGTGAAAAATAAAGTGAAGTCGCTCAGTCCGACTTCTTCGGACCATGGGGTCCGACTCTTCGCGACCCCATGGACTGCAGCCCACCAGGCCCTTCTGTCCATGGGATTTTCCAGGCAAGAGTACTGGAGTGGGGTGCCATTGCCTTCTCCAATTCAGCCCTTAGCACCGATTTAAAACTTTCTGAGAGTAGTCTATTAGGTAGGCCTTTTGGGCAGGAGGAGCGGAAGGGGTGAAGAAGAGTAACCCCAGTGTGAACCCAGTACACCCCCTGCATTCCACTACCCTGAAGGGCGGATTAGTTGTTATAGGAAAGGGAATATAGGGGAATTAAGGTGAGACAGTTGTTTGAGGGGACTTGAACCAGCTGGAGTCAACATGAATTTTAGCACCTGACTCTCAAATTCCTTTCATCTCTGTTATGGACTGAATATTGGTGTTCCCTGAAATTCACATGTTGAAACTCTAACTGTGAATGCTATGGTATTTGGGGATGGGGCCTTTGGGAGGTAATTTGAGTTCAATGAGGCCATGTAGGATGGGGCCCTCATGATGAAATTAGGAGACTTGAAAGAATTTACTCCCTCCTTCCATACACACAGTTTACTCTCTCTGTCTCCATACATACCAAGGAAAGGCCACGTAAGCATACAGTGAGAAGGTGGCTGTCTGCAAACTGCAAAAACAGCTCTCACCAGAACTGGATCATACTGGATGTAGATTCTAGGCTTTCCAGCCTCCAGCACTGGGAGAAAATAAATTTCTAGGTAAAGCCTCAGTCTGTGCTGCTTCGTCTTGTCAGCATGAGCCAGCTAATACAATCTCCTTTTAATCATGTAGCCCCATTCCCCTCCAATGTTAGCCATGAACCAATTTGCCAGAGTAAACATGAAAGAAATGGCCTTAAGACATCTGTCCAGGATTATTCTTTAATGTTATTCCTCAAGCAGAGGTTTTCTTGTGGTACTGTTGCTGACATTGACTACTTTCAGATAGTCTATTCAAACATGGTGGTTACATTTCTTAAAGAAACTTTTCTCTCTTAACCTGTCCCACGTGTGAAGTGGGTTTATTAACTTGATATCTGTTGGAACTGAAAAGGCTTATAATTATCTTTGTTAAAAAAAATCAGCATTTCAAACATGTTCCAAAGAGAATGGTACAAAGAGAACCCATATACCCATTACCCAAATTCAGTGATTACCAGGATTTTGCTGTTGAAGATTTTAAAGAAAAATACCAATGAATGACAAAGGATTGTATTTATTTATATTATATTTAAGCATGATATGGGGAAAGTAAGCTCAGTATTTTGTGGGATGTGAATATACTATCAAGTTAGAGAAAAAGCATATATCTAATTCTTCTTCAACTATATGCAAGGGTAAATTTGGCCTAAGCTTTTAAAACTTATATTCTTTAATAAAATACAAACGTTAAAATTCAGTGATAAATCTTTTTTTTTTTTTTTTTTTTACTGCACTCTGTAGCTTAAGGGATTTTAGTCCCATACCCTATGCAGTGAAAGTGTGGAAGCATAACCACTGGGTCACAAGGAAATTCCCAATAAATCTTTTCTCCGTCAGTAGGTTCTTGATATTTTTTTCTCTTTAGAAGATCCTAGGAGAGGGTTTCCAGGAGAGGGTTCCACAAATAGTTCTTTCTCTTCATATCTGAGTTCATCTGAACACTCTTCTGAAGGAGAAACCAAGGGGCATTCATTCTCTGACTCTGCGACCCCATGGACTGTAGCCTACCAGACTTTTCCATCCATGGGATTTTCCAGGCAAGAATAATGGAGTGGGTTGCCATTTCCTTCTCCAGGAGATCTTCCAGACCCAGGGATTGAACCTGGGTCTCCCACATTGTAGGCAGAGGCTTTACCGTCTAAGCCACCAGGGAAGTCTCATTTTCCCCACCCCACTGCATTCTCTCATAGATTCTATCTGATTCTTTTTATAATCACAACTAAATCCTAACTAGATTTTTACAGCCTACTCTTACTGGCCCCCTAACAGCATCATTTCCTTAAAATTCAACAAAGATGTGTGCCAAGGGACATATTTTTATCACTCCTATCTTCCAAACAGTATAGGGGTTCTACTTCCCAGTAAACTTGATTTCCTCTGCTTCAAGACCACAGATTGGACTCATATGTCTCCCCTTGGGTCACTGCTTTCTTCCTTGCTTTGTTCCCAGAGGGTAGTCTTCAGGGTTGTGACATGGTACTTTATCTTCATCACTCCTTTGCTTATAAAGTTCTTCCCTGTGAGCTTTTCCATACCTCTTCTTCCCCTTTTACTGTATGTCTCCTTAAAATTAAAACTACTTAAAAAACTAGTAGTCATATATAGATGTAAGAGTTGGACCATAAAGAAAGCTGAATGCTGAAGAATTGATGCTTTTGAACTCTGGTGTTGGAGAAGACTCTTGAGAGTCTCTTGGACTGCAAGGAGATCCAACCAGTCCATCCTAAAGGAGATCAGTCCTGAATATTCATCGGAAGGACTGATGCTGAAGCTCAGCCTGGAAGAGGTGATCTGCCTCTTCTCCTCAGTCATTCTCAGCATGAGATAGCATATGCTGTGTGAGTTATACAGTGCATTTGCTGGCCTAATGTGTTCACATTTTGGTGCTGAGCTTTAGTGTTTGGGAAAGGTTTAAGGGTGTCCTGGATATTTTGGAGGAATATCCTGTAAAATATCCATTTAAAATTTACACTCTGAGACCTAAAATGCCACACATATTTCAATTTTCCTCCAAGTGCTAAATATACAGTGTTTGATATTTCAGGTAACAGTTGGGATATTCTACAGTGATATGATAGTAGATAAGAAAAAGAGGAAGAATACAAAATAGTTGCTATCAACTTTATAAGAAAAAGAACAAGAATATAAAATAATTGATATCAGCTTTCATTAGAGAGTTTATTTTTTAATTTTTAAGTATGAGCATTGCCTCACATGAACCCAGCGGCTGCTATCTCAACCTCTGCTCTGATTACTGCAATTACAGTTGTTCACAGTTATATTGATATATTAAAACTAATGACAGTCAAGGAGGGGTTAGGGCAAAAGATAGTTTTCTAGTACCACCTTGTGGCCAACTTATTAATATACATTTTAAGCTGATTACTAGGTAGGCAAGAACGTAGATACATATAGAGAGAATTAGCAAAATAAATATTTTTCATGTATATGTAATTATACTTGTAATAAATGATAGAGCTGGAAGAAATTTCACAATTACTGAACACTTAGGTGTCGGGGACAGATTTCACTACATAGATTTTGACATGGAGGACTTAATTTATTTGTAATTAACTTAATCTCAGTTAATTCAGTGACCCCTATTCCACCCCTAGGCTTGCCTTTAAACTCTGGAGGACTTAAGGGGTGTCATGGCATTAGAAAATGTGGGAACGGTTTCTGATCTTTTGTCATCTTATTACTTGTTCCGAGCTGCACAATACCTGCAGGTCTGGTGTATATCTCTGCCAATTCTGGGCTCCTTTTGGACACCAGGTATCTGGTGTTCTGTGCCACAATGAGTCCCACCTGCCCAGATACCCTGTACCACCAGTCTTTCCCAGGCTGCCTGCCTGGGGCTCCACCTGAGAAAGGAGCACAGGTCAGGCTCCTCTAGGGTCTCCCAGACCATGTGGAGTTTCTGTTTTGTCCTCCTGTAGGAGGATAGAGCCACTCCAGTACTCTTGCCTGGAAAATCCCATGGACGGAGGAGCCTGGTAGGCCGCAGTCCATGGGGTCGCTAAGAGTTGGACATGACTGAGCAACTTTACTTTCACTTTCCACTTTCATGCATTGGAGAAGGAAATGGCAACCCACTCCAGTGTTCTTGCCTGGAGAATCCCAGGGACAGAGGAGCCTAGTGGGCTGCTGTCTATGGGGTCGCACAGAGTCGGACACGACTGAAGCGACTTAGCAGCAGCAGCAGCAGGAGGATAGAGCTCAGGATCCTTTTTATTTCTTACTTTTTTATGTTTTAAAATAAAAAATACCTTTGTCTGTGTTGTGCAACATGCTGGATCTTACTTCCCAGACCAAAGATTGAGCCTGTGCCCGCTGCAGTGGAAGCATGTAGTCCTAAACACTGGAACTCCAGGGAATTCTTTCAGGATCCTTTTTAGTGACTCACTAGCATGTTAGTATATGACTTCTTCCTCCCCCAAGTCTCCCCATGTCTTCCACCTCCCAGCCCCTAACAACCACCTTTCCACTCTCTGTTTCATTGAGTTTGACCTTATTTTTTTATATCTTAAAAAAAAAAATCATCTTTAAGTGCTTATAATTCCACAGGCAATGTTTGTCTTTCTCTGTCTGGCTTATTTCACTTAGCATAATGTCCTCCATGTTCATCCATGTTGTTGCAAATGATAGAATTTCCTTATTTTTTTAAAAAAATTTCCTTTCTAAAAAATGTGAATGACATCCCATTTTGTATATGTGTATATATATATATATATATGTACATATACACCATATTTTCTTAATCCATTCATCCATCGACAAACATTTAGGTTGTCTCCTATAACGAAGGATGTTACAGTGAGCATGGGAGTACAGATACCTTTTTCAGGTAATAGTTTTGTTCCCTTTGCATTTATACGTAGAAGTAGGATTGCTGGATCATATGGTGTGAAAAGTATGTGAAAGTGTTAGTTTCTCAGTTGTGTCTGACTGAAGCCCCATGGACTGTAGCCCGCCAGGCTCCTGTGTCCGTGGAATTGTCCAGCCAAGAATACTGAGGTGGGTAGCCATTCCCCTCTCCAGGAGAACTTCCCAACCCATGGATCGAACCTGGGTCTCCTGCATTGCAGGCAGATTCTTTACCATCTGAGCCACCCAGGAAGCCAAATTGGTATTTCTATTTTTAATTTTTTAGAGGCAACAATTCTCTTGTCCACAGTGGCTGTACCAGTTTATATTTCCATCATTCATGTACCTGCCGGCCATTTGTATGTCTTTATACAAATGAAGAAATGCTTTTTCAGGTCTTCTGCCCATTTTACTTTGGTTATTTGTTGTTTTGCTAGTAAGTTATGTGAGCTTCATATATATTTTGAATATGAACCCCTTATAGGATATATGATTTACAAATATTTTCTCCCATTTCATAGGTTGCCTTTTCATTTCATTGATTGTTTCCTTTGCAGAGAAGATTTTTAGATTGATGTAGTCACACTTATTTTAATTATTATTTTTGCTTTTGTTGCCTAATTCAAAAAACCATTGCCAAGGCCAATGTCAAAGAGATTAGTCCATGTGTTTTATTCCAGGAGTTTTATAGTGTCATGTCTTATGTTTAAATCTTCAATCCTTTTTGAATTGATTTTTCTGTATAGTATAAGATAGGAGTTTAGTTTCTTTGTTTTGCTTGTGGTTGTCCAGTTTTCTCAACACCATTTATAATTAGAATACTTTGTAAGGAAGAGCTGTCCTTGCCCTCATTTATTTATATATTCAATTATATATTAATACTACTTTGGGCTCATGGATGTTTATTTTATGGGTTATATTCTAATACCATCATTATTTTATCAGTCAAATTATACCAGCACTAACTCTTAGGCAGGAGCTCCTTGAGGTTGTCTCCTGCGTTCTTTTGATAAGACCCCAGTTTTGAGCAATTCCTTGCTTTCTGATACGTAAAGATGTTTCAGGTGCATCTTGTTCTGTCCTTTCCAAGCCCTAGAATCAGCCATTTTTTTAGGGAGCCTTGGTTCTTTTTATTGGAGAGTGGTATTTAGAAACTAGGATATGAGTGCTAGGTGCACTCAAAGGTATTGGGATGTCATTGCCTCTAGGCCATCTCAGTGTTTACACTCACACATACACACTTATTTTTGTCTGTCTATCCCTCCAGGGATTGAACCCGGGTCTCCCGCATTGTAGACAGACGCTTTACCATCTGAGCCACCAGGGAAGTCCCATATTAAGAGCCAGATACTGCTAATTCCAATCCAATACCACAGACCTCATTCTGACTTTCCCTCTTATTTGTAATTCCTTCTTCCAAAATCCAGCTGCAGATTAGAGAAGAGGGAAAATCACAGGAGAGGGAAGGTAAATCACTTATGTAAACATTCCACTGGCTAGAACGTAGCCATTTGGCTTCACAATTTTAAGACAAAAATAGAGGCAGACACATGTGAGGATATGGGAGGAATACGGTCTAGTGTTCTTAGAAAGAAGAGGAGAAACATGAAAATTTATGAGCATGAACATTCTTTGCCATATACATCAGTTCAGTTCAGTTCAGTCGCTCAGTCGTGTCCAGCTCTTTGGGACCCCATGAATCGCAGCACTCCAGGCCTCCCTGTCCATCACCAACTCCCGGAGTTCACCCAGATTCACACCCATCGAGTCAGTGATGCCATCCAGCCATCTCATCCTCTGCTGTCCCCTTCTCCTCCTGCCCCCAATCCCTCCCAGCATCAGAGTCTTTTCCAATGAGTCAACTCTTCGCATGAGGTGGCCAAAGTACTGGAGTTTCAGCTTTAGCATCATTCCTTCCAAAGAACTGCACAAATATTGTAATTTTCAAAGTGTGCCATGAAGTGGAAAAGTTTGGGAAGTACTAATCTAGACAGACTCAATGATTTGTAAAAATTAAGGATCCACTAGATTTCTTCCAATTAAATGATGTTATCTAATTAGGGCTGAGCACAACAATTTTATTATTAGTAGTAGTAGGGAATATTTAAATGCTGGACTGGAAGAAACACAAGCTGGAATCAAGATTGCCGGGAGAAATATCAATAACCTCAGATATGCATATGACACCACCCTTATGGCAGAAAGTGAAGAGGAACTAAAAAGCCTCTTGATGAAGGTGAAAGAGGAGAGTGAAAAAGTTGGCTTAAAGCTCAACATTCAGAAAACAGAGATCATGGCATCTGGTCCCATCACTTCATGGGAAATAGATGGGGAAACAGTGGAAACAGTGTCAGACTTTATTTTTCTGGGCTCCAAAATCACTGCAGATGGTGACTGCAGCCATGAAAATAAAAGACGCTTACTCCTTGGAAGGAAAGTTATGACCAACCTAGCATATTTAAAAGCAGAGACATTACTTTGCCAACAAAGGTCCATCTAGTCAAGGCTATGGTTTTTCCTGTGGTCATGTATGGATGTGAGAGTTGGACTGTGAAGAAGGCTGAGTGCTGAAGAATTGATGCTTTTGAACTGTGGTGTTGGAGAAGACTCTTGAGAGTCCCTTGGACTGCAAGGAGATCCAACCAGTCCATTCTGAAGGAGATCAGCCCCGGGATTTCTTTGGAAGGAATGATGCTAAAGCTGAAACTCCAGTACTTTGGCCACCTCATGCGAAGAGTTGACTCATTGGAAAAGACTCTGATGCTGGGAGGGATTGGGGGCAGGAGGAGAAGGGGACGACAGAGGATGAGATGGCTGGATGGCATCACTGACTCGATGGACGTGAGTCTGGGTGAACTCCGGGAGTTGGTGATGGACAGGGACGCCTGGCGTGCTGCGATTCATGGGGTCGCAAAGAGTTGGACACGACTGAGCGACTGAACCAAACCGACCCTCAAAGATAGCTGTTCTTCCCCTTTTAGGGTAACCATGTCTCTGTTATTTGCTTGTGGAAAATTAGACATATTTAGTTGAGATAAATTAATTATCTGAACTAAACAGACCTGAAAGTTAGTACCTGGTATAAGGGACTATTTAATTAATAAAAAATATTTGATCATTCAATTTTAACTGAAATTATATTTCATTTTAAAACATAAAAAATCACATAACAACTCTGTTTATCTGGAGGTCCAAGAATGACTTTTATGAAGAAGGAAAACCAGTATACCTATGCCTTCTGTTATTATGTAGGAAAAAATAGTATTACATTGAAAGTCTTGTAGGTTATTTAAAAAAAAAAACAAATTTACTGAGGTATAATTGACATACAATAGTACATATATTGACAGTGTATAATTTTAAAAGTTTTGATATATGTACACATAAGTGAAACCATTACCCAAATCAAGGTAATGAATATATCCATTACCCTAGAGTTTCCTCATGCCCCTTTTAAATTCCTTCCTCTCCACGCTTTCCCTAGGCAACAACTGATCTGCTTTCTGTCACTGTAGATTAGTTTACACTTTCTGGAGTGTTGCATGAATGAAATTATATAGCTGTACTCTTTTTGTCTGACTTCTTTCATTTGGTATATTTATTTTGATGTTCTTCCATGTTGCTGTGTGTAACAACAGCTCATTCTTCTTCTAGTTGGGCAGTATTGCACCGTATGCCTGTATCACCATTTCTTTATCCATACACCTGCAGATGAATATTTGTATTCTTTCCAGTGTTTGGGCTATTATGAACAAAGCTGCTGTGAACATCTGTGCTCTTGTCTTTGTACAGATACATGCTTCTGTTTTTCTTGGGTAAATACCTAGGAATAGAATGGCTGGATTTTGTGGTAACTATATGTTTTGTGTTCTAATTAATTAACTTTTGGCTATGCTCAGTCTTTGTTGCTATGCATGGGTTTTCGCTAGTTGCAGAGAGTGGGGCTTCCTCTCTAGCTGTGGTATACAGGCTTCTCATTGTGGTACTTCAGTAGCTGCGGCTCTCAGGCTCTAAAGCACAGGCCCAACAGCTGTGGCACACAGGCTTAGCTGCCGCGCAGCAGATGGGATCTTCCTGGATCAGGGCTCGAACTCATGTCTCCTGCATTGGCAGGCAGATTCTTTAACACTGAGCCACCACGGAAACCCTGTGTTTTATTTTTTAAAGAAACTGCCATACCGTTCCAAAGTGGTTTGTTTCCCATCTTAGAATATGAAAATTCCAATTCCTCAGCTTGCTCTCTGATAATTTGTAAAATCAGTTAATTTTAGATTTAGACACACTGATCAGTATGTAGTGGCATCCCTTGGTGGATTTAAGATGCATTTTTCTAATGATGAATGATATTTAGCATTTTTAATGTATTTATTTGCCACCCATATAACTTCTTTGGTCAAGTATCTATTCAAACTTTGCCCAGTTTAAAAAATGTGGTTGTTTGTTTTCTTATTATGGTATTTGATGGTTATTCATATATTCTGGACATATCTTTTATCAGATATATGATTTGTAAATATTTTCCCCCAGTCTGTGTTTTATCTGTTAAACATGTCTTTGAAAGAACAAAAGTTCTTAACTTGGATGAAATCCAATTTAGCAGTTTTTTCCTTTAATGATTTGTGCTTTTTGGTGGTATATCTTAAAAAAATCTTTGTCTAACCCAAGGTCACAAAGATTTTCTTTGATGTATCCTTAGGCAATGCCTATAATCCATTTTGAGTTAATTTTTTATATGGAGTGAGATAGGTTTGGAATTATTTGCATTTGGCCATTCAGTTTCAGCACCATTTGTTGAAAAGCTCAGCTTTCCTCCAGTGTGTTAGCTTTTACCTTTGTCAAGAGTCAGTTGTCCAAATATATATGGGTTTATTTTTAAACTCTATTTTGTAGCAATGATCTATTTGTTTACATTTATGTCAGCACCACACTATCTTGTGAAATGTAGCTTTTTAGTAAGTCTGTAAATCAGATTGTGGTAGCCCTCAAACACTTTTTTCTACTTAGAGTTTTTTTGGATATTTTAGTGCATTCCTATATGAAGCATCAGCTTGTTACTGTTTTAGAAAAAAATTGTGCTGGATTCCAGAAAAACGTTTATTTCTGCTTTATTGACTGTGCCAAAGGCTTTGACTATGTGGATCACAACAAACTCTGGAAAATTTTAAAAGAGATGGGAATATCAGACCTCCTGACCTGCCTCCTGAGAAATCTACATGTAGGTCAGGAAGCAACAGTTAGAACTGGACATGGAACAATAGACTGGTTCCAAACAGGGAAAAGAGTACATTAAGGCTGAATCTTGTCACTCTGCTTATTTAACTTATATGTGGAGTACATTATGAGAAATGCTGGGCTGGATGAAGCACAAGCTAGAATCAAGATTGCTGGGAGAAATATAAATAACCTCAGATATGCAGATGACACCACCCTTATGGCAGAAAGTGAAGAAGAACTAAAGAGCCTGTTGATGAAAGTGAAAGAGGAGAGTGAAAAAATTGGCTTAAAGCTCAACATTCAGAAAACTAAGATCATGGCATCCAGTCCCATCACTTCATGGCAAATAGATGGGGAAACGTGGCTGACTTTATTTGGGGGGCTCCAAAATCACTGCAGATGGTGACTGCAGCCATGAAATTAAAAGATGCTTACTCCTTGGAAGGAAAGTTATGACCAACCTAGACAGCATGTTAAAAAGCAGAGACATTACTTTGCCAAGAAAGGTCCATCTAGTCAAGGCTATGGTTTTTCCAGTAGTCATGTATGGATGTGAGAGTTGGACTATAAAGAAAGCTGAGTGCTGAAGAATTGATGCTTTTGAATTGTGGTGTTGGAGAAGACTCTTGAGAGTCCCTTGGACTGCAAGGAGATCCAACCAGTCCATCCTAAAGGAAATCAGTCCTGAATATTCATTGGAAGGACTGATGCTGAAGCTGAAACTCCAATACTTTGGCCATCTGATGCGAAGCACTGACTCATTTGAAAAGACCCTGATGCTGGGGAAGATTGAAGGCAGGAGGAGAAGGGGATAACAGAGGATGAGATGGTTAGGTGGCATCCCCGACTTGATGGACATGAGTTTGAGTAAATTCCGGGAGTTGGTGATGGACAGGGAGGCCTGGTGTGCTGCAGTCCATGGGGTCGCAAAGAGTCAGACACGACTGAGTGACTGAACTGAACTGAACTGATGCTGATAAGAGGAGAATTGCTATCTTATTTCTACTGAGTTTTCTCATCCCTGAACACAGTATATGTTTTCATTTGTTTAAGTGTTTAATTTTTCTCAGAAATATTCTCTTGTAGTGTTAGGGTTTTTAAACAGTTTGGAGTAGGATAATTTTCTTTCTTTCTTAGACATGTTTTGTTAGTTGTTTGCAGCTAATTGCAGTGAAAAGTGAGGTTAAAATGAAAATGAAACATAGCACTTCAACTCACCCCTCACTGGCCAGAACTAATCAAATGTTCCCACTCAACTGCAACAGGGCCAGGGAGAACAATTCTGAGACATCCCTAGAAAGGAAGGAAACCAGAAATATTTGATGAAATCATTGTTGACTGACATAATATCTTTTGTTGCCTACACAACAGTCATTCTCCACCCTTTTTTACTTGCTATGAGAACATAAATTTGGTCCATTTTTTCTAGGTGACCACCTTGTTCAACATAGACCAGACCTTTCATGTTTGTTGTTCAGTCGCTCAGTTGTGTCCTACTCTTGTGACCCCATGACTGCAGCATGCCAGGCTTCCCTGTCCTTTATTGTCCCTCAGAGCTTGCTCAAACTCATGTCTGTTGAATTGGTGATCCCATCTAACCATCTCATCCTTTGCCGTGGTAATCCCATTTTTCTTTGCTGGTTAGCCATGTTCTGACTAGGATACCTAAGCATATATATTTCTGGAACTTTTGGAAAGTTTATCTTAAAAAGAAACATCAGACAGGAGGCACTTATTTTGTCTTTATCTTGGGCTTTGTAATGGTTTGCTTACTTGGACCTACAACCAAAGGGTAGTGTCAAGCCCTAAGAAGGCAGGCTGGTAAGGTGAACAGATTCTGCATGACTGACAACATTGGTATACAATGTTGAAATAATCAATCCTGGAACCACCCTATCCTGTGACTTTGTGCTACCTTAGATAAGAAATGTCCTTATTTGGGGCCTTTTTTTTTTTTTTTTTAAATTGGGTTTCCTGTTACTTGAAGTTAAAAGCATCTAGCTGTTAGTGCTGACTGTTAAGGATTATCCAAGAATTGTACTAAGTACTTCATTTGCATAAAGGTAATATCAGTTCAGTTCAGTCGCTCAGTCGTGTCTGACTCTTTGCAACCCCATGAATCGCAGCACACCAGGCCTCCCTGTCCATCACCAACTCTCGGAGTTCACTGAGACTCATGTCCATCGAGTCAGTGATGCCATCCAGCCATCTCATCCTCTAACGTCCCTGTCAGAGTCTTTTCCAATGAGTCAACACTTCGCATGAGGTGGCCAAAGTACTGGAGTTTCAGCTTTAGCACCATTCCTTCCAAAGAAATCCCAGGGCTGACCTCCTTCAGAATGGACTGGTTGGATCTCCTTGCAGTCCAAGGGAATCTCAAGAGTCTTCTCCAACACCACAGTTCAAAAGCATCAATGCTTCAGTGCTCAGCTTTCTTCACAGTCCAACTCTCACATCCATACATGACCACTGGAAAAACCATAGCCTTGACTAGACGGACCTTTGTTGGCAAAGTAATGTCTCTGCTTTTCAATATGCTATCTAGGTTGGTCATAACTTTTCTTCCAAGGAGTAAGCATCTTTTAATTTCATGGCTGCAGTCACCATCTGCAGTGATTTTGGAGCCCAAAAGAATAAAGTCTGACACTGTTTCCACTGTTTCCCCATCTATTTCCCATGAAGAGTTGGGAACAGATGCCATGATCTTCGTTTTCTGAATGTTGAGCTTGAAGCCAACTTTTTCACTCTCCACTTTCACTTTCATCAAGAGGCTTTTTAGTTCCTCTTCACTTTCTTCCATAAGGGTAGTATCATCTGCATATCTGATGTTATTGATATTTCTCCCAGCAATCTTGATTCCAGCTTGTGCTTCTTCCAGCCCAGCATTTCTCATGATGTACCCTGCATATAAGTTAAATAAGCTGGGTGACAATATACAGCCTTGACATACTCCTTTTCCTATTTGGAACCAGTCTGTTGTTCCATGTCCAGTTCTAACTGTTGCTTCTTGACCTGCATACAAATTTCTCAAGAGGGAGGTGAGGTGGTCTGGTATTCCCATCTCTTTCAGAATTTTCCACAGTTTATTGTGATCCACACAGTCAAAGGCTTTGGCATAATCAACAAAGCAGAAATAGATGTTTTTCTGGAACTCTCTTGCTTTTTCCATGATCCAGAGGATGTTGGCAATTTGGTCTCTTGTCCCTCTGCCTTTTCTAAAACCAGTTTGAACATAAGGAAGTTCACGGTTCACGTATTGCTGAAGCCTGGCTTGGAGAATTTTGAACATTACTTTACTAGTGTGTGAGATGAGTGCAATTGTGTGGTAGTTTGAGCATTCTTTGGCATTGCCTTTCTTTGGGATTGGAATGAAAACTGACCTTTTCCAGTCCTGTGGTCACTGCTGGGTTTTCCAAATGTGCTGGCATATTGAGTGCAGCACTTTCACAGCATCATCTTTCAGGATTTGAAATAGCTCAACTGGAATTCTATCACCTCCACTAGCTTTGTTCATAGTGATGCTTTCTAAGGCCAACTTCATTTCACATTCCAGGATGTCTGGCTGTGGGTGAGTGATCACATCATCGTGATTATCTGGGTCGTGAAGATCTTTTTTGAACAGTTTTTCTGTGTATTCTTGCCACCCCTTCCTAATATCTTCTGCTTCTGTTAGGTCCATACCATTTCTGTCCTTCATAGAGCCCATCTTTGCATGAAATGTTCCCTTGGTATCTCTAATTTTCTTGAAGAGATCTCTAGTCTTTCCCATTCTGTTGTTTTCCTCTATTTCTTTGCATTGATCGCTGAGGAAGGCTTTCTTATCTCTCCTTGCTATTCTTTGGAACTCTGCATTCAGATGCTTATATCTTTCCTTTTCTCCTTTGCTTTTCTCTTCTCTTCTTTTCACAGCTATTTGTAAGGCCTCCCTAGACAGCCATTTTGCTTTTTTGCATTTCTTTTCCAAGGAGATGGTCTTGATCCCTGTTTCCTGTACAATGTCACGAACCTCCGTCCATAGTTCATCAGGCACTCTATCTATCAGATCTAGTCCCTTAAATCTATTTCTCACTTCCATTGTATAATCATAAGGGATTTGATTTAGGTCATACCTGAATGGTCTAGTGGTTTTCCCTACTTTCTTCAATTTCACTCTGAATTTGGCAATACAGAGTTCATGATCTGAGCCACAGTCAACTCCCCGTCTTGTTTTTGTTGACTGTATAGAGCTTCTCCATCTTTGGCTGCAAAGAACATAATCAATCTGATTTCGGTGTTGACCATCTGGTGACGTCCATGTGTAGTCTTCTCTTTTGTTGTTGGGAGAGGGTGTTTTCTATGACCAGTGCATTTTCTTGGCAAAACTCTATTAGTCTTTGCCCTGCTTCATTCCATATTCCAAGGCCAAATTTGCCTGTTATTCCAGGTGTTTCTTCACTTCCTACTTTTGCATTCCAGTCCCCTATAATGAAAAGGACATCTTTTTTGGGTGTTAGTTCTAGAAGGTCTTGTAGGTTCAAAGAACCGTTCAACTTCAGCTGCTTCAGTGTTACTGGTTGGGGCATAGACTTGGATTACTGTGATATTGAATGGTTTGCCTTGGAAATGAACAGAGATCCTTCTGTAGTTTTTGAGATTGCATCCAAGTACTGCATTTTGAACTCTTTTGTTGACCATGATGGCTACTCCATTTCTTCTGAGGGATTCCTGCCTGCAGTAGTAGATATAATGGTCATCTGAGTTAAATTCACCCATTCCAGTCCATTTGAGTTCGCTGATTCCTAGAATGTCGTCATTCACTCTTGCCATCTCTTGTTTGACCACTTCCAATTTGCCTTGATTCATGAATATTCATGATTCAATATTGCAGGTTCCTATGCAATATTGCTCTTTACAGCATCGGACCTTGCTTCTATCACCAGTCACATCCACAACTGGGTATTATTTTTGCTTTGGCTCCATCCCTTCATTCTTTCTGGAGTTATTTCTCCACTGATCTCCAGTAGCATATGGGGCCCCTACTGACCTGGGGAGTTCCTCTTTCAGTATCCTATCATTTTGCCTTTTCATACTGTTCATGGGGTTCTCAAGGCAAGAATACTGAAGCAGTTTGCCATTCCCTTCTCCAGTGGACCACATTCTGTCAGATCTCTCCACCATGACCTGCCCGTCTTGGGTTGTCCCACGGGAATGGCTTAGTTTCATTGAGTCAGACAAGGCTGTGGTCCTAGTGTGATTAGATTGACTAGTTTTCTGTGAGTATGGTTTCAGTGTGTCTGCCCTCTGATGCCCTCTTGCAACACCTACTGCCTTACTTGGGTTTATATTACCTTGGACGTGGGATAATCTCTTCACGGCTGCTCCAGCAAAGCGCAGCCACTGCTCCTTACCTTGAACGAGGGGTATCTCCTCACCACCACCCCTTTTGACCTTGAACGTGGAATAGCTCCACTAAGACCTCCTGCGCCCACACAGCCACCACTCCTTGGAGGTGGGGTAGGTCCTCCCAGCCCCCGCTCCTGGCCTCGCATGTGGGGTAGGTCCTCCCGGCCGCCTCCCCTGACCTCGGACGTGGAGTAGCGCCTCTCGGCCGTTCCTGCGCTGTCACAGCCTGGTGCTCTCGGCCGCTGCCCCTGACCTCGGACGTGGGGCAACTCCTCTTGGCCGCCTTCGCTCGGGCATGGGGTCCTCCCGGCTTCTGCGCCTGACCTCGGACGTGGGGTAGCTCCTCTCGGCCGTGCTAAGTACGCTGGTCACAGCTGCGCGCGCTAAATGCGCCAGATATAGTCTAACTTAATTCCTATAATAGTAATAACAATGTGGGTCAGAAAGATCCCCTGGAGAAGGAAATGGCAACCCACTCCAGTATTCTTGCCTGGAAAATCCCATGGACAGAGGAGCCTGGTGTGCTACAGTCCACGGGGTCACCGAAAGTTGGACACGACTGAGCAGGCGCACACACATAGGGAAGTTAAGTCCTTCCACAGACCATAACTATACACCAGCAAAAACAAAACACTAAAACTTTAGATCTATCTACACTAAGTTCAACTTGAAATCATTTGTAAATATTCCATATCTTCTCTAATTTTAATTTTTTCCCCAAAGCATATGTATAAAGTAGAACTGCCGGGTTTCACCCTAAGCAACAGAAATTTCTAGGAGTATACAAAAATGTTAGATAATGAAGAATCTGATTAACCTTATAATTTATTGATATATAATATAGGTAAATATTCTCTTTTATTTCAACAAACATATTCCATACTCTTACTAGGTACTGCTGCTGCTGCCAAGTTGCTTCAGTCTTGTTTGACTCTTTGCAACCCCATAACTATAGCTCACCAGTCTTCTCTGCCCATGGGATTCTCCAGACAATAATACTGGGGTGGGTTGCCCTTTCCTTCTCCAAGTAGGACTATGAATATTTCGGCATTTATTCCAAAAGAAAAGAAGAAAGAAAAAAGCAGCACACATCAGATCAATGCTTGATATTTACATCTTATGTCAAACTCATAGCAATCCTATAAAAAAATAGGATTTTTTAGGATTTTAAAAAATCCTATAAAATGAATATTAAACATACCCATTTTATGGATGGGAACATGAAGCTGGGAAGGCAAAGTAAATAGTCAATTCACAAAGCTTATAAATGATGGAGCCAATAAACAGTGGAATAAAGAAGTTATGGAGGGAGATTAGATATGTGTCTGACCCCACATAAAATGTTTTCAGTTTCATCACAATATATTTGGTGAATTCAAATATAATCTTCTACTTATGATTTGTCCTGGAATGAAGCTAGGCCTCAGAATCAGCTGGGCCTAGTTTCCATTACCTCATTGATTATTGCTAGCATGACATTGGACCAGTTTTAACCTTATCCAGCCAGTTTCCTCATTTGTATCTGAGGCAATATAACTACTTCATATGGTTTCATGAGGACTGGAAAAATAAAGAGTGTGCCCCTGGGCACTTAATAAATTGTGGCATTATTATTGCACAGCTGAGGAATTTAGGTTACACAGAAATCAACATAGTATTAATAGAAAATGTCCACACAGTTCACTGGTAACCATGCCAGAACCAGGGTACAAGACCCATTTCTGCTTATCAAGAACTCTTTCCAGTGGCCAGTCAAACTGATTTAGTTCATTTCAGTTCAGTTGCTCAGCCATTTCTGACTCTTTGTGACCCCATGGACTGCAGCACGCCAGACCTCCCTGTCCATCACCAACTCCTGGAGTTCACTCAAACTCATGTCCTTCGAGTCGGTGATGCCATCCAACCACCTCATCCTCTGTGATCCCCTTCTCCTCCTGCCTTCAATCTTCCCCAGCAGCAGGGTCTTTTCAAATGAGTCACTGCTTCGCATCAGATGGCCAAAGTATTGGAGTTTCAGCTTCAGCATCAGTCCTTCCAATGAATATTCAGGACTGATTTCCTTTAGGATGGACTGGTTGGATCTCCTTGCAGTCCAAGGGACTCTCAAGAGTCTTCTCCAACTCCACAGTTCAAAAGCATCAATTCTTCAGTGCTCAGCTTTCTTTATGGTCCAACTCTCACATCCGTACATGGTACTAGAAAAACCATAGCCTTGACTAGACGGACCTTTGTTGGCAAAGTAATGTCTCTGCTTTTTAACATGCTGTCTAGGTTGGTCATAACTTTTCTTCCAAGGAGTAAGCGTCTTTTCATTTCATGGCTGCAGTCACCATCTGCAGTGATTTTGGAGCCCCCCAAAATAAAGTTTGACACTGTTTCCACTGTTTCCCCATCTATTTGCCACGAAGTGATGGGACCGGATGCCATGATCTTTGTTTTCTGAATGTTGAGCTTTAAGCCAAAGTTTTCACTCTCCTCTTTCACTTTCATCAGGAGGCTCTTTAGTTCTTCTTCACTTTCTGCCATAAGCGTGGTGTTATCTGCATATCTGAGGTTATTGATATTTCTCCCGGCAATCTCGTTTCTAGCTTGTGTTTCATCCAGCCCAGGGTTTCTCATGATGTACTCCACATATAAGTTAAATAAACAGGGTGACAATATACAACCTTGATGTACTCCTTTCCATATATGGAACCAGTCTGTTGTTCCATGTCCAGTTCTAACTGTTGCTTGCTGACCTGCATACAGATTTCTCAAGTTACTTTGGTAGCGTGTGAGATGAGTGCAACTGTGTGGTAGTTTGAGCATTCTTTGGCATTGCCTTTCTTAGGGATTGGAATGAAAACTGATCTTTTCCAGTCCTGTGGCCGCTGCTGAGTTTTCCAAATTTGCTGGCATTTTGAGTGCAGCACTTTCACAACATCATCTTTTAGGATTTGAAATAGCTCAATTGGAATTCCATCACCTCCACTAGCTTTGTTCATAGTGATGCTTCCTAAGGCCCACTTGACTTTGCATTCCAGGATATTTGGCTTTAGGTGAGTGATCACACCATTGTGATTATCTGGGTCATGAAAATCTTTTTTGTATTTCTTCATTGTATTCTTGCTACCTCTTCTTACTATCTTCTTCTTCTGTTAGGTCCATACCATTTCTGTCCTTTATTGCACCCATCTTTCAATGAAATGTTCCCTTGATATCCCTAATTTTCTTGAAGAGATCTCTAGTTTTTCCCATTTGTTTTCCCTATTGTTTTCCTCTACTTCTTTGCATTGATTGCTAAGGAAGGCTTTCTTATCTCTCCTTGCTATTCTTTGGAACTCTGCATTCAAATGGGTATATCTTTCCTTTTCTCCTTTGCCTTTCACTTCTCTTCTATTCACAGCTATTTCTAAGGCCTCCTCACACAACCGTTTTGCCCTTTAGCATTTCTTTTCCTTGGGGATGATCTTGCCTCTTATACTATGTCCTGTGTTCTATACAACAGACCTGTGTTCTATTCCTGGGTTGGGAAGATCCCCTGGAGAAGGTAAAGGCTGCCCACTCCAGTATTCTGGCCTGGAGAATCCCATGGACTGTATGTAGTCCATGGGGTCACAAAGGGTCGGATACGACTGAGTGACTTTCACTTCAGTATACAATGTCATGTACCTCTGTCCATAGTTCTTGAGGCACTCTATCAGATCTAATCCCTTGAATCTATTTATCACTTCCACTGTACAGTTGTAAGGGATTTGATTTAGGCCATAACTGAACGGTCTGGTGGTTTTCCCTACTTTCTTCAATTTACGTCTGAATTTGGCAATAAGGAGTTCATGATCTGAGCCACAGTCCGCTCCCGGTCTTGTTTTTGCTGACTCTATTGAACTTCTCCATCTTTGGCTGCAAAGAATATAATCAATCTGATTTCAGTATTGACCATCTGGTGATGTCCATGTATAGAGTCTTCTCTTGTGTTGTTGGAAGAGGGTTTTTGCTATGACCAGTGCGTTCTCTTGGCAAAACTCTATTAGCCTTTGCCCTGCTTCATTCTGCATTCCAAGGCCAAATTTGCCTGTTACTCCAGGTGTTTCTTGACTTTCTACTTTTGCATTCCAGTCCCCTATAATGAAAAGGACATCTTTTTTGGGTGTTAGTTCTAGAAGGTCTTGTAGGTCTTCATAGAACCATTCAACTTCAGTTTCTTCAGCATTACTGGTCAGGTCATAGACTTGGATTAGTGTGACACTGAATGGTTTGCCTTGTAAATGAACAGCAATCATTCTGTCATTTTTGAGATTGCATCGAAGTACTGCATTTTGGACTCTTTTGTTGACTATGATGGCTACTCCATTTTTGCTAAGGGTTCCTGCCCACAGTAGTAGATATAATGGTCATTTGAGTTGAATTCACCCATTTCAGTCCATTTTAGTTTACTGAGTCCTAGAATGTCAACATTCACTCTTGCCATTTCCTGTTTGACCACTTCCAATTTGCCTTGATTCGTGGACCTAACATTCCAGGTTCCTATGCAATATTCCTCTTTACAGCATCTGACTTTACTTCCATCACCAGTCACATCCAGAACTGGGTGGTATATTTTGCTTTGACTTTGTCTCTTCATTCTTTCTGGAGTTATTTCTCCACTGATCTCTAGTACCATATCGGGCACCTACTGATCTGTGAGCTCATCTTTCAGTGTCCTGTCTTTTTGTCTTTTCATACTGTTCATGGGGTTCTCAAGGCAAGCATACTGAAGTGGTTTGTCATTCCCTTCTCCAGTGAACCATGTTTTGTTAGAACTCTCCACCATGACCCGTCCATCTTGGATAGCCCTACAGGGCATGGATCACAGTTTCATTGAGTTAGACAAGGCTGTGGTCCTTGTGATCAGATTGGTTAGTTTCCTGGGATTGTGGTTTTCAGTCTATCTGCCCTCTTTCGGAAAAGGATAAGAGGCTTATGGAAGCTTCCTGATGGGAGAGACTGACTGAGGGGAAAATTGGGTCTTGTTCTGATGGCTGGGGCCAGGATCAGTAAATCTTTAATCCAATTTTCTGTTGATGGGTGGGGCTGTGTTCCCTCCCTGTTATTTACCTGGGGCCAAAGTATGGTGCAGATAATGAAGATAATGGCACCTCCTTCAAAAGGTCCCATGCATGCCCTGCTATACTCAGTGTCCCCAGCCCTGCAGCAGGCCACTGCTCACCTCTGCCTAATCAATCAAATTGATTAGGATTCCAAGAATTATGAAGAAAATTTGTAAAGAATAGAGATGAAAAATCTTAATTATAGATTCTATTATACAAATATGGAAAATCAATAAATAATTATTGCATGACCATACAGTTCTTGCTGCTGATGAAATATTGACAAGATAAACAAGGTTCCTGCTCTTAAAAGGCTTATGTTGTAGTGGGAAGAGCAAATAATAAGTATATAAATAAAGTAATTTCAAACAATATTAAATGATAATGGTTTACTGTGGGAGAGCCTATCTAGATAAGGGATAATGATGATGGCTTTAATAATGAGAAAGAGGCATCCATATGAAGTATTGGGAGGGAGACTGTCATGTGCAGGAGGAAACTGTTCAAGTGGAAAGTTTCCCTGATAGTAATGTGCTTGATATGTTCAAGGGACAGGAATGAATCAGTGCATTTGAGCACTGTGAGGATGAGAATGGTCACAGATGAGCCTTATGGGGGTAGACAGATGCCAGATCATGTAGAGTTTTAAGGGTCTTAGTAAGGAAATGAGGGTATTTTAGAGTTGCAGTGGGGACTGATAACAGTGCTTTGTGTAGGGATGTTATCCTACTTGGCTTGTACAGTTTTCTCTCTGTCTGTAGGCATTGGTTCCAGGAGGCCTTGAGGATACAAAAATCCAAGTCCCTTATATAAAATGGCAGTGAGTGAAAGTTGTTCAGCCGTGTTTGGCTCTTTGTGACCCCATGGACTATACAGTCCTGGAATTCTCCAGGTCAGAATACTGGAGTGGGTAGCCTTTCCCTTCTCCAGGGGATCTTCCCAATCCAGGGATTCAATCCAGGTCTCTTGCATTGCAGGCTGATTCCTTACCAGCTGAGCCAAAAAGGATGTCCAACGATACTGGAGAGGGTAGCCTATCCCTTCTCCAGGGGATCTTTCGGACACAGCAATCAAACCAGGGTCTCCTGCATTGCAGGCAGATTCTTTACCAACTTGAGCTATAAGGGAAGCCTTTAAAATAATAGTAGTATTTGCATATAACCTATACACATCCTGTTATATACTTAGAATCATCTCTAAATCACATACAATACCTAATAGGATATAAATACTGTGTACATAGTTGCAATTCATAGTAAATTCAAGCTTTGCTCTTTGGAACTTTCTGAATTGAAAAAAAATTTTTGGTTTAGTGGTTGGTTGAAACAGTGGATAAGGAACTCAAAGATACTGAGAACCAAGATCTTTTCAATGTGTTTTTAAAAAGATCATTCTAGTTGCTTTCTGGATAATGGATAATAGGAAGACCAGAGTGGAAGCAGTGTGGCTGGGTTTAGGTTTGTGTTAGTGTAACTGTATAAATGTAAACGGACATTCTCATAATCTTCCTTGACTTCGCAGCCTGAAGGTTCCATCTTCCTATTCCATTACCTCACATAGCACTTACAACTACCATTTAATCATTTTTTTGGTTAGTGCCTGTTTTTCCCGTCTAGGGTTGCCAAATAAGGCCGCTCAGTTGAATTTGCATTTCAGATATTGAGTAATTCTTTACTCCTAGTATTCTTGTGTTCTCAATTGTGTCCAACTAAACACTAGCTGGCCAGGCTCCTTTGTCCCCGGAATTCTACAGGCAAGAATACTGTACTGGGTAGACATTCCCTTCCCCAGAGTATCTTCCCAAGCCAGAAATCAAACCCCCTGCATCCCAGGTAGATTCTTTATTGTCTGAGCCATTAGGGAAGCCCAGGGAGTTCTTCAGTCTGTGTGCTTCCACATATTGCATGGGAAAGCCCTATACTAAAATTTTGTTCTTTATCTGACATTCAAATAAACGGGGCATCTTGTATTTTTATTTACTAAATCTGGCAACACTACCCCCAATAGAACGCAAACTCCTTGAGGGCAGGAACTCCTTCTGTCCGGTTTCCCAATGTATATCTAGGACACAGAGTAAGAGCCCACACATGCTTATTGGATGAGTTAACAAAGGATTTAACCACATAGCGATCGAATAAGGGCCCCTCGGTGAGGGTGTAGCTGAAGACCGGAGACAACGGGGAGAAACACAGCTGTCGAGCTGGAGACTGGGGTGCAGCGCCCCCAGGCCTGGGCGGCCTGCGCGCTGAGGTCACGGGCGCCGGCTCCGGTGACGTCATCACGGCCGCGCTGTTCGCCGGGCTGGAGCTTCACTGGCGCCGGCACTTCGCCGGCTGTTGTGGAGACCGAGGGCTTTCTGGTGCTCCCTGCGCAGTGCAGGCCGCCTGTGAATACGTCCGGCCCCAGCCAGCGCCCGAGAGGCCCAGGCTCGCGGTCGTTGGCTGTCAGCCGGCAGGCCTGGCCGCTCTATCGCGGGGAGAACGTCTCCTCAGGGCCATGTCTAGGCCGAGCAGCGTCTCCCCGCGGCCCCCGGCTCCCGGTGGGGGCGGAGGCGGCCCCGCGCCCTGTTGCCCTGGGGGCGGCGGCCGTGCCAAGGGGCTGAAGGACATTCGTATAGACGAGGAGGTGAAGATCGCAGTCAATATCGCTCTGGAGCGCTTCCGCTATGGGGACCAGAGAGGTGAGGTTCCTGACAGGGACCCCGCCGGCTGCCCCACCTCCCGGAAGCCCGGCCCCTCGGTGGGCAGGGGCTGCCTCACGCGTGGGAGGGAAGACGGCCCGGCCCGGGCGGGGGGCAGAGGCCGGCGTGGTCGCCCTCTCCTGGGCTGCGAGGAGCCGCAGAGTCCTGCGGGTCAGCCAAGTTTCGGGACCCTTCGTGGGGTCCGAAAACGAAAAAATCAGGTTGCTCCGTAGCAGGAGGCATTTCTTTCCCTAGGGAGAGGCCTTCCGGTAGCTTTGCCACAACTTTTAGGTGTTGTTTAGCCCCTGCTTTTTTTTCTTTTTTCTAAATCGAGGTAGGTTTAGCACCCCACTCCAGTACTCTTGCCTGGAAAATCCCGTGGACGGAGGAGCCCGGTAGGCTGCAGTCCATGGGGTCGCAAAGAGTCGGACACGACTGCGCGACTTCACTTTCACTTTTCACTTTCATGCGTTGAAGAAGGAAATGGAAACCCACTTCAGTGTTCTTGCCTGGAGAATCCCAGGGACGGGGTAGCCTGGTGGGCTGCCGTCTATGGGGTCGCACAGAGTCGGACACGACTGAAGCGACGCAGCAGCAGCAGCAGCAGCAGCAGCAGGTTTAGTTTGAGTTAAGGAAGTAGAGAAGCGGAAGGAAACCGTTCAGATAAATGAAGTGGCAACATGCAGTCCTTTGCTTAAATCCTGGAAGCATCACTCTATTAAATAGTTTTTAAAAAAGGAGTTAAACTCCTGGTAGACAAAGCATCTTCCACACCTCTTAAGGTTAGAAAGCGACTTGAGTCACACAGCGCAGAATCAGCAGTCGACCTGTGATCAGTACAGCATATATTAAGTGCTCATTCTGATTTGGTGGTCTAAATACAAGACCCCCTTACTCCGGAAGCTTAATTAAAAGCGTCTTAAAAAAAAAAAGAAGAAGAAGAAAACAGATATGAAGCCCCAGAAATATGCAACGTATCCAGTCTGAGATAGTAAAATATGAATTCTGTGCAGTTTTGAAGGCAAAGACAATGGAATCTGATGCTGAGCGTTCAAAATTCTTGAGCATACCTCATCATTGAAGGAAATAAGCATTTTGTTAATAAACAAGAAGTAAGTTAAGATAGTAAACTTCGTCAGTTTTTATAGGAGCTCAAGATTTCAGCACAAGTAAGAGTAGTAATCTTTGGTGAACATCAGAGTCCTTTATCATATTTAGGTTTAAGTGTTACTGATACCAGAATTCTGGTAGACATTAAGTGGTTAATTAGTACAGGTATATCTGATTATTACACTTTATTGTACTTTGCAGATTTTTTAAATAGTTTTTTCTTTTTTAAACAGTTGAAGGTTTGTGACAATTCTCTGTTGTCGAATGATGGTTAGCATATTTTATCAATAAAGTATTTTTAAATTACTGTGTATACATTGTTTTTTAATACATAATGCTATTGCACATTTAATAGACTATAGTGTTCAGTTCAGTTCAGTCGCTCAGTCGTGTCCAACTCCTTGCGACCCCATGAATCGCAGCACGCCAGGCCTCCCTGTCCATCACCAACTCCCGGAGTTCACTCAAACTCACGTTCATCGAGTCAGTGATGCCATCCAGCCATCTCATCCTCTGTCGTCCCTTCTCCTCCTGCCCCCAATCCCTCCCAGCATCAGAGTCTTTTAGTGTAACCATAAATAGGGCCAGGAACAAACTAGCATAGGCCCTGGAAACCGAAAAAATTTGTATGACTTGCTTTATTATTTTTTATTATATTTGTTTTATTGCAAGAATCTGGAACCAAACCCAAAATCTCACTGAGGTATACCTGTATCGACTTTTCACATAAAATGTGGTAAATGTGATTATATGCTTATATGATTTTTTCAAATTTTATAAATATATGTGTACTGAAATACCTTGAAAGAAATTTGCCTATCAAGTAAATGATGCATTGTGGGTTTTTTTTTTTTTTTCCATATAGAAATGGAATTTCCTTCTTCTTTGACCAGTACAGAAAGAGCCTTTATTCATCGATTGAGTCAGTCTCTTGGTTTGGTTTCTAAAAGTAAAGGGTAAGCTGATAACTTTTCTCAATTAAAAAAACTTTACTGAAAAAGAGAAAGGTTTTTGACTAAATAGTTAAACCATTTTAGATTCACATCCTTAATTATATTGTATATAGAAGATCTGATTTATGTTTGTACCAAACTCAGCTCTTTGCTTTTCTTCCTATCCCCTTTTTTTGTTTTCCCTGGTTGGAGAGAGTGGGGGAAGAAGGTAAATTTTAAGATGTTAGTAAAATGGTTTAAAAGTTGAAGTTGATTGCATTCAGAAAGATATTTTCTTTTTTTATAGAAACCAAAACTCTTTTTTTTTCCTTGAAGAATGGATAACCTTAAAATAATAAATACAATTATTAACAGAACTTATCTCTTTCAAAGCTACTGTACTATAATGGTATGCTTTGGAACACATGCTTGTTGTTTTCTTTCATACCAAGTCACAAAGCTGATGATTAGAAATGATTAAATAAAATGGAACTTATGTTCACTCCTGAGTAAAGATCTTTTTTTTTTAATCTAGAATTAACTTTGTTAATTTAGCAAATTAGTCTTTCTCTCTCTCTCTCTCTCTTTTTTTTTTCTTTTGTGCCTGGTATTATGGTTCCATTATACCTATTTGAGAGGTATGAAGAAAAGGGCAAGAAACCTAGATTCTACTCCCAGTCTCTCAGTGCTTCATTGTTTAGTTTGATCATGTCCCTTAACTTTAAATGCCAGTTTTATTTTTTTTTTAATGTAAAAAAATGAAAGAGTTAATCTCTTTGTGGTAGTTGAGATTCTGTGATCCTGCAGTTTATTTTGAGCTTCTTACTTGAGTTTTAAAAACAGATTGCAGAATTACTGTGTGATAATTTACAGTTGTTTTTCTGATCACTTTTTTTTTTTTTTTTTACTATCCTTTCTTTTGAAATGAAGCTATGTGTGTTGGATTTTGTTTTTCATCTCCTTTTAGAGAGTTGAATTTACTTTGATTTGATTTTTTTTTTTTTTTTAATAACTGTTCACCTTTTGGTAAAAATACTCTTGTTAGAATACCACTTGTTTTGTGTTCTTTACTATATCCTTATGCTTTCTTAGAAATTCCAGTCAAATATTCCCATACCCCGGATTTTACCTCCTTATAATTTGTTTCATTTTTCCTGAACTGGTATCACTATGTTTTGGTTCTAAGAGCACACTTTTCTGAGTCTTTAATTTGTTCATGAATAAAACAAAATTGTTTCCTATTCCTCTTAGTCCAAGTTAGATAAAATGAAACTTACAAAGTAAATTTGTTAAAACCTTGTAGAGAGAATAGATATAAAGTATAAGAAAGCAGGTTTTCCAAGTACAGTCTTGTGATTGCTGAAGGTGCTGCTTAATAGGTATCCAAGTATTTTGCTTAGGCTTCCCAGATGGCTCAGTGGTAAAGAATCTGCCTGCCAATGCAGGATATACAGGAGGTGCTGTTTCGATCCCTGGCATGGGAAGATCCCCTGGAGGAGGAAATGACAACCCACTCCAGCATTCTTGCCTGAGAAATCCTCTAGACAGTGGAGCCTGGTGGGACATGGAGTCACAATAGTCCAACATAATTTAACGACTGAGCACACACACATGCAGGCACGCATGCAAGTATTTTTCTCACCCTACAACAAGACCTCCCTTTCAGATTTTAATTATTGCCTCCCTTACCTTTTGCCCTAGAAGATTGAATGCTGCACTCCCCCTCTCTTCCCCTAGCTAAAATAAGAAAATTGGGTTAAAAGTGAGGAAGCCTGTTAGTGAAGTTTTGGAAATCCATTAAAACCCTGTGATGTACAGAAATAATAGTAACAGTAGCTAACATTTATTAAGTGCTCTTGTGTGACAGGCATTGTGCTAGGTGCTTTAAGTAAATTATCATTTGATCCTCAACATTCTTGTATGGTAGGTTCTACTTTTTTAATACCTGGTTCCTATATAACAGATGAGGCAAGTCAAGCTTGGAGATATTAGTTTTCCCAAGTTCACACAGCTAGCAAGTGGCAGAGCCAACAATCAAACATAGTTAGTGTTTAGCTAATTAATTTTTGTTGTTTGTAGTGAATTCATAGCAATGTTTTAGGAACTATGAGTAGTTAAGAGAGAAATATTAGATAATGCTCATTTCTAAGTTGTTTATAGTCCATTAAGTCACAAAAAGAAAAAAAAATTGTCACAAACATAGTGAGCATGACATGGAAATAATTGTGTTTAGTGACAAAATTAACTCAGTTTATTATTTCTGAGCTAATCATAAAAAGTACAGATTTGTGTGGTATAAATTTCAATAAATTTGTATATTTATATTGCAGTATTGAAGATAAAATGGTTTGGAGTTAGGTCTTTGCATCTGTCTGCCTGTGCTTAGTCGCTCAGTGGTGTCTGACTCTGCCACCCGTTGGACTGTAGCCCACCAGGCTCCTCTCTCCATGGGATTTTCCAGGCAAGAATACTGGAGTGGGTTGCCATTTCCCACTCCAGGGGATCTTCCTGACATAGGGATTGAACTGGCGTCTCCTGTGTCTCCTGCACTGCAGGTGGATTCTTTACCTGCTGAGCCATTGGGGAAGCCCCTCTATCTGCCTAGTGCAAGTACAGATTAAAGGGAAATGAAATTAAGTATTTGCTAGACATTAAACAAATGTGTATTATCTTTGTGAAGTGAAGTGAAAATCGCTCAGTTGTGCTTGACTCTTTGCGACCCCATGGACTATACAGTCCATGAAATTCTCCAGGCCAGAGTACTGGAGTGGGTAGCCTGTCCCTTCTCCAGGGGATCATCCCAACCCGGGAATCGAACCAAGGTCTCCTGCATTGCAGGTGGGTTCTTTACCAACTGAGCTATGAGGGAAGACTTTGAATCTTTGTATAGAGACATTAATTCCTTGGTGGCTGAGAACTTTTAAGTAGTGATTTCAGATTTTGGCTCTTCAGCAGATTTGTAAACTGTTCTCAGGTTTGTAAAGTGGGAAATAGCTGTATGGTTGTATTTGAGGTAAATTATTCAGTAACATTCTATGTAAATGCAACATTTATGTCATGGTCCATGTGCGTGTTGGAAAAGAATTTCTAGACATGAGACAGAATGAGAGGGAAATAAAGTTTATTAGAGTGGAGGATGCTGTTAGAACAGCGGGATGGCCCAAGGGAGAATGGACATTGAACAGGTCCTTGGTCTATTTTTATAACCAGGGCACAAGGAACAGAATAGGGGTCTTGCAGGGAGAAGGGGAGACAGGTTATACTGCTCAGGAGGACCCGAAATTCGTTAATAGTTACAACATTGTTGTGGTAGGGAAGGACAATAAGGGTCTGGTTTTTCTGTTCCTACATTCCAAGGCCCTCCTTAGTTTTATCTGCTCTTTCATCCTTGGGTCACCACAATTTATTAATATTAAAATTGTATCAAATTAGATTAGTTATATCATCATTTCTTTAAAAGGAAGAAGCTATTGAAATATCAGAACTTCATTATAACGTATGATTACTTTTCCCTTTGAAAAGTTAGAAGTTACAATGTTCTTACCTGTACTCTCAGTCCATTTATACTTAAATATGACATATGTGGCTTGCATGTTACTATATTTTTAAAACTTCTTGTGTTTTAAAAAACTTTTAAAACTTCACTTATCTAGCATCTTTTCCACATTTTGCAGGTAGTTTCTAGTTAATTTTGCTTTGTAAAGGGACTACTAGATTTTCATGGTAGTGTGTTATTCTGGAATGAAATCATGGAATGAAATTTTATTGTATTAATTTACCTAAGACCTAAGACTGCTGTATAGAATGTTTTCATCTGCACAATAACAAGTGAATATTTTGCCAAAATTTCACTAATTTTTGAATTGTATATCAGTGCTACTGTGGTGTTGAATGGTATAGGAAAAGCACTAATATTGACAAGTAGAATTTTTTACTAAAACAAAAACTAGCAAGTTGGTATTATCTTTCTGTCCACCATCTGTGTTCAAACCAAATTTAGTAAATTTTAAATGGTAGTGGCTAAGTATTCCCACTGCTTAATATGAGTTATTTTTATACATTGTTTTGTTGTCTTTTGCAACCCCATGGACTGTAGCCCACCAGGCTCCTCTGTCCATGGGATTTTCAAGGCAAGAATGCTGGAGTAGGTTGCCATTTTCTTCTCCAGGGGATCTTTCTGACCCAGGGATCAGAGTGGCATCTCCTGCATCTCCTCTTTATCACTGAGCCACCAGGGAAGCTCATTCTTATACATTAATTCTGTATGATTATTAGGCAATCTGTGTTGGGAAAGTTTCAATCTAACCTGTTAATTTAGTTGTGAGCTTACAGAGGAAAAAGTGTATTTTCCTCAACTTTGTAATCCTGGCCTCTAGCATAGTCCCTGGCATACAGTAGGTATTCAGTACATGATGAATGATTGAATAAAAGAGAATTAAAAGTAAAATCTAGAAAACTTTGCTGAGACGATTTTTGAGAAAATTAAAACATCTTGGAACTGATAGACATATTCAAGATTTTAAAATTAATGGTTCTACTGTGTCAGAGAAGTAAATTAATTTATTTTTGATCACATTGTTACTTGAAAGTGAACACAGGCCTCTTGTGTTCTAGTGACTCTTGCTCTAGTGCTCATTTCAGCACACTTCTGGCCTTCTGTAGTTAAAATTTTATGAAGTAAATGGGAGAGAAGGGGAATGAGTGACTGATGGGAAAAGAACCTACTGCGGAGAACATCTCTAGAATCCAATAATTCTGATTTACCATGGAATTGACTAAAATTTATAGATAAGATTAAATTTTAATAAGTTCATCTTTATGTCATCATTGAAGCATCACTAAGTGCTTGTTCAGGAGTAGATGATGGCATAGAAAGGTTATAATTCATTGAGGAATTTTCAGAAATTAAAAATCTTGGTAAATTGAAGACCAAGACTTCGAAGACTTAGATAGCTAAAACTGTATAGGTTAATCTTCAGTTTCATGTCATTCTATAGTGAAGGTATTGTTGAAAAAATTTTAAATCTAATGAGAATTAGAAAAATTATACATGTCCTTTTCATTGTATTTGTGGCTTTGTTGCTCATTTTTGTAAGGTGATAGTGGCATTAACAAATTGTAAAAATGTTCTTATAAAGTTTTGGTTAACTTTTTAGTATAAGAAATGATATTTTTTCCTGGCTATAATAGTTGCTTTCATTTATTATATTTAGTATGTACACAGTAACAGATACTGCCCTTTATGCATTATCTTATTTAATCATGTCAATAGTTCTTTGAGGCAGGTATCATCATCATCATCTTAGGCTCAGAGCTATTACATAATTTGCTTGTGGTCGCACAGCTAGTAAGTGGTAGAGGTAGGATTCAAATCCAAGTCCATGTGCTTTCAGAGCCTGAGCTCTTTACCAATACTACATTGTACAAGATTATAGACATGTATTATTAAATCCTTCAAGATACATCTGAGGACTTCCTTTGTGTGTGACATTGTACTTAGTACTCTTAAAGCTACAGAAGTCATCAAAAATATAATTAGGACTCATTGAAGAATCTAGTAACTTGAGAACAGTTATAAATCATCATTACCTTATAATCAAAAGCTGGAGTCGTAAACTTTGAAAGATTTCTTTTTATTTTTTTTTTCCCAGTATACATCTGAAAATGCTTATCAATAATGCTGATTTTTTTTGTTCACCCACTAAACTTGGCTTTCTTAACAGGTTTTTCATGGGAGTGTGACATTACCAGCATACTGGGAAAACACTCAGTGGGATATATTAGTCTGGATCACTGTCATAACTGGACCACTGTGGCATTTTCATTATCATTTTTAGATTCTGCTGTTCAAATTGATTTTATCCCTCTGTATATTTCCCAGCATGTATTAGTTGGTGATGTTTCATCCACCATGAAGCCTGCTAAGACAAACTTTAAGGGTAAGTAAGCCTTTTTTGCTGATTAAAATTGGATTTGCAGCATTTTGAAATTTTAATTGAAAATGGTCTTGTGGCCTCTTTAGCACTCAATTCCTCTTTACTGGATTTTTTGGAGATTTTCAGCATTTTATCTCAAAGCATTTTTATCTTTTTCAATGTTTTGCTTGAGACATGTTTTCTAAGTAGCCATACATCATATGTGAACAAATTGACTTATATAGTAAATAAATGATTTTTATTAATATTCAGAAAGGGAGCAAATAGATACCTAACTGTGAAGAAGAAAGATGGATCAGAAACAGCTCATGCAATGATGACCTGTAATTTGACTCATAATACAAAACATGCTGTTAGGAGCCTAATTCAGAGATTTCCTGTCACCAATAAAGAGCGTACTGAACTTCTGCCTAAAACAGAAAGAGGAAATGTGTTTGCTGTTGAAGCTGGTATGTATTTTCTGGGGAGATTCCTTGTTTATCCTTTTATTGAATGACTATTCTTTTTCCACTTAACATTAAAACATTTTTAACATTTTAAAACAACATTAAGTAAGATTTCTCATTGTGAATAAGTTTGTTTGAAATGATTAGAATTTGTAAAAATTTTGTAATGAAATGCAGTGTTAAGGCATGTCATTAAGTTAGACAGGGTTTTTGTTTTTGTTTCTTTTTTTTGCATGTTACAGTAATAGCTAACCATTTATTGAGCACTTATTGTGTGCTGGACAGCATAGTAAACTTGATTATAGAGCCTTATGGCAACCCTTCCAAGGTAAGAATTTCCCCTATTTCACACGTGAAGAAACTGGGCTCAGAGAAGTTTAATAATTTGTTCAAGGCCATTCAATCAGCTAGTAAACTGCAGAGCTGAGGTTTGACTCCACGATCTGGACTTTACTATTATATATTATGCTGCCATGATACACTATGAATGGAATTTTGAATTAGGGCTTCAGCTTCTGGGAAGAGATAGGACAGAATCTTCAGTATATTAACTTGCTCAGAGGTAGATAAATATATATATTTAGGTTATAAAGTGAAGTTATAATTTTACTGTTTGGAAAAATAATTTTCCTAATGAGAAGTTTATTTCTTTTATTATCTCCAATGACAGAGTTTCTATTTGTAAAGTAGGTTTGCAGAATGTAGAAAATGCATGGTCCTAGCTATCAAGGAGTTTTATTAATAAAAATACATTCACACAGAAATATTTTGTTATGTGAAGAATATAAAACACATCATGCCTTTTTTGTTCCTATCTGCTTAAATATAGATGTTGGCTAAAATGCACAATTAGGAGATTTGTTAAGCATTAAGGCCTTAAATTTACATGTTATTCTGTTTGATCACATAATCTTACATGCTGATTTCAAGAGGCGTTTTTTCTTTTTCATACGTCTTTTCATACTGCATGCAATAGACTTTACAAGTATAATGTATATTGTTTCCTACTCTAAAATTTTGTTCTAATTGATAGAAACAAGTTTGAGAATCATTTTAGGATTTTATTGGATTTTATTTTTAATGATTTTTGTTCATTTTAAAACATTATACACTAGGAATACTTCTGAGAAATTTGCCTTCTAATTGATATCAAAATGTGTAAAATGTTCTCGAAGAATATTGTGTAGGAGTAAAGCAGCTGAGGCATTGCTTGCTAATTTTATGTTGACTGAGTAGAGAAGAAACACTTAGAAGGTATTAATTACTTATGTTTTTAACTGTATTGTTGATATACATTTTTTTTTTTTCGTTCTCTTATTCATTTTCAAAGAAAATCGGGAAATGAGCAAGACAAGTGGGCGACTCAACAACGGCATACCTCAGATTCCAGTAAAAAGAGGAGAATCTGAATTTGATTCTTTCAGACAATCTCTGCCAGTGTTTGAAAAACAAGAGGAAATTGTTAAAATAATTAAGGAAAATAAAGTAGTTTTGATTGTAGGAGAAACTGGATCTGGAAAGACTACACAGGTTTGTTTCTACTTTGTTGTTTATAGAAGAAAAAATATTTTACTTCATGTGATAGTTTTGCATCAAATTATACTACATATACAAAGTAAACATAATTATAGTTTTTAAACTACTAGTTTGGCTGCAATTTAAAAATTCATGAAATCCAGCATTTGCATAGGTAATGAGAAAACAGCATCTTCTGCTCTTTTGATAAAAGTATAAATTGTTTTGAAGGGCTGATTGATCATTTTTATGAAAATTAAATTTATATACTCTTTGACTCAGCATATTTTTGTCTTTGCAAAAGTATTTGAGGATAGATGCTCACTACAGTGTTCTTTATAGCAAGCAACAACATCAATAATAACAAACCTAAAAAAGCTGGACATTACTTTATATGTAGTCATATTTGTTAAATTATTAGATGGCTTGTGCAGCTGTTAAAATAGATTAGGTGTGCAGCTGTTAAAATAGATTAGGTAGATCTGATATGTTGTTAAGTGACATCAACAGATTACAAACATTAAATATAATAATGACTTTGTGTGAATAAAAACTTGTTTATATACACAAATATTTTAAGTTGTATAAGCATATTTTCCGCCCAAAAGAGTTTATGAGAAACTTAACAGTAGTTACTTTTGTGAAGAGGACTGTTGGTAATGGTAGGGCTTGGCAAGACTTTTACCTTATTTTTTAAATCTTTTTGACCTGTTTGAATTTAATTATAGAAGAGTGTTTGCTGTCCTGGTATTAGGCTATTTCTGATTTCTTTATAATTTTCACTATTTAAAAGATTCCAACAGAATTTTATTTCATTGACTTTATAGGATATTTTGGAGAGAATTGATATTTTTGCAATATTGATTATTCCTGCCCAGGAATATGTCATATTTTTTTAGTGTATTCCCATCTTTTATGTTTTTCAGCAGTGTTTTATAATCTTTTTCATGTAAACCTTAACTGTTTCTTTATACTTTTGTTTTTAAGTGTTTTAGTTTCTCTTGTGAACAAAATCTTTCTAAATTACACTTTTTACATTGGAGAAGGCAATGGCACCCCACTCCAGTACTCTTGCCTGGAAAATCCCATGGACGGAGGAGCCTGGTAGGCTGCAGTCCATGGGGTCGCTAAGAGTCGGACCTGACTGAGCGACTTCACTTTCACTTTCACTTTCATGCATTAGAGAAGGAAATGGCAACCCACTCCAGTGTTCTTGCCTGGAGAATCCCAGGGACGGTGGAGCCTGGTGGGCTGCTGTCTATGGGGTCCCACAGAGTCAGACACAACTGAAGCAGCTTAGAAGTAGCAGCAGCAGCAGCAGCTGATTATTAGCAGTTAACATGAAAAGTGTGTGTGTGTTTTTTTTAATGTTTGGACCTGTTACATAAGTTTTTTAGTTCTAATGATTTTTCAGTTGACATGGATTTTCTGGATATACAGTTATGTCATCTTATAGTACTTTAAAATTTCTTTCAGATTCCTCAGTTCCTTTTAGATGATTGCTTTAAAAATGGTATTCCCTGCCGTATATTTTGTACTCAACCAAGACGCTTAGCAGCTATTGCTGTGGCTGAAAGAGTTGCTGCAGAAAGGAGAGAAAGGATTGGTCAAACAATTGGATATCAGATCCGTTTAGAAAGCAGGTAAAGACAATTCACCTGTTACCTTTTATCATTCTTAGAAAAGACTAAATATTTGCATTTCACTAAACATAGAGAATATGTTTGGAGAAGGCACTGGCGACCCACTCCAGTACTCTTGCCTGGAAACTTCCATGGATGGAGAAGCCTGGTAGGCTGCAGTCCATGGGATCGCTGAGTTGAACACGACTGAGCGATTTCACTTTCACTTTTCACTTTCATGCATTGGAGAAAGAAATGGCAACCCACTCCAGTGTTCTTGCCTGGAGAATCCCAGGGATGGGAAAGCCTGGTCGGCTGCTGTCTGTGGGGTCACACAGAGTCGGACATGACTGACGTGACTTAGCAGCCAGCAGAGAATGTGTTAGTTGAAAAATGAGGTGGTCATTTTGCTTCAGGTAAGTGCGAACAGAACATTGAGGTCATGTCTAAACTTACTGAGGTTTTCAATAAATAAATAGTTTGAAAAGAAATCCTCTTTCATAGTTTAATGATAAAGTGCAAGTTGTACCATCTCTTTGAGCCTGAGCTTCCTCATCTGTAGTGTGCGGTTATTGAAAGCATCTAGAGCACAAGTTTGATGTGAAGTTTACAAAAGCACTCAATAAGTGCTAGTGACTGAATTATTGTTACTGATAATAGTAGTACTTAGTAGTGCCTGCTTGACAAGTAGTACTGTTTCTTTGCTCATAATTATTTTGGTATAATGATTCAAAAAGCTGATCTCATTTATGATATAATCTTATCCTCAAGTTAAAAATGTTTCAGATCTTAAAAACTATCTCTTTGGACTCTTTAACAAAATAATTAATAAAAGGCTGTTAGTAATAATTTGTGATATTATCAAACATAAAATATGTATTTCATATAACTTTGTTAACAAAGCATGTATACCAGTACACTAAATGTATATATGTACCAATACACTACATGTATACCAGCAAACTAAAATGGACTGGAATGGGTGAATTTAACTCAGATGACCATTATATCTACTACGGTGGGCAAGAATCCCTTAGAAGAAATGGAGTAGCCATCATAGTCAACAAAAGAGTCCAAAATGCAGTAATGGATGCAATCTCAAAAATGACAAAAAAATCTCTCTTCATTTCCAAGGCAAACCATTCAGTATCCCGGTAATCCAAGTCTATGACCTGACCAGTAATGCTGAAGAAACTGAAGTTGAATGGTTCTATGAAGACCTACAAGACCTTCTAGAACTAACACCCAAAAAAGATGTTCTTTTCATTATAGGGGACTGGAATGCAAAAGTAGAAAGTCAAGAAACACCTGGAGTAACAGGCAAATTTGGCCTTGGAATACAGAATGAAGCAGGGCAAAGGCTAATAGAGTTTTGCCAAGAGAACATACTGCCCATAGCAAAAACCCTCTTCCAACAACACAAGAGAAGACTCTACACATGGGCATCACGAGATGGCCAACACTGAAATCAGATTGATTATATTCTTTGCAGCCAAAGATGGAGATGCTCTATACAGTCAGCAAAAACAAGACCAGGAGCTGACTGTGGCTCAGATCATGAACTCCTTATTGCCAAATTCAGACGTAAATTGAAGAAAGTAGGGAAAACCCTAGACCATTCAGGTATGACCTAAATCAAATCCCTTACAGTTATACAGTGGAAGTGATAAATAGATTTAAGGGACTTGATCTGATAGAGTGCATGAAGAACTATGGACAGAGGTTTGTGACATTGTACAGGAGACAGGGATCAAGACCATCCCCAAGAAAAAGAAATGCAAAAAAGCAAAATGGCTGTCTGAGGAGGCCTTGCAAATAGCTGTGAATAGAAGAGAAGTGAAAGGAAAAGGAGAAAAGGGAAGATATACCCATTTGAATGCAGAGTTCCAAAGAATAGCAAGGAGAGATAAAGCCTTCCTCAGTGATAAGTGCAAAGAATAGAGGAAAACAATAGAATGGTAAAGACTAGAGATCTCTTCAAGAAAATTAGAGATACCAACGGAACATTTCAGGCAAAAATGAGCTCAATAAAGGACAGAAACGTTATGGACCTAACAGAAGATATTAAGAAGAGGTGCCAAGAATACACAGAACTGTACAAAAAGATCTTCATGTCCCAGATAATCACAATGGTGTGATCACTCACCTAGAGCCAGACATCCTGGAATATGAAGTCAAGTGGGCTTTAAGCAACATCCCTCTGAACAAAGCTAGTGGAGGTAATGGAATTCCAGTTGAGGTATTTCAAGTCCTAAAAGATGATGCTGTGAAAGTGCTGCATTCAATATGCCAGCAAATTTGGAAAACACAGCAGTGGACACAGGACTGAAAAGGTCAGTTTCCATTCCAATCCCAAAGAAAGGCAATGCCAAAGAATGCTCAAGCTACCGCACAATTGCACTCATCTCACACTCTAGTAAAGTAATGCTCAAAATTCTCCAAGCCAGGCTTTAGCAATACGTGAACTGTGAACTTCCAGATGTTCAAGCTGGATTTAGAAATGGCAGAGGAACCAGAGATCAAATTGCCAACATCTGCTGGATCATGGAAAAAGCAAGAGAGTTCAAGAACAACATCTATTTCTGCTTTATTGACTATGCCAAAGCCTTTGACTATGTGGATCACAATAATCTGTGGAAAATTCTGAAAGAGATGGGAATACCAGACCACCTGACCTGCCTCTTGAGACATCTGTATATAGGTCAGGAAGCAACAGTTAGAACTGGACATGGAACAACAGACTTCCCTTTCCAAATAGGAAAAGGAGTATGTCAAGGTTGTATATTGTCACCCTGCTTATTTAACTTATATGCAGAGTACATCATGAGAAACGCTGGGCTGGAAGAAGCACAAGCTGGAATCAAGATGGCCAGGGGAAATATCAATAACCTCGGATATGCAGATGACACCACCGTTATGGCAGAAAGTGAAGAAGAACTAAAGAGCCTCTTGATGAAAGTGAAAGTGGAGAGTGAAAAAGTTGGCTTAAAGCTCAACATTCAGAAAACGAAGATCACCGCATCCTGTCCCATCTCTTGGCAAATAGATGGGGAAACAGTGGAAACAGTGGCTGACTTTATTTCTGGGGACTCCAAAATCACTGCAGATGGTGACTGCAGGCATGAAATTAAAAGATGCTTACTCCTTGGAAGGAAAGTTATTACCAACCTAGAGAGCATGTTAAAAAGCAGAGACATTACTTTGCCAACAAAGGTCCATCTGATCAGGCTTTGGTTTCTGGTAGTCATGTATGGATGTGAGAGTTGGACTATAAAGAAAGCTGAGTGCCAAAGAATTGATGCTTTTACACCGTGGTGTTGGAGAAAACTCTTGAGAGTCCCTTGGGCTGCAAGGATATCCAACCAGTCCATCCTAAAGGAGATCGGTCCTGAGTGTTCATTGAAAGGACTGATGTTGAGGCTGAAACTCCAATACTTTGGCCATGTGATGTGAAGAGCTGAGTCATTTGAAAAGACCCTGATGCTGGGAAAGATTGAGGGCAGGAGGAGAAGGGGACAACAAATGGTTAGATAGTTGGATGGCATCACCGACTCAGTGGAGATGAGTTTGAGTGAACTCTGGGAGTTGGTGATGGATAGGGAAGACTGGCATGCTGTGGTCCATGGGGTTGCGAAGAGTCGGACATGACTGAGCAACTGAACTGGACTGAACTGAACTGAACCAGTACACTGTTATGTTAGTAATACTTACTAAAATACTAAGGCTACTTGCATTTTAATAGGGCCATGTTTTAATTGTATAAAAGATTTGTTATTATACATTTTTTTTTTAAAGGGTTTCTCCAAAGACACTTCTGACATTTTGCACCAATGGGGTACTGCTTCGTACACTGATGGCAGGAGATAGTACATTGTCAACTGTGACACATGTTATTGTGGTAAGATATTTAAATTTAAATAGCTAATTAAGATTTTAGAATAGGATATATGTAAGAACCAATTTTTTTTTAAAAACAGGCTCTTCTAATCAAGTTACTTTTTATTTTCCGTAATTATTAGAAATAAATATTTGTATTAAATAAAGATATTCTTGCCATCAGTTTTCATGAGTGAAAATAGATAGCTTTGTAAAAAAGTGCTTTTTATGTATAAAAATGATACATGTATTTCAAGAGTCTCCAGAATAGTGAAAGTTTTCTTTTTTGTCTGTGCTTAGTCATCTATTTTCTCTTCCATATCTTAGGAGAATACTTAAAGTCAGTTAACTTCCTGGTTATCCTGTTATTTTAACTAGCTGCTGATGAAATAAGTAGATGAATTAGCACCTTATTAAAGAATTCTAAGCTTTTATCCAGTTTGTGTCAGAAAACTTAGATTAAGATTTATAAGCTTGTGATAAGCAGGTTTGGAAAGTTTTTAGTTCTCTGCATTCAAACCACAATATGCACCTGGTCCTGATGCTAACAGAAGCATATTTAAATAGATTTTAGATTTATTAAAATTATATTAAATTAGACTGTACTAATTCAGAATTTGTTTTAGTTTCTGCAGTTTTACATTCTGTGGGAAAAAGGGCAATACGTTACCCACAGAGGATTGTTAATATCTGAGTATTTCTAAATTGTCCATAAAACAAATTTCACTAATTGACTGTTTCCACATTTAACTTGATTTAGTGTGAAACTCAGCAGCTCCATAGTTTTAAAGACTTCACTTATTTTATGTTTTAACTGTTCCATGGTTTGTTTTTGTTTACTGCAGGATGAAGTTCATGAAAGGGATCGATTTAGTGATTTTTTACTTACAAAGTTAAGAGATTTACTGCAGAAGCACCCAACTTTGAAACTAATTCTTTCTAGTGCTGCCTTAGATGTAAATCTTTTTATAAGATATTTTGGGAGCTGTCCAGTGATATATAGTAAGTAAAATTATCAGATTTCTTCAGGATTTTATGAAAGAATTATTTTTTGGCTTGATTTTATTTATTGAAATAGAAATATTAAGGAATATTCTGATGTATAGGGCATCCTTTTCTGTTTTCTCTGAGATGTACTGAATCAGTCATCTCTATATATTTTCATCCTCTCTTTTTCAGTCTTTGTTATTGTGTAGTGAGCCAGTTTTCTAGTCTTAAAAGGAGATATGTTTTAATTTTGTATTCCTCTTTAAATTCTGTCTTACAGCTTCACCTTTATTGCTAGACTCTTTCACAGAGTAGTCGTATTCCCATATTTATTTCCCATGTACTTCTGAATATGTTGCCACTGAACTTTTGTCCTTATCCTTTAATCACACCTTATTTTTTCACCAATCTTTAAAAAATTTTTTAATTTTCTTCTCAAAAATTGAAAAAGTTGTGTTTACTCAATGGTTTACCTCAGTTCAAACATGTAGGATGTAGTTTATTATAGTGAACAGCTGCTTTTGTATTTCCTAATATGAATGTACCATGATTTATTTAACCATTTCTTAATTTTTAGACATTCACATTGGTCCTGGATCCTTCCTTTTGCCAACTATAAACTTCATTGTTATGAGCATCCTTATACATATATTCTTATATATATATATGTATATATATGTGTATATATATATATATATGCCGCTACTGCTGCTAAGTCACTTCAGTCGTGTCCGACTCTGTGCGACCCCATAGACGGCTGCCCACCAGGCTCTGCCGTCCTTGGAATTCTCCAGGCAAGAACACTGGAGTGGGTTGCCATTTCCTTCTCCAATGCATGAAAGTGAAAAGTGAAAGTGAAGTCACTCAGTCGTGCCCGACTCTTAGCGACCCCATGGACTGCAGCCTACCAGGCTCCTCCTTCCATGGGATTTTCCAGGCAAGAGTACTGGAGTAGGGTGCCATTGCCTTCTCCAATATATAGGTGCTCTTATTTCTGAGAATAGATTCTTAAAAGTGAAATTGTTGAGTAAAAAAGTATGTCTATTTTTAATTTTAACAATAATATGGTTTTGCCATTTTACTTTTCCAAAAGGCTGAAATGATTCACATTTCTGAAGTTTATGGGGCTATTCATTTATACATTCTTAACAGTGTTGTTTTGAAACTGATTTAATTGCCAAGCCTGTTATTCAAATTTTATATAAAAATATTACTTAAAATTGCTGTAGTATTTCTCATAATCATTCCCCCTTTTTTTGTGAAATGCTCACATCCCCATCATCTGTTTGCCAGCACTGCTTCCTAAGTCTCATTCTGTGTTATAGTCTGTACTTTCTTGGTCTCCTCTGTGGGCTTCTTTTGCATGGTGCTTAAATATTGTTTTTTTTGAGGATTATTCCCATGATCCATTCTTTTTTTCTCTTCCTCTCTTCTTTTCCCTCCCCTATCCCTCCTTTCCCTTCTTTTTTTGACTGCTTTTTCTCTTTCCTGCTCTATGCTGTTCTGTACTTGATACTAGGAGTGCATAGTTTGTTTCCCTGGAAGATCTCATTCTTGCCCTTGACTTCTACTTTCTTATATGGATGACTCCTGAATCTTTATTTCCTAATTCAACCTCTTCTCCAGAGCTTTGGACTTAGGAAGTTTATAAGCAGTTCACATCTAATATGCCCTAACTGAATACTAATCCTTTCTAAAAAATATACAAGCAACTCCTTCAGCTTAATTCCAGAAAAATAAATGACCCAATCAAAAACAGACAGTTCTCCAAAGAAGACATACAGATGGCTAACAAACACATGAAAAGATGCTCAACATCGCTCATTATCAGAGGAATGCGAAGAATGCAAATCAAAACCACAATGAGGTACCATCTCACGCCGGTCAGAATGGCTGCTATCCAGAAATCAACAAACAGTAAATGCTGGAGAGGGTTTGGAGAAAAGGGAACCCTCTTACACTGTTGGTGGGAATGAAAACTAGTACAGCCACTATGGAGAGTAGTGTGGAGAGTCCTTAAAAAACTGGAAATAGAACTGACATACAACCCAGCAATCCCACTGCTGGGCATACACACTGAGGAAACCAGAATTGAAAGAGACACATACAGCCCAATGTTCATCGCAGCACTGTTTACAATAGCCAGGACATGGAAGCAACCTAGATGTCCATCAGCAGATGAATGGATAAGAAAGCTGTGGTACATATACACAATGGAATATTACTCAGCCATTAAAAAGAATACATTTGAATCAGTTCTAATGAGGTGGATGAAACTGGAGCCTATTATTCAGAGTGAAGTAAGCCAGAAAGAAAAACACCAATACAGTATACTAATACATATATATGGAATTTAGAAAGATGGTAACAATAACCCTATAAATGAGACAGCAAAAGAGACACAGATGTATAGAACAGTCTTTTGGACTCTGGGAGAAGGCAAGGGTGGGATGATCTGAGAGAATAGCATTGAAACATGTCTATTATCATATATGAAGCAGATCGCCAGTCCAGGTTCGATGCATGAGACAGGGTGCTCAGGGCTGGTGCACTGGGATGACCCTGAGGGATGGTATGGGGAGGGAGGTGGGAGGGGGCTTCAGGATGGGGACACATGTACATGCATGGCTGATTCATATCAATGTATGGCAAAAACCACTACAGTATTGTAAAGTAATTAACCTCCAACTAAAATAAATAAATTTAAAAAATAAGAATAAAAGAAGAATATATATATTTTATTTTAAATTTATTTTAATTAGAGGCTAATTACTTTACAATATTTTATTGGTTTTGCCATACATCAACATGAAAAATAAATAAAAAATCTGCTTCTTTTGTGTTGCCTGTTTTAGTTAATCATACCATTGACCAAATCACCTAAGTCACAACCTGTAGGACTTTTTGTTCATAAGGCCAACCTAGGCAGCATATTAAAAAGCAGAGTCATAACTTTGCCAACAAAGGTCCGTCTAGTCAAGGCTATGGTTTTTCTAGTATCATGTACGGATGTGACAGTTGGACCATAAAGAAAGCTGAGCACTGAAGAATTGATGCTTTTGAACTTTGGAGTTGGAGAAGACTCTTGAGAGTCCCTTGGACTGCAAGGAGATCCAACCAGTCCATCCTAAAGGAAATCAGTCCTGAATGTTCATTGGAAGGACTGATGCTGAAGCTGCAACTCCAATACTTTTGCCACCTGATATGAAGAACTGACTCTTTGGAAAAGACCCTGATGCTGAGAAAGATTAGAGGCAGGAGGAGAAGGGGACAACAGAGGATGAGATGGTTGGATGGCATCACTGATTCGATGGACATGAGTTTGAGCAGGCTCCGGGAGTTGGTGATGGACAGGGAAGTCTGGCATGCTGCAGTCCATGGCATCGCCAAGAGTCGCACACGACTGAGCAACTGAACTGAAGGCACATAAAATTTATGCATCTGCTAATGGAAGCTCATTTTGGCAACTAACATTTGACATGTATAAAACCAAACCCCAACTCCTATAAGCCAACTTGTTTTTCTTTAGCTTTCCTTGTCAACCTCAGAGAATGACATCTTCCTCTATCCAGTTTTTTAAGCTAGACTTTTAAGAGCTGTGGTTGACACTTCCTTATCATTCCTCCATATTTAATCTAATGCTGAGTTCTGTGGATTTACTTCCTGTCTATCTAGAGTTTGTCTGTCTCCTTCCATTTTTACTGTCACCAGTCTTATTCAGGTTATTGTTCTCTTCAGCCTGAACAATTGTAATTGCCCCTACTGGTCTGTTCGATTTGCTCTGCTCTCTTTTAAATCCGTTCCCCAAGTTTCAGCCAGAGTCTTGTTTTCTGAAATGAAATTTTTATGATTTAAAAACTCTCATGAGCTTAAAACTTTGAAAGACCTTTACCCCAGAATAAAGACCTAAACCCTTAATAAGACCTGTTTCTTTGGCCTCATCTTGAACTATAGCCCCCTCTCCATACCACTCCTCACATCATGTTCCAGATAGCTTGGCTTTTTAGTTCCTTGAGAACATCATATTCTTTCACACCATAGGGCCTTTGTGCATACTGTTTTGTGTTTTTTTTCCTTCTTCATATTACATTCATTCTTCTCTGTGTAGCTTAATTATTTGTTTACCTCCTTCTCTTGGTTCTCATTTTTCTCATTGAAGATGTTTTTCTTGTCTCATTCAAGTTCTCCTATTATGTACTGTCATGGTATCTTGTACTTCTTTCTCGTAGGACTTTTCACAACTTTATTTTTACATGGTTGTTCTGAATTACTGGATTAAGGTCTGACTCTCCTGCTGGACTGCAATCTTTAAGCTTCAGGAGAACAGGAGGAACTCTGTTTCTACTTGCCATTTATATTCCTAGTACCTAGTATAATGCCAAACACACAAGTGAATAGCAAACATTGGAAAAAACATGCAAATAAACAGTTGTCTATCAAAGTTATATTTAAAGGGCAATATGAGGATTACTTGATCTATGGAATTGCCTTTAGATTAACATTTAGATTTATTAATTTGAAAATCTCATGTTTTTATGCAAGTTACCTCTAAGATGCAAGTTGACTGATTAAAATACTCCTATTATTTAGTACAGGGAAGACCATTTGAAGTAAAAGAAATGTTTTTGGAAGACATTTTAAGAACTACTGGATATACAAACAAAGAAATGTTAAAATACAAAAAGGAAAAACAACGAGGTAAGCTCTTTATCAAACAAATATAAAAGAAAATTACTATTGATACTGACTTTTTAGAGTACTCCAGTCTTATACTGTGCAGATACTAGGATACTTGAAAGTATTTCTTTCTGTGTATGGTTGTAGATTATATTAGACTACTGTCCCAAATGGATCTTTTATATTGTGGTTTAAGTCCAAAAGTTATAATCTATGGAGAAGAATTGAAAGGGAATGCCAGAGCTGAATGTCTGCATCCAGAGATTCAGCCACTGTTTTAAGAAAGGACAAGATGATGTGCTGGCTGTCCCCCAGCATGTGTTACAGAGTGGGAGTGAGAGGCAGGTGAGGAAAGAAGGGAGTTGTATGTGAGTGATGAAAGGCTCATCTTTCTCATAACTGTCGAGTTCTTAAAATCTTGATATTGTTATCAATTGCGTCTGAATTTTGAATGTAGCATGACCTGCCTATTAATATATCTCTTATGATTTATGCTATATGTCCACTTTTGAATTAAGGTTAAGTTCCTTCTGGTTACTTTTAACTACATTATTCATGATGGAAGACTTGACTTCAAGTTTTGATTCCTTTGTTTAGTTGTTTGGACAAATAATCTTAAATTCTTTGTATTCTTTGCTTGAAAAAAGCAATTAGCAATGTCTGTTTCACACTGCAATGTTGAATCACTAATATGTACATTATAAAATTTCTGGCTCTGATTATAACTTGTATCTCAAACAACTAGCTTGGTGGTAGAAACTCAGTAAATGATTTCCTTCAAAGTGCTATATGGATATTAGTCATTGGTTCAAACAATATTTGTTACATGGATAAAATACTGTTCATTAAATTTTGTACTTATATAGAAGTAAACTTCTTACCAGTAGATGAACAGATGAAGTTTTTAAAAGCAGTTTCATGTCTCCTTTTGGTTCAACATAATATGTTTTATTCTTTGGAGGCAATGGCCAAAGAATGCTCAAACTATTGCACAGTTGCACTCATCTCACATGCTAGTAAAGTAATGCTCAAAATTCTCCAAGCCAGGCTTCAGCAGTATGTGAACCATGAACTTCCAGATGTTCAAGCTGGTTTTGAAAAGGCAGAGGAACCAGAGATCAAATTGCCAACATCTGCTGGATCATCAAAAAAGCAAGAGAGTACCAGAAAAAACATCTATTTGTGCTTTATTGACTATGCCAAAGCCTTTGACTGTGTGGATCACAATAAACTGTGGAAAATTCTGAAAGAGATGGAAATACCAGACCACCCGACCTGTCTCTTGAGAAACCTATATGCAGGTCAGGAAGTAATGGTTACAACTGGACCTGGAACAGCAGACTGGTTCCAAATAGGAAAAGGAGTATGTCAAGGCTGTATATTGTCACCCTGCTTATTTAACTTATATGCAGAGTACATCATGAGAAATGCTGGGCTGGAAGAAGCACAAGCTGGAATCAAGATTGCCGGGAGAAATATCAATAACCTCAGATATGCAGATGACACTACCCTTATGGCAGAAAGTGAAGAGGAACTCAAAAGCCTCTTGATGAAAGTGAAAGAGGAGAGTGAAAAGTTGGCTTAAAGCTCAACATTCAGAAAACTAAGATCATGGCATCTGGTCCTATCACTTCATGGGAACTAGATGGGGAAACAGTGGAAACAGTGTCAGACTTTATTTTTTGGGGCTCCAAAATCACTGCAGATAGTGATTGCAGCCATGAAATTAAAAGATGCTTACTCCTTGGAAGGAAAGTTATGACCAATCTAGATAGCATATTCAAAAGCAGAGACATTACTTTGCCAACAAAGTTCCATCTTGTCAAGGCTGTGGTTTTTCCAGTGGTCATGTACGGATGTGAGGGTTGGACTGTGAAGAAAGCTGAGCGCTGAAGAATTGATGCTTTTTAACTGTGGTGTTGGAGAAGACTCTTGAGAGTCCCTTGGACTGCAAGGAGATCCAACTAGTCCATCCTAAAGGAGACCAGTCCTGGGTATTCATTGGAAGGACTGATGCTGAGGCTGAAACTCCAACACTTTGGCCACCTCATGTGAAGAGTTGACTCATTGGAAAAGACCCTGATGCTGGGAGGGATTGGGGGCAGAAGGAGAAGGGGATGACAGAGAATGAGATGGCTGGATGGCATCACCAACTCAATGCACATGAGTTTGGGTGAACTCCGGGAGTTGATGATGGACAGGGAGGCCTGGCGTGCTGTGATTCATGGGGTTGCAAAGAGTCAGACATGACCGAGTGATTGAACTGAACTGAACTGAACATGTTTTATTGAATGTTTCTAATTAATTTTTTAAAAAAGTAACTTTAAAATAAGGCCAACTTTTAGTTATTTTCAAATTCACTTAATTTTTTTAAAGAAATGTATTTCATAATGCAAAGAATGTATCTACTTATTTTCTTTGGTAATTAATTTAGAGGAAAAACAACAAACCACACTTACAGAATGGTACTCAGCTCAAGAGAATAGTTTCAAGCCTGAATCTCAGAGACAGAGAGCTATCCCAAATGTGACTGAAGAGTATGATTTATTGGATGATGGTGGTGACGCTGTCTTCAGTCAGCTGGTAAGACCTCAGTGGTTTTACACTGATAGTTTGAGTGAAAATTGTATACTTTAAACAATATTTTATGAGATTATAATTTTTATTGCATTATTAAAGCATACTTCCCTTTATCTTAGACTACAACACATTTTTCAGAATAACTTTCTATAAATTCTTTTTTTCAAATAATGTGACATATTTTATTGTTTCATTCTGAGTTAAAATTATTTCAATATTTTCTGTAAATTGTTTCAAGAAAATAGTTTATCAAGAAAATACATTATCATTGCTTGATATTTTATCATGTCAAAATTTAAGGACCTATGATCAAAGCAATGTAAGATTAGCTAAGTTAGGAAAAAACTGAGAAAATACTGTTGGTATTAAGGCAAGTATAATCAAGACCAGGGTTTCCACCAGAAAGCTATGTGACTGTAAAGTCAGTTACCCATCATAGACCTCAGTTTCTTTTCTCCCTTTTATTTTGCCACAAAATCTTTCTACAAAATCTTTTTTGTAGACATCCTGCCTGCTCACCCCTCACTCTCCACCTCTATTCCCTAGGTGGGGTGTCTGCTACTTTGGGTTCCATGAAGTCTATTTGAAAACAAACTAATGAATTTCCTAGGTTCCTTCTGGTCTTTTATTTTGGTTTAGGATTCTTAAGTACTTCCCTGGTGGCTCAGATGGTAAAGAATCTGCAGGCAGTGTGGGAGACCTGGGTTTGATCCCTGGGTTGGGAAGATCCTCTGGAGAAGGGCATGACAACTCACTCTAGTGTTCTTGCCTGGAGAATCCTCATGGACAGAGGAGCCTCACAGGTTGCAAGAGTCGGACACAACTGAGCAACTTTCACTCAGAGTTCTTAAAAAGGCATTGGTGATTAGAGCAATGGCTGGGACTGTGTACTTTTTAGAAAAGGAATTAAACTGTATTGAGCATGAGAATGCAAATATGCTTGGCAGTTTTCTCCCATTGTTTAAAGTTCTGATGCATCCAAATGAACTCTTCTTGTAAAGAATGTATACTTTTAAAGAATATTTAAAAATTGTTATTTAATGTTGGGAACATCCATTTGGTTCAGTGAATATAGCATTTTGATCCTGTAAATTAGTGATTCTTAAGCCTGGCTACATATTAGCATCTCCCGAGGAACATTTAAAGTCCTGTGGAATCTGGCCTCCATCAGAGATTCTGATGTTCTTGCTCTGGGGTGGGACTTGGCTTCAGTGTTGACAAGCTCCAGGTGACATTTCCTCTGTGGTACAGTTGGGAGAAAAGACCACTGATCTGCAGGTATATTTAGCAACATTGTGTCAGAAGCACAGTTAATATTGTGACTAGATCATACTGCTTTGTTCACAAGCTTATTCTCAGATAAAAGATGAATATGAAAACAAGATACAGTATTGGAAATGATAATGTTTATGATGAAATGACAAACTTTTATGTCAAATCCTTTGATATAACACTGTATGACTAATAGTTCTTATTGTCATTATGGCCATCTTGTATTCTTTGCCAGCAAAGGTTAAGTAATTTATAATCTTTGCTTCTTTTTGAAGACAGAAAAAGATGTGAATTGCCTTGAACCATGGTTAATAAAGGAAATGGATGCTTGTCTTTCTGACATATGGCTGCATAAAGATGTTGATGCCTTTGCTCAGGTCTTTCACCTTATTTTAACTGAAAATGTTAGTGGTAAGTGTAAATTATTTCAGTTTTTTAAATTACTCTTGCAGTTATTTATTATGATAGAGATATAGTTTAATTCATAAAATTCAAGATTCACTTTTTGTTCACTATCAATAATTTGTTCTTTTGGAGTACTTATTTCCAATGTACAAGTGAGGATTTTTCTTATTAGCATAGTAGAATAGATATTGTACAATAGAATAATATTGTATTAAATCAAGGATTCTTAACCTAATGTCTCCAGAACAGTTTTATGGGGTCTGTGAATATATGATAATTATATGCAAAAGTGTTTTTAATGTGTATAAGATTTGTGATATAAACATACTTACTCCCAAATCACCCCTCTTCCTCCTTGAAAATCCAAATATCTTGGATTTTCAAAGAGATTTATGATTTCAAAACAGGGAAAAATGTTAATATCTTTTGCTCTAGATTATTCATTCAATAAGTGAAAAATTTTAGTATACCTTTAGTTATTTAGGCTCAAGTTCTGAATCACATGTACCTGCATTATATCATGTGACATATTTTCATTAATGATTTATTCTGATTTCATCAGTTGATTATAATGGATATTAGTAATCAGAGGTGAGTTTTAGAACCCTAAAGGCTTTTAGGCAAAAGGTAGAATGATGGTAATGGAAGGTCAGTACCTTCAGGACTTAGGTGTCAAATAGTTTATCCCCTCACTTGAACTTCTCAGCATTATTATAATTGACCAGTCCCTTCTTGAAACATGTTCTTCAGTTTACTTCTGATATTCCATACTTGATTTATCTTTTTCTCATCTCTCTGACTGGTAGGTCTTGTTTCCTTGGCAGGATTTTTTTCTTTTTCTTGACCTCCAAATATGGAATGTCCCAGCCCTCAATCCTTAAACTACTTCTCTTTACTCTTACTCCTGAGTTGAATCTCATCTAGTCATAGCTTTAAATATTTATTTAAAATGACTCCTAACTTTATGTCGTCTCCAATCCTGACCTCCCCGCTCACTTCAATATACCTCACTACTTGACATCTCCAGTTGGAAGTCTGTTAGGGAATAAAAATAGATTTACGCCAAACAACTTGATTTTCTATCTCCTAACCTCTCTCTCAACCTGCTATTTCGTGAATGTTCCTCTAGTGATCATTATCAGTTTTAGACCCCATTAAAAATGCAAGTGCCTGGCCATCCCAGGCACACAGAATCTAACCTTAGGGTACTACCATTCACCTAGTTGCTAAGGTAACAAAATATAAAATCATCCTTGACTTTGCTCTCATACCTCATGTGTAATCCATTAGCAAATCTTGTTAGTTTTACCTTATAAATAAATCCTGAATCTCACCATATTTTACTGCCTATACTGCTGCCATCCTAGCCCAAGCCAACATTTTTTCCTGGTCAGTGTAACATTTTCAGCTGTTACACTGACCCGTTAACAGCTTCTGTTCTTATGTTACTTATAGTCTGTTCTCCAGAGAACAATCGGATTGATCCTTTCGAAAAGGAAATTGGATCATGCCACTTCTCTTCTCTCAACTCTCCGATAGCTTTCAGTTACACTTTGAATAAAAGTCAAAGTCTTTCCCCCTGATTTAGTCTCTGATATTCTTTTTAAATCTCATTTTCTACTGTTTGCCTTGTTCCTTGTTCACTGTAATTTAGCCACTCTTATCTTCTTGCTCTTTATATATGCTGTCTCATTCCTGTCTTTGGGCCTTTGCTTTTGTTGTTTTTTTTTTTTATGCTTGAAATGATCTAATATGATCCAATACCTACTTCATTTAGGTTTCTAGCCATAAGTTAGGAAATTTGAATTTTGAGACACATTGCTTTAAAACATTTATGAAACATTTAAAAATATTTTTGTATTGTCTTTGACCCTCTTTTTAGATATTTCTTTTGTGACTACTAGACTATTACTTTGATAATGGTCATCTCTCCTTTATCGTTTTATTGGACATTCTCCAGAGCCCAGTATTCTAATGTCTTAAGCCACGTGTAGTGAACTAAAATGTTAGCATATCTCTATGAACAGTAATTTACTTTCCATATTTTTATTTCTCTTCTAAAATCTCAATGCTTAATTTTAAGGCACCAGAAGTTCAAAATACTTCATGTGATCCAGGAAACCTTTGGCTTCATAGATTTCTTTTTTTTTTTTTTAAATTTTACATAATTGTATTAGTTTTGCCAAATATCAAAATGAATCCATCACAGGTATACATGTGCTCCCCATCCTGAACCCTCCTCCTCCTCCCTCCCCATACCATCCCTCTGGGTCGTCCCAGTGCACTAGCCCCAAGCATCCAGTATCGTGCATTGAACCTGGACTGGCATCTCGTTTCATACGTGATATTTTACATGTTTCAATGCCATTCTCCCAAATCTTCCCACCCTCTCCCTCTCCCACAGAGTCCATAAGACTGTTCCATACATCAGTGTCTCTTTTGCTGTCTCCTACACAGGGTTATTGTTATCATCTTTCTAAATTCCATATATATGCGTTAGTATACTGTATTGGTGCTTTTCCTTCTGGCTTACTTCACTCTGTATAATAGGCTCCAGTTTCATCCACCTCATTAGAACTGATTCAAATGAATTCTTTTTAATGGCTGAGTAATACTCCATTGTGTATATGTACCACAGCTTTCTTATCCATTCATCTGCTGATGGACATCTAGGTTGCTTCCATGTCCTGGCTATTATAAACAGTGCTGTGATGAACATTGGGATACACGTGTCTCTTTCCCTTCTGGTTTCCTCAGTGTGTATGCCCAGCAGTGGGATTGCTGGATCATAAGGCAGTTCTATTTCCAGTTTTTTAAGGAATCTCCACACTGTTCTCCATAGTGGCTGTACTAGTTTGCATTCCCACCAGCAGTGTAAGAGGGTTCCCTTTTCTCCACACCCTCTCCAACATTTATTATTTGTAGACTTTTGGATCGCAGCCATTCTGACTGGTGTGAAATGGTACCTCATAGTGGTCTTGATTTGCATTTCTCTGATAATGAGTGATGTTGAGCATCTTTTCATGTGTTTGTTAGCCATCTGTATGTCTTCTTTGGAGAAATGTCTATTTAGTTCTTTGGCCCATTTTTTGATTGGGTCATTTATTTTTCTGGAGTTGAGCTGTAGGAGTTGCTTGTATATTTTTGAGATTAGTTGTTTGTCAGTTGCTTCATTTGCTCATAGATTTCTTTTGAACTGTATCAATTTTCCTGTGTGATCTTGTGTAGCCAGGTAGTAATTAGCTGGTTTAGTAGGAATAGGCATTCTGTGGAATGCTGGATGCTAGTCATCTGTTACTGCATAAGAAATGATTCCCAAACTTAGCAACCTAAGACGTTTATTATTTTACATAGTTATTGAGAGTCAAGAATCTGAGAGTGGTTTAACTGAGTGGTTCTGCCTCCTAGTCACTCGTAGACTGATAGTTAAGCTGTTGGCAGGGGTTGCAGTCATCTGAAAGTTTACCGAGACTGAGAATCTGCTTCTAAGATGGCTCACTCTTGTGGCTGTTGGTCAGAGAACTCAGTTTGTCTCTGCTGTTGGCAGAAGGCCTCTGTTCCTTGCCATCTGGACCGTCCATAGGATTGCCTTGTTCTTCTCAGAATGTGACAGCTGGCTTCTCCCAGAGTGTGTGATTCAAAAGGGAAAAAGGAAAAGCAAGCAAGAAACTGTAGGTACCTTTCATGTCCTAGTCTCCAAAGTTGCACAGCATTTTTTCCACTTTATTCTATTTGCTAGAATGAGTCACTTAGTCCAGCTCACACTCAAGGAGAGGGGAATTAGGCTCCACCCCTTGAAGGAAAGAGTATTAGTGAATTTTTGGTCATTTTCTAACTCCCATGCTTATCTGTACCCCTAATTGAATATTCCATTGAAGTAGTAATTCTCATATCAGATCAGATCAGATCAGTCGCTCAGTCGTGTCTGACTCTTTGCGACCCCATGAATCGCAGCACGCCAGGCCTCCCTGTCCATCACCATCTCCCAGAGTTCCCTGAGACTCATGTCCATTGAGTCAGTGATGCCATCCAGCCATCTCATCCTCTGTCGTCCCCTTCTCCTCCTGCCCCCAATCCCTCCCAGCATCAGAGTCTTTTCCAATGAGTCAACTCTTCGCATGAGGTGGCCAATTCTCATATAGTGAACACAAATCATAATCTTTGCAGATCTTTTTAATAATGCATGTGCTTTCTCACCCAAGACTACTGAATCTGAATCTAGAAGTAAGGCATAGCTATCTGTGCTTTCAGAGATAAAAAGCCTGAGGTCCCCCTGAGGTCTTATAAGTCCCCCTGTCTACCTTAAGAACCATTGGTTTATATTAATATTTGATACCATGTTTTAGAGGGTTGTTAACCTGTTTTACTAATAGAGGGTTTTTCTCAGTAGTGATTTCTTTCTGAAATTACCAATTTTGTACTTTATGAACATCAGTTCTAAGTAATTATAATACTTTGCATTGCTTGAAATATATTTTAAGATGGAATTTAAATTCAATAAAAGTTTATTTTTTTTTCTCATGGAGGGGTTTTATGGGAAGTAAACTTTCTGTCAGTGTTACTCTCTTTAAGCATCTTATAAGACGACCCTGGATTGATGGAGGAATAAATGCAAAATAAAAGGATGTCAAAAAATCATTTAAAATTTTTCATTTGCCCTTTTAACTTTCACTACTAGATTCTGATGACAATTAACTTTTTAATTATATCTTGCCATTTGATTAAGGCAGAATCTAGATTTAAGAAGGTTACTTAAGAGTTCAACAAAGTTGGTAGCTTTCCTTTCTGCTTTGATTAACACTATCTTTCCTTCTCCTGCCTTCCAACTTGTGGTACCCATTTTATCCTGCTTATACTAATGACACATCAGTATCAGATCTTAGATGATCTGAGTTAAGGGTTATACAGTGCTGTTATGTATTTAGGTAAATGACCATGTCCTAGGTTAATTCCCCTAACAGTCAAAGAAATTAAAATGTATTTAAATAATTTGAAAATTTAACATTTACATATCTTTTCTTTCTTTTAGTTGATTATAGACATAGTGAAACCAGTGCAACAGCTCTGATGGTTGCTGCAGGACGAGGCTTCTCAAGTCAAGTAGAACAGTTAATTAGTATGGGAGCCAATGTTCATAGTAAAGCATCAAATGGCTGGTAATTTTTAATTGCATCTGTTCTTTGTATGCCTTCGTATAGCTACATATATCTTTTTTGAATTTTTATATTTGCCTTTATATTAAAAGGTATTGTGAGGGGACTTCCCTGCTGGTCTAGTGGTTAAGACTCTGAGCTTCCACTGCAGGGGACATGGGTTTAATACCTGATTGGCAACTAAGATCCCACAGACCATGCAACACAGCCAGTAAATAAATAAATTTGCTAAAAAAAAAAACAAACTTAAAAAAAAAAGAAAGCTGTTGTGTAAAATTGCTCATACATCTCTACTTTAATTAATGAATGAATAACTTTGAGTAATTAGTTTCCTAATTTTGAGAACATTATTTCTTTTTTAATTTGATACCTTTGAATTTTGCCAGGATGGCTTTAGATTGGGCTAAACACTTTGGCCAGACTGAAATTGTGGATCTTCTAGAATCTTACAGGTAAAACTTTTTGCTATTTTTAATTCTAACTCCTTTTGAAAAAGGTTAGCCATATAAATCGTAGAATGTGACCTATAAAAGCTATTTATAGTCTCTTATCCAGCTATATATATTTTTTTGTACTTCTAAGAACTTTTTCTAATAGTTTTCAGTTACTTTATAGGTTGCTAATAAGATTTCCAAGGCAAGCCATTCAATATCAGTGTAATCCAAGTTTATGCCCCAACCAGTAATGCTGAAGAAACTGAAGTTGAATGGTTCTACGAAGACCTATAAGACCTTCTAGAACTAACACCCAAAAAAGATGTCCTTTTCATTATAGGGGACTGGAATGCAAAAGTAGGAAGTCAAGAGATACCTAGAGTAATAGCCATATTTGGCCTTGGAGTACAAAATGAAGCAAGGCAAGAGCTAACAGAATTTTGCCAAGAGAATGCATTGGTAATAGCAAATACACTTGTCCAACAAAACAAGAGACACTTCTACACAAGGACATCACCAGATGGTCAATACCAAAATCAGATTGATTATATTCTTTGCAGCGAAAGATGGAGAATCTCTATACAGTCAGCAAAAACAAGACTGGGAGCTTTCAGTGGCTCAGATCACTTATTCCTTAGCACCAAATTCAGACTTAAATTGAAGAAAGTAGGGAAAACCACTAGACCATTCAGGTATGACCTAAATCAAATACCTTATGATTATACAGTGGAAGTGGCAAATAGATTCAGGGGATTAGATGATAGAGTACCTGAAGAACTATAGACAGAGATTTGTGACATTGTACAGGAGGCAGTAATCAAGACCATCCCCAAGGAAAAGAAATGCAAAAAGGCAAAATGGTTGTCTGAGGAGGCCTTCCAAATAGCTGAGAAAAGAAGAGAAGCTAAAGCAAAGGAGAAAGGGAAAGATATGAGCATCTGAATGCAGAGTTCCAAACAATAGCAAGGACAGATAAGAAAGCCTTCCTCTGTGATCAATGCAAACAAATAGAGGAAAACAATAGAATGGGAAAGACTGGAAATCTCTTAAAAATAATAGAGATACCAAGAGAACATTTCATGCAAAGATGGGCTTGAAAAAGACAGAAATGGTATGGACCTAACAGAAGCAGAAGATACTAAGAAGAGGTGGCAAGAATACACAGAAGAACTGTACAAAAAAGATTTTCATGACCCAGATAACCACGATGGTGTGATCACTCACCTAGAGCCAGATATCCTGGAATGTGAAGTCAAGTGGGCCTTAGGAAACATCCCTATGAACAAAGCTAGGGGAGGTGATGGAATTCCAGTTGAGCTATTCCAAATCCTGAAAGATGATGCTGTGAAAGTGCTGCACTCAGTATGCCAGCACATTTGGAAAACTCAGCAGTGGCCACAGGACTGGAAAAGGTCCGTTTTCATTCCAATCCCAAAGAAAGGCAATGCCAAAGAATGCTCAAACTACCGCACAATTGCACTCATCTCACACGCTAGTAAAGTAATGCTCAAAATTCTCCAAGCCAGGCTTCAACAGTATGTGAACCATGAACTTTCAAATGTTCAAGCTCGTTTTAGAAGAGGCAGAGGAACCAGAGATCAAATTGCCAGCATCTGTTGGATCATCAGAAAAGCAAGAGAGTTCCAGAAAAACATCTATTTCTGCTTTATTGACTATGCCAAAGCCTTTAACTGTGTGGATCACCACAACCTGTGGAAAATTCTTAAAGAGATGAGAATGCCAGATCATGAAGTTAAAATATATTAAAATGTCTATTATTCAGGAATACAAAATATTTATTTGACTTGGGTTTTTGTATTATATTACATCTATAGATTTAGTCTTGAATATTTGTTGGGAATACCAGACAACCTGACCTGCCTCTTGAGAAACCTGTATGCAGGTCAGGAAGCAATAGTTAGAACTGGACATGGAACAACAGACTGGTTCCAAATAGGAAAAGGAGTACGTCAAGGCTGTATATTGTCAACCTGTTTATTTAACTTATATGCAGAGTACATCATGAGAAACGCTGGGCTGGAGGAAGCACAAGCTGGAATCAGGATTGCCGGGAGAAATATCAATAACCTCAGATATGCAGATGACACCACGCTTATGGCAGAAAGTGAAGAAGAACTAAAGAGCTTCTTGATGAAAGTGAAAGAGAAGAGTGAAAAAGAAAAGTTGGCTTACAGCTCAACATTCAGAAAACTAAGATCATGGCATCCCATCCCATCACTTCATGGGAAATAGATGGGGAAACAGTGAAAACAGTGGCTAACTTTATTTTTCTGGGCACCAAAATCACTGTGAATGGTGATTGCAGCCATGAAATTAAAAGACGCTTAGTCCTTGGAAGAAAAGTTATGACCAACCTAGACAGCATATTAAAAAGCAGAGACATTACTTTTCCAACAAAGGTCCGTCTAGTCAAGGCTATGGTTTTTCCAGTAGTCGTGTATGGATATGAAAGTTGAACTATAAAGAAAGCTGAGTGCCGAAGAATTGATGCTTTTGAAGTGTGGTGTTGGAGGAGACTCTTGAGAGCCCCTTGGACTGCAAGGAGACCCAACCAGTCCATCCTAAAGGAGATCAGTCCTGAGTGTTCATTGGAAGGACTGATGATGAAGCTGAAACTCTAATACTTTGGCCACCTGATGCGAAGAGCTGACTCATTGGAAAAGACCCTGATGCTGGGAGTAATTGAGGGCAGGTGGAGAAGGGGACGACAGAGGATGAGATGGTTGGATGGCATCACCGACTCAATGGACATAGGTTTGGGTGAACTCCAAGAGTTGGTTATGGACAGGGAGGCCTGGTGTACTGTGATTCATGGGGTCGCAAAAAGTTGGACATGACTGAGCGACTGAAGTGAACATCTATAGATTTAGTCTTGAATATTTATTAGATGAAGTAAACATTTGACGTATGAAATTAGTTTTATCATTTTAATTTCATTAAATGATAAAGTAGTGTCTCAAAATTCTTGGCAGATCCAAATGCTAATTCTGGGGTGGTGGGTTTTGTTGTCATTTCATTAATTGCACCCAGAACTTGCAGTCCTTTTAGTGCTAATACTTCGAAAGTTCCATTCTTATGGTGTTAGGTCTAGCTTACTGGATACTACAGATTACCACATAAAGCAGTTATCTGGATAATATTTTATTTATCCTGGCTAAGTCAGCTTTCTTTTTGTTCCATAGATCATGATATTATCAATTATAAATTTAAAATATTTAAATTAAATTCATTACGTTTCCTGGATTGATAAAGTTTATAGCTTTAAACAACACAAAAGTAAAACAATAAACTTGAAATGGTGTAAGTTGGACTTAAAAATTTTAAATACTACAGTTATAAAGTTGAAAAAGGTTCATATTTTTCCTACTGAATGTAGTCTTATTTTTCTCCTAAACTCTTTAAGAGACATTGAGCTGAACTGAACTTTCTAGAAATCATATTGATAATTTCTAGTGATGGCAATAGTCTATATTTTTACATACAGCATGAAGAAACAAGTGGATTATTCCAGTAATTTCTGCTGATGCTGGCTTTTGGGAAATAGCACAATCAACCTACTTTTAGTTTGAGGTGAAGTGAAAGTCGATCAGTCGTGTACAACTCTTTGCAACCCCATGGCCTTTACAGTCCATGGAATTCTCAAGGCCAGAATGCTGATGTGGGTAGCCTATCCCTTATCTAGCAGATCTTCCCGACCCAGTAATCGAACCAGGGTCTCCTGCAGTGCAGGCAGATTCTTTACCAACTGAGCTATTAGGGAAGCCTACTTTTAGTATAGGAGAACCAAATTAACAGTCATGTTAACTTGGTACCTGTACAGTTCTTTTATTTTTAATGAGAACTATTTTTCAGAATATTGTTTATAATAATGAGTAGTTAGAAACAACCTATTAAAATATAAGTGATCACCAAAAGTTTGTTTTTTAAGTTTTATTTATATTCAATTCACATATCATATAATTCACCTACTTTAGTGTATATTCCAGTGGTTTTTAGTATGTTCAAAGAGTTATGCAATCATTACCACAGTCAGTTTTGATAACATTTGCATCACCCCAAAAAGAAACCTATGCTCATTAGAAGTCTCTTCTTATTTTCTCAACTTTCCCAGCCCTAGGCAACCACTAATCTACTTCCATTTTCTATAGATTAATATTCTGGACAGTTCATATAAATGGAATCATATAATCTGTGGTCTTCTATAATTGGCTTCTTTCACTTAGCATAATGTTTTCAAAGGTCATCCATGTTGTAACATCCTTTTAATGACTGAGTAATATTCTATTTTCTGGGCAGACTAGTTTGTTTATTCATTCATTAAATGATGAACAGTTCAGTTGTTTCCACTTTTGGGATGTTATGAATAATTACTGGTATAAATATTTATGTACAGATTTTTATGTGGACAGATATTTTAATTTCTTCTTATCTATATTCTTAGGAGTCTAACTGCTGGGGCACATGGTAACACTGTGTTTAACATTTTGAGAAACGGCCACATTGTTGTCCAGAGTGGTTACATCATTTTACATTTCCACTCCGGTTCCAGTTTCTTCACATCCTCTCTCACACTTATTATTATTTGTTGTTTGATAATAGTAATTCTAGTGGGTATGAAGTGGTATCTCATTGTGGTTTTGAATTTCATTTTTCTGATGACTAATGATGTCATGTGCTAGTTGGCTGTTGGTATATTTGCTTTGAAGAAATGTCTTCAAGTTGAGCTTTTTAAAAAGCACCTGTTGCCAAGTTTTACTTTGAATAATATACTTGAAACCAAAATATGAATTACATTATAGCTAGAGAATTAATTGTCACTTGACCTTTTAGAGTATATTGAAAATGTGAAGGTGGACATAATGGGAATAATTGGCAAGGGTTACTCTCTTTAATGGAATTCGACTTGATCTATTTTTTTTTTTTTTTTTCTTCTAGTGCTTCTTTGGAATTTGGAAATCTGGATGAAAGCTCTTTGGTTCAAACAAGTGGAAGTGATCTCAGTGCAGAAGACAGAGAGCTTCTGAAAGCTTATCACCATAGTTTTGATGATGAAAAAGTAGACTTGGATTTGATTATGCATCTTCTATACAATATCTGCCATAGTTGTGAAGCTGGTAAATGAGTATTGTCTAAAAGAACTGGAACAAAAATATATTCTTTGATTTAGAAATTAATATTTTGTGTATATAAATTTTTATATAATTCCATTGATAATAATGCACAGTCTCTTTAAATGTCATAAGTATTAGAGCTTATCAGTACTTGAAAACACATATATAGTTCATTATGTTTAGTTTTGATTGATTCTTGTTTTAAAAGAGATTAAATGTTAAAAAAATCATTCTTCTTCAAGGTGCAATATTGATTTTTCTACCTGGATATGATGAAATTGTTGGTCTGAGGGATCGCATCCTGTTTGATGACAAGCGGTTTGCTGAAAATGCACATAGGTAAACGCTAACACTTTGCATTTATTACTTTTAATAACAGTTAGGTACCATAGTATATTTTCTCTTAATTGTCAACAGATACCAAGTCTTTATGCTTCATTCAAACATGCAAACATCTGATCAAAAGAAGGTATTAAAAAACCCACCTGCAGGTGTTCGAAAAATAGTAAGCTTCATAAAATCTTCATTTTTCCATTTTTTTAGTCATTGGTTTTGCATTCATATTAACTATGATATAATATTCTATTGCAGATCCTTTCTACCAATATTGCCGAAACCAGCATCACAGTCAATGATGTTGTCTTTGTTATTGATTCTGGTAAGGTGAAAGAGGTATGTATGAAAAAATTGCATTTTTGCTTAAATGAAGAAGGTTAAGTTCCATAACAATAAATATTTTTATGAGCAGAATTCATCTTAATGAGGAAACTTCTGGTTCTATGATGAATTTGACATAGTAAATGTTGGTTTCACTGAAGTGAATATTCTACCTTAATTCAGTTTGTAGGGTTTGTCTTGTTATTCTAACAGTTTAGCTTCTGCAGCTTCCCTGTGGCTCAGATGGTAAAGAATCCTCCTGCAATGCAGGAGAACCAGGTTTGATCCCTGGGTTGGGAAAATCCCCTGGAGAAGGAAATGACAACCCACTCCTGTATTCTTGCCTTGAGAATCCTATGGACAGAGGAGTCCACGGGGTTGCAAAGAGTTGGACACGACTGAGTGATTAACACACACACACACTAAATATTAGGAAGAAAATGAATCATTTGGCTAGTAACTGAAAGTTTTGTCAATGTGGAAATTTGATTACGTACTTTGTATGTTTTCTTTCTACTTATGGGCATGGACTGTGTCCTTCTTGTTCATTGTTACATTTCCAGTGCTCTGCATGTAGTATTAATGGGTATTCAAAAAATGTTTAGTTCAAAAAAGCCTTCTTTAGGTCAAGAAAACAAATATAAAACCAGGCTTCAGCAAATGATGGCTACCATAAGAATTGGGCCCGTCAACTGCTTTTGTAAAAATAAATTTTATTGGAATAATGCCTTGTTCTTGTCCACTTTTACCCATTGTCTGACTGCTTTCACACTGCGATGGCAGATTTGAGTAGTTGCAACAGAGTCCCTCTGCAAAGGCTAAAGAATTTCTGCCAACACCTGATATAAATAAAAGTCAGTGTTTATTTCCTTGTAGTATTGCAGTGCCCACCAATTCTCAGTATTCCTAATTTTGGTCAGTCCTTTCATGAAAGAATTGAAAATTTTTGGTTTTTTAAGGAAATAAATGCTATCCATGTTGGGAAAATACATCATGTCTGCTCTAGTGGGTATAAATTATCATTTTTAATGTGAAAACAAGTTACCTTTGTGTGTTATTAAGAAAACTGATGGTAGTGTCAAAAGTTATTTTATACACAAAATTGGCAAATGTAATATTTTATTAAAAACAAAATAAGCAGCATCTTTTCTAAAAATGTCATAATAAACTATTAAGAGAACCCATTTATATTTATCTATGTAGTTATTTTATGAAAAGGAAGGTATAAAGTCACTAGAGTATATATATTCTAGTTAACAATGTATTATTTAAAAATATTTCTCTATAGTAAATTTTCACTTTAGTAGTGAAAATATGGGGTTAGTAGTGGTTCTTTTTTACTTTCTCTTTTGTAACATTCTGGATAGGCTAATACATTAGTAGTTCAGCAGGAGATAAAATGGATGGGGTTGAAAATTCTTCATTTGGAAATAGGATTACTTTAGTGATTATTACTGTTCTCGCCGATCAGCTTCCTGAAAATTATGTCAGAAAATGTCTTTCCCTGATGACTCCTATTCCCCACAGTGATGTAAATCTGATAGAAAATGACCTTAAGAGAATAGATCAGTTCTCTACAATCTTGATGCTTTATGAGAACTGACTGCCATTATCCAAGTGTAGTAGAGTAAAACAGATAGCGTAGCAAGGCACAGCATGAGGAAGTTTTACAGTTCTTCAGAGTTTAGTTTTCCTTTTTTTCCCTTAGAATGATTATAACCAGAAATCGGGATTTTTAAAAAAAATCAGTACTCTGTGCTAATTAGTCAAAAAGAACTCTGAATTAAACTGGGCATGTTAAAATATATTCATAATGTTTCCTATTTCTTCTTAAATACCTTTTATGTATTAACATGAAGGTGATTTAAATATTACAGAAATCCTTTGATGCACTGAATTTTGTTACAATGTTAAAAATGGTATGGATTTCCAAAGCTAGCGCCATACAACGAAAAGGCAGGTAATGTATATTTAATGAACATTCATTCAATTCCCATTAAAATGGGAACATATTTAATGTATATTCTACTTTCTATAAAATGTTGAAATCTTCATGTTTGTCTTAATTTTTATATTATTTTTTCAAAGCAGACAATTTTAATACTTATTTTAAAGTCAAATTTAGGTTATGTTAAAAGTAAAAATTTTTGCCTTGTATAACCTACACTCAGAACATGTAAAAAATTTAAAAAATGAAAATAAAAGCAATGTAAGATAAGACTAATTTCTATACTGTACAAAAAAACTCGGAATAAATCAGTTAAATTAAGATCACTACATTAACCTCATGTATGCCACATGTATCTTGCATATATGTGAAGAAAGGCAAATTAATGAGGTACTAGTTTTTGCTTATCAGATTGGTATCAATGAAAATTTTTAAGTTGGAAAAAGCATAGATCATAGGCTTTCATAGTTTGTTATTGGAAGTGTAAATTGGTGTGACTTCTTCACAGGATGATTTGAAATTGTTTATCCAGATCTCCCTTTTTGCAGTGGATTCCACTTCCCATAATTTATCCCGAGTATACTTGCACATGTGTGCAAAGATATATGTTTAAGAATGCTTTTAGTAGTATATTATTAGTAGTGAAAAATCTGGGAACACTGTAATGTCCATAAATAGTGAAGTGGTTAAGCAAATTATATTATTGCCACATAATGTCTTACTTAGTAACTGTTAAAAGGAAATATGTAGATATATGTGTCTTATGTGGATAAGTTTTCAGAAACTTGTATTAATTGAAAAAGTAAGGTATAAAGCATATATCTAGTATTTTCTTGTGCTAAAAAGTATCTGTATATGTTTATATATGTATTTAGACATACATTGTCAAGGCAGAGAACATTAAAAAACAGCGGTTGTTGATTGAGAAGGAGGACAAAACAAAAGATTATATTATCTAAACTTAGTTGATAAAGCAGCAACAGAGTTTGAGAAAATTGACTCCAATTTTGAAAGAAGTTTTGTGGGTAAAATGCTATCAAATAGCATGGCATGCTTCAGAGAAATCATTTATGAAAGGAAGAATCCATAAATGTGGCAAACTTCATTGTTGTCTTATTTTAACAAATTGCCATAACTTCCAGCCTTCAGCTGATCAGCAGCCATCAACATTGAGGCATGACCCTCCACCAGCAAATAGATTATGACTTTGAAGGCCCAAATGATGGCTAGCATCTTTTTAGTGATAAAGTATTTTTAAAATTAAGATTATACACATTGTTGATTTAGATGTAATGGTATTGCATGCTTAGTGTACTAGAGTATAGTGTAAAACAACTCTTCTGTGTACTTGGAAACCAAAACATTCTTGTGACTTGCTTTATTGTGTGTGCTATATTGTTTATTGTTGTTTGTTATTATGTTTATTATGTGTGCTTTATTGCCATAGTCTGGAACTGAACCTGAAATACCTCTGAGGTATGCCTGTAAATAATTCAAGAGGTACTCAGGAGAGTAATACTGGTGATTGTATGTTCAGGGGTAGGGAATAAAGTGGAATGAAGGATGTCTTACAGGTTTCTAAGAAAATTTTGTGGATGGTGGTGCTATTGTTAGGTGAAATGTGAAAACTGGTGATATGAGGACAGTTAATTTTTGATTGTGTTGAGTTTGAATTGACTGTGGAAAATCCAGGGGGAGCTAAGAGACTTCTGAAATACAGGTCCAGATTAGGATAATGAGACCTATATGGATGAAGTTTGAAGTTACGAGGATTATTAATATCACTTGGGAGAGAGAGTAGAGTAAGGAGAGCAGAGATCTGAGGTCTGACCTCAGAGGAACGTCAGCATTTAAGGACTGTGGAAGGATAGGAATTTCTTAGAGGAGGCTAGATCGGGTGGGAAAACTAATGTGTATGTAGTCAGGGAAATGGTGAAGGAAGGAATGGTCCAACAATGTCAGATTTTCTAACTTGTATCACACTGTGTTATAGTTATGTTTGTCTCTGTGGATTGTGAACTTTGTGGGAATAGGGATATTTCTGTATCTCTGTCACTTGGTATTAGCCTTGCTATTAGCTGATACAAGGACATTAAATGAAATTAAAAGTCACTGCTTTTCTTCAAGGTATATTTCTGGTACTTTCCAGAAAATTATGCAAGTCTCTGATGATGGGGTAAATGACACTCCTTTAGAGTTGTATAAATGCATAACTTCCACAACTCTAATCAGTGGACCTAAACACAGTGCTTGGTATCAGCTTCATAAAACTGATTAAATTGCTATATATTTATTCATACTTTATTTTTTATTTACTTTTATTTGTGTGTGTATATATATATATGTATGTATATGCATTAAATTTTTTACCATTTTCTAGAAGTGTTACTTGTCAGGTAGATGTCATTCATAAATCTCATTTGTAAATGAAATAATTGAATTTCACACCTATGAAGTATCTTTTCAAAGGTTAGGGGATCAGTATCAGAGTACAGATTCAAACTGAGATGACCTGATACTGGTTTATTGTTCTGTCTCCTAAATCACATTGCTTTTACAGTTTCCCTGTTATGGTTTTTATTCCTTGTTTGAGCCTTAATTTTGTGTTTTAATTTTAAGGGCAGGGCGATGCAGACCTGGAATTTGTTTCCGACTGTTCAGTAGACTTCGATTCCAGAATATGTTGGAATTTCAGACTCCAGAACTTTTGAGAATGCCATTACAGGTGGAAATTTACTACGTTCTAAAATGCTATTTTTGTGGGTGAGGGAGGAAAGGGGTCATTTCAAATTAGACAGATTGGACTTAAAAATAAATCAATTTATAAAATAAAATTCTAAAATATATATTATGGAGGGTGATTATATAAAACTAATATTTTTTCCTATAAGAAAATTTAATTCAGAAACCTCCAAAATTTTAAAGAGCTGCCTGAGTGCATTTCAGTTATGGTATAGTTTGTAAATATACTATTTTTTACTGTAACATTTTAGGATTCTGTCAACCACATCCATATTTCACCTTTTAAATTCTCAATGAGAAGTAGAAAACAAATCATTCAAGGTCCAAACGATAATATCAAAATCTCAGTTCAAGTTGCTGAGCTTACCTTGTTAGTTTTGGAACTGAGTTCACTGAGATTTACTAGTCTATATTAATTATTTTCCTTTAAGTTTTCTGACTTAATGGAACAATCAAACACTATGTAGTTTGTTGGGAAAACTATCAGAAGTTCATTAATTTGATTCTTTGGTGTGCCAAGCTACATGCTAGCTTCCAAATCTTAAAGAGACAGTGGATCATATTATTGGCATCCATATACCTGGATTACTTCCCACTTCTCCATGCCTATGTGTCATTTTCTGTTCTTCTTACGATAAGATGCAGAATTCTTAACAAGAGCCTAAATCATCTCTCCTGCTTGTGTCTCTGGTTTTAATTTTTAATGCATACCTTTCCTCTTCTCTCTACTCATACTAGTAGCTTCAATTTTTCAGGCACATTTTGTTTCTTTGTATCTCAGGGCCTTCACATGTGCCATCCCCTCTCCATAGAATCTACCCCTTTATTCCTTTTCTGATTAACTAATCTTTACATGGGAATTAATGCAGGGGACTTAAGAGATGCAGGTTTGATCCCTAGATCAGGAAGATCCTGTGGAGGAGGGCATGGAAACCCACTCCAGTATCTTTGCCTGGAGAATCCCTTGGACAGAGGAGCCTGGAGGGCTAGAGTACATAGGGTCGCAGAGTCAGGCACGACTGAAGCTACTTAGCACGCACAATCTTTACATCTTAATTTGTGTCATTTCTTTAGAGAATTGTCTTTGACTTCCCATGGCCACCTCCTCTTGCCGTTTCTTGAACCTCATGTTTACGTCTTTAGTTCCTTTTATCCTTCATTATCACAACTGTAATTAAGTAGTTAATTATATAATTATTCTGTTTTTCACACACAATGAAAATCCATGAGGGCAGTGTCTGCCTATGCTCTTCTTTTTCTCCAACTTGATGTGTAGTGCCTAGCATCTATCAAGCACTTAAACATTTGTTGAATGGATAAAAGGTTGTAGAATGCAGTATAAAGGGGGAAAAAAGATTTTTGGACAGTGACTATTATTGTTATATATAAGGACTATGTGAGAAGACATTGCCAGCAGGGACAGTGGTAATCTTGATAGATGTTGATGGAAGATGATTATTAAGATTCTCACACTAAAGTATGAGCCCATATTTCATAGAAAGATCTTTCATGGAATGAGATTATTTCCTTTGCTGTTCATTTTAATCAGGGGCTCTACTAGTCTCTGTTGGGGATCTATAATTTATATGATTTTTTTAAAAATGAAAATCAGCTATAAATGTCAACATTTCAAAATTATTTGCTCTTTTTATTTACAGGAACTGTGTTTACATACCAAGCTGTTAGCCCCAGTTAATTGTGCTATTGCTGATTTCCTTATGAAAGCTCCTGAACCTCCACCAGCTTTAATTGTAAGAAATGCTGTACAAATGCTTAAGGTTGGTATCTTTATAGACTTATTTTACCTGGCTATTTTACTTGAAATTTAAACCAACTGATAATATGTCTTAACTACTTTTGTACCTTAAAAAATTATCTTAATAATCATGTATTTTGAATAATTCTTTTGTGGTAATTATAGTAAAACAGTGGGTATAGTTCATTTTTACATGATATATTTGAAGCAGAAACTTTTTTATGAGATGTAATAGCAAAAGAAAATTTACGTTCTTATATCTTGCTTATGGATTTTTAAGTATAGGGTTTGATTAAACAGTTTTGATCATGTCAAGTTCTATTTTATATCATTTTATTTAGACAATAGATGCAATGGATGCATGGGAAGATCTCACTGAACTTGGATATCATTTGGCTGACTTGCCAGTAGAGCCACATCTTGGTAAAATGGTCCTGTGTGCTGTTGTTTTGAAGTGTCTGGATCCCATCCTTACAATTGCCTGCACGTTAGCTTATCGAGATCCTTTCGTCCTGCCAACTCAGGCCTCTCAGAAACGTGCAGCTATGCTTTGTAGGAAACGTTTCACCGCAGGAACTTTCAGTGACCACATGGCACTTCTCAGAGCATTCCAGGTAATATTGTTGTCATTTTAGTTTTGAAATGTTGCTAAACACATTTCTAGAGTAAGGGTAACAAATTTAAAAAAATAGATACGATTCCATTAATTTTATTTCATTATAAAGTCACATTTTATTAATAGCGCAGAAGAATATCTTCCTACTACTAATATGTTAAAATTATCATATTTTTCTCTAGTTTCTTTCATTTTTTCAACTGTCTCCTTGTGGAAATATGTGTATATATATTTTTTTACTTTTATGTATATTTATTTCTTAATAAGCTCAAATTCTTTATCTTTAATCATATCTTATTCAGAAATGCTGTAAAATTTTAGTTAAGAAACAACTGTATGTTATTCAAAGTGTATAGAACAAAACTCAGAAGAAAATTATTTTGAATTTATTATCTATTTATTGATTTTTTTTAGAGTATATCTCTTTCTTGTGTACTCAGGAAAGTATATTAAGAATTTAATTTTATAAAGCAAAATCCAAAAATCACTTAAAAATTTTAAGATAATGTGAGAAATTGAGGAAAGTGATAAATAGGAAAGAAAGGATAAGAATAGTGAGCCTGAGTAAAGGAAATGATACTGCAATTAAAAAATAATAATTGTAAGCTCTTTTGTGGGCATTATTGAACAGAGGTTGATGCATTGTTATTAATTGCGTATATTAGATACTGTATATTATAATATTAAGTGACAATATTGTAATCAGAGGAAGATTTGGAGTAGAATTCCTATCTAGTCTGTTTTTTTACCCAGCTTTTCAGTTATATTCTGAAGCAAGAGAACTCATTTTCAAAGAGAAGCTTTACTATACTACATATAGGTAATTTCTAGGAATCTCACTTTCCATGCTCACACAGAGTAGGAAGTTGATATAAAGGTTATTTTTAGAGGCCTGGAGTGACAGGATTCTTAGATAATAATGGTATTATGATGGCTTAGTTGGAAATCTCTCATACTTTAGTGGAGGAAAATTAGCAGGCACATCTATAAAAAGGTGAATATTTTTACATAGCTGGGTATTTAGGTTACCTGATACTTCATTCTCCTTGGGAGTTTATAAACTCAGTGGCTTTCATAGCATCATAGCATTTGAGTATAAATTATCTAATAATTCTATTTGATTATAAAGTCTTAGATTTTATTTTAAAATTATTTATTCTTAAAAAATTAGATATAGTTGAGATATAACATTATATTAGTTTTAGGCGTAGAGCCTAATGACAGAATTTGTATATATTGTGAAATGATCACTACAGTAAGTCTAGTTAACATCCGTCACTATGTTGTTGTTCAGTTGCTAAGTCGTGTCTGACTCTTTGTGATCCCATGGACTGCAGCATGCCAGGCCTCTCTGTCCTTCACTGTCTCCTGGAGTTTGCTCAAACTCATGTCGATTGAGTGGGGTGATGCCATCCAACCATCTCATCCGCTGTTACCCCTTCTCCTCTTGCCCTCAATCTTTCCCAGCATCAGGGTCTTTTCTAGAGTCAGCTCTTCGCATGAGGTGGCCAAAGTACTGGCGCTTCAGCTTCAACATCAGACCTTCCAATGAACACCCAGGACTGATCTCCTTTAGGACTGACTGGTTAGATCTCCTTGCAGGCCAAGGGACTCTCAGGAGTCTTCTCCAACACCACAGTTCAAAAGCATCAATTCTTCAGCGCCCAGCCTTCTTTATAGTCCAAATCTCACATCCATACATGACTACTGGAAAAACCATAGCTTTGACTAGGTGGACCTTCATTGGTAAAGTTATGTCTCTTCTTTTTAATACATTGTTTAGGTTTGTCATAGCTATTCTTCCAAGGAGCAAGCATCTTTTAATTTCGTGGCTGCAGTCACCATCCACAGTGATTTTGGAGCCCAAGAAAATGAAATCTGACACTCTTTCCCCATCTATTCACCATGAAGTGATAGGACTGGATGCCATTATCTTTGTTTTTTGAATATTGAGTTTTAAGCCAGCTTTTTCCTTTTACCTTCATCAAGAGGCTTTTTAGTTCCTCTTCACTTTCTGCCATTAAAGTAGTATCATCTGCATATCTGAGGTTGTTGGTATTTCTCCCAGCAATCTTGATTCCAGCTTGTGCTTCATCCAGCCCAGTATTTCAAACGATGTACTCTGCATATAAGTTAAATAAGCGGGGTAACAGTATACAATCTTCTGCCCAGTCTTGAACCAGTCAGTTGTTCCTTGTCCAGTTCTAACTGTTGCTTCTTGATCTGCATACAGGTTTCTCAGGAGGCAGGTAATGGTGTCTTGTATTTCCGTCTCAGTAAGAATATTACACAGTTTGTTGTGATCCATACAAAGGTTTTACCATAGTCAATGAAGCAGAAGTAGATGTTTTATGGGAATTCACTTGCTTTTTCTATGATCCAGTATATGTTGGCAATTTGATCTCTGGTTCCTCTGCCTTTTCTAAATCCAGTTTGTACCTCTGGAAGTTCTTATTTCACATACTGCTGAAGCCTAGCTTGAAGGATTTTGAGTATTACCTTGCTGGCATGTGAAATGAGTGCAGTTGTACAGTAATTTAAACATTCTTTGGCATTGCCTTTCTTTGGGATTGGAATGAAAACTGATCTTTTCCAGTCCTGTGGCCACTGCTGAGTTATCCAAATTTGCTGACGTAGTGAGTGCAGCACTTTCACAGCATCATCTTTGAGGATTTTAAATAGCTCACCTGGAATTCCATCACCTCCCCTAGCTTTGTTCATAGTAATGCTTCCTATGGCCCACTTGACTTCACACTCTAGGATGTCTGGCTCTAGGTAAGTGGCCACACCATTGTGGTTATTGGGTCATTAAGAGCTTTATTGTACAGTTCTTCTGTGTATTCTTGTCACCTTTTCTTAATCTCTTCTGCTTCTGTTAGGTCCTTTCCGTTTTTGTCCTCTATTGTGCCTATCTTTGCATAAAATGTTCCCTTGGTATCTCCAGTTTTCTTAAAGAGATCTCTGCTGCTGCTGCTGCTAAGTTGCTTCAGTCATGTCCGACTGTATGTGACCCCGTAGATGGAAGCCCACCAGGCTCCCCGTCCCTGGGATTCTCCAGGCAAGAACACTGGAGTGGGTTGCCATGTCCTTCTCCAATGCATGAAAGTGAAAAGTGAAAGGGAAGTCACTCAGTCGAGTCTGACTCTTAGGGACCCCATGGACTACAGCCTATCAGGCTCCTCCATCTCTAGTCTTCCCCATTCTGTTGTCTTCCTTTATTTCTTTGCGTTGTTCCCTTAAGAAGGCTTTCTTACCTTTCCTTGTTAAAATTTTTTTTCTTGTGATAAGAACTTTTAAGATCTACCCTCTAGTCTGTTAACTAAAATTGTTATCATTTCACAATATATACATGTATTGAATCATTATATTATGCACCTAAAGCTAATGTTGTAAGTCAATTATGTCTCAATAGAAAGTCACTCTTGGGGACTTCCTGGTGGTCCAGTGGTTAAGACTCTGTGCTTCTAGCGCAGGGGGTGCAAGTTTGACCCCTCATCAGGGAACTGAGATCCTACATGCTGTGTGGTGCAGCCAAAAAACAAAAATTACTCTCAGATGAACTTATTTACAAAACAGAAATAGAGTCACAGATGTTGAAAACAAGCTTGTGGTTACCGAAGGGAAAAGGAGGAGGGAGGGATAAATTGAGAGATTGAGATTGACATGTGTACACTACTATAAATAAAATAGATAGCTATTGAGAGCTTACTGTACAGCACGGCGAACTCTACTCAGTACTCTGTAATGACCTGTAGGGGAAGAGTCTAAAGAAGAGTGGATATTTGTGTACATAACTGGTTCACTTTGCTGTGCAGAGAAACTAACACAAATTGTAAATCAACTATATTCCAATAAAAATTACTTAAAAAATAAATGTTCATGTCAAAAATGAAAAAAATTACTCTCTTAGAAACTTTACAATATACCATACAGTGTTATTAACTATAGACCATGCTGTACATTGCATCCCCAGGACTTATTTATTGCCGGGGTCCAGCCCCGGTGGATCCAGGGAATTCAAAGCGGGGACGGCGTCGGTGAGGATCAGGAAACAATTGCTTAATTAAACTTTAATTAAGGATATAAAGAGTGGTTAAATAAGGATAGCCCAGTGAGAAAATTTAGTGGAGAAAAGAGGCTGAAATAAGGATAGCTCAGTGAGGAAATTCAGTGGAGAAAAGAGGCTGAATAATTCAGCCAGAAGGTGAGAGAAAGAGTAACATGGGGAGACCAAGTTTCGGTGAACAAGGCCTGCACTTTATTTTCCAAAGTAGTTTTTATACCTTAAGTTATGCATAGAGGATAATGGGGGAAGGGCTAGAGTCATGCAGTAAGCCAGGCTTTCTTCCTGCAAACTTATCATATGCAAAAGTTTAGGTGATTTGCATCATCTTCTGGCCTGGAGGCCTGTTAACATTTTAAGACCCTTTCTTCAGAAAACTTATTTTTCTCTAAAGGTGATTGGTCAAGCGCCACCCTCCAAAAGCATTAGATAAGGTTGCATTCCTACAGAGCAAAGGTGTGGTGGGCTATAACAAGAAAAAGAATTAACTCAAGGGTCCCAGGTTACAAACATTAAAGCTACTACTTACACCAATTATATTAATCAATACACTGCCAGGGACACAGCAGGTAAGGGTTATGGAGACTTAGCAGCATTGGCTCAACAAGTGAAAAACCCTTCACCAATACAATTTCTAATCAATCTTTTAACTGCTCTAAGGAATCTGTATTTAGACAGTTTAGAACATCTCATGCCTCTCACATTTGGGAGGCTCTGAGCAATCACATGTGGCCGGAAAAACCTATTCAGGCAGGCTAGAGGACTTCCAAAGGAGTTTGTAGGTTGAAACACTATCACACCCAGAAACTGTATTGACTGGAGCTGTAAGTTAACTCTTTTTTTCAGAGAGAGGTAGTGGGGGACAGCCCCCTGTAAAGTCAGAGGTGTAGGTGAGAGCACAAAGCAGTAAAGTAGGCAGACTCTGGTTTTGGGGGTAGATGCTCTAGAATTTGCAGGGGGACTCCTGAGGCTCGATCCCGCCTTTGTGTATGCCAAGCTTCCTTCCTCATGACCTTTGCCACGGGCGGAGTTCCTCACGATGGCTCCCGGCAGTGATAGAATTCCAGTTGAGCTATTCCAGATCCTGAAAGATGATGCTGTGAAAGTGCTGCACTCAATATGCAATATGCCGGGAGATGGCTCCTGGCAATTTATTTTATAATTTTAAGTCTGTACCATTTAATCCCCTTCGCTTGTTTCACCCACCCTCCACTCCCCTAACCTCCCCCCTCTTGCAGTCATCAATCTGTTCTCTATATCTATGAGTATTTTTTTGTTTGCTTGTTTTCTTTATTTGTAACAGAATTAGAAAAAGAATTGACTTTGAGTGGTTAATATAATGATTTTCAGTTACTTTGCTTCCTAACTGAGAAGTGATGTGTCTTTTGTGTAATTTTATTTTTATAGGCATGGCAGAAAGCTCGAAGTGATGGGTGGGAACGAGCCTTTTGTGAAAAGAATTTTCTTTCACAAGCTACCATGGAAATAATCATAGGCATGAGAACTCAGTTGCTTGGTCAACTTAGAGCGTCAGGTAAAGTTTTCCTCCAAAGAACCTATTTCAACTACTGGGAGTACCCTGCCTATACCTTATAGTACTTGTTATGTTAACTAATGCCATCTTGCATTATCTTTATAACATTATCATGTTGTATATCTTTTGTTAATGAACTTCTTTGTATTAACTTTGTAGACTTCTGCATGATATTAATTTTTGTTTGTTGATTAAAAAAAGGATATTATAGAAGCTGTGGGTGATGAATGATTTTATAATGTTGGCAATAAACAATTTATAATATATTTTTTGGGAAAATAGATTTAGGTATGGTACTTGTTATATTTTATTGCTATTAATAAATAATTAATTTTATGGAAGAGAAATTGCTAAAAATTAAGTAGATTGATATGAATGCTGTCCTTTATATTTTTGGAACATATAACAACTAGTAAGCACATGAAGGCACTTGATTTTTTTTTTAAGAGAATGCCAGTTTTGCTATATCATTTTAGAATTGTTTCTTTGAATTTCTTTTTGAGTGACATTTTATCTTGAGGAAATAGAAGAAAAGTACCTGAGCCTGGATTCCTAGAATAGTTCAAGTGCCAAAGTGATATAAGGCATGAACCAGAGGATTTAGAGTTGTTTCAAATATGGGGAAATATGAAGGACTATTGAAATTCAAGCAAGAATACTTTATATTTATTTGACTTCACTTCCAGGATTAGTGTCTATCACAACCAACATGATATTAATACCATTCAGCGGAGTATTTTAGGTTTTTAGGTATGATTTTAGGATGCTTCTGATAGCTGTTTATGGAGAACTTTATTGTAAGAGTATGTTTTTTTTTTTTTTGTCCACAACTTCCCAGTGTATCTACTGCTTACTTTAGTCTAAGTAAACCTAAACTTTCTTAGAACATTGCTTCTATATGTTAAACTTTTCAGAAGAAATTTTATGAATTATTGTGAAATTTGAATCATTAAACTTGTATCAGTTATACATTATTTTTTTTGTGAAAACCACAGATTTAAAAGTGTATCTTGTGAAGTAGAAAATGTTGGTGTGGTTTCTATCATCTTTCTAGGTTTTGTGAGAGCAAGAGGTGGTGGTGACATTCGAGATGTTAACACAAATTCTGAGAATTGGGCTGTTGTTAAAGCTGCATTGGTTGCAGGCATGTATCCTCATTTAGTTCATGTGGACAGAGAGAATGTAGTATTGGCAGGGCCAAAGGAGAAAAAAGTACGGTTTCATCCCACTTCAGTTCTCAGTCAGCCTCAATATAAAAAGGTAAAACTTTTTGAATGCTTTTTGGTCTTGAGGTAAAACTTGTCTAATATAAATAGTTGAAAGTCAATGAAAAATGTTCTCAATACCAACATGCTTTGCAAAATTAATTAGTTATAAATGTACAATTCAACATTGGAACAAAATTTTGATAGACTCGAAAGAAGTAATGTGTCAAGTATTAAGGGACCTTTGTACAAACTACCTGAGCAATGATTTGCTTTAATTCTTGTTTGAGTAGTAATATATGCATCATCTATTTTGCTGAGGGACTTTGTACATTTTAAAAGAATTACCAGTAAGTTAAGTGATAAATTCAGTTAACAGTTTTAAAATTTATTTTCCTAATAGATTCCTCCAGCTAACGGTCAAACTGCAGCAATCCAGGCACTGCCCACAGATTGGCTTATTTATGATGAAATGACCAGAGCTCATAGGATAGCTAATATTAGATGCTGTTCAGCAGTGACACCTGTCACTGTGTTGGTATTTTGTGGACCAGCTAGGTTGGCAAGTAATGCTCTTCAGGAACCTTCATCTTTTCGTGGTAAATATATTATGATGGAAATACAAATCTATTTGAGAGAAAACTGTTTTTTTTTTTTTCTTATTAAACCAAACAAAATTTGAAATTGCAGAAATTTATGTGGTAGTAGCTCCCTTTTGATGTAATAAGAATTAAAAAATATTAAAATATACCACTATTCTTGAAATTGATTTCTAAGGTAGCTTGATATTGATTTGTGCATTTTTGATTAATCTTGCTGATAGGAAGTTTAGTTTTTTCTTCCACTTGAATTTAAATGATAGTTTACCATAAATAAAGGTAATTGTTTAAAAGAAATGTTACCCATAATCCTACTACCTTTATGCAGACACTTTTTAATATTATGTATTTTTTCTGTGTGTTTAAATATTTTAGGTATTTCACCCATACTGTTATTTTATATTCTATTTTTGTTTCACAAAATATAAAATATAGAAAGCATTTTTAATATTTCATATTAATGGTTGGAAAATATTCTGTCACATTAAAGTGACAGAATGCATTTAAAATATTTCTTTATAGTTGGATATTTTGATTATTTTCAATTTTTTGTTATTTGGTGTTTTAGCAAATATTTATTTATGTCAGTTATTGTGCTAGTCATTGAGGATGTAAAAATTTGAGAAAAAGATTTGAGAAATTCTGATATTTAGAATTTGAGTAGAGAAATAAAGAATGGCCAGATGCTGAGTTTTAATTTGTGACCTGCTGTGTTTAGAGAACTCTCCACACAAATTGTTAGTATATCTGGAGGATTTGTATAAATGCAGAGTATCTGTATTGGCTTACTTTTTTTGCTGTGATGTTAGATAGTAAAAGTGAATTTCTTTTCCTTTCCATACGTGTTTGGACAGCGGATGGTATTCCTAATGACAGTAGTGATAGTGAAATGGAAGACAGGACTACTGCTAATCTGGCAACTTTAAAACTTGATGAGTGGCTCAGTTTCAAACTGGAGCCAGAGGTGAGTTGCTTTCTAGTAGTGTGATAGATTTTTTTCATTCAGTTGTATGAACTATACACGGTGTGATGAAAACTGTCTCTTTAAAATTGAGCCCTTAGTGTGAGAGGATAGAATACACCTTGTTTTTCAGTTTTCACAGGGCCCTGTTACATTCTCTGACATGTTGTGGTTTACTGCTATAGAGGATTTGAAAAACCTAGGTGTCACTTAGTATTTGAGCATGGTGATATTTGAGTATGTTTGTTCATATAAGAAAATACTGAGTGCTGGGGACACAAGAAATTCTTTTATTTTATATAACTCTGTTTAAAGGGAAAGATATGAGGTCATTCTGTTTTCTCTTTACATGTATCTCTCAAGTAGGAAAGATGAATGTTTGTTATCAGATTAAAATTTTTTTTTTTTTTTTTAAATTTTATTTTATTTTTAAACTTTACAATATTGTATTGGTTTTGCCAAATGTCGAAATGAGTCTGCCACAGGTATACATGTGTTCCCCATCCTGAACCCTGCTCCCTCCTCCCTCCCCATACCATCCCTCTGGATCGTCCCAGTGCACCAGCCCCAAGAATCCAGTATAGTGCATCGAACCTGGATTGGCGACTCATTTCATACATGATATTATACATGTTTCAGTGCCGTTCTCCCAAATCTTCCCACCCTCTCCCTCTCCCACAGAGTCCATAAGACTGTTGTATACATCAGTGTCTCTTTTGCTGTCTCATATACAGAGTTATTGTTACCATCTTTCTAAATTCCATATATATGTGTTAGTACACTGTATTGGTGTTTTTCTTTCTGGCTTACTTCACTCTGTATAATAGGTCAAAGCCTTCCCTTAATTCTATCTTTACTTTTAAAGATCATTTTATATCCTTTTAGGGGACAATACGAACTGTCAAAAGTTGATACTGGCTAGAGCTTACTTTTTTACATGCATTCCTTCATCACTTCAACCTACTGCAGTCTCATTTCCATTCCCATCAATTTTTCCCTTCACTGAAACTGTACTTGTCATGGTTGATGCTGTCTCCTCCATGTTGTCACAGCCAGACTGCTGTTGTTGATAAATGTGGCCTTTCTCTCATAGTTAACACTATTGCCCATTCCTTCCCCATTTTCCTTCCTCAACCCTGTCCAACTTCTTTGTCACTAGTTTCTATAATACTACTCTTTGCTGATTCTTCTATCTAGAGAGGCTGTTCCTTCTTAGGTTCTTTCATGTACTCTCTTGTATGTGCTTGTACCTTAAATGTTGGATGTTCACCAGTAGTATGTTCTTTACCGTACACTGTCTCTGCAGTTTCTAGGGGCCTCACCTCTGCATGTAGATTTAGTAATCATTTATACATTGATAACTTCTAGGCCCATCTTATCTGTATCTCTAGCTTAGGATTTTCTCTGTATGAATTCAGCTGGTTTCTGGACATCATCATTTGGCAGTAAAATAAAGTATGAGTGAAATTAAATGTATTTTTTCTTTATTTACCCTGCTGTTACTTTTCCAGTATTAATCACACCTTACCACACACTGTTTTTCTTTCTCTCTCATTGGACTGTATAACTTGATTTTGTGTCTCTAGTGCCTCAAAATGGTAAAGAAATTTTATTTTTTTCATGCAACAAAATGAATGAAATTGATAATAAAATATATAAAATGTGAAATGTGTTCCTTGGAAACAATTTCAGACTAATAAATAATTGTCTTGCAAGTGTGGTACGTATTTTGCTGTTACCTATTTGAACTGAGGGCTTCCCTGATAGCTCAGTTGGTAAAGAACCTGCCTGCAATGCAGGAGACCCTGGTTCTATTCCTGTGTCGGGAAGATCCACTGGAGAAGGGATAGGCTACCCACTCCAGTATTCTTGGGCTTCCCTTGTGGCTCAGCTGGTAAAGAATCTGCCCACAATGCGGGAGACCTGGGTTCATTCCCTTGGTTGGGAAGATCCTCTGGAGAAGGGAAAGGCTACCTATTCCAGTATTCTGGCCTGGAGAATTCCATGGACTGTATAGTCTGTGGGGTCCCAAAGAGTTGGACACAACTGAGTGACTTTCACTTTCATTTGAACTGAAAAAAAGCTATTTTATTACAGGCAGCCAGTTTATTGCTGCAACTTAGACAGAAGTGGCACAGCTTATTTTTACGTCGAATGAGAGCTCCATCCAAACCTTGGTCTCAAGTTGATGAAGCTACTATAAGAGCAATTATAGCTGTTTTAAGCACTGAAGAACAATCTGCAGGCTTACAGCAGCCATCTGGGATTGGCCAAAGGCCAAGACCTATGTCTTCAGAAGAACTTCCTTTGGCATCGTCTTGGAGGTCAAATAATAGTAGAAAAAGTTCAGCAGATACTGAATTTTCTGATGAGTCTACTACTGCAGAAAGGTAAATTTATAGCATTTTATTAAAATGAGATATTTTCTCTAGGAAATAGTTATTTATCATAGAATCACATGCTTTTATAATATTTAAAAATTACTTTCTTATAATCTGAGATATGCAAAAAGGTTACAATAAAATGGGAAGAATTTATTACTTTTAAAACATAATTCTTTTAAGTGTTAGATAATACGAAGAATTTCAAGCTCCTGGGGTCTTGAATTATTTAAAAAGGAATTTTTTTTTTTGTCAGGAAAAGCTCAAAATGTTTAATTTTCAGAATTTACAAATTTAGGGTCTATGAAAAAGATAACAGCATTTTTTATGATGCATTTTAATTCATATATGTCAAGTTATATCTTTCCTAGATACAGCAAAAAGTGTTGGCTATGGCCATTTAGAAGAACTGTCTCCTTCCAAGTCTTACCTAGATATTAATAAAACTGACTGGTTTTTGTACAGAAAAGTACTTTATTCATTTGTTCATACAGGGACATATTAAATGCTTAGTGTTCTTGGTGTGAGGCATATAGCAATGTATAACAAATGAAAAACAAATCTCTTCAGAAAGGTTACATTTTGTTGAATAGAGGAATACATATATTAAAAAAGTAAATTTACTGTCTTGGCAAAATTTCTTACAATTTAGCTAAATTCTTTTATCATTTCTATCATTTGGCAATTAGATGTGAATTTTTTAATATATGATTATTGAGAGCTCTTATATTGAATCATTTTTCCAAAATGTATTTGGTAATGTTGTATTTATAGTGAATGGTTGGCCATGATTTAGAAATATTTCTGGTTGTAAAAATGTTTGTTAGAACCCAATTTGTGTTTCTTTATATCAGTTAATTTTTTTTTTTTTTTACCCTGATAGAATGGATAATAGAGACAACATTCTTGCCTGGAATGCTAGTTTGAACAATATAGTAGATATTATCTCTGTGCTAAGAATATTATTTCATTGTTAAAAATTGAAAATAGAAATAATGGAAGCATAAAAGATATGTGATGCTTATTATTTTTCAAGGATCAGGTGGAATATTTAGTACCTACTATCTTTTGGTCAGATTTTACTTATTTGAATGAAGCATAAAGGCGTGTTATCAGTTAAGACTTCAGTAAAAAGGAATAATACATGATGGTTTCCAAGTTTTTCATATATAACATTTTAGGAATAATTCAACCAATTGCTTACAATAATGTGTGTCCCTAAACCATTTTCTCTGATGTAGATACTGCCAAGCAAAAAAGAAAATAGTAAAAAATACATTTTCTGCTTAGATACTCCTCTTTTTTAAAAGATTTTTTGAAAAATTTCCTTGAACAAGGGTTATTTCGAATATGTGAATACATTTGCATAGAAATTATGTGGTAGACTTATTTATAGACTCCTCTGTAAAAAATATATATATTCAGAGGGACTATTTATACACACATGTGTTTATATACATATACATACATACTATACACATACATTTATGAGGAAAATTTTCCTGTTTTCTTTATAAAAGTAATGTATACTCATTAAAAAAAATTAGAAATACAGGAGAAAATCACAATTATAATAAAGTATAATATTAGTTATGCTTTAGAAACTGATTATCTTATAAATTCATTTTTTCTCCTGTGATACCAATATCTGCCATTTTCCTTTCCTTATAGGTTGTAGCCTTGCTTTCTTTATTCTTTTATCTTTTGAACAGTGAGATAAAGAATTTCATATACTTTTAGACTTTGTAGTTTTAATAGACAAGGCCTGAAACTGATGTAGCTTGGTGAGGAATAGATTAAGGACTCTTCTGAAGATGTATTTTTGAATGGAGAATAATCTTTCCTTATAATCTTTCTGGAATTGCTTCTTGAAGAAAAGGTATTTATAGTTAGAGTTTTCACACTAGGATGGCAAAATATAGATCAGATAATTTCTTTTAATAAAAACATTTTATTAAAGTTATTTTAAAAAGTTTAAGAAACTATTAAAACATGGAAAATGCCCATATCCCATGTTAAAATTAAACCAGTGTTTTTAAGTTGTTGTTTTTTACATAATAATTTGCTTACAAAGAATAAACATCTTTTCTATAATAAAAATGAGGTATAACTGAATTAGAATTCTTTGATTCTCTTAAATGAAAATGTAGGTGGAAGGGTTTATACAAATGCTTTGTTTCTACATGCATGAAATTTGAGGGGGAGCCAAAATTTGGGGAGGAAGAGAGAAAAGCTAGAATAGAGCAGAGAGTCAAAGATCAAATTGGAAACTGCAAAAGTAGGCATTTAGTTCTATTGGAAGTATCATTTTTATTTTAATAAGATATTACCCTCAATTAAGTTCTATTACCTAGTTTTCAGGTAAATAATCTGCCAGGGTAAGAATGATGGGATTTTAGAGGTATAACTTGATAATTCATTGAATTTTAATTCTTAAAGACAAAAGCCCTGAAAAGTTGGTTTATTATATTCATCAAGTTCTTAATAATTATTCACGTTTATTCATTATATATTTTTGTTAGCATTTTTAGGCTTTAGCTGTTTTATTTGTGAAAGAAATATTGAATCCAAGATATTTATTGAAAGAGAAGCAAAATGTGGGGATAAGCTATTTTAACTTATTTTGAAGGCAGAGTAATTATAATTGCAAGGCTCATGGAAGTTTATGAACTGTTTATGACTTATTTTTTTATGTTTTGTTTATTTATTATATATAAACACAGCAAAGTAAATGATTGTTGTTCAGTCTCCCAGCTGTGTCCAACTTTTTGTGACCCCATGGACTGCAGTATTCCATGCCTCTCTGTCCCCCACCATCTCCTCTGAAGTTTGCCCAAGTTCATGTCCATTGCATCGGTGATGCCATCCAGCCATCTTATCCTCTGACGATTTTCACCTATTTGCTATATCTACCCAATTATTTTTTTCTTGCTTTTTTTTTTTTTTGTTCACAGATTTAAAAATCAGTCTCTCACATCATGTCATTTTACTCCTCTGTATTTAGATTTGAATCTCTTAAAAAAGAGGCATTTTTCCTATACAATCAAAATCCAATAATCAGTCCTAATATAATAATCATTTCCCCAATTCTCAAACTATGTTTATTTGAAACAGCATTCAGGGAGGACTCACTCATGCACTGTATTAGGGTGTCTTGTTTCTTGAATCTCTTGTGATCTAGAGCTCCTTTGTTGACTTTTCTTAGGGAACTAGGTCAGTGGTATTATGAGATGTACCACATTCTGGATATGTCTCTTTTTATTGCTATATCCTGCATATTTCATGGATGTGGTTAGCTCTCAAGGCTTGATTAGATCCAGTATTTTGGCAAGAACATTTTTTTTTTCTTTTGGAAAGAATATTTTATAGGTAATGCTATGAACTTTATATTATACTGCTTTAGGAAGTACTTAATGTCTTCTTTGTTTTTTAATGTCTGGTTTTCCACTGAGATGTATACTTTTAAAAAAAATTATAAAATTCTTGACTGCCATTTTTGCTGCATTTATTCATAGAATTTTAAAACAGAAGAATCTTGGCATTTATCTAGTTTAATCCCTTTATTTAATAGCTAAGGATATTAAAACTCAGATAAATTAAAAGACTTGCCCAGGATCACCTACCTCATTAGTTGTAAATTTAGTTCTGTCTGAAAATCCTCTCTCCTGACTCTATTGCAGTATTATTTCCATTTTGCCATGCTGTAATTTTTAGTATGCTTTTGAAATCTGTTTGGTTTTAAGATATATGCAAATGGAAGAGAGGTAGAGTAGGTGATTTTCTAGTAAAGGCCATTAGCATAGAGGTATTTAAATAATTTTAAAATGTTAAAAGACATTAGGCATCAATATATGACATTATAATTGTTTAGGATTTCTTCTAGACCGTCATAAAAGAGGTTAGGAGTTTTGTAAGGGAAATAATACTTGGATATCTAAATTAAAAATTTTTATAGGTTGTTTTTAATGTATTTTTGTATTGTTTTAAAAAAATGTTATCTTTGTAAGTGTACCCTAATAGTACAACCCTTTCTTCTAAATGTAATAGAAGAATGAAATTGCCTTTTAAAATACTATTCCATAAATCACAGAATCATTGAACTTTGGTTTGAAATGGGGTCTGCTTTGTATTATGATCTTATGTGTAACTGATCTTTGCTTCCTCCTTTTCATTCAAGAGTATTGATGAAATCTCCAGCTCCAGTACTACACCAACCTCAGAAGTATAAAGATAGAGGAATTTTGCATCCTAAACGAAGCACTGAGGACCGGTCAGATCAATCTTCTGTGAAATCTACAGACAGCAGTAATTATCCAAGTCCTTGTGCTAGTCCTTCTCCTCCATCCTCAGCAAAGGTAGAGTATCAGGGATTTGTAGCACATCTGATGTTACATATTTAAACAAAATTATAAATAATTCTGCTTTTAAATCACTAATCCTGGCCTCTGTTCTAGTTACAAATAAAAGTTTGCAAACAGTAAATTTTTTAGTTTCCCCTGCTTGCCAGATATTTTTGGTCGGTATCATCCAGGGAAGTTTTCATAGTAGTAGATCATTCCCTGATGGCATGTGGCTAAGCAGTTCATGATTCCTTTTCTGTATCTTTAGAACCTTTCTTTTGTTAAATACAAATGACAAGAGGAATTTCTTAAATTAATTTTGATTCATACTTTCAAAATTGAAAACAATTATTTTTTTCATTCTTACTTGATTTCTTCAATTCAGTGGTTATATTAAAAATACAACACTAGATGGGGTTAGGAAATGTTGATAAAGAATTGAGAACTATGTATCTTTTAAAAAGTTTGTGATATAAATGATTTCAACTATTTAGAATAATTTTAATTTATTAATATTTATTAATATTAATAATAATACCTGAATAAGTATTTGGTTAGTGTCTTTTAGCTATGTGATGTAGTTCTGGTGAAAATGTCTGCTAAAATACTATTGTTAAATAAGAGGAAAAGAAATGTTTTTGCAGATTTATATTCTTAGGCTTTAAGAGTATTTTTGTTTTTAAGTGCCTTTATTACAGCATAATTTACATGATAAAATTCACCAATTTAAACTGTTCAATTCAGTGAATTTTGACAAGTGTATGCAATCATGAACTGTACTGCGTCTCATGGAGAGCAGTCCCATTACCCCTGGATTCTGGTAACCACTAAACTGCTCTTTGTTCTTAAAGTTTTACCCTTTTTTGGAACTTCCTGTAAATGAAATGTATATAACTTTTTGTGACTGGCTTATTTGACTTTTGAAATTGAATTATAATTGAGTTTATTATATTATTAGTTAGATATAAAATATATAATATTAATATAATATATATATAATATATTATTACATAATATTATGTCATAATTAAATAACTGTATTATAATTATAGTTATATATGTATTATATTAGTATTACTACAATATTAATATTATAAATTAAATTATATTTAATTTATATTGTATTGTATTTTATATAAATTATATATATTATATAAAATCATATATATATTATATATAATATATATTAAATTATATTTAATTTAATTTAATTATATTTGATTTAATTAAATTATATTGATAATATTTTATACTATCATATAATAAACATTAATATTTATATTATATTATATTAATATTATGTATATCATGATATATTATAATTATATTGATTATATGATATATATTATAATATGAACAATATATTATATATTTTATATATGAATATAAATATATAGGAATACATAGTATATAATATGTAATATATAATATAAAAATAAAATATATCATATATAAATAAGTAATATATATAAATATATAAATGTTATATAAATAAGATATAATATAATAATATATTAATTATGCAAGTGGAAGATAATATAAGTGGAAGATTAATGTAATTATATATATTAGTTATATATTATTATTATTTTATAATTATTATATTATTATTTTATTACTTGTTATTGCTGGATAGTAAGTATTCTATTGTGTGGGTATATCCTGTTCAGTTCAGTTCAGTCACTCAGTCATGTCTGACTCTTTGTGACACCAGGCCTCCCTGTCCATCACTAACTCCCGGAGTTTACCCAAACTCATGTCCCCTGAGTTCATGCTATCCAACCGTCTCATCCTCTGTTGTCCCCTTCTCCTTCTGCCCTCAATCTGTCCCAACATCAGGGTCTTTTCAAATGAGTCAGTTCTTCACATCAGGTGGCCAAAGTATTGGAGTTTCAGTTTCAGCATCAGTCCTTCCAATGAACACCCAGGACCACCACAGGTCACTCATATCTCCTTTAGAATGGACTGGTTGGATCGCCTTGCAGTCCAAGGGACTCTCAAGAGTCTTCTCCAACTTCACAGTTCAAAAGCATCAATTCTTCAGTAATCAGCTTCCTTCATAGTCCAACTCTCACATCCATACATGATGACTGGAAAAACCACAGTATTGACTAGACGGACCTTTGTTGGCAAAGCAGTGTTTCTGCTTTTTAATATGCTGTCTAAGTTGGTCATAAATTTTTTTCCAAGGAACAAACATCTTTTAATTTCATGCCTGCAGTCACCATCTGCAGTGATTTTGGAGCCCAAAAAAATAAAGTCTGTCACTGTTTCCATTGTTTCCCCATTAATTTACCATGAAGTGATGAGACCGGATGCCATGATCTTAGTTTTCTGAATGTTGAGTTTTAAGCCAACTTTTCACTCTCCTCTTTCGTTTTTATCAAGAGGCTCTTAAGTTCTTCGCTTTGTACCAAAAGGGTGATGTCATCTACATATCTGAGGTTATTGATATTTCTCCTGGCAATCTTGATTCCAGATGTATCACAATATGTTTATCTATTCACCATTCATGGACTTTTGGATTGTTTCTACTTTTTGACTATTATGAATAATATTCAGGTACAAATCTTTATGTACAGATATGTTTTCTGATCTTGGGTACATACCCATGAGTATGTTTGTTGGGTTGTGTGTTAAGTGTAACTTTACAAGAAACTACTCAACTGTTTTCCAAAATAGCTGCACTTTTCTCTGTCCCCTTCAATAATCTATGAGGATTCCATTTGCTCAATATTCTTAACAGTACTTGACATTACTAGACTCTTAATTTTAGCTATTTAGGTGTATAGTGATACTCCATTGTAGTTTTAACTTGCATTTTCCCAATGATTAAGTATTATATTGACCATCATTTCACATGCTTTTTTTAGTTTTTAACTTTTTTAGATTGTTTATTGGTTGTCTGTTTTTTATTTACTTGTAAGAGTTCTCTATACAAGTTTTAATTATCTGTGTTGTAAACACTTTTTTCAATAGTCTGTGCTTGCATTTACATTTTATTAATGGTGTCTTTTTTTGTCCTCATGTAACCATCACTTTATTTATTTACGAGTGTTTTTAACTTTTTTTAGTTTTTACTTTTTTATTGAGGTATACTTGATTTACAATATCATATTAGTTTTAGGTGTACAACATAATGATTCAGTATTTTTATGGATCATACTCCCTTTAAAATTGTTACAAAATAATGGTTATATTTTCTTGTTCTATACAATGTGTCCTTGTTACTTATTTATTTTTAATTTTTATTTTATATTAGAGTATAGTTGGTTTATAATATTGTGTTAGTTTCAGGTGTACATCAAAGTAATTCAGTTATCTTTTAAAGAAAAATGCTTTTAATTTTGATGGAAGTCCATTTAATTTATTTTTTCTATTTCATCTGTATTTTCTATTACAGTTCATTTATTTTGTGTCCTAAGAAGCCCTTGCCTAATCAAAGATTCCAGAGATTTTCTGCTGTGCTTTCTTCTAGAGATTTTATAGTTGGAACTCTTTGCATGCTATACCTCTCTTGGTCATGATGTATTACCCTTTTAAAATATTGCTGGATTTGATTTTGTTCCATCAAAAATTTTATTAAATGAGGGATCTTTGTTTATGAGGGATGTTATTCTCTAGTTATCTTTGTATGATTTTGGTATCAGGGTTGTGTGGTTATTTTATAGTTAGTGGGGAAGTGGTCCTTTAACTTCAATTTTTTGAAAGAGATGTATAGGCTTAATATTATTTCTTCCTTAAGTGCTTGATGGAAGTCACTACTTAAGTCATTTTTACCTTTTCCTAATTGTTGGGGTCTTTTAATGGACCGGGACCTGGTGGTCCAGAGGCGACAATAAGAAAAGTGAAAGAGAGAAAGAGGCTGATACTCCCTGGTTTACGCAGAGAACCAATAAAGTCCTTGACACAGGACTTGCGTCTCTCATGAAGGCACTGGGTGCCCTCTCGAGGGGGAGGTGAAGGTACAGGGCGCCTTCTCGAGAGAGTCGTAGAAGCCCGGGAAGGAGAGTGAGCAAGACAGGTTTCTGCGCTCCAGAGAATTAGCCGAGGGGAGAGAGAGAGAGAGAAAGAAAGACACGGGGACCCAAGCTCTGATGGAGCAAAGGTGCTTTATTATCAGAAAGGCAGGCTTATATATCTTTAGTAAGATGATTACTCAGCTATTATACAGGATGAAATTTTATCAATAGCCACAATATGGATAGTCTAATACATACAAGGTCTCTGACACTGAAAAGAGTCATTGCCTGTCTCATCTCATGACCTGAGTCCTGAGAACTGTGTGCAGCTTTACTCATTCTTGGAATAGGAACTGATAAGGAACAGAGAATCCTTGAGAAATAGAAAACGGCATGCAGGAATCCTCCTGTTAAATGTTCCCTGACACCTAATGTATCTTGAATCAGTATTATGCCCTTTCAGTTATAGTTTGAGGACCTTGCAACAGTATGCTTATATTACCCTTCAGTCCTTTGTTGATATTGGTTTCTTACATTTTATTTCTACATGGTACAAATGTCAGAATATATTAGTTTTTGTTTTACACAGTCAATTACCTTTTTATCAAAAGTCAAGAAAATGTCTTTTATATTTACTCAATGTCTAACATTTCCTGTGCTTTTTATTCTTTTGTGTTGACATGAATTTCTATCTTGGATCATATACTTCTGCCTGAAAACCTTCTTTTAACATTTCTTTAGGTACAGATCTGCAGGAAATGAATTATTTTAGCTTTTGTGTAAAAATTTTTTTTCACTTTTGTTTTTGAAAGATATTTTTACTGTGTATATAATTCTAGGTTGACAGATGATTTTCTTTCATTACTATAATACTATCATATGGGCTTCCCTGATAGCTCAGTTGGTAAAGAATCCGCCTGCAATGCAGGAGACCCTGCTTTGATTTCTGGATCAGGAAGATCCACTGGAGAAGGGATTGGCTACCCACTCTAGTATTCTTGGGATTCCCTTGTGGCTCAGCTGGTAAAGAATCCACCTGCAATGCGGGAGACCTGGGTTCAATCCCTGGATTGGGAAGATCCCCTGGAGAAGGGAAAGTCTACCCATTCCAGCATGGGGTTGCAAAGAGCTGGACAGGACTGAGTGACTTTCACTTTCACATTAGTAGTTTATATAGTTTCTGATGGGACGTCTACTATCATTCTTATCTTTCTTTCTCCATATATCATTTGTCCTTTTTTGCCTAGCTGCTTTTAAGATTTTCTTTTTATCACTGATTTTTGGCAATTTGATTTTTATATGACTTGGCCTGGTCCTCTTTATATTTCTTCCTTAATCTGTGTATGTATAGTTGCCATTGATTTTGGGAAATTTAATACCATGTATTTTTTATATCTCACCTCTTCCCCACTTCTTTTCTAGAATTCTAGATATACAAATGTAATACTATTGGATATTGTTCCACAGGTCACTGATACTCTCTTCGTTTTTTTCAGTTATTTTTGTCTCTTCATTTGAGATTGTTTCCATTGCTGCATCTTTAAGTTCATTGATTTTTTGTTTGTAGTGTCTAATCTGATATGCATTCTTTCTAGTGTACTTTTCCTCCAAATACTTTATTTTCATCTCCAGACCTTCCTTGGAGTCTCTAAAAAAAAATACCTTCTATTTCTCCTCTCATCATATTTATGTTTCTTCTACCTTCTTAAACATAGTGCCATGTATTGAGAAGAGCTTCTTTAAATTCTTGTCTCCTAATTTCATCATCTGTCATATCTCAATTTTTTCCTGTTGATTAATTTTTTCCCTGGTTGTGGTCATAGTCCTGTTTGTTTGCATTCCTTAAAATTTTGTTTGGATGCGAGATTTTTGTTTTATTCATTTAAATAGTGTTAGACATTGTTCTGATACACAGTTAAGATAGTTACAATCAGTGTAATCCTTCCAGGACTTACTTTTAAGCTGTGTTAGGCTGGGTCTGGGCACAGGGCAGTTTTTATTCTGGTCCTAATTTATTTCCAGTACTAAGGTATGATTTCCATGGGCTGATATGCTAGGTTTTACACGTTCTTTGCATTCTGTCTGGGAAAAAGATGAAATATTCCCAACCATGTGTGAGCTCTAAGAACTATTTTACTTTGAATTTTTCCTTGCTTCAGGTCATTGTTTCTTACTATGTTCAGGTCTTTACTTAGCCAGAACCTTGTGAGGACCCCTTCTGTAGTCCCCTGTTCTCTTCCCATGCAGCTCCCTTCTATCTGGTGCTGCTGCTGCTGCTGCTAAGTCGCTTCAGTCGTGTCCGACTCTGTGCGACTCCATAGACGGCAGCCCACCAGGCCCCACCGTCCCTGGGATTCTCCAGGCAAGAACACTGGAGTGGGTTGCCATTTCCTCCTCCAATGCATGAAAGTGAAAAGTAAAAGTGAAGTCGCCCAGTCGTGTCCAACTCTTAGCGACCCCATGGACTGGAGCCTACCAGGCTCCTCCATCCATGGGATTTTCCAGGCAAGAGTACTGGAGTGGGTTGCCATTGCCTTCTCCGTCTATCTGGTACACTGCCATGCAAAACCTAGTTAATGTGGCCTCTAAACTGTAAGTTCAGTGAGACCATTGGATTCCGTTTGTGTTTCCCTTCCTGTATTGTCACCTGGAAATTGTATCCAGGCAGTAAGCTGGAGCAGTTTTTGTTTTGTTTTCAGTCTTTGCAAGTTTATTAATATATTTTCTGAAAGTACATTTGGAGTATAAATCAGAGTTGACTATTCTGAATGCTCTGAAAATTGGTACTTGGTTTTGGTTCTTTGACCTCACTTTGATTGAGCCTTGTGTAAGTTTTCAGCCATGATAGAGCTACTTATATTTGTTGAATATTTGTAAAATATTTTGGTTTATATATTTATAAGATGTTATTTAATTGAGCCTATTGATTTTTATTTATTTATTTATTTCATTTTTTTTACTTCACAATATTGTATTGGTTTTGCCATACATCAACATGAATCTGCCACAGGTGTACACGTGTTCCCCATCCTGAACCCCCCTCCCACCTCCCTCCCCATACCATCCCTCTGGGTCATCCCAGTGCACCAGCCCCAAGCTTCCTGTATCCTGCATCAAACCTGGACTGGCGATTTGTTTCTTATATGATATTATATATGTTTTAATACCATTCTCCCAAATCATCCCCCACTCCCTCTCCCACAGAGTCCAAAAGACTGTTCTATACATCTGTGTCTCTTTTGCTGTCTCGCATGCAGGGTTGTTGTTACCATCTTTCTAAATTCCATATGTATGTGTTAGTATACTGTATTGGTGGTGTTTTTTCTGGCTTACTTCACTCTGTATAATAGGCTCCGGTTTCATCCACCTCATTAGAACTGATTCAAATGTATTCTTTTTAATGGCTGAGTAATACTTCATTTTGTATATGTACCACAGCTTTCTTATCCATTCATCTGCTGATGAACATCTAGGTTGCTTCCATGTCCTGGCTATTATAAACAGTGCTGTGATGAACATTGGGGTACACGTATCTCTTTCAATTCTGGTTTCCTCTGTGTGTATGCCTAGCAGTGGGATTGCTGAGTCGTATAGCAGTTCTATTTCCAGTTTTTTAAGGAATCTCCACACTGTTCTCCATAGTGGCTGTACTAGTTTGCATTCCCACCAACAGTGTAAGAGGGTTCCCTTTTCTCCACACCCTCTCCAGCATTTATTACTTGTAGACTTTTGGATCGCAGCCATTCTGACTGGCGTGAAATGTACCTCATTGTGGTTTTGATTTGGATTTCTCTGATAATGAGTGATGTTGAGCATCTTTTCATGTGTTTGTTAGCCATCTGTATGTCTTCTCTGGAGAAATGTCTATTTAGTTCGTTAGCCCATTTTTTGATTGGGTCGTTCATTTTTCTGGAATTGAGCTGCAGGAGTTGTTTGTATATTTTTGAGATTAGTTGTTTGTCAGTTGCTTCATTTGCTATTATTTTCTCCCATTCTGAAGGCTGTCTTTTCACCTTGCTTATAGTTTCTTTTGTTGTGCAGAAGCTTTTAATTTTAATTAGGTCCCATTTGTTTATTTTTGCTTTTATTTCCAATATTCTGGGAGGTGGGTCATAGAGGATCCTGCTGTGATGTATGTCGGAGAGTGTTTTGCCTATGTTCTCTTAAGAGTTTTATAGTTTCTGGTCTTATGTTTAGATCTTTAATCCATTTTGAGTTTATTTTTGTGTATGATGTTAGAAAGTGTTCTAGTTTCATTCTTTTACAAGTGGTTGACCAGTTTTCCCAGCACCACTTGTTAAAGAGATTGTCTTTTCTCCATTGTATATTCTTGCCTCTTTTGTCAAAGATAAGGTGTCCATAGGTGCATGGGTTTATCTTTGGGCTTTCTATTTTGTTCCATTGATCTATGTTTCTGTCTTTGTGCCAGTACCATACTGTCTTGATGACTGTGGCTTTGTAGTAGAGCCTGAAGTCAGGCAGGTTGATTCCTCCAGTTCCATTCTTCTTTCTCAAGATTGCTTTGGCTATTCGAGGTTTTTTGTATTTCCATACAGATTGTGAATTTATTTGTTCTAGCTCTGTGAAAAATACTGTTGGTAGCTTGATAGGGATTGCATTGAATCTATAGATTGCTTTGGGTAGTATACTCATTTTCACTATATTGATTCTTCCAATCCATGAACATGCAAAAAAAACAAAGGCGACCGTAGTAAAAATCAACAAAGCCAAAAGCTGGTTCTTTGAAAGGATAAATAAAATTGACAAACCATTAGCCAGACTCATCAAGAAACAAAGGGAGAAAAATCAAATCAATAAAATTAGAAATGAAAATGGAGAGATCACAACAGATAACACAAATACAAAGGATCATAAGAGACTACTATCAGCAATTACATGCCAGTAAAATGTACAACGTGGAAGAAATGGACAAATTCTTAGAAAAGTACAACTCTCCAAAACTGAACCAGGAAGAAATAGAAAATCTTAACAGACCCATCACAAGCACGGAAATTGAAACTGTAATCAGAAATCTTCCAGCAAACAAAAGCCCAGGTCCAGACGGCTTCACAGCTGAGTTCTACCAAAAATTTAGAGAAGAGCTGACACCTATCCTACTCAAACTCTTCCAGAAAATTGCAGAGGAAGGTAAACTTCCAAACTCATTCTATGAGACCACCATCACCCTAATACCAAAACCTGACAAAGATGCCACAAAAAAAGAAAACTACAGGCCAATATCACTGATGAACATAGATGCAAAAATCCTCAATAAAATTCTAGCAATCAGAATCCAACAACACATTAAAAAGATCATACACCATGACCAAGTGGGCTTTATCCCAGGGATGCAAGGATTCTTCAATATCTGCAAATCAATCAATGTAATATACCACATTAACAAATTGAAAAATAAAAGCCATATGATTATCTCAATAGATGCAGAGAAAGCCTTTGATAAAATTGAACATCCATTTATGATAAAAACTCTCCAGAAAGCAGGAATAGAAGGAAGATACCTCAACATAATAAAAGCTATATATGATAGACCCACAGCACACATTATCCTCAATGGTGAAAAATTGAAAGCACGTCCCCTAAAGTCAGGAACAAGACAAGGATGCCCACTCTCACCACTACTATTCAACATAGTTTTGGAAGTTTTGGCCACAGCAATCAGAGCAGAAAAAGAAATAAAAGGAATCCAAATTGGAAAAGAAGAAGTAAAACTCTGTTTGCAGATGACATTACTAGAGCTAATCAATGAATATAGTAAAGTTGCAGGATATAAAATCAACACACAGAAATCCCTTGCATTCATATACACTAATAATGAGAAAATAGAAATTAAGGAAACAATTCCATTCACCATTGCAATGAAAAGAATAAAATACTTAGGAATATATCTATGTAAAGAAACTAAAGACCTATACATAGAAAACTATAAAACACTGATGAAAGAAATCAAAGAGGACACTAACAGATGGAGAAATATACCATGTTCATGAATTGGAAGAATCAATATAGTGAAAATGAGTATACTACCCAAACCAATGTATAGATTCAATGCAATCCCTATCGAGCCTATTGATTTTTAAAGGTCAAGTTTCATTTCAAGAATTATCCATTCTTTTTTAGGGCTCAAAATCTCCTTCACCAAAACCAAACATGCCTATTCGATATTTCATAATGAAGAGTAGCAATCTGAGAAACCTTGAAATTTCTCAACAGAAGGGTATCTGGTCTACAACTCCTAGTAATGAGCGGAAGCTAAATCGAGCCTTTTGGGAAAGCAGCATGGTGTACTTGGTATTTTCTGTTCAAGGATCTGGACATTTCCAGGTGAGCCATCCTGAAACAGTAAAAGGGCATTATTCTGGCTGTAGATTAGATCAGTTAAATCATAGAGGTTAAAAACAAGCTGGGTTTTTATTGCATTGGAACGTAAGCATGCACTGTGCTTGACTGAGGATGAGGAATAAATTGCACCTTTTCAAAGGAATGATATATAGGGATCCTTATTTTTGCCTTGTTTTCCTAGAGTCTCTCCAGATAAACAACTTTTCCTTCTGAGGACAACTTAAGATGGTAGATTAAAAGTAATGAGAAGTGTGACTTTTGGATAAAATGTTTATTTAAATAGTGCCAAAGAGAAGAGTCTGACCATCAGAAACTAAGTGTGTTTCTTAACTCAGCTTGACTTAGTGTATATCTGAATTTATAAAATAATGGATTTATTATTTGATATAATTATCATTTTTGAACTAAAAACCTAGAAGTTACATTGTATTCATAAGGTAATGGAATAAATGTGGGTTTAGAACTATGATACATTATTTAGAAAATATGTGTTTGTATTTAAATTACATTAGAAAGCTGAAATCGGTCTTTCCTCTAAAATTTTTTAATTCATCTTTTTATAAGAAATGCTTAATGAGTAGCTTTCTGGAATTTTGTTAGGTATCTATTATTTTTATATTACATTGTTACCTTAAAAGTACAAAACCTCAGGGCTTTCTCAGATAAATTGAATTCAGAGGTCTTAATATCATCCACCCCTTTTCCCTCATTTTATTCACAGGGATTTTCTAGAATGTCTTCTGAGATAGGAAGGGAGAAGAGTCAGGATTGGGGCTCAGCTGGACTAGGAGGAGTGTTTAAGGTGGAGTGGATACGGAAAGAAAGTCTTCCCTTTCAGTTTGCACACCATTTACTCAATCCTTGGAATGACAACAAGAAAGTCCAGATAAGCAGAGATGGGCAGGTATACGATGGCATTTAATATTTTTCTTCCACTGTTTTGTTTGGCTGTTATTCAGTGATTTGTTTGAGGAACAAATGCAAGAATACAAATTGTATATTCCATGTGCACATGGGAAGATAATGGTTCAAATTTGTAGAAGAGTTAATTAAAAACCTACTTGCAAAGTGCCTGACAGAGCTTTTTTTTTTTTTTATCATTTTGTAAACCTGACTTTGCTCTGTCATTGTATATATAATCTTTCACGTCAGTTCTTGGAGGTTCCTATTGTCTAACTAACTTAATATGATCAAAACCTAGTGTAATTCTGAAGTAATTTCACTAAAGTCTAAGGATAAGAACAGTATCTAAGTTCTTTATGGATTTAACTAATGGTATAAATAGCAATTTTATATTTTTGTGGCTTGTTTTATTTCTGTTATGCTTTGCCTTCATGATACTGCTGATAGGCATTTTAAACTAGTTAAGGTGATGGGAATTAACATATATATTGATGACTGTGCTAGCTTCTTTATATGAGGTAGTTCAATTCTTAAGCCTGAAATAAGTTATTGAGCAAGTTTTTTGTAGGAGAAAATAGATTCAGAGAATCTATTTAGAGAGTTATCTAGTCTTGCTAAGGCTACATCTAATACTTCATCTGAACAAGTGTGACTGTTCAAATAACCACTTGAAAACTGTTAAGGTTCTTTTTAAGTGCACATGATGTCACAAGAGGACAATAAATGACATTCTTTTCAATATGTAAGAATATTTTAATTTTTATTTGATAATAATTTTGAAATAAATTTCATTCCTTAAGAGTATTATATAGTATCTAAGATGGTTTCTGGAGGGAAAAAACGCAAACATCTAATATGCTAAGTATTAACATAAACCTTTGGAAGTACAAAAGCTGAGTACTTTTGCTAAATTTTCATGAAAACAAAATTCACTATTTCCTGGGAGAAAAAATTCCAGAAGAACTCCCCAGAAATTTTTCACCATTTTGTCATGGGTAGTTGTAATATTTGCAGGTTAACTGCAATCTTGGATGTCAGGAAGTCAACTCTAAATCTTCATGAAAAGCATTAGAGCAGTGAAGGCATAACACATGATTTTAGTAGAAATATGAAATTTGATTTTCTTACATTTTTATCAGTATAGGTTTCAATCTAGTTGTTTTTATGTTTATTGTGACTTTTGGTTTATCTAGGAACTAGAACCTCAAGTTGGTGAACAGTTGCTCCAGTTATGGGAACGCCTTCCATTGGGAGAAAAAACCACAACTGATTAATATTCAGGTTATACCATACTTAACTTTGAGTACAGGTATTATTTGTTATCATTAAGGAAATTTTCAGATTATTTATATTTTCTTTTTTTTTTCTTCTTTTTTTGTTTTTAACCCTTCCAGAACTCTTAGCTTCAGAAGAACAACATGCCTCCTTATAACCACTGAATGCACTGACGTCCAAAAACTGAGATGGGGTTGTGTTATGAATGAGCTTTTCTGGTTGAAAGTGTTGCTTGAGGACCACCATCTTCATATAAAAGAGAAAAGGATAATTTAATTTTTATAGTGATCATAGGGAATGATTATATGTTTGTTAATATGTTTATAATTGAATGAAATAGTTGTTTCTTTATTTAACACAGCAGCAGTTAACGTATTTACTTTGAAGTTAAACATTTGTTTGAAACACTGACTTAGATCTCTAATTGGTGATTTGTTTTAATGTAAGATAAATTGTTTACTTTTAAGAAAGGTCTGATTTTATCTGTCCACCTGAGCACTCTTATAGAAGAGTCAACTCTAAAGATTTATCATTAAAAACAAGCAAAGAAAAGCAAATGACCAAAATCTAAAAATGTCCCTTTAAAAAAGTGTGTGCTAATTAAGGACTATTCATTCTGCCATTTTTAACCTGAAGTACATTAAGGAAAAAAAAAAAAAGAAGAAAGAATCTTCTTTTTCTGCAACTATATGAAACACAGTAAAAACTGAAGAAAGGCAGAATTCCTTCCTGACTTGAATCAGATCAGATTAAGTGCTTAATAGAGGTGCTACCTCTATTAACCTGATGTGTCCAAACCATCCTTTCTCCTACATGACAATCTTCACTTATCTCTGATACAAAAACAGTGATTATGAACTCTTTGTTTTGGCTAGAGAAACTTTATTTAGACAAGTTAAAAATTTAAGCAAGTTATACAAGTTGGAAAAAAAAAAAAATGCTTGTAACAGTTAATGGTAACTTGGTTTCTATATGTTTTCCAAACTGAAGCTCCCAAACAAAACACAATGTTTTCTAGTACCTTTTATCCTACTTATGTTTCCAGGTAAGATTTCTCTCTCTCTTTTTTTTTTTTTTTTTTTTTGCATTTTTGGTTTAATAAACGGAGAGTAACTGTTTGTAAACCCATGTTAGTGCCAACTCTTGGCATTTCTTTGCCATCTCAGAATTATTTGGTTTGATCTCTTTTACCACAGTTGTCTATAAAATTTCCTTAGAGGCTTTCTGAAGGGAAATGGAAGTTCATGGAGAAATGAAAGAAATGTCTTGGTTACTGAGTTTTAAGTGAAACAGGTTTGATAGCACTTCTCATGATGCATTAGGGTCATTGCTATGTAACAAAAACCAACATGAAACTAATTTAAACACAAAAGAGTAAGTGCTCTGCTTCTTTATTTAAAAATAAAGAAGTGAAAAGTCATTCATCAACATAAAATTTTGGGCACTCTTCTCTACTTTCTCTGGGAAAGCATTGTATGTTGGGGCATTAGTTTAAAATGCCGGCCGTAACTTTTGCCTGTACTTGTAGTTACTGGAATTTTGTTTGTTTTATACTTTGAAACATACCTGTAAATTGAGCCTGTGTGAATTATGTTCCACTATATATATATTACAGTTCTTTTCCTATTAGAGCAAGTTGTGGTTTTCTGATAATGTATACATTTATTTAGGTATATATGTAGCAGTTCACAGTATTCTAATCTGGAAGTAAGAACTTCTAAAAAATAGAACTTGTTTCAATTTCCACCTGTTTTCTAATGTCTATCCCTGTATGTAAATAATGAGTTTGTTGATATTTAAGATGAACACAATTTGAATGTAATTAAAATGCTGTTTTTTTTGAGAGAGATGAACTTTAAATATACTTATTAAATGAAATTCTATTAAATCATTTAGATTTTGTTATTTCTGACATTATCAATGATCAACAATTATCCCTTGAGATATTAATGAATTTCATACACTTTGAAGAATACTAAATTGCAGTAGAAGGTGATGGCCTCATATCAGTACCTTTCCTTAGGAAAAATTACCTTATTATGATAGGGGCATGAGAAAAATCCCAAGACATGTTTTAACATAAAATCTTCTGATTATTAATAGGCTATGTAGCTGTCCACCTTGTGTTCTCAAGACAAGGCATTAGGTACTGTGCCATTGTATCCAGCCTCACTCTACCAATTACAGCAAAGATAAACAGTAAGGAAAGCACAATCTCAACTGAGTACTTCAAGGGAAGATGTGTTCATTTAAGAATTTGTTCTCAGAGACTCATTCTTCACCATTTAACATCTTACATCCCGAGACAGAGAAAATGTTGAGAAATAAGTCAAATGAACTTTACACCTGAATCAACACCAGAGTGAAAAACTGGACACACACTTCACAGGTGACCACACGTCTTCGTCTGAGTGCGCTTCTCATACTCAGATCCTCACTGTGCTGCTGAAATCTCCATGATTGCTGTCTGCCCAGAGGCCCACACAGCGCAGGCAGGGTGGCCAGGGCCACTGGCTGCATCGTGGTCTTTCTAGCCAAATATGACTTTCTACTTGGCTGTCTAATAAAATCTCAAATTCGGTATATTCAAAATTTAGCCACAATTCTTTCACCACATCTGTTCCACTTAAAGTTGTCCTGTTTTTGATTAATGCCACTTTCATTCTTTTAGTTGTTCAAACCAGAAAACTTGGAGTTATATGTGATTGCTTTATTTCTCTCAGTCCAATCCATGGGAAAGTTTTCTTGGGTTCAGTTTCAAAATATGTCTAGACTCCAGCTGTTTCTCACCACGTGTGTCACAACTACTCTGGACTGAGCCACCTTCATTCCTAAGACGTCTTCTCTTTTCTACCCCTTCCTCATGCTACCAGTCTATTTTCAACACAGAATCAGTCTTTAGAAGCATTGAATCAATTTGTGTTATTCTGTTTGCTCAAAACCCTGCATTGGCTCCCTGATTCACTCAAAGCCAAAGTCCTTATAATGGCATAATGATCTGGTCCCTTTTATGATCTGGTCCCCTATTACTTCTCTGATCATCTCTCCTCTGCTCTCCTCCTCTACTCATTCCATTTTAGCCACATTGACCTCTTCACTGTTCCTTCAATATCAGGTACCTTCCAGCATCAGAGACTAGTTTTCTTTCCTCACTCTACCTGGAATGCCTTTCTCAGAATATCTGTTTGGCCAATTAGTTTTGTCATCATTTAGTGTTAGCTTTACTGTAAAGTTCTTTTTTTTAAAGAAACTATAACAATAACCAGATATGCAGATGATACCACCTTTATGGCAGAAAGTGAAGAGGAACTAAATAAAGATGAAGGTGAAAGAGGAGAGTGAAAAAGCTGGCTTAAAACTTAATGTTCAAAAAACTATGATCATAGCATCCAGTCCCATCACTTCATGGCAAATAGATGGGGGAAAAATGGAAACAGTGACAGACTTTATTTTCTTGGGCTCCAAAATCACTGTGGATATTGACTGCAGCCATGAAATTAAAAGACACTTGCTCCTTAGGAAAAAAGTTATGACAAACCCAGACAGTGTATCAGAAAAGCAGAAATATCACTTTGCTAACAAAGGTCCATAGAGTCAAAGCTATAGTTTTTCCAGTAGTCCTGTATGGATGTGAGAGTTGGACCATAAAGAAGGCTGAGCACTGGAGAATTGATGCTTTTTAATTGTGGTGTTGGAGAAGACTCTTGAGAGTCTCTCTAAACAGCAAGGAGATCAAACCCTCTAATGGGAATCAACCCTGAATATTCATTGGAAGGACTGATGCTGAAGCTGAAGCTCCAATACTTTGGCCACCTGATGCTGAGACAACTCACTGGAAAAGCTCCTGATGAAAGATTGAGGACAGGAGGAGAAGGGGATGACAAAGGATGAGATAACTGGATGGCATCACCAACTCAAGGGACATGAGTTTGAGCAATCTCCAGGAGATAGTGAAGGACAGGGAAACCTGGCATGCTGCAGTCCATGGGGTTGCAAAGTGTCTGAATAACAGCAGTTTAACTTTTAAAATTAACAAACAGTAAAATCAAATGTTTCTTAGATATATAGCTCATGAGTTTTCATGCATGTATAGATATATGTAATCTATACCACAACGAGGATACAGGTCCATCACCTCCAGAATTCCCTCATGCTATCCTTTTGTAGTTACATACTCCTCCCACCTTTAACCCCTGCCAGCCATTGGTCTATTCACTAACATTCTAGTTTTTTCCTTTTGAGAATATATAAAAAAATTATACAACATGTAACCTTTTGAGTCTTTTTTTTTCACTCATCTCAATGCCTTTAAGAATGATCCAAGTTGTGTATATCAAAGTTTATTTCTTTTTATTGCAAATAGTATTCCATTGCATAGAATGTACTGCATTTTATTTTTAACCATTTATTTGTCAAAGGGTATGTAGGTTGTTTTCCATTTTTTATTTCCATTTTTGTAAGTAGGACAGCTAAACATTTGTGTACAGTATTTTGTGTGAAATATGTTTCCATTTCTTGAGTAAATACCCAGGACTGGAATTGCTGGATCACATGGTAAGTTTATGTTTTATTTTATAAGAAGCTGCCAAAGCATTTTCCAGTGTGGCTATACCATTTTGCATTCCTGTAAGAGCTCCTGGTTACTCTGCATACTTAACAGCACTTACTGTTGCTAATACATTTATTTCTACCATGCTATGTGCAATAGTATCTGATCATCGTTTTAAGTTGTAGCTCTCTAATGACTGTTACTGTTTGCCATCTTTTCATGTGCTCTCTTAGTCTGTTCAGGTTGGTAAAATAAAATATTACAAACTGTGTGGCTTGTAAACAACCAAAATTTATTTCTCACAGTTCTGAGGCTGGAAGGCCAAGATCAAGGTGCCACGTGTGCAAGCCCTCTTCCTGGTTGCAGGCTGCTGACCACTTGCTGTGTCCTCACATGTTAGAAGGGGATAAGCAAGCTCTCTGGGGCCTCTTTTATTAAAGCACTGATCCTGTTCATGAGGGCTCAGCCTTCATCACCTAACCACCTACCAAAAGCCCCAGGAATATTTCTAGTATCATCACATTGGACATTAGAATTTCAAAAGAAGAATTTTGGGGGCACACAAACATCCAGCCTCTAGCCATCATCCATACGTCCTGTTTGGTGAAGTGAGTGTCCAAGTGTGTTGACTAAAAATTAAATGGGTTTGTTTTCTTACTGTTGAGTCTGAGGCTTTCATTATGCTTTTATAATACAAGTTCTTTGTCAGATATGTGATTAATTTTTTCCTTTATTTGTAGCTTGTCTTTTAATTCTCTTAACAGTAGTGGGTTTTGGTTTTTTTGTATTTTTAAATTGTGATGAAGTATAATTAATCAGTTTTTCTTCTTTTATGAATCATGATTTAGGTGTCATTTCTCAGAATTCCTTTACCTAATCCTTAGTCATGAAGATTTTCTCCTGTTTCCTTCTAAAAGTTCTGTAGCTTTATATTTAGATTCATGACCCATTTGGGGTTAATTTTTGTGCAAGTTGTGATATTTAGGTTGAGGTTCATTTTTAATGCATATGAATGTCCGGTGGTTCCAACACCATAAAGACTTTAATCTTTATTGTCTTTGCGCCTTTAACAAAAATAAGTTTGCCTATTTCTTTGGCTGTATTTCAGAACTCTCTATTATGTCCCATTGGTTTATGTATCTGTCCCATCACCAATACTGAAGTCTTGATTATTGGTATTTTAGGGTAATTTTTAGAAATTGGATAGTGAGTTTCACCTCTAAGATTGGGAGTAACATGGACCTTTACTTTTTTTCCTGAAACATTAAAAAAAAAAAAAGACAAAATACATGAAGTTGCCGTTTTCAAGACACTGAGTATCAGGTGAAGGACAGTAATCCCTGAGACATGGAAACAAGGTGAGCCCTACAATTGCCCGAGTTTAACTGCCTCAGAGCATTTCCAAGCTGTGGCCCAGGGAGGGCAACTGGAGCAGAAGTTGAGAGTTTCTGAGTTGAGGAGACGGAGGTTAGAGTGGGGAAACCCGAGCAGCTAGAGTTCCTAGAGCAGAATAGAGAGGGTAGGACTGTATAGAGGTGAGGCCCAGAAGCCTGTCGGTAGGCTCCCTGCAGTCCCCATCAGAGCGCACCTCAGTGCATGCACAGAGATTACCCGACGCAAGGAGTTCTCTGAAAGGACTAAAGGAGATGGTGCTTGGCCAGGAATAGTATCTCTTCCCACTAGCCAAACTGGTAAAAATACAAAAGAAGGCAGAAAAGAGGGAAAAAGAAAGAACACACAAAAATAGCAAATAGAAACCAAATAAACAGAAAACAAATAATGAGATGATAGACCTAAAAACATCAATAATCATATTGCCTCACAATCCCAGTTAAAAGGGAAAGCTTGTCAGACTGGATTAAAAAAAGACTCAATTACATGATGCCTATAAGAACTGTACTTTAAAAATGAAGACACAAATAGGTTAAAAGTTTTAAAAAATGAAAGAAGTTATACCATGTTACTATTAGTTAAAAAAAAAAAAAAACTAGAAGGGCAGTAGTATTCAGAACAAAGACTATAGTGAAGTCATGAAAGTGAAGTTGCTCAGTCGTGTCCGACTCTTTGCGACCCCGTGGACTGTAGCCTACCAGGCACCTCTGTCCATGGGATTCTCCAGGCAAGAATACTGGAGTGGGTTACCATTTCCTTCTCCAGGGGATCTTCCCGACCCAGGGATTGAACCCAGTCTCCTGCATTGGAGGCAGACGCTTTAACCTCTGAGCCACCATTATGGCATTTTTTGAACAAAGACTATAAACAGGGGATAAAGACAGTAATAATAGAATCAATTGGCATAATAATGCTAAATATTTAGTCACCTAATTGAAAGAGTTTCAAAATACTTAAGTGAAAAGTGATAAAACTGAAAGGGTAAGTTCATAGTATTGTCAGATTTCAATACCTCTCAGTAACTGATACAGTAGACAAAATCGGCAAATATATTGTAGACTTAAAGAGGCATATCAACCAACTTGACCTAATTAGTATTTACAGAACTTATCACCCAACAGCAGCAGAATATACACTGTTCAAGTGCACGCAGAATATTTATCATGACAGACCACTTTATGGGTCATGACACAAATCTCAATACATTTATTTATTAATTGATTTTATAAATGTGGTAAGAGCACTTCACTTGGGGTCTACCCTCAACAAATTCTTAAATGCACAATACAATCATGTTAACTACAGGCACGGTGTTGTATAGTATATTTGTAGAACTTATCTGCAATTCCCATTCCCCACCTAGTCCCTGGCAATCATTGTATTCTCTATGATTTTGTCTACTGTAGATATAAAGTGGAATGATGCAGTATTTATCCTCCTGTTACTAGTTTATTTTATTTAGCATAATGTTCTCCAGGTTCATTCATGATGTGTTTGGCAGAGTTTCCCCCTTTTTTCAAGGCTGAATAATACTTCACTCTAGGATGGACAACATTTTATTTATCCATTTATCTGTGGATAGAAATCTGTGGATAGGTTGTTTCTGTATCTTGCTATTGTAAATAATGATACAGTTATTCATAGACTGCACATATCTCTTTGAGATCCTGATTTCAATTTTTTTAATATATCAGAAGTGGGGTTGCTGGATCATAAGATAGTTTTATCTTTAAAAATCTCAATAAATTTAAAAATGATTCAAATATGCAATGTTCTCTTACCACAATAGACTTAAATTATAAACGAGTAACATCCTACTTTAAACCAGCTAGAAAATACAATGTTTTCTCACTAGCTTCCTCATAAGTTCCAGGATCGATTCTCACTGGGTCAGTTGGTCATGTGCTTCTCATTCCACCAATTACTATGCTAATTGGCCAGATCTGTGTAAAATATTCACCCCAAACACATGGGCCAAGAATAGAAGAGAAATGGCTCTCTAAAGGAATATCAAAGTAATGTTACTAGAGTAAGGATTCTGGGGAAAGCAAAATTATTAGCTATCCACTACCAAAAGCTACTAGAATTAGTGAGTTTAATGAGGTTGCAGGGTACAAGGTCAGTATTAAAAATGTATTGCTATTAACAACAAACAATTGTAAATTAAATGAAATGGCATACCAATAACATTAAAAATATAAAATACCTAGGAATAACTTGCAAGAGATGTGGAAAAACTTACACACTGAAAAGTACAAAGTAGAAGTGCTGGTAAGTAAATGATAAAATATGTTGCATTGAATGAAAGTTACCTTTTGGGTCACCTCTAAGAATTTGGATGGGGAAACAGTGGAAACAGTGCCAGACTTTATTTTTCTGGGCTCCAAAATCACTGCAGATGGTGACTGCAGCCATGAAATTAAAAGACGCTTACTCCTTGGAAGGAAAGTTATGACCAACCTAGATAGCATGTTCAAAAGCAGAGACATTACTTTGCCAACAAAGGTCCATCTAGTCAAGGCTATGGTTTTTCCTGTGGTCATGTATGGATGTGAGAGTTGGACTGTGAAGAAGGCTGAGCGCCGAAGAATTGATGCTTTTGAACTGTGGTGTTGAGAAGACTCTTGAGAGTCCCTTGGCCTGCAAGGAGATCCAACCAGTCCATTCTGAAGATCAGCCCTGGGATTTCTTTGGAAGGAATGATGCTAAAGCTGAAACTCCAGTACTTTGGCCACCTCATAAGAAGAGTTGACTCATTGGAAAAGACTCTGATGCTGGGAGGGATTGGGGGCAGGAAGAGAAGGGGACGACAGAGGATGAGATGGCTGGATGGCATCACTGACTCTATGGACGTGAGTCTGAGTGAACTCCAGGAGTTGGTGATAGACAGGGAGGCCTGGCGTGCTGTGATTCATGGGGTCGCAAAGAGTCAGACATGACTGAGCGACTGATCTGATCTGATCAATCAAAAGCTTCTGTGTAACTTTCTGCTTATACTGTAAAAGGATTTGCTGCTGCTGCTGCTGCTGCTAAGTCACTTCAGTCGTGTCTGACTCTGTGCGACCCCATAGACAGCAGCCCACTAGGCTCCTCTGTCCCTGCGATTCTCCAGGCAAGAATACTGGAGTGGGTTGCCATTTCCTTCTCCAATGCATGAAAGTGACAAGTGAAAGTGAAGTCGCTCAGTCATGCCTACCAGGCTCCTCCGTCCATGGGATTTTTCCAGGCAAGAGTACTGGAGTGGGGTGCCATTGCCTTCTCTGGTAAAAGGATTTACAGGATGTCAAAACAAAGGGACTTCCGAGGTGGCACTAGTGGTAAAGAACATGCCTGCCAATGCAGGAGACAAGAGATGCGGGTTTGATCCCTGAGAGGGGAAGATCCCTTGGAGGAGGGCATGGCAACCCAGTCCAGTATTATTACCTGGATAATCCCATGGACAGAGGAGCCTGACTAGCTACAGTTCACAGAGTTGAAAAGAGTCAGACACAACTGAAGCAACTTCGTACACACACGTCAAAACAAAGAGTTTAGAGAACTGATGAGATTGAATAACCAGATATGGAAATGGCCAGGGGAGTGGGTAGATGGAGTTCCAGCCAAAGAAAGATCAGTCCAGGATTTTACTCCTGGCTTTGCTGCTACTGGACACTGACAATACTAGATCCCACTTCTTCCTTCAGTGATTTTTCCCGTCTCCCCTGTATCTTTGCCACACCCTCTCAAGAATGAAAGTTGGTGGGATCAAATTCCTGGCCAAGCGGGTACCCTTCCTGTCAAAGAGTAGGAAGCGGGAGGTTCTGGCCTCCTGCCATGGAAAATGGGACCCTGCCTCCTACCAGCCCTAATACAATGAAGTATTCCTCCCAATAACAAGGAGGTTTGAATTACGGTTATTATTTTTTTTTTAAGGGAGACATAGATCTGTTATAGCATCTTCTGATTCCTGATGATTACAGGATCGTTTCAAATTTTCCCAGTGGCTGAAATAATGCAAACAGTACAGGCGCCTATTAAACTGTGGCTCTTGCATGATTGGAGAAGTCTGGAGAGGGCCATTATGTTCCCTGAAATTGTATGTAGAATTTTGGTACATGTGGCTTTCTCACTGGGGCGGGGGAAGGAATCTCGAAGGGGCCCACAATGTATTAAAAAAAAAAAAATACCACGTGGAACGTTCTATAAGATTACTTTCTCCTAGTGAAATTTCCTTTTGTTTGTATTAATTGTCACTGGTATTACTTCCTGTATCCACTAGATGGCGGTGTTTCATGGCGTTTTCAAACCAATCGCAAGCATTACAGACATGAAAGAAAAAGTGCATTTAAATGGCACGCTTAAGTGGCACGTTCTCAAGATGATTTTAGGGTTGGAAAGAATTTAAGAAATCACAAAGTTCATGATTTCCCACACACCCCCTCCCCACCCCCACCCCCCCACAGGTGAAGAACCTGTTGCCCACAGGTTAAGGGAGAGGTCTGACTGAAAACAGGTCTTTGGGAAAATCTAAAGAATTCCCTGATGGGAAGGAACACTTGAAGCTTGGGCTCTTCTGTCATAACATATTGTACTGATGTGCATCTGGCCGCTGAGGGACTGGAGTGATACTGGTTGCAGACTTTGACTCTTTGGCACTGAAACATTTGTATATTTTAGTTATATTTGTGACGAAAGCCTGTCTTTCTCCCCTGAGGCAGAAGGGATCTTGGTAATGCCTAGAGGCTTTGGTTGAAGAGGGAGCTTGCCCAGAGCCTTCCTTTGACTAAGCTTCTTTACTGCCTTCGCATACCTTGCAGTTATGTGCTTTATGTTCTTTCCACAGCCAAAGGTAACCCAATAAATGTGTGTATACAGAATATTGATGACACATAAGGAACATACTGTATACTGATGTTTGGATTCCTTCTCAGAAACGAAGAGAGAGGAAACTCAAGTCAAATGGGGAGACCACTTGGGCAAGGTGGCTGTATAGATTCTCTGTAGTATCCCTTGTGTTCAGTTCAGTTCAGTCACTCAGTCGTGTCTGACTCTGCAGACCCATGGACTGCAGCACGCCAGGCCTCCCTGTCCATCACCAACTCCCGGAGTCCACCCAAAACCATGTCCATCAAGTCGGTGATGCCGTCCAGCCATCTCATCTTCTGTCGTCCCCTTCTCCTCCCACCTTCAATCTTTCCCAGCATCAGGGTCGTTTCCAGTGAGTCAGTTGTTCACATCAGGTGGCCAAAGAATTGGAGTTTCAGCTTCAACATCAGTTCTTCGAATGAATACCCAGGACTGATCTCCTTTAGGATGGACTGGTTGGATCTCCTTGCAGTCCAAGGGACTCTCAAGAGTCTTCTCCAACACCACAGTTCAAAAGCATCAATTCTTCAGCGCTCAGCCTTCTTCACAGTCCAACTCTCACATCCATACATGACTACTGGAAATCCTTGTGTACAGACCACTAAACAAATTATGAGGAGGAACTGTGGCATGTACTCAGGACCCACCTCTCAGCACCCAAAATTCTTTTTTTTCCTGACCATGTTGTGAGGCTTACAGGATATTAATAATTTCCCTATCAGGGGTCTAACCCAGGCCCATGGCAATGAAAGCCCTGAGTCCTAACCACTGATTTGCCTGGGAATTTTCCTTTCCTCCCAGAATTCTTGAAGTACCTAAGTCTCCAAAAGGTGTGCTATTTTTCCCTCCACTTCCTTATTTTATTTTTTATCTGATCCTTTTCAATTTTGGTAATATCCTCAGCCACACTGTAGCCAAGACTGGAACTAAAGTGCTCACCATTTACACCTCTTTCCACTACAGCTAATAATATTGAGTCAATAAAGTATCTTTTAAAAGAGCAATCTTTTCATTTGCACTGATAAATGTATGTAACTATATCTAAAATTCAATGCTGTGTCTTAAATTTCAGTAAGCTACTGTGAAGGTCACTATGATGGATAGTTCTTGACTCTACTGATCACTCTCGTTTCTACCCAGGATGCTGGCTTTTATGTCCTCTGACTTCGTGCTGGGTTTGGCTAGTGGGAGGCAATAGCAAGAAATAGGAAGGTGAGAGGGTAGAGAGCTGAGAAGTTACTTCCCTATGCCTGTCTTCTTCCAGGTGGCACAGTGGTAACAAATCTGCCTTTCTGCTGGATCCCTGGGTCGGGAAGATCCCCTGGAGGAAGAAATGACAACCCATTCCAGTATTCCTGCCGGGAAAATTCCATGGATAGAGAAGCCTGGCGGGCCCAGTACATGGGGTCACAGAGAGTCGGACACAACTAAGAATGCACACACTCTGCCTGGTCACAGGTAGGCTCCCTGTGTCTTCCATCCTTTGCTAGAAGTCGTACTTTCTGTCGGATAACTCTCTCCTGCAGTTGGTTAGCTCCTGTCAGATAAGTCTCTCCTGTCGCTGGGATTTTGTGGTTTCCAGCAGCTTCTTGTTCCTTTGGGTCTAGGGGAGGCAGAAGCTTCCTGTGCTGGCAAGTCCTCAGGTGCTTCATTCTCCCTTGTTTTTTTTCTAACCCTGCCTTCTCCTCTGTAAACAGACCCTTCAATTCAATCGCTTCAATTTTTTCATCTGTTTTTACTCAAAAACCCTGACCTGTTCAGTGAAACTATTCAATTTCTATAATATGAGATTCCTTATAAATGTCTGTTTGTGATGTTGGATTTATGTGTCAATTTTCAAGTTGGAATGTTAATGGTCAAGTTTTATTAGACTGAGTTTGAAAACATTTATTAACCTTAAACATTAACCGTTAACCTTAAACATTATTTAAGGTTAAATAATATCTTTGAGAGACAACATCATTTGAACTAAATTAGAGAGGGATGCTCAGAGCTGAGTCTTATGTCCTCTGATACTGGGAAAGGGACAGATTTCAAAATATACAATAGTGGATTAGAGAGAACCCCACTAGCAACTTTACCTTGATGCTATAAGGAGTAATCATATGAGTCGATCAAGGAGAAGTAGTTGTCTGCACCACATTTCCAAAAGTGACATATTCCAAAAACAAGAAAGGAGATGATGTTGAAAGGTACCAAGTGCCTACAAACTTTACTGTTGAAGATCTGCTGGGATAATTTTCAAAATGGCCAGGATCCTAAGAGGATGCTGCTGCTGCTGCTAAGTTGCTTCAGTCGTGTCCAACTCTGTGTGACCCCATAGACGGCAGCCCACCGGGCTCCCCCATCCCTGGGATTCTCTAGGTAAGAACACTGGAGTGGGTTGCCATTTCCTTCTCCAATGCCTGAAAGAGAAAAGTGAAAGTGAAATCACTCAGTTGAGTCCGACTCTTCGTGACCCCGTGGACTGCAGCCCCCCAGGCTCCTCTGTCCATGGGATTTTCCAGGCAAGAGTACTGGAGTGGGTTGCCATTGCCTTCTCTGCCTAAGAGAATACCAACATGTTTATATAACGGAGAGTTAATGAGTTTTGTAGGAAAAGAATTTATATTAAGCCTAGGTTTCTATGTAAAGGCCAAAAGAAAAAAAAAATTAGAAGGGAAAGTGATGTCTGTGTCAAAGATACTCTAAAGCAGGTAGTTTTGACAATAAAATGATTAAGAAGTGAAATAGGGTACTAGTCAGTGCTATAATATCTTGAGGAAATGTCTGATTTTGGTTTGAACTTAGAGAAAGAAGAAGAATGAAAAGTTTCTGAAGTCATTTTCTTACATGCATCAGTTCAGTTCAGTTCAGTCGCTCAGTCATGTCCGACTCTTTGTCATCCCATGAATCGCAGCACGCCAGGCCTCCCTGTTGATCACCAACTCCTGGAGTTTTCAATGGCACCCCACTCCAGTACTCTTGTCTGGAAAGTCCCATGGACGGAGGAGCCTGGTGGGCTGAAGTCCATGGGGTTGCTAGGAGTCAGACACGACTGAGCGACTTCACTTTCACTTTTCACTTTCATGCACTGGAGAAGGAAATGGCAACCCACTCCAGTATTCTTGCCTGGAGAATCCCAGAGACAGGGGAGCCCCCATCTATGGGGTCGCACAGAGTCGGACACATCTGAAGTGACTTAGCAGTAGCAGTATGTTCATCGAGTCAGTGATGCCATCCAGCCATCTCATCCTCTGTCGTCCCCTTCTCCTCCTGCCCCCAATCCCTCCCAGCATCAGGGCCTTTTCCAATGAGTCAACTCCTTGCATGAGGTGGCCAAAGTATTGGAATTTCAGCTTTAGCATCAGTCCTTCCAATGAACACCCAGGACTGATCTCCCTTAGAATGGACTGGTTGGATCTCCTTGCAGTCCAAGGGACTCTCAAGAGTCCTCTCCAACACCACAGTTCAAAAGCATCAATTCTTCAGCACTCAGCTTTCTTCACAGTCCAACTCTCACATCCATACATGACTACTGGAAAAACCACAGCCTTGACTAGACAGAACTTTCTTGGCAAAGCAATGTCTCTGCTTTTCAATATGCTATCTAGGTTGGTCATAACTTTCCTTCCAAGGAGTAAGTGTCTTTTAATTCCATGGCTGCAATCACCATCTGCAGTGATTTTGGTGCCCCAAAAAATAAAGTCTGACACTGTTTCCACTGTTTCCACCATTTCCCCATCTATTTCCCATGAAGTGATGGGACTGAATGCTATGATCTTCGTTTTCTGAATGTTGAGCTTTAGGCCAACTTTTTCACTCATCTCTTTCACTTTCATCAAGAGGCTCTTTAGTTCCTCTTCACTTTCTGCCATAAGCATGGTGTCATCTGCATATCTGAGGTTATTGATATTTCTCCTGGCAATCTTGATTCCAGCTTGTGTTTTTTCAAGCCCAGCGTTTCTCATAATGTACTCTGCATATAAGTTAAATAAGCAGAGTGACAATATACAGCCTTGATGAACTCCTTTTCCTATTTGGAACCAGTCTGTTGTTCCATGTCCAGGTCTAACTGTTGCTTCCTTGCCGGGGTCCAGCCCTGGTGTATCCAGGGAAATTCGAAGGAGAGGCAGCGTCAGCGAATACACTGGCTTTAATTAAATATTAACTAGAGATATAAAGAGTAGTAGAATGAGGATAGCTCAGCAGGAAAATTCAGTGGAGAAAAGAGGCTGAGTAGCTTGGTTTACGCGGGAGACCAATAAAACTTCAAGACAAGAAACTTGCACCACTTACGTAGGCCGCAGGCATCCTTCCGTTCTCCCAAAGGAGAGGAGACACTGAGGCCTCTCTGGTCAGATCTTAGAAGCCCAGGCAAAATTAGTAAGCTTGGCGGGCTCCGCACTCCAGATGGAAACTCAGCCAGAGTTTGAGAGAGAGAGAGAGAGAGACATGGGGAGACCAGTATTTCAAGCAACTGATCCCAATTCTTTATTTTCCAGAGTCTGTTTTTATACACTGAGGTGTTATACAAAAGTCACGCGGGGTCAGCAGTCTTGACTTTTATTAAAGTATACAGATGTATACAGAGGTCTTAGGGGTGTTACATCATCTTCTGGCCAGGGGGCCTGCTGACAATTTATGACCCTCTCCTTGTGACAGAGGTCAGTCACCACTTATTTCTCCAGGGGTGATTATTCTTAAAACAGACACCACCCAAATAAAGTTACATTCCTATAGGGTGAGTGTATAGTGGGTTTTAGTTAAGGAAATAATTTACTTAGCCTAAGGTCTAACATGATTTATATCAAAGGTTAATACTTATTTCTTCTATATATTCATTAATGTGTGTAAGGGCAGGGGATGTGGACACTTAGCAGCAAACATTGGCTCAACAAATGAGAAACCCTTCACCAATACAATTTCTAATCAGCCCACTATACTTATACTAATGGTTTTCTAACTTCTCTAAGGAACCTGTTTTTAGAAGGTTTAAAGCATCTCGTGCCTCTCACGGTTGGGAGGCTGTGAGCAATCACATGTGGCCAGACAAGCCTGTCAGGCGGGCTAGAGAAACTTCAGAGGAGTTTGTAAGTTTGGAACACTCCTGTCACACCCAGGAATTATTATTAACTGGAGCTCTAAGTTAACTCCTTCTCCAAAAGAGGTGGTGGGGGACAGCCCCCCGTAAAGTCAGAGGTGTAGGGGAGAGCACAAAGTAGTAAAGTAGGCAGACTCTGGTTATGGGAGTAGATGCTCGAGAATTTCCAGGGGGACTCCTGAGGCTCGATCCTGCCTTTGCATATGTCGAGCCTCCTTCCTCATGACCTTTGCCACGGGCAGAGCGCCTCACGCTGGCCCCCAACCTCTCCCCTTTTTTTATTTCTTAAAACAGCCAGATGTAGCTCAGTCATGAACTTCTGAATGCTCTGCCAAAGAATCCTGACAATACAAGGAAGAATGATTATGAGAAGTAGGATTAGAGCACCAATGGCAGCATAACTAAGGATATTAGACGGAATATTTTTTCCAGGAATAAAGTTAGAGAAGGTGTGAAAAAAGTCATTAGCTGCTAGTCGAGAGTGTACCAAGGTCTGTATTTGATTATGAAGTTTCCCTAAGTCCAGGCCAATATCAGAACTGTTCCAAACACCTGAGATATGATTTTTAATCTTTTCCCATTCAAGATGTCACGCATATCCACCTGTAATCAGAGTGGCATGTCAAAGCCATCTTCACCTTTAAAGCCTGTAATTCAGTCCCAATGTGCATAATTGCCTCTTCCAAGGCGTCTACCCTCATCTCCAACTTTCTGTCTATAGCTTCCTGTGTTGCTAGAGTTAAAGAAATATTTTTAGACATGGCATCAACATATTGGGCAGTATGCACCTGTTGAGTCAATGATATTGCTGCCATAGTAACAGAAGTAATTGGTGCTATTAAAGCTGATATTCCCAAAATAAGTAGACCCACAAACCGCCGTTGTCTCATTAAATCTTGCAGTTGTTGTAACACGGCGAGACCATTATTGTCATACCAGTGGGAGGTCACGGTCACGGGTATCATGAGATAGGGTGGGCGTTGTAACACCACAAAAGAGCAAACATTATATTGAGGGGTCAAACAGGATGAAAGCACACATTGTTCACAAGTTACCACATTAGGTCCACCTGAATAATTCATGCGTACATTAAGTTTGTTGGAGTCATTAGTAAAAAGGGAAACATAAGGCGAGGGTAAACAAGCTAAAACAGAATAAGTGGAATCGTTATCTGGGCGAGATAAAGAAATGACGGCAGTAGCAGAGAGGGCTCTCCAAATCTCAGGTTGCCAATAGGTTTTGCTTTTAGCTGTATAAGACAGCATAGGAGGAACAAATTGGTTAGTATGCCATCTAGTGGCTTGTGTAGTCCAAGGAAGAGGGATCCTATTCCAATTCTCAAATCTGCCTTCAAATGTTTTCTTGATCAATGGATCCTCACACGGATTCGGGTTGCTCCAGTCCTGAATAGTATAATTCCCACCGCCTGGTATCCTATAATCAATCCTTGAACTATAAGTACAAGTTGTCCAGGTCGGATACCCAGTATGACCATCTGTGGTCTTCCACACTTCATCTGAAGGAGCAACCTTATAACACTTTGGATAACCGGGAGGGGGTGTAAAACACAGGGTCACATAAGGGTCAAGGATCCTGGGCAAGTGGGCCACTAATGCCCAAACTACTCGATGATGTAAAGACTGGGTATCTATTTTTGAGGAATCTGTTATAATTATTTTTGTAGAGGCCCCAGTGCACCCTTCTTTAGTGGGTGTAATAAAACTCTTTGGATTACTGGGGAAGTTAAAGCAAACAGGAAGATCGTCTATTAATCCCCTGAAGGTATAATTAAAATTAACCGGATATTTATCTTTAGTGTAAGAAGTATAGAATGCTCCCAAAAGCTGAAGTTGGTCTGCGTTGACCCGTATAGGTTCGTTATTCCAGGTAACAACCTGGAAAGTTGGAGGATCTGGGAGATATGCCCAATACTTAGCTGGAATAGGGGAGGCGCTTACCTGGCAGGAAAGCAAAGCAAGCATGGCAATAAACATTTTCTCAGGAGAAGCTGGAGATCCCTGCAAGGAAGTCATTCCCCGTGCCTGGTGGCAGAGTGTTTTTATTTGTCCCCAAGTGGGTATGGGGGCATTCCGGGTCACCTGAGTTAGGCGGCCTGGGATGTTTCTGCGGCGCAGGGAATCAGGGGGAGTAGTGCCCCGTATGTAAAGCTGAGACATCTGTTCAGTGGGCAGATCCGTTCCTTGCTCCTCAGAGGTCTCTGAAGTCAGTTGTCTCAATGTCGGCGGCATCTCGCGTGCTGGCGGGGGAAGCGGAGGCAGAGGAGGCCCTTTCCTCTTTCAGGGTCGTAGCAGCCATGGAATCCGGTATCCAAGGGGCTGAGACATGACGAATCAATCTGTCTGGAACCCAAATTGGAGAATCTGCGTCCTGTGGAAAAACACAAGCATATCCTCGACCACTGGTTAACAACGGGTTGGGACCTTTCCATTGTCCGGAGAGGAGGTCCTTCCATTTGACTAATGCCTTTGCATTCAATTGCTCCAGGCACCAATGGTGAAGCATTGCAGTAGTTCCGGCAGAATTGGCATTTAAAATATTTATTACAAAAAGAGCATGTTGCAAGATTTGCTGGGGAGAGCTATACTTAAACTCCCCTTCTTTCAATTTTTGAGTTTGAAGCTTATGACCTTTGCCACGGGCAGAGTGCCTCATGCTGGCCCCCAACACTTCCTGACCTGCATATAGGTTTCTCAAGAGGTGGGTCAGGTGGTCTGGTATTCCCATCTCTTGAAGAATTTTCCACAGTTTATTGTGATCCACATAGTCAAAGGCTTTGGCATAGTCAATACAGCAGAAATAGATGTTTTTCTGGAACTCTCTTGCTTTTTCCACGATCCAGCAGATGTTGACAATTTGAACTCTGGTTCCTATGCCTTTTCTAAAATCAGCTTGAACATCTGGAAGATCATGGTTCATGTATTGCTGAAGCCTGGCTTGGAGAATTTTGAGCATTACTTTACTAGTGTGTGAGATGAGTGCAATTGTGTGGTAGTTTGAGCATTCTTTGTCATTGCCTTTCTTTGGGATTGGAATGAAAACTGACCTTTTCCAGTCCGGTGGCCACTGCTGAGTTTTCCAAATTTGCTGGCATATTGAGTGCAGCACTTTCACAGCAGCATCTTTCAGGATTTGAAATAGCTCAACTGGAATTCCATCACCTCCACTAGCTTTGTTCGTAGTGATGCTTTCTAAGGCCCACTTGACTTCACATTCCAGGATGTTTGGCTCTAGGTGAGTGATCACACCATCGTGATTATCTGGGACATAAAGATCTTTTTTGTACAGTTCTTCTGTGTATTCTTGCCACCTCTTCTTAATATTTTCTGCTTCTGTTAGGTTCATACCATTTCTGTCCTTTATCGAGCCCATCTTTGCATGAAATGTTCCCTTGGTATGTCTAATTTTCTTGTAGAGATCTCTAGTCTTTCCCATTCTGTTGTTTTCCTCTATTTCTTTGCATTGATCGCTGAGGAAGTCTTTCTTATCTCTCCTTGCTATTCTTTGGAACTCTGCATTCAGGTGCTTATATCTTTCCTTTTCTCCTTTGCTTTTTGCTTCCCTTCATTTCACAGCTATTTGTAAGGCCTCCTCAGACAGCCATTTTGCTTTTTTGCATTTCTTTTCCATGGGGATGATCTTGATCCCTGTCTCCTGTACAATGTCACAAACCTCTGTCCTCCATCCATAGTTCATCAGGCACTCTGTCTATCAGATCTAGTCCCTTAAATCTATTTCTCACTTCCACTTACATGCATAGTTTACTCTAATTCTGTTTGATTATTTTTCCCTAAACACTTTTTTATACTAAATAAGAAAAGGAACTGGTGAAGCAAATCTGGAGATATTCCATGATTTTCTTGGTTTAGGTAATTTCTGTTTTCTGTATCAAGATGACTGAGTTGATGATCAAGAGTTGACTGGAGGTGAAAATCATGTTGAAAATCTTTGTCATTGGGTGAGTTCTTTTCGTACTTCCTTGATTTTCAGTATACACAAGTTATATAATGTCTTATCATTATTTCCTATAGAGAGTCTGTTGTCCAAAGACAAGGTATTAACCTCTGCCTTTACTTATCTGTGTGACTTGGGGCAAGCTTCCCAGTGTTTTCAGGTTTTGCCTTAGAAAATGCAGATAATGTGTGCCTCATAAGATTGTAAGGATTAAATAATATTTCACAGAAAACACCTGATTTAGAGTCTGGGACAGAGAGGGTATCCTAATAATATATTGTTGTTGCTAAGACAATGATGAAAACTCATAAGTAACACGATCATGCCACAAAGAATGCTTCCTTCATTGAAGGACTTTGTCCATCCTAGGTGCTAGCCCACTCATGACATCTGTTACATTATTCTACATTTTCAAAATTAGCTAGCATAGCATTCTGCTGGACATTTTATGCATGGGAATAATTAGAAATTTTATTTTTGGTTCATTTAATGGCCTCTGAGCATATGGAAGCCTCCTAATTCACTGGCAATGAGTTCATAAACTCTGCTGGATCTACATCTGTGAACCTACAGTACACATCCTCTGGGCATTTAAAACAAACTTTTACTTGGTGATAATTAATAAATTTATAACTGGAACTAAGGGAATGTGATGTATCATGCAAGGAGAAGCAGAAGCAGCAAGTCAGAAATTCATGTGACTATAAGGGACAGGCTATTAGAACAAAAGGGAAGGTTGAAGGGTGATTTGACCTTGGCTAACATACTAGCATGTTAGATTGATTATTCCCACTCCTTTGTGATGATGAAATGAGTCTCCTTCATTTAAGCACTGATCATTGATGCTATGAATGTTATCTTGGTTTATTAGGCTAGTGGTATTATGGGAACTCCTGAATTATTAATGATTAGTGCTTAAGTATTAAATTCATACAGAATACATCTGCAGCCTTTTAAGGAAAAGTGATGTTCACATTTTCTTTGAAAAATTGTTGCTGTGCAAAGTCTTATTCCTCTATATAATCCCTCTCCTTTTGTAAGGAAGATCTCTGTATATAGTTTCATAATCATTCTCAACAACTTATCCAATGTTCAGTACAATTGTATGCGCCCAATGGTGAATTCAGTGCATTCAGTGACTTTTAAAGGTCTCCTCCAAGCTGTTTTGCACTAAATATTTTATTACAATAATTATTTTTAGTATTCAGGGACCAGGAATCTTTGTTTCTCAGAGATTATAGGTTGTAGTGCCCTTCAGAAAGAGTCATGGCTTGAGAGTGAGTCTGTCCTAGTAAGAATAGTACCTCTGGCTTCATTAATTTCTTTTGAAAAATGGAGAAAGGAGTGAGAGAGGTACATGAAAAGAATGTTGTTTTGATACCTTTTCTTTCTTTCTTTTTTTTTTCCCCTATGATAAATGTCTAAGTGTGCTCAGAGGCCATGTAAAAGGCTTAAGGCCAACACTGCCTCCTACCCACTATTTCCACCGGATGTCTCCAAGGAAACAAATCGCCATGTCTAACTACCAAGGTCACCATTTGGATTCCCCCTTCCCCCACGCCTCACCCCGTTCCTCTTTTGATTTCCCAACTTAGCAAATGATACTCCAGTTTATTTAGATGCATATGCCAGGATCTGGGCATGATTCTTAATCTGGAGACATCCTTCTGCTTCACCTTCCACAACCACAACTGACCAGTTTACTTCATATCTTTCAAATGTTTCTCTCCGTTGTCACTGCACTTGATAAACCATCCTCACATTTTACCCGTACTTAAGTAGCCATCTGCTTGGTCTCTCCATTTCCACTTTTCCATTCCAATCCATTTTCTGCCACTCAAGTGATCCTTTAAACCATGTTGGATTACATCACTGACCCATTTCAAATCTTTGCTGTGGGCACAAAGTGTATCTGATCTGGCCCCTGCTTGTCTGTCCAGGTTTGCCTGACATCTCCTTTACACTGGCTGCATGCTGTCTTAAAGTCCTTCAGGTGAGAGGTGTCCCTCCCCTCAGCAGGGCTCCCTTCAGTCCATACCTTCAGATCTCAGAGCAAAAGTTCCTCCTGGAGCCTCCTCAGATAGTTCAGGCTTGGTCAAATCCCCATTATGTGCTTTTATTGTACCAGATATTTTTCCTTGGACATTTATCAGACATATATTTTGCATAATCTTTTTTTTTTTCAGTGTTTGCACAATTTCTCTCCTCTCTGCTTGCACATTTCTAGGATAGTTCTAGGGGCTTCCGAAGTAAGAATGTGAATAGTAAGAGGACACCATTATCTCATCAGGCATACCCTAACAATTCTTTATTTGTGCTGAACCTAAAATTAGGAAATAGAAGGAAACAAATGAATGAACCACTTAATCAATTTTAAAGGATTAAAATAGACTCCAGGGTAGAGCAAAATCTAGGACAACAGTGTTTTAGAAAATACAATTGAAGATAATAATGCCAAAGGCACACAGTAAATGAAGCCCTTTTCAAAGCAAAAAGGTTAAATTAAAAACTTTCAGGCAGTTCAGGGAATTTAAGAAGCATATCATCTTGCTGAGCAAGTTGTGACTAGGGGGGAATTCAACATCTGTTTGGGAACTTTTTTTCCATTTAGGTCTCATAAAACCAAGTTCTGTCATTTAAGTTTCAATCCTTTGAAAAAGCAAGCCTTTAACAATAAAGGTGCTTTGCTCTATCAATTTCCTTTCACTTGGGATGGCACTCAGAGTGCAAATGATGTGGAAAGAGGCTGCAGTTCTCTCCTTAATTGAAGATAATAAATAATGCCAAAGTTGGTTGTGTTTCCATGGGGTCACTAGTGTGCTCTTTAGCATTTTTAATTCTATCATGGATCAGACTGGAGAGGAGGAAAGGTAGATTCATTTTTTTTTTTTGTCCTGTTGTCTAAACTTAGATAGGTCCCATTTCTGAAGCATTATCATTTTTGGAATTGAGAAAAGAGAGCTGAATTGAGTCATCTAAGTTTACTTTCTGTTGGTTGGGTGTAGAAGCCTTGTGCATGCCTGCCCTCGCTCCCACGTCCAAGAGGTCATATCTGTTTGAGATTAATCCACTCCTACAGGCAGATGAAGCAACCAACAGACAAATGATCATCCCCGTTCAACACTGCTATAAAGTATAAACAATGCTTCACAACGGGTCTAATAAAAGAAGTTATCACTGTTCTCCAAGTTCAATCAAGTACTGAAATTGCACTAGGCACTGAGGTTGGTGCTGACGCATATATTATTGCACTTCATTGTTAGTAGCATTGTTTTCCCCAAAGTTCCAGTGGGAAATTAAATGATACTGTAAGCCGTTCGTGGGTGAAATTGCTGTCAAATGCTTAGAGGAGATTCAGAGGTTTAATTCAAGACTGAAGTGCACCTACCTCAAATGCTTTTTCATTCCAGTTCAACTGGTGTTGTTTTTGCCTCATTCCTTGAATCTTCCACAAAAGGTCTCAGGTCTGAGACTTGTCACTGTGAGCACTACAACAATGAAGACATATTTGAAATCTACAAACTCTGCAAAGACACCAGGACTGATCTACACTTGTCAAAAAGTCCATTTGTGACATTGCTAAGAAGTTTGCATCCCAAGACTTTTGAACTTTACCAACTGCTGATAAAAGCCTTAAGAAAGAATAGCCAGATACGAGGATGCACACAATAATATTTTATGACACTGGAGAAGTGCATCTCTGAAGCTTAACTCTTTGTCCTCCATTCAGATGAGATGTTGACAGAGGAGCCAGAAGGAAGAGCAGGTGTGTGGGGCTTTCTGGATGACTGGACCTTAATATATATCTCTAGTCATATTCCAATTCCATATTTAAAAAAAAAAAAAAAAAAACCTTTTTAAGGCTGCAGGTCAGAGTACTTACTACCTCAGTTTTTAACCCTTACTCCAACTCACTTGGAAAGGCATTTGAGCCCAGAGGTGATGTAATACTGCCCAGACAGTTCAGAGGCCAAGCCTGAAGGCACGCATATGATCTAGTATAAGGACAGGAGATGGAAGTATAACTAGAGGAGTCTCTAACATAACCATCAGGTCCCTTCACTCCCCTTCCTTGGTAAGGAGTTGGGGTGAGCGCCAGGAGATGTTGGCTCTTCTCTCTCCCTGCTTCACAGTGTAAAGCTTCAACGTCTTCCGAATATTTAATACAAGTCCACATGATACCATCTCCCTGTCAGGATGTTTTCCGAGGGGGCAAGGAGTCCACCGAGTTCAGCTGGCACCAAGAGTGGAAGTCATCCCCTGTGGAAAACAGGGAGAGCGCCCGAGTCAGTGGATGTTTCCGTCAGACATGCTCAGGTCCTGGGGTCCCCTCTGCCTCCTCCAGTCCAGGATGAGGGTCTGGCTGTCCAGTGTGCGTGGCCACAGACCACAACCTCGGGACACAGAAGGGGGTTCACAGCTGGTGAAGGTATGCCGCACTTTTTCTAAAAAGAAAATCAGTTTTTTAGTAGTACAGAATCTAGTAGAGGAGTATGGTTAAGGAACGTTTCATATTCAGAGCAAGGACAGCTCTGCTTGTGCGCTCATGCACATGTGCATGTGTGTTTATGTTGTGGTAAAATAATACATAACTTAGACTTTTCCATTTTAACAGTTTTTCAGTGTACAGTTCAGTGGCACTGGATAAATTCACAATACTGTGCAACCATTACCACAGCTTTTCCTCATCCCAGATTGACACTCTGAACCCATTAAACATGGACTCCCTGGTCTTCCCTTTCCTCAGTCCCTAGAAACCAGCATTCTCCTGTCTATATGAGTTTGATTCTTCTAGATACTTCATGGAGAAGGCAGTGGCAACCCACTCCAGTATTCTAGCCTGGAAAATCCCATGGATGGGGGAGCCTGGTGGGCTGCGGTCCATGGGGTCGCTAAGAGTCGGACATGACTGAAGCGACTTAGCAGCAGTAGCAGCAGCATGCTATACAGCTGGAGAAGGCAATGGCACCCCATGCCAGTACTCTTGTCTGGAAAATCCCATGGACAGAGGAGCCTGGTAGGCTGCGGTCCATGGGGTCGCTAAGAGTCGGACACGACTGAGCGACTTCACTTTCACTTTTCACTTTCCTGCATTGGAGAAGGAAATGGCAACCCACTCCAGTGTTCTTGCCTGGAGAATACCAGGGACTGGGGAGCCTGGAGGGCTGCCGTCTCTGGGGTCGCACAGAGTCAGACACGACTGAAGCAACTTAGCAGCAGCAGCAGCAGCAGATACTTCATAGAAGTGGAATCATACAATATTTGTCCTTTTGTGGCTGGCCTGTTTCATGTTTTTAAGGTGTATCCATGTTGTAGCGTGTGTCACAATTTCCTTTGTTTTTAAGGGTAAATAATATTCCAGTTTGTGTATGTGTGTGTGTATACAAATATAAACACATGTATATGCATCACCGTAATTTGTTAATGCGTCTGTCAATAGATGCTTGGTTTGCTTTGGTCTCTTGGCTATTGTGAATGCTGCGCCTATGAATACGAGAGCGCAAACGTCTGTTTGAGAGCTTAGTGTTGTTACCGTGAAAAGCTACACGTCTACAATTTGGGGTTGAGGCATTATGTATTCTTATTTGGGTTAGTGTTTTCATCCTTGAAGAGTGTCCCAGCAGGATAGAAATGAGGATATTCTCAACTCCTTGACTAGAAAAAGTGGGCCCGGCCTGCCACTCTGAAGCACAGAATTCATGAATTAAAGCTAGTTTCAAAGGTTTCTCTGATGACAAAATCTTTCTGAGTAGTACGCTGCCAATCAGCTTTTGAACGTGTTGGTTGGTTTGACTTTCCTAATCCTAACCGATATTATTGACGTTTGTTGGGCGGGGGGTAGTTTAATCAACATAAATTGCCTGCTTCTGGGGACGATGAGGCGGATGCCGCAGGGCAGCCGGCACCACTTGCAGTACCGGATTTGGAGCCTCTTTTCAGCGTGGTGTTCTTCCAAAGATGCAGGACACCCTAGACCTGGGCGTTGGCCATGGTTGGGCAGCTTGGGGTGCAGAGATCCGCCCGCACGACTCAGCGCAGCCCCGTACCAGGGAGCAGCAGGAGCGGTAGTGGTCGCTTCTGGTGGCGCAGCTCCAGTGGACACGACGCACAAAGGTCTGGCATCTGGTTGCAGACCTGACCGAGCGCAGTGGCCATCTCGCTGGTGAGCCTCCCGGGCGGGAGCGTCACGGGGGCTGGCTCGGAAGACCTTGCAGAGGCGGTCTTCTAGCGGAGCGCGGCGTGAGCCTATTTCCTTGGGCAATGGGCTAACGTGTGATAGAGACCTTACATAAATTTAAGGATTTTTGTACATTTTCTATCTCTGGTTCCAGGAGCACGTGATCTTTATTCATCTACTGATGGGCACTTGGGTTCTCTGCCTTTGTTTCTGTGAATAATGCTGCAGTCAATACAGGGGTGGTGGGTATCTTTTTGAATTGGTGTTTTCATTTTTCTCTGGATAAATACTCAGAAGTGAAACTGCTAGATCATAAGCTAGTTCTGTTTTTAATTTTTAGAGGAATTTCCATACTTTTCCACAGTGGTTGTGCCAGTTTACATGACCATCAGCAGTGTACCTGGGCTCCCTTTTTCTCCGCATTTTTGCCAACATTTATGGTTTGTTGTCTTTTTGCCACTAGCCATTCTGACAGCATGCGGTGATCTCACTGCAGTTTTTATTTGCACTTCCTGGATGGTTAGTTACATGGATCACACTGCTTCTGTTTGGCGTGTTGTATTCCCTTTTCTGTCTTCAGGAGAGCTGAGATCTTAGGCATTTGCTTCTGGCTTGCTGTTGTCGCTGACACCAGGAGAAAATGGGAAGATAGTTTATCACCCCTGAATGTCCACACAACTAAACATACTGTAAAATGACAGTGACCATGGTAAAGGTTTCTCAGAAATGAAGTGATACCTAAGCAAACTGCTGCTAAATGATGGAAATAAAATGAAGAGCACTTTCTGACATTATGGTAATTATCCCTTGTAGTTTTATCTTAGTAGTAAAGACGTATATATGTGCAATGTGTGCTCAGTCACTTCAGTTCTGTCTGAGTCTTTGCGACCCTATGGACTCTACTCCACCAGGCTCCTCTGTCCATGGGATTCTCCAGGCAAGAATACTGGATTGCCAGTGGGTTGCCATGCCCTCCACCAGGGTATCTTTCTGACCCAGATCCACTATTAATCAAGAGAAAGGTCAATTTAATAGCTCATGAGTGGCATATGTTATAAAAGGATGTCTTCAAGATTGAATAAGAAAACTTTTTTTTTTTTTTTTAACCTCAGGGGCTTTAATGAACTTAATTTATGTATCAGACAGTTTTACATAGGTATTGGAGTACAGTTGCTTTACATTGTTGCATTAGTTTCTGCTGTGTGAAAACATGTTTTTAAAAAAGTAGAAGCAATATTTGCATGTAAGAATAATGGAAAATATGCACATACTTATTGATGTTAAACATGAGTGCAACTGGGGTAATAGTCTTAAAAATGTGTTGTATTTTTCTTTTTTGTCTCCTTGCATGTATTTTTCTTCTACAGCCTGAATGATTCATATGGCTGATGGTGGGGATGAACTTATAGGATTGTTACAGTAGGAATATAAAGAGAAAGAAGGAATTCACATTCAATTTCTGCCATATGAAACAGGATTTTGCATTAAGGCAACAGGCTTGTAGGACAAACTTTATTGAGGAAGAGACAATTTTCTCAAATTTAGCACATCAAGAGCAAAGCAAGGGGGGTTTGGATTAGAGTATCAGAGTTTCTACAATAAAGGTAAACAAAAATAAATGCCCGTCTGTGACTATTCCATGAGGCATATGGCCTCAAGGATGAAATGAAATCCTCTTGTCATGAGGGGTTATGGAATAAAGATGGAGGAGAGAGATAGAGTAAATAGTGAGGAATGGAGTATTTCCTGCCATATCAGTAAACAAAAGATATCATAGTCATTAGTGGCTGCAGCCACAGCCTGTGGAGAACTACTGAGCCTGGGAGAACTCAGCAAAGAAGGAACACTTGCCATCTAGCAGGCATCAGACTGCAACCACTCCCAACGGCTGAACCCTGAGGAACCTCAGGATACAAAAACATAGGATACTGGTCACAAATAGCTGAGGTGCATATCAGAGGGATGATTTCAGTAAACCCAGACTCTTGCATCTTCCCGTACATAGAAAAGCACTGCATTCTTTAACTTGCAGTTTCTGGTTTTCTTTAACAGTCATCTATTGATGTTCTGATTACCTGACCTTTGTTGTGAAACTCATATATATCCTAGCTCCCCCTTCGACTCCTCAGAACAGTACTCTCAATGTGACTTGAGATGCTACCTTCCAGGCTTGAAGCCCCCAAAACTCCTGCCAAATGAAAGATTACCCTCAACTTTTATGTTGTGAATATTTTTTAAGTTGACGGTAGAGAATGAGAGACATCCCAGTCTCTCCTCTCTGGGCTAAAATATGTTAAATAATCTAAAGGAAATGACAAGATCAGGGACCTATGTCCCTGATTGGCATTTTGGTGTGAGAGTAAGGGGATTAATTTTTGTAAGTTACAACCTAATTTAAGAAAGTTGTTGTTGTTTAGTCTCTAAGTTGTGTCTGACTCTTTTCTGATCCCATGGACTGCCAGGCTCCTCTGTCTATGGAATTTCCTAGGCAAGAATACTGGAGTGGGTTGCCATTTCCTTCTCCAGGGGGTCTTCCTGACCCAGGGATCGAACCCACATCTCCTGCACTGGCAGGTGGATTCTTTACCACTGTGCCACCTGGGAAGCCCCAATTTGTGGGAGAGACAACATTAAATTAAACTTGGTGACTTAGTGGTTTTAGTTGTGAAAGAGGGGCTAAGCTTAGTTTTCTCACTCACCTTTGGTTCATGGCCTAGACAAGAACCAGATGCTTCCAATATTCTTTAGGAATGACAGAAAATTTTGCCATTTGTTCTAGGTGTGAATAGGGGAGAGTGGGAGGAAGTTACCATGTAGCTGAAGACTGCAAGGCAGAACCCGTGGGCCAGGATCATACAAGAGACACACACTTCCAGGGGCCAAGTAAGCCAACAAGTAATGCTAGGCCCACAAGAAGCCAAAGACACCAAGCTACAAACTATACCAGGTGTGTATTTCTGTTGTAAGTGTTGGCAGAGGGACAAGTGACCAGTCTGACTAGTTCAGTTGATCTAGAGGTCAGAGAAGCAAGAGGACACCACTCAGATTATTCGATCCTTTTGTCCATTGCCATGAGCAGCGCCCCATCTGAGGACAAGGGTGGTGGATGGAGGAGTTCTGAAAATCTGGCCTTGGCCTGAGCCTGAGAGTCCCAGTAGATGTTTGTCTGTATCTCCAGTATGATCCCAGGAGGGATCAATGAGTTTCTTCAAGAGATACTTCAGAGTATGATCTCAGACAGACAGATTACTAGATCGGACTGAAATGTAAATGCCTTCCTTCTGCTACTAGCTCGTGGGTGTGTCAGCACTTTAGAAGAGTTATAGGCAAGATTTTAAAAATGTGCATTTTTGCTGCCTATCTCAACCAAGGGTGGGAAATTGACAGCCTTAATAAATCAATAAAAACTCTTTAAGTATATAGTATGACAAATGACAGCCACAACAAATTGAAGTGAGAAAACCCTTGACATTTTTAAATTCTAGAAATGTATTGTGAAAATGCTGAATACCTTGAGGGTTGATTCTGACTGCTGTCCACTCGGTATGGAATATGGGTTACTGTTCCTAAGGGCAGTGGGTGTAGAGGTGAGAGTGCAGGCTTTGGGCTCAATTCCAGACTACACCATTCCCTGCACTGGAACTTGGCCAGGTTGCATCTGTGTCCCCATCTGAACATGGGAAGGATCAAACATCTTCAAAGGGTGGCTTTCAGACACATGGGTTAATATGTGTAATATTTAATAAGTGCTTCACTTTAATAAGTGGCTCAGTGGTAAAGAATCCACCTGCCAACGCTGGAGACGCAGGAGATGTGAGTTCGATCCTTGAGTCAGGAAGATCCCCTGGAGTAGGAAATGACAGCCCACTCCAATATTCTTGCCTGGGAAATTTCATGGATAGAAGAGGCTGGCAGGCTATAGTCCATCGGGTCACAAGGAGTTGGAAGTGACTGAGCATACTTGCATGCACAATAAGTGCTCATAAATATTCACTTTCACTTAAAAATAGGGACTCTCTATTGCCTTATGTGAAAACGAACTTGAGAACTGTCTAGGAATAAATCATAGAGGTCTTGCTAGGGGAGCTTCTCTATGGGGCATACCTCTTGAGTGTCCTGAGTTTGTATATTTGGTAGCAACTTTATTCTAAATCTTCAGATTCTTTAGTTGATAGTGAATCATCCTTTTACCTGGTTAAAAAAGAGCAGAAAAAAAGACTACAATATGAGTAGTTCATTAAGAAGAATTCCATTGTGTTTCATCATACTAAATTCCACTTTCAGAGATCAGAATATGATCGTAAGACTTAAGAAACCAGTTATGAATTAGCTTAGTATGTGTATATTTAATGTCACATTAGAGCTCATTTCATGGTTCGGTATAATTTCCCTTAATATTTAAGTGTTCTGTATAACTTGTTTTGGGCTTCCCAGGTGGCTCAGTGGTAAAGAACTCATCTGCCAATGCAGGATACATAAGAGACCCAGGTTCAACCCCTGGGTCAGGGAGATACCCTGGAGAAGGGAATGGCAACCCATTCCAGTATTCTTGCCTGGAGAATCCCATGGGCAGAGGAGTCTGACGGGCTACAGTCCATGGGGCCATAAAGAGTCAGACACGACTGAAGCGAACTAGCACGCATAACTTATTTTGCATTTCTTTTTCTTTTTCTTTTTTTTTATTTTGCATTTCTTACCCATGGGTTTTTCTAATCTGAAAAAATTCACTGACATAATTTCTTAAAGGGGATGAGCTCCCTCAGTTTTCCCCCACACTGTGTAGAAATTCCTTTTATTTGTAATTAAACCACCTCTCTCAAACAAAAAAGTTTCACTTTGTTTTCAGACAAAAGGAATGAGGAAAATGTTGTTTTTGCTTTCATTTTGCATACTAATCTTTGAAATGAGATAGTTTGAAAGTAGACTGGCAACTGAGCTAGATTATTTACCAAAGATCAGAAGACATTGTTCTTTACACACGAGTAAAAAACAGATGATTTCTTAAAATGGCTGTGTACTGTCTATCACTGTGAAATCCAAAGCCCTCTCTCAGGGGTTAGAATTTGGGGACTGTTGTATCAGACCAACTTTCTCAGTGAGGCTTCTGTGCATTTCTGAGTCCTTGCTAAATACGACACATAATGTAGATATTCTGGTCCTTACTTTTTGCTCGGAAATTAAGGAAACAAGCTCCAGATGACTAGCAGTTTTGAATTGAGTGGTTGCATGTGAACTGACTCACTGGAAAAGACCCTGATGCTGGGAAAAACTGAGGGCAGGAGGAGAAGGGGACGACAGAGGATGAGATGGTGGGATGGCATCACCGACTCAATGGACGTGAGTTTGAGTAAACCACAGGAGTTGGTGATGGACAGGGAGGCCTGGCGTGCTGCAGTCCATGGGGTCGCAAAGAGTGGGACGTGACTGAACTGACTGAAGTGATACTCAGTATACTTCTTGAGAAGAATGAAGTGAAAAACAAAAACTGTGTATGTTAGCAGACAGTTCTCCTTGTGTCTCATGCATTTCTGTATTTCTTTTGAGCAGAAGCACTGAGTGACTTTGTTTTGCTTTCAGTTTTTGTCTTGACTTAAAGGAAAATACACAGCTTAAGAGTTGTGAATTTTAAATTTAATTATTTTATTATTTTAAATTTTATTCCTGAAGACTGTAGCCCAAGAGGCAATGACTTAGCTCTGAGGAAACTGCTCTGAAAAGGTAGGGGAGAAACCAGTTTATACCTGACTTTTGGCTAGGGAATATGTACAGTCAAGCATACATCTTGACAAAAGATTATTGCTAACCACCAAAAACAGATATCTCAGGTGAATGACTTTAGTGCTTTTCTATGAATGAGGAGATGCAAGAACCTGGGGTCAGATACACATCTAACTGTATAAGGGACCTCCTTGTCCAAAGCACAGAATGCCTCATGCCGTTATCTCAGTTTCCTCTCAGAGTGCACTGTGGGTCAGCAGTGGGTCACCACTTAACCCGAATGGAACTAGGGTGGTGAACAACACACTTTGTTGTTTGTTCACATTTGTATAGCAAACAGCCTTGGAAGACAGAGACAGTGTCCCCCTCTGAAGCAAATGAGAGGCAAGCTTACTGTCCTTGTAAAAAAGCTAAGGTTCCTGCAACTCACCCTGCTGTATATGCAGGTGTCCCTTGACTGTCTTTGCATTGCCTTCCAGGAACCAGGGCCCAGGGAGCTGACACAAGAAAATGCAAGTACTCTGGTGACTGCTGTTGCTATGAGTAGCCAAGTGTTTTTACTCTGACCCAAGAGTTTTGTGTCTTCTGTCAGGATCTGTAAACTGTGGCAGACTGAGAGTGAAAAAGGAGTCAATCTCCAAAGGAAAGCTGGGGTGCAATTAATTACCAACAATGACCAAATATCTGCTCCCCTGGCAGTACTTTGGTATCAGTGCTCCTTTCCTCCTATTGATTTTCTTACTTAGCAGCTCTCTTTGTCCAAGTCCTAGTCTTCAACGAAGGCCAAGCAAAATCTCTGCAGCCTGGGAATGGCATCAGAACTCTGGTATCTTATTCCTAGAAAAATGCATTGCATAAAGTAGGCATTAAGTAGGTATTTGCTTAATCATTTTGATTTGTGCCCTTCTATGTCTTTTGGCTATAAGATCTTGGGAGACAGAGAGTATAGCATATGGGATTTATTAAACTCTTTATCAAATGTGGGTATACCAAGTGAAAAGAATCTTATTAGACTATAAATACATATTAAAGTGAACTATGTTGATAAATACCTTATTCTGGGGTTCAAACTTATATCACAGGAAAAAATCACTTGCAGTAATATAAATGGATAAAATGTAAATGCTTCCTTTGGTAAAGTACAAGCTGTGTTCTTCTCTGTTCTGAACTTTTGAATCATGCAACTTTTGGCTGTATCCTTGTGGAGAACTTTAAGATTTAGTGTGAAGAGAGATATATACTGGGAAATATTTTTACTTAAAATATTTCACTGGAATTTTGGCAAGTTTGATAAGAAGTTAATAATAAAAATGAAAAGATGAATACAAATGGAAAGGTGGTCTCTGGTTTCAATATCTAAGAGCTAATTTGACCACATATGTGGCTCAAGGTGAACTTCTCTTTGTAAAGATCAACTTAGCATGTCTCAGGACAAATACTATTCTGATCCTCTCTAAGATCATGGACCTCACTTGAAAGTACTCCAAACCATGAGTACCTCTTTTCCATACTCATATCTAGATTCCGTTAAAACCCCATCTCTTCCTTTATTCTCTGAGGTTAATACTTTATAGACCTTAAAGCTCTAAATGTTTAATCATTCTTTTTAGAGCAATTATTTAAAATGATATGGATTTCCAGTGGGTTCAATGATCTACTCAAAGGAATTAAATCCGAAGCAGCTTGTTTTTGCCTTTGGCAGAAATATGTATTCTGAGGCAAAGACCAGCAGATTTGTGGATCTCTGGGGTAAGATCAGGTCCTAAGATCTCAGAGCACAATCAATAGGAAAACATAACCATATATTCAATAAAATATTCTTTTGTTTTTATAAAAGGCTTCATTTTAATACAGATAACCACAAGGGAAAGTTTAATAAGCATGCAGAAAAAAGTAAAACTGGATCGTTTTGAACTTGAAGATAGTGAAAACATATGAAACAAAGAACTGCTATGAAAGCAGTGGTTTCCAAATCTTGTAGCACATTAGAATGACCTGGGGCATCTTTAGAAACTGCTGATGCCTGATTCTCCTCCAACATTGCAGTTTGTTTGGCCTGGGGGTGCCAGCAGGGTGTTAGGACTTTTCCACATGACTCTAGTGTGTAAGCAGAGTTTGGGAACCACCATGTCAGAGTATTTCCTCAAGAAGATCTTTTACGATCTGTGACAGGCTTTAAACGACATTAGTGACTGGTGGTGGGCTCAGTAGTGGCACCCCAAAACATATGTCCATTTCCTATGGTACTTTATTTGGAAAAAAAGAGTCTTTGAAGGTGAAATTAAAGATGACGAGTGGGGAGATCATCTTGGCTTATCTGCGGTTTGGTGGTTTAGTCACTAAGTCGTGTCTGACTCTTGTGACCCCATGGACTGTAGCCTGCCAGGCTCCTCTGTCCATGGGATTCTCCAGGCAAGAATACTGGAGTGGGTTACCATTTCCTTCTCCAGGGAATCTTTCTGATCTAGGAATCGAACCCAGGTCTCCTGTACTGCAGACAGATTCTTTACCAACTGAGCTATTAGGGAAGCCCTGGATGGGCCCTAAATCCAATGCCAAGTGACCTTTTAAGAGGTGGGCAGATTAGACAAATAAGGGAAGAAAGGCCTTGTGACCATGGAGGCAGAGGTACGAATGATATACCCGCAAGCCCAGGAATGCCCAGAGTCTGGGAGAGGCAAGGAGTGGACCCTAGACCCTCTGGAGGGAGTGTGGCCTGCCAGCATCTTGATTTTGGACTTCTAAAATTGTGAGAGAGTAAATTTCCATTGTTTTTGGTGACTTGTTATGACAACTCTAGAAAACAATACATTACCTAGTGCTGCTGTAGTAGGAGAGTAGATGCTAAAATGAGGGATGCAGGTGATGGATGACAGCCTATTGCTACACACGAATTATAGCCACAGGGCAGCTTTGTATCAGGTTCACATGTTCCCATTGTGGGGAGTTCTGCTGGAGTTACAGCTTGGCAGGCCATCGTTTGCTAAAGCAAAACCTCCTCAGCCTCAAATATCTTTTACACGTGTGTCATTTAGGAATTTTACAGTTGAGACAGAGAGTTCAACTGACCTCCAAACTGGCATGTAGATGATTGACTGATATGTCCTAGTGGAATGCTCAATAGCTTACGTTGAGGATTAAATAGTGGAAACGGGACAGAATTATTTGCATACGGCAGCTCTGTCCGCTCCACGTGTGCTGCATTCTCAGTCAAGCTCAGTCCTTTGGGGGCAGAGAGGAATAACTACAGACCTGTGTCCTCATGGCAGCAGCTGCCTCTATCCCAGAAGTGTCAGCAGACCTCTCCCCATACATCAGTGCAGGTAGCAGTCAGAGGCCTGTCCCCGATGGGGGTGAGCGAGTGTGAAGGGCACATGTCTCTAGACATGCCCTGATGTTCCTGCGTGCATGATTCCACCTCAAGGCTAAATTTTAATGACTAGGGGTTCTTATTTACTGTGATTTATTTTTATAAACAGAATACTTGTATTTTATTAACCTTTACTATTGTTTCCTTCATTTATTTTTCATTTATTTCTGCTCAGGTCTTTATGATTTCTTTCCTTCTACTAACATTGGGTTTTTATTTATTTATTTATTTTCTTCTTTTCCAGTTGATTTAGGTGTAAAGGTAGGCTGTCTTTTCCATGTGTTTCTTGTTTCTTGAGGTAGGATTGTACTGCTATCAACATCCCTCTTAGGACTGCTTTTGCTGCATCCCGCAGATTTTGAGTTGTTGTGTTCTCATTGTCATTTGTTTCTAGAAAGTTTTTTATTTCCCTTTTGATTTCTTCAGTAACCTGTTGGTTATTTAGAAACGTGTTGTGTAATCTCCATGTGTTTGTGTTTCTTACACTTTTTTTTCTTGTAATTGATATCTAGTCTCATAGCATTGTGGTTCTGAGAAGATGCTTGATACAATTTTAATTTCCTTAAATTTGCTGAGGTTGTTCCTCTGATGGGCAAGGCTGAGTGAGGTGATACTCCTGTCTGCTGATGATTGGGTTTGTATTTTTTTTTTGTTTGTTTGTTGTTTAGATGAGGCGTCCTGCATAGGGTGCTACTGGTGGTTGGGTGATGCTGGGTCTTGTAATAAAGTGATTTCCTTTGTGTGAGTTCTCACTATTTGATACTCCCCAGGGTGAGTTCCAGGCAAGAGTACTGGAGTGGGGTGCCATTGCCTTTTCACTTTCATGCATTGGAGAAGGAAATGGCAACCCACTCCAGTGTTCTTGCCTGGAGAATCCCAGGGACGGGGGAACCTGGTTAGCTGCCATCTATGGGGTCGCACAGAGTTGGACATGACTGATGTGACTTAGCAGCAGCAGCAGCAGGGTGAGTTCTCTGGTAGTCTAGGTCTTGGAGTCAGTGCTCCCACTCCAAAGGCTCAGGGTTTTGTCTTTGGTCAGGAACAAAGATTCCAGAAGTGGTTTTTTATGGCATTAAGGGAGAGTAAAACAAATATCCAAAAATGAGAAATCAAAGATGAATCCCATACAAATGGCAGTTACAAAATCAGGCAGATAATAATTAAAATAATGGAATATACACATATACATATACACCTATGAGCGAAGTGAAAAAGTCCAACAAAAATAAAGTACAGTAGATTGATCCAGCAAACAAAGCAAATAAAAAATTATATTTACCAGTTAAGAACAAAACTAACTTAAGCACAAACCAGAAAACAAAACTAAAGCAAGGTGCCAAGTAGGGAATAAAGCAATGAAAACAAAACTAACAAATATGTTGAGAGGAAAGGAAAGAAAGAAAGAATAGATATTAAAAGTTAAATAGAGGCAGATAAAGAAGATTTATATACATTAAAGATTAACTTCAAGGGGAAAAGAACAGTAGGAAAGGCAAATGAAGGAATACATGTAGAAACATATAATAGGTTTAAAAAATTAAAATTAGGAAAGAGAGGAAAGAGGAAAAAATGGAAGAAGAAAGCAAAAAGGGGAAAAAAAGGGAAACTCCACAGAACTGCAAAGCCTAATGTAGAGACAGAGGTTGATAACAAGGAAAGTGTGACTGAATAAACACATATACATATATATCCATAAGCAAAATCAAAACAGTCCAGCAAAAATTAAATACAACAGATTGACCCAGCGAAAAAAGGAAACCAAAAATTATATCTACCAGAACAAAACTAACTAAAGCACAAACTGGAAAAGCTAAAGCAAAGTGCCAACTGGGAAATAAAGCAATGAAAATAAAACTAACAAATACGTTGAGAGGAAAGGAGAGAAAGAAAACAATACATGTGCAAAGTTAAATAGAGGTAAAGATTTATATATGTTAAAGATTAACTGCAAGAGGAAAAGAATAATAGGAAAAGCAGATGAAGGAATAGATGTAGAAAAAGTATAATAGGTTAAAAAATTAAAAATTAAAAAAAGAGAAAAGAGAAAAAAAGAGTTAAACTCCACAGAACTGCAAAAACCCAACATAGAGGCAGAGGTTTATGACAAAAATAAAAAATATGACTGAGGAAAAAAAAAAAGCTTAAAAGCTTAATTGGATTTCTTAGTGCCAATAAAATTGACACCTACAACAGAGGGGGCAAAAAAGGTTAAAAAAAATCCAAGTGAATGTACAGAACAAGTCAAAAACTGACAATAATAAAGGTTTATCTTGAGTCACTGCTGTCGGAGTCCTTTCTCACACTGGGAATCCCAGTCCACCTTGCCTCCCTAGGATGCCCTCCTGTGCTGATCATGGACCTGCTGTGGGGCAGCTCAGATTCTCATCTGGTCCTACTCCTGTGTGTTCTTGCCTCCAGTGTCCACAGCTATCAGAGCTAGCACGTTTTCTCTGTGGGAGCTCTCAGTGGCCTTTTATATATTCCATAGGCACGGAGTCTGCCTAGTTGATTGTGTGGATGTAATCTGCAGCTTGTACAGCTGGTGGGAAGGTTTTGGGTCTTCTTCCTAGCCACACTGCCCCTGGGTTTCACCTGTGGTGTTATTTCCACCTCTGCATGGGGTTTAGGTCCTGAGGCTGCCCTGGAGGACTCGGGTTTCCCCTGTGAGGGCCAGGGGTGGAGGTGGTGCAGCTGCCTGGGTTGCAGGGGTTCTGGCAGTACCAGGTACTCAGGGGGGTTGGCAGCTAGGGCAGCAGGAAATATAGCGCTCTAGAAGGGTATGGCACCCAGTATTGGCCAATATGCTACAGTATTCCTGCCTGGAGAACCCCTCTCTGACAGAGGAGCCTGGCAAGCCACAGTCTACAGGGTCGCAAAGAGTTGGAGAGAACTAAAGCGACCCTGCACGTATAAACACAAGACTTTTTTTTTTTTTTTTTTGCCTGTGGCAGCTCTGCCCCAGTGAGGGTTGAGCGTGAAGGTGGTGCAGCTGCTTGTCTTGGGGGGACCCTGGCGGCGCCAAGTGTGCAGGGACACGGACTGCCTCCACGGCAGGAGTTATGGCCCAATCAGAGGCTTTTTTCCAGCCTCTTGTAGCTGGTGATCAGGAGGCCTCTTTGGCCAGTCTTTCTCTGTAGCTCCCCCCATTCAGGCACTTAGAGGGATCTCTTTCCTGGGGTCCATCTCTGTTGTTCGGGCTTCAGGCACATAGAGGGCCACCCTGGGTGGGGTCCTGCTCTGTAGTTTGGTGCATCAGTCACTGAAAGGAGCACAATGAGTGGGGTCCTGCTCTGTAGTTCTGTAGTCAGGCGTTTGATGGGCCAGCCTCTGTTGTTCAGCTGCTGATGCTGGCATGTGGAGAGAGAAGTATCAGCAGTATCGCCTTGCTTCCATGGCCTCCTGGCTTTCCTCCACAGGCATTTCCCACCACGATCTCCTCCCTCACATCCCCTCGGTCCGTCTCTTCACAGTCAACAGCAGCCCTTGCACTGGGATTGCTTCACAATCCCTAAACTCCAGCTCCCAGCCGCTGCCCTTTCCAGGAAACCTGCATTCCTACCTGGCATATGTATGGTTGTGTTCAGTTCAGTTTAGTTCAGTTCAGTTGCTCAGTGGTGTCCTACTCTTTGCGACCCCATGAATTGCAGCACACCAGGCCTCCCTGTCCATCACCAACTCCCGGAGTTCACTCAAACTCATGTCCATTAAGTCGGTGATGCCATCCAGCCATCTCATCTTCTGCCGTCCCCTTCTCCTCCTGCCCCCAATCCCTCCCAGCATCAGAGTCTTTTCCAATGAGTCAACTCTTCGCGTGAGGTGGCCAAAGTACTGGAGTTTCAGCTTTAGCATCATTCCTTCCAAAGAAATCCCAGGACTGATCTCCTTTAGAATGGACTGGTTGGATCTTCTTGCAGTCCATGGGACTCTCAAGAGTCTTCTCCAACATCAAGTTCAAAAGCATCAATTCTTCGGTGCTCAGCTTTCTTCACAGTCCAACTCTCACATCCATACATGACTACTGGAAAAACCATAGCCTTGACTAGACAGACCTTTGTTAGCAAAGCAATGTCTCTGCTTTTGAATATGCTATCTAGGTTGGTCATAAGTTTCCTTCCAAGGAGTAAGCGTCTTTTAATTTCATGGGTACAATCACCATCTGCAGTGATTTTGGAGCCCCCCCCAAATAAAGTCTGACACTGTTTCCACTGTTTCCCCATGTATTTCCCATGAAGTGATGGGACCGGATGCCATGATCTTCGTTTTCTGAATGTTGAGCTTTTTTTGAATGTTGAGCTTTAAGACAATATTTTCACTCTCCTCTTTCACCTTCATCAAGAGGCTTTTTAGTTCCTCTTCACTTTCTGCAATAAGGGTGGTGTCATCTGCATATCTGATATTTCTCCTGGCAATCTTGATTCCAGCTTGTGCTTCTTCTAACCCAGCGTTTCTCATGATGTACTCTGCATAAAATAACCAGGGTGACAATATACAGCCTTGACATACTCCTTTTCCTATTTGGAACCAGTCTGTTGTTCCATGTCCAGTTCTAACTGTTGCTTCCTGACCTTCATGTAGGTTTCTCAAGAGGCAGGTCAGGTGGTCTGGTATTCCTATCTCTTTCAGAATTTTCCACAGTTTATTGTGATCTGCACAAAGGCTTTGGCATAGTCAATAGAGCAGAAATAGATGTTTTTCTGGAATTCTCTTGCTTTTTCCATCATCCAGTGGATGTTGGCAATTTGATCTCTGGTTCCTCTGCCTTTTCTAAAACCAGCTTGAACATCTGGAAGTTCATGGTTCACGTATTGCTGAAGCCTGGCTTGGAGAATTTTGAGCATTAGAATAGGGAAAAGGAGTCCAAAATGGCGGTGACTAAAAGACAAGGAAGGGAAAAGCCCATGAAAATTGAACAGAGGAAGGTCAGAGGAAGTTGCGAGGACCGGAGTGAGGACTTCAGGTAGAACAGCACTCCTGGCTAAGCCCAATTTGCATAGGGCAGGCCCAGCAGGAAGAAAACATAAAAAGGAGGAGTCCAGTGCTCTCTCGCTCTCTCTCTCCCACGTGTGTATGCTCTTTCTCTCTCTCTCCTGTGTGTGTACACACTCTCTCTCTCTACCCCCTTCCCTGTGTGCATGCTGGTACACTCCTCCACTCTCTTCTCTTCTTCGAGGTTGGATTCTCCTGCTGTCTTCTAAATAAAATAGAGCTGTAACACTGATTTGTCTAAGAGCTATGACACGGTTTGTTCAAGACCCGAGAGCTGTCTGTCGCTCCAAATCATTGTTGTGACGATACAAGAACTGAGAAGCATACACTCGCCAGACATCTATGGTGCTGTGACTCGGATTTAACCTGGCTGAAACAACCTCTGCGCGGAAGAGGCCAAGCACAGCAGGAGCCCAACTCAGTGAAGCTCCTGCGGTAGAAGCGGAACGCGAAGAAAACCCAGCTCTGGGGAAGGCCCATCGTGCTGGGAACCGGGATAGTGAAAAACAAACTCAGCAGAAAGCTCACGTGGCTCAGCCTCAGATTCCAGAAGACCTCCGGTTAAGGTAGGGGATCTTTGCTCCTATGGCTGGAGAGACATGCCTAACAAAATCTTAATTCCTTTACAGTCTTTCGTTTCTTGTTTCCTTGAACCCCCTGTGAACAGACGGGTGGCAGTGGCGCAATTGAGGGACTCTGGAGAGGCTACTCTTCGGTATGTCCCAAGGCACTATCTGCTGGGCCCCAGTAGCTGTTACCCAAGCTGGCGGGGGTTCTTCTGTCCTACTCTTCTCTGTGCCAAGAATCAGGCCAATGAAAACTGTGAGCATTGGTCAGATATTTAGCAAATTTTCTGGCAGGCTATGAAGGGGATCTCTAGTCTTTCCCATTCTGTTGTTTTCCTCTATTTCTTTGCCTTGATCACTGAGGAAAGCTTTCTTATCTCTTCTTGCTATTCTTTGGAACTCTGCATTCAGATGCTTATATCTTTCCTTTTCTCCTTTGCTTTTCACTTCTCTTCTTTTCACAGCTATTTGTAAGGCTTCCCAGACAGCCATTTGCTTTTTTGCATTTCTTTTCCATGGGGATGGTCTTGATCCCTGTCTCCTGTGGCTGTGACTGGCGCACTAAGCGCAGGCGGCTGCGACCGGCACACTAAGCGCGGCCGAGAGGAGCTATCCCATGTCCGAGGTCAGGGGCAGAAGCCGGGAGGACCCCATGCCCGAAGGGCGGCAGCCAAGAGGAGTTACCCCACATCTGAGGTGAGGGGCAGCGGCCGAGAATGCCAGGCTGCGACGGCACAGAAACGGCCGAGAGGAGCTATCCTGCACCTGAGGTCAGGGGGAGCGGCCGAGAGGAGCTACCCTGCATCCGAGGTCAGGGGCAGTGACGAGAGGAGTTACCCTGAGTCCGAGGTCAGGGGTGGTGGCCAGGAGGAGCTACCCCACACCCGAGGCCAGGGGCGGTGGCCGGGAGGACCAACCCCATGTCCAAGGAGCGGTGGCTGCGCGGGCGCAGGAGGGCCTAGAGGACCTATCCCACATTGAAGGTCAGGAAGGGCAGCGGTGAGGAGATACCCCTCGTCCAAGGTAAGGAGCAGTGGCTGCACTTTGCTGGAGCAGCCATGAAGAGATACCCCACGCCCAAGGTAAGACAAACCCAAGTAAGACGGAAGGTGTTGCAAGAGGGCATCAGAAGGCAGACACACTGAAACCATACTCACAGAAAACTAGTCAATCTAATCACACCAGGAGCACAGCCTTGTTTAACTCAGTGAAACTAAGCCATGCCTGTGGGGCAACCCAAGATGGGCGGGTCATGGTGGAGAGATCTGACAGAATGTGGTCCACTGGAGAAGGGAATGGCAAACTGCTTCAGTATTCTTGCCTTGAGAACCCCATGAACAGTATGAAAAGGCAAAATGATAGGATACTGAAAGAGGAACTCCCCAGGTCAGTAGGTGCCCAATGTGCTACTGGAGATCAGTGGAGAAATAACTCCAGAAAGAATGAAGGGATGGAGCCAAAGCAAAAACAATACCCAGTTGTGGATGTGACTGGTGATAGAAGCAAGGTCCGATGCTGTAAAGAGCAACATTGCATAGGAACCTGGAATGTCAGGTCCATGAATCAAGGCAAATTGGAAGTGGTCAAACAAGAGATGGCAAGAGTGAATGTCGACATTCTAGGAATCAGCAAACTCAAATGGACTGGAATGGGTGAATTTAACTCAGATGACCATTATATCTACTACTGCGGGCAGGAATCCCTCAGAAGGAATGGAGTAGCCATCATGGTCAACAAAAGAGTCTGAAATGCAGTACTTGGATGCAATCTCAAAAACTACAGAATGATCTCTGTTCATTTCCAAGGCAAACCATTCAATATCACAGTAATCCAAGTCTATGCCCCAACCAGTAACGCTGAAGAAGCTGAAGTTGAATGGTTCTATGAAGACCTACAAGACCTTTTAGAACTAACACCCCAAAAAGATATCCTTCTCATTATAGGGGACTGGAATGCAAAAGTAGGAAGTCAAGAAACACCTGGAGTAACAGGCAAATTTGGCCTTGGAATATGGAATGAAGCAGGGCAAAGACTAATAGAGTTTTGCCAAGAAAATGCACTGGTAATAACAAACACTCTCTTCCAACAACACAAGAGAAGACTCTACACATGGACATCACCAGATGGTCAACACCGAAATCAGATTGATTATATTCTTTGCAGCCAAAGATGGAGAAGCTCTATACAGTCAGCAAAAACAAGACCAGGAGCTGACTGTGGCTCAGATCATGAACTCCTTATTGCCAAATTCAGACTGAAATAGAAGAAAGTAGGGGAAATCACTAGACCATTCAGGTATGACCTAAATCCAATCCCTTATGATTATATAGTGGAAGTGAGAAATAGATTTAAGGGCCTAGATCTGATAGATAGAGTGCCTGATGAACTATGGAATGAGGTTCATGACTCGAGCTTTAGGGCTGGGAAAAGGAAAAAGAATAGCCATTTATACTGACTCCAAGTCTGCCTTTCTGGTGCTACATGCACATGCAGCTATTTGGAAAGAAAGGGGCCACTTGGTTACCCGAGGGTCCCCAATCAAATATGGTGATCAAATTCTTAGACTCTTGGAGGCAGCCCATCTGCCCACTGAAGTTTCAGTCTCCCACTGTAAAGGACACCAAAAAGGGAGCACGGAAGTGGCATGAAGGGAGCAAGCAGCTGATCTGGCAGCTAAGAAAGCAGCATTATGGAACCATGACCTAACAGGGGTTGCCACCTTAGTTCCACAGACTAATTTGCCAGAAATTCCTTCATATACTGAAAGTGAGACTCTTAAAGCTAAGAGTGAGGGCTTTCAAGAAGATCATATGCAGTGGTTCCAAAAGGAGGGACTCTTTTTTTTTTTTTTTTTTTCTAATTTTATTTTATTTTTAAACTTTACATAATTGTATTAGTTTTGCCAAATATCAAAATGAATCTGCCACAGGTATACATGTGTTCCCCATCCTGAACCCTCCTCCCTCCTCCCTCCCCATACCATCCCTCTGGGCCATCCCAGTGCACCAGCCCCAAGCATCCAGCATCGTGCATCGAACCTGGACTGGCAACTCGTTTCCTACATGATATTTTACATGTTTCATTGCCATTCTCCCAAATCTTCCCACCCTCTCCCTCTCCCACAGAGTCCATAAGACTGTTCTATACATCAGTGTCTCTTTTGCTGTCTCGAACACCGGGTTATTGTTACCATCTTTCTAAATTCCATATATATGCGTTAGTATACTGTATTTATGTTTTTCCTTCTGGCTTACTTCACTCTGTATAATAGGCTCCAGTTTCATCCACCTCATTAGAACTGATTCAAATGTATTCTTTTTAATGGCTGAGTAATACTCCATTGTGTATATGTACCACAGCTTTCTTATCCATTCATCTGCTGATGGACATCTAGGTTGCTTCCATGTCTTGGCTATTATAAACAGTGCTGCGATGAACATTGGGGTACACGTGTCTCTTTCCCTTCTGGTTTCCTCAGTGTGTATGCCCAGCAGTGGGGTTGCTGGATCATAAGGCAGTTCTATTTCCAGTTTTTTAAGGAATCTCCACACTGTTCTCCATAGTGGCTGTACTAGTTTGCAGGGACTCTTTTCTCTGCCTGGGAACCTCCAATGGAAGTTGGTTAACTCCTTACATGCCACCACTCATTTAGGGGAAAAGGCCCTCCAAAAATTACTAGAAAGTTCCTTCAGAGGAACAGGTTTCCAAACATCTATAAGACAGGTGGTCTCCTCTTGTCCCACTTGCCAATTAAACAACCTCCAAGGAGCTCAAAGACCCCAGGTGGCCCAGCCCATCCAATGACATGGGACCTATCCAGGAGAGGAATGGCAGATGGACTTCACCCAGATGCCATTTTCTCGAGGGTATATATACCTATTAGTCATGATAAATACATTCACAGGATGTATTGAAAGCTTTCCCACCTGGACTGAGAAGGCTGAGGAGGTGGTAAAAAAAACTGCTCCATGAAATCATTCCAAGATTTGGTCTGCCCAGGTCATTACAAAGTGACAATGGGACATCATTTAGTTCTAAGGTCACCCAAGGAGTCTCGAAAGCATTGGGCATTACTTACTACCTCCATTGTGCGTGGAGGCCTCAGTCTTCAGGAAAAGTAGCAAGGGCCAACCAATTCTTAAAATCAGCGGTAAAAAAGATAACCCAGGAGACCTCCCTGGGATGGAAGGAGGCTTTACCAATAGCTCTCCTCTGCACCCCTATTGGTCCTAAAGAACAGGTTGGTCTTAGTCCTTATGAGATACTATATGGGAGACCTTTTGTTTATGTCAATGACCTCTTCCTAGATCCAGAGGTTCAGACCCTCCAGTATTATGCCATGGCCATTGGACAATTCCAACAGGATATATGCTTGTAGGGTATGAACCAGGACCCAAAAGATTCTAAGGAATCACCATCCAGGGGCTCAAGTCCTAATTAAAATCTGGAAAGATGGGTCCCCAAAGGCTCAACTCCAGCCCACATCCTATCCTATCCTATCCTATCATACTATCCTATAGCCCCTATCCTATAATACTTTCTATCCCCACAGCAGTCAAGGTACCAGGACATGACTCCTGGATTCACTACTCATGAGTCAAGCCATGGAAGAAAACAGAAGAGGACACTCAATACACCTGTGAGCCCCTAGGAGATCTCAGATACCTATTCAGGACTACCAATGAGTGCCATTCTAATGAACACCCCCAAAATCTGGTTTCTGGGGTTAAGATTTCTCAGGATAGCTCTAAAGAGCCAGCATAGCTTGGCAGGGATTATACTCCAAAAACAGGCAGGAGATAAATCTTCTGATCCCTGAACAAGGAGGGACTTGAGCCATCCTGGCGATGTGAATTTGGAATTGGCTAATGCCCCTACTAGTCCTTGTCACGCCATATTTATGCTGCTTATGATTGTTCCATGCATTATTAATTGTCTAACCTGTTTGTCTCTGTTCAGGTCAACAAGCTACAACATGTGGTCCCAGTTCAACAAAGATACAAAACTACAGCTGACCATGGAAAATACAACTCACCCTTAGATGGACACCGCTATGAGGACTCTGAGGCCTGAGACTAGCAAGAGGGGGAGGCACAATACCTCTTGCTGTCCCAGTTCAGCAGGAAGTAGCCAGAAAGACCTTGATGCCCCTATTCCCAAGAATTGGCCTCCCATCTCTTGAGGGGGGAATGTTATGTAGATAGAATAGGGAAAAGGAGTCCAAAATGGCAGTGGCTAAAAGACAAGGAAGAGAAAAGCCCATGAAAATAGAACAGAGGAAGGTCAAAGGAAGGTCCGAGGACTGGAGTGAGGACTTCAGGTAGAACAGCATTCCTGGCTGAGCCCAATTTGCATAGGGCAGGCCCAGCGGGAGGAGGAGCCAAGCGCGAGCTCTCTCCTGCGTTCGTTCTTTCTCTCTCTCCCACGTACGTAGGTTTTCTCTCTCTCTCTCTCTCCCCCCCTCCCCCCCCACCCCCACCCCTACCCCGCGCGGGCACTGGCGTGCTCCTCCACTCTCTTCTCTTCTTCTTAGGATGGATTCTCCTGCTGCTTTCTAAATAAAATAGAGCTGTAACACTGATTTGTCTAAGAGCTATGACACGGTTTGTTCAAGACCTGAGAGCTGTGATGCGCAGAGGGCTTTAATGTCTGTCGCTCCAAATCATTGTTGTGACAAGACAAAGAACCAAGGAGTATACACTCGCTTGACAGTTGCCACAAAGACTGTCTGATTCTCATTCCATTTAGGCTGCCACAGATCAGCTGTTTCACTCTCAGCCTTCTCCTCTGACTTAGACAGTTGCCCGCTATGGGGATCGGACCCCGCTTCAGTTCCCCCACCTGCCCAGGGCAGGTCCAGTCCTACTAACACTTCTGTTTTTCCCCCTAGTTCCTTCGTCCTACTGAGTTTTGCGTGGTTTGTGTTCTTTTCCTGTGGTCAGGTCCTCCTATCTGCTCTCAGCTGGTGTGCTGCATGCACTTCTGTGTCTGAAGGTGTATTCCTGATGTTTCCATGGAGAGAGATGGACTCCACGTCCACCTACTCCTCCGGTATCTTGTTCTCCACAGGCTACATTCTTAAGGCATCTGGTACTAGTTAATTATTACTGAACAAGCATGATATTGAAGTTAGAGGGGTAAGATGAAAAGAAGAAAAAAAAAAACTTTAAAATAAAAAGTTGATGCTATTTAATGAACTGGACTTGATTTTACCAGTACTTTAATTACCTTTCTTTCCTAGTTCCCATTAAAAAACATTTTTTTAATTGAAGGATAATTGCTTTACAATATTGTGTTGGTTTCTGTGAATCAACCATAGGATAACATATGTCCCATTTTTTTTTAATGTTTTTGCTCTGTTTTCTAGGACATTTCCTCAACTATATTTTCCAAACCTCCACTGACCTTTTAAATTTTGACTATCTTGTTTTTAATTTCCAATCCTCTGTTCCTTCAAGTATCCCTCCCTTGTTTCTTGAGGTAATATCAGTTACTTAGGATGGCAATGATAATTTTCTTCTGTTACTTTCTTTTGCTTCATGGCCTTCCTCTCTTCTTGCTTGTTTGTTTTGGTCTTATCTTTCACATTAGGAGCGTTCTGCAAATGGTTGGTGACCCTGGGCTGTCCATTCATCTTTAAATGAAGCAGTAACAAGCTGGTTTGATGGCGCCCATGGCCAGAGCCTGTCTTTGACGTCTTCACTGTAGTATGATCCTGGGAGTATGCAGTCACTTATTAGACTTTTCCCTCAGTTGATTAGTTTCTCCAGAATAAAATTCTCCCATCTCTTGTCGGGGGTGAGGTGGTATAATCCTTGCTCCTAGATTCTTACATGCTCAATGGGAGTAAAGGAAAGAAAGATTTTATAGATCAGTATGTAGCATCACCGACTCGATGGACGTGAGTTTGAGTGAACTCCAGGAGATGGTGATGGACAGGGAGGCCTGGTATGATGTGATTGAACTGAACTGATGTAGACTCTAAATTCTTTCCTTGTTTCATGCCTTATCTTTGCCTTCTGTTATTCAAGATGTCCCCAGATCTGGAGTCTTTCAGGTTCAGTTTCTCAGAGCACTGATTCTCAAGCTCTTTGGTCTCAGATACTCTCTACATGACTTTAAATGTTACTGAAATTTCCAAAGAGATTCTGTTTTATGTTGGTTATATCAATTGATATTTACCATGTTGCAATTTTTTGAAACAACAATAAAAACCTATTGTGTGTAAATATAAACAACACACATTTATGAGAAATATCTAAAATTTCCAAAGCAAGCAATAGTGAGAAGAATAGCATTTTAAAATATTTTTGCAAATCATTTTTATTGATTGATTGAAGTACAGTTGACTTATAATAATGTATGTTTTTGATGTACAATATAGTGATTTAATACTTTAATAGACTATGTTCCATTTAAAATTATTACAGAATAATGACTACGTTTTCCTGTACTGAACACTATATCCTTGTTGCTTGTTTATTTCATATATAGTTGTTTGTGTCTCTTAATTTCCTGTCCTTATGTTGTCCCTTCCTTCTACCCTATCCCCATTGGTAACCACTAGTTTGTTCTCTCGGAGAAGGCAATGACACCCCACTCCAGTACTTTTGCCTAGAAAATCCCATGGACGGAGGAGCCTGGTAGGCTGCAGTCCATGGGGTCGCTAGAGTCGTACACGACTGAGTGACTTCACTTTCACTTTTCACTTTCATGCATTGGAGAAAGAAATGGCAACCCACTCCAGTGTTCTTGCCTGGAGAATCCCGGGGACGGGGAAGCCTGGTGGGCTGCCGTCTATGAGGTCGCACAGAGTTGGACATGACTGAAGCGACTTAGCAGCAGCAGCAGCAATTTGTTCTCTATGTCTGTGAGTCTATTCCTGTTTTATTATTTTCATTTTTTTATTTCATCCTATTTGCTTTATTTTTTAGATTGCTTGTATAAGAGAAACACGGAATATTTGTCTTTGATTTGTTAATATTTTGCCAAGTATAATATCCTCTTGGTCTATCCATGTTTGCAAATGTTTATCCTTGTACTATTATTGTCATTACAGTTAATTTTATAATTTCTTGTCTTTTAATTTTCATACTTGCTGATTTAAGTGGTTGATCCACAGTCTTTACTATATATTTGCCTTTACTAGTGGGATTTTTCCTTTCCTATAAGTTCCCAGAGTTCACTCAAACTCACGTCCATTGAGTCAGTGATGCCATCCAGCCACCTCATCCTCTGTTGTCCCCTTCTCCTCCTGTCCCCAATCCCTACCAGCGTCAGAGTCTTTTCCAATGAGTCAACTCTTCGCATGAGGTGGCCAAAGTACTGGAGTTTCAGCTTTAGCATCATTCCTTCCAATGAACACCCAGGACTGATCTCCTTTAGAATGGACTGGTTGGACATCCTTGCAGTCCAAGGGACTCTCAAGAGTCTTCTCCAACACCACAGTTGAAAAGCATCAATTCTTTGGTGCTCAGCTTTCTTCACAGTCCAACTCTCATATCCATACATGACCACTGGAAAAACCATAGCCTTAACTAGAAGGACCTTTGTTGGCAAAGTAATGTCTCTGCTTTTCAATATGCTATCTGGGTTGATCATAATTTTCCTTCCAAGGAGTAAGCGTCTTTTAATTTCATGGGTGCAATCACCATCTTCAGTGATTTTGGAGCCCCAAAAATAAAGTCTGACACTGTTTCCACTGTTTCCCCATTTATTTCACATGAAGTGATGGGACCAGATGCCATGATCTTAGTTTTCTGGTGATGGACAGGGAGGCCTGGCATGCTGCAATTTATGGGGTTGCAAAGAGTTGGACATGACTGAGTGACCGAACTGAACTGATAAGTTTTTACTTCTTGTTACAGCCTTTTCTTTTCCACTTAGAGAAGACGTTTTCACATTTCTTTTAGGGTTAGTTTAGTTTTGAGGAACTCTTTTAGATTTGGCTCACCTGAGCAATTCTTTCAGTTCAGTTTAGTCGCTCAGTCGTGTCCACCCCGTGAACCGCAGCACGCCAAGGCCTCCGTGTCTATCACCAACTCCCGGAGTCCACCCAAACCCATGTCCATTGAGTCAGTGATGCCATCCAACCATCTCATCCTCTGTCAATTCTTTATCTCTCCTTTAATTCTAAATGATAATCTTGCTGGGTAGAGTGTCTTAGGTTTCAGGCTTTTCCCTTTCAGCCACTGTAAATATTTCATGCCACTCCCTTCTGGCTTGCAAAATTTTTCTAGAAAAATCAATCGATAGCTTTATGGAGGTTCCCTTGTATATGACTCTTACTGTAAAATCTTGCTCCTTTTAGAAATCTTTTTATCTTTAAGTTTGCCATTTTAATTATAATATATCTTGATGTGGGTCTTTTTGAGTTCATCTTGTTTGAGACCCCCTGTGCTTCTTGTACCTAGATATCTGTTTCCTTCTTCAGGTTTTTAGGCATAATTTATCAAATACATTTTCAACCCTTTTTCTGTGTCTTCTCTTCTGGGACCCCTATACTGTGAACGCTGGTGTGCTTGCTGTTGTTCCAGAGGTCCCTTAAACTGTTCTCATTTCTTTTCATTCTGTTCTCTGTTCTCTCAATCTGACTGACCTCCAAGCTTCTTCAGGTCCTTGAGCTTTCTCTGCAACCCTGAGCCACCCTAGAGTCCAGTAAAAGGAGAATCTCTGATGGTCTCCCACGCCACACTGGGCTGTGAGAGCTCAGTGGGGCTGTCTGAAGTTCCCTCTGTCTGGTCATTATTTCTGCTCCACCCCTGCAGCCATAGGTAATTTCTAGGACTTAGTTTAGGAAGCAAGGTTCAGATTTTATCTGCTCTCACACCCCTCAAATTATGGTGGTTTCTTTCAGCTCAGAGAGGGCAGAGGTAGTATCAGGGACACTCACTGGTCTCTGACTCTCCTGCCTCCTTTCTGACTGTTCAGACGCCCGATGGAGCCTCCTTTGTGTGTGGAAAATTCTGCTGTAAATCATCTTCTCTGTGTTTCCTATCCTGACTTAGAAGGATCAAAGAATTATTTGACTCCTTTGTGCCCCTGAGTTGCCTCTGACAGTCCCCCTTGTGTCCCTTCACCCCCTGAAAAACTGGGCACAAATTGTGACTTGGCTTTTTGTCAGGTATTTCCTGTGTTGGGTTGGGGGAGGCCTGCTGTCCTTATTTTTACAGAAATTTTATCTTTTGGAGATACCAGAGTGCCCTTTGAGCTTTTTCTTGCGTTTTCTCCTCTGGCTGCCTGTAACTCATGCATGGCACCAGGAACAGCCGCAAGGTGTCCTTGAGCAGGTGAGTCAGATTCTGAGGGTGGAAGAGCAGGAAACTAAGAGGAGCTGGACCCCAGACAACTTCAGGGTGCAAAGCCCCCAGCCCTGGACTACCTGACCGCAGACCAACAGCCCTATACCTGAATGCTCTTATGTGAGAGAATACACCTGTTGTGTTTGAGCTACTATAATATTTTTCTTGCCGGTATGTAGCTAAACCTACTTCTAATCAGCACTGCTACCCTAGGCATTTCAAACTTGCGTCTTTGAGTGTTGAGCACACACAGAGGTGGCAGGGGATCATCACTGTTCTCAAGGAGCTCATAAGCTGGCGTGAAGGGCAGAAACCTGTGCAACTCACTCTGGCACGAGGTAAAGTAGCAGAGGTGCAGACGAGATTGCAGAACGCTGTAGGGCTTCAGAGGAGAAAGAGGCATCAAGTTTATCATGGGGCACACGTGGTGAGAGACTCAGCAAAAGATGGGTCCTGAAGGAAAAGAATAGATTTTGTAAAAATGCTGGAGGCAGGGAGGGAAGGTTTTCGAAGTAGAGTGAATAGCATGAGCAAAGGGGACTACATGGTATCTGTTGAAGGAATGCTGTGTTGTCTGGATTGGTGATGTTTCTGCCTGGAGAGGAGTAGGGAGAGGTGAAGTTGGAGAGTTAGGTTGAGGCTACTTCTAAGGGGCGTGGAATGTCCATGTGTTAGGATCAATGTATTGAAAAATGGTAACACGTTATCTCTTTTTAAATTCTATGTACTTGAGTTTCTCCATCATCAGCCAAAGCATACAACTTCCTTTAGAGCACAGACATTAGAATTCTTTAAGTTGAAATGCAAATGAAAACCAAGTATTGTTATTTAGCTTATGATATTCAAAATAGGGTTTAGCTGCAAGACAATAAGCTTGGGAGCCAAGTTTTTTCTTAAAAGAAGGATTGCTTTCTGAATTCCTTTATCAGGCTGAGAACAGAGCCCAGGGCTTCGGAGGACGGACTTCTGCTACAGTGTTTAAAGATGCCCCTGTGTCTTTTGTTGTCTATGCCTGGAGGCTTGAATCAGGAATAAGGCAGAGCAGGGCTTCCCAGTCCAGTGGGTGAGGGCTTATCTCCTGTCTCTTAGTTTTCAGAAAAGCTTGGCATGACCTGAGGTAGCCATGCCCCTTGGCTAGTGGCTGTGGCACCTGGCTGGCAGTTTCTCACATGAACAGTTTTGTATGTGGCTTGAGCAATGGAATCAGGCACTCTGCCTATGCTTGGCTTAGGAGATGCTCTGCAGTTTGGACTCCACCAGCCAGCTGCTGGGCAGGTATGTTGCTACCCATTGTGGCCATGTGGCTTCCGACGCTGCTGCTGCTGCTGCTAAGTCACTTCAGTCGTATCCGACTCTGTGCGACCCCAAAGACGGCAGCCCACCAGGCTCCCCTGTCTCTGGGATTCTCCAGGCAAGAACGCAGGGGATTGCATAGGGCTGTGGGGAAGCTCATCTTCCAGGTGCTTGGAGTGTGGGGTGTGACCTGAGGGCCTGTGGTCAAAGTTCAGAGGCAGAGAGGCCTGGCACAGACTCCCACTAGACCCATTATGGCTGTATTCCCACAGATGATATATTTTTGCTCAGCTGCAGCAGATGCACTCTTTCATGGGGCCCAAGCTGTGGGTGGAGAGGCTGCTTTAACAGCGCGTGTGTCCTGTTCAAGTTAACTTTACCGTTAATGAGTGTGTATACTTGCATTTGAGGTGCTTTTACATAATCACTTACGATTTCAATAACTCATTTGTCTATGAAAGAAAAGAAAGAGCTCATAGATTCTTTAAATGTCACTCTTTCAACTATTATACATTTTTGAAGTTTTATTCAATCCCCAGATTTTGAATAGTTGCAAAATATTTGATGTACAAAAAAAATGGTTCTAAATGTATCACATCTTTGTGGGAAAAAAACCTTCTTATAAGGGTCAACTTTCTGAATTTGAAGAGCTCATCATTAAAAACTAGGTCAGAAATTACTTGTATACTTATTTGAGAGATAAAAACTGATACAGAATTTATGCATAAAGAGTCACACCTAAGTTTCTTTTAAAAGATTGAAAAATATTTATGTGTTTTATACAAATTCAAATTTAACAACTTTCTTGTTTCCTGTCTATTTATCAAAATTATAATTACAATGTAATATAATTTTTTAAGCAGGCCACATATAGATGTCCCCAAGTCTCCTCCAGTGTACAGAACAAAGATGGTGAACTTTTATGATTGTTATGAAAAAGGACTAGAAGCATTGGCAGAGAAAAAGAAAAGTCTGTGGTCCCTCTGCCCCTTCTCTAAGGCTTAGAAAGAAGGGAAGCCAATGAGGTCAGGCATCAAGGATTACAGAATTAGCCAGATAGGTATGAGGGAGCCTAAGATACTAGTTCTAGTAGTAAACGGTCTCAGTTTATGCTATGAGATGCTGCAGGATTTAAAAGCAGCCTTGCAGCTGGCCACTACAAACATGGAAAGTGCAGATGGTACCCAGCAGCAATGGTGGAAATGAACAGGCCTGTGGTAGCCCTTCTGGTTTCATGGACTTGGAGTCATGAGCAAAGGATACAGGAATCCCTTTCTGCCCCAGGGAGGGGATGTGGAGGTGCCCTCTGTGATAAGACCTGATGGAGGCCTGGAGTAAGAACATTGAGGTTACCATCTGTGGGGCCATCTAGACTGGGGACAAGCAGCTGGGACAGTAGACGTAGAGATGGATGCTCTCACATCACCTCCAAGCAGCCAGACTTGACCAACTGTATCATGGAGCAAGGGCTTGCTACCGTGGCCCTGGCTTCTGAGAAGAGAAAGTTTTATCACAAGGTCCACCAACAAGGAGACAGGAGGGAGGGGCAAATCCATCTCCCTAATTATGTGTTTGGTCAAACTTTATGAATTAGGGAAGGATGGGTTGGTATGAGGAAGCACTGGCAGGTCAGATTTTGATTAGGAGGATTTTAAGCAAGATAATTTATGATAAAGTCTGAAAAAGGGCTCTACCTGTGGATCTTCCTGAAAACGGACCCCTTCCTCCTCCTGAAGAAAGATCTGGCTTTCAAGGTCTGCTTGTGTCCCAGGCCTTTGATTCCCTGGTGGGGAGAAACTTGGGTGCCTGGATGTATCTCAGGTCAAAATATCCCCTTCTGCATGTGCTCCAGTGACATGACTCAGTTTAGACTCAGTGCCCCTGTAAGATGGCTTTGACATCCTGTTATTGATATGATAGGTCCAGACCAGACCAGACCAGTGTGAACTGGTCTGTGATGGGTACAGCTGCACCCGTGGGGTCAGGCAATCCAGCCACTCAGCAGCAAGGGCCACTGGACTCAGAGGATGCTGTTGTGGTCTGACAGTCCCTCTTTGCCACTACCAGGAGGGCGGGTAAGTGTCTTTTATCTATACAGTGGCCATCTCAGGGAAGTCAGAAGTAAGGGAGCAAAGGCTAAAAGACTGAAATTTTGATTATAAGGTCTATGCCATCCAAAAGAGATCAGGAAAACTAGCTGTTGCTATGAGGCTAGCTTTGCATAGACTATTTAAATGTAATCATTTAAACTGACTGTTTAAGATCAAAGACAGTGAAATATTACTAATGGTACATCTAAACTATCTATGCTCCTGAGCTTGGTGGGAGTTTGATGAAGAAGATCAGGTCAGTCTTAACAGAAAGAAAACACTAAGCTCTTAGGTCACATCGGATTGCAGTGTGAATAAGTGAGTATCCACTCTCCCCAGCTGAGGACTTTCACCTCATTTGCGAGGGAGAGGTTACTTTAAGCTTTTGTTGGCCCTAATGTCTCTCTCTGAGCTATAGACTGAAGCTATAGCTTCACCTTCTTTCCCTTCCATTCTCCTGAACCTCCAGTCTCTTCAGAGATGGACACACGCTGCCGGAACAAGAACGTCCTCACTCCTCCCAGCAAACCAAAGGAAAACCTCTTTTTACTTCAAATGATGCGTTTTCCTGTTAGGAAAAGTCTGGCCTAATAAATATGCTCATTAGAGCTTTTATTTCAGTTCACACTATCTTTTCTTCCTAAATTCTAAAATATACTAAAATGCATTAGGTGGCAGGAGAGTGATGAATCAATCCCCTTATGTAAAGTGGCTATAAGTAGAGATTGTTTGTAAAAAGTTGGCATTAAGACATCACCAAAAGCATCCTCTCAGGTCTGCAGAAAGGATTTTGGAAATGACATGTGATACATTAATTCTAACTTACTGCTTCCCACGTACCATGGAATGGAATAATCACTTTTTAAAATGCTGAAAATATTGGATGATTATTTCTAATGTGAAACTTTTAACATCATAAAATATGCATTGTGAAATGCCTGTCATATATATATATATCTGTTGGGTTGGTAATCTCTAGGATAAAGGCAAATAAATATGAAAGCAGAAACATGAAAGTTGTGAGGGAGCCAGGCCTCTCCCTGAGGTTTCTGGTGTGTCTAGGCCTCTCCCACCAGTGACATGAGATTTTTGCTGAGGATTCTACCTCTTAACTCTCCTGCTTGCTCTGCTGTCCTCCTTGAGATGCGTCTCACCGCGTGCTCTTTCTCTTGGAACACTCATATTTTATCACATACTGTATGGGAGTCAGGTACTAAATATCTATGTGATCTAGAAAATGTGATTGCTAAATTTTTTTTTTCTTTTTAAAAAGTGAAAAGTCCAGTTAAGATGCTCAGCTTTCAGTTATATACAGAAAATGTGACTACAGCTTCTTAACCTATTCTCTCTTAAATTACCCCACTGATTGAAATGTAATAAGGAATAGCTGCTCCACAAAATATGATTAAGAATGACATATGCTTAGATTTTAAATAAAAAAGGTCAGGTCCTTAATGTATCACAGAATCCTAGTTTATAAGGTCCTGCTTTATCAGCCCGCCCATCTCATTTGTCTCCTGGATTTCTCTATTTTAAGGACACGACGATGCTGTTGGTTTAGGGCAGGGTCCTCCGCTGTGATAGCGGAAGATTAGGGAGAAGGCTGACATTGACGATGCAGTCTTTCCTTTATTCTGACAGTCTTGTCTTTGAATGGGAAAGGGTCAGTATGTTCACTATGGAAATTAACGATGAGCCTTTTTTCCCCTAGAAAAGAAAAGGAGAAACATTAAGGTTTCAGATGATAATTGCTCTTTGATTCTGGACATGAGTCTTTGGAGAAATTCCCTTTGGTAAACGCAGTTCACTGCCATGCAGTGGAAAAGGCCATCAGAAGCTTTCATAAAGAAGCTAATAGTATAGAGTAATAACTGTTTTGCCAGGGCATTGGGGGAATTCACCAGAGAGGTTCTGTAAAGTGGTTTAGAGATGAAAAGTGCAATATAAATGCTAAGTAGCCACATGTTTTTTTCTGGGAAGAGGTGCAGCAAATGTAATCAGGGTTCTGCTCAAGCTGAGCTGCCTGATGGCCACCTCCACGCTCACAGTTCATGTTGAGAGAATCACCCGCAGAACTTCCAACAGAGCATCTTTTCCCCTGCTACCACAATTTAAGCCTTTCCCACAAAACTTAGGGCAGTTTAAGTCTCTGAAAGCTTTTGCATGATTGTGAAGAAAAAGCCAGCACAAGATACATAGTAGGCACTCTGTTGATTTTGTTTTGTTTTAGTATTGCTTGCTGCTGCTGCTAAGTCGCTTCAGTCGTGTCCGACTCTGCGACCCCATAGACGGCAGCCCACTAGGCTCCTCTGTCCCTGGGATTCTCCAGGCAAGAATACTGGAGTGGGTTGCCATTTCCTTCTCCAATGCATGAAAGTGAAACGTGAAAGTGAAGTCGCTCAGTCGTGCCCGACTTTTAGCGACCCCATGGACTGGAGCCTACCAGGCTCCTCCGTCCATGGGATTTTCCAGGCAAGAGTACTGGAGTGGGGAGCCATTGCCTTCTCCATGTGGGAGCCCTTTATTCGGTGCTTTTCAGTGTCTCAAGGATGTCAGCACTAGATGGCGCTCCGTCACTGCAGAAGACTGGCTCACCGGCAGTGCTGGCAGCGATGGGAATCTCTCATTTTGTAATTAGCCAAGGATGCAGATACGCAGAGGTCTATTTTAAGCCACTTTCTTCCCGTTTTCCTTGATAAGAAATCCTGACCTTTTTATTTTGGAGGAGAAGGGGTGACCAGGGACCTACTGTCTGATTTTACCTCTGCATAATGCAAATGCAATTTGATTTAATTCTCACTTTGAGGGACAGAGTGCCAGGCTGCTGGCAGCTCTGTCTCAAGGTGTGTGGTATTGGTAATGGGCTATAATGGCCCTCCTACCACTGACTCTGTCTCATATGAGCAGTCGGAAGATGACTGGAGGTCTGGAGAGACGGAGGTGTGTGATTGATTCTCACGATGAGAGTATGTTTACTAGTCTTTCCTTCTCTGAAAGCTACTGACTTTAATTTTCATCAGAATGAAAGTATTGGTTTTCTTTTAGTTCTTGGAAATTCCCATAATGGACCGAAATGTTCCTTTGCCCTTTAAAAAACAGTTTACAATGATTCAGACTATTAGTATGATTTTTAAGATAACTGAACAGTTAAGCCTTAAGGTAATGTCTAACAGCAAATGCTTAGCAGAAGAGATTACTGGCTTTCATAATAAGCAGAATTATTTTTGTGGGCAGAGGGACTATTCCCCGAAGCTTCCCATTGTCTACAGGTGCTGTGAGGAGATGCGTTTTGATTCGTTCATTGTGTTATGATCAGTTTGGTGTTAAAAACATTCAGAAGGAGATAAATCCTTTAAAGAACTTAAGAGGACAAAGGAAATGAGTTCTTCACCAGAATAAAGGCCTCGGAATGATTCCCTCGTTATTTATACATTTATCCCTTATTGAGGCAATCACGGGGCTTCCCTGGTGGCTCAGATGGTAAAGGATCCATCTGCAATGTGGGAGTCCTGGGTTCAATCTCTGGGTTGGGGAGATCCCCTGATAAGGGCGTGGCAACCTGCTCCAGTATTCTTGCCTGGAGAATCCCCAGGGACTGGTGGGCTACAGTCCACAGGGTTGCAAAGAGTCAGACATGACTGAGCGACCAAGCACAGAGGCAATAGGGCATCCCAGGTGGCTCTAGTGGTAAAGAACCCGCAAAAAGATTCCTTATAGCAGATACTCAGAATGGAAATGAGGGAGGAGGAATTCTTGAAAGAAAAGCCAGAGAAGCTACTGAAGAGGCTAGAAGTAGCTTGATCTAAGAGAAGGGAAGAAGTTCAGGTGTATGTTAACACCACAGATCTTAACCTGTGTGCTGGGACACCCCAGGGAACTGCAGCAAACTCACAGAGATGCCCTGTGACTCTATGATTTTTGAGAGAAACAGCATCACCTGTCAGAAACCAAGCAAACTACTTCAGAGTTACGGTATTGGATTGCGCTCATATTCCTTTAAATGACGTGTTTCTGCAAAGCTGGCTTTATTGAGGTTAAGGGGATAAAAAGCAAGCACTATTTTAACACCACCGAAGCAATGGACATGAACTCAGACAAACTTCGGGAGATGGTGAGGGACAGGAGTGCCTGGCGTGCTGCAGTCCATGGGGTTGCAAAGAGTCGGACATGACTGGGCGACTGAAGAACAAAAATGTAAAAATCAACGTGTAATAGTGAGGGTGGCAGTGTCTGATCTGATTCTGACAACTGGGGAGTCGTGCAGTGTCCAAAAGGCTCATAGACGCCTCGTTTGTAAGTGACTGTAGTTTACAAGTAAGTGAAACTATTTTTTTCCCCTTCAGTTTATGTGTGTTATTTTTTCAAATGGCTACTAAAATTGTTAGGACGTGAATACTTACTTGGTGTTTTGGATCTAACTACTCAATGAAAGGAACTATTAGGTATTTATTTTGGCATGGGGTTCCATGAAAAAAATTACTGACAACCTTGGGGTACCATGACCTTTGAGAAAGTTTGAGCACTTCTGGGCTAACTTTTAAGTGGCTGCTCTATCTTCCTTAAGGAAAGGCTGACATGCTCCCATCTCCAAGCCTTTGCATTTACTGTATCTCCATGTGGCATATGCTTCCCTCAGATACCTGATTGATTGAATCCATCACTTGCAGGAAGTCTGCTCGGATCTCATGTATTCACCGAGGCCTCCACGCATCATGCTCACCTCTCCAGCTCTCACCTACCCCTTCTTATTCTATTTTTCCACCATGCATTTCGCTTTTTAAGGCACTAAATTATTTAGTTGTTTGTTATTTTTATTATTGTCTACTCTCTCACTGAGCTGTGTCATATGGGAAAAGTTCTTTATTTACTGAATTGTAAATTAAAAAAAAAAATGTTTGGAAGAATGACTGGACACAGAGTTCTTTGTAAATATTTATTGAACTAGTGAAAAATTGTTGGTGGTATCTCAAGCCTGGTAAAGCCATGTTTCCCATATATGTTTTTATACAAAAAGTTTAAAAAATTATCCAGATAAAAATCCCTTAAGAATGAACTCTTCCTTGCTCAGAGATATTTTGTGGTTCATGTACTGGAAGAAAAGTTAACTGAGTCACATTTTTGTTGCTACTTAAATGAATTCTTGTGTTTTTACTTTATAGAATGATAAAGTAAATGAATCCAGAAGTTCTATTTTTGCTTTCCATAGTTCTCCATTCTTTAAGATTAGCTTAATATATACCAAAGCTATACTTAGACAATTCCTTTCATTATCTCCAATAGATGTGATCTTTAGTTCTGTGAAAGAATTAAGTATGTGTGATGGTTCACTTAAAACCTGAGACCTCTCTGAAGTTAAGAAAACCTCACAGAGGTGTCAGGCCCGCTGTAGTGAGGGTTGGAATCATTACAAAGAAATGAGGGAAGAAGGTCAGCTAAACTCGGTTGATTCAAGGTGGAAAGATTCCATGTTGACTCAGTGTATCCGTTTTCTACACTGCATGACACCTTACCACAAACTCAGCGGCTTAAAATAACACAGGTGTATGACCTCACAGTTGCTGTGGGGTGAAGAGGCTGTGTATGGCTGGCTGGGCCCCCTGCCCAGGCACTCACAAGGCTGCAGTCAAAATGCCAGCTGGCTCACACTCTCAGGTGAAGGCCTGACTGGAAAGACTGGCTCCAGACCTGAACTCACTCCTGTGACTGAGTGGCTGGGGACCCCTGCTTCTCTGGCTCTTGGCTGGAAGCCCTCTTGGATCCCAGAGGCTGTGCAGTTACCGGCCATGCGACTTTCTCCACGTCTGGCTTCTGATCGGCACTTTCTCCCCTCTTGGGCCAGGCTGCATGGCAGGCAGGATTGTAATTCCTTGACTAGGGATGCAGCCTGTGCCTCTCGAGCAGAGTCTTAACCCCTGGACTGCCAGGGAAGTCCCCTCCATAGCTGGTTTCTAACATGGCTGGTTGCTTCTTTAAGGCCAGCCCAGGACTCTCGCTAAGACAGAGTCATGTAACATGATTGTGGGAGTGACAGCCCATCACGTTTGCTGTATTTTATTGGTTAGAACAAGTCATGCATCTTACACTCAAAAGGAAGGGATTTTACAAAGGCATTAGCATCAAGAAGTGGGGATTATTAAGGTCTGCCTGCTACATCAGGTGGCAGAAATGGAACACTTCTTTATTTTCTGCAAGAATTCTGACTCCTGTTTACCATGTCAGCTCTATAGTAGACTAATGCCCTTTTCCTTGCCTGTATTCTCCAGCAAGAGCTGTGGAATGGCCACTAACTGTGCTCCTGGTGTGGGTTCATAGTGATGAAGCCCTCGAGCCCAGGCTGCTCTCTGTGCACTCTGAGGCCCCTTGACCGCCTCTGCTGAGAGTTGCTAGCCCCCTTATCTGACAGAGGTGGTTCAGCTTTAGGCTCTTTGCTGCAGAAACTCTGTGTTGGCTAAAAAATAAAGATTTAAAAATACATTCTCCTCCTTGAGTTTTAGGCTTCATTATGTTTATTTTTCTGAAGGTTCTTTGTTACATTTGTGATCTAATGAAGTACTACCTTGGAATCAATGATAACATGTTGTGTCTGGCAAAGCGTGTTTAGATATATTTAGATGATGGGACCTAACACATCACATACGTTTTCTTATCACAAATATAAAAAAATGACCGAAAAACTCTATAGCTTACCCCTGCTGCTGCTGCTGCTAAGTCACTTCAGTCGTGTCCGACTCTGTGTGATCCCATAGACGGCAGCCCACCAGGCTCCCCCGTCCCTGGGATTCACCAGGCAAGAACACTGGAGTGGGTTGCCATTTCCTTCTCCAAGGCATGAAAGTGAAAAGTGAAAGTGAAGTCGCTCAGTCGTGTCCGACTCTTAGGGACCCCATGGACTGCAGCCCACCAGGCTCCTCTGTCCATGGGATTTTCCAGGCAAGAATACTGGAGTGGGGTACCATTGCCTTCTCCAAGCGTACCCCTATTCTTATCTAATTTGAACTGCTCATCTATTTTATTGCTAACAAATGATGCTCTCTTTCTATCAAGACAGACTGCAGTAATAGTGGCGAGCAGCATGGTAGAGCTGCCTTGTAGCTACACTGGATCACCATGGATAGACACTATATCTTCTGTACCCTGTCTTTCCTCACTCTTAGAGTTTCTCAATAGTCTCACCTATAAAACAGCCTTCAGTCCTTGGAAGAGTACAGGAGGGGCAGATTGTTTTGTTCTCACTGGCTTAAGAAAAGTTTGGGCAAAAACGTGACTCAGGACTGCAGGAAGATATGAAATGCATTTTAAATAACTATATTTTACTTAACTTGACCTTATACTTTCACTGAAATACAGTGTGCATTTTATTCAATATTGTTAACCAGCATCTTCAGAAAAACATAAGGATAGGGCTGCTATTTGGCATCAGAGAAAGAGAAACCAACACTGCTTTCTTGCATTAAGCTCTAAAAAAAACGGGTTCATCACCTGATAAGTTCTACTAATTATAAAACTGAATTTTAGAAAGAAAAGAAAAACACAAAGTAGTGATTTAACAAAATTAATCTGTCATTTTTACAATGAATATATATAGTTTCAGTAATAAGAACAATTAAATGTTATTAATAAATAAATTAAGCTATCAAAAGACATGTGCAAGTTACTTAGAAGTCAGAAAAAAGTCATTTTGTGAGGTATTATGAAGTAAAATTTCACTGGGGATGAATACTGGAATGTTTTTCCCAAAGCTCATGAGAATCATAAATCCATGGAAACAGAGGAGTCTCATTTTGCTTTGGTGAAAAAGAGCTGTAGGAAGCTTTGCCCAGGGGTATGAACCTGTGTTTATAAAAGCCATAACAATTTCACTGTTTTTAATCATCTTGCCTTTCTGTGGATTTCACTGTGAGTGAACTCTGTACCCATGGAAAGCCTACAATACATAGTTACCCAACAAGATAGTCAGGATTCAACTATTCTAATAAATCAAAAAGTATTTTTAAAATATTTATCAAGCACTCTTAATATCATGGATGCCATATATAAACACATAGTTTTTCCCATGGCCTCATAATTCAAGGTATCATGGCATCTATCCCACCAATAATCGTCAGAATGCAGGACTGTACGTATCTGCACATTCTCTTTAGAAGAATGTTGACTTTAATTTCTGAAGGTTTTGTAGGCTTGATGTAGACTTTATAGGTAAGAACAAATTCTTACAGCCTTTTTAAGGTCGAGATTTCCTGTGCACATGCTGGGGGTGCTTTGTGAAGCCAGTCAGTGTCTGTGAGAGAGGAGTTTATTGACAAATAGGTCAACAGCTGCTCCAAATGGGGACCCACATTGAGAAGGTACCGTGTCTGCAACAGCGGACCTATAGCAGTGGTTCTCCAACTGAAGCTTCTATCAGAATCACTTGGAGGCCTTGTTAAAACGGATTGCTTCCCCACCCCCAGTTTCTGATTAAGTAGATCTGGCTGTGGGGTGTGAGATTCAGCATTTCTAATGGCGTCTTAGATGATGTGCAGCTGTTCTGAGAACCACATTTTGAGAAGCAGTGACCTGGAGGGTCACCCTAAAGGAACCAGTCCACCCTAAGGAAATCAGTCCTGAATATTCATTGGAAGGACTGATGCTGAAGCTGAAAGTCCAACACTTTGGCCACCTGATGCGAAGAACTGACTCCTTGGAAAAGACCCTGATGCTGGGAAAGATTGAAGGTGGGAGGAGAAGGGGATGACAGAGGATGAGATGGTTGGATGGCATCACCAACTTGACGGACGTGAGTTTGAGCAAACTCTGGGAGATGGTGATGGACAGGGAGGCCTGGTGTGCTGAGATTCATGGGGTGGTGAAGAGTCGGACTTGACTGAGCGACTGAACTTACTGACTGCCTGACCTGGAGGGTCAGACCATTAGCTAGTTTGATTAGGAGCTGGCTGCTTGCAGGGAGAACATGAGGAGAGGCAAGCTGTAAGGAAGACCTGAAATGAGAGTGAGGACCCTGAGACTTGATACAAAATACTTTCTTAGGGAGTCCATGGCTGACAGTGATCTTGGGAGCAGTCATTCCCTCCCCTTACCTGCTGGCAAGAAACAAGGAATTGCTCACGTAGGGAGGCAGTTCTCATTGTGATTAGGGCCACGGGATTTGGGGTTAGCTGAGAGCTGAGTCTGAATTCCTGCTCCACCTCATAGCGCCAGAGTAAGCCATTTAACCTCTTTAAAGACAGAGTAGGTTCTCAAGAGCAACAGTGTGGTAGTCATCCATCCTTCCAAAGCAGAAGGAACCCCAGTGAATGCAGCTTCTGCTTGTCCTCCCTCTGCCCAGCCCTGGAACCAGGGCAGGGTTCACATAACCTGGCTTGGCCCCAGGGCAGGGCAGGACTCTACCTCCAACCACCTTACATTTTCAGCTTCATTCCTGTTGTGTAGTCGTTCAGTGCTGTCCAACTCTTTTGTGATACCACCGACTGTGGCCTGCTAGGCTTCTATGTCCGTGGGATTTCCCAGGCAAGAATACTGGAGTGGGTTGCCATTTCCTCCTCCAGGGGATCTTCCTGGATTAAGGCTCAAACCCGTATTTCCTGCATTGGCGGGTAGATTCTTTACCACTTGGGAAGCCACCCTGGTAAAGAATTTGCCTGCTACTGCAGGTGACTCAGGAGCCTCGGGTTCGATCCCTGGGAGGGAAAGATCCCCTGGAACAGAGAATGGCAACCCACTCCAGTGTTCTTGCCTGGAAAATTCCATGGACAGAGGACCCTGGTGAGCTACAGTCTGCTGCTGCTGCTGCTGCTGCTAAGTCACCTCAGTCATGTCCAACTCTGTGCAACCCCATTGACGGCAGCCCACCAGGCTCCACTGTCCCTGGGATTCTCCAGGCAAGAACACTGGAGTGGGGTGCCATTTCCTTCTCCAATGCATGAAAGTGAAAAGTGAAAGTGAAGTCGCTCAGTCGTGTCCGACTCTGTGCGACCCCATTGACGGCAGCCCACCAGGCTCCACTGTCCCTAGGATTCTCCAGGCAAGAGTACCAGAGTGGGGTGCCATTGCCTTCTCCAGGGCTACAGTCTAGGGGGTCGCAAACAGTCAGACGCTACTGAAATGCATGCTCACATGCAGAAAGCTTTTCAGCTGGGGCTCTTTAAAAACAAACACATTAACAAGAGACAGTTGACTAACGTGCAGTGCGTGTCCATTATAAAGAGTAACTCAGCTGATGGCTTAGAAGTCTGGCTTACATAGAGTCTTCAGCGAAGAACAGTACATTTGTGGAGAAGTGACAAGACAGAGGAAAGTGATTTTAGGCTTCCAAGCACTGCAGACTGGGAAGGTAAACATCTGGGAGGGAACTAATGAGTAAGGTTTGCACACAGGTTCCTCTGGTGGGGTCTCTGGGCTGGTAAGTTAAAGCAGAATCTATATCCTGCTTTTCAGCAGAAAACGGGGGAGGATATGGGGAGTGTTTCCTGCATTTGCTGTTGCCCAATTGCCTTCAGCTTGAAATTATTTTTTATATCAAAGAGGTACATTTTGGGGTGACATATCCTGGTTTCCTTCAGCCATATAGATGTTCTGCTAAGAGTGAGGGGTGAGAACCAGTGGGGGAGACCAATGAAGGGATGGTTAGAATTTGTTGGTGGTCACAGCCCCATCAGTGCCATCTGCAGTGGTTGGAGCGTCCAGGGGTGAAGGCCCATATCTACTGCCAGGATTGCTCCATGTCTTCACCTCTGCCAGGACTTTGCTCACATGTTAACTTAAACAGGTGACATCTTCCTGAAACTGTTCTTATTTAAAGGAGCAGCCAACCTATCCCAGAACTCCCTCTCCCCATCCTAGCTTTAGTTTTTATCTTAGCATCATCTACCATCTTTTTTTGTCTGCCTCTCCTGTTAGAGGTTGAGTTTCATGAAGGAAGAAAATTTGGCTCTTGTTCACTGTTGTATCCCAGTGCCCAGAATAATATCTGACACATAGTAGTGCTTGATAAGTATTTATTGAATGAATGAACACTGTAAGCCTGTGATATTTTCCAGCAAATTCACTCTTTGCCTAAGAGAGCTAAAATTCATTTGTTGCTTGTAGCTTTTGACTCTGACCAATACAGACAGCTGTTATTATGAAATTTTTGGTAGTTTTTAGTTACTTTAAAAATCTTTCCATTCTACTTTCATGTAGAAAAAGTGTCAGCCAAGAACGTTTGTTATTAACCAGGATTTGGTGAGATGCAAATGTGAAATAGCTTGGTTTCTTATCTCCTTTTTTCCTTTTTACCATCAAACATGTGCTGCCAAGTCTTTTCCATCTCAACAGTGTCTTGGGCAGATTTCACTGCTTCCTGGACACTTTTGGGCATAAAATTCCAGGCCAGCTTAATTTAATCAGACTAAAACCTCAGCCTCATCCCCAGTAGAGAACTCTCCTCTGCCAGGTTTGGCTTGAGTCCCCCAAGACCTGTGTTGGTGAGGGGACTGCACTGGTGGGAGCCTGGCTTGCTCCTTGTTTCGTTCTGAGCTCCCTTTCCTTCCCTTTCCTGGGGTTCCTCTTTCTTGTAGGTTTGGGAGGAAGAATGGAGGAAGGGGCACGTGTTTCCTGTTTGAGAATGCTGTTTCATCCTTGGCTGGCCATGTCTTCTGTATGGCTGTTATCAAATGACAATGCTTTTATTGCTCAGTAGGCTGCCCTTTGGCCACACAGCTCAAGTCTGCCTGGCTCCCACGGTGTCCGTTTGACTCAGAGGAGGTACACTTAAGGTGGGGGGCAGACCACTACATCGCCACCCCTTTCTTCGGCCATCATCTTCCCACAGCTAATTCCTTGTATTCTTTGCTGAAAAGGTCGCAGAGGCAGATCAAGAAGTCCACAAATACGTGGTGTCTGGCTGGGGAATGGATGTCCAGTGTTCTTTGCAGCCACTGCTAATTTCTCAAATCCCATACCACTCGGCTCTGGGGCAAGAGAATAGCCTTGTCCTCAGAGCAGAGTGGAGCAGCCATGGGACTTTCACCTTATGCCAGGATTTCTTTTTTCATGTTTTAAAGCCCTTTGTTTGGCTATGTATTTGTGTGTGTGTGGATTTTTATTGGGGTGATATTGGTTTATATTATTATACAAATTTCAGTTAAACAACATTGTATTTTGGACTCTTATATACCACAGTGTGCTCATGACCAAAAGTTTAGTTTTCATCCAGTTCCATCGAGCTGACCCCCTTTACTCTGTCTTCCTCCATCTACCCACCTTCTTATCAGGTAACCACTACTCTGTTTTCTGTATCTGTGTGTTTATTTTGTTAATTATTTTTTATATTCCACAAATGAGTGAAATCATACAGTATTTGTCTTTTCCATCTGGCTTATTTCACTTAGCATAATACCCCCAAGGTCCATCCATAACAAATGGGAAGCTTTCATCTTTTTATACTTATGCCTTTTTTTTTTTTTTTTTAGGCCTCACTATTCATCTTGCAGGATCTTGGTTCTCTGATTGAAGCTGGACCCCTCTTAGTGGAAATGTGGAGTCCTAACCACTGGCCTGCCAAGGAATTCCTGATGCTAGTATTGCTTAATATGAGCACTATTGCAAATTTGGACAGGAAAATTCTTTGCTGTGCAGGGCTCTCCTTATATTGCATTGATCTTTAACATTCTTGGATCCTGTCCATTAAATGCCAGTAACATTCCCCAAAATGCCTCCTCACCATTTTCAGCCTCTACTTGGTTGGAGAACCACTGCTAGACCAACAGCTCAGTAACCCGTAGGGATTCTAGAATTTCCAATCTGTTACTTATACAGGCTGGTGGGAGTAGTGGGTGATGGCTGCATGGCTGTTAGTTCTGTAGAAGCATGCCGGCAGTTCGCTTTAGAATGTGGGGGCTCTTAGTACCTATTATCCTCAGCTGTGGGCATTAGGTGATATTCTGAGAGAAGAGAGAGGCTTTTAATATCATTTTACAGGCAGCTAGCAGCACGTCTCCAGATCACAGTGTAAGATGTGTTTTATCTGGTATTTCTTTTATTTCACTGGTCCCCTCCTGGTATGTACGTTCCAGTCAATCTCAGTCAGAAAAGCTGCCCCTTTCCTATCTCCTTCTTCTGAATTCTTCTGGAGTACTCTCATTCTTTGGCACAGTATAGTTCCTACTCATCTTCTTTAAATGTAAATCTTATCAGAATCCTAGCAAATTATTTGTGATATGTGTAATTAGGGATGTAAAAAGTAAAAGCTAATGGTTTATATTTGGTTGAAACATGGAATGGCCATTCTTGTAGGTTAAAAATGGTTGAATATGAGCATTTTGTATAATTCAGTCTAATTATGGTAGTAAACTTCATACCCAGTTTGAATGCAACTGTAAGGCTTATCATAAAGCAGTAGTGACTGTGACAGCAATTGAGACATTACATCACTTACAGGAGACACGGCCTCAGATTTTATCCCTGTTTACTGTGAGTCAGTAGTATCTGAAGAGCACAGGGAATAGGAAGGGAGCAAGCCCCTTAGGTTCATGTTGTGTTCTGCGGGTACAGAGTGTCTTCACGTGTGTGATCTCATTTGCTCAAGCCTGTTCTCTAATGGCATCGCTGACTTGATGGATGTGAGTTTGAGCAAGGTCTGGGAGTTGGTGATGGAGCAGGAAGCCTGGCGTGCTGCAGTCCATGGGGTTGCAGAGTTGGATATGACTGAGCAACTGAACTGATTCTCTAATTAGGCTAAATACTTACAATGTTCAAATAATCAGGAAATACCTTGTTATGATCGTAGCATTACATACTTTGGTTTCAGGGATATTATTATATATAGTTTTTATGACTTTTGATGTAGGTCATCAAAATGGAGTTGAAATATTGGTGTTGATTTGAAGACAAAAAAAATCTTTTGTGGGTAACAATAAAAGAGAGAAATTAGTTAATAATAATTAAAAATCCTCAGACTTATTTTTCAGTATCTACAAATAAGGAGATCTCCCTCATTATTCTTGTAGTGCTAACCCATGGAATTCCATTGACATGGATTTTTCAAGGAAAATCAAGCTCATTCATAATGTGAATGAAAACTTTGTGTCCATGTATGTGAATGTGAAGAATGTGCCCTAGTGAGTAGAGCCCTTTGAAGCTGAATGCTATGTAATATGTACATGGTTCAGCTCTCTCTTTCTTCTTGCAGAGAAGAAGTCATGAGAATCCTGGTGCTGTGTCCTTTATTCTCCTCACCCTGGAAGAATCCACGATGTCACATGGATCGGTTTGCTTTGAATCCCGTCTGTTTAATTGTGGTAATCATTTTTGCTGACCCTCCTTCCTGAGCCTCCTTCTTGAGGAGCAGTTTCGGATCTCTGCAACTCTGCCTCAGCCTCAGTCTGCTCTAGTATCTCAATCCTAGATGTTTAGGGGTTATTTAGATAACCCCTAAATGTCCTGGAAAATGCTGGGGGAAAGAGGTCAAGAGATGTTGGGCTAGTTTCAGCCAGAGACTTTGTTTATCACAGCTTAAATGAAAGCATTACATTTAATTATATTCCCTTTGGCATTCCTCTGTCTCTTGGATGTGATAATTAATGTGGCACAGAACAAGCAGTTAATAACTGTTGGTTTTTATCTGTCTGTCTTTAACTAATAACCTTTGACCTGCAAAGATGGTTTAGAAAAATATTAGGTAACTCAGTTTTAGCCATTATAATGTTGTAATGACTTGTGCTGACCTAATGTCCTTGCTTTATTTGGTGGCTCAGATAGTATAGCCAAAATATAAATGTGAGAACTCTCTAAATCAAGGCTAATACCTCCAATGACAAGACTGCTGTCAAGGTGCTTGGATGGAAGTGACTTTTATAGCTGTACCTTAGCTTGGATTAACTTTGTAATACAGGCCACATCACATGATCTCAATATTAGAGGTAAGGATGCATCGTGATGAAGCTTCCTACCAATTTTCAAATGTTTGCCACTTCTCAAAGCTATTTTCTCAGTTTCACTGCTGCTGCAGTTGCTATTGTTTACCTGGACTTTTTTTTTCTAATTAATTTATTTTAATTGGAGGCTAATTACTTTACAATGTAATGGTTTTTGCCGTACATTGACGTGAATCAGCCATGGGGATGTGTCCCCCATCCTGAAGCCCCCTCCCACCTCCCTCCCCATCCCATCCCTCAGGTTTGTCCCAGTGCACCGGCTGTTTCATGCCTCGAACCTGGACTGGCCATCTATTTCACATATGGTAATATACATGTTTCATTGCTATTCTCTCAAATCATCTCAAATCAAATCATCCCACCCTCGCCTTCTCCCACCTGGACTTATTGAAGACATTCTTCTGAAACCCAAGAAATAACTTTTGCGTGACTGCATGTAGTCAGGATGGTTGTAATGGTGTGAAAGTTTTTTGCTTTGAACCAGTTTCCTTCAACAACAAACTGTTCTGTTGCCCCCTTGGAATGATGAAACTTCTTCATAAATGGTATATTAAACACAGAATGTTTGAGCAACATCAACTATCTCAAGGCAGACATGATTTCTGATCAACAACTCTGGGGAAGGGCCTTATCAAAATTTATAGCAGAATTTTAGGTTTAAGGTTTTTAAAAAAATATTTTTAAGCCCCTGCCAAGTCGAGTGGGTTTGCTGAATTAATGAGGGAATGAATTGTGGAAGGCATCATTGTATGTTAATTGATATTCCCTATTTGAAATGGACAGCTCTGTATCCTGTGCATTGTCTGTACTGGACCCTTGACCAGTTTCTGGGCGTTGCCTGAACTTTCTTGTCTGCTGTGCCTATGGTCACTCCATTTACTCCAGCTTGATTGCCCTTTCCATCTCTACTGAAATTCTACCCATCCGTCCGCGTCATCCAAAGCTGTTGTTTCCCTAAAGCCTTCTTGGCTTTTTCTATCACCCCAGAGGAAAATACTAGTAACTATCTCACATGGTTGTCAGAGTACATTTGCTTGTTTCTTTTGTCTTCAGCACTTTTCTTGTGTAACAGTAAAATGTATACACACATATAATGTCTTTCCTTTTAGAACTTAAGTTCTCTAAGAATAGACTGTGTTCTGTTTGTCTTCCTGCCTCAGACACACACACACACTTCAGCAGAGTGTCATATATGTTAGCTCCTCAATCTTCTTTTGTTAAATGAATAAAATTTACAGGGGATTAACTTTTCTTTCTATATTGTAAGACCTATAAATTCCCCATCCTTCATAGAAATTTTTGACAAAAATGCTGATAAATTGAAAAAACATTAAGACTTGATTTTCACTGAAATTTTTAAGTCACTGGTAGACATGGATTGCGGGCAGGAGGAGAAGGGGATGACAGAGGATGAGATGGCTGGATGGCATCACTGACTCGATGGACATGAGTCTGAGTGAACTCTGGGAGTTGGCGATGGACAGGGAGGCCTGGCGTGCTGCGATTCATGGGGTGGCAAAGAGTCGGACACGACTTGAGCGACTGAACTGAACTGAACGGAGACATGTAAATGAAGAACAATGGACCAGGCTCTGGGAAAACTAGATTTTTAAAAGACATTGAGTGGATAAATTTGTTTTGATTGGTTGGGTGGGGATGAACAAAATCACTGTAAGAACCATTGATATTTAGTCTAAAAACCTAGGGAGATAACACAGCCTTTTTCTTCTGTCAAGAGTGAAATGTTTATTAATATTGTTTTCTAGTTTAGAATTCAGCACGTGGTTCTCAAGTAGTCTCCAGATCGTTTATTTAACTCACAAACTCAAAGCAGCAGCAACAGAAACAACACTAGAATATTATTTCTAGTTTAGGTAATAGATGGAACAAAAAATGATGAACAGGGCTTAGCCTGGAGTAGGGGTGGAACTGGAACCTCTGAAGCTGAAGCAAAGGTGTGGAAGGCTGCAGCTCTTTCTGTTTTACTGTTATTCTAGGCAGGTGGCTGTTTGGGCTGATTATTTATAGATACATCGCAGTGTGATAGCCAGTTTCCCGAGTGGAGCCTCAGGCAGTGAGGTTGGGATGAAATAGGCATGACGCTGCAGGTTCCCTCGAGCCATGGGAAGGAACTGCGGGGCAGCTATGCGGTATTACCCCCATCCCCTCCTGATTTTCCCTTTCGATACCATTTTCCCAGAGGGGTTTGCAAAACATTCATTCATTTTAAAAGGTGTTATGGTAAATTCCCTAGTGGAAGCTTCCTTTCTGGCAGAGACAGGTATTATAGCCTGAAGAAATCTGGGTTACTGACTTGGAAACCAAATAACTGAGGCTGAATGAATGGACCAGAAGCTGCACATAAAGGGAATCCCTTCTGACTGCATCTTTCATGCTGCAGGGCTTTAGCATGCAGGCAAGGCCACCCATGGGTTTGGGTTGCCAGGTAACCAGAGTATCCACAGATTTCCTTTTTTACTTTATTTCTGATTCAGGAAAGCTGTGGTTCTTTATGCAGGAGGTTAAAGAACCGCCCCCACCCTCCAAACACAGACACCCTCCTCCTCATTAAGGTTGAACCAATCACATTCACCTCTTGGTGGCTAATATGTTTCAAGGGACACAGTTGTTCTTAAAATCTAAGCTGTATGAAAATCAGAGTTTGATAATGTCAGAGGTAACAGAGTTCCTGCTTGGCAGCCAGAGGGAAACCCCATGCTTTCTGGAGGGGGAAAGGAGGAGTAGGGGAGTGGAGGGACAGGGATTAATCCTGCATTTTCAGCAATTCAAGCTCTTCTGCCCGCTTGCTGTGAATTTTCCTCGAAAACACCCAAAACTTACTAGGGAAATTCTCCCCAATTGCTTGATTTTATTTCCTTTAAAAATCGATTCTTTAGCCATCCTTTTCTAAAAGAAGAACCAGCTTTTATAATGGGTAATTTAGCAATATGGTAAAACAAAAAGGACTGAGTTCTCACTCTTTTATAGAGAAGGAATATGGGGATTAAAAGTCTTAGGTTAAGCAGTTTTCTTCCCATTTTGTGGAGAGGTAGCCAAACTGAATGGTTTTTGAAATTTTATGGAGCAAAAGCTAAATAAACTGGCAGCCCAAAGTGTGATGAAAAGTGAGCTTTTTGGATAGTTTCTATGCCTTTAGGTTGTCTGTGGCTGGGTGTGTGTGGGGGTGTGTGTGAGGGTGGTATGTACAGTTGAGGCTCTGGTGTGTGTTAAGTGGTATAATCCCTCTCTGAGAATACCTGGCAGGAGGCTTACAGTAACACCCTGCATTGAGCATGGCACTCAGCATAAGGCCCAGCTGTGGAAGGAGACACTAGTATTTCCCTGTAAATGGACAGTGCTCTAGAAGCGGTGGAAGGAGACACTGGTGTATTCCTATAAGCAGACAGTGCTCTAGGCCAGCGGTGGAAGGTGACTCTAGTGTTTCCCTGTAATTAGACAGTGCTCTAGGACAGCGGTCCCCAAACTTTTTGGCACCAGGGACTGGTTTCATGGAAGACAATTTTTTCACCGACTGGGGCTAGGGGCCTGGCTTTGGGATGATTTAAGACTTGGGGTGAGGACTAGGCTTTGAGATGATTCTAAGTTCGTTACATTCATTGTGTACTTTATTATTATTATATCAGCTCCACCGCAGATCATCAGGCTTTATTTAGATCCTAGAGGCTGCTCTAGGAAACATTCCAGAGATAAGTTTCTCCAGCTCTACTTATTGAGAATAAGTAGAACTGGGAAGACAGATCTTCAGTCTACTCTCTTTTAATGCTTACTGCCTGGGAAGTTTGTGCTTTAAAATCTCAGTCATTTTTCCAAGCTCTGATGGGATGAAGGCCAAAGTAAAATGAGCCTTGTTCTGACTAGCTGCCTTTAGCACTTTGGATAATCAACTGTTGATGGATCAGTGAGATCATTTTCTGTTAGTAAAAAACCTAACATTTAGAAGATTCGACTTAAATAAGCAGAGCACAATAGCTTACTGTTTAGTGGAATTCTTCAAGTCGCTAATAACCATCTGTAAAATTCATCTTGGTTGAATTAGCAAAGCCTGCTAACAGATAGTAAGTGACACCAGTGGCTGGGCGTTCTGAAATGCTTTTAGCCCTTGGTCCTTTAATGTTCGGGATGCTTCTTGGGTTAGTTATAAATTACAAATGGGGGGGGCTGCAATTTCATGATTTTAATATGGTGTAAATAACAGTATATTATAAAATGTTATTTCTCCCTCAGCATTTCTATAGAGATGAAGTCTGACTAAGATGAGCATCAAGAGTCATGTAGATGGGAAAAAGACATCACCAAAAAGTAAAACACGTCCTGAATGGTACTCCAGGCTGGCTACATCACCTAGTCCTCTAGGTAAAGGGAGTGATGAGTGATAATTGTGCTTACTTCTATTTGTTTATATATATCTGTATGTGTTTATACTTGTGGGCACAAATATGAATGTGTAATCACAGGTACAAGTCTCATTTTTAGTGTGAGTGGATTCCACCACATTCTCCTCTACTCTTTTTCAAGGCTTTAGTCCAGTTCAGTTCAGTCACTCAGTTGTGTCCGACTCTTTGGGACCCCATGAACTGCAGCATACCAGGCCTCCCTGTCCATCACCACCCCCCGGTGTTTACCTAAACTCTTGTCCATGGAGTCAGTGATGCCATCCAACCATCTCATCCTCTGTCGTCCCCTTCTTCTCATGCCCTCAATCTTTCCCAACATCAGGGTCTTTTCAAGGCTTGGATTCCATTAAAACCAGGGAACTGGAGTCCCCCAAGTTGGTCCCACTGCAGTCATGTCTGTCTTGTGGAGTGGCTGGGTCAGCTGGCGTATGTACTTCTAAGCATCTAGTGTGTCCTCTGTGTGTTTTATTGGGATGTGAGAGGCAAGGTGGGGGTAGGGAGAAGAGACTCATGGGAGTTAAAGGATGGCTTCTGACTGGAGGTGGACATGCTGCCTTAGAGGGAGTTGAAATGCCAGAATCAGAGTGTGCAGATCTAGAGGCTAGAAACTGGCTTCTATGCAGACTGACTCCACTGGCCCACTCTGGTTTTCAGAACTCCCCTGCTAGACACACAGGAAAGGCTGTTTAGAAAATGAAGAGATTTTCCTCTTCTATTCCTCCAGCATCTCACAGTCATCTTGATGGCCACGCTACACTTGCTGTACTGCCTGACACTCTTCTTCCTAAGAGAAAAAGAAAGGGTGAATAACATTCATTCAAGGGTGGGTACCTTGTCCGTTCAATTCAAAGTGTCCCCTCCCCCTTTGAGGCTCAAATCAGCAGAGAAATGGTCTTTAAATTTAGAGTTTATCCATAATTCCTGAGAAGCTGAATGTACAGTTTCACAGCATGTAGATGTTGTATGCAGGCTGTCAGATTCGGCTATGCTGTGTTCTCAAGGATGCTTTTAAGATTGTACCTGTCTCTTCTGCCAGTAATAGGATTTATATTGCAGAATTTTTTTGACTTATTTGTATGTATTATGTTGTTTATGCTGCTAAGTTGCAAAATGGTATTTACTCTGTGCTGCTGCTGCTGCGTTGCTTCAGTCGTGTCCAACTCTGTGCGACCCCACTGATGGCAGCCCACCAGGCTCCCCCATCCCTGGGATTCTCCAGGCAAGAACACTGGAGTGGGTTGCCATTTCCTTCTCCAATGCATGAAAGTGAAAAGGGAAAGTGAAGTTGCTCAGTTGTGTCCGACTATAATTTCTTGCTGCCTTTTAAAAGCAGTCTCTGGTTTTGATTTAACGTGAGACTTATTATTTAAGAATAAAATCACCAAGAGGAACCAAAGATATTTGCAGTATTTTTGTTTGGCTTCCCTTCGTGTCTGGTTTCCTCAGCAAGCTCTTGGCTCCGTGTGTGTGCCTGGGGTAGAGATGGATGCTGAAGAAAAGTAGTAATTGAAGGCCCAGTGACTTGGATGATGTCAGAGAGCTCTTTCCTCATAGAAAAAGAGATTCCTCAACCTGAAGGCTTTCAGAAGCCCTTTGATCTCTGAGCTGTGCCCCACGTGTGCGTGAAAGAAGGGAAGGAACAGCGAGGCAAATGAAGCCCGGGGCCCTTCTCACCGTGTGCACACAAGGAGCCCTGGGGGTGGACTCGAGTGTGCTGCCTCACAGGCGCAGTGGGTCAGATCCCTCAGGGATGATCGGGAAGGGGGTCTGGGGAAGAGCTGGAGCACTATGTTCTAGGGAGCACAGTATTTCTCAGAAGTCACAAAATCTGTGTCAGAAATTATCATCTTGAAAACTGTTTATAAGGTAGAGAAGAGTATTTTGAGCTTCATTTGAAACTGTGGAAACAAATATAAACGGTCTGAATATCGTGTCAACTGGAGTAAAAAAAGTCCATTTTCTTATAAATTTACCTTAAGTTTAGGATGAGAGCACATGCGTTAGGGTCTTCAGCAGCTGAATGAGGCTTTTCAGGTTATTAAAAATAGGAAGAAATATGGTGCATCTCTTTGTAGTTAAAGGTACAGGGTTGATTTTGCAAGAGCAGTTGGTCAGTGGTTACCTCTTTAATTAGCTTTTCCCATGGATCCTTAATCTTTCTTCTGCTACTTCCTTCAGAAGCAATGACACTGGGTGTTGGAGGAGAACATATGAGAAGGATCTTTTTTATTTTTATACTTTAAGTTTCGAGAAGGAAGGTGTCAATTTTTTAATAAAAATCATGTATTTAACCCCCAAATTTTGCAGTCTCATGACTGTGCTATCTAGAGATTTTTCAAAGTCTTGACTAGAGTACACACAGTGATTAGGACGTATTACTAGGTTAATTAGAAGCTGCTCCTCTTAAAGATTCAAAATTGTTCAGGAGAGAAAATTGCTAGAGAAGGGAGAGTTCAGGGAGAGGATTTGTCTCTAAAAGCTGCTCTCCCGTGAAGGTCATGCCATTGTTGCAGCAAGATGTGTCTGTGTTCTTGTTAGGCATGCTCATTATGCCTGCTTTGTAACAGCTGTGTTACGTGAACAGCAGTGTATTAGAATAATTTTCGCTCATTGACTAAATTAAAGCTAGAATACTAAACCAGCTTTGACCCTGACATTACTGGTGACTTAGTTCCCTTGGTGTTCAGCCCTGGCCAGTGCTCATTCTGCTTCTTGGACCAATGTCTCCTGGTGCCCTTTGCTGGGCTCTGTGGCTGGGTCTGCATGCCCTCTACATGGTTTAACACCACTTACATCCTGGGAAACCACTTTCCCAGCCCAGATCTTCCTCCTGACCTGCTGATCCATGAATATGACTGATCCCTCATCCACCTCTCAGACTCAGTGTTCCCAGCTTAACTTCATAGTCCCCCACCTTCAGATCTGCTCTCATTTTAGTAGAAATAAGTGTATCAACTTTGGTTTCTCTCCCTTCCACATCCAACAGACCCATGCAGTCATCACCTCCTGTAGAGTTTAAATCCACATCTCTTTCAGACACGTTCTCCCTCTTCAGTTCTACCAATGCCACTGTCCATCCTTGTCCTTCTGATCCAAGTTGCTTGGAAGGCTGCGACCCCTGGCCAACCAGTAAGGTCCCCGGAGCATGACTGTTCCTCTGGCTCCTTTCTTTGCTTTCCTCCATACAGTGAAAGTAACTAGTACACACAGCCTGGCCTTGCGGATGTGGTTCATTGTCTGTGAACTGGCTTGGAGTCCTCTGGAGAGGCGACGGAGCTCCAGAGCCCTGGGACTTGTCTCACCTGTTGGCAGTTCCCATCTGGGCTTTCCTCTGGGCGGTTCAACAGAGTTCCCTGCTTGCCTATGAGTTCTATCTGCAACAGTTGCGTTTCGTATTTCATAAAGGCTGTGGCTTTTTCCTTCTTTAGCACCTATACAACTGTTCCTTGGAGTAACTTTAGATAATCCACAGGGCCAGCTAAGGTCCTTCCAAGTGGTTTGCTTCTGTGACCGAAGGGTAAGAAGTAGGTGCTCCCTCCTTACTACATTTCTCTAATGTTGGTTGCAGTTGACCAGACTCTTTTCTTCTTGTCTTCTCTTTCATCCTCTTCTCTTCCTCTTCCCACCTCCCTTCCTCCTTCTTCCTTTCCTCCACCTGCTTCCTCTCCCTTCCTCCTCCTCCTGTTGATACTGTTGCCTCTTCACCTTCCCCTCCTCTCTGCCTGCCCTCTGCTCCTCACTTATACTCCATATACTTTTGTTTTATGTTTTTGGCAGAGGCCCTTTTTGAGGGAGTTTGTGTTTACTCATTTCTGAGATGCTTTTAGTTTTTTCTTTTTTTGTGCTTTACTTTAGTGTCCATCATTCTCTTCTGTTAAATACTGTGTACTCTGTAATTTTCTGTTTAGTTGGCCTCCACTTTTATCTTCTATTACGATTACCTCATCGCTTCAGATCCTCTTCTTCCTGTGCTGTTAATAATTTGTCTTCCTGGCTTGAATTTTGCATCCTCCCCCATTTTATAGCAAAAGTCATCTTTCTGAATTGCAGACCTGCTTCGGAGGCTCTTTGTGTGGTATACAAGCGCCTTTGTCCCTGGGTCCTCCTGACTCGCCAACATTCTTTCTTGCATTGACTTTCTTTGAAACCTATGTTTCAGCCATGAAGAGTTATCTGTGGCTCATGTGGTTTAACAGCTGGTGTGCTCTTTCTGGAGCCCCTGGTGCACAGGCTTTCCCTGTCTCTGCAAAGCTCTTGGCTGTTCTCCACTCCATCCATTTGCCTTAAATACACCTACTTAGTTTTCATAAGTTATCTCAAGTATGAGCTCAAGCATCTTTGTCTTAAAGACTTTTCTGCTTTTGCTTCTCCCACAGTAGAATTGACCACTTTCCCTTGTAAGTCCCCACTCTACCTTCTTCTCAAGAGTGTTCAGGAGCAGCGTTGAGCTTAATGAAATCTTAATAGAATCTCTTCATGACCCCTACTATGTCCCAGGCTCTGTTCTGAGCGATTTCCACAAACCACTTACCTGGTAACTTATCTGTCTCTGTATATGGACAGGGAATATCTTAGTAATATTTTAAAGTTATTAGCTTTCAATAATATGAATAAAAGATGCAATCAGAGGAGAAAGGTCAGTTCTTACCACAAATTTTAACTACTTGTATAGTCTGCATACCATCTGCTTTTGTTTCTGAGACCCATCCCTCTGGAGCTCTCTCTCTCCTTCTCACGGACTACTTTTTTTTTTTTTTAATAATTATTTGCTTTCTTTTGTGCATCTACTTCAGTAGCAGTATTGCCAATTTTCAAATCATAGCTTTGCAAGTGACTGTGTCTTTGTCCTTTAGTAACTTTATTTCTAAAACTTTGATATTTTGATAATTAAAAGAGCAGTTCCTCTCCATTGCCTCCCTGCAAATAGGTTCACCAGTACCATCTTGCTAGATTTCGTGCATGTGTGTTCAGTATTTGCCTTTCTCTTTCTGACTTACTTCATTCTCTACAATAGACTCTCAGTTCATCCACCTCCTTAGGATTGACTTAAATGCATTCTTTTTTAAGGCTGAGCAACATTCCGTTGCAGATGGTGACTGCAGCCATGAAATTAAAAGACACTTACTCCTTGCAAGGAAAGTTATGACCAACCTAGATAGCATATTGAAAAGCAGAGACATTACTTTGCCAACAAAGGTCCGTCTAGTCAAGGCTATGGTTTTTCCAGTGGTCATGTATGGATGTGAGAGTTGGACTGTGAAGAAAGCTGAGCACCGAAGAATTGATGCTTTTGAACTGTGGTGTTGGAGAAGACTCTTGAGAGTCCCTTGGACTGCAAGGAGATCCAACCAGTCCATTCTGAAGGAGATCAGCCCTGGGATTTCTTTGGAAGGAATGATGCTAAAGCTGAAACTCCAGTACTTTGGCCACCTCATGCGAAGAGTTGACTCATTGGAAAAGACTCTGATGCTGGGAGGGATTGGGGGCAGGAGGAGAAGGGGACGGCAGAGGATGAGATGGCTGGATGGCATCACTGACTCGATGGATGTGAGTCTGGGTGAACTCCGGGAGTTGGTGATGGGCAAGGAAGCCTGGCATGCTGAGATTCATGGGGTCACAAAGAGTCGGACACCACTGAGCAACTGAATTGAACTGAACATTCCATTGTATATATGTACCACAACTTCTGTATCCATTCATCTGCTGACAGACACCTAGGCTGCTTCCATGTCCTAGCTATTTTAGCAAGTGCTGCAGTGAACACTGGGGTACGTTGCTTCCCTTTCAGTTATGGTTTTCTCAGAGTGTGGAGATACAGACGTAGAGAGCAGACCTGTGGACCCAAAGTGGGAGGGTCTGCTGCTGCTGCTGCTCAGTCACTGCAGTCGTGTCCGACTCTGTGTGACATACAGACGGCAGCCCACCAGGGTCCCCTGTCCCTGGGATTCTCCAGGCAAGAACACTAGAGTGGGTTGCCATTTCCTTTGAGGGAGGGAGAGGGTGAAACAAATTGAGAGAGTAGCATGAAAACATGTATGTTACCATATGTGAAATAGATAGCCAGTGGAAATTTGCTGTGTGACACAGGGAGCTCAACCCAGGGCTCTGTGATAGCCTAGAGAGGATGCAGTGGAAGATGGGAGGGAGGCTCAAGGGGGAAGGGGCATATGTATACCTGTGGCTGATTCATGTTGATATATGGCTATGGCAGAGACCAGCACAAGATTGTAAAACAATTATCTTACAGTAAAAAGTTAACAACCAAAAAGTGCAACAGAAGAAAGTATGTGAAACAGTCCCTGATATAAATGCTGAACAAATGTTAATTATCAGATTATTAAAACTTATTTGCAGCAGCATATGAAATGCCTTATCATCATGTATTACCAAATATACTGTGGGCTGTTGTCCCCATCCAGCTACTGGCCCATTTACATCTGTGTTTCCTAACAAATTATTATAAAGAGTTTCCTATATTTGCTATCTTGGTCTCATTCTCCTTCTTAACTCATTGAAATGGGGCATTTATCCAAACCACTCCAGTGAAGCAGACCTTATAACATGAATCGAAGTCTCCAGGGATTGACACCATGTCAGTCAATTGTCAGTTCTCTCTCTTTGTCCCAATTGGCTTCTTAAGAGCAGTTGACATGGTTGATGATTCCCTCCTTGAAAAAGTTTCTTCTTTAAACTTCAGGCACATGGTAAGCCTGATTCCCCTCACTTTGGGGGCCCCTATCTCTGTTGCTGGCCCCTCTCCTCTTCTCTCCTCTACAAGATCCCTGAAAGTAAGCATCCTCCAGAGCTCAGTCTTTGGTCCTGTTCTTTTATCTGTATTCTCTTTTAACCTGATCTGACCTGGTTCCATAGCTTCAGTTCAGTTCAGTCACTCAGTCATGTCTGACTCTTTGCAACCCCATGGACTACAGCACACCCGGCCTCCCTGTAGATCACCAACTCGTGGAGTTTACTCAAACTTGTCCATTGAGATGTTGATGCTATTCAAACATCTCATCCTCTGTCGGCCCCTTCTCCACCACCTTCAATCTTTCCCAATATCAGGATCTTTCAAATGAGTCAGTTCTTCCCAGTAGGTGGCCAAAGTATTGGAGTTTTAGCTTCAGCATTAGTCCTTCCAATGAATAGTCAGGACTGATTTCCTTTAGGATGGACTGATTGGAGCTCCTTGCAAGTGTCTTCTCCAACACCACAGTTCAAAAGCGTCAATTCTTCAACGCTCAGCTTTCTTTACAGACCAATTCTCACATCCATGCATGACTATTGGAAAAACCATAGCTCTGACTAGACAGACCTTTGTTGGCAAAATAACATCTCTCCTTTTTTATATGCTGTAAGAAATGGAGTAGCCATCATGGTCAACAAAAGAGTCTGAAATGCAGTCCTTGGATGCAATCTCAAAAACAACAGAATGATCTCTGTTCATTTCCAAGGGAAACCATTCAATATCACAGTAATCCAAGCCTATGCCCCAACCAGTAACACTGAAGAAGCTGAAGTTGAATGGTTCTATGAAGACCTACAAGACCTTTTAGAACTAACACCCAAAAAAGATGTCCTTTTCACTATAGGGGACTGGAATGCAAAAGTAGAAAGTCAAGAAACATCTGGAGTAACAGGCAAATTTGGCCTTGGTAAATAGAATGAAGCAGGGAAAAGGCTAATAGAGTTTTGCCAAGAGAACACACTGGTCATAGCAAACACCCTCTTTCAACAACACAAGAGAAGGCTCTACACATGGACATCATCAGATGGTCAACACCGAAATCAGATTGATTATATTCTTCACAGCCAAAGATGGAGAAGTTCTATACAGTCAGCAAAAACAAGACCAGGAGCTGACTGTGGCTCAGATCATGAATTCCTTATTGCCAAATTCAGACTTGAAGGAAGTGGGGAAAACCACTAGACTATTCAGGTATGACCTAAATCAAATCCTTTATGATTATACAGTGGAAGTGAGAGATAGATTTAAGGGACTAGATCTGATAGAGTGCCTGATGAACTATGGATGGATGTTCGTGGTATTGTACAGGAGACAGGGATCAAGACCATCCTTATGGAAAAGAAATGCAAAAAAGCAAAATGGTTGTCTGAGGAGGCCTTACAAATAGCTATGAAAAGAAGAGAAGTGAAAAGCAAAGGAGAAAGGAAAGATATAAGCATCTGAATGCAGAGTTCCAAAGAATAGCAAGGAGAGATAAGATAGCCTTCCTTTTTGGGGGCCAGAGTGAGGTACTCCGCCCGTGGCAAAGGTCATGAGGAAGGAGGCTCGACATACGCAAAGGCGGGATCGAGCCTCAGGAGTCCCCCTGGAAATCCTCGAGCATCTACCCCCATAACCAGAGCTTGCCTACTTTACTACTTTGTGCTCTCACCTACACCTCTGACTTTATGGGGGGCTGTCCCCCACCACCTCTTTCAGAGAAGGAGTTAACTTAGAGCTCCAGTTAATAAAAACTCCTGGGCGTGACAAGAGTGTTTTAACCTACAAACTCCTCTGAAGGTTCTCTGGCCTGCCTGACAGGCTCATCCGGCCACATGTGATTACTCACAGCCTCCCAACCGTGAGAGGCACGAGATGCTTTAAACCTTCTAAAAACAGGTTCCTTAGAAAAGTTAGAAAACTATAAGTATAGTGGGCTGATTAGAAATTGTATTGGGGAAGGGTTTTTCATTTGTTGAGCCAATGTTTGTTGCTAAGTCTCCACATCCCCTGCCCTTACACACATTAATGAATATATAGAAGAAATAAGTATTAACCTTTGATATTAATCACGTTAGACCTTAGGCTAAGTAAATTCCTTCCTTAACTAAAACCCACTATACACTCACCCTATAGGAATGTAACTTTATTTGGGTGGCGTCTGTTTTAAGAATAATCACCCCTGGAGAAATAAGTGTCCTGGTTGACTGACCGCTGTCACAAGGAGAGGGTCATAAATTGTCAGCAGGCCCCCCTGGCCAGAAGATGATGTAACACCCCTAAGACCTCTGTATACATTTGTATGAAGCACCTGACTTTGATAAAAGTCAGGACTGCTGACCCCACGTGACTTTTGCATAACATCTCAGTGTATAAAAGTAGACCATGGAAAATAAAGAATTGGGATCAGTTTCTCGAAATACTGGTCTCCCCATGTTGCTCTCTCTCCCACTCTGGCTGAGTCTCCATCTGGAGCGCGGAACCCACCATGCTTACTAATTATGCCTGGGCTTCTAAGATCCGACTGGGGAGGCCTCAGTGTCTCCTCTCCTTCAGGAGAATGGAAGGACGCCTGTGGCCTACGTAAGTGGTGCAAGCTTCTTGTCTTGAAGTTTTATTGGTCTCCCGTGTAAACCAAGCTACTCAGCCTCTTTTCTCCACTGAATTTTCCTACTGAGCTATCCTCATCCTATTACTCTTTATATCTTTGATAAAATATTTAAATAAAAGTCGCCAACGCCGTCCCCACTTCGAATACCCTGGATCAGCCGGGGCTGGACCCTGGCACTTCCTTAGGGATCAATGCAAAGAAATAGAGGGAAACAATAGAATGGGAAAGACTAGAGATCTCTTCAAGAAAATTAGAGATACCAAGGGAACATTTCATGCAAAGATGGGCTCAATAAAGGACAGAAATGATATGGACCTAACTGAAGCAGAAGATATTAAAAAGAGGTGTCAAGAATACACAGAAGAACTGTATGAAAAAAGATCTTCATGACCCAGATAATCACGAAGGTGTGCTCACTCACCTAGAGCCAGACATCCTGGAATGTGAAGTCAAGTGGGCCTTAGAAAGCATCACTATGAACAAAGCTAATGGAGGTGATGGAATTCCAGTTGAGCTATTTCAAATCCTGAAAGATGCTGCTGCGAAAGTGCTGCACTCAATATGCCAGCAAATTTGGAAAACTCAGCAGTGGCCACAGGACTGGAAAAGGTCCGTTTTCATTCCAATCCCAAAGAAAGGCAATGCCAAAGAATCCTCAAACTACCACAAGGAGATCCAACCAGTCCATTCTAAAGGGGATCAGTCCTGGGTGTTCTTTGGAAGGACTGATGCTAAAGCTGAAACTTCAATACTTTGGCCAACTCATGCAAAGAGTTGACTTATTGGAAAAGGCTCTGATGTTGGGAGGGATTGGGGGCAGGAGGAAAATGGAACAACAGAGGATGAGATGGCTGGATGGCATCACCGACTCAATGGATGTGAGTTTGGGCGAACTCCGGGAGTTGGTGATGGATAGGGAGGCCTGACGTGCTGCAATTCATGGGGTCGCAAAGAGTTGGAAATGACTGAGCTACTGAACTGAACTGAACTGAACTGACCACACAATTGCACTCATCTCACACGCTAGTAAAGTAATGCTCAAAATTCTCCAAGCCAGGCTTCAGCAATATGTGAACTGTGAACTTCCAGATGTTGAAGCTGGTTTTAGAAAAGGCAGAGGAACCAGAGATCAAATTGCCAACATCCGCTGGATCATTGAAAAAGCAAGAGTTCCAAAAAAACATCTATTTCTGCTTAATTGACTATGCCAAAGCCTGGACTGTGTGGATCAAATAAACTGTGGAAAATTCTGAAAGAGATGGGAATACCGGACCACCTGACCTGCCTCTTGAGAAACCTATATGCAGGTCAGGAAGCAACAGTTAGAACTGGACATGGAACAACAGACTGGTTCCAAATAGGAAAAGGAGTATGTCAAGGCTGTATATTGTCACCCTGCTTATTTAACTTATATGCAGAGTACATCATGAGAAACGCTGGGCTGGAAGAAACACAAGCTGGAATCAAGATTGCCAGGAGAAATATCATTAACCTCAGATATGTAGATGACATCACCCTTATGGCAGAAAGTGAAGAGGAAAAAAAAAAAAATAAAAGAAAATGAAGAGGAGCTAAAAAGCCTCTTGATGAAAGTGAAAGAGGAGAGTGAAAAAGTTGGCTTAAAGCTCAACATTCAGAAAACTAAGATCATGGCATCTTGTCCCATCACTTCATGGGAACTAGATGGGGAAACAGTGGAAACAGTGTCTGACTTTATTTTTTTGGGCACTGCAGATGATGACTGCAGCCATGAAATTAAAAGACACTTACAATCCTGGTAAGGAAGGTTATGACCAATCTAGACAGCATATTGAAAAGCAGAGACATTACTTTGTCAACAAAGATCTGTCTAGTCAAGGCTATGGTGTTTCCAGTGGTCATGTATGGATGTGAGAGTTGGACTGTGAAGAAAGCTGAGTGCCGAAGAATTGATGCTTTTGAACAGTGGTGTTGGAGAAGACTCTTGAGAGTCCCTTGGACTGCAAGGAGATCCAACCAGTCCATTTAAAAGGAGATCAGTCTTGGGTGTTCATTGGAAAGATTGATGCTGAAGCTGAAACTCCAATACTTTGGCCACCTCATGTGAAGAGTTGACTCAGTGGAAAAGACTCTGATGCTGGGAGGGATTGGGAGCAGGAGGAGAAGGGGATGACAGAGGATGAGATGGCTGGATGACATCACCAACTTGATGGACATGAGTTTGAGTAAACTCCAGTAGTTGGTGATGGACAGGGAGACCTGGCGTGCTGTGATTCATGGGGTTGCAAACAGCTTGACATGATTGAGCAACTGAACTGAATTGAGGTGGTAATAACTTGTCTTCCAAGGAGTAAATATCTTTTAATTTCATGGGTGCAGGCACCATCTGCAGTTATTTTGGAGCCCCTCCCCCCAAATAAAGTATGTCACTGTTTCCCCATCTATTTGCCATGAAGTGATGGGACCAGATGCCATGATCTTAGTTTTCTGTGATCCGTATTTCAGATAATATCCATATGTTGATGAATCCTCTACTTTGTTTCTAGCCCTAATCGCTTCCCTGGGATCCTCACTCCGATACTGAACTGGTTACTGGGCACTATTACAGGGATGTCTAATATGCAACTGGGATGCAACATGCCCAGAGTAGAACTGCTAACTCTTCTTCTCCAAAGTTTCCTTCCCGCCAACCCTACCACGAGTAAGTGGGACACCATCTATACTAGGCTGCAGCCTAGGATTCATCCTGGATTGCTTCCTTAATTTTGTTCTCTATTAGTGAAAGTCCCCACAGTCTCTCTTTGTAATACTTCTACAGTCCCTAACTCTACTTTTCATCCCTCCTTTAGTCTTCTTGACTTTCCAAAGTATAAGTCCGATTAGGTCACCCTTCCCAGGAGCACTCTAAAGCTTGCATTATGCTTAGAAGGAAAGTCAGTTTCCTTGACATGGCCTAGAAGGCCTCTCACGAACTTGTTCTTTTCTGTCTCTGGGATCTCATCTTCTAGTTTCTTCCTCGATCCCTTCACTATTAACACATTGGATTTCCTTGACATTGAGCATCCTAAGCCCTTATCAGTGCCTTTGCACTAGTGGTTCCTTCTGTAGTGATATCCTTTCCTCAGATATTTTCATGGATGTTGCCTTCTCATCATGCAAATATCAACTAAAATATAGTACTAAGTATCAACAGAATGGTCTATATTTATTTAGAATTCTTAATTTAAGATGGCTCTTTTATTGATCTGTATTTTGTTTTTTATAACTGTTATGAAGAAGAGGTTTAACTTTTCTCCCAAAATTTAGCCAATTGTTCTAGTACCATTTATTTAATAGGCAGCTATTTTCTCCACTAATTTGAAATGCCAATAGCAGACACTTCAACTGCTTGTACTGGCATTTCTTGTGAAGGAATTGGTGAGTGCATTTAACCCAGATTTGGATTTCACAGGATGGCCAGCAAGTCTTGTGGATGGTGGCCAAGGTTTATATTTGGTTGAAAATCCTTTGGTCTCCAGGGAATTTTAAGCTAGCACCTACTATTGAAAGAAATTTATTTGTGAACAACACTCTTGTGAGCATCATAAGAAATGTCTAAGTTAAATACCTATTAACTACCTCCTTATTTGTAAAATATCTGGCCCATATGGTAAAGAGTCTGCCTGCAGTGCAGGAGACCTGGGTTCAATCCCTGGGTCAGGAAGATCCCCTGGAGAAGGTAATGGCAACCCACTCCAGTATCCTTGCTTGGAAAATTCTGTGGACAGAGGAGCCTGGCAGGCTACAGTCCACGATGGTGTCACAAAGAGTTGGACATGAGTGAGCAACTTCACTCCTATCTGTAAAATATTTTTCTAGCCCCTTTAGCTGTGAATCTTATGATTCTAGGTTTGGGCTATTAAAAAACTTTTCTCATATATTTTTCAATGATCTCTACCCATATATACTGATATTTAAGATATTCTGTGTTTCCATACTCCTTTTTTTTTTTTTTTTGCCTTAGAGATTAGAGTATAGAAATTCAGCTGTTTTTAGGTATTTCTTTTTCTGGAAAAATATTTGTCAACATCAAAGACTGTGCTTGTTAGCATTTTGAGATTCTAAACTTTGCCTCACATCCATCTTTGTTCTCTTTTTAGCTCAGCTGCTGTTTCGTTTTTATGACCAGACAAAATGTAGATAATCGTGGGGCCCCTGGAGTATGCTGGAGTTGTGCAGCCTTTACTCTTTCACTCCTGTTAATGCAGGAACTTTCTGGTCTTCCAAAGGAGACTGAACTGCAGAAATATCAATGTTTGTTCAAGATCTCTTTTTCCCAAATAGCTGTGCTGAATTGACACCTTATTTGGGCAGTTTCCATATTGAAAGGCTCAGAATGCTCTACAGACTCCTCTTTTGCCCTCTAAGAAAAAGGTCTAAACATTTAAAATAGATATAGCAAAGCTATTATGTGGGAAGTGTGGTCATAGGGAAGAATGTCATTTTGATAACAGAAAGCAGGAAAACTCCTGAACAGAGCCTGGCTTCGTTCTTCTCAGGGCTAAATAAATAATGCATTTCTCAAAGCCTGTATCTTTGGATAAAAACCTAGGTTTGGGTAAAGAAGAAAGGCATTTCAACTCTATTATTGGCCTTCAGATTGTTTCTGTTTTCCACCAATTCTGAAATTGCAGTCAATTAGGTACTTTTTCTTGTGACAGATTGGAAACCAGAAGGGAGCTTTATGAATTCAAACAGAGAAATTTGAGCTAAAAATGTCTGTAAAGTACTGCTTTGCACATTTTCTCCTTAGAATTTACAGAGTACATTAATTTTCTGATATAAGCAATTATGAGATGTTTTAGGCTTAACCTTATGTAAAGCTAACAGAAGACATGCCTTATTTTGATTTTCTAATTTTTAAATGTATTTATTTTAATCATTTGCATTCTGCTACAAAACTGATAGGCTGATTGGAATGGGATCTCATGAACCTGAATCCCCACGCTTTCTCCTTGATTATCAATTCTTATGTTTTTAGATTGATTCTGTGTTGATGATCCATGAGAGCTAAACTTTTTTGAGTTTGTAGCACCATCTGGGCTTCTCATTCTAAGTCTGTGAAGTGAAAATGATATATTTCCTTTTATGGTTGGCCATAAGTTTTTGGTTTCTTAAGAGCAAAGCTTCCCACTCAGGGTTCCAGTGGCCTCTCTGTGTTCGTGAGCAGAACTTAGAAGAGGGAAGTTAGGGATGATCTAGAGCCTGGGTTGGCATCTCGTGCTCATGGCTTTTCTCCTATATGATCCGTTCTTAATTTCCTTGCTTTCAGTTAGCATTTCTGCTGGTTTTGGTGCCTTACCTGGTGGTGTGACCCAAGCTCTCATTCCTGGGGGGTTTGAGCCCCTGATAATTCTACCCTTCTCCAGTTATGGTTGTTACACATGTCCATTTACAGTAGAAACTGGAGAAAGGAGTACTGGAGTTGTTTGAGTGGATCACTTGAATGTCAAATATATTCCTCCTTGTCTACACCTCCACCTGCTAATTAGGGTCAATTACCCTGCCATTATGATGACCATTCTTTTTGTCTGTGGCCCCTGGACATGGGAGTTCAAAGTACCCAAGTTACAGTCTTAGCCTGTAATTCAGTGAGCTCTTTGTTGTGTTCCCTGACAAGAGAGTCCCCCCATCTTTGGACCAAGACTTGAACCCTGCAGGGCCCAGAGCTGTGGGAACAGGAAGCACAAAATGCCCCTGTGAGACACTGGGAATGATGATCAACGGGGGCTATTTCTGCTTCTGTGCTTCAGTCCTGGGTCCATGTGGGCTTTTTAGTGACGAACAGAAGTCTCTGATTCAGTGTGTCTGCATCCTAAAGGATGACACACCCATCATCACAGAGTATTGCCTCAGAGCTGGCTTTCTAGCCCAAGTGATACACAGTGAAGGGCCGGGGTGAAGCTCATTACTGAATTCAATAGGATTAAAGAAACGACTGTATACTGAGAATGGGGTACGCAGTTTCTCCTCTCAGGGTGGACTGATTCTCAGGACACATGTAGCCAGAGAGGAGATCAAAAGTTTTGTGTTTGGATAATAAATGCCCATATCAAATGCATTTGATAACGCCTCAGTGAATGTCCAGTTCTCTGCTGATGGAGCAATCACTTTTAAAATCAAATTATCTGAACTGTTTGAACATCTGAAAAATAGTAATTGTAGGCACTTGGCAGATATGATGGCCACAGGGAGAAAAGTTAAGCATAGTACATAGAAAACTAAGAAAGTAGATTTTAATGAAAAAACCATGTACTAACTTCTCAATTTATTGATTTGTCATATTTATTGTCTCCTACTGGATATCAGAGCCAAGGTGCCTGGGAACTCTGTTCACAGATATTCCAAACGCTTAGAATGGAGCCTACCACTTAGGAGAGCTGAAGAAACAGCACTTGAAGATAGCCCCGTTGGTGCCTTGGAATACGGTTAAGCATCAGTAGATATTTGTTGAATGGGCTTGAATGAGTTAATAAATGCTGCCAGGTGGCACCGTGGTAAAGAATCTGCTGCCAGTGTGAGTTTGATTCCTTGGTTGGGAAGATCCCCTATAGGAGGAAATGGTAGCCTGCTCCAGTATTCTTGCCTGGAAAATCCCGTGGACAGAGGAGTCTATGTAGATTGTTGAGCTGGGGTCCCTGGGGTCACAAAGGGTCAGGGATGCCTGAGTGTGAACACACACACGCACACACACACATGAGTAAACTAAACCTTGAGCTTTTATTTGTTCTTTCAGTATCAATTTGACCCTTTAAAAATTAATTTAGTTACCATCATATATATTATAATGAGTGTGTGTAAGTCACTTCAGTCATGTCCGACTCTTTGTGGCCTATGGACTGTGGTCTGCCAAAGGATTCTTCAGGCAAGAATACTGGAGTAGGTTGCCATTTCCTCCCCCAGGGGATCTTCCCAGCCCAGGGATCAAATCCAGGAGAGTTCCTTGGACAGAGGAACTATAATAAAATACAATTATATGACAGCAATGGAAAAGGAGATCTTTTCAACAAAGGGTACGGTAGATATATGGTTCAATATAAACACTTATTTTTAAAAGCATATGTTGTATGAGTTGCTTGCTTGCAGTCAATGCAGTGATACAGCTTTGAAATTATAGACATACCTTGTTTTATTGCACCTTATTTTTTTTATTGTACTTCACATGTACTGTGTGTTTTACAAATTGAAATTTTGTGGCAACCCTACATTGAACAAATTTATTATTTTTTTTTCTAACAACATTTGCTCACTTCATGTCTCTGTCACATTTTGTTAATTCTTGAAGTATTTCTTTTTTTTAAATTTTATTTTATTTTTAAACTTTACAATATTGCATTAGTTTTGCCAAATATCGAAATGAATCCGCCACAGGTATACATGTGTTCCGCATCCTGAAGTATTTCAAGCTTTCTCATTATTGTTATATTTTTAGGGTGATCTATGATCAGTGATGGAGAAGGCAACGGCACCCCACTCCAGTACTCTTGCCTGGAAAATCCCATGGATGGAGGAGTCTGGTGGGCTGCAGTCCATGGGGTCGCTAAGAGTCAGACACGACTGAGCGACTTCACTTTCGTTTTTTCACTTTCCTGCACTGGAGAAGGAAATGGCAACCCACTCCAGTGTTCTTGCCTGGAGAATCCCAGAGATGGGGGAGCCTGGTGGGCTGCCCTCTATGGGGTCGCACAGAGTTGGACACGACTGAAGTGACTTAGTAGTAGCAGCAGCATGATCAGTGATCTTTGATGTTATTATTGTAATTGTTATGGGGCACCAGAAACCATGTCCATATAAGATGGTAAACTTAATAAACATTGTGTGTGTTCTGACTATTTCACCAACCAGCCATTTCCTACCTCTCTCCTTGGGCCTCCCTGTTCCCCAGGTCACAGCACTGCTGGAGTTTGACCAGTTAGCGACCCTACAGTGGCCTCTAAGTGAAAGAGTTGCACGTCTCTCCATTTTAAATCAAGAACTAAAAATGATTAAGCTTAGGGATCACAGCATGTTGAAAGCCAGTTAGGGAGCTAGGCCTCTTGCATCAAACAGTTAGCAAGGCTGTGAATGCAAAGGCAGGACTCTTGAAGGGAATGGAAATGCTATTCCAGTGAACACATGAATGATAAGAAAGCAAAACAGCCTGTTGCCTTTATGATGAAAGTTTTAGTGGCCTGGATAGAAGATCCAGTGAACCACAACATCCCCTCAAGCCAAAGCCTAATCCAGAGCAAGGCCCCCGCCTCTCTTCAGTTCAGTGAAGCCTGAAAGAAATGAGGAAGCTGCAGAAGATAAGTGTGAAGCTAGCAGAGGTTGGTTCATGAGGTTTAAGGAAAAGCCACCTCCATAACATAAAAGTTCAGGGTGAAGCAGAAGTGCTGATGAAGAAGCTCCAGTTTCAGAAGATCTACCTGAGATAGTGAGAATGGCTTCACCAAATAAGAGATTTTCACTGTAGAAGAAACAGCCTTCTCTTAGAAGAAGAATGCCATAAGACTTTCATAGCTAGCGAGAAGAAACCAGTGCCTGACTTCAGTGCTTCAAAGGACAGTCTGACTCCTTTGCAGCTGGTGACTTGAGGTTGAAGCCAGTGCCTGTACTCACTGACCACTTTGGAAGTCTTAGGGCCCTTAAGAATTACACTAAATCTTTTCTAGTTGTACCATAGAAATGGAACAACAAAGCCAGAATAGCAGTACATCTGTGACAACTTGGTTTATGGACCATTTTAAACGCACTCTTGAGATCTACTGCTCAGAAAACAGATTCCAGAGATATTACTGCTCATTGATGATGTGCTTCGTCACCCAAGAACTGTAAAGGATATATACAGTGAGGTTAATGTGGTGTCCGTGCCTGGTGACACAGCTTTCATTCATTCTCCAGCCCGCAGAGCAAGGAGTCATTTGGACTTTCAAGTCTCATTCTTTAAGAAGTACATTTTGTAAAGCTATAGCTGTCATAGATAGTGATTCCTCTAGTGGATATGGGCACAGTAAATTGAAAACCTTCTGGAAAGGATTCACCATTCTAGATTCCATTAGGGTCATTTTTAATTCATGAGAAGAGGCCAAATATCAACATTAATAGAGTTTTTTGAAACAGGTTTATCTAACCCTCATGGATAACTTTGAGGGGTTCAACTTCAGGGGATAAAATAATGGCAGATGGGATGGAACTAGCAAGAGAACTAGAAGTAGAGGCTGAAAATGACTAAATTGCTGCAATCACATGATAGATCTTTCATGGATGAGGAGTTCCTTCTTATAGGTAAGCAAATAATTGGTTTCTTGAGATGGAATCTACTCCTCGTGAAGATGCCAGGAAGGTTGTTGAGTGACAACAGAGGATTTAGAATATGACATAAACTTAGTGAGGAAAGCAGCAGCAGGGTTTGAGAAGATTGATGCCCATTTTGGAAGAAGTTTTACTCGGGTAAAGTGCTATCAAACAGCATTGCCTTCTGTAGAGAAATCATTTGTGAAAGGAAGAGCCAATTGATGCAGCAGACCTCATTGTTGTTTTATTCTAAGAAATTGCCACAGCCACCTCAGCCTTAAGCAACCACCACCCTGATCAGTCACCAACCATCAGCTTCAAGGCAAGAACCTCCGTCAGCATAAAGATTTCAACTCACTGAAGGCTTGAACTGTGGTTAGCATTTTTTAGCAATAAAATATTTTCAAAATTAAGCTGTGTACATTGTTTTTAGACATAAATCTATTGCACATTTAATGAACTATAGCGTAACTCAGTACGCCAACAAATTTGGAAAACTCAGCAGTGGCCAAGGACTGGAAAAGATCAGTTTTCATTCCAATCCCAAAGAAAGGCAATGCCAAAGAATGTTCAAACTACGATACAACTGCACTCATTTCACACGTTAGCAAAGTAATGCTGAAAATTCTACAAGCTAGACTTCAATAGTACACTAACCGAGAACTTCCGTATTTCAAGCTGGATTTAGAAAAGGCAGAGGAACCAGAGAGCAAATTGCCAACATCTGTTGGATCATCAAAAAAGCAAGACAATTCCAGAAAAACATCTACTTCTGCTTCATTGACTACATTAAAGCCTCTGACTGTGTGGATCATAGCAAACTGTGGAAAATTCTTAAAGAGATGAGAATACTAGACCACTTTACCTGCCTTCTGGGAAACCTGTATGCAGGTCAAAAAGCAACAGTTAGAACCAGACATAAAACAACAGACTGGTTCCAAACTGGGAAAGGAGTACGTCAAGGCTGTATATTGTCACCCTGCTTATTCAACTTATATGTAGAGTATACCATGAGAAATGCCAGACTGGATGAAGTACAAGCTGGAATCAAGATTTCAGGAGAAATATGAATAACCTCACATATGCAGATGACACCACCCTTACGGCTTTTTGAAATAAGTTGATTCTAACCCTCATGGATAACTTTGAGGGGTTCAAGGCTTCAGTGGATGAAGTAACTGCAGATCTGATGGAAATAGCAAGAGAACTAGAAGTAGAGGCTGTACTAGAAGTAGAAAGCAAAGAGGAACTAAAGAGCCTCTTGATGAAAGTGAAAGAGGAGAGTGAAAAAGCTGGCTTAAAACTCAACGTTCAGAAACTAAGATCATGGCATCTGGTCCCATCACTTCATGGCAAATAGATGGGGAAACAATGAAACAGTGACAGACTTTATTTTCTTGGGCTCCAAAATCAGTGCGATGGTGACTGCAGCCATGGAATTAAAAGACGCTTACTCCTTGGAAGGAAAGTTATGACAAACCTAGATAGTATATTAAAAAGCAGGAACGTTACTTTGCTGAAAAAGGTCCTTACAGTCAAAACTATGTTTCTCCATAGTCATGTATGGATGTGATAGTTGGACCATGAAGAAGACCGACCACCAAGAATTGATGCTTTTGAATTGTGGTGTTGGAGAAGACTCTTGAGAGTGCCTTGGACTGCAAGGAGATCCAACCAGTCCATCCTAAAGGAGATCAGTCCTGAATATTCATTGCTGAAGCTGAAGCTCCAATACCTTGGCCAGCTGATGTGAAGAACTGACTTAATGGAAAAGACCCTGATGTTGGGAAATATTGAAGACAGGAGGAGAAGGGGCCAACAGAGGATGGGATGATTTGATGGCATCACCAACTCAATGGGCATGAATTTGAGCAACTCTGGGAGTTGGTGAAGGACAGGGAAGCCTGGTGTGCTGCAGTCCACAGGGTTGCAAAGAGTCGGACATGACTGAGCAACTGAACTGAACTGAGTGTAGCTCCAGTATTCTTGCCTGGAAAATCCCATGGACAGAGGAACCTGGCGGGATACAGTCCATAGGGTTGCAAAGAGTAGGACACGACTTAGCAACTGAACCTGCACACACAAACCAAGATAACTTCTGTATGCACGGGGAAACCAGAAAATTTGTATGACTGTATTGCCATACTCACTTTACTACATTGATCTGGAACTCCACATACATCTGCGGTGTTATGTCTATACATTTTCTACAACAAGTTCAAAGCATTTTCCATGCTTAAAGTTCTCACAACAGAGTGACAAAGGCATTATGTCCCAGAAATCCTTATGCATATTTTTAGATGGAAAAGATAAAGGCAGAGCCAGGTAGCCATCTAGGTAAGGAGAACTGTGGGAAGATGCTGGTGGAGTTTAGGGCCACGGTTGGCTTCTATGATCCATGTTATTGCTCTGCTTGCTGGAGAACTTTGCCAGGCCTCTACCCACAGCTTCAAGTAAGTGACTTTTTTTTTTTATTGTATTGATATTTATTTATTTTATTTGAGTATAATTGGTTTACATTGTTGTATTAGTTTCTGCTGTACAACAAGGTGAATCAGCTCTCTGTATACATATATCTCTTCCATCTTCAACCTTCCTCCCAAACTCCCACCCTTCTGTAGGTCATTAAAGAGCCTCAAGCTGAGCAAGTAATCTTTAATATTACTAGTTTCCAGAATTTTCTCCTGGTTTTCAGTGGCCCACTTGTTATATATTCTCTCTAATATTTATCTCTTTGCATTTTTTTTAGCCTGTTTTTTTTCCACTTTCTTTTCTTTCTTTGGTCTAAAGGATGTCTTTTATTCCGATTTTAGATCAGCTAAGAATTCCCAGTTGGATTAGGTCCAGAGTCATGAAACTGTAATTAAATTGTCAACATCTATAGTGCTCTAATGTTGTTATTCTGAGAAAGGATACAGGACAGGGGTTGGGTCGATGACTCCAGAAGAGAAATGGGGGTACTGAGTTGTGAAAAAAAATGTGGCGTTTAGGACACTCTGGGGATAGAAAGGGAATGATAAAGCTAGGGACTTTCAGAGCAATATACATCTGCAACCTAGCAGGAAACCCGTATGAAAAAATCTCAGCTTCCTCTGGATTCAAAGGGCAGAGAGAAACAGCTCTTGCCTTGCAACAAAGGGTAAATCAACAAGGGATGACAGACCTGCCCAGTCACAGTTTATAGCTGAGAATTTCCCAAGTTGCAACAAAGCAGATTGTTTCATTTAAATAGCTAATTCTCTTTGTTTTACTGGAGGAGAACATAGGTAAATGTGGAGGCAGATAATGCTGTGGGCTATAGGGAAGCACCCTTGTGGGGACCTTCTGTACTGTAGTAGATGAAAGACACCAAAGTGGCAGATTTCTTGGATAATTAAAGATGAATCATGCAGGGAAGTAGCCTGAACTTCGTGAGTTATATGTTGTTTCAAGCAGCTATTAATTCTGTGCTATAATTAGCAGCAGAAGATTTTGAGTAGAGCCAATTTGATTATTGTTTCTTTGCTAGTGCATGTAACAATTTCCAAGTGTGCTAGTGCAGACAGGAGTCAAGATAGAGGGTAAAATGCAGATGTATAATTGGGCAGCCACAGAGATCACCGTTTGGTGGAGATCTTTCTGTTTGAGTATTATGCTGTTCAATACATACTTTAAAAAGAGGTCTAACATCCTACCAGTATAATAAATCTACTTCTCAAGGGGTCATGTTACTGAATACAGTAAGAACCATTGCAAAACAACACCTGAATCGGTTCCTTTGTGAAGATTTGCAAATCTGGAAGTAACAGAGAATAATGTAGAATTTCTTTTAACACCCAGAGTGAAGATTAGCTTCCATTTTACAGCTGCATATAATTATATCAGTATATTAATTAATTTTTGTCTATGTATGGAAACAAAGTCTATGCTGTTGAGAAATGCCAGGGTATATATTCTATTTCTCTTAAAATGAATTAGCTGGAAAGGTCCCGGGGGATGAACCCCAGGATGAGTGTAAGGGTGGAGATCAATAAACGTACAGACACCTGCGGATCCAGTCAGTGCTCTGCCTGGGTCTCCTCAGAGTAGCTCCATTTCCCTCTGTTCTGTTTCCTTTATGCTTCCTTTTTGGAAGGAATACCCTCCAGGATGCTGGAGCTAGCTTCGCTTCTGTGCAAGGAGAGCAGGGAGTGTCTGGGCATTTAGTCCCCAGATCCAACCCATAACCAGTGATGGATGTGATGAGGTAATACACCTCAATCTCCCTTGCCCTTGAGGGGACAGTGGCTTGCCCTCAAGTCCCAGTGGGATTGAGCTGAAGCTACATTCTCTGGGACTTGGCTTGAAATCTCAGCCTTGCACGGCTCCCTTCCCTGTCCTGTCTCCTTTCCCCATGTCCAGATTGTTTATTTCAGAATACTTCCTATCAATCAGTTTTACATGACTCTGCATCTTGGGGTCCCCTCATGGGGAAGCCAACCTGAGCACTTGCCCTATGCAGTTAGAATTGGAATGCCATGGAGTGGCAGACTGTTGTGTTATAATTCCTAATGTTTCCATTCTATTTCCATTCATTCCATTACTGACTTTCCTCTTACTGACTTTCCTCTTCCTTTTCCATTTCCATTACTTTTCCATTACTGACTTTCCTCTTCCTTTTCCCAAAGAAATCACCCACTGGTCTTCTGTATGTTTTTAGGATAGGTGTGCATTGTTAGATTCATATTGTATTTAAGTAAGCCTCCATATATGCCTATTAGTAGGTTACCTGAGACTTTAGTTAAATAAATGAGAGACTTCAGTTATTTTTATACTTGGGAAGGGAATTCCTCTTTAGCATTCAGATCCATGAATCTGCTTTGTAAACAGATTACTTCCTATACCAGTTTATTTCAGTGCATTGGAAGCAGCACTAAAAATTTATCTGGTATTTGCATAAATCTGTAAATAGAAGAGGGAAAAAGAAAAATGAGAAGTGGGGGAAGGTTGCTAATATTTATTGGGAATCTACTATATACCAGACACTGTATGTGACCTGAAGAATGGCAGGTTAAGGGACTTGCCCCAAGATCACACAATTAATAACAGTCAGGCAGGAATTTAAACCTGAACAGAAGTGAGGTAACATAAGCTTCTGTGTCATTTGAGGGAAACCTGTACCCTTATACATTATGATGATTTTGCTTCTGCTATCTTCACGCAAGCTTGTCAGTCTTCTTGGTTAAATTTACCACTGGCCCATTTTCCCCATTCTTACAGCCAAGGATCTATGTCAGGCTTCAGTGGACTGCTGCCACCTGCTCTGCATACTCCCTTTTGCATAGGAAGGCCAGCATCACCTTTTAGAGTGCCATGGCATCTCCAGAACACAGCTGTCATTCCCCAACCCCTCTTTCCATAAAATTAAAAACATTTTTTATTATGGTCTTAGAGACTTTCCATTAGTTGGAGGAATGTTCTCCTTTTGCCTGTTGCTGCTATTGTCCATTGGCTGTGACACGTCTTAGCAAGATAAACCAACTTGCTTTTAATCAATGCACAAGCCAGACATGGGCCTAGGACATCTAAATTCTTTCTCTCCTGACTGCTCACACGTGTGCCTTTTCCATGTGATGTCCACCAGGCCCTGGTACTGGAATCCTTACCAGCAGAGAGGAGGCCTCGGTCTTTATCCATCAGGTCCTCACCTGACTATGCACACTCCTCCCAGCCCCACTCAGACACTAGTCTGAGGGTCTTCTGTATTCTTCAATGGCCCTGCTCTTTGTTTTCCTGTTGTGAATATTCATGCATTGTTATTCATTCTCCTCAAACTTTCCATCACTTGGTGAAACCTCTGATTTCCTGGTAAACTTTGTGCTATTTTGATAACTTTGTGTTTATTTGTGAGATAGCAGAGTTTAGAGTTTAGAACTAAGAGCAACTTTTGAGGCCCTCTAATCCAGCCGTCTCAATTTAATTTGTACAATTTATGACCTAAAACAGTTCATAATTTCAGAAGTCATATAATTTTCGGTTCAGGAAACTTTGAAGCCAGAAGAAAACAAAAAACAAGGATCACATGTAATATTAGTGTCCAATGATAACTGTTACTGATATTTTGATGTATATATTTGAAAGAAATATCTTTTATGCTTGTCTTATAAAAATTTAAGTATGAATATTTTATGTTCTTCATATATGTTTTTAAGATATTTTAATTAAGCATGTAATGAGTGCATACTCACTGTTAAAAATTCTAACAATATAGCTAAATTGAAATTTCCCCTTGTTCCTTCTTCCCTGTTCACCTTCCCAGTCTGTTTTCTCCTCAGACTTAATTGCTATTAATAAATTCAGTGCATGTCTTTTAAAATCTTTTTCATACACATATATACATACAGAAATATATAGTTTTTCTTGCATATATATTTATATTAATTGTGTCATTATCTGCATTGGTCTGAAACTTACTTCCTCACTTAGTAATATGCTTTAGACATCTATCTATGTCAGTCTATCATTTCATTCTGGATCCTGACAGAAGATAAATAGCTCAAATAAAGTTAAGTAATTTCAAGACAGTTTGGTGATAACCTGAACTTCATGGCCAGGGTGTAGGGAGATCATAGGAGGCAGTGCCGTACTCTGAGGTTAGTAATAATGAGGGCATTGTTTTCACCTCTAGACTGGGGTAGAGGAGATATAGGGGGTGAGTGAGATGGGCTATGGGGATGGAGGGAAGGAAAAAACGGGGGTGGGGGTGGGAAGAGAGAGACGTGTGGAATGAGCTGCTTGGCAGGATCAAGATTCAGCTGCTGCTGCTAAGTCGCTTCAGTCGTGTCTGACTCTGTGCAACCCCATAGACGGCAGCCCACCAGGCTCCCCCATCCCTGGGATTCTCCAGGCAAGAACACTGGAGTGGGTTGCCATTTCCTCCTCCAATGCCAAGATTCAGCAGGGGGAACCAAATGTTGAAGCCCTGCCCCCAACCATAGCGTATTTGGACATGGTGCCTTTGGGAGGTAATTAGGGTTAGATGAAGTCATAGGGTGGGGTCCTCAAGGTGGGATTAGTGCCCTCGTAATAGAAGGTAATAGAAGATGAAAGAGCGTGCTCATTCTCGCTCCACACCCAGGCACTGAGAAAAGGCCCTGCTGGCACGTAGTGAGAAGGTGGCCATCTGCAAGCCAGGAGCAGCATTCACCAAAACCAAACCCTGCTGGACCTTGATCATGGACTTGACAGCTTCCAGAACTGTGCAGAGAGAAAATTCTGTTGTTTAAGTCACTCAGTCTATGGCTTTTTGTTATGTAGCCCCTCTGATCTTGGAGGAGGGTCCTTGTTGGCTGAATCCAGTGGGAACCTGGAGAGCTAGAGAGTTGTTGATGCAGCCCATATCAGCCTCCCTAGGCTCAGCAGGCATGTGCATGCAGATTTAATTTGTTCATAAATTTCCAGTCCTTCTAGATGACAGGCTTTGTTCTGGAGGTAAGGCAATAAGGTAAAAAAAGCTATTGTCATTCAGCAGCTCACACCATTGTATTGGAGCTAGTGTTCCATAGACTGCAGTGTTTCTTAACTTCCTTGTGTGACTTTGTTAAGGATTTGTTACTGATAGGAATTTATGTCACTTTAACTTTTCCTTATTTAAACAGTGCTTCATGAATATTTATATTTATGCATCTTTCTGTGCATATAATAATATTTCTTGCTGGTAGAGTCTAAGAAGTAGAATTGCTGGATTAAAGAATATATGTCTGAAAGTGTTAGTCACTCAGTCGAGTCTGACTCTGTGCAAGCCCATGGACTGTAGCCTCTCCCTATGGAATTTTCCAGGCAAGAATACTGGAATAGGTAAGCCATTCCCTTCTCCATGGGATCTTCCCAATCGAGGGATCGAACCTGGGTCTCCCACATTGCAGGCAGACTCTTTACTGTCTGAGCCACCAGGATTTAATATTAAATAAGCTGATCTAAATTATAGTTGTATAAATAGGTGCAGTTCATTTCAGTTCAGTCGCTCAGTCGTGTCCAACTCTTCTCGACCCCATGAATAGCAGCATGCCAGGCCTCCCTGTCCATCACCATGTCCCAGAGTTCACTGAGACTCACGTCCATTGAGTCAGTGATGCCATCCAGCCATCTCATCCTCTGTCGTCCCCTTCTCCTCCTTTCCCCAATCCCTCCCAGCATCAGAGTCTTTTCCAATGAGTCAACTCTTTGCATGAGGTGGCCAAAGTACTGAAGTTTCAGCTTTAGCATCATTCCTCCCAAAAAAATCCCAGGGCTGATCTCCTTCAGAATGGACTGGTTGGCTCTCCTTGCAGTCCAAGGGACTCTCAAGAGTCTTCTCCAACACCACAGTTCAAAAGTATCAGTTCTTCGGTGCTCAGCCTTCTTCACAGTCCAACTCTCACATCCATACATGACCACAGGAAAAACCATAGCCTTGACTAGACGAACCTTTGTTGGCAAAGTAATGTCTCTGCTTTTGAATATGCTATCTAGGTTGGTCATAACTTTCCTTCCAAGGAGTAAACGTCTTTTAATTTCACTGCTGCAGTCACCATCAGCAGTGATTTTGGAGCCCCCCAAAATAAAGTCTGACACTGTTTCCACTGTTTCCCCATCTATTTCCCATGAAGTGATGGGACCAGATGCCATGATCTTCGTTTTCTGAATGTTGAGCTTTAAGCCAACTTTTTCACTCTCCTCTTTCACTTTCATCAAGAGGCTTTTTAGTTCCTCTTCACTTTCTGCCATAAGGGTGGTGTCATCTGCATATCTGAGGTTATTGATATTTCTCCCAGCAATCTTGATTCCAGCTTGTGCTTCATACAGCCCAGCATTTCTCATGATGTACTCTGCATATAAGTTAAATAAGCTTAACATATAAGTTAAATAAATATAAGTTAAGTAAACACATAGGTTATGAGTATTTATTTCTCCTCCCACAATGATAGTTATTATTCTCTCAAATTTTACTAATCTGATGCAGACTGGGAACAGACATAGTGATTGTTTGTGTTTCAGTTTTGCTGACCACTAGTAAGGAGAAGACAATGGCAACCCACTCCAGTACTCTTGCCTGGAAAATCCCATGGGTGGAGGAGCCTGGTAGGCCACAGTCCACGGGGTCACAGTCGGATACGAATGAGCGACTTCACTTTCACTTTCATACATTGGGGAAGGAAATGGCAACCCACTCCAGTGTTCTTGCCTGGAGAATCCCAGGGACGGGGAAGCCTGGTGGGCTGCCGTCTATGGGGTCACACAGAGTCGGACACGACTGAAGGACTTAGCAGCAGCAGCAGCAGCAGTAAGAATTAGGAGCTTTTAACACGTTTATGGCTGTTTGTGTTTCCTATTTTGTGAATTCTCTTATTCGTACCCTTTGGCTAATTTTTTAGATTCATTGTCTTAATTATTTCAAAGAGTTTTTGGTACATTTTAAGTTGTTCTCAAAGTCTTGTTCTGTTTGCTTTAGTAACACTGTTTAGTCAAGCCTTAGGCGCTGTTTATATGTGGTGGCCCCTCCGTCATTGTGCTGATTTTCCTCAAATATAAGGCAGTGTTTGGTTGAGTTCATCTTGTAATTAAGAGTCCCTCTTGGTTCTCCCTTGAATGCTTGTCTCTTTATGACACCTTATCCCCAACGACTGGAAGTCTGTACTGGTGGGTGGACTGCACCGGCAGCTGCTCTCCTGGGAACACAATCCCATTGTTTTCCCTGGGGCTTGTGCTACTGCCTGACTCTGTACCCGGCTCCCTGCTCCTGGCGTGGATGTCTTTGTTGCTGCAGCCGTGCCTGGAGAGGTCAGTGGGGCCCGGAGAGGTCAGTGGGGAGCGGCACCTGTTTGTTCCAGCCTCAGGCTCCTTAACCAGCCACCTGCCGGCTGCTCCCTGTCCTCTCTGCCCTTCTGTGAGCTGGGCTTTCCTTGAAGTGACTCCAATTTCCCATGCTCTTTCCTTTTTTAATTTGTATTTATTTTTTAAAGTAATGGACTTTATTTTTAGAATAGTCGTAAGCTTATAGAAAAACGGACTAGAAGTTATAAAATTTACACATACATCTCCCTCATCCTTCCTCTCTCCACACGTTTTCCTCTGTATTAAGGTCTTGCATTAGTCTAGTACATTGGCTACAGAATGATGAACCAATATTGATATATTATTGTTATTAACTAGAATTCCTAGTTTATGTTAGGGTTACGTTACGTTAGGGTTCATTCTTGACATTGTACATGTTCTGTTGGTTTTGCCAAATGCAAAAAACTATTCATACAGAATAGTTTCATTCTGCTAAAAACCCCCTATACTCCTCTGTTTATTCTGCCTCCCCTAAGTTGTGGTGATCATTGATATTTTTACTGTCTCTCTACCTTTAAAAAATTTTTTTTATGGAAATATAGTTGATTTACAGGATTGTATTGGTTTCAGGTATACAGCAAAGTGATTCAGTTATACATATATAAGTATATTGTTTTATAAAACATTATCTCCCATTGTAGATTGTTACAAGATATTGGGTGTAGTTCCCTATGATATACAGTAGGTACTTGTTACTTATATATTTATATGAGTAGAAAAGGACAACCTGCTCTAGTATTCTTGCCTGGAAAATTCTGTGGACAAGAAGAGCCTGGTGGGCTGCAGTCTATCGGGTCTCAAAGAGTCAGACATGACTCAGCAGCTAAACCAACACCATGGTTGATTTATAGTGCTGTGTAGGTTTCAGGTGTACCACAAGTGCATTAGTTATACATACATGTTTGTCCACTCTCTTTTAGGTTCTTTTCCCATATAGGCCATTACATAGTATTGAACAGAGTTCCCTGTGCTATATAGGACATTCTTATTAGTTATTTATCTTATATAGGGTGGTGTGTATGTATCAATCCCAGTCTCCCAATTTAACCCTTCTGCTGACCATGATTTTTTCTACATCCATGACTCTACTTACGTTTTGTAAATAAATTCTTTTGTACTTTTTTTTTGGATTCCACATAGAAGTGATAGCATATGATAGTTGTCTTTCTGTATCTGACTTCACTCAGTATTACAATCTTTAGGTCCATCCATGTTTCTGCAAATGGCATTATTTTGTTCTTTTTGTGGCTAAGTAGTATTCCACTATAATGGAGAAGGCAATGACACCCCACTCCAGTGCTCTTGCTTGGAAAATCCCATGGGCGGAGGAGCCTGGTAGGCTGCAGTCCATGGGATCACTGAGTTGGACACGACTGAGCGACTTCACTTTCACTTTTCACTTGCATGCATTGGAGAAAGAAATGGCAACCCCCTCCAGTGTTCTTGCCTGGAGAATCCCAGGGATGGGGGAGCCTGGTGGGCTGCCATCTATGAGGTTGCACAGAGTCGGACACAACTGACGTGACTTAGCAGCAGTATTCCGTTATATATATCTACATCTCCTTTATTTATCTGTCAATGAACATTTAGATTGTTCCCATTTCTTGGCTGTTGTGAATGGTGCTGCTGTGAACATAATGGTGCATATATTTTATTGAATTATAATTTCATCTGAGTATATGTCCAGGAGTGATATTGCTGGATCATATGGTAATTCTATTTATAGTTTTTGGGGAATCTCTGTACTTTTCTCCACAGTGGCCACACCAATTTACTTTCCTGCCAACAGTGTAGGAGGGTTCTCTTTTCTCCACATTTATTATTTGTAGACTTTTTGGTGTTGTCCATTCTGCAGCTGTCCCTTTCTTGTATGTTCCATTTCCTTCTACTCCCGTTTGCCCTCTGTCCTTCAGGGGGTCCTTGGAAATTTATGTGCCCAAGAGTACCCCTTCTTGTTTTTCAGGACTATTCCATTCCCTTCTCCAGGAGATCTTCCCGACCCAGGGACTGAACCCAGATCTCCTGCATTGCAGGGAAATTCTTTATCATCTGAGCCACCAGGGAAGCCCATTACAGGATTCAAATATATTTTTCATATTATATTTGTGATTGGAGGGAGAAGACTAGCACATGAACTATCTTAGGTATTGCCAGACTTTTGCTGTGAAAGGCCACGTAGTGTTTGAGGCTTTGCAGACCAAATGGTATCTCTCATAAGCACTCTTTTCTGCCTTTGTCATGCAGAAGTAGCTATAGATGATAAGTGATGGATGGATTTGGCCATGTTCCAACCAGTATGATTCACAAACAAGTGTTAGACAGGATGTGACTCTCAGGCACTGGTTTGTGACTGCCTGACTTTCTCCCTTTTGTGATAGGTGAAGACTGAGCCATAGATGAGGTCAAGAAATTTGTCCAAAGCTATCCACTAGGGAGTAGAAGAACTCAATTGATCTCCTCATCTGCTTACTCATCTGTGATCTTTCCTCCACTTTGCTCTTTTTGCAGTGTTAAAGAATTTCCTAAACATAGCTAAGCTCCCCAAGAGCCTTGGAAACAAGAAAGTTACTTTCAGCTTTTTACTTTTTGTTGTGTGACTTGAGGGAAATAAAGCCCAGGCCAAGTTGCCCAGCTTGGAACTACTAGGGGATCTGAGAGCTGAGGGCTGGTTGGGTTGGTGGCATTAGGACTGTGCGCAGGATTACCTTCCATATTTCAGTCTTTCTTTTTGTCAGCTATAGAAATATTTGACAAGATTAATGGAGCATAAAGCATTTGAGCTCTGCTGAGACAAGGTTCTTTGTTACAATATGATTCCTTTTGTTTTGTGATTCCTGTTCATCTTGAATGAAACTCAGGATTTAAGTGTGTTAAATAATTAAAGATGGAGTTGCAGAGGCCAGTGTGAAATCCCATACTAGTTTTGAAACATTTGCTATAGTCAGTTCAGTTCAATCACTCAGTTTCCTCTGACTCTTTGTGATCCCATGGACTGTAGCAGCCAGGCCTCCCTGTCCTTCACCAGCTCCTGGAGCTTACTCAAACTTATGTCCGTCAAGTTGATGATGCCATTCAACCATCTCATCCTCTATCATCCCCTTCTCCCACCTTCAATCTTGCCCAGCATCAGGGTCTTTTCCAATGAGTTAGTTCACATCAGGTGGCCAAAGTATTGGAGTTTCAGCTTCAGCATCAGTCCTTCCAATGAATATTCAGGACCGATTTCCTTTAGGATTGACTGGTTTGATCTCCTTGGAATCCAAGGGACTCTCAAGAGTCTTCTCCAACACCACATTTCAAAAGCATCGATTCTTAGATGCTCAGCCTTCTTTATATTCCAACTCTCACATCCATACATGACCACTAGAAAAACCATAGCCTTGACTGGATGGACCTTTGTTGGCAAAGTAATGTCTCTGCTTTTTAATATACTGTCTAGGTTGGTGATAGTTTTTCTTCCAAGGAGCAAGTGTCTTTTAATTTTGTGGCTGCAGCCACCATCTGTAGTGATTTTGGAGACCCCCCAAAATAAAGTCTCTCTATAGTCTGTGAGTGATAAATTAAGAGTATTGCTTTAGATAAGGAACTTGCTTGGCAACATCCTCCAGAAGATGGAAGAAGGAAGGGGGCAACTGACAGAAACCAGACCTCCCGTTGTGTAGCGTTTACACCCTATTGGCAGACCCCATAAAATGAGACCACTGAGCCCTGTGACTTGAAGGCTCTTGGCTGTAGAACTGACTTCAGGCTGCTGGAGCTGTTCCTGGTGGATTTTGCTGGAAGCCTTGTCAGAACTGAGGGCCACTTCCTGCTCTTGCTTGCGGGGAGACCCAGAGCTGCACCAGCGACCCCTACTCATCTCAAGATGCCTTCTTCCCACACTTTTCTTTGGAGTAGGTCATTACCTGTGTTCTATTTTCCCTACTTTGATTACACTATGTTGTCTGATTAGTGTGATTAAACTATTTTATGCAGTAAACCAAGTGATTTGTGGATTGAATATGAGCTCTGTGTCATATATCTCCAGTCCCATGATTCTTATCTAGTTTTACTACTGGGCCCTGCAACAAACACATTCTCACTTAACCGTGAATATTATCCCTCAGTTTTAGTCAGCGGGTCCCTCATGGGGAGAATTTGATAGGATGAAAGCTGTTTCTCCTTTTATGTAGCCTGGGTGCAACAGAAAGGGATTGTGCTGGAGTCTGGATTGAGGGTTGAATGTGTATTCTGGCACTTACAGACTGGGTAAGTTGGAAAGCATTGCTTGAATTCTCTGTTTGTCATTTGATTCATCCTGAAATGAGAATTATAGTGCCCATCTCATAGGGGTTGTTGTGAAGATGAAGTGAAATAGTGTATAAAAAGGTAATTTATATGTTGAAAAGCATTGTGAAAGCTAAAGCTATTAGTATCTTGGAGATACTAAGGTTGGAGAATAGAAGCCTTGATGCAGATAACAAATTAGTGCCAGTTGCTGTGATTTATTATTTGAAATGCAGGAAATGGGGGAATATAACTGAAACACTCAATATGTTAGCTAGCAAACCCGTATAACATTTAATAGGAAACTAAATGTTATTTTATTTGTTTAATTTTATTATTCCTGGGAGCTTTATTTCAAGTTAGTGCCTCTACTTTTAATCTTCGTACAATTATCTAGGAGAATAAATTAAACCTGCCTTTCATTGGGGGTGTTTCAATGAAGTGTTCCTTTTAAAAGTGTACTTGTACAAAATATAGTACTGCTTTGATCTGAGGAATGTGACAGTGAAATGAGTTTCACCTGTTTGTTTTAAAAAGTCATTCTTCACTCTGACATCATTGTCAGAGTGCAGAGTTTAGATTTCTTGGTTTGAATTTCATATTTGACATTTACCAGCTTTGTCACGTTGGACAGGTTTCTCACTGTCTCTGCTTCTCACCTACTTCATCCATAAAATTGAGGTAATTATAGTGCATACTACTTTTTTTATAACTTGTTTTAAGAATTGAATGCATCAGTGTATGTAAAGCATTTAGAGCAGTGCTTGGCAGATAGTAAGGGCTCACGGAATATTAGATATTATTACTTTTTGCCAACACTGTGCTAAGCATGGTGCTAAGGATCTAAGAGAGCTGATCCATGTGTTAAAAGAGAAAAATGAGCAGATCTGGGATATTGAAAGAATAGTCTACTCTGAGTGATGTGGGCGGGGTTAAGGGGGGTAGGGAGAGTTCAAGGAGCATAGAGGCAAAATGGGGAAATGTTTAAGGAATAAATCTGTTGCTTACTTTTCAGAAAACCTTCTCAACAAGCCTTCAAGGCATGTGTCAGACTTTGCATTTCTTTTTGCATTTGAGGAGACTAGAGCGCCACAAATGGTGCCTGGTAAAGCCTGGTTTTGACCTCAGAAATCTGTCTTCCACTGTGCAAGGCCATTGCCAGGCCTGCTCTATGGAAATATCTGACAGCCCAATGGTAAAGCAGGGAATAAAACACAGCAGTAGCTATGGTGTATAAAGTGCTTTGTCAGTGCTAATAGCTGTGTTATGTTACGCCATGCAGAGATACATATTGAACCTGAATCTGGATATTAGCTCACTTGATGCATGGTAATAAGGTATATACCCTTGAGTGCTGGTGCCAATGTGTCCTGTCTACCTCCAGTGCAAGCTCCCTGGTCTAAAATAAGACAAAGATGGTGAATCTGTGGTTGTTGGCTTTTCTGAAGCCTCGGAGAGCAACCATTCAGGCTGCTGTAAGACCCTGTAGACTGTACTCCGCCAGGCTTCTCTATCTGCCAGATTCTCCAGGCAAGCATGCTGGAGTGGGTTGCCACTTCCTCCTCCAGGGGATCTTCCCAACTCAGGTATTGAGCCTACATCTTTTGTGTCCTCTGCATTGGCAGGCCCCACCTGAGAAGCAGGCTGCTGAAAACACTAAACCTCAGATGCTCCTTCCTGGGGAACAAGAGAGCTGCAGGAGAATTGCATCCGGATACACAGTTATCGTAACTTCTTGATGTTGCATGTGCTGTTGCATCACTGTTTACTTGTTCAGTGATAAAACAAAGTGAAAGGAAGGAAGTTCAGATCCAGTCATTGTTCCCACCAGTCCTTGGACCCTGAGTCATCTTTGGGCTGGCCTGTTTCCTACCTTAGGGCCTCATACTGCACTGTTACTGAACTTAGATCTTCCCGGGACTCTTCATCGTGGGGGCGGGGGCAGAATTCACAGCAGCAAAATCATGACTTTCACCACTGGCAAAGAGTCCAGAAGGACCACCTCACTGTGGGAAAGTGGAATCAGCTGAGCAAGAAACCCAACGCTCTCCACAGTTAACTTTCTCTTTGAAACTTTCTCTGTGGATCCGTTTTAATGATTGGAAAATGCTACCCATGAGACAGGGTACAACTGTCAGGAGAACTAACATTTTTCTTGCTTTGTAGCATAGCTTATTTAATTTCTAACTAAAATTTTAGTTAGAAAACTAAAAATTTTCCAACAGTATGAATACTAAGGAATCAAGTGAGACAGCTCCCAGTTATGGCAGGAAGAAGATCATGGTGATTCCTCTCTGCAAAAATAAATACAGAACTGGAAAAATTTGCCCAGATATGCGTTTAAGGGCATTAGAAATTGACCAAAGACAGACAACAAATTGACATGAGTTTAATCTTTGAAAATGAGAAAATTTAACATAAGGACAGCAGGCATAAATGGCCTTCTTGTGTGAGGTTCCTTCTGTAACCCTAGATAAAATACATTATGCCCAGAAATTTGAATTTCAGATAAACAATAAATAATTATATTAGTAAGTATGTCTAAAATATTGCATGGAGCATACTTATATTAAAAAATTACTCATTATTTATTTGAATTTCAAATTTAACTGAGCAGCCTATATTATTATTATTATTTTTGCTAAATCACACAGCTTTCCATCTCTCTCCAACCCCACCCCTCACACCAACACCTGAAGCAGCAACAATGTGGGGCTGGAGGGGAAAACTGGTTGTTTTGCTGCCAGAGTGAGTAGATTTGATTTAGGGTGGGAGGCAGGAATTAAAACCTGTGGCTTTGTCAGCTAAAAGTGAAGAACTTGATTGGGAACAAGAAAAATCATCTACTTTATTGACCTGAGGTTGCAATTTTTATTGGGGTGAGTGTTAGACCAGCCAGAAACTTAATGGAGAGATCCTGGAAATGAGATCAGCTCTTCAAACATTCCTGGCTTAATGGAAAACCACACAGATGCATGGAAGAGACTTGAGAGAGCTGAGGGGCAAATGAATCTCAAAGAAGAGCCGACTGACTGGAAATTTGAATATATTCCCAGGCTGCATATATCAGTCAGCAGAGGGTGGAAACTGTATGGGCTTAAGATGTTTGAGTCTAACCTCCACTCAAAACATTGACTGACCCAGTAAGCTATATAAATACAGGGGAAATCACTAAGAAGTCAGAGTAAAAGATAAAAATTAAAACAAAAATATCTGTCCAGAGACATCAGTGATAGCACATAGCACGGGAGACAGACTTTATAGTTTAAGTCTGTGCAAATTAGGAAGGAAAGATAAAAAATTCTCAGAAAAATGAAGCATTGTTGTTATAATGTATTCTCTAAAATGTCCAGTTTTCAGCCAAAAATTGTGAGAGATACAAGGAAACAGGAAAGTGTGATCAATATTCAGGGCAAAAAGCAGTCAATAGAAACTGATTCTCCTTGGGCCCAAAGGTCTCAAAACGGCTACTGTAAATACGTTAAAAAACAAAATGTTGTTAAAAAACTGCCACTGATAGCAAATGCTAAATCTTAGTAGAGAAATATAAACTATTAAAACATTGAACAGGCAGTCTAACAGTAAAAACTAAGATAACAAAGTGAGAAACTCAGTAAATGGGCTCCAGAGCAGGAAAGTGAATAATCCTGAGGAAGGAAATTATCCAGTTCAAAAACTAGAAAACATGAGGATGAACAGAACCTCAGGAACTCGTAGGACAATGTCAAGTGTCCCTACATTTCTGTAATGAGAATCAGAGGGAAAGGAAGGAGAAAGGGAAAAAAATACATGAAGAAGTAGTCATCTGAAACCTGTCAAATTTATTGAAAACCTGTATTCTACATATTGAAGAAGTTCAATAAACTTAAACAAGGATAAATACAAAGAAAACTACACCTAGTAATGTCACAATGTAACTATTGAAACACAAAGACACAAAGCAAGTTTGAAAGTAGCCACAAGAAGAGTGACTCACGTTTACAGAGAAACAACAATGAAAATAGTGCGTGATTTCTCAGAATACGATGGAGTCCAGAGGGCAGCAGAATGACACTTTAAAATGCAGAAATGAAGAAGTTTCATTCAATAATCCTATATCCAACAAAACTATTCTTCAGAAAATGACAGTGAAATAAGGCATTCCCAGATTAACAGAAACCAAGAGTGAAGTTTTTCAGAAGGAGAGGAAATGATAGTAATTCAGATCCACAGAAGGAATGAGGAACATAAGAAATGATTAAGATGTGAGTCAGTATAAAAGACTGTGTATATATACTTCTTGTCTTCTAATTTATGTAAAAGTATCAGTTCAGTTCAGTTCAGTCACTCAGTCGGGTCCGACTGTTTGCGACCGCATGAATCGCAGCATGCCAGGCCTCCCTGTCCATCACCAGCTCCCGGAGTTCACTGAGACTCACATCCATCGAGTCAGTGATGCCATCCAGCCATCTCATCCTCTGTCATCCCCTTCTCCTCCTGCCCCCAATCCCTCCCAGCATCAGAGTCTTTTCCAATGAGTCAACTCTTTGCATGAGGTGGCCAAAGTACTGGAGTTTCAGCTTCAGCATCATTCCTTCCAAAGAACACCCAGGGCTGATCTCCTTTAGAATGGACTGGTTGGCTCTCCTTGCAGTCCAAGGGACTCTCAAGAGTCTTCTCCAACACCACAGTTCAAAAGTATCAGTTCTTCGGTGCTCAGCCTTCTTCACAGTCCAACTCTCACATTCATACATGACCACTGGAAAAACCATAGCCTTGACTAGACGGACCTTTGTTGGAAAAGTAATGTCTCTGCTGTTGAATATGCTATCCAGGTTGGTCATAACTTTCCTTCCAAGGAGTAAGCGTCTTTTAATTTCATGGCTGCAATCACCATCTGCAGTGATTTTGGAGCCCCCCAAAATAAAGTCTGACACTGTTTCCATTGTTTCCCCATCTATTTTCCATGAAGTGATTGGACCAGATGCCATGATCTTTGTTTTCTGAATGTTGAGCTTTAAGCCAACTTTGTCACTCTCCACTTTCACTTTCATCAAGAGGCTTTTGAGTTCCTCTTCACTTTCTGCCATATGGGTGGTATCATCTGCATATCTGAGGTTATTGATATTTCTCCTGGCATTCTTGATTCCAGCTTGTGCTTCTTCCAGCCCAGCATTTCTCATGATGTACTCTGCATAGAAGTTAAATAAACAGGGTGACAATATACAGCCTTGATGTACTTCTTTTCCTATTTGGAACCAGTCTGTTGTTCCATGTCCAGTTCTAACTGTTGCTTCCTGACCTGCATACAGGTCTCTCAAGAGGCAGGTCTGGTGGTCTGGTATTCCCATCTCTTTCAGAATTTTCCACAGTTTATTGTGATCCACACAGTCAAAGGCTTTGGCATAGTCAATAAAGCAGAAATAGATGTTTTTCTGGAACTCTCTTGCTTTTTCGATGATCCAGCAGATGTTGGCAATTTGATCTCCGCTTCCTCTGCTTTTCTAAAACCAGCTTGAACATCTGGAAGTCCATGGTTCATGTATTGCTGAAGCCTGGCTTGGAGAATTTGAGCATTACTTTACTAGCATGTGAGATGGGTGTAATTGTGTGGTAGTTTGAGCATTCTTTGGCATTGCCTTTCTTTGGGATTGGAATGAAAACTGACCTTTTCCAGTCCTGTGGCCACTGCTGAGTTTTCCAAATTTCTTTAAAGCAATAAATGTAAGACTGTTAGATTTATAACATAAATAGATTTAACTTATATGATGATAATAGCCTAAAATATGGAGGAAGAAATGGAACTATATTGTATCAAATTTGCTATATTTTATCAAAATTAAGTCAATATTAACTAGGTTATGATTAGTTAATGATGAATAATGATTCTTAAATGAACAAGTACTTTAAGAAAAAAGCTTAAAACCAATAGAAGAATTAAAATGGTATATTAGAAAAAACATATTTAACACAAAGGAAGGCATTAAAAAGGAACAGAATAAGTAGGACATTAAACATAGAAAACAAATAGCAGACTAAGTTCAACTACATCGATAATTATATTAGAAAGTAGAGATGGTCAGACTGCATAAAAAGGCAATATCCTACTGTGCGCTATCTATAAGAGATACACTGTGTTTAAAGACACAAAATTGGCTGAAAGAAAAGAGATGGAAAAGATTTACTTTGTAAACAGTAACTATGAGACCTGGAATAGCCGTATTAATTTCAGGCAAAATAGACTTTATAGCAAAGAGTGTTATTAGAGTCAATGAGGATTATTTTTAATAATAATACTGGAGTGGGTTGCCATTTCCTTCTCCAGGGGAATCTTTCCAACCCAGGGATTGAACCCAGGTTTTCCGCATTGCAGGTAGACTTCTTACTGTCTGAACCACCAGGGAAGTCATTTTGTAATAATAAAGAGTCAATATATCAGGGATATATAACATTTATAAATTGTTATAGGAACAATTTATAACAACAATTGTTATAGGAACAGTCTCAAAATACATGAAGCAAGGGACAGAACTGGAAGATATTGACAATTCAGCAATTGTAGTTGGAGGTTTTAATAGTTCTCTGGAAGTATTTAATGGAACTTCTAGACAGAGAATCAGTAAGACTATAGAAGAAAATCACTGTGAAGCAGCTCGGCTTATCTGACATACGTAGAACACATCAACAGCAGCAGGATATGCATTCTTGTGTGTGTGTGTGTCATTTTGGCTGAGTACTGGACATTTTGTATAAAAGAGTAGTAGAGCCTGTGCTGAGTAGGGTTTCCACCTGGAAATGGGTACCTCTTTTTCTTAGTGATTCACAGGAGGGGATCTCGCCAGTCTAGCTTTTACTTAAGCTAATTTCAGGTCGTGTTGATGTATTTACCATTAATGTATCAGTTTTCAGATCTGTCCAGTGGTGGGTGAACTGCGGCTGCCTACTACTTAGTATGAACTCTAGGCTGCTGGCGGGGTTTCCTAGTGTTCCTCATTCACCCTTATGAAGGGCTGTGTCTCAGAAGGGTCTGTTTCTATGCTCTTACCGTCTCCACACTGTGTACTGCCATTTTTGGTTATTTGGTGGGAGGCTAAAAGTGAGGATGGGCTGTGCCCAGTTCTCTTGGTTCTGCTTCATTTAACCAGATCCTGGTACAGGGGTCTCAGGGATGGGGACTTTCCATTGGTCTTGTCTGCCATATGGCTCCTGAAGCTCTGCCTAGAATCTGTGGAATGTTGAGGGCCGGAGTAGCTCCCTAGTCCGCCCGAGTGGTAGCTGACCTCTGAACCTCTGCTTTGTGCCAGCACAGAAGCCCGGCCCTGGGGGATTTCCTGCCCGCTTCGCAGTGGCAGCGGCCGTAGCTTTATTCCTCCCTGGACAGTGGCCCTTGACTCGAGAGCACGCAGGTGGTTGCCCCGGACCTCCGCGTCCCAGCCCTAGCGGTGGATTAGTACTCCTTGTGTTGCCTGGTGCTAGCCCTGGTGGTGACGTTGAGGGGGCGTTCCCTGATTCTGCCCTCAAAGTCTCTCTTTGCCTGGGGTAAAGACAAGTGACGGCTTCTCCTCCATCCCAGAGGCAATGACTCTGCCTGGGCTCTGAGGCGGGAGCACTTCCTGCCCCAACCCCAGGGACCTTCACCTCTTGGCTCTCACTTTCAGAAGGTCTTCCGGAAGGGAAAATGCATGGGGCTTTGTGTGCAGCACCGGGGATGGGGGTGGGATGGGGTAGGAAGACCTGTGAGAGAATGGGCTTCCTTGTGTTGGGAACAGCAAGAGGCCTCAGCGTCACTCTAGCCCACGCTTTAAGGAATGAACAATTCCTTAAATTTTATCTGTTTCCTGATTATCCTCTTTTAAGATGATCACCTCGTCATGCTGTACTTTGCCACAGGTGAAGCAGTTCGTGTGTTTGACCTCTCATGAGAGGAATCTATCTTATGAAAATTAGTTCTCCTCTCTGCCTTGCTGCCTTGGCTCTCCATGAGCTTAAGGCATTTCATGATTTTATGTTATTCCATTTTCCTTGCTTCCAAGGTGAGTGGGAGTCACATTTTTGTTGTTGCCTTGTAGGTCTAAAGGGAAGAGACACAGGATTCCTCTTTAATTAGTCTTTACCATTTCTGACTTTCTTTTTGGCTCTCCTGTTCCACAAAAGGTAGCAACTCCTCGTACTTTTTGGGAGAAGGTATCATTAGGATTCCATGTACCCTTAAAGAAACTGAAGCCATCAAGATACTTCATGTCATCTTAAGAGTTGAGTAAAGAACTAAAGATTCTAAGGTTCATATTCTCAAGTTTAAAATTTTAATGTTTCAATACTAAATAGTTAATTGCTTTTAAAAAGGAAGTTATGAAAAAATGTGGGATGTGGTTGCAACTTTTGACTGGCTCTTGCTTTGAGTAATTTTAGATTCTTAATAAGTTGCTTACATTTTACAGTCTTATATTATATAGAATATATGTTTTAAAGTGTTAGAACTTTCTGTATGACTTAGACCTACGCACCATAAACATTTGGAAAAGAGTGGATGAAACAGCATTTGGAAGAGACTTTGGCCAGTAGATGAAATTTTATTTGGTCTTAATATCAAATAACTTTTAAAATGAAAAGTTTTAGTTTTCCACTTTTCAATTCTTTTGGCAAGATATGATGAAAAGAAATCCAAGAGGAGTGCATTGAGTGGGATGATAGACTGTGAGATGCCAAGAACACTAATGACTTAAGAAGAATGGGAAAAAATAGGAAACTGTTTTGAGGCAGAGCAGTTCAAATATTGAGAAAAACATCTCACTCAATTTGGTGAGAGGGAAATTCTGGTGATTTTATTTTTCTTAGTAAAGAATCAGTCAGTTCAGTTCAGTCCAGTCACTCAGTTGTGTCCGACTCTTTGAGACCATATGGACTGCAGCACGCCAGGCCTCCCTGTCTATCACCAACTCCTGGAGTTTACTCAAACTCATGTTCATCGAGTCGGTGATACCATCCAACCATCTCATCCTCTGTCGTCCCCTTCTCCTCCCACCTTCAATCTTTCCCTTCAGTCAGGGTCTTTTCCAATGAGTTAGTTCTTGGTATCAGGTGGCCAAAGTATTGGAGTTTCAGCTTCAGCATCAGTCCTTCCAATGAACACCCAGGACTGATCTGCTTTAGGATGGACTGGTTGGATCTCCTTGTAGTCCAAGGGACTCTCAAGAGTCTTGTCCAACACCACAATTCAAAAGCATCAATTCTTCGGTGCTCAGCTTTCCTTATAGTCCACCTCTCACATCCATACATGACTACTGGAAAAACCATAGCTTTGACTAGATGGACTTTTGTTGGTAAAGAATAGATTAACTTTAAAAATCTGCATTTCATCTGGGAGTACAGCCTGCTTGACAGATAAAGCAGGCATTTCACATGAACCTCCTACCCATTCGTGAAGCTTTAGACGTCTACAGGAAGAATGGTAAACCAACAAGCAAAAAACTCACAAATTAATCCTAAGAAGTAAATGCTTGGTTTAATTGCTTACAAGAACCTGTGGATGTCTGAGGGACCATTGCACAGTAAGGCAGTTTTTCTTTTCTGCAAATAGCAAATTTTCATTCAAAATACTCACAGAAGCTCTCGCTCTTCAGTTTTTATGCATGAGGCCAAATTACATCTACCTAAGACTCTACCTAGGTGATGGCTATGTAAAGTTGAACATTGAGGTTTTATTTAGATATAGAATAAACAGAATCTTCACAAAGGAGCTTATTTTTAAAATTGTATGTCTCTTTTATTCTCCAGGTTTTATGAAATCATCTAATTCTCTTACCTACAAATTTTCTAGAGTCCTCCTAGAATAGGACTCTTCTTTTGTGTATGTGTGAGTGACATGTAAAAATTATATAAAATTCAAATTTCAGTGTCATGAATAAGCTTTTATAGGAACACAGCCACCTCATTTGTTACAGGTCATCTTGGTCTGCTTTGCTGTGTGATAGCAAAGAATTTGGGTAGTCTTCTCAGAGATCAGGTGGCCCACAAATCTTAAAACGTTTGTTCTCATTTTTTATAAATTTTACTGACCCTTACTATAGTCAGTAAGTCTAAAACTGTAGTGTAATACCAGTCACCCAGGGATCTTACTAAATGTGGATTCTAATAGTCTGATAAGTGGTGTTCTGATAAGTGGTTAGTGAGAAGGTCTGGGAAAGAGTTACAAACTTCACCACCTTCCCTTCTGGATACTGTCGGCCTTCCCCTTCTTTTTTCTTTTCCCGTATTGGTCCCCCTGGCCCAAAGGAACGTGGGTCAGCCAGACAGACGTAGGCTGCATGCAGCCACATGCAGAGAAAGGCAGCTGGCCTGATGCCCTCTGACAGCCCAGCTAGCTGAGAGGCCTGGGCAGGGTGGAGTAGGCGTGAGGGAGCATGTCCTGCTCTGACACATGCCCCTGCCTGCTTCCCGTGGCACCCTCTTCTCCCCACCCCTCCCTGGCCTAGACCCCCACCATTACATCCCTGTAGACATGGAGAACCATCCGTTTGTGTCTCTGGAGCACAGGCTGACATGGTGAGAACTCCTGCCTTTCTTCTCTTTCACCATCTTCTTCACTTTATCCTTTTCCTCTCTTCCTTCCAGCTTATTTACTTCCTTTTTTCTCACTGTGTCTTCTCTTCCCAGGCGATGTCACCTGTTTCCATGGCTTCAGCTGTTATTTTTATATCAAAAACTTCCAAAATGTTTGACCAGGCTTTCTTCTGAGTATTGGTTTGCCTGCTTGAGATTTCTACTTGCTGCTGCTGCTGCTAAGTCGCTTCAGTCGTGTCCGACTCTATAAGACCCCATAGGCGGCAGCCCACCAGGCTCCCCCGTCCCTGGGATTCTCCAGGCAAGAACACTGGAGTGGGTTGTCATTTCCTTCTCCAATGCATGAAAGTGAAAAGTGAAAGTGAAGTCTCAGTTGTGTCCGACCTTCAGCGACCCCATGGACTGCAGCCTTCCAGGCTCCTCCGTCCATGGGATTTTCCAAGCAAGAGTACTGGAGTGGGGTTCCATTGCCTTCTCTGTGAGATTTCTACTTAGATGTATCAAATTTAATATTCAGGCATCATCAGTTCAAATGGATTATTCCTCCAAATGAGCTCATCAGCTCAAGACTGGTTCTCCTCCAGTGCTCTCTTTAATGGTGAATGACTGGCACCTCCAACTCAGCCATTTATGCCAGAGACCTGGAAGTTGGCTTGCTTCACCCTCTTTCTTGACCTCCTCAACCTATCATTATTAGCACCTCCTAAAGATCTTTGGAATCCGTCCATTTCTTTCCTTTCTCACTGTCACCATTCTAATCTAAGTCAGCATCATTTGTCACCTGTTCTTCTGCAGTAGTTTTCTGTTGAATATCCTTATGTCTGGTTTTGCCACACTAAAATCCATTGTTTTTGCTGTGGCTGGAGTAATCTGTTTAAAATGAAAACAGGATCATATTCCACTTCCTTAGGATAATGTCCAAAGTCCTTATGATCTGCAGGTCCTGCATACCTGGCCCCATTCCAAACCTCTAGCCTTTCTTATTACTTATTCCCTTGCTTCCTGTTTTTTTTGCCATATTAGATTTTCTTTCATGTACTTTTCAGCCAAGTGGTTCAAACATATGTTGTTTGTAATCTAATATCACGACATTGTAGGTAATCCATTTGAACACTCAAATTACTATGGCCCCCAGTAGGGAATTCCCATGGGGGCACTGTGCAAACCAACGTTAGGTACAGAATTTCCTAGCAGGCAATAAGCTTTCACTTAGACACATAATAGGTTTTGCATTCAGAGGGAAGAACAGCATAGAGGACTTTCAGATCTGTGTGCCCCTCACATTGCTGAGGAAATGAATCCCTAGCTCTAGACACTTTTCTAAATGAGGCTTTGAGAAAACATTCATTCTTAGACATAAATCCATTATATATATATATATTGAGATTTAGTTGTTCTTCCCAGAGATTAGAGACATTATCTCAAGGTGTCTCAGCTTCAGTGATACATATAATTCCATCCTAATGGAATACAGTGGTATACTCAATGTAAGGTGGTAATTTACTGAGAGTTTACTATGGCAGAAAATATTAATCATAATCTTAGATGTCAGTAATATCCAAGATTTATTGAATGATTACTATATAATTCTTACCCAATCATATAAGATAAATACTGTTGTTAACCCCATTTTCGGATAAAGAGATTGAGGTCAAGTAACTTGCTTAGAAACATAGCTAAAGGATTCTGGATTTGAAAGCTTTGAGAAAAACTTATTTTCCTGACTGTACGTTTACAGTGTAAAGCAATGAGAGATTTCCCAGCTTTTTTGTCATATGTCACTTCCCACCTCCTGCCCCATCCCATGCTAGGCCAGTCTTTCCTTGTTCTGTAAGCTCCCATATCTATCCCACTCATCCCCTCAATAGCCCACATCTTGTAGTTCACCATCTGTGTGTTCCAGGGTGAAAGTAGAATGCTCTCACCCTGAGGCACATCAGTAATGTGGGCTAAGTGTGGATTTGTTTTTGAGAAGTTTTTGCCCATTTAGAAGACTAGCATGGATTGATGGGATAGAGAGGGCTTTGAAGACCTGGCACATCAAGGGTTGAAGACAGAAGCGTCCATCCAAGACAGTTGTGAGGATTCCCCCAAGTGGGGAAGGAGACAGGTGGGAATCTCTGAGGACTCAGTGCCACCACAGTGGGAGGGGTCATAGCTGCAGAGTGAGGTCACCAAGCGTGGAGGCAGAGGTCCCGAAGGCCACACTGGACTTCATGTCCTCAAATGGAAGTACATCCTGGCTTGGGCCAGCAGCAGATCACTGGTGACCACACAGACTGAGGAATCGACCCTTCACTGTGACCCAGCATCCCATAAACCCTGAGATATTGAAAGGTACAAATTTCATGGAGAGAGGCTTGAAAATTTACTGGTATATTTGTCTTCATGTAGATCATTGTCTTTCTTCATTGTCATTCATGGTAGGGTGGAGCTGAAGCAGACACAATTGAGTTGTATCTGCACATTTACAATAAAGTGATGTGATATTATTGGCATCTTGAGTGACCAGGAACAACTTGCCCTTGTTGCAGCAGGCCTTGGTTACTTGCCATCTTGCCAGTTGGCCCCAGTGAGAATCTCAGCCTCCATACAGAAGTTGGCCAACTGGCACTATTGAGTGATCTTATATAGTGAGAGAGGACAACTTGTGAAGCCATCCTGAGGAAGTGTTCTCTGAAGGACCTGACCTTTGGTGTTGCAGCTATATGTTTAGGCTCTGGCATTATTGCTGGAAGTAACACTGTTTTATCAAAGACAAAAGTTATTGAATTTAGTTGAAAGTACTTCCTGTTATAAATAAAGAGAAAATACAACCTTTGAATTTACCTGTAATACAGCAGAATGTGATATGAACAACTGTGAAATCTTATTTTTATTTAGCTTTATTGAGTCCACGTGTAATTTTCATCAGACAGAATGCATCCAGTGTAATTTCCTGGTGCTGAATTATCTTAGATAAATGATAACTGTACCTTTTAAAATGATATCTAGAGGACAGTTAAGCATTCTTCAGTTTAGGAGATTAAAAAAAAAAGACACTATTTTTTCCACCAGAAAAGTCTAAATAATAGATGACCTTGAGTTCTTTGTGTGTTTTTTTTTGTTTGTTTTAATTTTATTTTATTTTTAAACTTTGCAAATTGATTTAGTTTTGCCAAATATCCAAATGACTCCACCATAGGTATACATGTGTTCCCCATCCTGAACCCTCCTCCGTCCTCCCTCCCAATACCATCCCTCTGGGTCGTCCCAGTGCACTAGCCTCAAGCATCCAGTATCGTGCATCAAACTTGGACTGGCAACTCATTTCATACATGATATTATACATGTTTCAATGCCACTCTCCCAAATCTTCCCACCCTCTCCCTCTCCAACAGAGTCCATAAGACTGTTCTATACATCAGTGTCTCTTTTGCTGTCTCATACACAGGGTTATTGTTACCATCTTTCTAAATTCCATATATATGCGTTAGTGTACTGTATTGGTGTTTTTCTTTCTGGCTTACTTCACTCTGTATAATAGGCTCCAGTTTCATCCACCTCATTAGAACTGATTCAAATGTATTCTTTTTAATGGCTGAGTAATACTCCATTGTGTATATGTACCATAGCTTTCTTATCCATTCATTTGCTGATGGACATCTAGGTTGCTTCCATGTCCTGGCTGTTATAAACAGTGCTGCGATGAAAATTGGGGTACATGTGTCTTTTTCCCTTCTGGTTTCCTCAGTGTTTTATCAGTTGAACCTCTTCATGTGAATGTGAAATCTTTCATATATTTGTAAAGTATGATTTTCAAAGAGGTACAATGATGATTTCCAGGTAAAAATCAAATGAATATATATCATTCACTTTATTTAATTATTAGTGAAGGAATCAGTTAGATGTTCATACCAGTTGAAAGGAGACTTCCCAGGTGGTGCTAGTGGTGAAGAACCCACTTGCCAATTCAGGAGATGCAAGAGATGTAGGTTCAATCTCTAGGTTGGAAAGATCATCTAAAAGAAGAAATGGCAAGCCACTCCAGTATTCTTTTGAATTTAGTTAATTTATTTTTAGTTGGAGAATAATGGCTTTATAATACTGTGTTGGTTTCTGATGTACATCAGCATGAATCAGCCATAGGTGTACACATGTCCCTCCCTCCTGAATCTTCCTCCCATCTCCCACCCCACTGCACCCCTCTGGGTTGTCACAGAGCATCAAGTTTGAGCGCCCTGTGTCATACAGCAAATCCCTGCTGGTTGTCTGTTCTACATATGGTAATGTACATGTTTCAGTGCTGTTCTCTCAAGTCGTCCATCCTCTCCTTCCTCCACTGTGTGCACAAGTCTATTCTCTATGTTTGCATCTCCACTGGTGCCCTACGAAGAGGTTGTTCAGTACTATCTTTCTAGAGTCCATATATATGCATTAATACACGATGTTTGTTTTTCTCTTTCTGAGTTCACTTTGTATAATAGGCTCTAGGTTCATCCACCTCATTAGAACTGACTCAAATTTGTTCCTTTTTTATGGCTGAGTAATATTCTATTGTATATATGTACCACACTTTTTAATCCATTCATCTTTTGATTGCTAGGTTGCTTCCATGTCCCAGCCATTGTAAATAGTGCTACAATGAACATTGGGGTACATGTGTATTTTTGAATTATGGTTTTCTCAGGGTATATGTTCAGTAGTGGGATTGTTGGGTCATGTGGTAGTTTTATTTCTACTTTTTAAAGGAATCTCCATACTGTTCTCCATAGTGGCTGTATTGGTGGGAATGTAAATTGATATATTCCAGTATTCTTTCTGGGAAAATCCCATGGGTAGAGGAGCCTGGTGGGCTACAGTCCATAGGGTTGCAAAGAGTCAGACATGACTTAATGACTAAGCATGCACTAGTTGAAAGAACATTTAAGAATCCAGGACATTTATAGGTAACTTTATAAAGAAATATTATCCTAAGGTAGCTGAATTAGTTATAAAACTATTTAATGTATTGCTTTGGCCACAAAGTTTGTTTGGGTTTTTTATAACATCCACTGGTAAAAACCCAATGAACTTTTTGGCCATCCCACTATAACAGGCCATAAATCTTTGGGGGTTGTCTGTTCTACTGGATAGAAGTCTACACACTAATAAGTAAATTCACTTCATCTAGACCCTTTAGATTGCAAAAAGATAGGGCGCTGAAAGATGAACTCCCCAGGTCGGTAGGTGCCCAATATGCTACTGGAGATCAGTGGAGAAATAACTTGAGAAAGAATGAAGGGGAGGGAGCCAAAGCAAAAACAATAGCCAGTTGTGCATGTGAGTGGTGATAGATGCAATGTCCGATGCTGTAAAGAGCAACATTGCATAGGAACCTGGAACGTTAGGTCAATGAACCAAGGCAAATTGGAAGTGGTCAAACAGGAGATGGCAAGAGTGAAAGTTGACATTCTACAAATCAGCAAACTAAGATGGACTGGAATGGGTGAATTTAACTCAGATGACCATTATATCTACTACTGTGGGCAGGAATCCCTTAGAAGAAATGGAGTAGCCATGATAGTCAATAAAAGAGTCCAAAATGCAGTACTTGGATGCAACCTCAAAAATGAGAGAATGATCTCTGTTCATTTCCAAGGCAAACCATTTAATGGTAATCCAAGTCTATGTCCCAACCAGTAACACTGAAGAAGCTGAAGTTGAATGGTTCTAGGAAGGCTTACAAGACCTTTTAGAACTAAAACCCAAGAAAGATGTCCTTTTCATTATAGGGGACTGGAATGCAAAAGTAGGAAGTCAAGAAATACCTGGAGTAACAGGCAAATTTGGCCTTGGAAAACAGAATGAAGCAGGGCAAAGGCTAATAGAGTTTTGCCAAGAGAATGCTCTGGTCATAGCAAACACCCTCTTCCAGCAACACAAGAGAAGACTCTACACATGACATCACCAGATGGTCAACACTGAAATCAGATTGATTATATTCTTTGCAGCCAAAGATGGAGAAGCTCTATACAGTCAGCAAAAACAAGACTGGGAGCTAACTGTGGCTCAGATCATGAACTCCTTATTGCCAGATTTAGACTTAAATTGAAGAAAGTAGGGAAAACCACTAGACCATTCAGGTATGACCTAAATCCAATCCCTTATGATTATACAGTAGAAGTGAGAAATAGATTTAAGGGCCTAGATCTGATAGACAGAGTGCCTAATGAACTATGGACAGAGGTTCATGACATTGTACATGAGACAGGGATCAAGACCATCCCCAAGAAAAAGAAATGCAAAAAAGCAAAATGGTTGTCTGAGGAGGACTTACAAATAGCTGTGAATAGAAGAGAAGCGAAAAGCAAATGAGAAAAGGAAAGATATAGACATTTGAATGCCTTGGAGTTCCAAAGAATAGCAAGGAGAAATAAGAAAGCCTTCCTCAGCGATCAATGCAAAGAAATAGAGGAAAACAATAGAACAGGAAAGACTAGAGATCACTTCAAGAAAATTAGAGATACCAAGGGAACATTTCATGCAGAGATGGGCTCAATAAAGGACAGAAATGGTATGGACCTAACAGAAGCAGAAGATATTAAGAAGAGGTGGAAAGAATAAACAGAAGAACTATACAAAAATAAATCTTCACGACCCAGATAATCATGATGGTGTGATCACTCACCTAGAGCTAGACATCCTGGAATGTGAAGTCAAGTGGGCTTTAGGAAGTATCACTATTAACAAAGCTAGTGGAGGTAATCGAATTCCAGTTGAGCTATTTCAAACCCTAAAAGATGATGCTGTGAAAGTGCTGCACTCAATATGCCAGCAAATTTGGAAAACTCAGCAGTGGCCACAGGACTGGAAAGGTCAGTTTTCATTTCAGTCCCAAAGAAAGGCAATGCCAAAGAATGCTCAAACTACTGCACAATTGCACTCATCACACACGCTAGTAAAGTAATGCTCAAAATTCTCCAAGCCAGGCTTTAGCAGTACATGAACTGTGAACTTCCAGATGTTCAAGCTGGTTTTAGAAAAGGCAGAGGAACCAGAGATCAAATTGCCAACATCCGCTGGATCATGGAAAAAGCAAGAGAGTTCCAGAAAAACATCTATTTCTGCTTTATTGACTATGCCAAAGTCTTTGACTGTGTGAATCACAATAAACTGTGGAAAATTCTGAAAGAGATGGGAATACCAGACCACCTGACCTGCCTCTTGAGAAACCTGTATGCAGGTCAGGAAGCAACAGTTAGAACTGGACATGGAACAACAGACTGGTTCCAAATAGGAAAAGGAGTACGTCAAGGCTGTATATTGTCACCCTGCTTATTTAACTTATATGCAGAGTAAATCATGAGAAACGCTGGGCTGGAAGAAACACAAGCTGGAATCAAGATTGCTGGGAGAAATAACCTCAGATATGCAGATGACACCACCCTTATGGCAGAAAGTGAAGAGGAACTCAAAAGCCTCTTGATGAAAGTGAAAGAGGAGAGTGACAAAGTTGGCTTAAAGCTCAACATTCAGAAAACGAAGATCACGGCATCCGGTCCCATCACTTCAAGGAAAATAGATGGGGCAACAGTGGAAACAGTGTCAGACTTTACTTTTTTGGGCTCCAAAATCACTGCAGATGATGATTGCAGCCATGAAATTAAAAGACGCTTACTCCTTGGAAGGAAAGTTATGACCAACCTAGATAGCATATTCAAAAGCAGAGACATTACTTTTCCAACAAATGTCCATCTAGTCAAGGCTATGGTTTTTCCTGTGGTCATGTGTGGATGTGAGAGTTGGACTGTGAAGAAGACTGAGCGTGGAAGAACTGATGCTTTTGAACTGTAGTGTTGGAGAAGACTCTTAAGAGTCCCTTGGACTGCAAGGAGATCCAACCAGTCCACTCTGAAGGAGATCAGCCCTGGGATTTCTTTGGAAGGAATGATGCTGAAGCTGAAACTCCAGTACTTTGGCCACCTCATGTAGAGAGTTGACTCATTGGAAAAGACTCTGATGGTGGGAGGGGTTGGGGGCAGGAGAAGAAGAGGACAACAGAGGATGAGATGGCTGGATGGCCTCACTGACTCGATGGACTTGAGTCTGAGTGAACTCTGGGAGTTTGTGATGGATAGTGAGGCCTGGCGTGCTGCGATATATGGGGTCTGAAAAAGTCAGACACAACTGAGCGACTGAACTGAACTTGTCAAAGATAAGGTGTCCATAGGTGCGTGGACTTATCTCTGGGGTTTGTATTTTGTCCCATTGATGTATATTTCTGTCTTTGTGCCAGTACCATACTGTCTTGATGACTGTGGCTTTGTAGTAGAGCCTGAAGTCAGGCAGGTTGATTCCTCCAGTTCCATTCTTCTTTCTCAAGATTGCTTTGGCTATTTGAGGTTTTTTGTATTTCCATACAAATTGTGAAATTATTTGTTCTAGCTCTGTGACAAATACCATTGGTAGCTTGATAGGGATTGCATTGAATGTATAGATTGCTTTGGGTAGTATACTCATTTTCACTATGTTGATTCTTCTGATCCATGAACATGGTATATTTCTCCATCTGTTAGTGTCCTCTTTGATTTCCTTCACCAGTGTTTTATAGTTTTCTATATATAGGTCTTTAGTTTCTTTAGGTAGATATATTCTAAGTATTTTATTCTTTTCGTTGCAATGGTGAATGGAATTGTTTCCTTAATTTCTCTTTCTGTTTTCTCATTATTAGTGTATATGAATGCAAGGGATTTCTGTGTGTTGATTTTATATCCTGCAACTTTACTATATTCATTGATTAGCTCTAGTAATTTTCTGGTGGAATCTCTAAGGTTTTCTATGTAGAGGATCATGTCATCTGCAAACAGTGAGAGTTTTACTTCTTCTTTTCCAATTTGGATTCCTTTTATTTCTTTTTCTGCTCTGATTGCTGTGGCCAAAACTTCCAAAACTATGTTGAATAGTACTGGTGAAAGTGGACACTCTTGTCTTGTTCCTGACTTTAGGGGAAATGCTTTCAATTTTTCACCATTGAGGATAATGTTTGCTGTGGGTTTGTCATATATAGCTTTTATTATGTTGAGGTATGTTCCTTCTATTCCTGCTTTCTGGAGAGTTTTTTCATAAATGGATGTTGAATTTTGTCAAAGGCTTTCTCTGCATCTGCATCTATTGAGATAATCATATGGCTTTTATTTTTCAATTTGTTAATGTGGTGTATTACATTGATGGAAATTGAAACTGTAATCAGAAATCTTCCAGCAAACAAAAGCCCAGGTCCAGACGGCTTCACGGCTGAATTCTACCAAAAATTTAGAGGAGAGCTAACATCTATCCTACTTAAACTCTTCCAGAAAATTGCAGAGGAAGGTAAACTTCCAAACTCATTCTATGAGACCACCATCACCCTAATACCAAAACCTGACAAAGATGCCACAAAAAAAGAAAACTACAGGCCAGTATCACTGATGAACATAGATGCAAAAATCCGTAACAAAATTCTAGCATTCAGAATCCAACAACACATTAAAAAGATCATACACCATGACCAAGTGGGCTTTATCCCAGGGATGCAAGGATTCTTCAATGAACATTAATTTTCTAGACTAGGGGTCAGACACCCAGGCACTGGAGTCATAGAAATCAGAGTTACACTGTTTGTCTACCTCTTATGAACTCTGTCACCTTGAGTATTTACTTCTCCTCTCAGGGCCTCAGTCTTCTTACAAGGATTATTGTGAAGGTTATGGAAAAGAATGACTATAAATGTTCATTACAGTGCCTTGGACACGGTTGTTCAGTAATACAAAATAAGTCACAAACTATGATTCATCATTGTAGGTTAGATGCTATACTAGGCAGGTCTTGGGCATTTAGGGATGATATGATCCTATACCTTAAGATAATGTTATCAAGCCCAAGCTCATTCTGCTCACTGCACGACAGGCCAGTAAATTGGGAGATTAGTTGTTGGAGCAAAAAATGATGACTTTAATCGAAAAGCCAGGAAACTGAGGAGATGGCAGACTAGCATCTCTAAGAACCGTCTCCTCTCAGTCAAGATTCAGGGTCCTTCTATATATGATAGAGAGTGGGGAGGGGCTTCCAGTGGCATCAATCAGCGGCAGAGCAGGGCTGTCAACTGGTTGCTGGTTGACCATTGCTTACTTGGTGGGGAGGAGGGTCCCTCTAGGGTGCCTGACCAATGGCTGAGTAAGACTGTTCAGCTGGTGTCTGCATCAACGGAGCATGCATGCTGGAGCCAAGGAGGGGAAGGCCCTTTATGCCTTGGGTCCCACCTGGGGCCACCACTTCAATAAGTGCTTCTGTCAGAAGGAGACAGGCCTGTTGTCAACAGCTATCATATAAAGTATTCATTGATTTTATAGAAGATGCATAAAGGGCTGTGGACATATTAGTGACAAAGCCATTAATTCAGCCCATCCAAGGGTGGTATATTGAAGAACATACAAGACCATGACCTTCAAGATGGGCTTTGAAGGAATCTGAATGTAATAAAGTGCCCCTGACCACAGCCCTTAGCACACAGCAGTACTGTGTACCCTTACAAAACCCCTGCCCCCAGTATGTTAAGAGTTACTAGGAACCCTTGTTTGTCCTGCTCAGCCACTGGTTGATGCCTCAGTGGGCCCTGCCCCCAAGTGACCAGCTGTCAAATGGCAACCATCAGTGGGGGCATTTTTAGCCAACAGGTCAGAGAGTAGCCTTTGGTCATCGTCAGGCAGAGAGTAAGGTAAGAGGCAGACCCTGTTTCCCCCGGGGGCCCTAAGCTTACCCTGCCCTGGACCAGCAGGTAAGCTGGGGGCAGGGGGCAGGCTGGAGGCTGTGTCCTGCAGGGCTCCAGAGCATTACCCAAGGCCGCCCAGTGGCTGGCAGAGAGTAAGGTAAGAGGCAGACCCTATATCCCCGGGGCCTCCCAGCTCACCTTGGGCTAGAAGGTGAGCTGGGAGCAGGAGGCAGGCTGGGGGCAGTGTCCTGTGTCCTGCAGGGCTCCAGAGAGTTTGCCAAGGCTACCCAGTGGCTGGGCTCAGGTGCTGAGGAAGCAGTGAGCCTCTCCCGAGCCCCGCACCATCCCTGTCTCTGCGACCTAATGGCAGGGCCCTCTGCATGGGACACAGCCTGCGAACCTGGTCCACAGGGGCAGTCTCAGGAGCCTGAGGACCAGTTGGGCCCTGGGTGCCTGGCTCCCGCAGCGATGACAGTTGGTGGCAGGGTCTGGGGACTGGCCCTGGGGGAGCTGCCAGCTGAGAGCTGCCTCCTCTTAGCCAAGACTGGGACCTTGGAGGGGAAACTCATTCCTCGGGACCTCATCCTTTCTTGTCAGAACAGAGAATCATGTCAGTGTGTTAGAGATTTATAGGAATATTGTTACCTGACCATGACAGGATCTCTAGAACAAAGGATCTGACACCAAAACGTTTGCAACAACTAACCACGACCCTCCCTCACCTTTCCTAGAAAAGGGCTTTGCTGAAAACTTTTGGGGAGTTTGGGATTTTTAAGAGATGAACCACCCATCTCCTTGCATGGCCCTCAGTAAGCCTGTCTCTGTTCCAAACTCCTAAGTTTTGGAATTGTTTGGTCTCACTGTGTGTTGGGCACATGGACTTGCATTTCAGTAACAGGTGTCAGCAAAGTTTTTCTTTACAGGGTCAGATAGCAAGTATTTAGGCTTTTTGAACCTTAAACATATTTCTGTCACAGCCATTTTTCTCTGACGTTGCAGCATGAAAACAGCCCAAACAGAAAACACACAAACAAATTTTGTGTGACTCTGTTCCAATAACTCTTTATTTACAAAATCAGGCAGTGCCTGGATTTGGCCTTTCTGGCTTAGAGGATGAACTAAAGAGTATAGCCTAGGAGAGAGGAGCCAAGATGGTGGAGGAGTAGGACGGGGAGAACACTTTCTCCCCCACAAATTCATCAAAAGAGCATTTAAACGTCGAGTAAATTCCACAAAACAACTTCTGAATGCCGGCAGAGGACATCAGGCACCCAGAAAAGCAATCCAACTCTTCGAAAGGAGGTAGGAAAAAATATAAAAGACAAAAAAAGAGACAAAAGAGGGAGGGACGGAGTTCCGTCCCAGGAAGGGAGTCTTAAAAAGAGAGAAGTTTCCAAACACCAGGAAACCTTCTCACTGCTGAATCTGTGCCGAGCTTTGGAAGCACAGAGGGCAACATAACAGGAAGAAAAAATAAATAAACAATTAAAACTCGAAGATTGCGAGTCCTACGGTAACTCCCCAGCGGAGAAGCAGCGCAGAGCGCCTGCACGCGCCGCCATTAGCAAGCGGGGCTGGGCAGGGGGCGCAGCGCGGGCTGCATCGCTTAGAGTAAGAATCTGGCCTGAATACCTGAGCACTATCTGAGCGAAATAATTTGGGCTAGCAAACCAGACTGTGGGATATCTACACACGAAAAGCCAGCCCCAACCTAAGACACCGCCAGGCCCGCAGACAGAACAAAGAATTGAACAGAGATAGCCGGCTGCAGACCTTCCCCCTCTGGTGACAGGCAGCCAGAGCCAGAAGGGGGCAATCGCAGCCCCAGAGAGACATTATCTATAAAACTGTAAGCAGGCTTCTTTGCTAACTAAAACTTCTTGGGGGTCTGGACGGTTAACATCTGCCTGAGAAGGTGCGCCGGTTTTACACCCAGATAACCGAGTGGCGGGGAGGCGATAAGTCGCAGCATTGGCGCTCGCCAAACACCTCATCACTTGAGCTGCTCGGACCTGGGAAGAGCACAAAACTCAGGCCCAACTGAGTCTGCACCTCTGAGGACTACCCGAGTGCCTGAACCTGAGCGGCTTGGACCTGGGAGGTACATGCAACCCAGGGCCAGCCTTGGATTGTTCCCGGCGGAACAACCTAGAGCCCGAGCAGTGTGGGCAGGGAGGCTACACGCGCCGTGAGCGGGGCAGACCCAGTGTGGCTGAGGCACTCTGGCTTCGCCAGTGTTATTTGTTTGCAGCATCCCTCCCTCCCCTCCCCACAGCGCGACTGAACAAAGAGAAGAAATACAGCTCCACCCATCAGAACACCGACACAAGCTCCCTAACCAGGAAACCTTGACAAGCCACCTGTACAAACCCACACACAGTGAGGAAAAGCCACAATAAAGAGAACTCCACAAACTGCCAGAATACAGAAAGGACACCCCAAACTCAGCAATTTAAACAAGATGAAGAGACAGAGGAATAGCCAGCAGATAAAGGAACAGGATAAATGCCCACCAAACCAAACAAAAGAGGAAGAGATAGGAATCTACCTGATAAAGAATTCGAATAATGATAGTGAAATTGATCCAAAATCTTGAAATTAAAATGGAATCACAGATAAATAGCTTGAGACAAGGATTGAGAAGATGCAAGAAAGGTTTAACAAGGACCTAGAAGAAATAAAAAGAGCCAATATATAATGAATAATGCAATAAATGAAATTAAAAACACTCTGGAGGCGACAAATAGTAGAATAACAGAGGCAGAAGATAGGATTAGTGAATTAGAAGATAGAATGGTAGAAATAAATGAATCAGAGAGAATAAAAGAAAAACGAATTAAAAGAAATGAGGACAATCTCAGAGACCTCCAGGACAATATTAAACGCTACAACATTCGAATCATAGGGGTTCCAGAAGAAGAAGACAAAAAGAAAGACCATGAGAAAATACTTGAGGAGATAATAGTTGAAAACTTCCCTAAACTGGGGAAAGAAATAATCACCCAAGTCCAAGAAACCCAGAGAATCCCAAACAGGATAAACCCAAGGTGAAACACCCCAAGACACATATTAATCAAATTAACAAAGATCAAACACAAAGAACAAATATTAAAAGCAGCAAGGGAAAAACAACAAATAACACACAAGGGAATTCCCATAAGGATAACAGCTGATCTTTCAATAGAAACTCTTCAAGCCAGGAGGGAATGGCAAGACATACTTAAAATGATGAAAGAAAATAACCTACAGCCCAGATTATTGTACCCAGCAAGGATTTCATTCAAGTATGAAGGAGAAATCAAAAGCTTCTCAGACAAGTAAAAGCTGAGAGAATTCTGCACCACCAAACCAGCTCTCCAACAAATACTAAAGGATATTCTCTAGACAGGAAACACAAAAATGGTGTATAAATTCGAACCCCAAACAATAAAGTAAATGGCAACGGGATCATGCTTATCAGTAATTACCTTAAACGTAAATGGGTTGAATGCCCCAACCAAAAGACAAAGACTGGCTGAATGGATACAAAAACAAGACCCCTACATATGTTGTCTACAGGAGACCCACCTCAAAACAGGGGACACATACAGACTGAAAGTGAAGGGCTGGAAAAAGATTTTCCATGCAAATAGGGACCAAAAGAAAGCAGGAGTAGCAATACTCATATCAGATAAAATAGACTTTAAAACAAAGGCTGTGAAAAGAGACAAAGAAGGTCACTACATAATGATCAAAGGATCAATCCAAGAAGAAGATATAACAATTATAAATATATATGCACCCAACACGGAGCACTGCAGTATGTAAGACAAATGCTAACAAGTATGAAAGGAGAAATTAACAATAACACAATAATAGTGGGAGACTTTAATACCCCACTCACACCTATGGATAGATCAACTAAACAGAAAATTAACAAGGAAACACAAACTTTAAACGATACAATAGACCAGTTAGACCTAATTGATATCTATAGGACATTTCATCCCAAAACAATGAATTTCACCTTTTTCTCAAGCGCACATGGAACCTTCTCCAGGATAGATCACATGCTGGGCCATAAAGCTAGCCTTAGTAAATCAAAAAAATAGAAATCATTCCAAGCATCTTTTCTGACCACAATGCAGTAAGATTAGATCTCAATTACAGGAGAAAAACTATTAAAAATTCCAACATATGGAGGCTGAACAACACGCTGCTGAATAACCAACAAATCACAGAAGAAATCAAAAAAGAAATCAAAATCTGCATAGAAACGAATGAAAATGAAAACACAACAACCCAAAACCTGTGGGACACAGTAAAAGCAGTCCTAAGGGAAAGTTCATAGCAATACAGGCACACCTCAAGAAACAAGAAAAAAGTCAAATAAATAACCTAACTCTACACCTAAAGCAACTAGAAAAGGAAGAAATGAAGAACCCCAGGGTTAGTAGAAGGAAAGAAATCTTAAAAATTAGAGCAGAAATAAATGCAAAAGAAACAAAAGGGACCATAGCAAAAATCAACAAAACCAAAAGCTGGTTCTTTGAAAGGATAAATAAAATTGACAAACCATTAGCCAGACTCATCAAGAAACAAAGGAGAAAAATCAAATCAATAAAATTAGAAACGAAAATGGAGAGATCACAACAGACAACACAGAAATACAAAGGATCATAAGAGACTATTATCAACAATTATATGCCAATAAAATGGACAACGAGGAAGAAATGGACAAATTCTTAGAAAAGTACAACTTTCCAAAACTCGACCAGGAAGAAATAGAAAATCTTAACAGACCCATCACAAGCACGGAAATTGAAACTGTAATCAAAAATCTTCCAGCAAACAAAAGCCCAGGTCCAGACGGCTTCACAGCTGAATTCTACCAAAAATTTAGAGAAGAGCTAACACCTATCCTGCTCAAACTCTTCCAGAAAATTGCAGAGGAAGGTAAACTTCCAAACTCATTCTATGAGGCCACCAACATCCTAATACCAAAACCTGACAAAGATCCCACAAAAAAAGAAAACTACAGGCCAATATCACTGATGAACATAGATGCAAAAATCTTAAACAAAATTCTAGCAATCAGAATCCAACAACACATTAAAAAGATCATACACCATGACCAAGTGGGCTTTATCCCAGGGATGCAAGGATTCTTCAATATCCGCAAATCAATCAATGTACTACACCATATTAACAAATTGAAAAACAAAAACCATATGATTATCTCAATAGATGCAGAGAAAGCCTTTGACAAAATTCAACACCCATTTATGACAAAAACTCTCCAGAAAGCAGGAATAGAAGGAACATACCTCAACATAATAAAAGCTATATATGACAAACCCACAGCAAACATTATCCTCAATGGTGAAAAATTGAAAGCATTTCCTCTAAAGTCAGGAACAAGACAAGGGTGCCCACTTTCACCATTACTATTCAACATAGTTTTGGAAGTTTTGGCCACAGCAATCAGAGCAGAAAAAGAAATAAAGGAATCCAAATTGGAAAAGAAGAAGTAAAACTCTCACTATTTGCAGATGACATGATCCTCTACATAGAAAACCCTAAAGACTCCACCAGAAAATTACTAGAACTAATCAATGATTATAGTAAAGTTGCAGGATATAAAATCAACACACAGAAATCCCTTGCATTCCTATACACTAATAATGAGAAAACAGAAAGAGAAATTAAGGAAACAATTCCATTCACCATTGCAACGAAAAGAATAAAATACTTGGAATATATCTACCTAAAGAAACTAAAGACCTATATATAGAAAACTATAAAACACTGGTGAAAGAAATCAAAGAGGACACTAATAGATGGAGAAATATACCATGTTCATGGATTGGAAGAATCAATATAGTGAAAATGAGTATACTACCCAAAGCAATTTATAGATTCAATGCAATCCCTATCAAGCTACCAACAGTATTCTTCACAGAGCTAGAACAAATAATTTCACAATTTGTATGGAAATACAAAAAACCTCGAATAGCCAAAGCGATCTTGAGAAAGAAAAAAATGGAACTGGAGGAATCAACCTACCTGACTTCAGGCTCTACTACAAAGCCACAGTTATCAAGACAGTATGGTACTGGCACAAAGACAGAAATATAGATCAATGGAACAAAATAGAAAGCCCAGAGATAAATCCACGCACATATGGACACCTTATCTTTGACAAAGGAGGCAAGAATATACAATGGATTAAAGACAATCTCTTTAACAAGTGGTGCTGGGAAATCTGGTCAACCACTTTTAAAAAGAATGAAACTAGAACACTTTCTAACACCATATACAAAAATAAACTCAAAATGGATTAAAGATCTCAATGTAAGACCAGAAACTATAAAACTCCTAGAGGAGAACATAGGCAAAACACTCTCTGACATACATCACAGCAGGATCCTCTATGAACCACCTCCCAGAATATTGGAAATAAAAGCAAAAAATAAACAAATGGGACCTAATTAAACTTAAAAGCTTCTGCACATCAAAGGAAACTATTAGCAAGGTGAAAAGACAGCCTTCAGAATGGGAGAAAATAATAGCAAATGAAGCAACCAACAAACAACTAATCTCAAAAATATACAAGCAACTCCTACAGCTCAACTCCAGAAAAATAAATGACCCAATCAAAAAATGGGCCAAAGATCTAAATAGACATTTCTCCAAAGAAGACATACAGATGGCTAACAAACACATGAAAAGATGCTCAACATCACTCATTATCAGAGAAATGCAAATCAAAACCACTATGAGGTACCATTTCACACCAGTCAGAATGGCTGCGATCCAAAAGTCTACAAATAATAAATGCTGGAGAGGGTGTGGAGAAAAGGGAACCCTCTTACACTGTTGGTGGGAATGCAAACTAGTTCAGTCACTATGGAGAACAGTGTGGAGATTCCTTAAAAAACTGGAAATAGAACTGCCTTATGATCCAGCAATCCCACTGCTGGGCATACACACTGAGGAAACCAGAAGGGAAAGAGACACGTGTACCCCAGTGTTCATCGCAGCACTGTTTATAATAGCCAGGACATGGAAGCCACCTAGATGTCCATCAGCAGATGAATGGATAAGAAAGCTGTGGTACATATACACAATGGAGTATTACTCAGCCATTAAAAAGAATACATTTGAATCAGTTCTAATGAGGTGGATGAAACTGGAGCCTATTATACAGAGTGAAGTAAGCCAGAAGGAAAAACACCAATACAGTATACTAACGCATATATATGGAATTTAGAAAGATGGTAACGATAACCCTGTATACGAGACAGCAAAAGAGACACTGATGTATAGAACAGTCTTATGGACTCTGTTGGAGAGGGAGAGGGTGGGAAGATTTGGGAGAATGGCATTGAATCATGTGAAATGTCATGTATGAAACAAGATGCCAGTCCAGGTTCAATGCACGATGCTGGATGCTTGGGGCTGGTGCACTGGGACGACCCAGCAGGATGGTATGGGGAGGGAGGAGGGAGGAGGGTTCAGGATGGGGAACACATGTATACTAATTAAATAAAAATTAAAAAAAAGAAAAAACCTTTAAAAAATAAAAAAGAGTATAGCCTATAGTGGCCCCCCATTATCTTTGGGGATACAATTCAAGCCCCACAATGGATGCCTGAAATTGTGGATAGTACTAAAGCCTAGGTATACTGTTTTCATTTGTATTAATGGGCAGGTAGCATACATAGAGGAGAAGGCAATGGCACCCCACTCCAGTACTCTTGCCTGGAAAATCCCATGGATGGAGGAGCCTGGTAGGCTGCAGTCCATGGGGTTGCGAAGAGTTGGACATGACTGAGCGACTTCACTTTCACTTTTCACTTTCATGCATTGGAGAAGGAAATGGCAACCCACTCCAGTGTTCTTGCCTGGAGAATCCCAGGGACGGGGAAGCCTGGTGGGCTGCTGTCTATGGGGTGGCACAGAGTCGGACACAACTGAAGTTACTTAGCATAGCATAGCATACATAGTGTGGATACAGTGGATAAAGGGATGACTCACTTCTGAGGTGGGATAGAGGAGGAGAGTGGAGTTTTCATCATGCTGCTGAGAATGGCATGCAGTTTAAAATGCACCAATCATTTATTTCTGGAATTTTCCATTAATATTTCAGATCATAGTTGGCCATGGGGGACTGAAACCACGGAAAGTGAAATGTAGGAGAGTGGGGGGATTACTCTCTTTGTTAGAGGTTAAGGATGGACACAGGGTAAAGTTGTTTGGTGATCTGATGGTGAAGCTCTCAAAAGGAAAATTGACAGAAGGTGGGAGAAGGAGTTTTCATGGTCTTGAGTTTTAAGTGACATAGTTTCTGGCTATGCTCTTCCCTTGAATATTCTTGGGTTGTCAAGTGGAGCACAGGTAGGGCCAGACCAAGCTTGTCCATAGGCATGAGCGGGCAGGGAGCCGTTAGGGTTTTCTATATGGAGCATCATGCCATTGGCACATACTGACAGTTTTCCCTCTTCCGTTCCAGTTGGTATCCCTTTCGTTTATTTTTCTCATCTGATTGCTGTGGCTACGACTGTCAATAATGTGTTGAATAGAAGTGGTGAAAGTGGTATCCTTGTCTTGTTTGAGATTTTAGCAGGAAGGCTGTCAGCTTTTCACTGTTGAGTATTATATTGGCTGTGGGTTTGCCGTAAGTAGCTTTTGTTATGTTGAGATATATTCCATTTATACCCACGTTGGTTTAAGAGTTTTTATTGTAAATGAATGTTTAATTTTGTCAAATGCCTTTTCTGCATGTATAGAGATGATCATGTGGTTTTGTCTTTTGTTGATGTGCGTCACATTGACTGTCACATGTCAAACTACGCTTGTGAATGTGGGATGAATCCCACTTGGTAGTGGTATACGGTTGTTGTTATCATTCTTAGTGGCTAAATTCAACTAATTGTGTTGAGACATCATGGTGTATATAATCATTACAAGGAGGGGACATTTTTAGGTTTCTAAAAGGAATTGCTTATAAGGAAGTGAAGTACTGTTGTCACTGTAATATCAGAATATCTACCAGAATACTCACGTTTTTATATATACATGTGTATGTGTGTATACATATACACACATACACTGAAAGATGAACTCCCCAAGTCAGTAGGTACCCAATTTGTTACTGGAGAAGAGTGGAGAAATAGCTCCAGAAAGAATGAAGAGGCTGAGCCAAAGCAAAAACAACACTCGGTTGTGGATGTGATTGGTGGTAGAAGTAAAGTCTGATTCTGTAAAGAACAATATTGCATAGGAACCTGAAATGTTAGGTCCATGAATCAAAGTCAAACAGGAGATGGCAATATCTCCTGTTTGTGAATATCAACATTTTAGGAAGCAGTGAACTAAAATGGACCAGAATGGGTGAATTTAATTCAGATGGCCATTGCATCTACTACTGTGGGCAAGAATCCCAGAGAAGAAATGGAGTAGCCCTCATAGTCAGTGAAAGAGTCCGAAATGAGTACTTGCATGCAATCTCAAAAACGACAGAATGATCTCTGTTTGTTTCTAGGGCAAGCCATTCAATATCACAGTAATCCAAGTCTATGCCCCAACCACTAATGCTGAAGAAGCTGAAGTCGAATGGTTCTATGAAGACCTACAAGACATTCTAGAACTAACACCCAAAAAAGGTGTCCTTTTCATTGTAAGGGACTGGAATGCAAAAGTAGGAAATTAAGAGATACCTGGAGTAATAGGCAAATTTGAATTTGGAGTACAAATGAAGTAGGGCAAAGGCTACCAGAGTTTTGCCAGTGAATGCACTGATCATAGCAAACACCTTTTTCCAGCAACAACACAAGAGAAAACTCTACACATGGACATCTCCAGATAGTCAATACTGAGATCAGATTAATTATATTCTTTGCAGCCAAAGATGGAGAAGCTCTATATAGTCAGCAAAAACAAGTCTGGGAGCTGACTGTGGCTCACATCATGAACTCCTTATTGCCAAATTCAGACTTAAATTGAAGAAAGTAGGAAAAACCACTAGACCATTCAGGTGTCACCTAAATCAAGCCTCTTATAAGTGGAAGTGACAAATAGATTCAAGGCATTAGATCTGATAGAGTGCCTGATGAACTATGGATGGAGGTTTGTGACATTGTGCAGGAGGCAGTGATCAAGACCGTCCCCAAGAAAAATAAATGCAAAAAGGCAAAAGGATTGTCTGAGGAGGACTTACAAATAGCTGAGCAAAGAATAGAAGCTAAAGGCAAAGGAGAAAAGGAAAGATATACCTATCTGAATGCAGAGTTCCAAAGAACAGCAATGAGACATAAGAAAGCCTTCCTAAGTGATTAATGCAAAGAAATAAGGGAAAAAATAGAATTGGAAAGATTGGAGATCTCTAAAGAAAATTAGAGATACCAAGGGAATATTTCATGCAAAGATGGGCTCAATAAAGGACAGAAATGGTATTGACCTAACAGAAGCAGAAGATATTAAGAAGAGTTGGCAAGAATATACAGAGGAACTATACAGACAAGATCTTTATGACCCAGATAACCACGATGGTGTACTCACTCACCTAGAGCCAGACATCTTGGAATGTGAAGTCAAATGGGCCTTGAAAGCATCACTATGAACAAAGCTAGTGGAGGTGATGGAATTCCATTTGAGCTATTTCAAATCCTAAAAGATGATGCTGTGAAAGTGTTGCACTCAATATGCCAGGCCTTTTGGAAAACTCAGCAGTGGTCACAGGACTGGAAAATGTCAGTTTTCATTCCAATCCTAAAGAAAGGCAATGCCAAAGAACATTCAAACTACTGCACAATTGCACTCATCTCACATGCTAGCAAAGTAATGCTTAAAATTCTCCAAGCTAGGCTTCAACTGTACATGAGTTGAGAACTTCCAGATGTTCAAGCTGGATTTAGAAAAGGCAGAGGAACCAGAGATCAAATGCCAGCATACGTTGGATCATAGAAAGAGCAAAAGAATTCCAGAAATACATCATTTCTGCTTCACTGACTACACTAAAGGCTTTGACTGTGTTGATCACAACCAACTGTGGAAAATTCTTCAAGAGATGGGAATACTAGACCACCTTACCTACCTCCTAAGAAACCTGGAGGCAGGTCAAGAAGCAATAGTTAGAACTGAACATGGGACAACGGACTGGTTCCAAATTGGGAAAGAAGTACGTCAAGGCTGTATATTGTCACCCTGCTTATTTAACTTATATGAAGAGTACATCATGCAAAATGCTGGGCTGGATGAAGCACAAGCTGGAATCAAGATTTCTGGGAGAAATATCAATAACCTCAGATATGCAGATGACAGCAACCTTATGGCAGAGAGTGAAGAAGAACTAAAGAGCCTCTTGATGAAAGTGAAAGAGGAGAGTAAAAAAGTTGGCTTAAAACTCAACATTCAAAAAATTGAAATCATTGCATCCAGTCTCATCACTGCATGGATAATAGATTGGTAAAGAGTGGAAAAAGTGAAAGACTTTATTTTCTTGGGGTCCCAGATCACTTCAGATGATGACTGCAGCCATGAAATTAAAAGGCGATTGCTCCCTGTAAGAAAAGCTATGACAAACATAGACAGCTTATTAAAAAGCTGAGATCTTTGCCAACAGAGATCCATCTAGTCAAGGCTAGATGGTTTTTCCAGTAGTCATGTATGGATGTGAGAGTTGGACTATAATGAAAGCTGAGTGCCAAAGAATTGATGCTTTTGAACTGTGGTGTTGGAGAAGACTCTTGAGAGACCCTTGGACTGCAAGGATATAAAAAACCAGTCAATCCTAAAGGAAATTAGTCCTGAATATTTATTGGAAGAACTGATGCTGAAGCTGAAACTCCAATACTTGGGCCACCTGATGCGAAGAACTGACTCATTGGAAAAGACCCTGATGCTGGGAAAGATTGAAGGCAGGAGGAGAAGGGGACGACAGAGGATGAGATGGTTGGATGGCAAAACTGACTCAATGGACATGAGTTTGAGTAAATTCTGGGAGTTGGCGATGCCAAGAAAGCCTGGCATGTTGCAGTCCATGCGGTCACAAAGATTCAGACACTACTGAGCAACTGAACTGAATTGTGTGTGTGTGTGTGTGTGTGTGCGCGCGCACTAAGCTGCCTCAGTTGTGTCCAACTCTGTGCAACCCTATGGACTATAGCCCACCAGGCTCCTCTCTCTCTCGAATTCTCCAGTCAAGAATACTGGAGTGGGTAGTCATTTCCTCCTCCAATCTTCTCGACCCAGGGGTTGAACCCGTGTCTCGTATGTTTCCTGCATTGACAGACAGGTTCTTTACCACTAGCACCACCTGGGGAGCCACGGGTGTGTATATACATGTTTAACTCAGAACATTTAGGACTGTAAATTCAGATCTTAATCGAATGGAAACCCACAAAGACTCCTTTAGCTGAAAGTGTTATATATTGGTCGAAAGCACTTAAACATGCCCTAGGAGATACATATCGTTCCTTCTTGTAGCAGCCTTCAGTCTGATTTTAAGGAAAAACAATTAAAAATGGCTCAGTAAACTCTGAAAGAATTCCATTTTATGGATGATTGCACCACTAAATAAGAAACCATTGCCTGTGAAATAGTCTAATTGAATTTCTGATGCCATGGATTAGGTTTATTATTTTTCAAAAGAAAACTACATTTAAGATAAACTGAAGCTTTAAAATGGTTATTAAGCTACCAAATATTTTTGCTTTTTTGTATAGTGAACATAAAATATTTGGAAAACTAATAAAATAGTTGGGAACTCAATCTAATAAGAAAATACATTAAAATATTTTAAATGATAGATTAGTAGATTCTTAAACCACTTGTATTATGACAGACTGGAAACCTTATCCCTAACCCTTTTCAGTATTTCAATAGAATCTACTTTAAAAATTATTATTGGTTCACTTCCACTGCTATCATGCTTCTGATTTTATTCTTGACTACTATGAGACATAAAAGATATGAATTTCTTAAGGTATCAATTCTCAAACTTTTAAAGAAAATTGTTAGCATTTTCCAATGGAAATTGAACTCATTGATAACAAGCAATCAGTGATGAACAAAATGGTACAAAATTTCATACACAATGGATTTATTAAAAGGTTTGTCCTTTGGTAGGATTTGTGGTATATAAAATAAAAATATTTGGAATTATAGATTATTCTCTTATAGTGACAAAGAAAGCACTTTCATTTTTAGATTAGTTTTCAGTTCAAAAGAAAGACCCTCATCTCTTCCTAGCAGGTTGTAGGCTGTGATTTTTCAAGTCACTAAAGGAACAGAAATAATTCCAGTGTCAGACTTGTTCAGTTCAGTTCAGTTCAGTCACTCAGTCGTGTCCGACTCTTTGCGACCCCATGAATCGCAGCATGCCAGGCCTCCCTGTCCATCACCAACTCCCGGAGTTCACTCAGACTCATGTCCATCAAGTCAGTGATGCCATCCAGCCATCTCATCCTCTGTCATCTCCTTCTCCTCCTGCCCCCAATCCCTCCCAGCATCAGAGTCTTTTCCAATGAGTCAACTCTTCGCATGAGGTGGCCAAAGTACTGGAGTTTCAGCTTTAGCATCATTCCTTCCAAAGAAATCCCAGGGCTGATCTCCTTCAGAATGGACTGGCTGGATCTCCTTGCAGTCCAAGGGACTCTCAAGAGTCTTCTCCAACACCACAGTTCAAAAGCATCAATTCTTCAGCACTCAGCCTTCTTCACAGTCCAACTCTCACATCCATACATGACCACAGGAAAAACCATAGCCTTGACTAGATGGACCTTTGTTGGCAAAGTAATGTCTCTGCTTTTTAATATGCTATCTAGGTTGGTCATAACTTTTCTTCCAAGGAGTAAGCAACTTTTAATTTCATGGCTGCAACCACTCTCTGCAGTGATTTTGGAGCCCCCCAAAATAAGGTCTGATGCTGTTTCCACTGCTTCCCCATCTATTTCCCATGAAGTGATGGAACCAGATGCCAAGATCTTCGTTTTCTGAATGTTGAGCTTTAAGCCAACTTTTTCACTCTCCTCTTTCACTTTCATCAAGAGGCTTTTGAGTTTCGCTTCACTTTCTGCCATAAGGGTGGTGTCATCTGCATATCTGAGGTTACTGATATTTCTCCCAGCAATCCTGATTCCAGCTTGTGCTTCTTCCAGCCCAGCGTTTCTCATGATGCACTCTGCATATAAGTTAAATAAGCAGGGTGACAATATACAGCCTTGACGTACTCCTTTTCCTATTTGGAACCAGTCTGTTGTTCCATGTCCAGTTCTAACTGTTGCTTCCTGACCTGCATACAGGTTTCTCAAGAGGCAGGTCAGGTGGTCTGGTATTCCCATCTCTTTCAGAATTTTCCACAGTTTATTGTGATCCACACAGTCAAAGGCTTTGGCATAGTCAATAAAGCAGAAATAGATGTTTTTCTGGAACTCTCTTGCTTTTTCCATGATCCAGAGGATGTTTGCAATTTGATCTCTGGTTCCTCTGCCTTTTCTAAAACCAGCTTGAACATCTGGAAGTTCACGGTTCACGTATTGCTGAAGCCTGGCTTGGAGAATTTTGAGCATTCCTTTACTTACATGTGAGATGAGTGCAATTGTGCGGTAGTTTGAGCATTCTTTGGCACTGCCAAAAGACTTGCTCAGTACTTAAAAAAAGAACAACAGGACTGAGATGGGAAGGCATGCTTCTGTTCCAGAAGGACCGTGACAGTTTGGGGAACATGACTGGTAAGCCCAGGATGTAAGACTGCAAGTGAGTACATTATTAAATGGTCTTTAAACATTGACGGCCAAGAATGGTTTCCCTTCTATCCTGTGCTGATTTATTTATGCATGTGGGTTTGGGGAAGAAGGGGGAGGCATTGAGCAGAGGAAGATGGAAGAGATGAGGAGAGGATAAGGAATCTCCAGGGAGACAATCAGATCATTTGTCAATAATATTATCTTCTCTTTTTAAAATTATCATTTATATCTTTCATTTTTTAACTTATTTCAGAGGTAAATAACAGCAGAGTAAGCATTTTCCTCTAATCCCTGATTGGGAAATGCCTCTTAGTTTTCACCATAAAGTGAAGAAACAATTGCTCTTGCTTTAAGGTAAATATTCTGTATCAAATGACAGAATCATTGTTTATGCAATCATATTATAACTTATTGGATGCTTATATTGTAGGCACTCTGCTAGGTGCTTGAAATAGCCTTTGGGGTCCAGTTTACTAACAGTTTTTAATGTACATATTTTTAATACCATCAGTGAATGCTGTTTTATTAAATATATTTACTTGTTTCAAAAGATTTAAAGCTTTATTTCAAGTTCCAGTATGTAATAACTTACATGAATGCATCTCATATTAGAAATAATTGAAAGGTGTATATCGATGCAAATATACATGAGTAATGTACAATTTCCACACAGAGAATATAGCTAATAACATTATCACAGCTTTGCATAGAGATGAGTGATTAACTGGTCTTATGGTAGTCTTTTATGGTAATCATTTATCCTTATTCTTATTTTATAATGTATAATTATTGAATCACTGTTATACATCTGAAACTAATATAATAGTGTATGTTAATTATAACTTAATTAAAAAGATACCAAAATATATCTCATATTAAACAACAGACTGGTTCCAAATCAGGAAAGGAGTATGTCAAGGCTGTGTATTGTCACCCTGCTTATTTAACTTATATGCAGAGTACATCATGAGAAATGCTGGGCTGGATGAAGCACAAGCTGGAGTCAAGATTGCCGGGAGAAATATCAATAACCTCAAATATGCAGATGACACCACCCTTATGGCAGAAAGCAAAGAAGAACTAAAGAGCCTCTTTATGAAAGTGAAAGAGGAGAGTGAAAAAGTTGGCTTAAAACTCAATATTCAGAAAACAAAGATCATGGCATCCAGTCCTATGTCTTCATGGCAAGTAGATGGGAAAACAATGGAAACAGTGAGAGACGTTAGTTTTTTGGCTCCACAATCACTGCAGCCATGCAATTAAAAGATGCTTGCTCTTTGGAAGAAAAGCTGTGACTAACCTAGACAGCATATTAAAAAGCAGAGACATTACTTTGCCAACAAAGGTCTGTCTAATCAAAGGTAGGGTTTTTCTAGTAGTCATGTATGGATGTGAGAGTTGGACTATAAAGAAAGCAGTCCATGGGGTTGCAAAGAGTCAGACATGACTGAGCGATGGAACTGAACTGAACTGAAACACTCTAACATTTCTGCAATACATTGATTTGACTAGTTTTTAAAAAACATTGTCCTAGATTTGGCTTGATATATTTTTATTTCAACTTGATGAATTTTGTGAATTATTGAACTGTAAGTATGGAACTGTATTTTATTTTTATTGAGATATAATTGACATATAACATTATATTTGTTTCAGATGTACAACATAATGGTTTGCAAAATGATGACCATTGTCAGTTTAGTTAGCTTCTATCACCACACAGTTACAAATTTTTCTCTTATGATTAGAACCTTTAAGATCTCCTCTTCTAGTAGAGTAGTCTACTACTCTTTACTAGACTTTAAAATGTACTGTACATTATTAACTATAGTCATAATGCTGTACATCACATTCTCATGACTTATTTATTTTATAACTAGAAGTTGTAACTTTTGACTTCTTCACCAATTTCTCACCATGGCTTCCCTGGTGGCTCAGACAGTTAAGAGTCTGCCTGCAATATGGGTGATCCCTGGGTCAGGAAGTTCCCTGGAGAAGGAAATGGCAACCCAGTCCAGTATTCTTGCCTGGAAAATCCCATGGGTGGAGAAGCCTGGTGGACTGTAGTTGGGGTCACAAGGAGCGGGACACAGCTGAGTGACTGCCACGTACACACCCATTTCACGCACATTTCAACCCCACCTCTGGCAAGCACCAGTTTGTTCTCTGTGAATTGCATTTTTGTTTGTTTATATTATCAATATAACTGAGATAATAAGGTATTTGTCATTCTCTGACTCATTTCACTTAGCATAATTCCCTCAAGGTCCATTCATGTTGTTGCAAATGGCAGCATTTCCTTCTTTCTCATGGCCTCATAATATTTCCTTGAATATATATGCCACATTTTCTTTATCCACTTTCCATTGATGGACACTTGTTTCCATGTCTTGGCTTTTGTAAATAATGTTTCTTGAACACCAACTTTATTTTAAATGATTGAACTCATATTTATAGGGGAGAGAGATATAATTTTCTTTTTCATGCAATTTTGTCAGATTTTTCCATCAGGGATTTTCTACTTTTGTATAGTTCACTGGGGAGTTTTTCATCTTTCCTGTGTTCTGAAGTAATTTATATGGCAAGAGCATTATTTGCTCTTTGAAGGAATAAAGAGCTTACCTATAAAACTGGGTCTAGTGGCTCTTTGTGGAGACAGTATTAGAACATCATTTTAATATTTTTGTCTTGTTTGCAAGAAAGCAAAGTGGTTTTTGTTTGAGGAGGCTTTATGAATAGGGGAGGAAAGAAGAGTGGCAAAGGCAAGGGAGAAAGGGAAAGGTATTCCCAACTGAATGCAGAGTTCCAGAGAATAGCAAGGAGAGGTAAGAAGGCCTTCTTAAATGACCAATGTAAAGAAATAGAGGGAAACAATAAAATGGGAAAGACTAGAGCGCTCTTCAAGAAAAGTAGAGATATCAGGGGAATATTTCTTGGAAGGATGGGCATGATAAAGGACCGAAATAGTAAGGAGCTGACAGAAGCAGAAGAGATTAAGAAGAGGTGGCAAGAATATACAAAAAAAAAGGTCTTAATAACCTGGATAATCATGGTGGTATAGTCACTCACCTAGAGCCAGACATCCTGGAGTGTAAAGTCAAGTGGGCCTTAGGAAGTATAACTATGAACAAAGTTAGTGGGCGGGAGGAGTGATGGAATTTTAGCTGAGCTATTTAACACCCTAAAAGATGAGACTGTTAAAGTGCTGCACTCAATATGCTAGCAAATTTGGAAAATAGAACAGTGGCCACAGGACTAGAAAAGGTCAGTTTTCATTCCAGTGCCAAATAAAGGCAATGCCAGAGAATGTTCACATTACTGCATAATTGCACTCATTTAATATGCTAGCAAGGTTATGCTCACAATCAATCAAGTTAGGCTTCAGCAATATGTGAACTGAAAACTTTTCAGTACAAGGTGGATTTTGAAGAGTCAGAGGAACAAGAGATCAAATTTCCAGCATTTGTTGAATTGTGGAGAAAGCAAGGGAGTTCTACTTCTGCTTCATTGATTACGTTAAAGCCTTTGACTGCATGGATCACAACAAACTGTAAAAAATTCTTAGAGGGTGTGGAGAAAAGGGAACCCTCTTACACTGTTGGTGGGAATGCAAACTAGTACAGCCACTGTGGAGAACAGTGTGGAGATTCCTTAAAAAACTGGAACTAGAACTGCCTTATGATCCAGCAATCCCACTGCTGGGCATACACACTGAGGAAGCCAGAATTGAAAGAGACACGTGTACCCCAATGTTCATCGCAGCACTGTTTATAATAGCCAGGACATGGAAGCAACCTAGATGTCCATCAGCAGACGAATGGACAAGAAAGCTGTGGTACATATACACAATGGAGTATTACTCAGCCATTAAAAAGAATACATTTGAATCAGTTCTAATGAGGTGGATGAAACTGGAGCCTGTTATACAGAGTGAAGTAAGCCAGAAAGAAAAACACCAATACAGTATACTAATGCATATCTATGGAATTTAGAAAGATGGTAACAATAACCCTGTATACGAGACAGCAAAAGAGAGAGTGATATATAGAACAGTCTTTTGGACTCTGTGGGAGAGGGAGAGGGTGGGATGATTTGGGAGAATGGCATTGAAATACATATAATATCATATATGGAACGAGTCTCCAGTCCAGGTTTGATGCACGATACTGGATGTGTGGGGCTGGTGCACTGGGACAACCCAGAGGGATGGTATGGGGAGGGAGGAGGGTGGAGGGTTCAGGATGGGGGACACATGTATACCTGTGGCGGATTCATTTCGATATTTGGCAAAATCAATACAATATTGTAAAGTTTAAAAATAAAATAAAAGTTAAAAAAATAAAAACAAAATAAAATTCATTGCAAAACAAAAAAATTCTTAAAGAGATGGGAGTACTAGACCACCTTACCTGTCTCCTGAGAAACCTGTATTCAGGTCAAGAAGCAACAGTTAAAACCAGGCATGGAACAACTGACTGGTTCAAAATTGGGAAAGAAGTACGTCAAGGCTGTATATTGTCATCCTGTTTATTTAACTTAACATGCAGAGTACATCATACAAACTGCTGGGATCAATGAAGCACATGCAAGAATCAAGATTGTCCGGGAAAGTATCAACAACTTCAGATGTGAAGATGATACCATTCTGATGGCAAAAAGCAAAGAGGAACTAAAGAGCCTCTTGAGGAGGGAGAAAGAGGGGAGTAAAAAAGTGGCTTGAAATTCAGTGTGTAAAAAACTAAGATCATGGCATCTGGTCACATCACCTCATGGCAAATGGAAGGGGAAACAGTGGAAGCAGTAACAGATTTTCTTTTCTTGGGCTCCAAAATCACTGAGGGTGGTGACTGCAGACTTGAAATTAAAGGATGCTTGCTCCTTGGAAGAAAAGCTAAGACAGACCTAGACAATGTATTAAAAAGCAGAGACATCGTTTTGCTGACAAAGGTCTATCTAGTCAAACATACAGTTTTTCCAGTAGTCATGTACAGATGTAAGAGTTGGACCATAAAGAAGGTTGAGTGCCGAAGAATGGATGCTTTCCAGTTGTGGTGCTGGAGAAGATTCTTGCGCATCCCTTGAACAGCAAGGAAATCAAACCAGTCAATCCTAAAGGAAATCAACCCGGAATATTCATTGGAAGGACTGATGCTGAAGCCCCATACTTTGGCCACCTGAAGTCAATAGCCAACTCATTGGAAAAGCCCCCAGTGATGGGAAAGATTGAAGGTGAAAGGAGAAGGGGAAAACAGAGGATGAGATGGTTAGATACTGTCACCAACTCAGTGGACATTTATTTGAGCAAACTCTGGGAGATAGTGAAGGACAGAAGAGCCTGGCATGCTGCAGTCCATGGGGTTACAATGAATCAGACACAACTTAGGGAATGAACAACAATAACATTATTACTGATACATGTTCTTGAAACAATTTTGGCAATTTCTGTTTTTCTAGAAAATTGTTCTGTTCAATGAAAAATTTCAAATTTTTATTCTGTATTTGGCCAGAGACAGAGAAGAGGGAATTTTTAGAGTAAAAATGATAAGCCTGACTTAGAATTTGAGTATATTGCTTTTGCCAGTTGAGTTAAATATTATATGAGACTTTCTTTAAATTTAATACTCAATAAATTATTATCACCTCTGATTGATCAAAATTTGTAAAAATTCTACAATATATATCATACCATTGTGCAACTTGGCTTCCCTTCCCTCTCTTACTATATCAAGGGAATCTTTCTTTGATAGTCCATGTAGAGCATGATTTCTTAAACTTGAACATTTGGGGCTTGATAATTCTTTAATGCAGGAGGCTATTTGGTGATTATAGGATGTTTATTTGCATCTCTATCTTCTACCTACTAGATGTCTGTAGCCCACTGGTTCAATGAACATGAGTTTGAGAAAGCTCTGGGAGATGGAGAAGGACAGGGAACCTGGCGTGCTGAAGTCCATGGAGTTGCAAGAGTCAGAACGATTCTGTGATTAGTTAATACCTACTGATGAAGCTTAATTTCTTTTCAGTTTTCTACTATTACAAATATGTCAATATTCTTTCACTATTTTCTAAGTATTTTTATGGGATAAATCCTAGTACTGGAATTTTGCACACAATTTTCACCTTAATATTGCCAAATACCACCCAAAGAGGTTATTCCAATAACTCTGACAACATTGTTATCAACCAAGTATTATATTATTTTTTCCCTTATATTCTCTGTGAAATAAATCATTAATCTTTCCAATTTAAATTAATTTTACTGCTTTAATTTGCATTTCTTTGCTTAATGTACATTGATCAAACTTCTGCATCATTTCCTATAATGTATCTGTTGTGTTTTTTGCCCCTTTTTATACTAGATTCTTAATCCATTTATTTTACTTTATACAAGTGTTAATATGCTCATTTGTTGAATTTTCCTTCAGTTCATTGTCTTTTATTCTTATCAAATTTATTTTTGCATAAATAATTTTGCTTTTTATGTAGTCAAATTGATGTCAGTCTTTAATTACTTCCCTGCCATGCTAGGAAAGACTATCTACATCCTAAGATGATTAAAATATTTACTCTTTTTCTTCTAACACATTTATTTTCCTATTACTTATATTTAAATTTTTGATCCCTCTGGAATTTGTGCTACAAACTGTTATATAAAATAAACTTATTTTTTCCCACAAGTGGTTACTCCATTTTTTTCATAGTATTTATTTACTAGTTTGTCCTTTTCTTTCTATTTAAAATATTACCTTTCAGATCAGATCAGTCGCTCAGTCGTGTCCAACTCTTTGCGACCCCATGAATTGCAGCACGCCAGGCCTCCCTGTCCATCACCAACTCCCGGAGTTCACTGAGACCCATGTCCATCGAGTCAGTGATGCCATCCAGCCATCTCATCCTCTGTCGTCCCCTTCTCCTCCTGCCCCCAATCCCTCCCAGCATCAGAGTCTTTTCCAATGAGTCAACTCTTCTCATGAGGTGGCCAAAGTACTGGAGTTTCAGCTTTAGCATCATTCCTTCCAAAGAAATCCCAGGGCTGATCTCCTTCAGAATGGACTGATTGGATCTCCTTGCAGTCCAAGGGACTCTCAAGAGTCTTCTCCAACAACACAGTTCAAAAGCATCAATTCTTTGGTGCTCAGCCTTCTTCACAGTCCAACTCTCACATCCATACATGACCACAGGAAAAACCATAGCCTTGACTAGACGAACCTTTGTTGGCAAAGTAATGTCTCTGCTTTTGAATATGCTTCAGGTTGGTCATAACTTTCCTTCCAAGGAGTAAGTGTCTTATAATTTCATGGCTGCAGTCACCATCTGTAGTGATTTTGGAGCCCAGAAAAATAAAATCTCTCACTGTTTCCACTGTTTCCCATATATTTCCCATGAAGTGGTGGGACCAGATGCCATGATCTTAGTTTTCTGAATGTTGAGCTTTAAGCCAACTTTTTCACTCTCCTCTTTCAGTTTCATCAAGAGGCTCTTTAGTTCCGCTTCACTTTCTGCCATAAGGGTGGTGTCATCTGCATATCTGAGGTTATTTATTATCTTCCACTTATTTGTCCATTTCAAATACCATACTGTTTTAATTCCTGAATCTTTAGAGTAAAATTTGGAATTTGGTAGAAAATTGGTCTTTTTTTTTTTTTCCCTAAATTGTTAGGTAAGAATATTTTTGCACATTTATTCTTCTAGGAATTTTGTGATCAATTTTTTATATTCCATGAAAAATCTTGCTGGAATTTTATTTGGATTATATATATTGTTTGGGGGAGAATTGAAAGGTTGCAATATCCCCTGCCCTTCCATTATCATGGTTTATCTCCCTATTTGTTGAGCTCCTTAAAAAAACCTTTAGTAGAATTTTTCTTCAGTAGTTTTGTTTAGTTGGTATCTCTCTCAGGTTACTTTCTCTAAATGACTGGTTATTTTCCATTTTCCATTTATTTTTGTGATGATTATAATAGGCAGCTGATATTTGTATGCTCACCTCAAATGCTGACCCTTTGCTCGAGCATGCACACTAGGTACCCTTGTAGTTGGTTAAGTGCTGCTTCTAGGTGAGCGTCCCTCTAGTGTGTGCAGAAGGTCCCCTGTACAGGTCCTGTACAGTTGGGTGTGTTTCACTCCTGGGGGAGCTGGCTTAGGCTCTAACTAGAAGTAGACTAGCCAGGTGCCCCTTCCCTTTGTTTAGACTTGGGCAGTATCAACAGTGCTCAGCATTCTGGCCTAGGCCAGGTGCTGTAGGCCGCTTCTGTATCCACTGGGCAGAGAATGGACTGCGGGATCCAGCTGTCAAAGGCAGTCTGTACTTAATTACCTTTAATTGTGCTTCACTGCCCATCTGGCTTCTGTTCCTGCCAATTCTGAGCCTAGAGCTTTCCTGGAAGGAATAACCTCTACTTCTGCTGAAGGCTTGCCCTGTGCTTACTTTGCATTTTGGTTTTCTCTGCTCTGGTTTATCTGTAACTATAATCTGTTGTGCTTTTTATCTTTCAGAAAGCCATCCATATTTCTGATAAAAGCAATTCTTACTTTCATAATTATCATGTTTTATCTTTATTAGTATGGATTTACTGCTTTTTAAATGGAAATTTTGTGTGTATGTATAGTTGGGGAGGGAGTATTCAAATCAGAAATTTGGAATTAAAAAAATATGTTTTCTAATAAGCTACATTTCCTAACAGGAAAGTGATTTGAGTAGATTATGTAAGTAACTAGGCACATTTCCGGATGTTATTTTTATTTCTAATGACTTTATTAGTTCATTCTTTTGTAGTTTTGGAGTTGCTTTCTGTTAATTTAGTCATCTTGATCTATAGGCTCCAGACTGTCTTCTTCTCCAAAGCAGTTTCTTCTGACACTGCTCGTGTCTCATCTATTATGTTGCCCCTGTCTGGGGGAAAAAAATACACATACACACACACACACACACACACATATAAATGCATACCTATATTTTATATCTTTTATTCTCTTATTATTTTGAACTCTTTTCATATTCTGCATTCTGGGTACACAGCAGACATTTATTGAAAAGAATATATGTAGTAGCTACCACAGCAATTTTTCCAAGCAGCAACTCATGCAAAATCTTGACTATTTTTCAAAATCAATAAAATCCTAAACATGTAGGTAATTGATTGCTAGGTAATTTGAAAATATCACAGTAATACTTTCTAATATCATTGTTTCATTTCTCTTTTCCATCATAGTCACTTAAAAATCATTTGTTGTTTCAATTATTCAGTCTTCTAGGTTTTCTCAAAAGGATTCAAGAGGATAATTTATTAAATGGTCACTCATAATGTTTTCCAGAAGAGGAAAAATAGGGCAGAGCAAACCCGTCTCTCCTTCAGTCCCACCATTGCATTAATTTCTGCCAGACCAAACTGTGTATATATAAAGTATTTTACTGAAGGGTTCGACATACTCAAAGACATACTCAAAAGGGTATTGCATGGTAGGAGAGTCTACAGTTGATGTATTAGCTGGATAAATGTTTCTTTTTGGAAAATGTTATGTGCTTACTTTTAGCCTGTGCCGTGTCTTCGCTGCACACGGGCCTTCTCTAGCTATGGTGAGTGGGGCTACACGCTCGTTGTGGTGCATAAGCTACTCAGTACAGTGGCTTCTCTTGTTGCAGAGCGTGAACTTCAGGGCGTGTGGGCTTCAGTAGTTGGGCACATTGTCATTGTTGCTCTGCGGCATGTGGAATCTTCCCAGATCAGGGATCTAACCCATGTCCCCTCCATTTTGCAGATGAATTATTAACCACAAGCCACCAGAGAAATCCCCAAATGTTTCCTTTTTTATAAAAGGGAACATATTTTTAGACTTTTGGCTTTCATATGCTCAGTGTTGCTTGTATATTTTTACTACCACTGACCTCACTTCTTTTGTATGTGACCCTCTGCTGTAATACACAGGTTTCTCAGTTAAACAACTTTAACATCCCTGAGGAAATACTAAGCTTTTCCAAGGAAGCCTTTATGCTTTGATCTTTCCCGGCTGAGAGGAGCTACCCCATGCCCGAGGTCAGGGGCTGCGGCCGAGAGGAGCAACCCCATGTCCAAGGAGTGGTGGAAAAACATCTATTTCTGCTTTATTGACTATGCCAAAGCCTTTGACTGTGTGGATCACAATAAATTGTGGAAAATTCTTCAAAAGATGGGAATACCAGACCACCTGACCTGCCTCTTGAGAAACCTGTATGCAGGTCAGGAAGCAGCAGTCAGAACTGGACATGGAACAACAGACTGGTTCCAAATAGGAAAAGATTGTCACCCTGCTTATTTAACTTATATGTAGAGTACATCATGAGAAATGCTGGGCTGGAAGAAGCACAAGCTGGAATCAAGATTGCCGGGAGAAATATCAATAACCTCAGATATGCAGATGATACCACTCTTATGGCAGAAAGTGAAGAGGAACTAAAAAGCCTCTTGTTGAAAGTGAAAGTGGAGAGTGAAAAAGTTGGCTTAAAGCTCAACATTCAGAAAACGAAGATCATGGCACCTGGTCCCATCACTTCATGGGAAATAGATGGGGAAACAGTGAAAACAGTGGCTGACTATTTTTTTGGGCTCCAAAATCACTGCAGATGGTGACTGCAGCCATGAAATTAAAAGACGCTTACTCCTTGGAAGGAAAGTTATGACCAACCTAGATATCATATTCAAAAGCAGAGACATTACTTTGCCAACAAAGGTCCATCTAGTCAAGGCTATGGTTTTTCCAGTGGTCAAGTATGGATGTAAGAGTTGGACTGTGAAGAAAGCTGAGCACCGAAGAATTGATCCTTTTGAGCTGTGGTGTTGGAGAAGACTCTTGAGAGTCCCTTGGACTGCAAGGAGATCTAACCAGTCCATTTTGAAGGAGATCAGTCCTGGGTATTCATTGGAAGGATTGATGTTAAAGCTGAAACTCTAATACTTTGGCCACCTCATGAGAAGAGTTGACTCATTGGAAAAGACTCTGATGCTGGGAGGGATTGGAGGCAGGAGAAGACGGGGACGACAGAGGATGAGATGGCTGGATGGCATCACTGACTCGATGGACATGAGTTTGAGTAAACTCCAGGGGCTGGTGATGGACAAGGAGGCCTGGCGTGCTGCCATTCATGGGGTCGTGAAGAGTTGGGCATGACTGAGCGACTGAACTGAAAGTGCACAGCGTAAGCATAGGTGTTCATCTCTGGGGCTTGTGACCAGGGGCTCTAGTTCCAGGAGGAAGAGTATGTTCTCTCATTCTACTCAGTTCTACTTTATTCTCTTTGTTAACGAGTGTGTTAGTCCAAGTCCAGTTAGGCAAATGGCATGACATCATACATTTTAACAGAATCAAAAAGTACCAGGAACTGGTATTGGAGAATTGAAGGGTGATATGGGATGTTGTTGTTGTTGTTTTTCAGTTGCTCAGTTGTATATGACTCTTTGCGACCCCATGGGCTGAAGCATGCTAGGCTTCCCTGTCCTTCAGTATCTCCTGGAGTTGTTCAAACTCATGTTGATTGAGTTGATGATGCCATCCAACCATCTCATTCTCTGTCACAACCCTTTTCTCCTGCCCTCAATCTTTCCCAGCATCAGAGTCTTTTCTAGTGAGTGGCTCTTCAGATCAGGTAGCCAAAGTATTAGAGCTTCAGCATTAGTCCTTCCAATAAATATTTAGGGTTGATTTCTTTAGAATTGACTGGTTTGATCTCCTTGCTGTTCATGGGATTCTCAAGAGTCTTCTTTAGCACCACAGCTTGAAAGCATCAATTCTTCAGCACTCAGCCTTTTTTATGGTCCAATTCTCACATCCACACATGACTACAGGAAAAACCACAGCTTTGACTAGATGGACCTTTGTCACCAAAGAGATGTCTTTGCTTTTTAATATGTTGTCTAAGTTTGTCATAGCTTTTCTTCCAAGCTTTTCTTTTAATTTCATGGCTTCAGTCAGTGTCCACAGTGATTTCTGAGCCCAAGAAAATAAAGTCTGTCACTCTTTCCATTTTTTTCCCACCTATTTTTCATGAAGAGATGGGACTGGATGCCATGATATTCATTTATTGAATGTTGAGTTTTAAGTCAGCTTTTTCACTCTCTTTCACCTTCATCAAGAGGCTCTTTAATTCTTTGCTTTCTTCCTTTAGAGTGGTGTCTTCTGCATATCTGAGATTATTGATATTTCTCCTGGCAATCTTGATTCCAGCTTGTGCTTCATCCAGCTTGCCATATTGCATGATTTGTAAGTTCAATAAGCAGGGTGACAATATACAGCCTTGATGTACTCCTTTCCCAATTTTGAACCAGTTCATTGTTCTATGTCTGTTTCTAACTGTAACTTCTTGATCTACATACAGGTTTCTCAGGAGATAGGGAGGGTGGTTGGGTATTCTAATCTCTTTAAGAATTTTCCTCAGTTTTTTTGTGATCTACACAGACAAAGGCTAAGCATAGTCAATGAAGCAGAAGTAGGTATTTTTCTGGAATTCCCTTGATTTTTCTATGATCCATTAATGTTGGCAATTTGACCTCTGGTTCCTGTGCCTTTTCTAAATCCAGCCTGTTCATCTGGAAGTTCTTGGTTCACACATGGTTGTAGTCAAGCTTGGGGGATTTTGAGCATTACCTTGCTAGCATGAGAAATGAGCACAATTGTGGATGTGAATGTTGGAACATTCTTTGGCATTTCCCTTTTTTGGGATTGGAATGAAAACTGACCTTTTCCAGTCTTGTGGCCACTGCTGAATTTCCCAAATTTCCTGACATATTGGTGTAGCAGTTTCACATCATCAACTATTAGAATGTTAAATAGCTCAGCTGGAATTCCATCACCTCCACTAGCTTTGTTGGTAGTCATGCTTCCTAGGGCCCACTTGACTTCACACTCCAGGATGTCTGGCTCTAGGTGAGTAATCACACTGTCGTGATTATACAGGTCATTAAGACCTTTTTTTTTGTACAGTTCTTATGTGTATTCTTGCCACCTCTTCTTAATATCTTCTTCTTCTGTTAGGTCCACACCTTTCTGTCCTTTATTGTGTCCATTTTTGCATGAAATCTTCCCTTGGTATCTCTAATTTTCTTGAAGAGATCTCTAGACTTTCCCATTCTATTGTTTTCCTCTGTTCTTTGCATTGTTCACTTTAGAAGGCTTTCTTATATGGGATGAATGAGGTAATGCAGAGATAGGAACTTCATGAAGTGACTGTTATCCTAAAGCAGAGGAAGTAGAAGAGTGTGAGGTTAATGGGACTCTGAAGGTTGATGTTGGGGTCCCCAGAGCTGACACCCAGGCCTGCAGATGGGAGCTGCTGCCCGGTGCTGGCATCTCTGAGGGAGTGCACTGAAGCCAGCTCTGGGAGTGAGGAGATAAAGGTGAAACTTGAACCAGCAGTTAACCGCTGCTGCTGCTAATAGGAACCATGGCTGGGCAATGCTGATGGGAATGTAGATGGCAGGTATGAAGAAGAAAGTTCTTTGTTCTTCCTCCAGCTCACAGTCTCCCTGTAGTGACCTCTATTGGCAGAAACTAACAGGAAGCTGCTGGGATAGGAGAGCTGTCTACAGAGTCCCAGTCCCAGCATCACATAACTGGGCAGAGAAGGGAGGGTTTGGAGGTGGAACAACAGTGAGTCAGTGAGGGTTTATCATGATGTGAGGTACCTTGCGTTCATCAGAGACGCACAAGCTAGTCTTGGCTTGTGGAAATCACATTTTGGTGCAAGGATGGTTGACAAATAGAGCAGTAGAGAAGATAGAGGCCTGAAATGGAAGGGTGGTACATACATGGTAACATGATTTGATAAAAGTACCTTGCCTTCAGTGGACAAATGATTACTTTTCAATAAATGGTGCTGGAGAAAGTAGTATCTATTTGGGGAAAATGAATCTTAAATTAACCTCACCATAAAAATTAATTCAAGTGGGCCATAGATCTAAATGTGACTGGTAAAACAAGAAAGTCTTTAGAATGTAACAAAGGAAAATTACCATGGATTAGGCAAGATTACTTCAATAAGACTCCCAAAACACATTAAGGTATAAAAGAAGAGAAAAGAAGATATATTAAACTTCATTAAAAGTAAGAACTTCTGTTCATCAGAAGATATCATTAAGAAACTGGGCAAACCTCACATTGAATAAAGACATTCATTATGTGTGTGTGTATGTGTGTGTATATATATATATATATATATATATATATATGAAGTCACTCAGTCGTGTCCAACTCTTGGTGACCCCATGGACTGTAGCCTACCAGGCTCCTTTGTCCATGGGATTTTCCAGGCAAGAGTACTGGAGTGGATTGCTATTTCCTTCTCCAATACACACACACACACACACACACACACACACACACACACCTGACAAAGGACTCATATCCAGCATGTATAGATATTAAGCATCAGTAAATCAATACAGATAAAGCATATAACTCAAGTGAATGCCACAATGAGAGAATAGAACAAAACCATAGAATGTCTGTAATTAAAATACTGAAAACATTAGGGGATAACAGAGCAGCTGGAGTTGCTGAGGGGAGTATAAACTGGTTCAGTTACTTTGGAAAACTTAGTTGGCATCTGTTAAAGCCAAACATACTCTGATCTTGTGACGCAGCAATTCTATTTCCACGTATATTTCCAAGAAAAATGAGCATCTGTATTTACCAAAAGGCATATAAAATGCTTTTTGAGGCTTTGCTGCTGCTGCTGCTAAGTCACTTCAGTCATGTCCAACTCTGTGTGACCCCATAGATGGCAGCCCACCAGGCTCCCCCGTCCCTGGGATTCTCCAGGCAAGAACACTGGAGTGGGTTGCCATTTCCTTCTCCAATGCATGAAAGTCAAAAGTGAAAGTGAAGTTGCTCAGTTCTGTCCCACTCTTTGCGACCCCGTGGACTGCAGCCCACCAGGCTCCTCTGTCCATGGGATTCTTAGTTAGCCCCAAACTGGAAAGAATACAAATGTCAAATGGTAGGAGAATGTAGGAGCAAGCTGTAGTATAATGTATTATTGGAGTGGACTACTGCTATGCAGCCGTGGAAAGAAGGGGTGCATAAACACAGAAACATGGCTCAATCTCAAAAGCATTCTTTCAGACAAGCGAAACCAGGCCAGACTGTGTACACCCTGTGTGATTCCATATATGTGAAGTTAAAGGCAGATAAAAATAATCGATGATGATTCAAGTCAGTGTAGAGGGTGTCTTTGAGGTGAGTATTGCACTGGGAAGAGGTGCAGGGAATTTTCTGGAGTGACATAAATGCCTATATCTTGATCTGGGTGATGCATACACAGGTAAAAAGTAAATAAAAATTTACTTAGCTGCTGAGTTAATAATGTACACTTAGCAGTATGAAAATCATACATCAAAAAAAGAAAGACTCTAAAAAGGGAAAGAATATTTCTTTTGTTAGCACATTCCTGGCTTTGCGTGTTTGGAGTGGTAGATTTCCGTGATCGTGCTTTGGAGTATTTGGCTCTTTTCTGTCCTAAGGAAAGCCTAGCATCACACAACAAAACAGAAATCGTAACAGCTCTTAGGTTGACCTTTTTGTATCCTTCTAGGAGTGGCATCATTTTCAAATTGAATTCTTTGATTTTTGGACACTTTCTGAGAGAGACCAAGGGGATGGGGAGTTTGTTCATCACACCCTGTATAGAAGGATGTAAAAGGCTCACTTACAAAGGCTTCACAGCACATGGAGAATCAAGTGCAGAGAGCACCCTGGAGACATAAAGGGAAAGCCGTGAAGCGATACAGAGAGCAGTGCTCAAGGGCTCAGGTGTGTCGTGAGATAACCTTGCACAGAAAGCTCTTGACAAGTATTAGCTATTGATGCAAACCTTAGGCTTTTAATAAAGCCAATAAATGCCATATCTGGCAACTGGTGAAGAGTTGTCTGCCTTTTTAAAAATCTTTGTGTGTGTGTATAGAATGTGTGAGTGTGTGCATGTGTATGTACTCAAATGTACACTGTGAGAAGAGAACTCTCTTTGTATTAAGTCATTGACCCTTCCCTATGAGAGATCACTTCTGTTGCAATAAATAGCCTGTTTGTATGTATACCTAACGCTTGTCAGCAAGGAGCCCAGTGGAGAGTCAAGCCCTTTTGTTGAGGAAGTCATGGGCATTCTGCCAGAGAAAGTCAGGCGCTCTGGGGAAAAGGTGATTGTAACTGAAGTGTAATTAAAGAAGCAAGAAGACCGGAATGACCATCATTTGGAAATGAGGGGAAAATCCAAGAAGGAGCGAATGAAGACTAATGGTGTAGTGCTAACCCAAAGCTAAGTTTCTAGCATTGCCTGAATAATACATAAACTTGTAATTAAGATTTAAGATGATCCCCTGTGGGAAATGTACTTATGGGCCAGAAGAATTCAATATTTCTTGTACCCATTAAAGGCAAAATGATAAATCATCTTTTTTCTTTCTCTGTTGGAAGTAGGAGCATGGTAACTTAAATCACAAAGAAAGTGCTGATGTGTTTAGAAGGAAGAACAAGTCTAGGGTGGTGCCAGGAGGATGGAAATTCAGAGGAGTCTTGGTGAGTCTCATCAGCTAAATGTGGCAAAACTCAGAAGAGTTATGACTTTTTGGTGTAGGCATGGGGTGCAAGATAAGGGTAGAATTGGCTTGAAATTTGAAATTTTAGGAGTTTTTCTTTTGAGAAGTTGATATGAAGTTAAGTGAAGTAAAAGATGTTTAGTCATGTCCGACTCTCTGTTACCCCATGGACTGTACTGCTAGGCTCCTCTGTCCGTGGAATTCTCCAGGCCAGAATACTGGAGTGGGTTGCCAACTCCAGGGCAGAAGTTGATATAAAGAGTTTCTAGTCTGCCACTCTGTTGGTGAAGGAAATGGCAAACTACTCTAGTATTCTTGCATAGAGAATCCTGTGGACAGAAGAGCCTGCTGGGCTGCTGTCCATGGAGTTGCACAGAGTCAGACACGACTGAAGTGACTTAGCATGCATGCATGCATTGAAGAAGGAAATGGCAACCCACTCCAGTATTCTTGCCTGGAGAATCCCAGATACAGAGGAGCCTGGTGGGCTGCCATCTATGGGGTCGCACAGATTTGGACATGACCGAAGTGACTTAGCAGCAGAAGCAGTCTGCCACTCTGTATTTGTTGGACTGAGATTTTCAGTTTGAGATTTTTGCAGTGAAAGTGTGAAACCCATCTTGATGGTTGGATGACATCGCCAACTAAATGAGAATGAGTTTGCACAAACTCAGGGAGCTGATGGACAGGGAGGCCTGGCATACTGTAGTCCATGGGTTTGCAAAGAATTGGACATTACTGAGCGACTGAACAACAACAATCTTGATTACATTTTGTGAAATAATCGTGTGTGGTCCTTGGGTAGATGCCAATTCACATCAATCAGGAAGGTGCAGGGAGAAATACAGAGAAATAGAAACTGGAGTTGTAAAGGTAAAGAGCTCACTTGCTTCTTTTTATACACAAGAAACCAGAGTAAATTGTCCAAAATCCCATGGCCACTTTTCAGTAGGGCTAGAACTTGGATGCAAATTTCCTGACTCAGCACCTAAGATCCTGTTCATCTTCCACAAAGCTCCACAAAGGGGTGATTTCCACCAGAGACACTGCTCAGTGTAGGAGTCATCATTTTGTCATCAGAAGGCATTTTCTGGTATCTTGTTGCCTTCTAATCGGTGCTGATACTGTTCACGGATGGAGAGAATCATAGACACTTTTTAAACTTTTAGGTTACAGGATTAAGGGATAGATCTCCAGGCAAGAATACTGGAGTGGGTTGCCATGCCCTCCTCCAGGGGATCTTCACAACCCAGAGGATGATGCCAGGGGATGATCCCAGGGCTCGAACCCCATCTCTCATGTCTGCCTGCATTGGCAGGTGGGGTCTTTACCATCAGCGCCTCCTGGGAAGCCCTGAAAGTGAATTTCACTCTTTTGAAATTATGGTTTGGCTGCATTTAAAATTTTGGAATGATGGCTCATTTTCCTGAGTACTTGGAAGATGTTGAATTGTTTTCTTCTGTTGTTATCATTGGGAAGTCTGTTGTCAGTCTAATAATTAGTGTCCCTTGATAAATAATTGATCATTTTACTCTGGCCTTTTCACATTTTGTTGTTGTTTTCTTGTGGTTTCAGGCTGAGGGCTGATGTATATAGATTTAGCTGTATTAATTCTACTTGAGACTCATTAGGATTCCTGTAACTAAGGATTCTTTAATCACCTGTGAAAAAAGTCACAGCTATTATCTTTTTCAATATTGCCTCTTTCCTGTTTCCTCCTTTCCCTCCTGCCACCCTCTTTAAAGATACATGCTGGACCTTCTCATTATCTCTTCTGCTCTCCTGAAGCTCACTTTCCTGGTTTGCATCTCTATTTATATTGGTTTCATCCTTAATCCTTTCTTCACAGCTGTCTTCCTCTTCAGATTTTGAATCTGCCTCTCTACCTATGCATTATGTATCCATTCCCTAAAGTTCTAAACTTCAACAAATAGGTTTGTCCTTTAGATGGTTAAAATGTTCTCTTCCTGATCTAGTCTTTCTCAAAAGTGGATCCCTTTGAGGATACCCTCTTTGTGTGGAGTCTGTTTCAGCACCCTGACTTTCCCAAGCTAAAGTTCATCACTGTACGGCTCTTAATATGCTAATCCTTCTAGAACCACCCCTCATTCTCTATTTCCTGATATCAACAAAGCTTTAGCTCCATTTACCATTTCAGCGTCTACTGAATTTCAGTTTTTTAGTTTTCCTCTTCATTTTGGAGCTTTTCTTTTACTTTTAGGTCCTCGGTCATGTGTGTAAATGGAATGTTGTTACCATGCTACTCTGGATGCTTTGGATGGAAGGGCTTTTAAGGTTATTCAGATCAGGGTTTCTTAAATTTAATATTCATATACATCACCTGGCAACTGTGTTAAAACGCCAGCTCTATTTCAGTAGATCTGGGAGAGGGCCTGAGATTTTGCATTTCTCACAGACTCTCAGCTGATGCTATTGTTTCTGCTCCATGGACACCATCTTAGTAGAAGTATCCTAAATCATATGCTTTTGTAAACAGAAACCCATGAAAATTTTATCTCTTTTCCAAAGAGGCAAAGGACTAGAAGATAGAGAAAAAAAATTCTAATTGTTTTATTAGTTAGACTTGTTTGCCTGCAAGTTATATCATATAAACACTAGAGAATCTCTTGGGATCCTAAAACAGAAACTTTTTTTTTGTCTGCAGAATGACTGAAAACAGGAACTTAAATGTGATCTACTTTGTCTGTTTCCTGCATTATTATGTTTTCTCTCTCTCTTATGTTCCTTGTTACATGAGCACATCAGCCATAGAAGAACTCTCTCCTCTTCTGTCTCTCTCAAGATCAAAGAAGTAGTATACCAGGCTGGACAAAGGAATGGCTTATTAAACCATCTGGTTTGAGTTATGACTTTGCCATTTACTAGCTGTTTAAGTTTGGGCAAGTAACTTAACCTCTATGACTCTTAGTACTCTTATATGTAAAATGGGAGTATTAACAGCTCCTACAGAATGGGATTAAATGAGTTATTATATAGACAATTCTTAGAATAGCCATTGAAATAGAGTAAACATGCAACAAATGTTGTAATTTTTATATTTTCTTCTATTTTACTTCTTGTTTGTCTTCTGAAAAATGACTCATTGGTTCAACTTGGTTTCGATACACAGACTTGGACCTATCAGAGATGGCCAGGAGTTATGATATGTGTTATATTGTATGAAATAGCTTATCTTGTAGTAGTCACGTGATTGAAAGTGGTGGCCATTCTTTGTAAAGAGGAGGGTTTGATCTCATGGACTATTAGTAGAGCTCAGTCAGGGGTTCACAATACAGTGCTTGTGAACTAATGTAAACAAGTATTTTATTTCTTCTAGGTAAATTATATTAATTACATAAACCATCATTTTTAAAAGCAATTAGGAGCTAGTTACTAGAAACTGAGAATCATTATTGATTTGTTGTAGTTATTCAGATACTCAGTAGTGTCCAGCTCTTTCTAACCCCATGGACTACAGCATGCCAGGCTTCCCTGTTCTTCACTACCTCCCAGAGCTTGCTCAAACTCATGTCCATTGAGTAGGTAATGCCATCCAACCATCTTGTGTTCTGTCGTCCCCTTCTTCTCCAGCCTTCAGTCTTTCCTAGCATCAGGGTCTTTTCTAAAGAGCCATCTCTTTGCATCAGGTGGCCAAAGTATTGGAGCTTCAGCTTCAATATCAGTCTTCCAATGAATATTCAGGATTGATTTCCTTTAGGATTGACTTGTTTGATCTCCTTGCAGTTCAAGGGACTTTCAAGAGTCTTCTCCAACACCACAGTTCAAAAGCATCAATTCTTTGGTGCTAGGCCTTCTTTATGGTCCAACTCTTATATCTATATGTGACTTCTGGGAAAACCATAGCTTTGATTATATGGAATTTTGTTGACAAAGTAATGTCTCTGCTTTTTAATATGCTGTCTAGGTTGGTCACAGATTTTCTTCCAAGGAGCAAGCATCTTTTAATTTCATGGCTTCAGTCACCATCTGCAGTGATTTTGGAGCCCCAGAAATAAAGTCTCTCACTCTTTCCATTGTTTCCCCATCTATTTGCCATGAAGTGATGGGACTGGATGCCATGATCTTCGTTTTTTGAATATTGAGCTTTAAGCCAGCTTTTTCACTCTCCTCTCTCATTTTCATCAAGAGGCTCTTTAGTTCTTCTTCACTTTCTGCCATAATGATGGTGTCATCTGCATATCTGAGATTATTGGTATTTCTCCTGCCAATCTTGATTCCAGCTTGTGCTTCATCCAGCCTGGCATTTTGCATGATGTACTCTGCATATAAATTAAATAAGCAGAGTGACAATATAAAGCCTTGATGTATTCCTTTCCCAATTTTGAACCAGTCTGTCCTTCCATGTCCAGTTCTAACTGTTGCTTCTTGACCTGCATACAGGTTTCTCAGCAGGCAGTAAGGTGGTCCAGTATTCCCACCTCTTGAAGAATTTTCCACAGTTTGTCGTGACCCACACAGTCAAAACCTTTAGTGTAGTCAATGAAGCAGAAATGATGTATTTCTGGAATTCTCTTGCTTTTCTATGATCCAACGGGCGTTGGCAATTTGATCTCTGGTTCCTCTGCCTTTTCTAAATCCAGCTTAAACATCCAAAAGTTCTTGGTTCATGTACTGTTAAAGCCTGGCTTGGACAATTTTGAACCTTACTTTGCTAGCATGTGAAATGAGTGCAATTTTGTGGTAGTTTGAACATTCTTTGGCATTGCCTTTCTTTGGCATTAGAATGAAAATATTTTATTTGTATAATTTAAACTGGCGTGTTTCTCAGGGCTAGTTTATATGACATCATAGTTGTGGTCCATGTATATTTCAGGGGTGTTATTTATATGACTCCAGTATGGATGGTCACCTGGATGTCTGCAAAAACTCCGGCATTTCTACAGTTGACTCAGCATGATTTTCCAATATTCTTTAAGAAACTTGGGTCCCATAAGGTTTAGCACAGTTGCAAAGGTCCTGTTGCAGAGTGCAAATGCAAACATTTGGATTTTTAAATGTTTTCAGGAAGGACTGTCTTATCAAGGCGCCTATCAGTCACCAGTGTGGTCTTGAGTGGCCCACTGCTTTGTATCACTCTTATTCTAGTTTTTTAATTATAAATCATGTTTAGCTTACATCTGTTAAAATTTTCTGTGGATTTATTGGTTAACCTTAAGTTTGTTGATGCAATAATTTTCTAAAAACTAGGTATTTAAATATGAATATAATTCAGATACAAATCACCCATAGTCCTATTGCTAATGTAAATTTGTATGTAATTTTCCTAAACTCTATATTCACTCTTATTACTGGCTTCATTTGCCACTTATATATGGGAATAAATGAAGCCAAGGGGCTGTGGTTTCTCTTTAACCTGCTAACATGGGGCTTGATGAGAAAAGTTGGAGAACCTTGCATTGGACAGAGTGTCTCCCCCAAAATGTTAAAGTCTTAATCCCCCGTGCCTGTGAATGTGACCTTATTTGGAAATAGGGACTTTACAGATGATCAAGTTAAGATGAAGTCATTAGACTGGACCCTAAACCAATGTCCTTATGAAAAGGAAAAATTTAGACACAGAGACAGACACATACAGGGAGAATGTCATGTGTAGGTGAAATAAGAGATCAAAGTGCTGTGTCCATAGGTAAAGATGTCAGTGATGGTCAGCCAGCCAGAAGCTAGGAGAGAGGCAGGTCAGATTCTCTTTCATAGCCCTCAGTGGGCTCCAGCCCTGCTGAAACCTTGATTTCATACATCTAGCCTCTAGGACTGTGAAAAAATGTATTTATTCTAAGCCACTTAGTCTGTGGTATGTGTTACAGCATCCCTAGGAAACCAATACAGAAAGGAAGTTGGGTAAACAGGAATATAGATAGATAGGAGATATGTAGATACGTGCATGGGGAGATGGGCGAATGGATGGACGGATGGATAAATTGATAGGTAGTTAGGCAGATAGGTAGATGATACACAGATAGGTAGATGAAGAGGAAATCAGGAGATGAAGAAGGTGAGGCCATGTTCTATACGATAAAAATGAATGCTAAGGCTGTATCATTAGCTATGAGCTGTGGACTTGTTTGCAAAGTCTGTTGCAAGTCATCCAACTTGCACGCAAAGCAGGAAAATCACAGTGGCCCTTGATACCAAAAAGACATCTTGTCTGACTTCATTCTGTTAGGGAGCTCGTGTCTGGTGGTCCAGAAGTTCAGTCAGACCATTTGGACATGTAGAGTGGCAGTTTCTGGCTGGGTGTGAGAACAGCAGATGGTTTCCATTTTCTCAGCAGTATTAAGAGTTTGCTACTAAAACATGCTGAACTGGGCTGTCGCTGGTTCTGGTTGCTGGTGAGACTGACCGTTCAAGTGCTGCCTTTTGGTATGTGCTCAAGAGCAGGAATGGCCAGTGTTGGAGTATCAGTGGGAAAGAACGGGTTGTGAGGATGGAAACATTCTTTCCAAGGAGGTTGGCTGTCACAAGACTTTATAAAGCTGGCAGCTCCTGGGGTTGGGATTGCTGCTCTCATATGAGGGGGAGGAGGCAGTGCTGGGACTCTCTCTGTTGTTTAGCTTATGGAAATCTCTGGGGGCTTCTTGCAATTTCTAGAGAATTTGGTTGAGTGTACCTTAAGCAGAGAGCTAACTTGCTTTAGGAAATTAAATAGAGAAAAAAAGTGCAAGGTCTCTGGCATAGGTTTTCCATCTCACTTAGGTACTGGAATGCCTCACTGAAATTGTTCCAAATCTCATTGATCCCTAAGTTGCTCCTGTCCCAACGTTGGTGCAGATTCTGAATCCTGATTCTGTTTCCCATTTCATCATGCCACTCCTGCCTTGTGCCTTGCTCACTATATGCTGTCTTAATTTTCTGACTTTTTGACTTGGGCCCTTTCAACACAAGGCCCTTTTGTATCTTTGGCTCATTCTGCTTCAGCATCCTTTGTATAGGACCCCTGACTCTCAGGGGACCAAGCCCTGGCCCTCTGACTGGAGACCCAGCTGGCCTTGCCCAGTCTTTTATGTAACTGCATCAAAAAGGATGATCCCACTGAACCCCGGGATAGGGTAAACGTGAAATTCCAGACTGTGCTACCACATCACCCTTGAGCAGACTTTCAGAGGAAATGTCTTGAAGTGACTCTGTGGCTCTGGAATCCCTGACCCACTTCAAGAATCGAGAAAGTAGAGGAGGTAGTGGTGGTATGGAGGTTTCTTTGGAAAACACCATTGCTGTGAATGCTCCTTTTTGCACAAAGCCCCATGAGCATGGATGGCCTCCACAGACGCTCTCTTATCCCAGGACCTGGCTGCCCCAGACCTGGTGCCAAGCTGTGGTGTGGAGGAGGTGGAGGAGGGGTGCGCTTATGGAGAGGTGACTGCTGCACGCTCCTGCACACTGCCTGACTGTGCTGCCTTTGGGCTCATGGTGTTTAAAGTTTCACTTCTGCCTTAGTGAAGATATCTCTATGAATCCATGTATGATGCTGTCAGTGGACACTATCTCGAGTCATAAGTACTCTCTTGTGTAACAGTAAAAAATATTTTTAAAATTTATTTTCAGTGTGTAGATGAGATCAGTACAATGTAACTAATCATTGGGTTGCTTTCAAATTATCTTTAAAAGTTTGTTTACAAAAATTTTTTAAATTTGAACTTGTGTTAAATTTATTATTTTCCCTTTTAAAACACAGGCTGTCAGCTGACCACTATTTCACTTTCCAAACAAAGACTGACATAGGTTATGTCAAGTTAATGGAGCAGAGACTATAAAGCTCACCAAATATTGCATTCCTTTCTTATACTTCCCAGCCCCCTTGCAAGTAGGTGAATTTAAGTGGAGAGTTTGGCCAATGCAATATGGGGTAGCATTTGGGTCTCTTCCTACCTAAGGTAGGGAACAATCTGTGCACGAGTTTGTAGTACTGTCTATTGTTGACGAGACATATTCCACATGGCACGATTACAATACAGTGGAGATGCAAGCATCCTGGATTCCTGGGTGACCACATGGAGCTGAGGTCTGTGAACCTGTGAGGGACAGGTCGTGTGAGAGAAATAAGCGAGTTGTGTCAAGTCACATGGACTTCGGAGCTAATTTATCATCACAGCATGGCCTTGCCCTCCCTGGCTAATTATATGTCTTCTCTAAATGAGTAAAATAAAACAATAGAGAGTTTCACTATCATATAAGTCATTGTCTAGACTTGGCTATACAGTCACCCCCATTTTAATAAGGAATAGTTTGAGAATATACCTCACTTTATATTTGACATGTATTGTATGTCTCTTGCTGAAACAGATTGACTGTTTCCTTAAGGTCATGTCTTTGAAGAGCCCCAAATTACTGTCTTTTGTCATTATTCATTTTACTCTAAAATTTATATTGACACTGATAACATTTTCAGCGTGTCCACCATTTCTCGTGTGGCAAATAGTATCAACAGCTGGTTAATATTGTCACTTAGAGCAGATTTAGTATAGAACTCTGAAAAATAATAATCTCTCTATTGTTGGCAGTGGAAACCCAGAGTTTCTTCAGTTCAATTCAGTTTAGTTCAGTCACTCAGTCATGTCTGATTCTTTGTGACCCCACAAATCACAGCACGCCAGGCCTCCCTGTCCATCACCAACTCCTGGAGTTCACTCAAACTCACATCGATCGAGTCAGTGATGACATCCAGCCATCTCATCCTCTGCTGTCCCCTTCTCCTCTTGCCCCCAATCCCTCCCAGCATCAGAGTCTTTTCCAATGAGTCAACTCTTCGCATGAGGTGGCCAAAGTACTGGAGTTTCAGCTTTAGCATAATTCCTTCCAAAGAAATCCCAGGGCTGATCTCCTTTAGACTGGTTGGATCTCCTTGCAGTCCAAGGGACTCTCAAGAGTCTTCTCCAACACCACAGTTCAAAAGCATCAATTCTTCAGAGCTCAGCTTTCTTTGTAGTCCAACTCTCACATCCATACATGACTACTGGAAAAACCATAGCCTTGACTAGATGGACCTTTGTTGGAAAAGTAATGTCTCTGGTTTTCAATATGCTATCTAGGTTGGCCATAACTTTCTTTGCAAGGAGTAAGCGTCTTTTAATTTCATGGCTGCAATCACTATCTGCCAATTTTGGTCATAGCAAGCACCCTCTTCCAACAACACAAGATAAGACTCTACACATGGACATCACCAAATGGTCAACACCGAAATCAGATTGATTATATTCTTTGCAGCCAAAGATGGAAAAGCTCTATATAGTCAGTAAAAACAAGACCGGGAGCTGACTGTGGCTCAGACCATGAACTCCTTATTGCCAAATTCAGACTTAAATTGAAGAAAGTAGGGAAATCCACTAGACCATTCAGGTATGACCTAAATCAAATCCCTTATGATTATACAGTGGAAGTGAGAAGTAGATTTAAGGGACTAGATCTGATAGATAGAGTGCCTGATGAACTATGGACTGAGGTTTGTGACATTGTACAGGAGACAGGGATCAAGACCATCCCCATGGAAAAGAAATGCAGAAAAGCAAAATGGCTGTCTGGAGAGGCCTTGCAAATAGCTGTGAAAGAAGAGAAGCAAAAAGCAGAAAAAAGGAAGGATATAAGCATCTGAATGCAGAGTTCCAAAGAATAGCAAGAAGAGATAAGAAAGCCTTCCTCAGCGATCAATGCAAAGAAATAGAGGAAAACAACAGAATGGGAAAGACTAGAGATCTCTTCAAGAAAATTAGAGATACCAAGGGAACATTTCATGCAAAATGGGCTCAATAAAGGACAGAAATGGTATGGACCTAACAGAAGCAGAAGATATTAAGAAGAGGTGGCAAGAATACACAGAAGAACTGTACAAAAAAGATCTTTACGACCCAGGTAATCACAATGGTGTGATCACTGACCTAGAGCCGGACATCCTGGAATGTGAAGTCAAGTGGGCCCTAGAAAGCATCACTACGAACAAAGCTAGTGGAGGTGATGGAATTCCAGTTGAGCTATTTCAAATCCTGAAAGATGATGCTGTGAAAGTGCTGCACTCAATATGCCAGCAAATTTGGAAAACTCAGCAGTGGCCACAGGACTGGAAAAGGTCAGTTTTCATTCCAATCCCAAAGAAAGGCAATGCCAAAGAGTTTCTTAGGAGGTGTCTATAACATATACTCAGGTTCATGTAGACTTAGAATTTGATGGTTCAAAAGCTAGAATCAGGCTTACAATAGGCCTGGAAGCAGGCCTGTATATACCAAGGGCTTCCCTGGTGGCTCAGTAATAAAAAACCCGCCTGACAATGCGGAAGATGAGGGTTTGATCCCCGGGTTGGGAAGGTCCCCTGGAGAAGGAAATGCTGACCCACTCCAGTATTCATGCCTGGGAAATCCTGTGGACAGAGGAGCCTGGTAGGATACAGTCCATGGAGTTGCAAAAGAGTTGGACTTGACTTAGCAACTAAACAACAACAACATATATTCCAAAGACATTGTAGCATCAGATAATACTCCCGCCACACATTAGCAGAATCTCATTTCTCCTAAAAGTATTTACCAATATTTCCCCAGAAGATGCCTCATGTGTATCCCCACAGCAGTTTGTCACCTGTGAGCACCGTGTCACATCTGGGTTCTTTTCCTGCTCTTGTTCTAGCCCTGTCTATTCCTCAGAGCTGCTAGCAGAAGGAAGAAGGCCACCCCTGTGACTGCCCATCAGGAAGACAGTTCTGTCTGTGCTTGCTAATGGTCTTTGGTCTCTGAAATCCTTAATGCTGGATTTGTTTCAGAAGCTTTGAGGCATATGGTCACTTGAGCCTTGATGCAACTCTGCTTGTCTTGAAAATGTCACCAAAAAATCTCTAAAGAATATTCTATATTATAATCCTTAGTCTTCCAGTAGGGGGGGTCAAACCTAGAAGATCTGAAGAGAAATAGGCAGCATACCATCTTCTTCGTACTCCTTGGCAAATTTTGTTATAAGATCCAATGAAAAATATGTTCCTTCTTTAAATATAAAATAGAACCTAACACGCCTTTCACCAGACATCAACACAGGGTATGTGTGTGTAGTGTGCATGCATGTAGCAGATGGAAGTGTGCATACCAGCAGAAGAAGCTGTGCCTTGGTAAAGCTGAGGCCCACTCTACACACGATTTTACTTCTCTGTGACTTGCTTTTCATTGTATAGAGCATTGTATCCATATCAAAGAGGCTGAGGACACTTGAAAAAGACTGATCTGGGTTTCTCAAACTAAACCAAATATACAGATTGTAGAAATATAAAAAAGATTCCTTTAATAAGAAAGAAAAAAGTCAAAAGTTACAATGACTCATGTCCATCAACAGATGAAAAAAATAAATAAATAATGCATATGAAGGAATATTACTTGGCTTTAAGAAGGAATGGAATGACAATATATGCTGTAACATAGGTAAACCTTGAAAATGATATGCTAAATGAAAGAAGACAGACACAAGGGACAAGTACCATATGATTGCTCTTAGATACCTAAGATAGACAAATTCATAGAGACAGAAAGCAGATGCTGGGGGTGGGGGTTGGGAATTCATCATTTAATGGGTACAGAATTTTCTATTTGGAATGATGAAAAAGTTCTGGAAATGGATAGTGGTGATGGTTGCACAATTCTGTGACTGTGCTTAATGCCACTGAATTGTACACTTAAAAATAATTAAAATGGTAAATTTTATGCTATATTTGTTTTACTGCAATAGAAAAGGAAAAAAAAATTCTGCAAAGATTCTAAGAGTACATACAATAATATTATAAAATACCAGGTAAGCTGTGAAATTAAAGGATGATGATTTAGTTTTGGTAGATTGTAAACTTCTTGAGGACAGAAACATATTATTGTAGATGTTACAGTATCTATTTGAATGTCTTACACATCTCAAGACTCAATGAATCCTAGATGAATTAGATGATAGCCTACAGGATTTTTTAAATTTAATTTGTCCTCAGAGGAGAGGAATAAGTGGGTTTCCTGATCAAACACAGGGAAATGCTTTTAAAGGCTTGTTCTCTTAGAACAGTTTATTTAGACCTCCTGGTGTAGGCTGGCTGCTCAGAAAGCTTGGCAAAGAGCCAAGCAAAGCAATAAGAGAGGACTGATAGGTTGAGGGGAGAGCGATCAGATTCAGTCTGATGTGCAGCTCTAGCAAAGGGATGCTCAAAGGTTAATAGCACAAGATACTGGCTTTGAAAAAAGAACATTCTTTGAAAGAATCCAAAAGGACACGGGAACAAACTTGACTGGAACTGATTGTACAGAATCTCTACTATGCAGAAGGAGGGGTTGAGTAAAAAGCACTTAGGATGGATCATATTCCTCTTTCATGGCAGCAGAATACAGGTGATGAAAGGAGCCAGTGTCTATAGCCACTGAACTTTTCTAAGCATTTATTTAAAAAAAAAAATTCTTTTCTTAGATTATTCCATTTGATACCAATTATATCTCTACATGCCAAAAAAAGTTTTTCTGGGAGGTTATATTCTTAAGGGAGTACAATTAAGCATCTAAATTTTGTGGTGTAGACTGAAATTTTATTTTATAATTTAAATTTAATCAGTAAGTTTTATTTTAGATCATTTCTTATAAGTAATATATAAATACATTATCACTTCATTAAATATTTGAAATGAAAAATATCTCTCCCTTCCAATTATCTCATTTCTTTTAACAGAGGGAAATACTGTCAAGTTTCCAGACAGTTCTCTTCTGTTTACATACATATATGTAAATATATACATAGCTTTTATTTCCATTAATTTATTTAACATAAATTGAATCAAATTGTCTTTTCCTGAAATCTGCTTTTTGCTGCAGTGGAATGGCTGAAGTTAAGGAAGAGACTAAAACCATGTCATCTACACACCAAAAAAAAACAATGTTTGTATGATGAGGAACTGCCCATATTAATTAGATATTTAAAGGAACAAAACCCTACAAGGTGATCATCAAGCTATTTGTATGAAAGGTGTGGAAGTTTATGTGACCATAAAGTAATAGGAAAAGTTTCACACACCACATACAAAAAAGTCTCACAACTTCAAAGTCACATCTTTATATTCATGTACGAAGAGTGCAGGCAACTTATTTGTTTTATCTTTGGTTGGATGAAACTTTAAGAAATTAACAACTTTTGTATATGTGTTAAATTCTGCATTTCCCTTCATCCTCTGTTCACCAAAGTGAAGAATCACAGCTAGTTGAATTAATTATCCAGACTAGAACACATATACTATTAGGCCAGATGTTTTGGAGGTCTAAAACCTGGAGCAATATAATTTAGCTACAGAATCCTCATTGAAGTCATAACCCTCAAATTAGAACTTGGCACTATGTCTGGCTTAGCGGGTAAGGAAAAGAGAAGACGTTTTGCCTCCTGATTTTTCTCTAATTACTATGTATTGGATTAAAAAGCATTTTGTTAGTTGTGTAGGTGTTTGTGTTTCATTTGCAATAAATGAGGTCCTTTAGGTTGCTGCTCGTTGTGTTGTTAGCACAAGACAATCTCTCTTTTTGAGTATTTGATCTATAGATAGGCAGGCCTCTGTGCCTGCCTCTGCCATGAGATGCCTTCCTCACTTCAGTCATGAACACCTCTTCATCTTCTGTGTCTCCCTGCATGTCAGTCCTACTCAGGGTTCAAAGGGCTCATTGGAGACTTCGCTGTGGTCCAGTGGTTACGACTCCACACTTCCACTGCAGGGGCCATGGGGTCAATCCCTGGGGAGCTGAGATCTCACATACTGCACAGTGCAGCCCAAACAGCAGCAATAACAACAAACAGAGGGCTTACTGGGGACGCTCAAATGCATTTGGGGCCTCCACTCCAACTGGGACCTTTGGAGTCTGGCGAATCAGTCACCAGACAATCCTCTTGCCTTCCTTTTCCCTCCTCCCTGTAGTTCTAGTACAGGTGGTTACCCCAGCTGGAGATGCCCCATTTTTTAAACAAATGTTCATTGCTAATAGTGAGGTGTATGGTCTTTTTTAATTGTTTTAAGGACAGACCTTATTACCAGCTAACATTTTCTAAATGCCTCCTTTATGTAAAACACTCAGTATTTATTTCTAGTTCTTTTGGATCCAGGAGAAATGCATGCTTTGTACCCTTAACTTTGGACTTAGCAGAATCAGACAATCAAAGATGTTTGGATATGGCAGGAGACCGGGTGTTTTATGGCCTTTTGGGTCCTTTAGCCAAATTATTATCAAGGGAGTTGATTCTTGACGAACTGATCTAAAACAGCCAAGGTTTGGGAGGCCAGGCAGAGGCAGATCAAGCAAACAAATAAGCCTGTTAATGATCTGTGCATATGGGGTTTTACAACTTCCAAAATTAATGTAGTGGCTTTAATTTTTGTGAGCTAAAGGATGATGCCAAACTAACCTGGATGGCAGGAGATGGAGACTGTATTAAACCAAGTAGGTTCTTAAAGTCTGAAAATGCAAATTACTACTGCATTTGTTAATGAGGTTGCTATTTTTAAAGACACACACTAATACAGCCAATCTGTCTCATAGCACAAGGTGACTCTTATGTTATTGCTCCTTCATGGATTTTTTTCCTTATCTTCCACTAAGCATTTTTTCCCCTCTTTTCCTTCTGGTGGGATCCACTTAGTTATTTCAACTGGGTTAGGAGGTGCAGATTAGGGAATGCCCTTGGGCTTCCCAAACTGGACATTAATCAAGAGGTTTCAGAGATCACCCAGTTGGATTCTTGGAGGTCAGCACTGGCCAACCTCATATTCTGAAAAATTCAGGAAAATAGGAACCTTAGAGTGGGATTTATGAGATTTGGGTGTTAGAGCCTCACGTTCACTAACAGGTTGGGTGAACTAAGCAGGTGATTTGATCTTTCTGGGCTGCAGTCTGAGTGTATGAAATGGGAGCTGGTAGGGAGGTGAATTGGTATAAGCCCTAGGGAAGTCAACTGAAAATATTTGTCAGAAATTACACATTTAGATACATTTAGATCAATCCCATTTCCACAGTTTAATCCTTCAGATTGTGAATGAGAGATTCACCAAAGACATCCATTGCTGCATTGTTGTATTATTGTAAGTTTGGCAGCAACCCAGTAGGGGATTGGTCAGATAAATGTTGGTACCTCTGTATGTTGCACAGCTGTACTCCATTATTGATATGGAAAGTTGTCCGGTATATATTAAATCAAAAAAGCAAGATTCAGAAGAATGTGTCTAATGTGCAATTTTGTTTAAAAGAAGAGGAGATGAACAAGAATGCATACTAATTCTTAAGCTTATTTGCATGCAGAAACTTTGGAAGGAGACACAAGAAACTAATTGAAAACCAAGCCCATCTTTTCCCATAGTCAGCCTGGACCCTGAGGTGGGAACCACATTTTATATCTACACTAATATGCCTTTGCTTTTCCACTGTTTCCAATAGCATTTCCTTCCTCCTCTGGGACAGTTATGCTCAAGCAGATGTCTTGGTTGTTCATTACAGGAACTTGCCCAAAGACTTGCCTACTCTTCACTGGAAAACATCAACCATTTGCGCCTTAAGATTCTTTGAATTCTTAGTTCTTAAAATCCTCATGATGATTTCATTAATCCTGGACTGTTGTGTGGAGATTCTTTTTTTTTTTTTTTTTAATATATTTTATTTTATTTTTAAACTTTACATAATTGTATTAGTTTTGCCAAATATCAAAATGAATCCACCACAGGTATACATGTGTTCCCCATCCTGAACCCTCCTCCCTCCTCCCTCCCCATACCATCCCTCTGGGTCGTCCCAGTGCACTAGCCCCAAGCATCCAGTATCATGCATCGAACCTGGACTGGCAACTCATTTCTTACATGATATTTTACATGTTTCAATGTCATTCTCCCAAATCTTCCCACCCTCTCCTTTCCAACAGAGTCCATAAGACTGTTCTATACATCAGTGTCTCTTTTGCTGTCTCGCATAATCGGGTTATAGTTACCATCTTTCTAAATTCCATATATATGCGTTAGTATACTGTATTGATGTTTTTCCTTCTGGCTTACTTCACTCTGTATAATAGGCTCCAGTTTCATCCACCTCATTAGAACTGATTCAAATGTATTCTTTTTAATGGCTGAGTAATACTCCATTGTGTATATGTACCACAGCTTTCTTATCCATTCATCTGCTGATGGACATCTAGGTTGCTTCCATGTCCTGGCTATTATAAACAGTGCTGCGATGAACATTGGGGTACACGTGTCTCTTTCCCTTCTGGTTTCCTCAGTGTGTATGCCCAGCAGTGGGATTGCTGGATCATAAGGCAGTTCCATTTCCAGTTTTTTAAGGAATCTCCACACTGTTATCCATAGTGGCTGTACTAGTTTGCATTCCCACCAACAGTGTAAGAGGGTTCCCTTTTCTCTGTGTGGAGATTCTTACGCAATTCCAATCAAGTCATTGTGTTAAAAGACAAGCCTTAAACTAAGTTTCCAATTTTCATTAAATTTTGACCTAATACTACAAACTTTTGCAATGTAGTATCTTCTTTTACTGCAGTAAAGAGTATACTCAGCTTTGTCTTATCAATAGCTTGTGTTGGTGAATTTAGGGGAACCAGTGTTTGATAGAATAAAAAGTCATTACTTAATGGGGCAGGCATAGTGTGTAAGGAAACTGGAGAGATGATGAAAGGGAGGCAAGACTCTTTCCAGATTTTTTTCATACGGTAAACTCATATGAATTCATTATCCATTTAAAATTAAATGGAGTAAAAGTAGATCTTATTTTGGATAAATAAAAATGTAAAATAAAGTCAGGGCTTAACTATTAAATCACTAAGCTTTCTTTCAGTGTTCTGTTTCTATTAAAATTTCATAAATTGGTGTGTTATTGAAGAAGGCTGCTCAGTTTATATACCCAGTATAATGGGGTAGCTTCCAAACACCCAGTCCGATGATTCACCGGTATTTCCAATGCTGATTTCAATTAACATTTGTCACAGCTAAAAATACATTTTTTTTCCTAGAGCCCAGGTCTATTTTGACAGAGTGATTTTCAACATTGTGACTTTTTAGCATAGGACACTGTGGTTTTAATTGGAAAACCAATTACTTTAAAAACTATTCAGCTCCTGCTCTTTACCATGATTTATATCAAAAGAGGCCTATATTTTTGGCAGCAATAATGATTATTAAGATTAGTGACTGGCAGAAAATCCAGTGTCCCAGAGTGAACTGGATCTAACTTCAGAGAACTCTGAAAGTATTCTCAGAGCCTCAGCTGACTGGGGTTTAAAGACTTGTTGTTTTTGAGGAGTCAAAGTAACATTAAAAAGAAAGAAAGAAAGAAAACTGGCAGAAAAGAAAAAAGAAATTTTAAAAGCAGTAAGAATGAGTAGCAAAACTAACTTTGGCAGGCTTTTGTGGGATTATAGTTTGTTTCATCTTTTTATTCCCTTTAAATAATATATGGAAGGAACAAGGTAAATTAAAAGAAGATGAAGACAAAGGAGAAGAAGGAGGAAGAGAGAAGGAGAAAGAGGAAGAAGGAGGAGAAGGGAAAAGGGAATAGGAAGAAACGGAAATAATACTCTGTGAAGATGTGCTAGGGTTAAGCTTTATGAAAAGTAAATCTAAGTGCTAAAAGAAGGAATGATTAGGCAGAGATAATTAAAAATGACACTGGAGCACTTACATTTATTCCTGAGCAGCCACATTCTTTAGGTACTTCCTTTTTACTTTATTAAATCTGAATATAGAAAGAAGTCATTAATTTTCAAAGTATTATACCATAGCTTTTACATTTGCATAATAATATGTTTTGTTTGAATGGAATTTACAATTTAACAGAGACTCTCAAATATGTTCTTATTCTTGATATCATGTAGTATTCACTATTCTCTATGTATGGCACATTGAACAAAGAATATGTTCTTTCTTTCTATCAATGGTATTTTTTTATTCTATTAATGTTACATGATGTTTACTTGCATCTTTCAGACATAAGTTATGATATTTATCACTCAATATTAAAACAAATTACATATTCAAGAGAGTTTTTTGAAGCTGGTGTCCATCTGTTAAATATAGCCTCAGTTGACTGCACCAGCTTGATTATTTGCTTGAGCCTTTTTCTTCACTCATAATCATTTTGTTTTTTTCTCTGTCAGTTGACAAAGGCTGACATTTTTGTGTTGGCATATGGGACTGAAATTTCTAAAACTTGGGTAACAAATTTTTCTTTGTGGTTAGAGAAGAGGTTGGATTGAAATTCTGTTTATCCTGTCACTTCTTCTGACGAAAACATGGAGCACTGCCCCAACTTTAGATGAGAGAATACCCACTGCTGGTTGGCTGTAAGCATGCCTGGGAACAGGTAGGGCAGCCTGCCAGGACAGCATCTGCATGAAGGACTCAGGTTTACTCTTGGGAGAGACTCATACTAAGGTGGACTTGAATACTCCCTACCATCTGTCTACCAACTCTGTTTCCTCCCTATCCCCATGAATATATAGCTGTGTCTTTGTTAATAGGAGAAAGGTTGATAAAAGCACAGAAAGAGATATGTGGTACAGATCAACACTGCAGCTCTGCTCCTTGGTGGACTTGTGGGAGACAGTGGAAGTGACTTGAGAATACCCCAGGTTTCACACACTTAGGTGGCACTGCCTGGGGGCTACCATGGTCTTGACTAGAAGCTGAAGTAGTGTTTGTAGGGCACTTGAGACTCAATCTTGAGCCTTGGGAGAAGGCTCACCAGACCCAGAGCAGACTCCATAGCACATGGGATTTCCACTGTATAGAACTACAGTGAGCAGTCACTGAGATTCTTTAATGAGAGACACTGATTCTAACTAACTTTAGCAAAACTATATACTTCAAATACTACAAAAATAGCTGCTCACTTTTTAGATTGAAAGAACATAGCATCTCTTTACTATAGACCTTTCTCACTTCACAACTGAAATTTTCAGCTCTTAAAAAAGGCACTTAGCTTTTATATTCATGAGAAAAAGTATTCAGAGCTCCCAATATTTGATGAGTAAATGAATGGCTGTTGATCCCTGAGGGTCTCTTCCAACTTTGTCTGACACAAAATTGTAAATAGAGGCTTATCTTTGCTGGCCTTCTTGCATTAAGTTGCTTTTCCTTAGACTCAAGTTTCTGTATTGGCTGAGTTAAGTGTTTCTGTGTTTGAAGCTAGGAGGTGAGCTAGATAACACTGAGATTTATTCTGGTGCTGTAAGTCTATTATTTCTAATAAAACCCAATTTCCATGCAACTCTTAATCCCCAGGGTCCAGAGGCTCCTTCCTTTTTAGTAGTTGTGGAATTTTGGCCAATTTTGGGTTCTTTTATTCATGTCTTACTATGGCTGGGAAAAAATAACTCCAACTTTCCTTATGTATATATTGAAAACCAATAGAAGTATGGGAGCTGAAAAATTATCATCAAAATAAAAAATAAGAATGGCTAACCAAAGATTTATTTATGGTTTCTTAGTCTTTCTACCCCGGAGAAGGCAATGGCACCCCACTCCAGTACTCTTGCCTGGAAAATCCCATGGATGGAGAAGCCTGGTAGGTTGCAGTCCATGGGGTCCCTAAGAATCGGACATGACTGAGCGACTTCACTTTCACTTTTCACTTTCCTACATTGGAGAAGGAAATGGCAATCCACTCCAGTGTTCTTGCCTGGAGAATCCCAGGAACGGGGGAGCCTGATGGACTGCTGTCTATGGGGTTGCACAGAGTTGACACGACTGAAGCGACTCAGCAGCAGCAGCAGCAGCAGCAGTCTATCTACTTTCAAGATAATCTTTTTTCCCCTTTTTCTTCTGTTTAGTCCTTCAGCAGGTATTAACTGGACATCTACTGTGTGTCAAGAACTGTGCTGTGTGTGTGTTTACTAAGGGTCATGTTTATAACTGGAAACAATGGGGAAGTGGTCTCTGATCTCATGGAGTGTTCAGCCTAACAGGTCAGACAATTAAGGACCTCTCTGCTATCTATTAACCTAAGCTTGTGCTTTGGTTTCATTTAGTGCACAACAGATGAAATAATGCTTAACTTATACTGTTTAGATTACTGTAGCTTTGTAGTATGGTCCAAGCCAAGCTTCAACAGGACATAAACCATGAACTTCCAGATGTTCAAGCTGGATTTAGAAAAGGCAGAGGAACCAGAGATCAAATTGCCAACATCCGTTGAATCATAGAAAGGCAAGAGAGTTCCAGAAAAACATCTAATTCTACTTTATTGACTATGCCAAAGCCTTGACTGTGTGGATCACAACAAACTGTGGAAAATTCTTCAAGAGATGGGAATACCAGACCACCATACCTGTCTCCTGAGAAATCTGTATGCAGGTCAAGAAGTAACAGTTAGAACTATATATGGAACAGCAGACTGGTTCCAAATCGGGAAAGGAGTATGTCAATGCTATATATTGTCACCCTGCTTATTTAACTTATATGCAGATTACATCATGTGAAATGATGGGTTGAATCAAGCACAAGCTAGAATCAAGATTTCTGGAAGAAATATCAATAACCTCGGATATGCAGATAACACCATCCTTATGGCAGAAAGCAAAGAGGAACTAAAGAGCCTCTTGATGAAAGTGAAAGAGGAGAGGGAAAACTCTGGCTTAAAACTCAACATTCAGAAAATGAAGATCATGGCATCCGGTCCCATCACTTCATGGCAAATAGATGGGGAAACAATGGAAACAGTGACAGACTTTATTTTCTTGGTGCAGATGGTGACTGCAGCCATGAAGTTAAGACAGTTGCTCCTTGGAAGAAAAGCTGTGACCAACCTAGACAGCATATTAAAAAGCAGAGATATTAGTTTGCCAACAAACGTCCATCTAGTCAAAGCTATGGTTTTCCCAGAAGTCACATATAGATATAAGAGTTGGACCATAAAGAAGGCTGAGCACCAAAGAATTAATGCTTTTGAACTGTGGTGTTGGAGAAGACTCTTGAGAGTCCCTTGAACTGCAAGGAGATCCAACCAGTCCATTCTGAAGGAGATCAGTCCTGAATATTCATTGGAAGGACTGATATTGAAGCTGAAACTCCAATACTTTGGCCACCTGATGTGAAGAACTGACTCATTGGAAAAGACCCTGATGCTGAGGAAGATTGAAGACAGGAGTAGAAGGGCACGACAGAGGATGAGATGGTTGGGTGGCATCACCGGATCTATGGACATGAGTTTGAGTAAACTCCGGGGGTTGGTGATGGTCAGGGAAGCCTGGTGTGCTGCAGTCCCTGGGGTCACAGAGAGTTGGACACAAGTGAGCAACTGAACTGACTGTTGTCTAGTCTGAAGTTAGTGAATGTGATGAGAAAGAGTGTGTTAGTAGCTCAGTTGTGCCTGACTCTTTGTGACCACATGGATCTGCCAGGCTACTCTGTCCATGGAATTCTAGGCAAAATTACTGGAGTGAGTAGCCATTTCCTTCTTCAGGGGATCTTCCCAACCCCGGGATCGAACCTGAGTCTCCCATATTGTGGGCAGATTCTTTACCATCTGAACCACTAGGGAAGCCCCATACTTCTTCCTTATTTTTTTTTTTTAAATAATGCCCAACTCATAGAACTGGTAGATGTATAAAAATGAGACAAAATATATAAAGTACCTAGCAAAATGTCAGCAAGAAAGCTCAATAAATGGGGGAAGATCTGTGTATGGTCCCTTTTCTATGTCCTTTGAATTAAAACAAGTTGGGTAGAACAATAACATTATGAGTAAATCTGAAGATAAATTACTTGGAAATGTTAATAAAGTAGCCCCATTTTCCAGTCATCGTCTTGCAGAAGACTGTCTGTATATTTCTTAAAAAGCCATGATAGTTGGGGTGAAGGATTGAGGAATGACACATACCCAAGTCTTCCATAGTACTGTTTTACTTCACTTGTTCAGTAATTGCAGGCTCCCCCCTGCAGGGCTAAGGAATGAATTAATAATAATAATACAGTCTGGCCTCCTACTCATTACACGTCTCAGAAGGGCTATTTCTCCCCCATAGCACTTGCTTTTTGTTGTTTTCATTTCCTGGGAAGTTGGTCATCAATGATGACTAGTTTAGTTTAGTTTCTGGTACACAGCAAAGTGGTTCAATTTTATATATGTACGTGTGTATACATATGTATGTATATGTATGTGAAGTGAAGTGTTATTTGGTCAGTTGTGTTTGACTCTTCGTGACCCCATGGACTGTAGCCCATCAGGCTCCTCGGTCCATGGAATTCTCCAAGCAAGAATACTGGAGTGAGTAGCCGTTTCCTTCTCCAGGAGATCTTCCCTACCCAAAGATCAAACCTGAGTCTCCTGCACTGCAGACAGATTCTTTACCATCTGAGCCACCGGGGAAGCCCATGTATATGTATATATTCATATATACATACATTGTTTTTCATATTCCCTTCAATTATGGTTTATTGTAGGATATTGAATATGGTTCCCTGGGCTATACAGTAGGACCTTGTTCTTGTCCATCCTATATATAATAGTTTCCCTCTGCTAATCCCAAATTCTCAATCCATCCCTCCCCTAAAACATTGTTCTTTGGACTTCTCAACTCAAACACTTTCTCCCAGTTTTGAAAATGTAACGTGCTTTGTGCCGAAGAGCACTAGGACGTGGGGGTTGACTTGCCTACTTATACAAAAATATATTGTACCTGCAATGATGGAGCTGAAATTTTAAGTTTGTAGAAGAAGGAATTCTATTCTTAGTTTCCTTCAGTAGCATAGAAGGCTGTGTCTATACAGAATCAAATGAGATCTGCCCATTATACAACTGTTCCGATCTGTGTAGATAATCAAAATACTGAAAACCAAAAGGTCAAAAATCCTCTTGTAGTTTTATTACTGGAATATCCTGATTTGTTGCTTGAATCAATTATCTTCAACAGATCAGTAAAAACTCTCCTCCTCTTGTTTTGTGATAGTTATAAAGTGGGTTACACGACTTCTTTCTTTCTGCATTTCAGATGGATGTGGGCAAAAGTTTCATTTAGGCACTAACAAAAGGACTGTCGTTTATCCATCCAGGATTTCCTTCGGTTTCTCTCCTGCAGTTCTGCCAGCTTGAGAATGGTGGTGCTACTGCGCTATTCTTGTTTCCCTGTTGAAAATGAGTTCGCTTAGGGCTTTCCCTCCCCGGATCATTAACAGCAATTGGCAGTGAGGTAAAGAAGAAAGCAGCACTTAGCACTGTGACTCAGAGAACAAGCCAGGGACTTCTGAAGGTCAGGGACAGCCTGCCAGCATCCTCCTGGCTCCCGTGCCTGGTGTCCCACAGGTTGCCAGGTGCCTTGGCTGGGTCACTGTCACTTTTACAGAGAAGCATCACATACAGGCATTGGCTTGAGGAGGCAGAGCTGATTGCAACAGACTGACAATCTGATCTGTGGAGGCAAACCCGAGGCTGATGGAGTATGTTTCAGAAAGCTCTCCAGCATTCCCCAAAGCACAAATCAGGTCAGAGAAAACTTGAATTAACTCTTGAAGCAAAGCACAAAGAAAGCAGCGCTTTGCTGGTGGGTGGAGAGATTTCTGTATCCCCAAAGCCAAGCAGTAGGGAAGCTAATAGGTGTTTTGCACAGAAGCCTTCCAAAGCAGGCTAGAGGTACATATGCCTGCCTCTAGGTGATGACCAAATGTGTCTTGGGTGCCCCAACCCTGAGACAATTCTGCATTTGTCCCCCTCCAAGGACTCTGGCTCCCTCTCCTCCTTCTTTCTGGAGCCCGAGGGAGGGGGGAGTCCTCCCTGCTCAGGTGCCCAGGGCTGTCACTTCAGCTCTAGGTCCTTGCAACCTGGCCCTCAGCAAGACAGGTGACTGTGTCAGCAGTCTAGCCAGCAGCCATAGGGGTGCTGTTTCTATGCAGTTCACTTGTCTCAGTGATCTTTGGAGGGTCTCTGCTTAAGCATGGACACAGCTTTGATGAGCTTCCCCCTCCCGTGAGCTTGTCCACAATATGCTATTCTTAGCCATATGTATCTCTGAATCGAGGCAATCATTGCCATTCTAGGGTTAAAATAATAAGAAAAATTCTTGACAACTTTGAAGGCAGACCCTCCTGCTACTTCTAAATCACAGGCGCTGTTCTCTGGAGCAATAAAAAGGAAAATTACAAAAAGGCAGGCTGGGAAGAAGCGTGCGCTCCTGCGCGTGGGCAGAATCGTCTGGGGAGTGTTTCCAGGGATCTCTGGCAGGAGGCTTCTAGTTCGTGAAGGATTTCCCCGGCACTGTGCCGGGGCAGGATAACAGATGGGCTGCTTGCTGCTGCGGGAGGGAAAATACCTTTTGTCATCGCCAATGCCCTTCACTGCAGGCCAGCAAATAGCAGAGCTATGCAGGCACCTCTTCTGCTCCTGGATGCAGTCATGAGGCTTTGGAGTTTGCTGTGTAAGAATAGAAACTGTATTTTCACACTGTTTGACTCCTGAAAACTGTCAGCTCTGAGGAGTGCCTTGTTCTTCTTCAGAGGCGCAGCTTCTGGAATGCTCCAGCGAGTAGCTAAAGGCGTTTTTATTTTTAGAGATTATGAGACATTTTCAAAGGCTTTCTGTTTATGACCCCCCACTCCCACCCCATGCTTTCCCAGGTTGCTGATCTCATTTTTCTCTGTCTTCAGGCTTGTACCATATGTGGAGACCAGAAGCCCCAGGATACCAGATCACAATTTGAAAAGGTTTCCCTAGTTAGAACTAGACTCTTAGCACCCTGAGCATACAAATTAAGAAAAACTCAGCTACCGCTGCAGTTCTCTAAAGTAGCCTGCATTTGGCTGGCCATTCTGTTATCATCTTGGGTTGTTTTGTTTGTGACCCCCAACACAGTGTACAGGAAAGAGTAAACCCATCCAGAATTCTTCACTGAATTCTCACAATAACCCAATGAGGTAGACGTTGTGAGTTTCCTAATTGTTTCCCCAAAAGGCCAAATCAAAGAGGAATTAGTATAGTTCAGATAATTTGGACCCTGTTTGTCTTCTGCTGGGTGAGGCCCGAGGGGAGCGTTGGTTCCACTTCCTTCTCATCTCCAGCCACCTCCAGCCTGGCACAGTGCCTTTCCTTCCCGGGGAGGTGGCTCTTGCTCCTCTGATGCTCCTGTGCAGACTCCAGTGAAGACTTCCAGCTGAACCTAGTTGTTCTGAGTGCAGATTTTGGACCTGTAAGTGTGCTGTGTACACACACCTTTTGTCACTACAATTTCATTTTGAGAGTTGTGATCCTTTCATACCTACTCTTCTTCCTTTTCCTCTTTTCTTTCTCTACTTCTGGCTCCTTCTCTTTCTCGTCTATTTCTTTGAGGACAATGGACTATTTTTAATCTATCATATGGGTTTTAAAATCAATGTTGACTCACTTTTATCTCTTGTTGCTATTTCTGAAAGATGTTTATGCAAATTGGGCCCCCAAATGCTAGGCTTCATTCTCAAACTACCTGATCTTGCTGCTGCTGCTAAGTCGCTTCAGTCGTGTTTGACTCTATGCGACCCCATAGATGGCAGCCCACCGGGCTCCCCTGTCCCTGGGATTCTCCAGGCAAGAACACTGGAGTGGGTTGCCATTTCCTTCTTCAATGCGTGAAAGTGAAAAGTAAAAGTGAAGTCACTCAGTCGTGTCCGACTCTTAGCAATCCTATGGACTGCAGCCCACCAGGCTCCTCCGTCCATGGGATTTTCAAGGCAAGAGTACTGGAGTGGGGGTGCCATCGCCTTCTCATCTGATCTTGAGAGTCTTCTAATCTCTAGTGTGAAAAGCAATTTTGGCCCTAAAACAGGTGATGAAAAACAGCTTCCCTGTGTTGTCATTTGTTACCAATGACTTAATGTGCTTATGCCTTTGTGATTGCTGGGTAAATCGCTGAGTTACTGTCCTCTCCTATCCTGCATGCTTCTTGGTGGCGAGGATGATGTCACTCATTCATGGTGCCTAGAAGACAGATTGGGATTTCAGCTAATTTAATTTAATCCTTGTAAAAAGTCTGTATGTGTCAGAGAGCTGGAGGAAATGATTCATGTACAGCTGAGAAGGGCAAAGCCTTTTCATTATGGATGTCTAACTACTAAACTATTGATTGAAAAAAATTAATCTTTCCAGATACTTATAAACTAGATAACTAGATACAGAACATGATCCAGAAAATATATCCAAAATTCTGTTATTTCCACAATGCTGCCAGGCATATTTGGAGAATTTTTAAAATCTCCTGGAAACCTACTAGCTTGTGAAAGGAAAAGCCCAGAAAAAATGTTTTAAACATTTAAAAACTTTTTCTTAACTCTTGTAAAGCCTAAATAGAAAATAATGTGTTTGCTCCAGAAATGTTTACTAGGAACCATGATAACATAAAAGCAATCAAGTTAGTTTTTTGAGAAGCACAGAAATAAGAATTCATCTTTGTGAAATTCTATAATTTATATGGAGTCTTTTGATGAAGTGGGGGATTTTTTTTTTCCAACTTCTTCAGAGGACAACACAGGGCTTCCCTTGTGGCTCAGATGGTAAAGCGTCTGCCTACACTGCGGGAGACCCGGGTTCGAGCCCTGGGTCAGAAAGATCCTCTGGAGAAGGCAATGGCACCCCACTCCAGTATTCTTGCCTGAAAAATCCCATGGACGGAGGAGCCCAGTAGGCTATAGTCCATGGGGTTACAAAGAGTCGGACATGACTGAGCGACTTCACTTCACTTCACTTCACTTCACTTCAGAGGACAAGTTGTTCAGGACCGTGAAGAGAGGTAGAAACAATGATTCATTCACTGTCAGGATTTTATTACGAACATTGTTATTTATTTAGTAGCAGATTCCTTTTTAAGAAGAGCTGTGTTGGTCAAGTGAACAAGCTGATACACAGTTGGAGCTAAGACAGCAGAGGGCTTGCTCAAGATCTGATGGCTTTTTTTCAAATTACTTTGAGGGTGGCAGGATTAGATAACTGCAGGGATTTTGCTTTGCTGACTGAAATTTGCAAGCTTGGTGCAAGAATTGAGTTGCTTGTGACAAGAAGATTTTCGAAGAATAAAGGAGACAAGGATGGTGAAAGGCTTAGTGACTATAGCGGCAACTGCAGGAGGGGAAAAACGTTGCCTTGGGAGGAATTGTTTAAAATGAAAATGTGCTGTGTGTTGCTAGTTATGTTTTCCACTCTCCTTCTACTTTCCCCTCCCCTCTTCAGTTTTCAGTAAATTTTCTGTTATTCATTGATGAAATTGGCTGGGAGTGTGACAGAAGCTTGGGTGTAACCTCATAGTGGGGTCATGAGCCAAGGCTGCTCAGGGGGGATGAGATGTATCTGTATATTCAAGGAAATCAGTACTTTTAATCCCCTGACATGTATCAGAGATCAGGAGAAAACCAACTTTGATCTATAGTCAGCTGCTATTGGATTCCAGTACGCATCCATTACTTGAACCATTCAAAGTTGTCTTAATTTATCTATACTTTTGCAGAGATGTGGTAAGCTGAATAATGACTCCCCAGAAGTACCAGGTAATGCCTGGAATCTGTAAATGTTGCCTCATATGGAAACACCGTTCTTACAGATGTGATTAAGTTAAGAATCTTGAGGTGGGAATGTTATCCTGGGTTCTAAATTCTATCACACATATGGTTGTAAGAGGGAGCAGAGAGGGATGTTACACAAACACAGAGAAGAAGGTGTAATGGAAACAAGGTAGAGAGATCTGGCTGGGAGATGTGGTCATGAGCCAAAGAATGCCAGCAGCCACAGCAAACTGGAAGAGACAAGAAATAGATTCTCCCCTAGAAACTCTAGAAGGAGCACAGTCCTGCTAACATCTTAAATTGGCCTGATTTCACACTCCTGGCCTCCAGGACTGCGAGAAAATAAATTTCTGTTATTTTAAGCCACTAAATTTGGAGTAATTGTCACTGCAGCCAGACCTTGGTATTTTGATGGTTGGCCTGAATTTAGTGACTTCTTATAATTTTTTACATCTAAATGATGCACGACTCAGAATGGTGTCAATAATATTAAGTACTAAGAACCAAACATATGCTCTCCCGCCAGTGTGGACCGTGTGCTGACTGCAGATGGCTTCAGTTCAGTTCAGTTCAGTTGCTCAGTCGTCTCCGACTCTTTGCAACCCCATGAATCGCAGCATGCCAGGCCTCCCTGTCCATCACCAACTCCCGGAGTTCACTCAAACTCACATCCATCAAGTCAGTGATGCCATCCAGCCATCTCATCCTCCGTCGTCCCCTTTTCCTCCTGCCCGCAATCCCTCCCAGCATCAGAGTCTTTTCCAATGAGTCAACTCTTCGCATGAGGTGGCCAAAGTACTGGAGTTTCAGCTTTAGCATCATTCCTTCCATAGAAATCCCAGGGCTGATCTCCTTCAGAATGGACTGGTTGGATCTCCTTGCAGTCCAAGGGACTCTCAAGAGTCTTCTCCAACACCACAGTTCAAAAGCATCAATTCTTCGGCACTCAGCTTTCATCACAGTCCAACTCTCACATCCACACATGACCACTGGAAAAACCATAGCCTTGACTAGATGGACCTTTGTTGGCAAAGTAATGTCTCTGCTTTTGAATATGCTATCTAGGTTGGTCATAACTTTTCTTCCAAGGAGTAAGCGTCTTTTAATTTCATGTAGATGGCTGCAGTCACCATCTGTAGTGATTTTGGAGCCCCCCAATATAAAGTCTGACACTGTTTCCACTGTTTCCCCATCTAGTTCCCATGAAATGATGGGACCAGATGCCATGATCTTCATTTTCTGAATGTTGAGCTTTAAGCCAACTTTTTCACTCTCCACTTTCACTTTCATCAAGAGGCTTTTTAGTTCCTCTTCACTTTCTGCCATAAGGGTAGTGTCATCTGCATATCTGAGGTTATTGATATTTCTCCCGGCAATCTTGATTCCTGCTTGTGCTTCTTCCAGCCCAGCGTTTCTCATGAGGTACTCTGCATAGAAGTTAAATAAGCAGGGTGACAATATACAGCCTTGATGTACTCCTTTTCCTATTTGGAACCAGTCTGTTGTTCCATGTCTTGTTCTGACTGTTGCTTCCTGACCTGCATATAGGTTTCTCAAGAGGTAGGTCAGGTGGTCTGGTATTCCCATCTCTTGAAGAATTTCCCACAGTTTATTGTGATCCACACAGTCAAAGGCTTTGGCATAGTCAATAAAGCAGAAATAGATGTTTTTCTGGAACTCTCTTGCTTTTTTGATGATCCAGCAGATGTTGGCAATTTGACCTCTGGTTCCTCTGCCTTTTCTAAAACCAGCTTGAACATCTGGAAGTTCACAGTTCACGTATTGCTGAAGCCTGGCTTGGAGAATTTTGAGTTCAGTTCAAATGTTTAGAAGTATTGTGTTAGTTGAAAGTGGCTCCCCTGTGGAGTATAAAGTGTATAAAGTGAGAGGCAGGCAGGAAAAAAAAAAAAGGGTCAATTAAAGGGGAGAATTTGAGGCTATACTACCTCAGTCAGTTCAGTTCAGTTGCTCAGTCATGTCCGACTCTTTGAGACCCCATGGACTGCAGCACACCAGGCCTCCCTGTCCATCACCAACTCCCAGAGATTACTCCAACTCATGTCCATCAAGTTGGTGATGCCATTCAACTATTTCATCCTCTGTCATCCCCTTCTCCTCCTGCCTTCAATCTTTCCCAGCATCAGGGTCTTTTCCAGTGAGTCAGTTCTTCACATCAGGTGGCCAAAGTATTGGAGTTTCAGCTTCAGCATCAGTCCTTGCACTGAATATTCAGGACTGATTGCCTTTAGGATGGACTGATCTCCTTGCAGTCCAAGGGACTAGCTGTTTGGTATTTTAAAAGTATGGTAGCAAATTTACAGCTCTATTGCATATTAATCAAAACATGTATCATTTTAGGCAAAAGGAGTTTCAGAATTCTTTCTTGAGTCTGAAGAGATATTTGGCTTACATTTAGGCACCATCATAAAATTATACTTTTTAACTTTTAGGATCATAGCTGGTAAGAATTGAAGTAATGGAGATAGGTAGGAAGATCAGGGTAACCTATCTAATGTTATGTTTGCTTGTAGGATGTGCTCATTGTGTGAATGATGGCTGGGATCTCATGCCATATGTGCATTGTGGTCTCTGTCTTGACTTTTTGGCAGGTGTGTCTGGTGAATCTGAGTTAAATGCTATGAGTTGGGATGCCACATTTTGCCATTTATTTGTTCATTCCTTCAACATTTACTAACAGCTAGTGGAAAGGGCTTCCCTGGTGGCTCAGATGGTAAAGAATCTGTCTGCAATGCAGGAGACCTGGGTTTGATCCCTGGGTTGGGAAGGTCCCCTGGAGAAGGGAGTGGCTACCCACTCCAGTATTCTTAACCTGGGAAATCCCATGGTCAGAGGAGCCTTGTGGGCTACAGTCCCTGGGATTGCAACAGAGTCAGACACGACATCGAGACTAAACGACAACAACCTTAAGGGTAGGAGTCGAAGTTGTGGGGAAAGGTGGTGAAAGGTTGTTGTTGAATCACGCAAAGATGCCGGGATTCATGGCCCCCGGAGGAGAAGAATTCAATCCGGGGCCAGAGATGAGGCTTGATTGCTCAGAGTTTTATGTAATAAAGTTTTATTAAAGGAGATAGAGATCGCTCAGAGCTTTTGTGTAATTAAGTTTTATAAAGGAGATAGAGAAAGCTTCTGACATAGGCATCAGAAGGGGGCAGAAAGAGTACCCCACTGCTAGTCTTCAGCTGGATGTTATATAGTCACTAGCAGTCTGTTAATGAAAGAAAGGAATGTCTTAAAATTCAGAATGGCACCAGGCCCCTCACCCATAAGATGCATTTTGGGATAATCTTGGCACCAAATGGTTTATCCTGGGCCATAAAATGATCAACTTGAATCTTGAAGAAGGGCAGACCACCATACAAATAGTTTCATTTACATAGATTAGGGGAACAATATCTGAGTATAACATACTGGTTTGTCAAGTAGGTTCTGAGCCAAGAGGAGGGACAACTTGAAGAAAGAGTTGGGGTAAATGCATAGCACATTAGCATAGCTTAAGACAAACATTTCCATAAGAACATTGGTTATCTCTAGGTTAGAGAATAGTTAACTTCAGGTGAAACCAGGTGTCATTATGGCAACACAGTATTTTAAGAGAAACCTCCTTTTGAATTTGTATAGAGAAGGAAAAAATATCACTAGTTTCTTTCCTTCTGGTGCTTAAGAGAGATAAAAAATGTCTGACACTTGCAGGCTATTTCCTCCTTTTGGAGACCCCTGGCCTTCCTGCCTGTTACCCTGCCATTGGGAAATAACTTTCTAAACAGAGATACATTGTGAGGAAGGCACAGAATGCCTGTAAACTTCAGGCTTTCTTAGGAGATAGTAGTTTTTAAGAGAGAAGGAAAAGTGTTCACCTCTGTTCAAGGTTCAGTAACAGATTACTTGTGTGGTGGACATGTTTCCTTGTTAATGAAATGGATTAACGTTCCCTTCATTTATTCTTGGCTTCTGCTTCTCTGCAGAATTTTATAAGAAACTGGCCAATGGAGGTGCACTCCAAAAAAGGAACATTTAATTTACTAATTTATCAGTCCTGGGGATGATGGTATAGCATTCTCATTTTCTTTTATTATTCCAACTTTACAAGCATGCAAACCATCTGTCTTCACAAGCAAAACTTAATGTAGAAGCCTGAACAATTAGGAAGTAATGAAGATCTTGTAAAACAGCTATCAGTAAAACACAGGAGAGGCAGCACTTGTAAAATTGGAATGAATATGAATCAACAAGCCTGCAGATGCGGGCTCGTCAGGCCTGAAGATGCTACTTAGCTAATTTACAGACTTGTTGCCAGTTCATTTTGAAAATATTATGGAAGAGAGAGCAGTTTGAAGTAGTTTTAAGTAGAATGGTTCTTGACAGTAGGTTCTAATAAATCTAACTCCATTGACTCTGGAAACACATGAACAGACATTGAGATAAAAAAGAGGTGAGATACAGAAGAGTTAGTTAGAACACAGTTAATCATGGGTCCAGTCTGGCTTTGAGTCCTTCTACTGTCCTTTACTGTGTGATCTTGGTCAATTTATTTAATCCTGCTAAGCCTCAGTTTCCTCCTCTGTAAAATGAAGGCAATAGTATCTATCTCAGAGTATTATTATTGTAAAGACTCAAGTGATACTACAAATAAAGCACTTAGCAGAAGCCCTTCAATAAATGTGATCTAATGATTAATTATGGAGAAATCATATAAATCCATATTAACTGATATTTTTGCATGAAATTATAAAAATAAAAGATAAAGGGCCTCAAATAGTGTCTCATGTAATTTACTGACATTGAACAATTCACATTCTCTTGGTATCTGGCTTTGTTACACACACCATTATAAGCAGCCTGGAATGGGTAAATCTGTTGGAAATGCTTTCCTTAAATCTTCATTGATTTGTTTTAAAAATTTCATCTTAAAATGCACCCTGTTGGTGAGTAAAGCAGGTGAATGGTCCATGTTTTTGGCCAGTAGAGGTCCAGGATATGCTTGTTTGGGCTTGTTTTATTCAAGAGAAATACTTGTATCTGAGGAAGATGAGCCATCACAGGTGCCAGAGTGATATTTCACCAGTAAATTCTACCCAGGCCATGACTACAGAGAAGTGATAATATGAGATTTTACTGAACAAACAAATCTAGACTACCGCCTCTACAAAGATTCAGAATCTACACTTTCATGAGCAAGAACTGAAAAAAGAAAACCAGATAGGCCAGAGGACTTGACCTGAGGGGTAGCAGGTAAGTCATCGGCTGCAAATGTCCTGTGGCATGGAAATAGCTAAGTTAGATCTGGTTGGATCTCAATATGATTTTTGGAAGCTGGTGTAAAAGCTTTTAAAAATTAGGCTAATTAATTACTTGATATTCCTGGTTATACTTTCTTTGCTCTTTAATATGAAATGACATACCTGGCAGTTGAGGGAAGGTGACCTTTGACCTTTCCCTATTAGTAATTAAAGAAGGTTCCAATGTATCACCTTGAATGGAATCAAAAGTGACTGCTTGGCAGCTTGCTTCCAATACTTCAACGTGGCTGAAAAGGGCTTCTGAGAAAGGCAATGGGACTCTGGGAAATTAGGAAATTAGAAAGATTAGCTTGTAAGGACAAAGGAAAAAGATGATCTATTTATAAGTTGTTAACAAAAGATTTATAACTTCTCAAAGTAAGGGAGAGATGTGATTTATCTTGCCAAACGCTGAAAAGTAGGAGTTCTCAGGAGAAAGCGTGGATTAGCAGACCCGAGGCTAACGACGAGAGAGCCTTGGAAATCCGTGACCCAGAGTAAGATTGTGCACTTTCAGGAAACCACTAAATTGGTAACAGAACAGGTTTGGCCAGATGGGCTTTGTCAGCTGTTTAGTGATGCAGAGAAGTTCATTTTGTCTGAGAGAAGCAGGCAGTCGGCAGTATTGAGGACTAGAGACTAGGGGTCAGAGAGATTTGAAAAGAGCAGCACAGGGACAGGCGACCCTGAAATAAAGGCCTGCTCTGAAAGCAGAGGCCGTGTCCTCCCTGGGTCCTGTTTACTGCTTCCTATTGGTCACGGGAACTCTGGGCCCACACTGTTAACCATGGCCAGGCCTGGGTCGGGACCCCCAGAAGAACTTCACGCTTTGTCAGTACAGAGGGACAGAGCCGCATCGCTGCCGTCACCCACAATCCCGGAACTTGTAAACAGCTTTTGCTTCAAGACCCAGTTAAGGTGTAAGACTTTAAAGTTCATTCTCCTGTGCTTGTACCTAACTTGAAACCAACTGACCGTTTTTATTTATTTTATTTTTTTAATTTTATTTTATTTTTAAACTTTACATACTTGTATTAGTTTTGCCAAATATCAAAATGAATCCACCACAGGTATACATGTGTTATTTTTAGATCTGGATTTTGGTGTTTGTAGGGGAAGTGGTAAGAAGTATATATTTGTTTTGAGTTCTAAGTTCTCCCTTCTCTGCTTATTAAGGTTTCAGGACCAGAACATTTCGGGTCCACGTACGTCACTCATGTTTTCCTATTGCTGCTATTGATTGTTGAAAAACTCACCCTTTCCTTCTAATTTCTAGGGATCTTTAGGTGGGAAACAAAGTGCGTGCCATTTAATCCAATCTGGCCTAACTACTTAAAGATTTGTTTTATTTAGAAATAATTTCAAACTGCAAAAGCTATAGACATAGTACAAAGAAATGCAGTACACCCTGTACCCAGATTTTAGCCCCATTTGGACCTATTTCTGAAGCAACTTAGCAGCAGCAGCTCAATAATTTCTTCTCTCTCTCATATATTCTTTCATGGGAACCATTTGAAAGTTGAAAACAATATAATTGTGTACCCCTAAATATTTCAGTGTAGATTTCCAAAGAAGCAGACTATTTTCTTCATGACTTTAATACATTGATCAACGTCAGTAAAGTTAGCATAGGTATAACACTTTTACCTAATCTACTTCATTATAGACCAGTTTTAGACCAATTTACTCTATACAGCCTTTTATAATATTTCTGTACATGTGTGTGGATTTTTCTCCTGTACTGCAGGATCCATTTAGGATCAAGTACGGCATTAACTATTAGCAGTTTTAGTCTCCCTAATATGAAATAATTCTCCAGATTAGGGAACTGTTCCAGATTAGGAAAAAAAAAATTCTTTATCTTTTATGCCGTTGACATTTTTGAACAATGTAATTTCTTTTTTTTTCTTTTTTTTAATTTTATTTTATTTTTAAACTTTACGTAATTGTATTAGTTTTGCCAAATATCAAAATGAATCTGCCACAGGTATACATGTGTTCCCCATCCTGAACCCTCCTCCCTCCTCCCTCCTCATACCATCCCTCTGGGTCGTCCCAGTGCACTAGCCCCAAGCATCCAGTATCGTGCATCAAACCTGGACTGGCATCTCGTTTCATACATGATATTTTACATGTTTCAATGCCATTCTCCCAAATCTTCCCACCCTCTCCCTCTCCCACAGAGTCCATAAGCCTGTTCTATACATCAGTGTCTCTTTTGCTGTCTCATACACAGGGTTACTGTTACCATCTTTCTAAATTCCATATATATGCGTTATTATACTGTATTGGTGGTTTTCCTTCTGGCTTACTTCTTTTTAAAAGAAGAATGTTCTTCATTTTTGGTCTATGTATGTTTCGTGATGATTTGTTTTTCAGTTGTTAGGTTGTGTCTGACTCTTTTGTGACCAAGTGGACTGTAGCTCACCAGGCTCCTCTGCCCATGGGATTTTACAGGCAAGAGTACTGGGAGTGGGTTGCCATTTCCTTCTCCAGGGCATCTTCCCAACCCAGGGATTGAACCTGAATTTCCTAAGTTGGCTGACAGTTTCTTTACCACTGAGCCACCAAGGAAGCCCCTCTGTGATGATTCCTATATACCCTCAGTCAGAATGGTACTATACATAAGTGGCATTGTATTCTTCTTAGTGTGTGTTGTCTGGAGGTATATGATTTCCACTTGCCTGCCATTTGTGATGTTAATTTTGCCAGATTTCTCCACTGTGTGGATGCTGTCATTTTCTCTCACTACTAATAAACAGCCTGTGGTGAGATGTTTTAAGACCTTGCAAATATCCCGCTCCTTATCAAAGCTTATTCTTCAAATGAAAGTTAAAACTACCATGAGATGTACTACCATCCACCCACTAGAATGGCTAAAATTATGAAGACTGATCATAACAAGCATGTGAAGCAACTGTAATTCTCATGCTTACTATGGGAATGGAAAGTGGTACAGCTGCCTTGAACAATATCCGACAGTTTCTTATGAAGTTAAACATGCACTTCTCATATGACCTAGGAGTTTTGCGCTTAGTTGTTAACCCAAGAGAAATGAAAGCACAAGTCCACACAAAGACTTGTGCATGAATGTACACATCATCCTTATTCACAATAGCCCCAAACCAAAAACAACTCAAATGCCCATCAAGAGAGGACCACATATACAAGTTATAGCATGCTGATATACCATGGAATACTACTCAGTAGTTAAAAAAAAGAATGGCATTCTTATACATGCAACAGAATGGATGAATCTCAAAAATATTATGTTCTGAGAAGGAAACCAGGCAAAGAATAGGTACTGTATGATTCCATTTATGTGAGATTCTGGAAAAGGTAAAACTAATATCTAGTAAAAGAAGGCATTATTGGTTGCTAGAGACTAAGGATGGTGGAGATGTGTTGACTGAAGGGGGGCACATAGGAATTTTGAGGAGAGAGAAATGTTTCTAATCTTGATTTTAGTGGTGGATACAACAGTGAAAAAATCTGTTGAAACTTCTGGCTGTACAAATAAAGGGTACCTCTTATTAATATTATGTGTAAATTTTGCCTCCCTATAGTTGGTAATTTCCCTCCTATATTTAGTATCTGTTTATGATTCTACCCTGAACCAGTCCTTACTATAATGGTTGCAAAATGATGATTTGCCAACTCCAGCATTCAGTCCACTTTAGCAGTTGGTACTTGACATTCTCTTGCATCAAATGTGTACCCTTATCTTGTATCTTTCTTTCCCTATTTATTTTCATTACAGACTCACAGAGTCCCAGTTTTTCCTCAAAGCCTTATACTTTACTAATCCTTTAATTGTTTGGCATTTAAATTGTTTGGTATTTGTCTTGGGTAGCCATCTCATGTAACCTGGTAGCTGTGACCTTGTGACACGCCTCATCATTTATTTTTGAGCACTTCCTTGCTCTGAAGCAAACTGAAGTTCCAGGCGAATCTTGCATCTTCTCTGTCCCCACCCTAGAACAGCCATTTCTCAAGATGTTCTGGTTTCTATTAATATTAGCAGGAAATCTTAATAGATCCTTTCAGAGCTGATTAGTTTTTGCCAGAGTCACTCTAATGAAAGGAATAGGGATTCAATTTTTGGAACTGTCTTCAGAGAGTTTGAGGAAGAGGAGTGAGGCTGAGAGGGGAGAAAACTATCCTTTAAAAAACTTGTTTTTTTTTCTTATAAAATAATGCATTCATTCTTAAGACATGGAAAAATCAGAACTGGAAGTCATCCAAAATCCAAACTGAGAGCAGTAGTCATGTTGTTATTTGTGGGTCTAGATTTGATTTAGCCCATTTCACTAGCTGTCACCACCTTGCATTCCTCATTTACATTGTAGAATTTTATGTCTATTCTCTTAACCATAAAAAATAGCATATTCCCACTGGAGCTCTGTTGGTTACTATGCTTCTCAGGAAGGCAGCCCCACGAGTGGGATGTGTATGGGGGTCTGTAGGTATGTGTGTGTGTGTACGGGCTTGTGTGTATGCTTAGGAAGGAGAAGCAAAGTACGTTCAAAACTGAGTAGACTTCAGAATTCTATTTCCACATAAAGTTGGGCAGGGCTAGAATCTCCTTTTCTTAAATGACCATTTATAATTTCACAAGCTTTGACATAGGGTTAGCAAGGCATCGTGGCCAAGAATATACGAATACTCAAAAGCAGGCCTCAGGTTTTCTTCTTGTTACTGAAAATACCCATAATAAGTCTAATTTATAGTGTCATAGCTGCTTAATCAGAATCTAGTGCCTGTGGCATGACTAGAAGGTCCTCAGGCAGGGCCCTGTTAGAACTCAATAATGAGGTGTAATCTTCCCTCACATTTTTAGGAGCCGTTGTCATCTTGTGGATGTAAGAGAACAGTTGGTTTCTGTAATGGGAAATAGACGAAACCCTGACACTTGAGTCATTTAATATGAAACTAAAAGAACCCAAGAAAATACACCGCAGGAAACACAGGAGACGGGAAGGCCTTATCCAGCTCTAATTTCTATTATTGAATAAGAGAAAGGTAGGAATGCCCATTAAGTGTTTGGAATGGCTGTCTCATCTCATGTTTCCTGTTGTGAAGTTTGATTTACAGAATTGAAACTCCGTTATACTATTTTCTTTGACTCATTCAGCAGATACACCAAAACATTATGGTTATATGATTTTTTTTCTCCTTTTTTCTTATTTCCCCCTATTTTTATTTTGTAAACAAAGAACTGTATGGGCTTTATAGAAAAGGATATAAAATTCCTTTGTAGAAAAGGATATAAGAGATTCAAGTAATAAAAGAAACTAGAATCACTCAAAAGTTCATTCAGAAATAACATTCTTAATATTTGATGAACTCTATTCTATAGGTATTTTAATCTATACATTCAAACAGGATAGGTAAAAATAATTTAGAAAACTGAGCTCTTATGAAACATGCTAATTTAAATAAAATATATTAAATAGAACCTTCCTTGACTTTCACTTGATTTTTGAAAAAAAAAAAAGATACTGAAAAAAATTTTTAAGTTATAATTGATTTATAATGTGTTGGTTTCAGGTATATGGAAAAGTGATGTAGCTATATATATATATATATATATATATTCTTTTTCAGATTCTTTCCCTGTTTATGTTATTACAGAATATTGAGTAGAGTTCTATGTGCTATACGTAGGCCTTTCTTGATTATTTTATACATAGAAGCCCTTATATATAGTAGTGTGTGTATATTAATCTCAAGCTCCTAATTTATCCCACCCCCCTTTCTCCTTTGTTGTGGCAGTTCAGTCACCCAGTCGTGTGTGTTAGACTCTTTGCAGCCCCATGGACTGCAGCGTGCCAGACCTCCTTTCCCTCACCATCTCCCGCCCCTTTCTCTTTTGGTAACCTTTTATTTGTTTTCTATGTCTATGAATCTATTTCTATTTAAAAGACCCTAAAATTAAACTGAAGGAGTTGCTGAAATACAGTAAATAATTTTCACTGTATGCTGCTAAGTCACTTCAGTCATGTCGGACTCTGTGCAACCCCATAGACGGCAGCCCACCAGGCTCCCCCGTCCCTGGGATTCTCCAGGCAAGAACACTGGAGTGGGTTGCCATTTCCTTCTCCAATGCATGAAAATGAAAAGTGAAAGTGAAGTCGCTCAGTCCTGTCTGACTCTTAGTGACCCCATGGACTGCAGCCTACCAGGCTCCTCTGTCCATTGGATTCTCCAGGCAAGGGTACTGGAGTGGGGTGCCATTGCCTTCTCCGTTTCACTGTATATTTGTACTTAAAAATCCCCCTACAGTTAAGAAAAAGGATTTAGAAAACAAAATGTGCACATGTGCATGTCTGTGTGCATGCCTGTGGTGTGATGTATTTGCTTAAATGCCTATTTTGTATGTGTGCACATCTGTGTGCCAGTGTGTAAGTGTATTTCTTTGTATGTTGTGTGTGCAGGTATACACACGTGTGTATTTGTAAAAAATGAGTTTTGGGGATTGGAATCCTTAAATTCTTACTTCAGCTGAGAATGTCAGTCTTGCAAGAGGAAGTCTTGAATCAAACTTTTTTTCCTTTGGAAATGTGGAGACACCACTGCACTTTTCTGCCTTGAGGTATTATACAACTATTGGTTGTGAGTTCCCCAACATGAACCCAGAGATGGGAGTAGCAGATTCTTCTATAAGTAGTCCTGGTGGCTTAGATGGTGAAGAATCTGCCCGCAATGCAGGAAACCAGGATTTGATCCCTGAGTTGGGAAGATCCCCTGTAGAAGAGAAAGGCTACCTGCTCCCTATTCTTGCCTGGAGAATTCCATGGACAGAGGAGCCTGGTGAGCTACAATCTGTGGGGTCTCAAGGAGTTGGACATGACTGAGCAACTTAACATTTTCACTTTCATTCACTTTCACTTCATTGTTATAAAGAAATCTAAGAACACTCTGATTTTTTTGCCCCATATGACATGCTTTATTGGTGTCAATGTCTATATTTTTAAAATATACTCGAAGCTCAGTAACTTCTTTAATATACGTTTTGGGGTTAATCAGTCTTTTTTGTATCATAATGGCATTCATTGCCTTTTGAGTTTCCTAAAAGAACTGCCTACATTCCTCTAAAGAAATACTTCTTGGTCATGGTGTGTTATTTTTTCAATATACTGTGCACTTGATTTGCTAATATTTTATTTTGAATTTTTGTATCTATATTCATGAATGGAATTTGCATACTTTAATTATTATTGGTGTTAAGGTAATATTAACTTTGTAAATAACTCTTTTTTTTTTTTTTTTTTTTTTTGCTGTGGTCTGCAGCAGTTTAACTATCATATGACTGGGAACTATCTGTTTTATATCGACTTGTCTGTAAAGCCCACAATAAAAATGTCTGGGGAAAGTGTCTTTTTAAGATGGCAGATTTTAAAAATTGGTTTTTTAATATTTACTACCAATTTTTTACCTGTTGGTATTTTAAATTTTTCTCCCTTTTCTTGGACCAGCTTTGGCATCTATTTTGTTAGGAAACCATCCATTTCCTCTAGTTTTTCAAAAATGTTGATATGGAATTGAAGATGATATTCCCTTAAGTCCTTTGATCTCTTCTGTATTTAAATCTTTGATTTTATTTGTAATATTATTAACTTTTGTTTTCTCCCTTCTCCAGGGCTTCATCTATTTAAAATTTTTAGAAGCAGCTTTTGTTTTATTCCTTTTTTCCTTTTTATTATTTGTATTTTTTTCATTAAGTTTATCTTTTTAAAACTGTATTAATTTCTTCTTATTTATTTATACTTTTTGCTTATTTTGTTGATCTATTTTCCAGTATATTATTTTCCATACTTAAATTATGCTTATTGTTTTTTAAAATTTTTCCCATATATTCTAACTGATGCCTTGATTAATGAACACAAGTTTGGCTTCTATTGGATATGGTTTATGTGTGGCTTATCCTTTACCTATTTTATCTTTTTTCTTTTATTTTTTAAATTCTGCCTGTTTAATTTTCATTCATTCATTCATAATAACTCATAATCTCTCCTTTGAACCATTGAATCTCTTTGAGATTTTTTAAAATAATTAATAAGCTTTCTGCAATTTCTTTGAGGCTACAGTTGACTATGACTGTGAATTCTTTCTGTGTTTCTTTTTGATGATTCCCCTTTGCAATGTGTTGTCTATTTGCCCATTGCTTGTATTTTATTATACGTCCCTCTTTTTGTTGGTAGATTTTTGTGCATACGTTCTAAATTGTTGCTTATCTTGGAGTTTGCTTGGCCACCTTATAGAATGTGGGATGGAATGAATTGGTGGAAAAGAGGAGAAAGAGTGATCATGATCATCCTAAACTTCTGCTTTGGTTTTCTGTCTTAAATCTCTTCCCTTAGATTTGTTAGTTCCTTTTTCTCGTGAGTCCTGTAGGTATAGACTTCCTGAGTCATGATTTGCAGCTCCTGACTGGTGCCCATCTTCCCCCAGCCTTACCAGTGGGAGCTTCCTTGGTTCAGATGCTCATCACAGGTAGCAGGAGCAGCCTGGCAACATGGTCCTCCTACAGCCCCACCTCCCCTGCCTTGTTTTGCATTGTTGGGACGATCTGTAGAGGAACACTCCAAGTTCCCCAGGATACTGCATGACCCTACATCTTAGCAGGCAGTCATAGGGTAAGTAGCAACACATCTGATGTCTGTAAACTTTTGAGGAAGTCTGTGTCCTGCCCAAGGCATGAGGCAAGGGCTCTGCATACCCCCAGACTTCACAGAATCTGGCTGCAGGGCCTCAGAGTTTGTTGCATGGTTCTATGTTCTTTCCCATTGAAACTCTGAAAAAGCAGTGGAGAGAGCAGCTGAATGAGTTCACTGGAAATTCACTGAGTGGATTCATTGGAAGTTCATTGCTGCATTTCCTTTCTAGAGGAAGTGCTGAAGAGAAAGGTACCAGTGAGAAGAAAGGAAAAAACACAAAAATCTATCAACAAGCCTGTCAGTCCTTGGCTTACTGAGAAATCCACATTCACTTTAGAATAGAGGAGAAGCAGACCTGCGTATTCGGGTAAAATGACTTATGAGGATTGATTTTGTTATTCTGAGAGATTTGGGGCCAATTTGTATTTATATTTCACCAGTTAAGATGCTTCACACAATCAAGGTTGCGTTTATTCATCTCTGGCATCAGTTTCATTGCTTCTGTTAGTGGAGATTTAGTGGGTGACTTGTGTGCTCTGTTTCAACATTAATAACAAAAACCCGTATCTGTTTCTGGAGGAGACAAGTTGGATTTTTCAAATGAACAGCCCCGAATTGTTGCCAAGAGGCGGGTGAAGTGAACACACTACTGAGCCCTGAGGTCAGGTGGGATCCCTGAGATCAGGGATGTGCTGCTGGTTTTCAGTTTCAGATCCACCTGTCTGTACTCAGTTTGTAATGCTGGGACTGGGACTGTGCAAAACACGTTTCTCTTTTGCCTGCTGGGTTTCAGTGAGGATACCTGTAGGAAGCACTGGAGAGTGCCTCAGAAGGCTGGAAGGAGAAGAGACACATTCTGTCCAGTCTGCACCCTGCTCCTGCCAGCAATACCTCTTTATCCTGGCAGTGCATTTGGTTCAGATCTCCAGATTTGACTTCCACATTCTATGAACCAACCTCATTATGCCTTCTTGAAAGCAGTAGTACCAGCGAGGCAAAGCTCTTGCCTCAGAGGTCTAAGTAAGCTTGACATTGTGTGTACACAGGAAATACTTGTCTTAACCACAATTTATCATTGTTTAAGAAAGTCAATCAAAGGCCGGTAATTTATCTTAAGCAGTTATGTGTAGAGAACTCTAAAATAGAATTAAATTAGTAAATATTAAGGGAAAGAGGCAACCTACTCCAGTATTCTCGCCTGGAAGACTCTATGGACAGAGGAGCCTGGTGGGAGAAGGGGGAAGAGGGTTGTAAGATTCTGTATTAAAATTCCTCTCTTTGGATGCTCTTCACCTGGTTGTGATACAAATGCGGTGAATACAAGTTTTTAATATATGTATTTAATTAATATATTTGCTGACAGCTACCAACAATTGTATGGCTGGCTTCTTGGCTTATATTTAATTATGTGTGTGCTGTGTGCTCACTTGCTCAGTCATGTCTGACTCTCTGTGGCCCCATGGGCTGTAGCCCACCAGGCTCCATTGTCCATGAAATTTTCCAGGCAAGAATACTGCAGTGGGTTGCCATTTCCTACTCCAGGGGATCTTCCGAACCCAGGGATTGAAACCAGGTCTCTCATGTCTCCTGCATTGGTAGGCAGATTCTTTACCACTGCACCACCTGGGAAGCTGTTAATTCAGTTCAGGCATTCAGTCACGTCCAACTCTTTGCGACCCCATGGACTGTAGCACGCCAGGCCTCCATGTCCATCACCAGCTCCTGGAGCTTACTCAAACTCATGTCCACTAAGTTGGTAATGCCATCCAACCATCTCATCCTCTGTTGTCCACTTCTTCTCCTGCTTTCAATCTTTCCCAGCATCAGTGTCTTTTCCAGTGAATCAGTTCTTCGCATCAGGTGGCCAAAGTGTTGGAGCTTCACCTTCAGCATCAGACCTTCCATTGAATATTCAGGAATATTTAGGATTGACTGGTTTGATCTCCTTGAAGTCCAAGGGACTCTCAAGAGTCTTCTCCAACACCACAGTTCAAAAGCATCAATTCTTTGGCACTCAGTTTTCTTTAATGTCCAACTATCACATCCATACATGACTATTGGAAAAACCATAGCTTTAACTAGACAGACCATTGTTGGCAAAGTAATGTCTCTTTTTAATATGCGTCTAGTTTGGTCATAGCTTTTCTTCCAAGGAGCAAGTCTCTTTTAATTTCTTGGCTGCAGTCACCATCTGCAGTGATTTTGGAGCCAAAGAAAATAAAAAGTTGGTCACTGTTTCCATTATTTTCCCATCTATTTGCCATGAAGTGATGGAACTGGATGCCATGATCTTCGTTTTTTGAATGTTGAGCTTTAAGGCAGCTTTTTCACTCTCCTCTTTCACTTTCATCAAGAGGCTCTTTAGTTCTTCTTCACTTTCTGCCATAAGGGTGGTGTCATCTGCGTATCTGAGATTATTGATATTTCTTCCAGCAATTTTGATTCCAGCTTGTACTTCATCCAGCCTGGTATTTCGCATGATGTACTCTGCATATAAGTTAAATAACCAGAGTGACAATATACAGCTTTCACGTACTTCCCCCCCGCCCCCGACAATTTTGAACCAGTCCATTGTTCCATGTCCAGTTCTATTGCTTCTTGACATGCATACAAATTTCTTAGGAGGCAGGTAAAGTGATCTGCTATTCCCACCTCCTTAAAAATGTTCCACAGTTTGTTGTGATCCACACAGTCAAAGGCTTTAGCATGGTCAATAAAGCAGAAGTAGATGTTTTTCTGGAACTCTTTTGCTTTTTCAATGATCCAATGGATGTGGCAATTTTATCTCTGGTTCCTCTGCCTTTTGTAAATCCAGCTTGAACATCTGGAAGTTCACAGGTCACATACTGTTGAAGCCTGGCTTGGAGGATTTTTAATGTTTCTTTACTAGCATATGAGATGAGTACAATAGTGTGTTAGTTTGAATATTCTTTGGCATTGCCTTTTTTGGGATTGGAATTAAAACTGGCTTTTTCCAGTCCTGTGGCCACTGCTGAGTTTTCCAAATTTGCTAGCATATTGAGTGAAGCACTTTAACAGCACCATCTTTTAGGATTTGAAACAGCTCATCTGAAATCACCTCCACTGGCTTTGGAGGAAGCTATTATATTTGATTATACTCTGAAACACATGCAGCATTACAGCTGAAGGTGAGTGCAAACTGACTGAGAGGAAGAGGATCAAGATTTGGAAACAGAACCCTCATGTCCTAAAAATACGAAAAGCATCAGTGATTTCACAGGTTGACCCCCATGTATGAAAGACTTAACTAAGACTCTAGGGTCCTCGATCATGCTTCCCTGGGAAGCACCTGGGTGGCAAAGGTCATCGCTTTGCTGTGGGTCTGACCACCCTGAGACTCACATCCATGATGCCGGCAGCAGAAACCGAGGCAGGTGAGCAGAAGGACCTTATGTGCCTTAGAGTTTAAATTATTATTTATACTTTTAAAAACATTTTAAGCATTATTTTTTATAAGCCAGTTCTTTTTTTTTTTTTCAACTTCCAACTTTTGTGAATTTGACAACTTTGTAAACCTAGACTTTGTTTTGTGCTTTTCTCTAATAACTGGAATATACAGCTTTTTATTTTAAATATTGAAGTTTATCAGATGATAGGGTAAGGTTTTCATATAATTGGTGTATCTTTTCTTTCAGTATCTAGACTGCAGTTGTACTACAGTGTTGTGTAATAACCTGGAAATGCTTTAGTCTAGTACATATATAGGTACATATATATGTTTATTTAATGTTCAGTTAATGAGTTTTCCAATTGCCTTCCTTTGTCAATACATTGTTATTATTTAACTTTCCCACAAGATGTGTTGTTTACAGAAGTCTTTAGAATAGTTTCCACTTTATTTCTTTATAATTTCCACTTGGTGGAAGTGATTTATAAGATGTTCACTTTTGCAAAGAGCATACAAATTCAATTTATGCTGATACAGAAAGGGGACTGTTTTATGTTATTTTGCTGGATCAACTTGTAAAACACAGACACACTACCTTTCTCTGGCAAACTAGGTCATTTGTATGGTGTATTCAATAATGTCAGTGTATCTGCTAATTTCTATGTCCTGCTCCTTTCAGAGTTTAGGAACTGATACTTTGGCTTCTGTATATTGACTCAGGTCATGTGATACTTTGGCTTCTGCATACTGACTCAGGTCATGTGATTTCACATTTGAAATTTCTGGAAGAAATAGTTTGAATGATCTCTGCTTGTGGAAAATGTCTTGCTCATATGGACTTCTTTTTTTTAATTAATTATTTTTTAATTGAATGATAATTGCTTTACAGAATTTTGTTGTTTTCTGTCAAACCTCAGCATGAATCAGCCATAGGTACACATGTATCCCCTCCCTTTTGAACCTCCCTCATCTCCCTCCCCATCCCACCCCTCTAGGTTGATGCAGACCCCCTGTTTGAGTTTCCTGAGCCATACAGCAAATTCCCATTGGCTATCTATTTTACATATGGTAATGTAAGTTTCCATGATACTCTTTCCATACATCTCACCCTCTCCTCCCCTCTCCCCATGTCCATAAGTCTGTTCTCTGTCTGTTTCTCTATTGCTGCCCTGCAAATAAATTCTTCAGTGCCATTTTTTAAGATTCTTCCTTCATTAATGCAACAAATGTGGTCAGTCACTGTCACATGCCAGGTACTGTGAGGCTCTGGCAGCAGTCAACAACTGCAGGTAAGATTCCTGTGCTCAGGGAGCTAGCCTTCTGGTGGCGAAAGACAGACAATATGTAAAAAGCATCCTGAAAAGATTAATGATAATTGTAAAGGGTGCACAGAGGGAAAGGAAATGGGCTCATGTGAAAATAACTGGTGTGGAGGTGAGAAGTGGTCTAGGGAGGTTTCTTTAAAGAGGTGGCACTTGAGCTGAGGCCTGAGAATAAGAGTCAGCCATGCTGCAAAAACTTAAGGAAGAGTGCTCTAGTGCAGGCTGAAGAGTGAGTGCCAAGGCACTGCAGCAAGAAAGAGGTTGGAATGTTTGAATGAGAGACAGGAAGTTAGGGACAGGGAGCCCAGGGTGCCATGAGGAGCAGGGGAAATAACAACCATCATGGAGGGACTTTTATTATTAATTTTTACTTTATATGAATATTTTATTGAGTGAGAGAGAAGCTGTTTGCAAAAAGGAATACTTCAAACTTAAAATATTGAAAGTGGTAAAAAGATCAGAGGCATGATGTCACAAGATGGCATATAAAGTGAAAATGAAGAAGCTGTTTAACCTTGACAGGGGGTTGGGGATAGTTGTCTAGACAGCAGGGAATATATGTGATTTTCTTATACAATTTTAGGTGGATGACTTAACTTTAATTTATGACTATCAGAGGCATTTACAAGAAACAACCTAAGTTAAGTTTTGCTTACATAGTTTAACTGATTTTGTATACTCAGAGGATTCATCTCCATTTTATTTTATTTTAACAATTTTGACACATTTATTATCTCAGATATGGAGGGGCAAGATTTACTCACATTATTGGTCTTTAAAAATAATTATTTTGCCTAGATGGATCTTTAGAAATTTAAATTTTATTCATAGTGCAGTAAGATGCCAATAAAGGAGTTTAAGCTGATAAAAGACTAAATCTAATATATAGTAGTTGTTACATTCTTAATCAAAGTAGAAATGGTATAAGGTGGATATTTGTCTCTTTTTTACATAATCTAGTAACATAAGTCTTTAAATTTCTATTTCCTAAAAAGTGTTTAAGATTATTATCATTTCATTTAAAACCTAAAATTAGATTAAATGCCATCTTGGACAATTTAGGTTTGCAGGTAATACATGAATTGATTTTTTTTCCACCTCTTATATTCTGTCTTTTATAAAGAAAAATATATTTATTATAGAGCAATCATTTCTAATGCTTAATAATCATGAATCTGATCAGGACCTCAGGGACTCATATATTTGAAGCCTTGGAAGAATCTAGAATAATCTAGTTTACCTGTGGGTTGAGTGGGAGGGTGGGAAATGACAAACTTATCTTCTCACTGGCAGCTGTCCTGGCCTCAGAGTGTCCCATTGAAGTGTCCCACTGACATGACTTGTAGGACTTTGGATCAGGATGTTATATCATTATATCAGCACCCCCTTTCTTTCTTCCTTTTTCTTCTACTAGGTGATACCCCCGCCTTGGACTGCAACCCTTGAACTGATATTGCAGTCCATCTGGACTGTGGAATATCAGGCAAGAGAGACATGATATTGTCCCCAAACAGTCTCCCAAGAATCTTATAAAAAAGGAAGCTTATTCCCTGTTCATAGTTGTCAGGCACATAAATAAGGACATTGGGGCTAGGTTGTATTAGAGAATTAGATTGTACTGGGGAGTTAGGAAAAGAAAGAATGTGCCTAGTAGTCTACCACCCAACTTTGGCAATAGGAAAGCATAATTGCCTTGTGGAATATATTTTCATTTTGAAAAACCTAAAAGGTAAACATTTCCAACATATTAAGGGGATGCTGAAGAGACAGGAACAGCATACTGATTGTTTTAGAACAGGGTTTCTCAGCCTTGACACTATTCTTTGGGGCCATATCATTCTTTATGAGGGTGAGGCTGTCTCATGCATTGGAGAATATTCAGCAGCATCTTTGGCTTGTACCCACTAGATGGCTATAGCATTCACTTCACTTGTGACAATCAGAAATGTCTCCAGGCACTGTCAAATGTCCTCTGGAAGCCCACATCCCAGTTCATGGAGAACCACTGCTTTCCATTCTCAGCCAGATTATCCTTAGGCCCACCCTTCTTTACTCCTTTACTCTTTACTTGCTTCTTTACTCCTTAAGTCATCACTTTTATGTCGGTAAACATCTGGAACCTTTCAACTGTTTTCATCTATCCCTTTCCTATCTTCAGTTAAAATTTTAAAATGTGAAATGTGTCTGTGCACTCGAATTTCTTCCTATTTAGTTTGTTTTAGATGTTCAAAGACCTGAATTTGCTCTGATTATCAGCTCAGAGGACTTAGGAGAGATTGCTTAGAAAGATGTTGAGTGTTATCAGTGGTAAACACAAGGGGAGAGCAAAGATACCATCAAGAAAATAGGTAGGGATGAGTCCTTTGCATCTTATCATATAGTGCTAACATTTGGTCAAATAATTTCTCAGGGTGAATAGAACCAAAATTTTATTCTTGTAGACTTAAGTTCAACAAGGGAGAGAGGAAACAAACAAATTAAAAGACATAGTATTTGAAAGTTCTAAACTATGTTGATAAAATGTCCTAATTTAATAGCAACAACAAAAATTAGTCTATGAATATGTTTAGAAATTTATGGCATTCAACTGATGACCTTAAATTTGTGATTTGAGCTTAGTAGCTGAGTGACCTTGGGCTTTCATTCTTTGATTTAGGGGAAAAATTACATATACACATAGCACTTTCAATTTGGATAACCATCAGTCCTCAATGGAAATCGTATATATGACCCAAATGAACTCTTTGGCCAACCTGGTAATAAGATGGAGACAAATACACCTCCTCTGGCCACCCGGTAATAAGATGGACAGAAATATACCTCCTTTGTGTTTCAGAAGAAGAAGTCCAAGGATTTAGTATCCCAACAGATTTAACCAAAATCAAACATTCCTAGTATCATAGACACAAGTCTTATTGGATCAATTCAATCAGATCAAACTAGTTTTTCAACCACATAATGTTTTAACTTAGTATCTTAACAGGTGTATAGATTTGACTGATAAGCAACTCAGGTGAAAGTGATGAATTTTTGCTGATTTTAAACTAGATAAAGAAAGTGAAAGTTGCTCAGTTGTGTCCAACTCTTTGTGACCCCATGGACTATATAGTCCATGGAATTCTCCAGACCAGACTACTGGAGTGGGTAGCCATTCCCTTCTCCAGGGGTCTTCCCAACCCAGGGATTGAACCCAGGTCTCCCTCATTGCAGGCAAATTCTTTACCAGCCGAGCTATTATCAAACTAGATAACAAATTTTAAATAAAGTCACTAGGTTGCTCTTACTTCATTCAAATATTTAATTTCTCCTTTCTTAAGAGGATAATTAGCTTTGTAAATATGGAAAGTGAGGCATTTTTGACTCATGTCCAATTCTTTGCATTTCTAGTTGTCTTAAGAAACTTAGTTTTCCTGTAGGGTCACACTGCTTTGTGAAGCCAGTGAAATCAAATGGAAGTTTGATCTCTTGTTAACTTGTCAGCACTAGTGCTGTTAAGAAATAGCCCCACTTGGCACTGTTAAGAAGTGACCATTGGGTATGTGAAGCTTGCCTTACCTCAAGCATTCTGCACTGTATACTATTCCCTCTCAAGATGCTTGGCTTCCCAGTCATGGCTTGTTAAATGTTTGCATCAGAGCTGTTCCAGTGCCCCATTACCTTGACAGATGATTTAGTCTCTTAGCTATCACTTTTACACTCTTACTGCCTCCCTCCTCCACCTCTTCTCCCTCTCCTTCCTTAGTCAGCTCTGATGCTACCTTTCATCCATGTCCTATTCTGGTGATGGTGTGAAAGGAATGAGAATTCTCACCACAGTGGCCTAGCTAGTCATTCATTTATTAAATATTCATGGGTTTGTACCTGTTTTAAGCCCTGCAGGTTATTTAGTGGTGAATAAAACTGAGTTTATACCTGCCCTCCTGCACCCTATAGGTAGTGGCGGGGGGTGGAAGTCAAATGAGCAAAAATAACATATATAATTAGAAAATATGTGGGAAGAGCAGGGGAAAGAGCACAAAAATGGCCTTGAGGTGGGGTAGAGTATGGCTTGACTTAGGATAAGGACAAAGGGCAACTTGTATGTTGTAGCCAATGGGGGAAAGAGAGCCCTGCTCTACTGTAGACTGCTCCCCCGCCCTCCATTTTCCCTTGCTGTCAATCAAGCAAACCCAATCAACAAAGCAAGGAGGTTTTAAAGCTTGGACCAGTACCTTATGAGATGTGGCATATTTGGGGAGCTTTCTTGATCTTTACTGGGCTCTGCTTTGTCAGGTTTAATGTAATCTTAAAACTCAACATTCAAAAAACTAAAATCATGGCATCTGGTCCCATCACTTCATGGCAAATAGATGGGAAAACAATGGAAACAGTGACAGACTTTATTTTCCTGGGCTCCAAAATCACTGTGGATAGTGACTGCAGTCATGAAATTAAAAGATGCTTGCTCCTTGCAAGAAAAGCTATGACAAACCTAGATAGTGTATTAAAAAACAGAGACATCATTTGCTAGCAAAGGTCCGTCTAGTCAAAGCTGTGGTTTTTCCAGTAGTCATGTACAGATGTGAGAGTTGGACCATAAAGGAGGCTAAGCACCAAAGAATTGATGCTTATGAATTGTGTTGGAGAAGACTCTCGAGAGTTACCTGAACTGTAAGGAGATCAAAGAAGTCAATCTTAAAAGAAATCAACCCTAAATATCCATTGGGAGGACTGATGCTGAAGCTGAAGCCCCAATACTTTGGCCACCTAATGTGAAGAGCTGACTTATTGGAAAAGATCTGACTCATTGGAAAAGACCTTGGTGCTAGGAAAGACTGGAGGCAAAAGGAGAGGGGATTGACAGAGGATGAGATGGTTGAATGGCATCACTGACTCAATGGACATGAGTTTGAGCAAATTCTGGGCATAATGAAGGACAGAGAAGCCTGGCATCCTGCAGTCCACGTGGTCGCAAAGAATCATACACGACTTAGCAGCTGAACAGCAACAATGTGATCTTGGCTACATCTTCTCAATGATATGTTTTGTACACTTTGTACTACACATGTCATTTCCATTCCTCTACTTTGCCCTCTAACTTGATTGTCTATTCTGCAGGTATTGTTTGCTCAGCTCAGCATGCTTTCTAGGTCCCTGGATGTGACCTTGCTTTTCTGGACTCTTCCCTACACATTTGTGTCTCTCCTCTCTAGTGTGGTACTCTAATGGACTTCCAGGGAGAGTACCACTCTCCCCCACACTGTTCCAAGGTGTCATCTTGACATTATCCAAACTCTGACGGTAACCTGGTTGTAACATTCTTGAGATGTTACACAGACATGTGCTCTTTCTTTTCCTCCTTTTCCTTCCTGCCTCCTTTCCTTCCTGCCTCCCTCCATATTTCTTTCTTTCATTCTTTCTTGTGACAATAGCTGAGCATTTTCTAAAATTAATGACAGAAACCAAACCACAGATCCAAGAAGTTCAGAGATCAAAGGGAATAAATACTTAAAAAAAAAAAAATTATGCCTAGACATATTTTCAAACTTCAGAAAACCAAAGACAAAGAGAGAATCTTGAATAAGGTTAGAGAGGAAGGAACCTATGGAGGAACAAAGTTAAGAATTTCATGAGACCTCTAATCAGAATCTATTCAAAGATGACAGAGAAGTGAAGTATTTAAAGTGTTAAAAGAAAACCCCCCGAACTAGAATTTAGTATCCAGCAAAATTATCCTATAAGAGTGAAAGAGAAATAGAGGCTTTCTCAGACAAGCAAAACCTGGGGGAATTTGTCTCTGACAGACTTGCCTTACAAGAAATGTTAAAAGAAGTTCTTCAGGGAGAAGGAAAATGATATAGGTCATAAATTAGGATCAACATGATGAAAGGAAGCACATCAGAGAAAAAATAAGTGCCAGTAAAGTGTGGGTTCTTTTACATTTACAGCTTGTTGGGAGCTGAAAGTGATGCACCTGGTTGTGGACAGAATAGACTCCTGTCTGAAAATTTCTTTTTGTATGCTGTTCATTGTCACTTCACCTCTCTGAGCCCTGTTTCCTCATTTCCAGTGTGGACATAAAATTACTTACTTCACAAAGCTGTTGCCAGCTTCAATGAAAGAACAGATATTTAAAATTTTGGGAATCTCAAAGACTTATTTCAATTCCTTAATTTATAAATTTAATTTTATAAGTCCATAATTCCTTTTTTTTTTAGTTTTTTTTTTTTTTCAGGCAATGGGAAACCCTCCACAAATAAGCACCAAGCTTTGTAATTTTTATGGATGCTAAACAAATATCAGTTATTACCCTTAGAATGCTAAATATGAAAGCAATTTTAATGGAGGAAATGAAGTATTTTGCCTCAGTGTTTTTGCCACCCATTAGTCCCTAAGGTTAAAGGCCTGACACTCAGGGTCCTAAAGTCTAACATTCAAGTTATTGACTTATTGTAAAAAGTTTTGCTCCCAGTGGCTTTTTAGTGAAATATGTAATAAGAATTCAAATGGGATCTAAAATATCTTAACTGTCCAGTGAGATTTCAAAGACGAATTTCTCACCTGACAAAGTGAATCAGGAGTAACTACTCTCATTGTTTGCAAGGGAAATAAAACATTTAGGGAGGACATGTTAGTCATCAACACACAGCCACCTCCACCCCATTAGAAATGTACTTTGTTTCTTGACTATTTTCATAACATCACAAAGATTATTAGGTCCTCAAAGAGTTTAAATCAGCCTTTCTAAGCAGATGAGGCCATTGAGAATTTCACAGGCTCTGCACCTTGCAGTTGAAGGGAGGACAAAGTAAGGTAGGCAAATCAGTTAAGCCTTTTGCTTAAGTGAGTGAAAGTCATTCAGTCGTGTCTGACTCTTTGCAACACCATGGACTATTTAGTCCATGGAATTCTCCAGGCCAGAATACTGGACTGAGTAGCCTTTCCATTCTTCAGGGGATCTTCCCAACGCAGGGTTCGAACCCAGGTCTCCCGCATTGCAGGCGGATTCTTTACCAGCTGAGCCACGAGGGAAGCCCTTAGGCAGCTTTAAAGTCAGAACTTGTGGGCCTCCAGCCACTACGTTAGTCCCATCTCCATATTCCAGTGAAGAAAGTGAAGTGGATAGCGACCCTGAGCAGGGTAGAGCTGCTCTGCTGCTTTCCCCTGCTATAGGCAGACAGAGAGCTGCCGGTGGAGGGGCGCCCAGAGATACCTGGAGATGCCAAGTGCAACTGGAGGTCATGGTCTCCAGGAGGGAGTCTGACATTCCACAAAGGAAATGGATATATAAAATTGCCCCATTCAGACGCCCTGGGGATATCAAGGTATCCTGAGGGGAGGAATGTGAAGAGTTGGGGAATGTCCGAGGCCAATCTCGTAAAACAGAGCTCAGGTGAGAAGAGCTGTGGAGCCTCAGACAATGCACAGGGAACAGAGATAGGACTCTAATTATTTCTTATTTCCTAGTTTTGAGTTGTACGTGTTAAAAAAAACTGTTTTATTAACTAAATAGACACCTCATTTTATAAAATGCTTAAGTGACTTAAGTAAGCCCGTGATTTTTAATGTTCAGTGTTGGAAGAAGTTCAAGTTAACAGGCCTTCATTATAGGAGAAATTACAGCTACAGTCAGAGACCTAGGAAGTAAATACAAATTCTGTCCATGATATTTCCTGAAATCAATGGGAAAACATAGTGTCTGCGTGATGCATTCAACTTTATTAACAGAGAAACCATTCTTTGTTATGAACACAGACCTGAGTGTCACAGCATGAAATAACTACAGCTTGCCCAACCCTCGTAGTGACTACAAGGATCACATAATCCCCAGAGCTCTAGTCCATGATCCTAAATATTAGGTGACTCATGAGATAAGCTGCACAGTTTTTAAAACAATCTCCCATACACCTGGAGAACTGTCTGGACATAGGACATAAGCAGGCTCATGACACAGTGCCCTTACTGACAGTACTTTAAATTCGTAGGTGCATGAGTGTGGCCTGAATACAGTACCCCAGAAAACGCAATGATGAGATTCTCCCTTGGAGGCAAAGAAAAGTTCAAAGTCAGCTGATAGGTTTGGTCTTTCATTTCCTTTTTGCATCTGAGTACTTGAAATTTAAAATGGCAGCTGGTGCTGGCCCTCGCCCTCACCATCTCCTCCTTGCTCAGCCCTGATTTTGGGGGGAAAGAGAGGGCAGCTGGCCCACTGGCTTCTCTGGACTTTCACTTGAGCATTGCTCCTTTTCTGACTCCTCCTTGGAGTGAGAAGTCCCAGTCTCTTGGGAATCAAAGTAATTCAAAATCTTCTCTGTACCTCTTTTCTTTTGTTCCCCAGGGCCCAATCAACCTCCAGTTGTCTAGCTGACCGGTGCTGTGCTCTGTGGTCCTCGTTCCCTGCACCTTCTTGCTTTCCTGTCCCCTCTCCTATTTTAACCTCCTGTCAAAACACAGGTCTGCCAGTCAAGTCCTTTCCAGCTTATTCTATCAGTCAGCTATTCTCTTCTGTAGTCTGGATGAAATCTAATTTGTGTCTGAATGCAGATCTTGTAGAACGTGTATTTTAAGGACCCTCCTCTTTCTTTCTATAAACCAGATCCTGGAAACACCAATTATCTATAGGCACTCATTTAGCTATTTACAGTCGAACCAATAGGAGCCAATGTGCCTATCATAGTTGTTTTCAAGAAAATGATGTATCAGTAGCTTGGTGGAAAAGTTTTTTCCCATCTTGTTAGTTCAGTTTTCTGATGAAGGTTTGGATATTTATTTCCTGAACTCCTATTTACAAATTTAATTGCAAATAAACCCTGTATTATTTTCTTTGTCTTGCTTGTAGGAGAGTGATGTTTGCTGTATGCAGCCATAAAATCACGGGAGAATTTTTCTCTGCTTTGAACAGCAGCCAGATTAGGAAAGGAACCCACAGGTTTCTCCTATCTCAGGAAAGAGAAAGAGGGAAATTTTACCAGATGAAGCTTTTAAATCAATGTTGGTACGGTATTCATTAGAAAAAAGGGGTTTTTAGTGGCGTTTTTGAAGTTATTTTCCTCTTAGTATGATGTTGAGGAAGGTATCATACACATAGGAACCTGGCTTCTTTCTCCTCAGGGTTTTAAGCTATGCTAGTTGCTGCGATAGTGATCTTAACAACACTTCCTAATATATAGACTATTAGATGATGTCATGTGGGAAATCAGCTGTCAAGAGACTATTTTTGGCATAGCTTTTTAGGCCATAGTGTAGAAAGAGCAAATGACAGAGAAGATTGGAAAAGTAGTCTCTTTCTTACATCTGTCACTAAAATGCTATGTAACCTTGGGCAAGATATTGATCTTATTTAAGACATAGGTTTTATATATGTATGAAATTCAAGGTTCCCAAGAATTCCAAAATTCCTATGACATTTGAAAGAGTTAAATTTGTTCTTCATATCATTTATGGAGTCTCGTTTGTTCAGCAGACTTCAAGATGGAAACTACCTTCAAATAAAAATGCCTATCTAAATATATATGATGCTCAAATTTGGGGGAACCCCTCTCCTTTCCCTGGTGGCTCAGATGGTAAAGAATCTGCCTGCAGTGTGGGAGATCCGGGTTTGATCCCTGGTCAGGAAGATCCCCTGGAGAAGGAAATGGCAACCCGCTCCAGGATTCTTGCCTGGAGAATCCTATGGACAGAAGAGCCATGAGGTACAGTCCATGGGGTCACAGGGTCGAACACAACTGAGCAACTGACACACCTCTCCCTGTGTCAGACTGCTCCAGTTTTTAAAAATTCCATTGGAAATAAACTTTCTTCTTTAGTAGTGGAACAGCTAAACAGTACTTAGATATTATTTCTTTGCTTTCAGTCCTTATCTGAAGTGGGAAGTTTGAATGCTCTCAGCTTCTAGCTGAGCCTCTGCAGAGTATCTCTCTCTCTCCTTTTATTTATTTATTTTTCATTTTATTTATTTACTTTTTCCATGGAAAGGCATTTTATTTTAAGTAATAGCAATGAGTACATGTTAATCCCAAGTGAAAGTGAAAATCACTCAGTCGTGTCTCTTTGTGACCCCATGGACTATACAGTTCAGAATACTGGACTGGGTGGCCATTCTCTTTTCCAGGGGATCTTATCAACCCAGGAATCAAACCCAGGTCTGCCACATTGCAGGCGGATTCTTTACCAGCTGAGCCTCCAGGGAAGCCCAAACTCCCAATCTATCCCTCCACCCAACCCTTCCCCCCAATAACAATGAGTTTGTTCTCTAAGTCTGTGAGTTGGTTTCTTTTTTGTCAATAAGTTCATTTGTATCATTTTTTGATTCCATTTTTTAAAGATTCTATTATAAGCTATACCATATAATATTTGACTTTCTCTCTCTGACTTACTTCACTTAGTATGATAATTTCCAGGACCATCCATGTTGCTGTAAAAGGGATGATTTCATTTTTGATGGCTGAGTAATATTCCATTGTATATATGTACCGTTATCTTCTTTATCTGAGTGTTTCTGATCATGGATCCTCGTGTCTTCTCATGATCTTTCTGGGCATCAGAAGGCAGGGTTGGCAGTTTAAAGCTGAAATCTATTACTGTTCTTTTGGGCTTAAATCTATTAGACAAACATTATTCAAGGCAATCTTATTTGAGAAATAAAGGAACATACCTTTTCCTAAATAGTGTTCACTATTTAGTTCACTATTTAGTTCACTAGGGCATTAGTTTCAAACATTTTATTCTTCCATACCTACTCAAGGAATTTTGAACATTATGTAACTCACCCCCCAAACATTAAAAGTGGGTAACTATTTTTCAATGTAAGTTAAAAATATTTGCAAAGAATGATAATTTCTGTTGCACTTAATTGTGTATATTGGTCTCTCAAATGTTTCAAGGGGAATCCAAATGCCATTTAGATTTGATACCCTACATCATCAGCTTAAAAGATAAATAAGTTTCTTGAACAGAAATTTTATGTCACTCCATTTGTTCTTGGATTTAAATTTGCATGCCAGATAACTATGCTTAGAATTCTTTTTCTGATCATGACCATATGTCTCTGCAACAGAAATATTTAGGTAAATTGAAATTTATTTTTTCTAAGTTTGGCCTTACCATGATACTCTTTCTAAATTATTTTTGAAAGAAACTATTTTCCGGATTGAGTTATCATCATAATGACTTTTTTTCTGCACAATTAATTAAAATGTAATAGATAATTAAAATTCTTTATGAATGACTTTTAAACATGATGTAAAATTTTAAGGAAATTTATCTCCTAGTAAAACGAATGGATTTTTTTCTGTCCAGTTGATTTGTGAGTCCGTGAATAAATGTTGCTCATGCCTGAGTAAAATAGGACTGACATCACTTTACGGCTTCTCTGGTGGTGGCTCAGGGGGACAGAATCCACCTGCAGTGCAGGAGCCACAGGAGACATGGGTCCATTCTGTGGGTTGGGAAGATCTCCTAGAGGAGGGCATGGCAACCCACTCCAGTGTTCTTGCCTGGAGAATCCTCACGGACAGAGGAGCTTAGTGGGCTACAGTCCATGGGGTTGCAAAGAATCTGACCCAACTGAAGTAACTTAGCATGCATACATGCATGAGCATCACTTTTATTTATATTTTTATTTTCCAGATATAAGCACCCAAAGTCATGTCCCCATATAAATATGTAAGAATGGAAGGAGTTTTGTTATATGAATTTTTGAACTTCTTCCAAGTTATACCTCCAAATCGTACCCTTGTCAAATATTTGATAACATAGTTTTGTGTTATCACAAATGATTTTTAATAACATCTTTTTAGCTAATAACTTCAATTATGTTGAAATTAAGGAATGGAAAACTACCTGATTACCAAATAAATGTATTATCTAGTCAGTAGAGCAATTTTCTTTCCCAGTTTCTGGAATGTATTAAAAAAAAGCTTTATCAAAACTTGCCAATGGATAATTAATTATTCCCATCACTTTTTACTTTTGTGGATTTTGTTGAATATGATCTATTAAGAAAGGGTTGGAAAACAGAAATATCGTTAATTTTAAAGTTTTTTTTTGTCAACTCAGTACTTTTTATTAAAATGCTTTAATTTCTTCCCCTCACATTTGTGTGTACAGATAGAGAGAGATGGATATGGATATGGATATAGATATAGATGTGTATGTCACAACCTTGAGGCTTTAGATTTAGCTCCTGCTATTTATGGAAAATGTGTTGGCTGTCGAATTTGCAAAGCCAGTGTTGACTGTTAAACCTGTCCAATGAGGCTTTTTCTCAATAAAAATCTTTGGTTCAAGTACACTTTTCATTCAGATACCCATCCTAGGGACAACTGTCTTCTTTTCTACCTTCTAATTGTAAAACATATATGTGTTTAAGGCATGAAGTCTTGCCAAAGGTTAGTGCTCAGATGATATAAGGCTCTGGGCTTTGCCATCTTCTGTACCATTATGCTCCTGGCTTTGATCTCTAGGGATTCTCATTTAGGAGTGATGATTATGCAGAATGGAAATGATGATGTCCTTTGGCATCCTGGAGCTTTATAAATCCTGAGACAGTGCACCATAGTAGGAATAGGGTAAGTGAAAGTTGATCTTTCTTTCTTTAAAAATTTTATTTTATATTGGAGCATAGTTGATTAAAAATGTGTTAGTTTCAGATGTACAGTAAAGTGATTCAGTTTTACATATATGTGTATCTTATTTTTTTTTCAAATTATTTCCCCCTTTAGATTATTACATAATATTGAGCAGAGTTTCTTGTGCTATACAGTAGGTCCTTGTTGATAATTCTAAATATAGCAATGTGTACATGTCATTCCTAAAGTCCCAATCTATCTCTCCCACCCACCTGTTTCCCCTGGTAACCATGAATTTGTTGTTTAAGGCCTGTGAGTTTCTTTCTATTTTGTAAATAAGTTCATTTGTATCATATTTTTTAGCTTCTATAAATAAATAATATTATATATTTGTCTTTCTCTGTTTGACTCACTTTACTTAGTATCAGTTCAGTTCAGTCACTCAGTCATATCTGACTCTTTGCAATCCCATGGACTGCAGGATGCCAGGTTTCCCTGTCCATCAACAAACAAGCCCCAGAGCTTGCTCAAATTCATGTCCATAGAGTCGGTGATGCCAGCCAACCATCTCATCCTGTGTTGTCCCCTTCTCCTCTTCCTTCAATCTTTCCCAGTATCAAGGTCTTTTCAAATGAGTCAGCTCTTCACATCAGGTGGCCAAAGTATTGGAGTTTCAGCTTCAGCATCAGTCCTTCCAATGAACACCCAGGACTGATCTCCTCTAGGATGGACTGCTTGGATCTTCTTGCAGTCCAAGGGACTGTCAAGAATCTTCTCCAAATACCAGAGGACAAAAGCATCAATTCTTCGGCACTCAGCTTTCTTTATAGTCCAACTCTCTCATCCATACATGACTACTGGAAAAATCATAGCTTTGACTAGACGGACCTTTGTCGGCAAAGTAATGGCTCTGCTTTTTAATATGCTGTCTAGGTTGGTCATAACTTTTCCAAGGGGCAAGTGTCTTTTATTTTCATGGCTACAGTCACCATGTGCAGTGATTTTGGAGCCCCCCAAAATAAAGTCTGTCACTGTTTCCCTTGTTTCCCCATCTATTTGCCGTGATGTGATGGGGCCAGATGCCATGATCTTCGTTTTCTGAATGTTGAGTTTTAAGCCAACTTTTACTTAGTATGGCAATCTCCAAATTCATCCATGTTGGAGTAAATGGCATTATTTCATTCTTTTTAATGTCTGAGTAATATTCCAATGTATATGTACCACATCTTCTTTATCAGCTCATCTGTTTAGGTTGCTTCCACATCTTGGCTGTTGTAAACAGCACTACACTGGAGAAGAGAACAAAAGGAGAATCAGCATAATGTCTCTATGTCAGTGACGTTCTCAACTGGCGTATATTTTTTTAATTGAGATGTAATTGACATATAATGTATTAGTTTCAGGTATTCAACATAATTCTTTACTTGTATATGATGTGGTCAGCTGGTCCATTTTTGAAGAAAGAGTTGAGTCTCAAATTGATTCCCTCAAAACCAACGAAGCTTTTATTCTTTTGGAAAACTTGGTAGACCCTCAGGAAGTATGCATTTTTAAATTTGGAGGCTACTGCCCTAAACCAAGCCACCAATATCCTTAGTGTCTTTATTTATCATGTGTTTTCCTCAGTGTAAATACGTAATTGTCTTTCATAAAATGTTTTGCATGACCTTGGGCATACTTTGCTTTGGAACAATGACCAGTGCTTACAGAGTTTGTTTTATGGGAAGGAAAAATGGTCATATTCCTGATACCAGAGGGATTTAAGGTTCCCAGCAGGGAATTCACCCTGAAAATGCCCCCATAACAACATCTGAACCTGCCTCCTGGGTGAATGACCACAGTTATAGACATGAATCTCTAACCAGTCCCTTTTCAACAGCTCTGATCCTCAACTTTATTAGCTCCTCAGAAGAACTGTACAAAAAAGATCTTCACGACCCAGATAATCATAATGGTGTGATCACTCATCTAGAGCCAGACATTGTGGAATATGAAGTCAAGTGGGCCTTAGAAAGCATCACTATGAACAAAGCTAGTGGAGGTGATGGAATTCCAGTTGAGCTCTTTAAAATTCTGAAAGATAATGCTGTGAAAGTGCTGCACTCAATATGCCAGCAAATTTGGAAAACTCAGCAGTGGCCACAGGACTGGAAAAGGTCTGTTTTCATTCCAATTCCAAAGAAAGGCAATGCCAAAGAACGCTCAAACTACCGCACAATTGCACTCATCTCACATGCTAGTAAAGGAATGCTCAAAATTCTCCAAGCCAGGCTTCAGCAATATGTGAACCGTGAAGTTCCTGATGTTCAAGCTGGTTTTAGAAAAGGCAGAGGAACCAGAGATCAAATTTCCAATATCCGCTGGATCATTGAAAAAGCAAGAGAGTTCCAGAAAAATATCTATTTCTGCTTTATTGACTATGCCAAAGCCTTTGACTGTGTGGATCACAATAAACTGTGGGAAATTCTGAAAGAGATGGGAATACCAGACCCCCTGACCTGCCTCTTGAGAAATCTGTATGCAGGTCAGGAAGCAACAGTTAGATCTGGACATGGAACAACAGACTGGTTCCAAATAGGAAAAGGAGTACGTCAAGGCTGTATATTATCACCCTGTTTATTTAACTTATATGCAGAGTACATCATAAGAAACACTGGACTGGAAGAAACACAAGCTGGAATCAAGATTGCCAGGAGAAATATCAATAACCTCAGATATGCAGATGACACTACCCTTATGGCAGAAAGTTAAGAGGAACTAAAAAGCCTCTTGATGAAAGTGAAAGAGGAGAGTGAAAAAGTTGGCTTAAAGCTCAACATTCAGAAAACGAAGATCATGGCATCCGGTCCCATCACTTCATGGGAAATAGATAGGGAAACAGTGGAAAGAGTGTCAGACTTTATTTTTTGGGGCTCCAAAATCACTGCAGATGGTGATTGCAGCCATGAAATTAAAAGACGCTTACTCCTTGGAAAGAAAGTTATGTCCAACTTAGATAGCATATTGAAAAGCAGAGACATTACTTTGCCAACAAAGGTCCATCTAATCAAGGCTATGGTTTTTCCTGTGGTCATGTATGGATGTGAGAGTTGGATTGTGAAGAAAGCTGAGTACTGAAGAATTGATGCTTTTGAACTGTGATTTGGAGAAGACTCTTGAGAGTCCCTTGGACTGCAAGGAGATCCAACCAGTCCATTCTGAAGGAGATCAGCCCTGGGATTTCTTTGGAAGGACTGATGCTAAAGCTGAAACTCCAATACTTTGGCCACCTCACATGAAGAGTTGACTCATTGGAAAAGACTCTGATGCTGGGAGGGATTGGGGGCAGGAGGAGAAGGGGACGACAGAGGATGAGATGGCTGGATGGCATCACTGACTCGATGGATGTGAGTCTGGGTGAGCTCCGGGTGTTGGTGATGGACGGGGAGGCCTGGTGTGCTGTGATTCATGGGGTCGCAAAGAGTCGGACACGACTGAGCGACTGAACTGAACTGAACTGAGCCATTCTCAAATGCTCCTGACAATGTCTTAGCCAAGTTTATTTCAATAAACTCCTGACTTAGGATTGTCAAAACTGTTCATTTTAGAGCAGTAAAACCCTTTTCTTTCTTTTTAAATGACTATTTGAAAAGATAAAAGCATAGCTGCTTTATTGCAATTATGGAAGTAGAAGTCTTGCCTCCTTGTCGGTCCCTGAGTTCTGGGAAACCAGGTTTGAGAATCACCATCTCAACTAGCCTCTCACTTGCCTCCAACACTGTCATCACAGATCACCAATTGGATACCTTTTGAAACCACCTATCAGTTTTAAAAAATGCTAATACCCAGGTCTACCCTCAAGAGTTTTTGTTTACTTACTCTGATGTCTTCACACCTAGGTCATTTCAGTGTGCAGCCAAAGTGGAAAACCACTGCACCAGGTTTCCTTTAGTGTAAATTTGATTGTGTTACATTTAATCTTAACATTTTTAAGCTTCTCAGTGGTTCTCCAAGTGTGTACCCCAGACCAGCAATTTCAGCAGCACCTAGAAACTTGTTGGAATTACAACTGACCTAGCTTACACCCAGACCTATTAACTCAGAAATGCTGGGAGTAGGGCTCAGCAATCTGTATTTTAACACATCTTCCAGGGGACTCTGATTCATGCTTACATTTGAGAAACACTGACCTACAGAATAAAGTCCAAACTTGGGAGCCTAGTGTGTAAGAATTTTCCCTGTCTGAACTTTACCTGTTCTCACTTTACCCTACTCATACTAATACAGTACCTACTCTCTAGTCTCTGTTATGTTAATGATTTCATGTTTATTATAAAAACATTTAAAATCAGATAATTTTATGTAAGGACATTTCAATATATCCACTGACTAGGAATTCTAATACAGTGTTAAGTAGGAGTGGTGAGAGCAGGCATCATCCTCTTTCTGCCCTTATGGGAAGAGTATTCAGTCTTTCACCATTAAGTATATTAGCTATAAGTTTGTGTGTGTGTGTTTCTGAAAGTTTTTTTTTTTTTTTATCAGATTGAGATAGTTCCCTTCTGTTCCTACTATGTTGAGTGATTTTTACCACTAATGGATATTGAAGTTTGTCAAATGCTTTTTCTGCATCTTTTGAGATGATCATATATTTTTCAGTGTATGTATATTTACTGCTGGTATTGATCTAGCAACTTTATTTGGGTAATGTGGGGAAATTTTAAAACCTAAACTATCATTTATGATTCTAAAAAACACCCTCTGTGTCTTAGGGTATTTCCCTCTCATATGTGTCATGGCATTAGACTATTGCAATGAGTAGAGAAATAGTTGATTTTTCCTTTCATCCAGGCTAATCCTTGAGCTTCCCAGGTGGCTTAGTGGTAAAGAATCCACCTCTCAGTGAAGGAGATGCAGGAGACATAGGTTTGATCCCTGGGTTAGGAAGATTCCCTAGGAGGAAGAAATGGCAACCCACTCCAGTATTCTTGCCTGTAAAATCTCATGAACAGAGAAGCCTGGAGGGCTACAGTCCATGGGATTGCAAAGAGTCAGATGTGGCTGAGCACATACATACACATGCTAATGCTTTCCATTAGGTATCAATGCGTTTGGATTATACAATTCAGTACTTGACATTTTTTCTAGGCAAAATTATGACATGTCATCTTTCTTAGGAAAGGAAAAGATCATTAATGTTGATTAAGAATTCACTGTTCTTAGACTGTGTGCAGTTTATTATTTAACATTTTTCTTACACATATCTCATTGCTAAGAGTCATCTTCATTTTTCAAATGAGATAGACTCAGAATTTAGTTATTTACTTCTACAATGAATCTTATTCATGCATTATTAGTTTCAAAAACAATATTTCAACATTACAGAATGAGAAAATGGAGGTGTGAATCTCTCATCATCCCAGCACTCTATGCAATAAGTATTTTGGAGAATTAGATGTTGGCTATTTTTGTCAAAACGTCTATGACATCATTATGAAGAGCCATTATATTAAGTGCTTTTATATACTCTTTTAATACTTACTACTTGCCTTAGTGAGCATAGAGGAGAGTGTAGATAAATAACTGCTACAATACCTAACACTTCATATGCACCAATAAATGCATATGCATTTAGCTGTTGCTAAATGCAAATAGCTGTTGTTATCATTATTACGTTGCCATTTGTGTCCTGACCACAGTATTAGATTACGTTCTCAATACTTTCTGTAATCCCCAATGCTAGTCATCAGAGTGGTGAACATGAGCAAGGATTTTAAGAAAACTTAGGGGTTGATGGTCTAACCCAGGACCTTAGTTTGGTACAGTGGGAACTTAGTCTGTCCAGACTAAGCATTAAGGAAAAGGAGCAAGAAGGGGCGGGGGTTAAGAAAGAATGATGATGGCAACAAACAGAATTTTGGAGCACACAGCATCGCCTCTTTTTCCAAATGTCAAATTCAGGACAAGGGAAATGCTCAGCTGGAGTAGGAACAGAGCATTAGAGTGTGGCTTCACGCTCTCACCTCGTTCTGAGACCTTAAATTCTCCCACACCACAGGCATCGTCCCCGCTCTGCTTCAGATTAAGTTCACAATCTTGACCTATCAGTGAGAGTCTGATTTGTTCCCAGGAGAAAGAAGAGTAACGTTGGTCAGTAGGAAACCAAGTGGAACCCAAAATCCGAAGGCTTGTATTTGAATTACAGTTCTGTGTTTCAGGGTACTTTTAGGATGCTTTTAGTGATAAGTCAAAATAAAAACCAGAACACACCTGAACCTTCTTAATTGGTTCTACCAACAAGTTAACTCCATATCTCACATGATGGAGCTTTTAGAATAAGACGGGCTTCTGAAGTGATTATTAGCTCCTCAGAGATGCGTAGAAGAATAGATGGCAGGCTCTTCCTGACTGCATCTTTGAGGAGCTAACCACCACCTAGGAATCACAAACCCTTTTTCAGGAGCCCCGTAATAGGCATCACAACACACCTGGATCAAATTGGGTAAAGAGTCTGTTCCTAATTTAACTGCCAGCAAGAGAAATGGGTTTCCTGCAAACCTCTGGTCTACCTTGCACCTGGGGTGAGGCTGGATTTCCGTAAGGCCCATCTACGTACAGAATCCTGGTTTTAAACAAAAAGTGGGCGATGGATGCTCGATAGGAATCCTGTGTGTTTACCATATATTTCCTCTTCTGATCTAGGTGTACTCAGGCTACATTCAGAGTCCGGAGGGCTTTTGAATTTCAGTTTATCACCTCACTGCGGATAATGATACACTTCTCACAGGATCTCGTGTAGGTTAACTGAGGCTACATATGTAAAAGAGCTAGGATTAGAATTTTTATTACTGTCTGATCTCTTTAGCTCACACTGACTTCCTATGGAGTTTAATAATTCAGTAATGGTTTTATGTGCATTAGTCATATCTCCAAGTAATCTGTAAACATTTTGTAGGTAAGAACCATGATGCTTCTTTGGTTTTTTATATTCTCTAGAACATTGGGCACATACTGTGTTCTATATATTTAATTGACTATAGTGCTCTATTTGAAAAACGTGTTGCAGATTTTTTTGAAGTTATTCTTGTTTTAAAAAATCACTTATTCTAGAGTATATTTTTTTCTTTTTTCCTTATGTTTCATAGCATATTGATTCATTTATTAGCACTTTTGCAAATAAATTTAAAATACATTTCATTTTTCCATGATTTTAATGGCTCTGTATAATTTCTACTATGATCAGCAATAAAGTCCTAGATGGAAGTGGCAATCTATAAAGGCCTGATATGTTATCCAGCCTCTTCTCTAACATTTTAATCCTGGTAAAATTAATGATAAATATGATTAATGGTAATCCTGATATGTAACAGTGGAGGGAAAGTGAGCTTATATGGAAACCCACCTGGTAGGGGAATGTATGTGGTAACTGAGTTGGTTGTGAAACTCAATTTATTTCTTGTAGTCAAGAAGTAAATTTTACTTCTTGAGTAAAATTTTTAGGCCTTATCTCTTAAGCTTTTTGTATCAGTGGAAGCATTTCTCCTCCCTACCCTCAGAGTTACTATCCTAGTCCAGAGTCACCACCTCATTTCAGTTTATCTAGTATCTTCTCAACTTTGGATCCTTTAAAAATATCTGAATTATTTTAATCTAATATTATACTTATTTTTCATGGCTACTTCATGATACCTAGTGAGTTACTAGGCACATGTAATAATAACTGCCATCATAATTAGTGGAGATCCTGTGCCAGGCTCGAGGTTTAATGTTTACATACACTTTAAAATGCCTTTCAAGTTGACTTCTATTAAGCCCGTCTTATAGGTGAGGAAACTGAAGCTGAAAGCTTTTAAGTAACTTGCTTAGGTTAAGTGTTAGGTGAAGGATTTGAATCCATGTACTTTTGGGTTTAAAGCTTCTGCTTTCATTTAACTATATCTCAGATGAGATCTTCCAAATCTCTCCATGTCCTTTTATGTTAAACTAAAGTTGGACAACATGATACCAAGATTTTTCATGCCTTAAGTTTTTGTAAATGTTATGAATCCTAAGATCAGTTAAAATCTTATAGGGAATTATAGTTCTTGATATTCATATTCTCAATTCAAATACACTGATCAATGTAGATATCTTTGGAAGACAAAAGGCTTTATTTACACATGTTTTGTGCATAGATGTGTATATGAATATAGATAAGTATAATCTCTTCTTTAGTATTTAATATTTAGAAAATTAACAAAGATTTTAGAAGTTGTGAGATAACAGAAAACCCCTCAAATGTGCCATTAACAGTAGCTTTCCTTGAAAATAAAATATTTTGACTCTTGTTTGATAATTGACCTTACAAATATTAGGTACATTTTCTAAGTGCTAGGACTCTCATTAATGATTATTTCTATTAATTGAGTTGATGGAATTTCCTAAGGGCCAAAATTTAAATTCTCATAATTAAAATATTTTTTTCAATATACCACTATTAAATGAATCTCAGTTTTTCTCGAGTTTGCATAAAACATTATCATGAGCTGTTGCATTTACTTTGGTGGCAGAAGGCAGTGTATCCTGCTAACCCAAAACCTTATCTTTAATTTTGAAAAGTAAGTTGGTGAGTAAAGCCAAATTTAAGCTGGAATAACTTTTGTAGTCAATGAAGAAGAAAATACAAATCCTATCTAGGAGGAAAGTATATTTAGTGATGACTCAGACGAATGCTGGGGCCTGATAAGAGCACTCCTTCAGGTTTTTAATTGAAATGTGACTACAACAAGGGATTGACAGAAATCACCTCTGATTTCCAGATAAATGCACAAATCCAATGTCACTGAAAGCTGATAAGACAGATTTCCAGAAAAGCGATTTTAAAAGTACCTCCCGCCCTGCTTATTTCAAAATAGGACAACTCTAATGCAACTTCGTTTATCTGACAACTGAATTTTTAATGGCTGTCCGGGTGTCACTGGCAGTAAAGTAGGATTATTTCCATTTTCTCAGACTTTTTAAAGCCTCTTTGCTCCCTGTAGCTATCTAAATGCCAAGTAATAAGATAATATCAATAGCTGGCATAAGGGTTTTACATTTTAGTTATTACAGCAGAAAGCTCACCTCTAAGGTTGTTAGTTTCCTAGTGTGCTAAGAATGTATCTTTCTGAGCAAGATATTTCCATGCATCTCACCCTAACCCCTACACCTCAGGGCAAATGTTGCACAGCATGACACACACATTAAGAAGGAAATAGAATGGGTTTCTCTACTTACTAATTTATTCCGCATGAAAGAAGCTTCTGGTTCTTGCTGCAAATCAGTACTAAGTGTATCCATGGTATTCTGTCACTTCCTCTATTTATTGTGACCACTGAGACTACTTTGTTTGTAGCTGCAGGAAGGAAAATACCTAGTGGGATTTAGTGGGAGGCTCTAATTAACTATGGAGGCCTCAGAAGAGGATCTTATATTGGGAAAATAAGGCCCAATGGCTGCAGAGCCATCTTCTTCTACTATAAACTGGGTTCTTCGCCCATATCTCAGCAGATTCTCAAATCAGTATTGTTATGTGGGAGTTTCTTAGGGAATACTCTCAGGATCAACATCTGGGGAAGGGAAGGGAAAGGAAAAGAGGGAACCAGGACTGATCAGAGGAAGTTGGGTAGTCTCGAGGATATTCTCAAATAACTTGATGGAAAGTTCTGAAACTGGTATTACCCCACATTGCAACAAGGGAACTTGATTTTTATGTTCTTGTGTTGATTGTCACTGGATGCAGGCTGCCCCCAGGAAGGAGGTGCAGCCTGGGGTAAGAAGCTGTCTTCAGCTGAAACAATTTCTGGAGAGAGGTGACAATTGAGAGCTGTCAGCCATGGTGATCCCCAGAGGATCAGATCCTTCAGTCCTGGAGGAATACCTGTGGAGCACACCACAGTCTTTAGTTCTCCAGGTGATGGTGAGATCCCAGAGCCATGAGTTTTGGACTGAGCCTTAATGTGGGAGCAGTGGGTAAGAAGAATATATTATTTCCAGAAGATTCTGCAATAAAAATCTGGAGATAAGTATATATGTGTGTGTGTGTGTGTGTGTATACAATTATATCTATATATTACTCCTTGGAGAAGGCAATGGCACCCCCTCCAGTACTCTTGCCTGGAAAATCCCATGGATGGAGGAGTCTGGTGGGCTATAGTCCATGAGGTCGCTGAGTCGGACATGACTGAGCAATTTCCCTTTCACTTTTCACTCTCATGCATTGGAGAAGGCAATGGCAACCCACTCCAGTGTTCTTGCCTGGAGAATCCCAGGAACGGGGGAGCCTGGTAGGAGGCCGTCTATGGGGTCGCAGAGAGTTGGACACGACTGAAGCGACTTAGCAGCAGCAGCAGCATATATTACTCCTAATTGTATTCTATATTGAAATGAAATTACAGAACTGCTTTTCCTTGTTTCCTACCTATTTGATGGCATATTATTATCCTTTTATGACTTCTTTACTTTTTCAAGTCTAAGCTTGATGTTTGTTTTTTTTTTACCCTAGCTTTACCTTTATGAAAATATTGAGAAAATAGAAAGGTTTCTGTTGGGCTTCCCTCCAATCCTTAGAGATGTTCTGAGGCCCCTTTGAAGACACTTAGAAGATCTTGGAGTAGTTTCTTAAAAATTTATCGTTAAATCACCAGAATCAGAAATGGTAGTCAATAATGCTAGGGTCTTGTGCATATTATTGGCTTGTGATTTAACACATTTTATAGGGAAATCTTATATGTGGTAAAATTTGTAAGCCTAAAAGAATATTGTGTCCTTATGCATGTAATGTCTGATTTTGTTTCAACTTGGGTATGCAAAGGTACACAGATATTTGGTTGAACATTTCTCTAGATGTTTCTGTGGAGATAATTTTTTGATCTGATTAAATAAGTGAGCTTTCACTGGAGCAGATTACCATTCATAGTATGGGCAGAACTCATTTAGTCTATCAAAGGCCCTAATAGAGAAAAAACTGGCCTCCCCAATGAAAAGTGAATTCTGCCAGCAGACTGCCTTTAGGTTGGAACTATAATTCCTCTCTTGTGTGTGTTTTTGTACCTCATGTCTTTGTCCATTCGTCTGTTGATGGGCAATTATATAGCTTACATATTTTGGGCCATTGATATTTTCTGTTGTGTTTTTTTCCCCCTATTTTGTCTGTTCTTTATTATTTCCTTCCTCCTACTGATTTTGGACTTGGTTTCTTCTAGTTCCTTTACATGGTAGGTTAGTTGTCTATTTGAAGTTTTTATTTGTTAAAATAGTCCTATGTCACTATAAACTTCCAGTTTAGAACTGCTTTCACTGTGTCCCATCGATTTTAGACAGTTGTGCTTTCATCTTTATTTATCTCAAAATTTTATGATTTGCTTTTGATTTCTTTATTGAACCTTCGTGTTTTAGTAGCATGTTGTTTACTCTCTGCATGTTTGTGTTTTTCCCATTTTTCTTCCATAGTTGATTGCTAGTTTCACTCCATCTTAGGTGGAAAATGGCTTGATACAATTTCTATCCTTTAAATTTTGTTCAAACTTGCTTTGTGGCCTAGAATGTGATCTATTCTGGACAACTTTCCATGTACAGCTGTAAAGAATGTTTTCTGCTGTTTTGGATAGAATGTCCTGTATCTGAACTTAATGTCTCTTAAGTTCAGCTGACCTAGTGTGTCATTTAAGACAACTGTTTCCTTGTTGATTTTCTGTCTGGCTGACCTGTCCATTGATGCAAATGGGTGTTAAAGTTCCCTACTTTTATTGTATTATGTCAAGTTCTTATTTTATGTCTGTTACTATCTCTGTGTTATATTTAGGTACTTCTATATTATATGCTTCTATATCATGCATATGTACATATGTTATAATACATTGAGTTGGTCAAAAAGTTCATTTGGATTTTTCTGTAGCATCTTATGGAACCCAATATACCAATATATATTAAGCACATATATGTTATAATATATTATGTTATGTATATTATGTAATAACAGATAACAGATGTTAATGAATGTTATATTCTCCCAGTATTCAATCCTACATCTCTTGATTGGGGCATTTAGTCCATTATTATTTTGGGGGACAGAGGTAGTTTTTCTTTTTTTTTTTTTGGAGGATTATTGCTTTACAATATTGTGAGGTTTCTGCCATACATCATCATGAACCAACCACAAGTATACACATGTCCTGCCCCTCTTGAACCTCTCTCCCATCTCCCATCCCATCCCACCCCTCTAGGTTGTCACAGAGCACTGGGCTGAGCTCCCTGCATTACACAGCAAACTCCTACTGGCCATCTGCTTTACACATGGTAATGTTTATATTTCCAGGCTACTCTCTCAATTAGTCCCTCCCTCTCTTTCCCACCCTGTGTCCACAAGTCTATTTTTTATGTCTGCATTTCCATTGCTGCCCTGCAGATAGGTTCATCAACACCACCTTTCTAGATTCCATACACATGCGTTACTATGCAATGTTCATTTCTCTTTCTGACTTACTTCACTCTATATAATAGGCTCTTGGGCTCTTTTTTTATAGCTCAGTAATATTCCATTGTATATATGTGGCAAAATTTCTGTATCCATTCATCTGTCCATGGACATCTAAGTTGCTTCCATGTCCCACATACTGTAAAAAGTGCTGCAACAAACACTGGGGCGCAGGCATCTCTTTCAGTTATGGTTTTCTCAGGGTATATGCCCAGTAGTGGGTTTATTGGGTCATATAGTAATTGTATTCTTAGTTTTTTAAAGAATCTCCATACTGTCTTCCATAGTGGTTATGTCAATTTACATTCCTCCCAGCAGTGCAAGAGAGTTCCCCTTTCTTCCACATCCTCTCCAGCATTTATTGTATGTAGATATTTTAATGATGACCATTCAGACCGGTGTGAGGTGACACCTCATTGTAGTTTTGATTTGCATTTCTCTGGTAGTGAGCGATGTTGAGCATCTTTTCATGTCTTTGTTGGCCATCTGCATGTCTTCTTTGGAGAAATGTCTGTTTATGTCTTCAGCCCATTTCTGGTTGGATCATTTGTCTTTCTGCTATTGAGCTGCTTGTATATTTTGGAGATTAACCCTTTTTCAGTTGTTTCATCTTCAACTATTTTCTCCCATTCTGAGGGTTGTCTCTTAATCTTATTTATTGTTTCCTTTGCTGTGCAAAACCTTTTAAGTTTAATTTAGTCCCATTTGCTTACTTTTGTTTTTATTTCATTACTGTAGGAGGTGGGTCAAAGAGGATCTTGCTCTGATGTATGTCAAAGTATGTACTGCCTATATTTTTCTCTAAGAGTTTTATAGTTTCTGGCCTTACATTTAAATCTTTAATCCATTGTTTTGGATTTAAAAAAAGTTTATTTTTTGTGTGATGTTAGAAAGTGTTTGAGTTTCATTCTTTTACATGTAGCTGTGAAATTTTCCCAGCACCACTTATGAATGAGTCTGTCTTTTCTCCATTGTATATTCTTGCCTCCTTTGTCAAAAATAAAGTGTCCATAGATGTGTGGGTTTAGTCCATTGATTTTTAAAGTGATAATTGATAGGTACATAGGTACATACTCACTGCTGTTTTGTTTCTGGTTGTTTCTGTAGTTCTCTGTCTGTTTCTTTTGTTTGCTTTTTCTTTTGTGGTTTGATTATTTTATTTAGCAGTACCCTTGTGTTCCTTTCTCTCTAGTTTTTGTGTATCTGTTTTAGGTCTTTGACCTGTGCTTACCATGTGTTTCATGTATGTTAACTTACAACTATATCCAGTTTTAAAAACTGTCATTAAATTCAAACACACCCTAAAAGATCTGCATTTTGAGCTCTTCTCCCCTGTGTTTTATTTTTTTTCTATCATTACTTATGTCTCCTACATGTCTATTTCTTAACTGGTAAGAACATACAATGCAGTGTATTTTATAATTTTCTTCATTTACTCTTCATTTTCCATTATTTAAGTGTTTGATCCAGACTTTACTATATACTTGCCTTGACTAGTGGAAGTTTTCATTTCCTGTAAATTCTTGCTTCTTGTTGTAGCCTTTTCCACTTGGAGAAGACTCTTTATTAATTCATGTAGGGGTGGTTTATCATTGATGAAGTCTTTTGTTGTTTCCTTGTCTGAAAAGTTCTTTATCTCTCTTTCATTCTCCTTCTAAATGACAACCTTGCTGAGTAGATTTCCCTAGGTTGTAGGATTTTCCCTATTATCACTTTAAATATATCATGCCAGTCCATTTTGACCTAAATTCTAAATTTTTTTCTGCAAAAAATCAACTAACAGTCTTATGGGGAATCTCTTCTATATGACTCTGTGTTTCTTTTGCTTCCTTTAGAATTCTCTCTTCATCATACATTTTCCATCTTATGATAATTGTATATCTTAGTGTGTATTTCTTTGGCTTCATGTTTTTTGGAACTCTCTTTTCTTTCTATACCTGTATATCTGTTTCCTTCTTTATGTTTGGGAAGTTTTCAGGCATAATTTCATCAAATACATTTTTATCATTTTCCACTTCTCTTCTTCTGGAACTCCTGTAATACGAATGTTAATACACTTGATGTTTTCTTCAGATCAGATCAGATCAGTCGCTCAGTCGTGTCTGACTCTTTGCGACCCCATGAATCACAGCACGCCAGGCCTCCCTGTCCATCACCAACTCCCGGAGTTCACTCAGACTCACGTCCATCGAGTCAGTGATGCCATCCAGTCATCTCATCCTCTGTCGTCCCCTTCTCCTCCTGCCCTCAATCCCTCCCATCATCAGAGTCTTTTCCAACGAGTCAACTCTCCGCATGAGGTGCCCAAAGTACTGGAGTTTCAGCTTTAGCATCATTCCTTCCAAAGAAATCCCAGGGCTGATCTCCTTCAGAATGGACTCGTTGGATCTCCTTGCAGTCCAAGGGACTCTCAAGAGTCTTCTCCAACACCACAGTTCAAAAGCATCAATACGACTGTGTGGATCACAATAAACTGTGGAAAATTCTTCAAGATATGGGAATACCAGACCATCTGATCTGCCTCTTGAGAAATTTGTATGCAGGTCAGGAAGCAACAGTTAGAACTGGACATGGAACAACGGACTGGTTCCAAATAGGAAAAGGAGTTCGTCAAGGCTGTATATTGTCACCCTGCTTATTTAACTTATATGCAGAGTACATAATGAGAAATGCTGCACTGGAAGAAACACAAGCTGGAATCAAGATTGCCAGGAGAAATATCAATAACCTCAGATATGCAGATGACACCACCCTTATGGCAGAAAGTGAAGAGGAACTCAAAAGCCTTTCTTAGAGGACCCTTAATCTGTTCTCATTTTTAAATTTTATTTTTCCTCTTGGCTTTCTGATTAGGTGATTTCTATTATTCTGTCTTCCAGATCACTTATGTGTTCTTGTCTATCACTAAATCTGCTTTTAATTTCTTCTAGTGTGTTTTTCATTTCAGTTATTGTATTCTTCACATCTGACTGATTCTTTTTTATGTTTTCTAGTTCCTTGATAAAAATGTCACTGTATGCATCTTTTCTTTCCCCTAGTTCAGTTAGCATTCCTTTTACTAATGATTTGAACTCTTTTTCTGGTAACTTATTTATCTCTGTCTCATTAATTGCTTTTTCAGATATTTTTCTTGTTCTTTCATTTGAAACAAGCTCCTCTATTCAGCTTGCTTGCCTTTCTCTATGAAATAAGGTAAAATAGTTCACTATCCCATTCTTGAAGGGATGTCCTTATATGGGAGCATTCATATGCAGTCTCTGTGTGCCCAGTGGCTTTGGTGGGAGAGGTGGATCTGAGATGAACACAGGTCATGTCTTCCCCAGGCTGTGCTGGAAGCTATTTTCTTGGTGAGAAGTGGAGTTGGAGACGGAGGTTCTAAGTCATGAACCAGTTGTGAATTGGGGCCTCTCTGATGCTCAGTGACCAACATTGCCCTATTGATGGGTAGAATTGTGTTACAAGGTTCTAGAGTAGAAGCCCTGAGGATTGGGTCCAAGTTTCTCCTGTTCTGTTTAAGTGTGCACTCTCCCCCATCCCAGAGATGGCACATTCACCCCAAAGGGGAACAGCAGTTCAGCCAGAGTGGCTGGAACAGGTGCTTGGTGTGGGCCAGGCTGCATTCTGGGACGGTCCTGGCACACAAGCCAGAGCTCCAGACCTCTCTCAGTCAGCTGACCCTGCAAGCACCAGCAATGGTTGCTTCTCCACATTCAGACTCAGTATCAGGTCTGAGAGCCTTGGAACTGAGCACCCTCCTTGGCAGTGGCAGGCTTTCACCCTAGTGAGGAGCTTCCTTGCACAGCAAGAGGGGAGTTGTTTGGTGTGGGCCAGTGTGCATGCTTGGTAGGTTGCAGGAAATTAGCCAGAGTCCCAGGTAGTTTCAATTTACTTTTTTTGCTTTGCCCCAGGAGTAAGTAAGTGAGTGCACAATCTTCATGAGTGAAACTTTTGATTTTCTCCAGCCCTCCTATTAGTCCCACTGGTTTTCAAACCAGCTAAGGGGCTTGTCTTGCCAGTAGTTTTCTCCAGGCTAGGGGGCCCAGTGTGTAGTTTGAACTGCTCAGTCTCCAGGGAGAATCTCTGTGCCTATGTAATCCCCTCCTCTTCTGGGTCCCCTTCAGGTGTACAAGTCCCAAAGCCATCACTTCTGTTTTCTTCCTAACTGCCTCCAGGTGAATCTTTACTTACAGCCTTGGGTGTATAAATCTGTCTGCCAGTTTCCTATTTGTTTTTAGTGAGAATTTTTCCGCACTGTAGATGCATTGGAGAAGGAAATGGCAACCCACTCTAGTGTTCTTGCCTGGAGAATCCCAGTGATGGGGGAGCCTGGTGGGCTGCCGTCTATGGGGTCACACAGAGTCGGACACGACTGAAGTGACTTAGCAGTAGCAGCAGCAGTAGATGTATTTTTGATGTCTTTGGGGGTGGGGGAAGTGAACTCAATTTTCTTCTACTCTGCCATGTTGATCCCTAAGTAGTTGTAAACTTTTAACAAAAAAGAAAGAATAGGAATAAATTAAGCATTAAATTCAAGAAATTTGGGAAAATATACCATGAGTGTCTAAATCCCTTGTGTCCTTGAAGTTGTGGATGGTTAACTCTGGCATGGCAGCCCTGTTGTTGTGTGTGGTAATTGCTACATTTTTCCTAATCATAATTCTCTTAATTATATTTTCTGGGTCCTCATTGACTATGACATTAGCTGTCATTTTGTCACCTTAATTTTGAAGATTTTATCTTCAGAGCATTGCTTATGTGGTTTCCTGGTGCTTTTCCAGAAGGCTGAATGGAGCCTGGGTGGTGTAGGTGCAGAGCCAGGCTTTAGCCCTCCTAGAGATTTGGTGGGTGGCCTCCTACATGTAGGGGAGGTTGCTCCTATCTTTGTACTTAGAAATACTTAATTTTTAAATGAATAAAATTAAATGTACCCAACTTAAAATTAGCCAAGATGATTCTTTTAGAGTAACACGTCACAGAAATGAAATTCTGAGAGACAATTATAACTTGCACCATGCTCCAGCCAAAAACAGATTTTTATTTTTTCTAATATTTGTTATTGCTTATTTATTATTAAGATTAAAGTTATTTTATTATTATGCTAATATCTTAAGTGAATTAATAAAATGATCAATTATTTCATTCATAGCCTTTTATATTTGTGTATGTAGCTGAAAAGGGAAGCTAGTAGGCTTTTTGTTTCTTCACCCATGAAATCTCTTTTAGCATTGTGTTTATCTAGCTAGGTTTCTGGGCAAAGCAGGCATAAGAAATAATCCTTATGATACACATCTACTCTGTCTTCCAGAAAGGGACTGTGTCAGGGTATTTTACCTACATATGTCTTTGCTATTCATCGTCTGTTCCTCCGGAAGATGAGTAAAGTCCTCAGGATCATATTAGAGGTGACCATAAATCTCCAGAGTCTTCTGTGAATCCTAACGAAGAATTTTACTCTGTTGTCTTAAATCCTTTTTACCTCTTTGAAGGGAAATCATTCTCAATCTGTACAGTCTGGTATTTTACTCATTTGTTTACTTATTTAACATGTATTTTCCAGAGCTTATTAAATGTCAAAACTGTGCTGGATGCCAAGTTGTTATTAATAATAATACAAGGTGATATGAGACTGGATACTGTGGGATCTAACAGACTGTTCTTGAGCTAAACTATGTTGTGGTGAAAAAAATCTCAAGGTTTCAGTGGCTTAATTCCACAAAGTTTCATTTCTCACTCATGTTATAATCTTACAAGTCTACCATCATGAAATTCTCTGCTTTCAGCTGCATAAGCAAGTGAGAGAATTTGGAGATGTTCTACTCAGTTGTAAATCCTTCAGATGAGAGTGATGTCATTATCCCCAGCAAGTGGACTGAAGCTAGTCACAAAACCCTGTCTAACAGCAGGAAATTCTGGAAAAATATTGATGAGCACCGGGAGTATGTGGTGGTTACTCTTGTCTTTGCCACACTCAGTACAGGGATCAAGAGATATTTTTTTGAGGAAGGGACATTTATTCCAGCTAACACATTAGACAAGAGTAACAGTAATCAGAAAAATAGGTGGGAAAGCGTTTTAGGCAGAGGGAGCTATGCATATGGAGACTATGAGATGGGAAAGAGCCTGATACATTTGAGAAATTGAAAGATGACCAGTGTGGCTGTAATGTAGAAAGAAGAAGGGCTATGAGAGCTCATGTTAGAAAACAGGCAGAAGGTAGATCAGGCAGGATCAGGGCTTGCAGACACTGTTAAACATTTCTGATCCTTCATACTAAATAGAAATCCACTGCAGAATGTTAAGCAAGGCAGTGACATTGTGATCTTTGTATTTTAAAACATCACCCTGACTGCAAAGTGAAGATATTATTGGAGAGGATAAGAATAGGGCTGGGAGACCATTTAGGGGTTTTTCAGAAGTCCAGGAGAGAGGTGGTAGTGACTGGGATAAAGAAGGGAGCCATGAAAGTCAAAACACATGCATTTGAGAAGTCTAGGAAGTCGAGGTGGTTAATTGAATGTGGAGGATGAAAAAGGTCTTAGTGATGGCAGTAGGTTTCTTTCAAGAGCAACTATTGAGCCAGGAAATGTAGGGAGCACAGCAAGCAGATTTTTCAGGTGTAGGAGTAAGCAGTGGGAAGTGAGTAATTATATATTCAGTCCTAGACACAAGGAGTTGGAGTTGCTTGTTAGATGTTTAAAAGGAGATATTGATGAGTAAATTAGATATATTTTTATGAAGTTTCAAATAAAGGCCTGGACTGGAATTACACATTGGAAGTCCTTGATTTATAAGTGGTAATTAAAACTATAAAGGATGCTATGAATGCTTCAAAGGAGACAAGATGTCTTGAGATGACTCTGAGAAACTTTAGGAGTTAAACTTTAGGAAGAGGAGGAGTAGGCCAAAGAGAATGAGAAGCAATAGTAAAGAGGGAAGAGGAAAACCAGAGGGTGAGGCTGCAGAAAGAAAGGGGAGAGCACTTTTCAAAGGAGGATTCCTTTGTGAGGACGGTTGATCAAGGCTCAAGTCTGATGTCAGGAAATGTGATTTGATCAGGCAGATAGAGGTCCTTAATGACCTGATCAGAAAAAGAATGGCTTTGACCGAAAATAACTGTTTTCAGTGTCAAGGTGAACTTTCAGGTGTGCCTGGTAGATTCCCTGAGCAACTCCTCTAATAACTGGATTTTTCTTAAATATAAATTTATTTATTTTAATTGGAGCCTAATTACTTTACAATATTGTATTGGTTTTGCCATACATCGACATGAATCTGCCACAGGTATACATGTGTTCCCCATCCCGAACCCCCCACCCTCTCCTCCCTCCCCGTACCATCCCTCTGGGTTGTCCCTTTAAACTAAATGTTTTAGAAATCTTTCAGTAGAGCAAAGCATTGTTTAACAGAATTGAAAATGTCACTGCTTCAGCACACAGCAGATTGACACAATGGATACAGGTTTCCAAAGTTGAGTGCATAATGACATTTTAGAGAAAGTTTCAAAATGACTATGCCATCAGTACAATTATGCTATGAAAGTGAAGTCATCTATCTTCTTAGTCTGCTTTTTATTGGTCTTAAATGTACTGTTTCTGATTTGCTTTTCAATTTAACATGAAGATGCAGAAAGCCAGAGAAGCTAAAACAGTAGAAACTGTGAAGGGGATACATTGGAGAAATGGTCCGGGAGGCAAAATTAGCGTTGTCTAGCCTGTGTGAGAAAATGAGAAGGGGTCACGCTGTGACTCTTTAGTCACAGCTGTAGAGAAGTTCAGAGAGTGCTGGCTAGTGGCTCTTCTTTTCCATGGAGAGTCGGAGGAAGATGGATTGAGCTAGGATTGCTGTACGAGATAATTGGTTTGATGATAAGAGCTCTTTGACTGTAAGTGATTTAAAAATTGGAGAAGGCTATGAAGAGAAGTACCAGATTTCCCATCTTGCACGACATTTAGCAGAAAAGTTGAAAATCCTTTGGGTTTCTGTCATGAATCTTCTCTGGGAATGGGAAGTCTTCATGCATCTCTGAGGACATCCCTGATATGAGAAATAAACAGGAGAATGAAGCTCCTGACTAGGATTCTTGAACTTTGCTGATTTCCTTCTCATAGCATCTTTCAACCATGTCTTTATGAAGGTTGAAGACCCTTAGAAACTCTCTTTGGGGAGGGAGGCCTGGGATTTGTGACCTTTTGAGTTTTTGCTTATGCCCTATTGAATGAAGTAGATTCAGTATGCAGTAGGTTGCATTCTGACCTTCTCTTATAAACCTGGCTCATTTTCTTCTGTAAGAACTTTCCTTGTGTGCCAGTTTCCCCAAGATCGCTAGCATTTCTCAGTTACTTCTTTACTTTAACATCCAAAAAACAATCATCTGAGCCTGTAGCTTTTGTGAGCCTAGGAAGTCGACTCCTCCTTGCAAGGATGACACTGCCGAGTCTCTTTGTTGGCCACACTTCCCTTTGAATCACTGCTCTGGGCTTCTCTGCCTTTTCTTTTTTGCCTGCCTGCAGGAAGCTTTTCCACATTATTGAGATGCTTCCCTATCCCTCTTCATTCACCTAATGGGTGCAAAAGGTTTTAAATAGACTTTACTGAGTTTTAGGGAGGCAAAGAGGGTGAGAAACGTGGATTATACTGCAGAAAAGGCAAACAACTCTGGAAGCACATGTTGCTGCCTCTGGGATCTATCTGTATGCAACATATGTACCACATACCAACCCTGTTTTCTTCTTGGCTCTGGGCTGCAGCCATGTTACTAGGAGGCACTGATCTTCCAGTATAAACATTTCCTTTCCTATCTTTACTTTCTCATCCCTATTTTCCCGGATCTCACAACCCCATCCCCTTTCCTTATGTGCCTTATAAGGACACGGTAAGCAAGTCATCGCCTAGCTGTTAACCTTTTATATTATTTTTGCAGAGCAATTTTAAGTTTAGTTGCTTGTTGACTCAACTGTGCAGTTCCAGAATAGCCTTTGCTTTCCTTTGCAGAGTGAAGCACATTCAGTGAGGCTATTTTGTATTTTTCATCAGTAGAACCCTGGCTCTTAAAAGACCTTCACAACTTTGAGATGAAAAATTATTCTTAAAGACTCTGAAGGTCCCAAACCATCTTATTAATCTTGTATTTATGTACCTAAGTTTTGCTTTCCATGAGTCAGTTTCTGCCTATTTCAGCTAGAAAATTTTTTTCTAAAAAAAAAAACAAAAAAATTTTTTTTCCATGAAAATACATGTGTGTGTGTGTCTGTGTATTTTCAGAAGCTAAAAGTGTCTCCCCATTATGTTAATACTCCTTATAGTGGTGCTTGGTAGAGAGAATATTCAGACAAAAGCATATTCATACACAACCTCTTAAAGGAACTTGGGGAGGAATTTAAGAGTGAACTTTGCTCCTAGCCTGCCACATCCATCAGTCTCAAGTCCTGTTGATTTTGACTCCTTAATGTCTTTCAAATGTATCTCTTGGATCCATCCTGCAGTTACCTGTTTGAAGGCAGTTTCTGCTATTTTTGTATTCCCAGCTCTTAACCAAGATTGGCAAATAAGAGATGCTCATTCGAAGATTATTGCATAATTGGAGGCACAGAGGAATGAATGAGAAGTAACTAATGATGCTAGAAATTTGAGGGTGGACTCCTAGGAAAGTAGAACTCAAGGGACTGCCTTTTTTTCCTCTACAGAAAGATTGGACAGAATAAGGGAAGTACATGCAGGACTCAAGAGAACAAAGTAAAATTGAAAAAGGTAGAATATAAAGACTGTAATGGATTTTTATAAATCAGTTGAGCAGGAGAAGGGAAATGTGGTTCAAGTTCCTGTGTAAAGATAGATTTATGTATCTATCTATTGAGCTATTAGCAGAATGAGGGACTAAATATAACCAGAGCCATACTCTTTGCAAACTCATGGACTGTAGTCCGCCAGGCTCCTCTATTTATGAAATTCTCCAGTAAAGAATACTGGAGTGAGTAGCCATTCCCTTCTCAAGGGGATCTTCCCCACCCAGGGATCAAACCCGGGTCTTCCACATTGCAGACAGATTCTCTACCATCTGAACTACCAGAGAAGCCCATTAGATGCTCACTTTAACATAATACTAACCATGTCATGAACATTTTAGTCTTTACCTCAACTCTGTACAGGTAGTTATTAGCATTATCCCCATTTTATAGATGGAGAATTTGAGACATAAAGAAATGAATTAACTTGCCTAGGGTCATGTTACTAGAGAAGGATGGAATCAGGATTTGAACCCAGATCTGTCTGAATCTAGATATTGTGCTCGCAGCTTCTATAGCATGTTGAGTATAAATACTGCTAATACTCTGTATTTCCCTAATCTTAGTGTGGCTAAATTATGCTTGGGAGAAGGAAATAGCATAAAGGAAGGGGTGTAAGTTTAAATAAAAGTAAAAAATGCGGGGAGAGAAGGGGTTCTAGGCAGTCTCAACTCATTTCACAACCTTGCCTAGGGATGTCTTAATTTTTGTGTGTAGGCTAAGTGTTTTACAATTGACTGTATACCAGGTAAACACTTAATCCTCCCCTCTTGTCACCAAATTCATTTTATAGATGAAGAAGCTATGGTTCAGAGAGCTAGAACCTTGTAAAAGACTCATGCAGCTAATACCTTAAAACTGAAATTCAACCCCTGACCTAAGACTACATTCTTGCCTTAACTTGTGTGTAATAGCAAACATTTATCATAGGTATGATGATCTTAGATCTAGTCAAAGCTATTCTAGGAGCCACTGTTCTTGAGTTTCTTTGAGTATTCTTTTTGCCACCAGAATTAATTGCCTTTTTACATTTCGGGGACATTCTTTGAGCAAGTCTCTCTCCATACCTGTATACCATTCAAGGGTGAGTCTTAGGGCTGCTCTGTCTTCTGGGGAAAGAGCATCACAAAGTTCCCCACCTTGGACTCTGATCCATTTTCTTTGGTGGTGCCAGGTGTGTGGACTTGGCCACTGTTGACTTGCCTGCAGGCTTTCTATGAGACTTTTGGAAAAACTGCCTGTCAACTGCATTAAAATGAAGTCTAATTATTCTCCATTCTGCTGTGACAGACATCACAGTGATGGTATATTTGCATTTAAATACTGCAAATATTTAACATGAATTACATACTAAATATTTGAATTTGTGCATGCAAAATGTCTGTCTCTGGGATAGCTCATATCTGCTGAATTGTAGAATTCTGGGGTTTTATGAAACACAGGGAACACTGACGAAATTAAACTAACTTAGGAACAACAGTCAGACTGTCTAAATTATATATATATTATTGTCCCTCATTTGCATGACCAATTATAGGGAAGTTCCTTATTGTGAGATGTAATAATTTTATATAATTGCAGCAGCTTCAGCAGTTTTGAAGGAGGTTTCCCTAGCAGAACACAGTCTCAGGGAAAACAAATTATGTTGATTTACTAGCAATTCTGCAAATGGGTTGTCTGGGGGAATCAGGGGGAGTCTTTATGGAGCACAGAGAAATGGCTCACTATTTGACATTTTAAATTGCTTGCTTGGAATATGCAAAACTGCAGACCTCTAATTGCATGTTGTCGCCTCTGAGGAGCCACTGTTTTTGCACTTGGATTTGGAGACTTGCTGTGTGATGATTAAGAGGGGAAAATAATACCCATTTACCCAAGTTGTAGAGGGCAGGGCTCTCTATGAACATCCAGGAAAAGCGAAGAAGAGTGAGTCTGTAGTAAATTCCTATTTAAGACAGCACTAGCAGCTCTACAGTTTTGCTGAGATTAGCTTATGTGAATGTTCTCATTAAATGAGCAGTGTGGCACTTGGCAGTTTAGAAATCTCTTAGTCTCATAAAATCCAGGACGAGATGGGCTTTAGAGATAAACTCTGCTGTGCTGCTGTTCACTGTGCAGGCAGGAACCCTGAGAAGTGAAATTCCTGTCCAGGAGGCCCCAGCTGTGTGCTGGAAGAGCCGAGGCTGAATCTCCCTGGCCAGGGCGTCAGGTCCCATCAAGGGGGTGATTCCTGGCTGTTGGATGATGTTGAATGGGGCTTTGTAGCTCTGGATAGCATTTTGTTTCTTTTCTATTAGATCCAAGAAACTGAGAATGGCATTTTAGGGGTGGCCAGCTGTGACCAGCTGCTGAAGCAGATCAGGGAGCTGCTTCCTCGACAGAGCATCGTATGCTGAAGCTGCCCATGAGGAGGTGTGGCCTCTCAGACGGTCTTGTGTTCCCGACACTGAGAGTGCCCTTCTTCTGTTTTATGCTGAAGACGTAAATGGGGATGACAGGCTTGGGGCTGCTTTTTCTCTGACTAAACATTTGAGAAAACTTGAGCGTCTTCAGGGAATTCCTGGCCTGGAGTCAGGAAGTGCTAGTGCTCTCGGGTAGTCTCAGCCTACAACAGCTTGAAGCGTGATTTTGGTCTCTGGTCAGACTGAGGTCGGGCCGTGTCAGTGAGACCGCTGAACCCTAGTTGCTAGACTACGGCGAGGTGTGGACCAGTGACAAGGACCAGTGGGCAGTGACAAGGCTCTTTCTGCTAGCTATGTGATAAATCTCCACATTGAGATGGAAAGTTGGTGTGAAACAAGGAAAGTGCTTATTAGGAGGGAAAAGGGCACATGTGGATAGACCCGTGGGAGGGATCAGAGAGAGCCGTGCCCACCTAGCAGTTTGAATCACTTCTGTGGGACATTTCCTGGGTTTCTGGTTCTGAAGCTATATTTGGTTTATCTCAGGATCCTCCCATGTGTGTGTGCGCATCTCGTAGCCAAGGTGGATTCTAGTGAAAAGGTCTGAGGGTAGGTTGGCATCACTTACTCCGGGGGGGATGCCCCCTCTCTTTTTGACTTCCAGCAGGTCTTTCTGTTTATGTGTAGTCAGGAGGGTTTTCTTGACTTTGAGAAAGAGAAATACGTGGTCTTTTTACCTTTTATTTGGGCAGGGTCCAGCTCCTTTCTCGATCCTGCTGTTACGGGGTTTCTGTCCACAGGGAACATGCTCCAGGGGCTCACTCTAGGGCCCACCCATCTCCTGCCTAACTGGTAATAAACTTTTACTTATTTATTTAACCAGAAGTAGGTTTTTAAAAACTGAAAAAAAAATTTTTTTTCTATCTCCTGGATGTGTTTAACTTTTTACTGTATTACTCATGTGGAACTTTGATGTGACATTTTATCCTATTTTTGTTTTATACCAGATTAGAAAATTTTAGAGGATAGAGGATTCATCTGAAATAGTTTTCATCTCCTTCCCTGCTCAGCACAGCAGTGCCGTCCATGAAGACAGTTCTCATGGATTATTGCTAAATGAGTGGATACAACGCTAACCATCTCTACCCCCGCACTCCCTCCATGTTTCCCAGTATGTGTGGCTATGGGAGTAGGTTTCTGCTCCCAGTTTCTCTCCCTCATGGATGTTGTGGGTAATGGCATGGAGACCTCTGCTTTGTCCCTACCATCCCTTTACTAGCTGATTTCATTTTCCAAGACTTGTATAATAAAGAGAAATTTCAAAGATATCCTCTAGAACTGTGTGCACATCAATTTTCTCATTTCTAAATTCAGAAACTCAGTTTAAAAAAAAAACTTTTTTTTTTCGCTGTTCACATAGAGCTATTTCTAGTGAGTTTACTTAATGGGAAATACAGTTACCATTAATTTTAGAGAATTAGGCCCCTTTTTTTTGACCCTGCAGTTTTTTTTATTGATACTGTTTTATCAAGAATCTTGTCAGAAAAATGAACCATTTTTAGTTTCTCTGGAACTACACCTTTTTTCTGGGGCTTCCAAGGTGGTGCCAGTGGTAAAGAACCTGCCTGTCAATGCAGGAGATGAAAGAGAAGCAGATTGGATCCCTGAGTTGGGAAGATCCCCTAAAGGATGAAAATGACAACTCACTCCAGAATTCCTGCCTGGAAAATTCCCTGGGCAAGAGCAACCTGGGGGCCTATATTCCATGGGGTCACATGACTGAGTGACTGAGCCCACCATTCTTCTACCCCAAGTTTAAATGTTTGTAGAACCATTATTGTTGGTTTTTGGCAATTCTTCTGTTAGGTAGATTTAAGGCCAATATTCTGAAGGCCAATTTTGTTATTTTTATTCTTCATAAAACTTAGTCTCAGATTCATGAATAAATTTTATAATGTGAAAAATCCTCCCAAATGCTGTGTATATACTGTGTGTGCTCCCATTTGAGATCAGAGTCATTTGAGCACACCCTTACTTTGTAACTCAAAACAGGATTGTAGTAAGTCATTCCAGTGCACATGGAGGAGGAGGAATTTGAGGAGGTAGAGCCAGAGACCAAACTGGATTAACATGTTACCAAAAGGAGGGGAGTGAAGGGCAAAAGCTTAAGATGGAGAAGAAGAGAGAACAGAAAGAAAGATGACTATGTAGAGACTGATTCTGACTGTGTGCTTAGGATACATTAGGAATTACAGCTACTATAAGACACGGTATCTGGGAGAGGGGAGGAGCAAGTTTGTCTTAGTTAGATAACTACGGAGGGGTGCAGTTGGACTGGAACCTGGGGTTCTGTCCAGAGGTAGCCAAAAAGGACGTGGCATCCTATCAGGTCCTTAAAAATGGTGCCGAACTGTTGAATCTCCTTATTCTCTAGGCATCGAAAGGCTGAAATCATTTCATTCTAATAATTTTACAAACTAGAAAACATAGGAATCCCAAGGAACAAATATTTAACCTTGAAGATGAACTCATGTTTAAAAACTACATATTATATATCAAGATTGAGCAGATACAACCAACAGAATACTTAGTATTCTAAGATCTAAGCATTATATATCAGAAAGAAACTATAAAATAAGAAAATTTAAAGTAATTGGAAAGATAAAGAATAAATACATAGCACAATGAAAAAATAAAATTGTATAAAAATATTAGATAGAATACAAAAGAGCAAAGCAGACATCTGTGAATAAAGAACATAATCCTTGAAATTATAAGCATGAGAGATGAGTGCAATAGATTATTAGGCATAGAAGAGAGAATTCGTTGAACTACTATCATTAAAGTAAAATTCCTAGGGGGTCTAACAGATAAGATAATTGGAAAGATTCAGTTTAGTTCAGTCACTCAGTCATGTCCGACTCTGTGACCCCATGAATCACAGCACGCCAGGCCTCCCTGTCCATCACCAACTCCCGGAGTTCACTCAAACTCATGTCCATCAAATTGGTGATGCCATCCAACCATCTCATTCTCTGTCATCCCCTTCTCCTCCTGCCCTCAGTCCCTCCCAGCATCAGGGTCTTTTCCAATGAGTCAACTCTTCGCATCAGATGGCCAAAGTAGTGGAGTTTCAGCTTCAGCATCAGTCCTTGCAATGAACACCCAGGACTGATCTCCTTTAGGATGGACTGGTTGGGTCTCCTTGCAGTCCAAGGGACTCTCAAGAGTCTTCTCCAACACCACAATTCAAAAGCATCAATTCTTCGGCACTCAGCCTTCTTCACAGTCGAACTCTCACATCCATACATGACCACTGGAAAAATCATAGCCTTGACTAGACAGACCTTTGTTGGCAAAGTAATATCTCTGCTTTTCAATATGCGATCTAGGTTGGTCATAACTTTCCTTCCAAGGAGTAAGCGTCTTTTAATTTCATGGCTGCAATCACCATCTACAGTGATTTTGGAGCCCAAAAAAATAAAGTCTGACACTGTTTCCACTGTTTCCCCATCTATTTCCCAATGAAGTGATGGGACCAGATGCCATGATCTTCATTTTCTGAATGTTGAGCTTTAAGCCAACTTCTTCACTCTCCTCTTTCAGTTTCATCAAGAGGCTTTTTAGTTCCTCTTCACTTTCTGCCATAAGGGTGGTGTCATCTGCATATCTGAGGTTATTGATATTTCTCCTGGAAATCTTGATTCCAGCTTGTGCTTCATACAGCCCAGCATTTCTCATGATGTACTCTGCATATAAGTTGAATAAGCAGGGTGACAATATACAGCCTTGACATACTTCTTTCCCTATTTGGAGTCAGTCTGTTGTTCCATATCCAGTTCTAACTGTTGCTTCTTGACCTGCATACAGATTTCTCAGGAGGCAGGTCAGGGGGTCTGGTATTCCCATCTCTTAAAGAATTCTCCATAGTTTGTTGTGATCCACAGTCAAAGTCTCTGGCATAGTCAATAAAGCAGAAATAGATGTTTTTGTGGAACTCTCATGCTTTTTTCAATGATCCAACAGATGTTGGCAATTTGATCTCTGGTTCCTCTGTCTTTCTAAATCCAGCTTGAACATCTGGGAGTTCATGGTTCACACACTGTTGAAGCCTGGCTTGGAGAATTTTGAGCATTACTTTGCTGCATGTGAGATGAGTGCAATTGTGTGGTAGTTTGAGCATTCTTTGTCATTGTCTTTCTTTGGGATTGGAATGAAAACTGACCTTTTCCAGTCCTGTGGCCACTTCTGAATTTTCCAAATTTGCTGGCATAATGAGTGCAGCACTTTCACAGCATCATCTTTTAGGATTTGAAAATCCTCCCTGCTCTACCCATTATCTAATATTATCATCCTCGTCATAATGAACCTCACCTTCAAAATATATCCATGATATTGTAAATAATGTACCATGAATAAAATATGGACTAAAATAGCCCCATCCTTGAGAAGTTTACAGTCATCATCAGTATTCAAAGCCATCCTCATTGTTATTGGTTACATAACACATATCAAGGGTCAGAAACCAAACTAAGTATTACAGGTCAATTACTTCCTTTACTATTAAAGTTTACTTTGTGACTTTACTTGACTAACTAGAAGATGGCATCCTATATGTCTTCTTTTGAATAAATAAAGGCCAAATTAATTTTTCTGTGAAACCTTTTATCTTTTCTGATATTCTGTTAGAAAAGCTTTTTACAAATATACAATTCAAATGGATGACCAGCACAATTAGATTTATTTAATTTATTAAATAATTCACTAAACATTTATTGGTCATCTACTGTGTAGGCTAAGGTGTGTAGTTGTTCTAAAGTCTTAAGAGTTATGCCAATTATAGTTTATTATCTACCAATGTAGCCCAAGAATTAGTGCCTCAAAACAACATCCATTTATTTGCTCATAATTCTTTATCATGGCAGTATGGGTTGAGCTCAATTTGGTAAATTTCATTTCTGCTCCACATGGTGCTGGTGGGACTCATATGTGCATTTGGGCTTTGGCTGCTGCTGCTGCTAAGTCAGCTTCAGTCGTGTCCGACTCTGTGCAACCCCATAGATGGCAGCCCACCAGGCTCCCCCGTCCCTGGGATTCTCCAAGCAAGAATTCTGGAGTGGGTTGCCATTTCCTCCTCCAATGCATGAAAGTGAAAAGTGAAAGTGAAGTCGCTCAGTCGTGTCCAACTTGTAGCGACCCCATGGACTGCAGCCTACCCTGGTCCTCCGTCCATGGGATTTTCCAGGCAACAGTACTGGAGGGGGGGTGCCATTGCATTCTCCGTCAGTTGTGTCCAAGGATGTCTTAAATAGCTGGGGTGGCTGAAACAGCAGGGACTTGACTCCATAAGCTCTTATATCCTCCCAGAGCTTTTCCACATAAAGGTGGAATAGTTCCCATTAGGCTAGTGCTTTACAAGCCTTTGTTGTGATGTTTGATAATGTTCCATCGCCCAAAGCAAGTCATATGGCCAAGCTCAGAATCTGTGTGTGTGTGTGTGTGGGTGGGTGGGTGTGGTGGTGGTGGTGGTGCTTTAGTTGTTAAGTCATTAAGTTGCTAAGTCTGACTCTAGTGATCCCAGGGGCTGTATTTAGCCTTCCAGGCTCCTCTGCTCATGGGATTTCTCAGGCAAGAAATTGGAGCGGGTTGCCATTTCCTTCTCCAGGACATCTGGCTGACACTGATCCAACCCAGGACTCCTGCATTTCAGGCAGACTCCTGTATCACAGGTGGATTCTTTACTAACTGAGCCACCAGGTAAGCACAGTGTGTGTGTGTGTGTGTGTGTGTGTGTGTGTGTGTGTAATACCCAGTGTGTGTGGATATGGAAAGACGTAATTCCCTGGGGTCATTACTACAGCAGTTTACTTCAAGGGTAATTAAAAATCTAACTGGAGTTGAAATCTGAGTTAACTAAAAATTCTATGACAAAATTTTAGTCTTATTATCCCTTTAAGATAAGAAACCTTTAGTCATTTCTTAGATCATAATACTCCATCTGATTTAGTCCATAGGGGAATTTAGTCTAAATGGCTAGCCAATCTGAATTCTTCAGGTAAAAGCAGATGATCATTAAAATAGCTTCTAAGAATCTGTCCATTTTAGATGAGAAGACTGGTTTTATATAGTCCCTCAAATGTGCTTCCTTGGAAAGCTCTTCTTGGAGGCAGTGAATTATTGCTTCTGTGGAAAGATCAAGTGACTAACCTTCCATTCATATCTCACTGCCACAGGCAAAGAATCTTTTGGCCTCTTTAGAAACTAGAAGAAAGATGATGCCCTCTAGTATTAATACATTGGACAGTTCAGCCTGAAAGAATATAATTAATCATTACTTTCTGGGTCAGCTCTTGAAACAGCTCCTTTATCATCATCCATCTTTTTTCTAGAAGAGGTCTTTAAATTCTACTTTGTTAAAGAAAGAATAATGTGACTGCTTTTTGTGGGGGTGGGATAAGAGTTTGGGGAAGGTATCATTTTCTTTAAGAGAGAAAGATTTTAAAATAACCATATTTGTGAAAGTCCTAATGTTTTGAGAATACTTATATCTCCAGAAAAGGATCACTTGTACAGAACGTAAAGGACATTTGTGCCAACAACTGCTACCGCTCTATTTCTTTGCAGCAACCCTATGGTTCCACGTGGGAATTTACATGTTTCCTGGAGAGTGGACTCTATCTCTGTGTTCTAGCTTCAGTGTTAGAGCTTAAGATTGTAATTAGTCTTTCCATTTTATTCCACTAGCCTCGGTTCAGATGTGGTCAGGTAACCTAAACTATTATTAGATTGAATTTGTGGGAATGAAGGGAAAATTATATTCTTTTTTGAAATATGAGGAATAAAAAGTATATAGTGTGTGGAGATGCTGATAGCTCTTTTTCTCAAGACCATGAGAGGAACCAGTGCTGCATGAATAAAACCACACTGAAGGCAGAAGGACAAAATAAGGAGAAATTAGGTTCAAAATGGCATCAGTGAACTATTGAGTCAAGCTTTAGCCGAGAAACTTTTCAGTTACATAAATCAATGAATTATTTTTTTGTTTAACTGAGTTTGGGTTGCACTCCTATTATTTATAACCTAAGCCATCCTAACTAATGACCACAAAAAGCAGGTGAAATGCTCATTTTGTAAAAATCCCTGGAAGGTTACACAGAAGAGGACACCTTTAAATTGTGCCTTGTCACTCAGTGGTGTCCAGCCCTTTGAGACCCCCTGGGCTGTAGCCCACCAGGCTCTTCTGTCCACAGGGATTCTCCAGGTAAGAATACTGGAGTGGATTGCCATGCCCACCTCCAGGGGATCTTCCCAACCCAGGAATTGATCCCAGGTCTGCTGCCTTGCAGGAGGATTCTTTACCATCTGAGCCACCAGGGAAGCCCATGCCTTTAAAGGATGGTGATAAAGGAGAGGATGATTATAACCTACGGGAACATTGCTTGACATTTTGTTTAGCACCTTGTGTGAGAGTGTCTCACAGATGACATTACATGGTGCAGGAAATATCAATAATAAGAAACATCTGGAAATGGAACTATGCTTGTGCTCAGTTGTGTCCAACTCTTTGTGGCCCCATGGACTGTAGCCCACCAGGCTCCTCTGTCCATGGGATTTTCCAGAATACTTGAGTGGGGTTGCCATTTCCTACTCCAGGAAATCTTTCTGACCCAGGGATTCAAACTGCACCTCTTGTGTCTCATGCAGTGGCAGTTGATTCTTTAACCAGAATGACAAGGAAGATTTTGGGGACTGGTCTGCCTTGGCATACCTTCTACATGCAGAGTCACTTGTATGAATATTAATTTAGCAGATATTCATAGAGTACCTATGATGTACCAGATGCTTAGAATATGGAGAATAATAATGATAATCCCTATACTCAAAAATTCAAAATTCAATGAGAAGAGAGTAAAAGAGATTCAGTAAAATTTCAACTCAGTATAGCAAATCTGTATGAAGTATTGGGTTGGCCAAAATATTCGCTGGGGTTTTTCATAAGGTGTTATGGAAAAAACTGAAGGAACTTTTTGATCAGTCATTGGACATTGGACATCAGACATTAGAAGACAATTAATGAAATAATTCTATCCGCAGTCTCGGACAGTTCCCAAATGTAAGTCCATGGCTTATTTGTTGGTTTGTTTACCTGTGGCAAATGAGAAAATTAAGAAAAACCTAATGAGTGAGATTTTTATAAAAACAAAATTTATTAACTTGAAAAGGTCATTTATTCTGAGATTATATGCTTCCTTTTTGTTTTTAACTTGCCCTATATATTATGATAGGTGTGTGTGTGTGTATTTTTACTTGACAAAGTAAAACTGAGCAATCCAATATTAAGACTCCCTTATTTATGTTTGTATTTCAAAACTTGGTAGTCACTTGTCTAGGCTGGAAAAGGCTTTAGTGTATAGATTATTCTGAAATGCATCTTCAAGAATAAATACAATTTTGAGGCATAATGAACAAGACAGGGACCTCAGTGTAAGCCCTTGATGTGACAAGGTGAGGCCTGTTTGGGGCATGGCACCTCTTTTGGCCTATTTTAAAGGATAGATCATGCAGGAAATGGCAAGCACTGAAGATGAAGTAATTGGCCTGATTCAGATATTAAAAGACCTCGAATGTCATCTTGAGAACTTAGATTTGATCTACTAGGTGGTTGGAACTACTGAAGCATTTTATTTTTATTATTATTATTTTTAATATAAATTTATTTATTATAATTGGAGGCTAATTACTTTATAATATTGTATTGGTTTTGCCATACATCAACATGAATCTGCCACAGGTGTACACGTGTTTCCCATTCTGACCCCCCTCCCGCCTCCCTCCCCATACCATCCCTCTGGGTCATCCCAGTGCACCAGCCCCAAGCATCCTGTATCATGCATCAAACCTGGACTGGCGATTCATTTCACATATGATATTATACATGTTTCAATGCCAGTCTCCCATATCATCCCACCCTCGCCCCCTGAAGCATTTTAAAGTAGGGGAATAACATGACCAGATATGTGATTTTGAAAGATAATTAAAGTATTAGGGAAATGGATCCACTTCTTTGACAGTTACATTTTTCAGTGGAGCTAAAAGTAAAAAGAAGCTACTTTTAAAATATGAAGAATAAAACTCTTAAAAAGGTTCTGATATTTGTCAGCAGAAGGAATTTGTTCACAAGCTTGGCTGTTGCTGGTGGTCTTTGAACAGTAAAAGGAGTGCCTCTCTCTCTCTCTCACACACACACACACACACACATGACTTCAGAATACAACTCCCTATCCAGCAGTTTGCTTTTCCTCCACTTTATCTTCGAGTGAGGAACAGTTTTGTCCTCCTGATTTGCAGCACTGAGATTTGCAGTATCTGATTTGCAGTATCTGTTGGTACTCCTAGAAGCCAAAGGAGCTTCCAAGGAGCACCTTGGGATCCTTGGGAAAGCATCTCATTACTATTACAAGGAACTTGGAAAAGACATGCTCGTAGAGTCTGGGTCTCTCCAGGAGACACTGCTTGGACAAGGAGGCAGTTGTTGGTTCGTTTTCCCCATTCTAAATGAAAACGAAAGCGAAGAGCAGCTAAGCTGCCATTTTACCTGCATCAACACTGGATTAAATTGAGGCATAACTAGTAGAAAGAAAATGCTTTGAGGTTGGAAAGATTTTGTTGGAGTTCCAGGCCTTTGCTTATTAGCTATTTGATCTTGGCCAAAGATGTTAACTTTTCTGATCCTCAGTTTGTTCATATATCTGTTAAACCTCATAAAATCGCTGGGAGGTTTAAGTAAAATGACAATTTAGAGTCAGTTTCTGGCCCATCATGGATGCTCACACATTGGCACTTGACTTCTTACACAGGAGAACACCTGGATATTCTCATTTTATATTTTCAGGGTCCAGGCAAGAGTGCAAATGGAGGCCTATGTACCATATGTCTAAATGCTTATTATTAATATAAATCAGACCAACAAACTTTCAAATAAATATTCTTCTGGATTAGCAAATATACCTTCATAGTGGAAAGTTCAAAACTATGTGTAAAGCAACAATTCATAACAAGTAACTGTGGATAGGGCATGATCAAATTCACATATCTGCCAGAGATCATTGTTCTCTCCATAAATGCTCACTGGCAGTGGCCACTGGTCTGGGCAGGAGGAGACAGTGTCTTTTCTGAAGGCACGGCCAGGGCTTCGCCATTTTCTTGCCTGAAAAAGTCAGCTTATCTAATTCTATAAGATGTCAAGAGAAAATTAGAAATGACTATTAACTTTTTACCTTATCCTTAAATTTTAAGTTTTCTTTGTTTTTAACAGAAATCATAATACTTTAATGGGCTTCCCCAGTGGCTCAGTAGTAAACCCACCTGCCTGTGCAGGAGCCATGAGTTGAGGGTTCGATCCCTGAGTCAGAAAGGTCCCCTGGAGGAGGGCATGACAACCCACCCCAGTATTCTTGTCTGTAAAATCCCATGGACAGAGAAGCCTGGTGGGCTACAGTCCAAAGGGTCGCAAAGAATCAGATATGACTGACTGAGCATGCACACACATATAGTACATTAAATACATAAAGGTACAGGTTTTTTTGAGGTGACCACTGATTTAAGGAGACATTTGTTGGCCTGAACCCTTAGAATCCTTTAATTGGTAATTCAGCATTGGCCTACCACAGAGGAAAATCTTACAGTTTTCCACAAACTTTTTGGAAATAATTTATACCTATTTGGGAGGTGAGTGGGAAAGAGTTATCTGTTTGTTCCAAAACATTTAATGGCTTGCTTGTTATTGTTTAAAATATAAACCTTTACTCCTGAAACATTTTCTTATGATTCTGTAATGTTTCTGAACTGAGAGGGACTGGTGGAGTGCTTGGGGGAACAGTTCTCCCTGGCGTGGCACTTCCTGGGTATCACAGTGAGGTTAGCGTCCCCAACCTCTACCCGTTGAAAGGCAGGAGGGCACACCCATCTTGGGGGATAACCCAAGTTCCCCCAAGTATTTTCTCAGGCTCCTGGGGACCATCATTATCTGCCCTTTTAAGAACAACCTTTCCTGATGCTTTGTCTGCCCTTTCTGGATGTTTTGCAACCATCTGAATTTCCCAAATCTCCACCATGATCTTCCCTCCTGCTACCACCATATTCCAACCCACAAAGACCTCTCCCTCCTGTGAATGTACAATACCATATTATTTGCCCATATATATAATCTTGTGATATATATTATATTGTTGTCTTATGTCATTATTTAATATGCATATGCTTTATAAACTTTTATAGTTCTATATATTACTTTCCCAATTAGCTTATAGGCTGGGAGACCTGAAAGGTGGGAGAGGGGGAAGAAAAATCCTCTACAGTATTCCCTGTGCTGATCAATGCCTCTCTTTAATTGGGTTCCAATAAAAAGCCTGGAATATTGTCCCTAAGCAATTTAAGAATGACAGTAGACATTTCATCATGAATTATGAGCTTTACATGTCTACTGGGGACTTGAGTTTAGCTTTGGACCATTTTGGTAATATGACCTTCAGTGAATATGCTTTGGATAAATGAATTAAAAGTTAGAGCGACCAATGACTTGTGAGAACTTGGTCAGAACAGCTTCCTTTTCTCACTAGGGTAATTGGAAATTTTCCATTCTCATGACAAGAGAGAAAAGACTGTTCTCTCCTTAAATGGCTGTCTTACCACTGAAAATCACCCAGGATTTTGGTAGCATTTTGCTACCAACAAAAGCTCTTTGTCCTACTTTGATAAGTGAAGAGAAATACAGTGATAATTCAGATGTACCCTCTCCACCTCCTCTCCCCAAAAGGAGCATTCAGGATCTGAATAGCTCAACTGAATTCTATCACTGCTGGGAGCCAGTGAGGAACTCCGCCCATGACAAAGGTCATGAGGAAGGAGGCTCGCATACGCAAAGCGGGATCGAGCTTCAGGAGTCCCCTGAAATTTCGAGCATATACCCCCAAACCAGAGTCTGCCTCCTTTCTGCTTGTGCTTTCACCTAAACCTCTGACTTTACGGGGGCTCCCCACCACTACACTACCTCTCTGAAAATTGGAGGGTGGCTCTGACCAACCACCTTTAGAGAAAAATAAGTTTTCTGAAGAAAAGGTCTTAAATGTTAACAGGGCTCCGGCCAGAAGATGATGCAAATCACTAAGCTTTTGCATATGATAAGTTTGCAGGAAGAAAGCCTGGTTTGCTGCAAGAGCCCATTACCCCTTCCCCATTATCCTCTATGCATAACTTTAGGTATAAAAACTACTTTTGTCTGCTTTGCGGGCCTTGTTCATGCCTGACCAAACTTGGTCTAAGTAACAGTGAAGTCACCAGTTACAGCAAATCTCATAGAGGATAAACAAATATTACCCCTGGTTTCTAGCAAAATTTAGAGGATCAAGGCTTGCATCTGTTTTTCTATCTTCCTGTATTTCCTTATTAGAGGAGCCTATAAAAAATCTGGCATCCAGTCCCATCACTTCATGGCAAATAGGGAAACAATGGAAACAGTGACACATTTTACTTTCTTGGGCTCCAAAATCACTGCAGATGGTGACTTCAGCCATGAAATTTAAAGACACTTGCTCCTTGGAAGAAAAGTTATGACCAACCTAGACAGCATATTACAAAGCAGAGACATTACTTTGCTGACAAGTTCCATCTAGTCAAAGCTATGGTTTTTCTAGTAGTCATGTACAGACGTGAGAGTTGGACTATAAAGAAAGCTGAGGGCAGAAGAATTGATGCTTTTGAACTGCAGTGTTGGAGAAGACTCTTCAGAGTCCCTTGGACTGTGAGGAGATCCAACCAGTCAATTCTAAAGGCAATCAGTCCTGAATATTCATTGGAAGGACTGATGCTGAAGCTGAAACTCCAATACTTTGGTCACCTGATGCGAAGAACTGAGTCGTTAGAAAAGACCCTGATGAAGGGAAAGATTGAGGGCAGGAGGAGAAGGGGAAGACAGAAGATGAGATGGTTGAATGGCATCACTGACTCGATGGACATGAGTTTGAGTAAGCTCTGGGAGTTGGTGATGGACAGGGAAGCCTGGAGTGTTGCAGTCCATGGAGTCACAAAGAGTCAGACATGACTGAATGACTGAACTAAACTGATGAAAAATCTCTGTCCTTTTAATTTATTTTGGTTTTACATTTTATTACCTGAAATATTCCTAATTTGGTTTCCCATTCTCCCTTCTACACAATCCCTGATAGATTTCTGATTATCTTGTCAGGTGAGAATACTAGATGAAAACAGCTCAGCGAAACATTCCTAGTAGTCATCTCTAATGTGAACCCCCGTATCTTATCCACCTTCTTGGAGCCAGCAATTTGACTTCTTGGAATTTGACCTGAGAAAGAAATACCACAAGGACATGGCTGAATGCACAAAGATGTTTATGGCAGAATTACTTACAGTAACCTAGAAATAATCTAAATGTCCATTAAGAGGAACTGATGAAATAAATGATGCCACATTATAGAATTCTATATGCCTGGTTAAACAATGAAGCAAATTTTCAAGGAATAGTTAGATATCTAGTCTCATAGACCTGTATCTGTAGAGAATAGGTCTGGAAAGTTGGGGGGTGGGGCGGGGCTTTGCCTCTGAGGAAGAGTGCTAACTGTGCATTTCTTTTGTTCATCTTCTTTTGTATCCTTTGAGATACTTTTGCAAAGTTCTTAAAAGTTTGTGGCTCAGGCAGTAAAGAGCCTGTCTGCAATGTGGGAGACCTGGGTTCTATCCCTAGGTTGGGAAGATCCCCTGTAGAAGGAAATGGCAACCCATTCAAATATTCTTACCTGGAGAATTCTGTGGATGGAGGAAACTGGTGGGCTATAGTCCATGTGGTCGCAAAGAGTTGGATACGACTGAGTGACTAACACTAATAAAAGTTTGTGCATGGATGCTTATGTTTATGTTTAAGTTCCTAAGATTTTTTTAATTATTTTGTTAATATCATTTATTTTCTTTTTATCTTTTATTATCGGTGGGCTGTTATATAAGAATGTTATCGTATAAATTTGGTTGGTCTTTAATTCAGCACCTTTGCTGAACCTGGTTCTTAATTCTAATAGATTAGCTATAATGGAATACATGATATTCTTGTAGTCAGAGTCTGTTAAATTTTGAATGTAGCAAATCATATTGTATGTAAGTGATAATTTAACCACTTTTTTCTCAATCCTTCTTTTTCTTTAGTACATTTTTATTTTCTATTTTGGGGCTGAATTAATCAAGTCTTCCATAGCCCCTATACATTTTCCCTTTCTTGGCCTAGAAATAGTTATTGCTAAGGTTTTAATCTGTATACTTTATTACAAAATTTCCTTAAAAAAAAAAAAGAAACCCAAATATATTTAATATTTTCTTTACAATGGCTCAACAAGAGATTTACTTTTATTTTTTATTTTTTAATATAAATTTATTTATTTTAATTGGAGGCTAATTACTTTACAATATTGTATTGGTTTTGCCATACATCAACATGAATCCACCACGGGTATACACGTGTTCCCCATCCTGAACCCTCCTCCCACCTCCCTCCCCGTACCATCCCTCTGGGTCATCTCATTGCACCAGCCCCAAGCATCCTGTATCATGCATCGAACCTGGACTGGCAATTCGTTTCATATATGATATTATACATGTTTCAATGCCATTCTCCCAAATATAATTTAATTTTAAAACAGAAACAAATAAAAATGGCAGTACACCTTAAGATAGAGGATCCTATACAGAAATCAAGGAAAGGACGGACCAAAGAGAAAATGATAAAACAACATAGTGAGAGAGGCTGGACAGCTGGTGCCAGGGCTCTTGGAGAATCTGCTTCAGCTGGACTTTGTTGCAGGTACTTAAAGGTTTTATGGGTGTTTCTAGAACTTAGCAGTGTGTGTGTCTGTTCAGAGGGCTATTGCTGGATGTTGATTTCTAGCAGGCAGTGCATGGAGAGCATGTGGCCCTGATGTCACACGGGTGAGCCCACTCGCCCTCCAAGACATCCAGGCCGACAAGCTGCAGTGCCCACGTGCTGCTGGGGAGTCACAGGGACCTGAGACCTCAGATCTTCACAGGCTGTTCCCACCGCACTGTGGATGAGCTCCACCCATTAGGCAAGGTCTGATGCAAGCTATGCAGAAACTCCCTTGTCTCCAGGTATCCTAGGGTCACCAGGCCCTGCTCAAGCCCTTGACTGTGGGCCGTCAGCACCCCCTCTAGGTCTTACTCCCTTAAGGGTGGGAGCCAGTCATGGTTGTGGGAGGCCCTGATGGATGCTGGCAATCTAAAATTATTTTGTTCAAAATAATAGAGATTCAGAGGCAACAGTGGAAGGAAGGGAGCCTCCATTAAAGAGATAGGCTTTAAAGAATAAAAAAAAAATTGGTTTGTGCACATTGCAGACTCTTACATCATTTAGGAGGGTAATGTCTCTCTTTAGGAAAGATATTACTAAGGAGGAAGTAAGTCCATGAACAAACTCATCTGGATGGGTCGATGAAAGTGGGGAAACCAGATGAAGTAACTGAGGTAGGATACAGCTCAAACCCGTCTTTTCCACCTCTTCTAGCCAGAAGAATCCCTTTATTCTGATGTCCTATTTTACTCAGGGCTCCACAGTTAAATCCTTAGCTGACTTCTCATTGTCTTAAATATATTAGTTTGTTTGTTTTTTTCCAGAGCTTATTAAGGTTAGGGAACAAATCCTCAGCCAGTATCTGTCTGGGACACAGAATCAGAATCTGTGGAATCAGAAAGTGGATTGTCTTTTGTTTCAGAAGAAAACTGGGAAATGAAATTGTATATAAATCTCTTCTTACTTAGCCTTGATTAGACGCCAATATAGGTATTGCGATTTGCAAAGAAAGCAATGGCCTTGGGCTCCATCACTTTGTGTATTCAGATCGTGGGCTTTCAATTACCTTTCTGTGCACTGATAAGGATGCGGAAGGTTGAAGAGTGTCTTTGACTTAGTAAGCTAAACCCAGAATCATATTAATTGATTAATTAGACTGACAAAGACTTAGATAAGATTAAATTTGTCTTCTCTGTGGTGTTTTCCTGACATTCAGTGCAAAGACATAAAGACTCTTAAGGTCAAATTGAGATCCTGTCTCAGCTAGAGAATCTAGCTCTTAATCCCAAGGTTTGTTTTAAAGCTAAAAGTTTATAGAACATATGAGGTTAACTTGGATTAATAATGTCACGCGAGTGTATGTTCCTCGGTTCTTTGTTTCGTCACAACAAAGATTTGGAGTGATGGGCCATTAAAGCCCTCGGCACATCACAGCTCTTGGGTCTTGGACAAACTGTGCTACAGCTCTTAGGCAAATCAGTGTTACAGCTCTATTTTATTTAGAAGATAGCAGGAGAATCCAAGACTTGACGAGAAGAGAGTGGAGGAGTGCGTGGGGAGGGAGAGAGAGAGAGTGAGAGAGAGAGAGAGAAAGAGAGAGAGAGAGAGCGCATGCACGTGGGAGAGAGAGTCCGAGAGAACGCGCTTTGGCTCCTCCTTTTATATGTTTTTTCCTCCACCTGGGCCTGCCCTATGCAAATTGGGCTTAGCCAGGAGTGCTGTTTGTTCTGTTTGTTCTGCCTGAAGTCTTCACTCTGGTCCTTGGACCTTCCTTATCTTCTAGCCACCGCCATTTTGGGCTCCTTTTCCCTATTCTACCTACCTAACAATAATATATGTTTTTTATAAGAAATAGTATGATAGTATAATAATACAGATGCCATATTACACGTAAGCTGTAAACAACCTACCTCTCCAGCTTTTCCCCCTTTCCCTTTGTTCTCCTAATATAAAACTATATTCCATAAAACTTTGGGAGGAAAGAAATGAGTTCTGCTTGCTCTTTTCCCCTGCAGCTGCTGGTATTGGAATAAAGATGCCCCTGGCTGTTTCTGATTCAAGTCCAACTCAATGCTTTGTTTCTTCCAAATCCTCAAGTTCAATACATAGCAGATGTTCAATTCATACCTGTTGACTGACTGCATGGAAATTGATTAACTCTAATAAGAAACCTGGGGACCTGTAGGCACATTCCTCTGTGTTTTACACGAGAATGTGCCTACCCCTGCATTTGGGATCATCACTCTGCTGGATGGAAACTCTGAAGCATGTGGTGAAGATACAGTTTCTTGGCCCCCTCCCCTGCCATAGTATATGCTAGATAAGGTTCCATGTTCTCATTAAACTCTTTTATGAGTTGAAATTAAAGCGAATTAAATTCAGGTGGTTAAAAAAATTAAAAGCAATTACCTTACAGGCTTTTTTTTTTTTAACATGAAGTTTTAGCCAATAATCTTATGAGAAAGAATGCCACTGAAATGGAGGCAGCTGCCACCTCTGCTCTCCAGATTCTTGTTTGTTTCCTTAGGGGTGACATTTGGTGTGGCCCGGAGTCACTCCTGACAGCAGGATCCTTCAGGGCGGCAGGGGATTGTCTGACTTGTTTTGTCCTAAAATTATTCTATACCCCTGAAGACTGACAGCAAATAGACTTCTGGCTGAATAACAAGCGAGGGTTGGATGACAGGCTGACATTCTTCAGAATTTCTGCAGTAACCAGTCAATCTGCTGTACCTTGGGCACTGCTCAGCCTGCGCTGAAACATTTAGGAAAACCGCAGATGCCTCTATCCATGCCCAAATGAAGCAGAAAATCTTGCTTTCAGGACTGGCAGACAGTTAAAAATTCTCCCCCAAAGAGGTACTTTTGTGAAGTGTGTATACAAAAGCAGCTAATGTCCATTACTGAAATGACTATGTGAAGGAACCAATTTGTTTCCGTTTAGAAAACACTTTCTCTTTAGAGTTTTAAAATTAAGCCTGGGAAGTGAAAAGAGTTTTTTTTTTCTCTCTCTCTCTCTCTTTTTAAGAGCTAGATGTGTCAATGGAGAAGGCAATGGCACCCCACTCCAGTACTCTTGCCTGGAAAATCCCATGGAGGGAGGAGCCTGGTAGGCTGCAGTCCATGAGGTCGCTAAGAGTCAGACACGACTGAGAGACTTCACTTTGACTTTTCACTTTCACGCATTGGAGAAGGAAATGGCAACCCACTCGTGTTCTTGCCTGGAGAATCCCAGGGATGGGGGAGCCTGGTGGGCTGCTGTCTGTGGGGTCCCACAGAGTCGGACACGACTGAAGTGACTTAGCAGCAGCAGATGTGTCAAAGTTTTTGGTTATAAACCCAAGAAAAGTTAATTCATTGATTTGAAAGTGAAAGTGAAGTCGCTCAAGTCGTGTCCGACTCTTTGCGACCCCGTGGACTGCAGCCCACCAGGCTCTTCCGTCTATGGGATTCTCCAGGCAAGAATACTGGAGCGGGTTGCCATTTCCTTCTCCAGGGGATCTTCCCGACCCAGGGTTTGAACCTAGGTCTCCCTCATTGCAGGCAGACACTTTAACCTTTGAGCCACCAGGGAAGCAATGATTCATTAATTTGGATGGAGTTAAATAGAATTTATTTGAAATTGCTAAGATGTAAATTAGTTGAATCAATCATGTATCATATATTCAGTCATATAGTTAAATTAGTGCTCATGGTAAAGAATCTGCCTTTCAATACAGGAGACGTAAGAGACACGGGTTTGATCCCTGGGTGGGGAAGATCGCCTGGAAGGGCACAGTAGCCCACTCCAGTATTCTTGCCTGGAGAATCCCATGAACAGAGGAGCCTGGAGGGGTACAGTCCATAGGGTTGCCCAGAGTTGAACATGACTGAATTGACTTAGCATGCACCCATATATATATGAATGAAATCATATACATAGTTTTGATGGTGGACGGGTAGAAAAGAAAGGCACCAGGTGAAGAGAGTGTGCCCCTGGTTTCGAGAAGAAGCACGTGTTGATGAATATCACCTGGATTACATTGTGGCGAAGGCACCCCACTCCAGTACTCTTGCCTGGGAAATCCCATGGACAGAGGAGCCTGGTAGGCTGCAGTCCATGGAGTCTCTATAAGAGTCGGACACGACTGAGCAACTTCAGTTTCACTTTTCACTTTCATGACTTGGAGAAAGAAATGGCAACCCACTCCAGTGTTCTCGCCTGGAGAATCCCAGGGACGGCAGAGCCTGGTAGGCTGCCGTCTATGGGGTCACACAGAGTCGGACACGACTGAAGTGACTTAGCAGCAACAGCGTCAGGGAATACTAGCTCTCAGAAAGGAAGGAGCTGCCCTGTGTCTCTTTCCATTTCCTGACATTCTTTGTGTATGCTCAAAGAATGGAGAGACTGCAGCAAGAAGGTTCTGAGAGTCAGGCTCCAGGAACACTGATGAATGAATGGAGGAGACCCAGGGAATGCCCAGCGCGGGAAAAAGGAAATCACTGGTAATGTCATGTATTTCAAAGAACTTCTCCAGAGGTGATAGCATTTTTTTTTCCAGTTTTTGTTTGTTTTTTAGTATTTAGTGAGAATTTATTGCACATACAAAACAGTTCACAAACTGAGAGCTCGCAAACCAATAGTTAATGAAGTACAGAGGTATATTGTTATAAAACAGCTTATATAGTGAAAATGCAGAGACTATTAATTCTTTACAACGATTGGTTATAGGATTAGAGTTCCTGATAATACAGGATTGGTTACAAGTCATTACTTTATGCCATTTTAGGGGAGGAACTTAAGTTTTGATTATGATTTTCAATGACCAAGTTAAGTTCCACTTGTTTTAAAGAGTAGGCTAAATTGTTTCACCTATTTGCTTTAAATGGTTTTGTCTGCCTAGGGAATTTTGAGATTTGGTCAGTTTGCATTTAACATGAACAGTGTATATATACTGTCGGAGAAGGCAATGGCACCCCACTCCAGTGCTCTTGCCTGGAAAATCCCATGGATGCGGGAGCCTGGTAGGCTGCAGTCCATGGGGTCGCTAAGAGTCGGACACGACTGAGCAACTTCACTTTCACTTTTCACTTTCATACATTGGAGAAGGAAATGGCAACCCACTCCAGTGTTCTTGCCTGGAGAGTCCCAGGGATGGGGGAGCCTGGTGGGCTGCCGTCTCTGGGGTCGCACAGAGTCGGACACGACTGAAGCGACTTAGCAGCAGCAGTGTGTATATACTGTATTTTGCTTAGCCATTCATCTGTCAATGGACATTTGAACACTTGGGTTGTTTTTCCCTTTTGACTGTTGTGAACAGTGCGGCTATTAACATGGGTCTGCAAATATCTTCTCGTGATCCTTCTTTCAATTCTTTTGGGTATATACCTAGAAGTCAAATTGTTGGATCATATGGTAATTTTATGTTTAGTTTTTTGAGGAACTGCTATACTGTTTCCATAGTGGCTGCACCATTTTACATTCCTTCCAACAGTGTACCAGGGTTGCAGTTTCTCCGCATCCTTGCCAATACTTATTTTCCATTTTTATTTTTATTCTGATAGTAGCCATCCTAATAGTTGTAAAGTGTTTCTTGTAAAATGGATTCATTTAAGCAATTCAGGGCAAAGAAAGCAAAAAGTAAAAATTTATTTTAAAAGTCTCATCACCTAGATAAAAGCACTAATTTGTCATTGTTAGAGATGGGAGATATCAGAGCATGTTTATATGCTAGGATTGACCTAGTAGAGGGGAAGAAATTGGGCAGTTCATCTACAAAGACAGAGGTATAGTAGTCAGCCTATAAGATACTGTAAAATAATCAGCAGTGTATTTCTTGTTCATACCACAGTCCTCTGAGGACAGACCTCTGTCCTGGGCCGCACTCTTCCAAGTGGTGATTCTGGAATTGGAGTTCCTCCCGTCGTGTGGCTCTGCAGTCCTGGACTCCAGCACTTCCAATCATGCAAGGGTCAGAAACAGTGTGAGCCAAGAATCTCAAGGAAGACTTTAGGGGCCAAATGGAGAAATGGCCTTCATTAATTTCACCCCTATTCCTTTCATTTCCATTCGTGCTGTAACCCAGTGAGAAGGAAGGCTGAGAAATGCAGTTTCATGCTTTTAGGAAGGAAAAAGAATGGATGAACTTCTAGCCAATCTTTGTCATAGAAAGGAAGGCAGAACATTTGGGTGATCTTTTATTAGATATAGTTATGTGGACTTGTGGAAGTTCTCTCACTTCTCAGTGAAACAGGAAGTGATGGGGTAGAGAGGCAGGAAAGTTCAGGGTTTGAGGGAAGAGGGAGTGGTGTAGAATGGTCATCTAAGTGGGTGGAGAGTAAAAATGCTCAGGGGTAGTAGTAGAATGCCTCCCAGGGCATTGTGGTGCAGTGCTGGGGCTTGGGTCATGGCTGCTGTCTGTCTGCAGGTCCAGTAGAGGGGTGACAAGCCAGAAGCTGCAGCCTACGGGTGTATGTATATCTGCCAGTCACTGTGGCGGCCATGGCCCTTGGACAGCACTAGCTGTTGCTTCATTTCTGCCTCCTAAACATCATTCAGGTTCCCTTTTAGGTCTGCTATTAACCAGCGGCCCTAGAGGGAAAGGAATTCTGGGAAATGTAATTCTTAGCCTCAGTCAAGGTGGCAAGAGTGCAACCCAGCATACTTGGCTTTATTTCTCATCAAAGCACCTGTTCACCACTATTTGAAATATTTGCTGTGTGCTTCCTTTATTTGTTTTTTTGTTTTCTTGTTAGTATAAAATTTAACTTCATGAAGATGCTGATTTGGTTTGTCCTCTGTAATTATTGTCAGCACGTAGAACAGTGTCTGGCATAGAAAGTATTTGTTGAATGAATGAGTTTTTGGACATCCTTCTGGATGTCCTTCTATATATGTGTACACACAGCCACATACAAACAAGTGAAATTTTATAAGAATGGGGTCATACTCTCCAATTACAGCTCTATACCTTTATTTTTTAACATTGGAAAACCATAGGCAATACTTCAGTGGCAATAAGTGTTGGTCACTATCACACTTTAAAATTGTTGAAGAATAACAATATGCCTATCTTTATATAGGCATATAAATATATGCCTATCACAATATAATTAATAAATTGAATTAATGTAATTAATTGGTCACTGATTGGTAGGCATTGTGCTTGCCTGGCTCTGGATTAGTAAGGCAGGCTTGATGAAAATCACAGAAGGGATTCTTTGAAATAAAATCAATACAGTATGACTTTTTCAGTATAATTTCAGACTCATTGATCTATACTCATTTATCTATAACTTGAACTTTTTCCCAACCATGGGGTGCTCTTTAAGGGGTACCTGTGGGCTAGTGTCTAGGGTGGGTAGAATATGGAATATATTTTCCAGAAGGTCCTTTTCAAATGCTAGACTAGGCAGAGAGAGTGAGACAACTTGTGCTTACTTAGCAATATGATCCATGAAACTTAAAACTTGGTGTGCTCAGACTCACAAATCCTCAGAGGTCTGTGTGCTTTATTCTTATACATTTTCTCCATTCCTTTAGTACTAGGATATAAAAGCAGTAGAACAATAAATAAAAAGCAGGAGAACAAAACATGCTTATGGTATGTTTTGGAGTAGCCATTTGGAGCCCAACCATACCCAGTCCCCTATTGGGGCTCCAGGCTGGTGGTCTAATTTGGGGAAGTGATGATATATGTAAGCTCAAGGAGGGCTTATGTGAGATGCTCTGAATCCAGGCCTGGGAAAATGCAGAATGTCTTTGTAACTTATGAAAATATCATGAACATTCTTCAAAATCAAGGATTTTTTCTTATAACCCTTAACATGCATATGAACCAGCTAGTCCTCACCATAGACCAGTTAAAACAAGTCTTTGGGAAGAGAACCCAGACGTTGGCCTTTGCAGAATCTGAATAAAGTGAGCATGAAATTCACAAGTGGATACATTGCTCCGATTTCCATCTGTGCTTATAATCAGGGGGCCTGGGTACCTGTGACCATGTGAGGCAGAGGAGAGCTGTTTAAACACACAGTCAAAAGTGGTGTAAGTAGCAGCCTGGCCAGAGGGTCTAGTTATCACCTACCAATGGGGACCTGCTGTCACTCACAGCGGGCAAAGAGTCAACCCCACAGTGTGGTGTGGCCTGAGGGCTTGTGATTGTGGTGCCATCCACTTAGACTCAGAAGAGTCTCATATTTCCACCGTCACAGATGACAAGTGAGACTTAAATTTGCAAGCATTTCTAGCAGATAATACATTACATGTATGGTGCTTATTCTCTAGCTGGAAGCCACTGAGAGATTTTGTGAAGCTCATCTTGTAATGAGTTTACAGGAATATAATTATTTGTATGTTTCTTTGTAATTGTTCTAAGTCTTCTTTTTATTATTTTGTTCCCTTAAGTGAGAAAAATACATTGTAGTAAATATATATAGTGAAAGTGAAATTTGCTCAGTCGTGTCCAGCTCTTTGCAACACCACGGACTATACAGTCCATGGAATTCTCCAGGCCAGAATTCTGGAGTGGGTGGCCTTTCCCTTCTCCAGGGGATCTTCCCAACCCAGGGATCGAGCCCAGGTCTCCCGCATTGCAGGTGGATTCTTTACCAACTGAGCCACAAGGGAAGACCAATATATATAGTATGATCTTATTTTTTAAAAACTAAGATTACCAATGCTTAGAAAATTACTAACTCCCTGCATTTTCATAGGGAAAAGATGGAATAAGACATATCACTTTTAAACTTTGATGTCTTGAGTTAAGGGTGTGAAGTAAGAGTGAGATTAGAGAGGGATAACATTAATTTTTTTAATTATATTATTCACAAAGAGCACATTAATGTTGTAATTTTAGAAAAGGAATTTCAGACCAAAGTGTTTAAATATACAATCAGAGAGATTTTTTTTTAATCCCTTTGTGCTGAATGAAAAACTTAAATGGGAGGAAGTCTCAAAGAAAAAGATGATGGAATCTTGCTACTGATGTTACTGCAAAACCAGAAGCTATCCATTTGTCCATTCATTCACTGAATGTTAACTGAGCCACCACCTCATCACAGGTACTGTTCTGGCATTATTCTATGACAGCAACTAATGGAGCATTTTGTTACCTTCTCTTGCAGAAGAGACATAAACAAATGATACATAAGTTTACTAGTGAAAAGTGGTGGTGAGGATAGCTAACGAACGATATAGAGGCAGGGTGGGATGTGGATGGTGTGCCAGGGAAGATCTTACTGAGAGGTGGCACTTCAGTAGAGATGTAAGTCAAGCAAGGAAGCAAGCCATAGAAACATTGGAGTGGGGGTAATACATTTCCAGAAAAAGGGAACAACATATTCAAAAAAAAAACAGCAAGAAGGTTGGGCTGACTCAGGAGGAATGAAGGAGAAAGATAAGGTCAGGAAGCTGATCATGGCCCAGATGATACGGGTCTTATTGGCCAGTGGTAAGCACTTGAGGTTTTATTTAGAACGTAGCGGGGACCAGTCATTAGAGGCTTGTGAGTGAGGCAGCATGGTCTGATACACACTTGAAAATGATCACTTTGGATGTTGTGTGAATAGATTATTGGGGCATGAAAGTAGAAGTCATGAGACAAGTAGGAGATTGTTTCATTAGACTAAACAAGGGGATCTGGGAGAACGTTGACCTCTTTAACTTTCTGGTGCATACTATCATTTGTTTAGGTTCCTTCTGTTGTTGTTGCTCTTGGATATAAGGAAAACAAATTCAAAGGAAAGCCCCTTTGAGGTCCTAAGTGTGGACTGAGTGAAGCTATTGCAACTGAAATAGATTGCTTAAGAGTCTGAGCCACTCAATCATGTAATTGATCCTTGCCTTCTTGCCGGGATCCAGACCCGGTGGATCCAGGAATTGGAAGCGGGGACAGCGTCGGCAAGGATCAGGAAACAATTGCTTAATTAAACTTTAATTAAGGATATAAAGAGTAATATAATAAGGATAGCTCAGCAGGAAAATTCAGTGGAGAAAAGAGGCTGAATAACTTGGTTTACATGGAAAGCTAATAAAATTCCAAAGCAAGGAATTTACGTCACCTACATAGGCCACAGGCATCCTCCTGTTCTCCCGAAGGAGAGGAGACACTAAAGCCTCCCCGGTCAGATCTTAGAAGCCCAGGCATAATTAGTAGGCTTGACGACTACTATGCTCCAATTCAGCCAGAAGGTGAGAGAAAGAACGACATGGGGAGACCAAGTTTTGGTGAACTTGAAGCCCACACTTTATTTTCCAAAGTAGTTTTTATACCTTAAATTATGCATAGAGGATAATGGGGGAAGGGGTAGAGTCATGCAGTAAGCCAGGCTTTCTTCCTGCAAACTTATCATATGCAAAAGTTTAGGTGATTTGCATCATCTTCTGGCCCGGAGGCCTGTTAACATTTTAAGACCCTTTCTTCAGAAAACTTATTTTTCTCTAAAAGTGATTAGTCAGGCGCCACCCTCCAAAAGCATTAGATACAGTTGCATTCCTATAGGACAAAGGTGTGGTGGGCTATAACAAGAAAAAGAATTAACTCAAGGGTCCAAGGTTACAAACATTAAAGCTACTACTTACACCAATTATATTAATCAATACACTGCCAGGGACACAGCAGGTAAGGGATATGGAAATTTAGCAGCAAACATTGGCCCAAGTGAAAAACCCTTCACCAATACAATTTCTAATCAATCTTTTAACTGCTCAAAGGAACCTGTATTCAGACAGTTTAGAACATCTCATGCCTCTCACGGTTGTGAACTAAAACACTCTTGTCACGCCCAGGAACTTTATTAACTGGAGCTGTAATTTAACTCTTTTTCAGAGAGAGGTGGTGGGGGACAGCCCCCCGTAAAGTCAGAGGTGTAGGTGAGAGCACAAAGCAGTAAAGTAGGAAGATTTTGGTTTTGGGGGTAGATGCTCGAGAATTTCCAGGGGGACTCCTGAGGCTCGATCCCGCCTTTGCGTATGCCGAGCCTCCTTCCTCATGACCTTTGCCATGGACGGAGTTCCTCACGCTGGCTCCCGGCACCTTCTAAACACGTTTAGTTCCGAATGCATCACTTCTCTGGTACTTTGGAATGCTACTGACCTTATGACTTGATGTAGCAGATAACACAAAACATTTAATGAACAGCTCAAGTTGTGTACTTAGTGATGTCCAGTGCTCAGGACCACAGTCTCTATTGGGGCCTGTTAGCTCTTCAGGAGCTTTTGTTGAGTGGTGAGTAGTCCTTTGCTGTAAGGGCAAGCCCCTGGTCTAAAATCCCAGGAACTGTACTGTAAGTCTTCTAGGCTTCCCTGGTGGCTCAGACACTAATGTGTCTGCCTGCAATGTGGGAGACCCGGGTTCAATTCCTGGGTCTGGAAGATCCCCTGGAGAAGGAAATGGCAATCCACTCCAGCGCTCTTGCCTAGAAAATCCCATGGACGGAGGAGCCTGATAGACTACAGTCCATGGAGTCGCAAAGAGTCGGACACAACTGAGCGACTTCACTTCACTTTTTAGAGACTATATAGCAACTTCATCATTCACAGAGAACTCTGATATAGCCATACCTGCTGGGTCAAACAGCCCAAGAAAATAAAGCCCTTGTATTCAGTTTGGATCTGCTGCAGAGCTTTCTTTTGAATTGGACCCCACAAGGAACTGGTAGCCTTTAGTTGCTTACTTGATTGATATGTGGGATCAGTTTTCCAAAGTCCAACATATCTTGCCTCCAAAATCCAAAGAGCCCTACTAAGTGCTGAGCATTGTGCTTAGTGGTAGGAGGTATAAGGTACAATAAGTTTTATCTTTTAATTTAGAGGGAGTACCCTAGGCTTTTGGATCCCTGAAAACTTTACAGAAGTGGCAGTTCCCTGCTGTCAGGCTTGTTGACAATCCTCTGGGATACATCTCTTACTAGAGCATCTTGGGTACATGACCTGTCTGCCCATCAAGTTCAGATAGCATGACATTGTCAGTACAGTGAACCAGCATGATGACACGTAGGCTGTGAGGATGCTGAAATTCTTTAGAGACTATACCTTAGAGGGTTAATATAGCCCTGAAGAAAGAAATGCATTCTTGCTTGACAAAGTTGATTTTTATGCCTTCAGAATATTAGAGAATGGGTATCTTTGGGGAAACATTATTCTTCCTTTGACAATCCTAATCCAGAGACTTCTAGCTAAGAGCATTTTACAGATAAGGAATGTCTTCCTCATCAGTTCAGGTCCGTTCTGTCACTCAGTCATGCCTGACTGTTTGTGACCCCATGGACTGCAGCACACCAGAATTCCTTGTCCATCACCAACTCCCAGAGCTTGCTCAAATTCATGTCCATTGAGTGGGTAATGCCATCCAACCATCTCATCCTCTGTCATCCCCTTTTCCTCCTGCCTTCAATCTTTCCCAGAATCAGGGTTTTTTCCGATGAGTCAGCTCTTTGCATCAGCTGGCCAAAGTAGTGGAGCTTCAGCTTTGACATCAGTCCTTCCAGTGAATAGTCAGGATTGATTTCCTTTAGGAGCGGCAGGTTTGATCTCCTTGCAATCCAAGCAATTCTCAAGAATCTTCTCCAACACCACAGTTCAAAAGCATCAGTTCTTCAGGACTCAGTCTTCTTCATGATCCAACTCTCACAAGTGTCCATGACTACTGGAAAAACCATAGCTTTGACTACATGGAATTTTGTTCGCAAAGTAATGCCTCTGCTTTTTAATATGCTGTCTAGGTTGGTCATAACCTTCCTTCCAAGGAGCAAGCATCTTTTAATTTCATGGCTGCAATCACCATCTGCAGTGATTTTGGAGCCCAAGAAAATAAAATCTGTCAGTGTTTCCATTGTTTCCCCATCTATTTGCCATGAAGTGATGGAACCAGATGCCATGATGTTAATATTTGAATGCTGAGTTTTAAGCCATATTTTTCACTCTCCCCTTTCACTTTCATCAATAGGCTCTTTAGTTCTTCTTTGCTTTCTGCCATAAGGGTGGTGTCATCTGCATATCTGAGGTTATTGATATTTTTCCTGGAAGTCTTAATTCCACCTTGTGTTTCATCTAGCCCAGCATTTCTCATGATGTACTCTGCATGTAAGTTAAATACGCAGGGTGACAATATACAGCCTTGACATACTCCTTTCTCAATTTTGAGCCATTCTGTTGTTCCAGGTCTGGTTCTAACTGTTGCTTCTTGACCTGCATATGGGGATCCCAGGAGGAAGGTAAGCTTGTCTGGTATTCCCATCTCTTGAAGAATTTTCCAGTTTGTTGGTGATCTACACAGTCAAAGGCTTTAGCATAGTCAATGAAGCAGAAGTAGATGCTTTTCTGGAATTCTCTTGCTTTTTCTATGATACAACTGAGGTTGGCAATTTAATCTCTGCTTCCCTTTCCTTTTCTAAATCCAGCTTGAACATCTGGAAGTTCACGATTCATACTATGGAAGCCTGACTTGGAGAATTTTCAGCATTGCTTTGCTAGTGTGTGAGATAGAGCAATTGTGCAGTAGTTTGAACATTCTTTGGCATTGCCCTTCTTTGGGATTGGAATGAAAGCTGACCTTTTCCAATCTTGTGACCACTGCTGAGTTTTCCAACTTTGCTGGAATATTGAGTGAAGCACTCTCACTGCATCATCTTTTAGGATTTGAAATAGCTCAACTGAAATTCCATCACATCCACTATCTTTGTTTGTAGTGATGCTCCCTAAGGCCCACTTGACTTCACATTCTAGGATGTCTGACTCTAGGTGAGTGATCACACCGTCATGTTTATCTGGGTCATGAAGATCTTTTTTGTATAGTTCTTCTGTGTATTCTTGCCACCTCTTCTTAATATCTCCTGTTTCTGTTAGATCCATACCATTTCTGTCCTTTATTGTGCCCATCTTTGCATGAAATGTTCCTTTGGTATCTCTAATTTTTTGAAGAGATCTCTAGTCTTTCCCATTGTATTGTTTTTCTCTATTTCTTTGCATTGATCATTTAAGAAGCCTTTCTTATCTTTCCTTGCTATTCTTTGAAACTCTGCATTCAGATGGGTATATCATTCCTTTTCTCCTTTGCCTTTAGCTTCTCTTCTTTTCTCAGATACGTGTAAGGCCTCCTCAGAGAACCATTTTGTCTTTTTGCATTTCTTCTTGAGGATGGTTTTGATCACTGCCTCATATACAATGTTACGAACCTCCTTCCATAGTTCTTCAGGCTCTTTGTCAGTTCTAATCTCTTGAATCTATTTGTCACTTTCATTGTGTAATCATAAAGGATTTGATTTAAGTAATTACTGAATGGTCTAGTGGTTTTCCCTACTTTCTTCAATTTAAGTCTGAATTTGGCAATAAGAAGTTCATGATCTGAGTCACAGTCTGCCCCTGGTTTTGTTTTTGCTGACTGTATAGAGGTTCTCCATCTTTGGCCGCAAAGAATATAATCAATCTGATTTCGGTGTTGACCATCTGATGGTGTTCATGTATAGAGTTATCTCTTGTGTTGTTGGAAGAGGCTGTATTCTATGACCAGTGCATTCTGTTGGCAAAACTTTGTTAGCTTTGCCCTGCTTCATTTTGTACTCCAAAGCCAAACTTGCCTGTTACTCCAGGTATCTCTTACTTCTTACTTTTGCATTCCAGTCCCCTATGATGAAAAGGACATCATTTTGTTGTTGTTGTTAAGTTTTCAGTATCATATATGTTTGCCTTTTCATACTGTTCATGGGGTTCTCAAGACAAGAATACTGAAGTGGTTTCCCATTCCCTTTGCTAGTGGACCACATTTTGTACAACTGTCCACCATGACCCATCCATTTTGGGTGGCCCTGCACAGCACGGCTCATAGTTTCATTGAGTTAGACAAGGCTGTGATCCATATAGTCTTCCTCATAGCAGATAATATTCATCTCTCTACCAGAAAGATGGTCATCAGCATGATTACAGTTATTCTGGGTCACCTGTCTTCTTGCATTTCAGTAACTAGGATGAAGCGAGCTGCTGTAACTCCTTCTTTCCCTAGATTGGTTAGCTGTACTTCATAGAAACCAGAAACCAGGGACTTAGCTCTCAGCTGAGGCATCTAGTGTCTTTCTGTTGCATTCGTTATTTCTCTTCTCTATAAATCTATTAACCCATCCATCATCTCTTCATCCATCCATCCACCCACCCATTCTGTGCTGTGCTTAGTCGCTCGGTTGTGGATGCCTCTTTGCCTGCTGGGCTCCTCTTGTCCATCCATCCATACATCTACATAAACTTGCACTTGAAAATTATACAAATGCAAAATATACCAAAAATAGAATTAAAATATACAAAAAAATTTAGCTCAAATATGGCATAAAATATCCATAAAGTTAAGTAAAACCTGTCAAGAGAGGCAAGATGGTGTGCAGAGAAGTTCAGAAGGGATGAGGGAGCAGTGAGGAGTTCCATCCTGGGAGAGACTCTGAGGGCTGGGACTGGCGGGGCCTGGTCTGTCCCCTGTGGTCAGAGTGCGCCTCATGGGGGGATGAAAGCAAGGCTTCTAAAGAGGGGTGCTCACCGCCCACTTCCGTGACGAGCATCTGTGCTGCTTTGCTGTACCCCTGCGGATGTGAGGTGCTCTTGCCGTTTAGGAGTCTCCGTCTTTCCATCTGAGAACCATGCAAACCGGGCTTTGCCTTCCTCTTTCTTTCTTCATCTTTTATTATTTCTGTTGCTTGCCAGGTAAACATAGATGTAGGAAGGATGAATAAACCAACTTTGTTAAAGGCCTTTCCTTTGTGTTTATTTTTGTTCTTTTGGCAATTTTATTTGGGAAATTTGTTTATTAAAAATAAAATAATTAAGAACTTCAATAATAAAATTTGAAATTAAAACTTTATATATTGATTCCAGGCTCCTTTGAACATTAATTTCAATTATGGAAAATTTCAAATATATGAAAGTCAAAAGAAATACGGTACATACAATATGCTTAGTCATGTGCAACTCTGCTACCCTTTGGACTATAGCCTGCCAGGATCCTCTGTCCATTGGATTTTTCAGTCAAAAATACTACAGTGCGTTGCCATTTCCTTCTCCAAGGGATCTTCCTGACCCAGAAATCATATCCATGTCTCTCGTGTCCCCTGCATTGCAGGCAGATTCTTAACCCACTGAGCCAAAGGATGCCCGTCTATACCATATACCCATCACTAAAATTAAACAAATATTAAACTCTTGCTGTTTTCCTTCAAGTTTCTCTTTCTCTTTTAGTTTTTACTTTGTAGAAAATAAAGCATTATGAATGGATAAAAAATCTACCCCTTCACTTTCCATCTTCCTCTTACTCCAGAAGTGCATTTTTATTATTCCTAAGCATGTTTTTGTGCTTTTATTATACCTTACATATTTATGAATACTGATTTTTTGTTACTTTTTTATGCATCTCACATCGTGCTTTTTAACTCTGTTCTTGTTGACTCATGGAGTTCTCTTTTAAACGTTTTTAGCTATTAGAATTTATTCTACCCTTGAATTAGTTTGTCACCCTGCTTATTTAACTTATATGCAGAATACATCATGAGAAATGCTTGGCTGGAAGAAGCACAAGCTGGAATCAAGATTGCCAGGAGAAATATCAATAACCTCAGACATGAAGATGACACCACCCTTATGGCAGAAAGTGAAGAGGAACTAAAAAGCTTCTTGATGAAAATGAAAGAGGAGAGTGGAAAAGTTGGCTTAAAGCTCAACATTCAGAAAACGAAGATCATGGCATCTGGTTCCATCACTTCATGGGAAATAGATGGGAAAACAGTGGGAACAGTGTCCGACTTTATTTTTTGGGGCTCCAAAATCACTGCAGACGGTGACTGTAGCCATGAAATTAAAAGATACTTACTCCCTGGGAGGAAAACTATGACCAACCTAGACAGCATATTCAAAAGCAGAGACATTACTTTGCCAACAAAGGTTCATCTAGTCAAGGCTATGTTTTCTCCAGTGGTCATGTATGGATGTGAGAGTTGGACTGTGAAGAAAGCTGAGAGCCGAAGCATTGATGCTTTTGAATTGTGGTGTTGGAGAAGACTCTTGAGAGTCCCTTGGACTGCAAGGAGGTCCAACCAATCCATCCTAAAGGAGATCAGTCCTGGGTGCTCATTGGAAGGACTGATGCTAAAGCTGAAACTCCAATACTTTGGCCACCTGATGTAAAGAACTGACTCACTTGAAAAGACCCTGATGCTGGGAAAGTTTGAAGACAGGAGGAGAAGGGGACAACAGAGGATAAGATGGCTGAATGGCATCACCGACTCGATGGACATGAGCTTGACTGAACTCCGGGAGTTGGTGATGGACAGGGAGGCCTGGTGTGCTGTGATTCATGGGGTCGCAAAGAGTCGGACATGACTGAGCGACTGAACTGAACTGAATTAATTTATCTGTTCTTTGGTTTATTGACATTTAGATTTTTCCAGTTTTTCTATTATAAGCAGTACTGTGATGAGTATAAACAGCCCATTTCTTTGTGAATATTTGTAAACAGTTTTCTAGGATAGGCAACAGGAGTATATTTCTGCTCATTGTGGATCATAATCTATTTATCAATCTATCACCTATCTATCTAGACATACATATTCAGCTTTGTTAAATATTATCCAGTTCTTTTTCAAGGCGGTTTTTACCAATTTACACTTCACTGATAGCATAAAAGAGTTGTTCTTATGAGCCTGGTAAGTAGTTTGTATCAAACCATATAGAATGTGTGATAGGCCAAATTTGTCTGCCAGTGGCCACTCTTTGGAGAATTTCCATTTTCTCAGCAATCACACTTTTTGAAGTGTTTAAAACCCTCTGTATATGCTAAGTTATTTCAGTCGAGTCTGACTCTGTGAGATCTCATGGACTGCAGCCCTCCAGAGTCCTCTGTCCATGGGGATTCTCCAGGCAAGAATACTGGAGTGGGTTGCCATGCCCTCCTCTAGGGGATCTTCCCAATCTAGGGATCGAACCAACATCTCTTATGTCTACCCTTCATTGGCAGTTGGGTCTTTAACCCTACTGCCACCTGGGAAGCCTCTAAAACACTCAGGGAATGACATGAAGTTATACCTCATAAAAAATGTCCTGCCTTCTTATACATCAATCACTAGATTTATTCAGCATTTTAATATTTTGCCACTCTGATGCATATAAATTGTATTTCATATTGCCATTTAATTCATTTCAATAACTATATGGAATTTTCAGTGAATTTCTCAATAATGAGGTTAATCATTGTTGTATACATTCATTGGCCATTTGGATGTTTGTGATTTCTCAGTTCTTATCAATTATACGTCTTTCTTTTGGATTGTGTGTCTTTTTTCACAAACGTTTATTTGATTTATGTGTTATTTAAGTCTTCTTACAGCCTGTTATTAGTCTTTTTACTTTGTTGTGCCTTTTGTAATAGCTTTAATTTTAATGTAATCAAATAATAATTTCTCTTATGGTTTTGGGGTTTTGTGTCATGTTTCAGAAATTAATTTTTATCCTGAAATCAGAAATTAATTTTTATACTGAAGTTATAAAAATATTTCCCCAAATTTTAGAGATTTGCTTCTTTCACTAAAGATATTAATTTTTTATTCACGGGTTGGAGACCTGCTTTTGTGTTTTGCTATATGGATTACCAAAATGTTCGCACCAATTATTAAAGTGTATTTTTTTCACCATTTGATTAGTTGTATTTTCTCTGTCATATATATATATATATATATATATATATATATGGGCTTGGTGAGCCAATATAGCACTGTTTATTATAGTCTCAAAGTAAGTCTATACCTGAAAAGAACCCTTATTTTTAGAAATAGCTTTGGCCATTCCTGGTCTACTGAGTGAATTGAGTATCAACATGACAAGTTGCTTAAGAAGCTGTTGAGTTTTTGATTAAAACTGTACTAAATGAATTAATAGATGGTCTAAATTAGATAACTTTTTTTTAATATAAATTTATTTATTTTATTTTATTTTTTATTTTTTTCTAATTTTATTTTATTTTTAAAACTCCCCATCCTGAACCCTCCTCCCTCCTCCCTCCCACACCGTCCCTCCGGTCGTCCCAGTGCACTAGCCCCAAGCATCCAGTATCGTGCATGGAACCTGGACTGATAACTTTTTAACTCCTGGGACAGTCCTTATTTCATCATGTTGCATTATCACCTTTCTGTATTGTTATATTCAGTTTAGTAATGTTTTAGGTAGGATTTTTACTTCTGTATTCACAAGTAGCATTGACCTTTCTTTTTCTTTCTTTTCCATGTGTGATTTTGGTACTAAGGTAATAGTAGTCTCACTAAGTTAATTGAAGAGATTTTCCTCTTTTTTTCTATTGTCTAGAATAGGCATTGGCAAACTATGGCCTGTTTGCTGAATTTGATCCATTGCCTATTTTTGTAGGTATAGTTTTGTTGAAATATAGTTTTGCCCATTTGTCTGTGTATTGTCTGCTTTTATGCTACAAAACAGAAGTGCATCAGAGATCATATAGCCTATATATAAAAATAGAAAAACAGATTAAACCCCAAATAAGTAGGAGGAAGGATATAAAATTGAAAGCCAAAATCCATGAAATAAGAAAGAGAAAATAGAGAATTCCAGAAGAGCCAAGAGCTAATTCTTGAAAAATATTAATAAAAAACAAACTTTTAGTAAAATTAACCATGAAAATGAGGGGGAAATAAACATCTTTAAATAGGGAACAGGGGACATAAAAGTCAATGCTACAGTTCAGGGATATAAAATTATAGTAGAATATAAACAATAGAATTCTATTCAAATCTGAAAACTTGAACTAAATATATATTTTATTTAGAGAGTAAAAATTAACTGAAAATATTGGTTTTGACTCAAGAATGAATTTATTGTTGTTGTTCAGTCACTCAGTCATGTCCAACTCTTTGAGACTCCATGGAGTGCAACATGCCAGGCCTCTCTGTCCTCAGCAATCCCAGAACTTGCTCAAACTCACCCATTGAATCGGTGATGCCATCCAACAGTGTCATCCTCCATTGTCCCCTTCTCCTTCTGCCTTCAGTCTTTCCCAGCATCAGGGTCTTTTCCAATGAGTCAGCTCTTCACATCAGGTGGCCAAAGTATTGGAGCTTCAGCTTCAGCATCAGTCCTTCCAATGAATATTCAGGAATGATTTCCTTTAGGATTGATTGGTTTGATCTTGCAGTCCAAGGAACACTCAAGGGTCTTCTCCAACACCACAGTTCAAAAGTTCCAATCTTTGGAGCTCAGCCTTCTTCTTTTCCAACTACCACATCCATACATGACTACTGGAAAAACCATAGCTTTGACTAGATGGACTTTGGTGGCAAAGTAGTATCTCTGCTTTTCAATATGCTATCTAGGTTGGTCATAGCTTTTCTTCTAAGGAGCAAACGTCTTTTAATTAGATGGCTGCAGTCACCATCTGAAGTGATTTTGGAGCCCAAGAAAATCAAGTCTGTCAGTGTTTCCATTGTTTCCCCATCTATTTGCCATGAAGTGATGGGACCAGATGCCATGATTTTAGTGTTTTGAATGCTGAGTTTTAAACCAGCTTTTTCACTTTCCTCTTTCATTTTCATCAAGAGGCTGTTTAGTTCCTCTTCACTTTCTGCCATTAAGGTAGTGTCATCTGCATATCTGAGGTTATTGATATTTCTTCCGGCAATCTTGATTCCAGCTTGTCTTCATCCAGCCAGGCATTTCACATGATGTACTCTGAATAGGTGCTGAATAAGCAGGGTGACAGTATACAGCCTTGACATACTCCTTTCCCAATTTTGACCAGTCCATTGTTTCATGTCCTGTTCTGACTGTTGCTTCTTGATCTGCACAGAGATTTCTCAGGAGACAGGTAAGGTGGTCTGGTATTTCCATCTCTTGAAGAATTTTACACAGTTCGTTGTGATCCACACAGTTGAAGGCTTTGGTGTAGTCAATGAAGCAGAAGTAGATGTTTTTCTGGACATCTAATAGATATATATAGCCATTAATGAAATTGAAATTGTAAAACTGTACCCAACCCATGCGTGCGCGCGCGCGCACACACACACACACGGACCAGATGATTTTATAAGCAAGATCTTCCTCATTTAAGGAACAATCTTATATAATGTGTTCTGGACAATGTGTGTTAGTCACTCAGTCATGCCTGACTCCTGGGACCCCATAGACTATGTCTAGGCTTCTCTGTCCATGAAATTCTCATGGCAAGAATACTGGAGTGGGTAACCATTCCCTTTCGCAGGGGAGCTTCCCAACCCAAGGACAGAACGCAGGTCTCCTGCATTGCAGGCAGATTCTTTATATCTGAGCCATCAGGGAAGACCTGTGTTCTAGACTAGAGGTTGACAAATTAAAGGTATTCATTATCCAATCACTTTTCAAAACATTATTATTATTAATCTTTAAGTTATCTGCTTTTATGCTACAGCACAAATGTGAATAGCTCAATTCCGAAGCTCAAAGCTTCTCAGGTCATACTGGCACTATCAAATTTCTCTCCACACCAGTCTGAGGTTCTGGGTTTCCCTGGTGGCTCAGGTGGTGAAGAACCCACATGCCAGCGCAGGAGACACAAGAGATCGGGGTTCAATCCCTGGGTCAGGAAGATGCCCTGGAGAAGGAAATGGCAACCTGCTCCAGTATTCTCGCCTGGGTAATCCTACACAGAGAAGCCTGGTGGGCTACAGTCCATGCAGGTAGCATAGTCAGACACGACTGAGCACACATGCACACATGCATAGCTTGAGGTATAGACAGACTCCTGGCTACACGTCCTTATGAAGCCATCCCTTCCCTTAGCCCCCCCGAAATCCAGGTTGAGCTGAGCTTCCTTGTCCCCGAGTGATAGTGAGTGGATCATTTCAAGCCCCTGTTCTCACTGAGGGTGCAGGCATTTGAAGACATTGGTTCTAACACTTTGTCTTGCTGAGGCTCAAAACCTTATCTCTTGTCTCCAGTGGGGGCTCAAGTACTTTGTTACTGAGACAGTCGTTCCTCCAGCCTGCTCAAGGCATCCACCACAATAGCTCAAACACACTAACAATTATCAGTTCATCTCTAGTTAGTTTTGGAAACAAGTAAATCAGTGTTTGGGGCTGCATTTCATCTCCCCCTGTAGCCCGCCCACCACCTGCACATCTCACAGTCATGTTGAAGTCCTAGTCCTCTAGTCTTCAGACTGTGATTGTATTTGGGTTTAGAGTCGTCAACAAAGTGATTAAGTTAAAATGATAGGATCCATTGGGCTGGACCCTTTCCAGGAGAGCTGGTGTCCTTGTATGATGAGGAAATTTGGACATGGATACCTACAGAGCAAAGACCATGTGAGAACGTGGTCATTCGTGTACCAAGGAGAGGGGCCTCAGAAGAAACCAACCCTAGCAACACATTGGTCTTTGACTGCCTTCAGAACTGTGAGAAAATGAATTTCTATTACTTAAGCCACCCAGCCTGTGTTACCTTGTTGTGGCAGCCCTAACAAACTAAAGATTTCACTGTTTCTTGTGAGCTCAACTTTGCACTTAAAACATTTGCTATATCCTACCCAGCATTTCTAGTTGTAGCTGGAGGGGTGTTTAGATTAGCTAGAAAACATATTATGGGAACTCAATTCCCAGGCTCATTTTAAAGAGCCAGACTGTGCCTTCTGAAGTCTGCCAATCTTCATTAAAGCTGTCACCGGGTGTATAACAATGATCGTTAGACCAGAGGTCAATGGCCCTATGTTCGTCACAGGTTTCCATTAACTAGCTGCAAGCCAATTAATTACTCCCTCTCAGCTTCAGAGCTGTCATCTGTAAAAGAGTGGTTTCCAAATGGTTCTAAATCTCCACCTCCTCAAAGCCCCCTCAGGAGCTCCTGAGGCGTGAACGAGGAGGAGGAGGACAGGTGGGTTCTGTGCTGTCAGCCCATTTACTCTGTGTGTTTTTGCTTTTGCATTCTGAAAAATACCTCATGAACAAAGCATTGTGGGACCAAAACAAGCTTAAACCAGCTTTTTAAAAGATAAAATCTTCAGTTCCTATAGCATCCTGGCAGCCTGTTGTTTTCCAACAGTAGCCTCACGTCCACTGTCTGTAGATAAAACAAGGAATCAAGCCCCAGAGGTCAAATGATTTTTCTGGGTCTTGCCGGGAGTCGGTGGCAGACTTGACACAAGATGCCGGCCCCTGATTCCTGGGCTTTGCCTCTCGGCTACAGAACAGCGGGCACGTGTGGCTGAGGGCATTGTCTGCGAGACAGTGATGGACATAACACTCACGACCTGTTCAGGGCTTCCGTGAGAACTGTGGAGAGTATGATACTGATTCTTTTAAAAGTGCTGCGTGTTTTTCATCCATTCACTTTTCTCCCACTTGCCTGCACTGGTGTCGGCTGGCAGGGTATCTGTCAATGGCTTAACAAGTCACTGGAAAAAGAAATGGTATCTGGCCACCCGCAGGGAAAGGAGGCTGCATGATCACAGTGGATCAGAATCACAGTGGACATTCATTGTCCATCATAGAAGTCATGGTGCAGGCATTTCACTGACCACATCTCCAGCTGTGCCCTCTACAGAAGATACCCACCTCCCCACCCGCCCTCCCCCGACCCACTTCTCAAGCCCCGTGTGTAGCCCTTTGGTGTTCCTGGGTCCTAGGAGCCCCTGGGGATCAGCGTCCAGCAGAGGCACAGGCTGCAGACAACAAATGCTTATCTTAGCAATTTCTGTTGAAGCAAAGGTTTTTTTTGTGTTTGTACAGGATCCAAAAGCAAACAACAACAAACAGATAAAATGAATGCCATGGACCACTTTTGATTTCTGAACATGTAAAAAATATATTGGTCTCTTTCCTTTAATATTAATACATGCCTCAATTCTTTTTTTAATTACCCTGTTTTCCTCCCCAGTAACAATCAGTACCTACTTGCTTTTGACAGCTTTCCTGCTAGAAAGTTTCATGTTATCTTAAGTTTGTTGCAACTGTTTCCACAATAGTAAGAGGGGATATTCCCTTACATCTTTGTACGTCATGGAGTTGGCCTCTCGGTATCACAGTAGCACTAAGAATTTTGCCTGATTTGTTTTTCCTAGAAGAATAGATACATTTGCTGTGAAGTTTTTCTGGAGTTAGACTATTTGTAGCCGTGCTTTCATACCTTATCTCTATTCATCAATCACAAAGCATTACTTTAAACTGTTTTTCCCATGATTAAGAATCCGAATTTATTTCAATGAGATTTATAATGCCAAACAAAATATTCAACTTTATTTCTGATTTTTAAGGAATTTTTCATGGAGCCAAGCAAATTTGGAACCAGAAGTAACCTTAGCTGTCATAGTCTGCTTGGAATATTTCTTGTTTGTTTTTGAGTTTCCATTTGGGGATTCATCTTGCCCCAACTCTCAACCCTTGTGATTTGAGTGAAGTTGACTTTCATTCTCCCTTGCTCTGGGGAGATTAGGGGGTGGAGGGAATGACTTGGGCCTGGCTGATTAACATGTTCTATTTCTCTGATCTCATTGATTGGCCCAAGGATAGGTTCAATAATCATGCTTTCACTGTGTTAGTAGAGAAAGTTCTTTTTGGCTTTTGACTTGAACCTGGGAGGATGGGATAGGGTTGAAGCTGCTAGCAGTCATCCTGCCCCAAGTTGGAAACTGACAATGAAGCCCCTGTGGAGTAGAAGTGAGCCAAGGAATGGGAAGAGACCAGGTCCTGGTAATTAATACAGGGTAAGCTGAGCCTAGACATGTGTGCTCCTGGACATTTTAGTTACACAGGACAAGAAACTACCCTTTTCCCTCCCCAACACACACTCATATACTGTTATTTTTTCTGAATCACCTTGATTTGGATTTTCCTCCATCTACAACTGGATGATTCTAGGAGCCAGGGTCAATTTGGAGTTCTCAAACTCTTAATGCTAAAAGTTCAGCTTCTCTATATATCTGTGCCATGTCAAATCTTGGAGACCAAGTTTGGGGTGAGGTTGAAAAGAACAGTTTTCTTGTTTTGCCAGGCAAAGTGGAGTACAGCAGGCTAATGCCTTCAAAACCAAGTGTCCCCACTTGGGGAAGATAGTGCCAAGTTTTATAGTAATGGTTCAGAGAGGACTTGACTGGCTCATGGACTTCCCTCTGATGGGTTGGTGGTGAGGTTAGTGGGAGTCTGCGTCATCAACCTTCAGGTCCAGCTGGTCTGGAGTCTACATGCTTGCGGGCAGCACACCACTGTTAATCATTAACTTCTCCCACTTTGGGGAGGGGCTCACTATCTACAGATGGCTCAAAATCTGTTGGTAAGGAAAAAGGACCTTGCCCCAAGGCTGCTCTTGACTGCTTCTCCTTGGTCTTTCATGTGCCCCCTTCCCTAATTAACAATTGCTTGAATCTGCCCTTTGGAAGTCAGGGAGGGTCATGGAGGCTGAATGAAGGCTATTCCCATAATCCAGGAAATGGACACAAAGGCCTCGTGCCCAGGAGGCCCACAGGGCCCTGCATGGTATCACCCTTGGAAATTCCATGCCAGAATGTGGTATCATGCGGCCCCTGGTTCCCCAGATTTTAGCATCCCCCAGCCAATACTGCATGCTGGATATCGTCATATCCCCAGTTCTCACACTGGAGGATCTGCTTGCATGCATATATGGACACCCAGTCTGTGAATCTAAGCTCTGTCCTGAAAATCCCTGGAGTCACCCTCAGTCTGATGCTTGGGCTGAGGGATATGCCCTTTGGTGGTGTGGTTGCTTCTTAGGTGACAGATCTGAAGAATATGTCTATATAGTCCCTGTGGGGCTTCCTTGGTGAACCAGACAGTAATGAATCTGCCTACAACAATACAGGAGACCCGAGTTCGATCTCTGGGTCAGAAAGATCCCCTGGTGAAGGGAATGGCTACCTACTCCAGTATTCTTGCCTGGAGAATCCCATGGATGGAGGAGGTCTCAGAGTCTGACACGACTGAGTCTCACACACACACTCACTCACTCACTTCCTGCAAACAGGCTCAGCAAGAAAGATTTCTGGATCCAGGAACATAGTCTTGAAGGAAGAAGGCCCAGAGCCTGGGGAACCCACCCTGACCCCTGGTTTCTCAGCCCTGTGGAGATAAGGTTGGCTAGAGCTTGGGGTCCCTCTTGCTTGGGCCTCAGGGCGATGCTGGCTTTGCTTCCTCTTCTCCGCTGTCTAGTTTTATAAGAGCTGGTTCTTAGGGAGATGGGGAACAATTGACGGCTGTGAGTTGTGTGGCAATTATGGCAATGCTGACAGCCTCCCGATGTCACTAAATCTTTCTCCTGTTTCTGAGGGCTACCAAAGAGGGTGAAAAGGAGTGAGAAAACAGACAGGTGACTTTGATACTTCTGCTGCTTTTTGTTTGCATAATATCTTCTGTTTCTAAAAATAGGTATTTGTAATTAAATCACAGCAGTAGGCAGTATCCTTCTAGGATTTCCCTCACTAATTACCCTGACCATTGACTTCATGTGGCTGCACCATCCTCACCTTTGGGCTCTTCTCTCTTTCCCCACCCTGGCTCCAGTGTCTGGGCGTCTGCATTTTCTATGACCTTTGACTGCCTTGTGATAACCTTGAAATCCACCTTTGTATTACAGCAGTAACTGTGGTCTTCTTTGAGCTACTTACTCTTCTACCTTGGCCAACCACCTTATTATATGCAAAGAAGTCCCTGAATACCTTTCTGCATCCCCAAGCTCCTGCCCACACCCACCAGCCCAGCAGCCCCAGGACAGCTAACCTGTTTTTAGCTCAATTCAGTCTCCTCGCTGAAGAATAAAATATGGATTTATAGATATAGACACATACATATACTTGTAGAAAAAAGCATTAGAAGTCATCTCTAAGATTACCCAAACATTCTTTGGCCCACGTATTATATTTTATACAACAGGATTCTGTGCCCTATTAAGGTCTTGTGAAAAGTCACACAGCCTACCAAGGGCTCAGCTGGAACATTACCCAGGCCTCTTAACCCTCACTCCATGGCCCTCCCCATCCCCTCATGGTGACTCCCTCTGTCACATACAAGATTTTTCCTTCTTTCTGCCATGCTGAAATTATTGGAGCTAACAAAATGTAAGAAATTTTTATTTCAAACATTATATTTTTGTTTTATTTCTTATTTATTAGCTCAGGTTTCTCTTATGTTTATCATTATAATACCTTCTAGTCTATGAATATTAATACAGATCTCTGAGTTGGTTTGTATTTCTCTTTCCTCTTTTTTAAAAAAATTATTTATTTTTTAATTGAATGATAATTGCTTTACAGAATTTTGTTGTTTTCTGTCAAACCTCAATATGAATCAGCCATAGGTATACATATATCCCCTCCCTTTTGAACCTCCCTCATCTCCCTCCCCAGCCCACCCTGCTAGGTTGAAACAGAGCCCCTGTTTGAGTTTCCTGAGCCACACAGCAAATTCTCATTGGCTATCTATTTTACACATGGTAATGTAAGTTTCCTTGTTACTCTCTCCATACATCTCACCCTCTCCTCCCCTCTCCCCATGTCCATAAGTCTGTTCTCTATGTCTGTTTCTCCATTGCTGCCCTGCAAATAAATTCTTCAGTACCATATTTTTAGATTCCATATATATGCATTAGTATATGATATTTATCTTTCTCTTTCTGACTTACTTCGCTCTGTATAATAGGCTCTAGGTTCATTCACCTCATTAGAATGAACTCAAATGTGTTCCTTTTTATGGCTGAGTAATATTCTATTGTGTATATGTGCCAAAATTGTGTTCATGTAGATGGACATCTAGGTTGCTTCCATGTTCTAGCTATTGTAAACAGTGCTGCAGTGAACAATGATATACATGTGGCTGTTTCAGTTTTGGTTTCCTCAGGGTACATGCCTAGGAGTGGGATTGCTGGGTCATTTGGTGGTTTTATTCCTAGTTTTTAAGGAATCTCCATACTGTCTTCCATAATGACTGTATAAATTTACATTCCCACCAACAGTGCAAGAGCATCCCCTTTTTCCACACCCTCTCCAGCATTTACTGTTTGTAGACTTTTTGATGATGGTCATTCTGGCAATTATGAGGTGATATCTCATTGTAGTTTTGATTTGGATTTATCTAATAATGAGCCGTGTTGAGCATCTTTTCATGTGTTTGTTAGCCACGTCTACGTCTTCTTTGGAGAAACGAGGTTTTTTTCCCACTCTTTGATTGGGTTGTTTGTTTTTTTGGCATTGAGTTGTATGAGCTGCTTACATCTTTTGGAAATTAATCCTTTGTCAGTTGTTTCATTTGCTATTATTTTCTCCCATTCTGAGGGTTGTCTTTTCACCTTGCTTATAGTTTCCTTTGCTGTGCAAAAGCTTTTAAGTTTAATCAGGTCCCACTTGTATACTTTTGTTTTTATTTCCATTACTCTAGGAGGTGGGTCATAGAGGATCGTGCTTTGATTTATGCCATCGAGTGTTCTGCCTGTGTTTTCCTCTAAGAGTTTTATAGTTTCTGGTCTTACATTTAGGTCTTGACTTTTGAGTTTATCACTGTGTATCCTGTTCCACTCAGTTCAGCTGCTCAGTCATATCCGACTCTTTCCAACCCCAAGGATGGCAGGACATCAGGCTTCCCTGTCCATCACTAACTCCCAGAGCTTACACAAACTCATATCCAATGAATTAGTGATGCCATGAAACCAACTTATCCTCTGTTATCCCCTTCTCCTCCCACCTTCAGTCTTTCCCAGCATCAGGGTCTATTCCAATGAGTCAGTTCTTTGCATCAGGTGGCCAAAGTATTGGAGTTTCAGCATCAGCATCAGTCCTTCCAATGAATATTCAGGACTGATTTCCTTTAGGATGGACTGGGACCCTCAAGAGTCTTCTCCAATACCACAGTTCAGAAACATGAATCCTTCGGCACTCAGCTTTGTTTATAGTCCAACTCTCACATCCATACATGGCTAATGGAAAAACCATAGTTTTAACAAGATGGACTTTTGTCAGCAAAGTAATGTCTCTGCTTTGTAATATGCTGTCTAGGTTGGTCATAACTTTTCTTCCAAGGAACAAGCGTCTTTCAATATCATGGCTGCAGTCACCATCTGCAGTGATTTTGGAGCCCCCAAAATAAAGTCTGTCACTGTTTCCATTATTTCCCCATCTATTTGTCATGATGTGATGAGACTGGATGCTATAATCTTAGTTTTCTGAATGTTGAGTTTTAAGCCAACTTTTTCACTTTTCTCCTTTGCTTTATCAACAGGCTGTTTAATTCTTCGCTTTCTTCCGTAAGGGTGGTGTCATCTTCATATCTGAGATTATTGATATTTCTCCCAGCAATCTTGATTCCAGCTTGTGCTTCATTCAGCCCAGCATTTCTCATGATGTACTCTGTATATAAGTTAAATAAGCAGGGTGACAATACACAGCCTTGATGTACTCCTTTCCCGATTTGGAACCAGTCTGTTGTTCCGTGTTTGGTTCTAACTGTTGCTTCTTTAGGAGAAGGCAATGGCACCGCACTCCAGTACTCTTGCCTGGAAAATCCCATGGATGGAGGAGTCTGGTAGGCTGCGGTCCATGGGGTCCCTAAGAGTCGGACACGACTGAGCAACTTCACTTTCATGAATTGGAGAAGGAAATGGCAACCCACTCCAGTGTTCTTGCCTGGAGAATCCCAGGGACAGGAGAGCCTGGTGGGCTGACATCTATGGGGTCGCACAGAGTCGGACATGACTGAAGCGACTTAGCAGCAGCAGTAGCAGCAGTTGCTTCTTTACCTGCACACTGATTTTTCAGGAGGCAGGTCAGGTGGTCTGGTGTTCCCATCTCTTTAAGAATTTTCCAGTTTGTTGTGATCCACAGTTAGGAAGTGTTCTAATTTCATTCTTTAACATGTAGCTGTCCAGTTTTCCCAGCACCATTTATTGAAGACACTGTCTTTGCCCCATTGTATATTCTTGCCTCCTTTGTCAAAAATAAGGCACCCATAGGTGCATGGGTTTATGTCTGAGCTTTCTATCTTGTTCCATTGGTCTATATTTCTGTTTTTGTGCCAGTACCATACTGTTTTGATGACTGTTGCTGATCAAGTCAAAAAGGTTGATTCCTCCAGCTCCATTCTTCTTCTCAAGATTGCTTTGGCTATTTGGGGTCTTTTGTGTTTACATAATGAATTGTGAAATTTTTTGTCCTAGTTCTGTGAAAAAAATGCCATTGTTAATTTGCTGGGGATTGCATTGAATCTGTAGATTGAGTTTGGTAATATAGTCATTTTCACAATATTGATTCTTTCTACCCAGGAACATAGAATATCTTTCCATCTGTTTATGTTGTCTTTGATTTCTTTCATCAGTGGCTTATAATTTTCTTTGTACAGTCCTTTTGTCTCCTTTGGTAAGTTTATTCCTAGATATTTTATTCTTTTTGTTGCAATGGTAAATGGGATTGATTCCTTAATTTCTCTTTCTGATTTTTCATTGTTAGTATATGGAAATGCAAGTGATTTCTATGTATTGATTTTGTATCCTGCAACTTTGCTAAATTCACTGATTAGCTTTAGTAATTTTCTGATAGTATTTTTAGAGTTTTCTATGTACAGTTTCATGTCATCAGCAAACAGTGAGAGCTTTACTTCTTCTTTTTTTTTTTTTTAATTTTTTTTTAAATTTTATTTTTTTAAAAAAAATCACATGCTCCCCATCCTGAACCCTCCTCCCTCCCAACCTCCCCATACCATCCCCCTGGGCCTTCCCAGCGCACCAGCCCCAAGCATCCAGCATCGTGCACTGAACCTGGACTGGCATCTCGTTTTCATGACATTTCACATGTTTCAATGACATTCTCCCAAATCTTCCCACCCTCTCCCACAGAGTCCATAAGACTGTTCTATACATCAGTGTCTCTTTTGCTGTCTCGTACACAGGGTTATCGTTACCATCTTTCTAAATTCCATATACATGCATTAGTATACTGTATTTATGTTTTAAAAGAGCTTTACTTCTTTTCTGATCTGGATTCCTTTTATTTTTCTTTTCTGATTGCTGTAGTTAGAACTTCCAAAACTACATTGAATAATAGTGAAAGTGGGCACCCTTGTCTTGTTCCTGATTTTAGGGGAATGGTTTCAGTTTCTCACCATTGAGAATAATGTTTGCTGAAGGCTTATCATATATGGCCTTTACTGTGTTGAGGTAGATTCCTTCTATGTCCATTTTTTGAAGAGTTTTAATCGTAAATATGTGCTGAATTTTGTCAAAGCCTTTTTCTGCATCTATTGAAATTATCATATGGTTTTTATCTTTCAGTTTGTTAGCATGGTGTATCACAGTGATTGATTTGAGTATATTGAAGAATCCTTTCATCCCTGGAATAAACCCAACTTGATCATGGTGTATGAGTTTTTGATGTGTTGTTGAATTCTGTTGATAAAATTTTATTGAGGATTTTTGCATCTGTGTTCACCAGTGATATTGGCTTGTAGTTTTCTTTGTTTATGTTGTCTTTGTCTAGTTTTGGTATCAGAGTGATGGTGGCCTCATAGAATGAGTTTGGAAGTGTTCCTTCCTCTGCAGTTTTTGGAAAGAGTTTTAGAAGGATAGGCACTAGCTCTTCTCTAAATGTTTGATAGAATTCTCCTGTGAGGTCTTCTGGTCCTAGGCTTTTGGTTTTGGGGGGATTTTTGATCACAGCTTTGATTTCAGTGCTTGTCGTTAGGTTATTCATAGTATCTATTTCTTCCTGGTTCAGTCTTGGAAAAGTGAACTTCTCTAAGAATCGGTCCATTTCTTCCAGGTTATCCATTTTATTGCCATATAGTTATTCATAATAGTCTCTTATAATCCTTTGCATTTCTGTATTGTCTGTTCAGCAGTGGCCACAGGACTGGAAAAGGTCAGTTTTCATCCCAATCCCAAAGAAAGGCAATGCAAAAGAATGCTCAAACTACTGCACAATTGCACTCATCTCACACGCTAGTAAAGTAATGCTCAAAATTCTCCAAGCCAGGCTTCAGCAATACGTAAACCATGAACTTCCTGATGTTCAAGCTGGTTTTAGAAAAGGCAGAGGAACCAGAGATCAAATTGCCAACATCCTCTGGATCATGGAAAAAGCAAGAGAGTTCCAGAAAAACATCTATTTCTGCTTTATTGACTATGCCAAAGCCTTTGACTGTGTGGATCACAATAAACTGTGGAAAATTCTGAAAGAGATGGGAATACCAGACCACCTGATCTGCCTCTTGAGAAATTTGTATGCAGGTCAGGAAGCAACAGTTAGAACTGGACATGGAACAACAGACTGGTTCCACATAGGAAAAGGAGTATGTCAAGGCTGTATATTGTCACCCTGTTTATTTAACTTATATGCAGAGTACATCATGAGAAATGCTGGACTGGAAAAAGCACAAGCTGGAATCAAGATTGCCGGGAGAAATATCAATAATCTCAGATATGCAGATGACACCACCTTTATGGTAGAAATTGAAGAGGAACTAAAAAGCCTCTTGATGAAAGTGAAAGTGGAGAGTAAAAAAGTTGGCTTAAAGCTCAACACTGAGAAAACGAAGATCATGGCATCTGGTCCCATCACTTCATGGGAAATAGATGGGGAAACAGTGGAAACAGTGTCAGACTTTATTTTTCTGGGCTCCAAAATCACTGCAGATGGTAACTGCAGCCATGAAATTAAAAGACGCTTACTCCTTGGAAGGAAAGTTATGACCAACCTAGATAGCATATTCAAAAACAGAGGCATTACTTTGCCAACAAAGGTTCATCTAGTCAAGGCTATGGTTTTTCCTGTGGTCATGTATGGATGTGAGAGTTGGACTGTGAAGAAGGCTGAGCGCCGAAGAATTGATGTTTTTGAACTGTGGTGTTGAAGAAGACTCTTGAGAGTCCCTTGGACTGCAAGGAGATCCAACCAGTCCATTCTGAAGGAGATCAGCCCTGGGATTTCTTTGGAAGGAATGATGCTAAAGCTGAAACTCCAGTACTTTGGCCACCTCATGAGAAGAGTTGACTCATTGGAAAAGACTCTGATGCTGGGAGGGATTGGGGGCAGGAGGAGAAGGGGACGACAGAGGATGAGATGGCTGGATGGCATCACTGACTCAATGGACGTGAGTCTGAGTGAAGTCCGGGAATTGGTGATGGACAGGGAGGCCTGGCGTGCTGCGATTCATGGGGTCGCAAAGAGTCGGACACGACTGAGTGACTGATCTGGTCTGATCTGATCTGATTGTCTGTTGTAACCTCTCCTTTTTCATTTCTAATTTTGTTGATTTGATTCTTGTCTCTTTTTTTCTTTGTGAGTCTGGCTAAAGGCTTGTCAATTTTATCTTCTCAGAGAACCATCTTTTAGTTTTATTAATCTTTACTATTGTTTCTTTCATTTCTTTTTCAGTTATTTCTGCTCGGATCCTTATGGTTTCTTTCCTTTTGCTAATTTTGGGGTTTTTTGGGTCTTCTTTTTCCAGCTGTTTTTGGTGTAAAGTTAGGTTGTCTATACAATTTTTTTTTTTTATGTTTCTTGAGGTAGGATTGTTTTGCTATAAACTCCCTCTTAGGACTGCTTTTTCTGCATCCTGTAGGTTTTGAATTGTCGTGTTCTCATTGCCATTTGTTTCTAGAAATTTTTTAATTTCCCTTTTGATTTCTTCAGTAACTGGTTGATTATTTGGAAATGTATTGTTTATTCTCCACGTGTTTGTTCTTTACAGTGTCAGGAGCCGCATTAGGCATTACTGACAAAATAGAGGCACTGCCCTAAACCCCCTCCCTTTGTTCCGTAGGCACAGACCCGGAATGAAGGAGTTAGCCTTTGTGATCCTGACTTATTTTTCCCTTTCCTTGGGCTAAGTTGACTGAAGAGAATATTAAGGTGCTTATTGTTTTTGAGAGGATCATGAGAAGGCATAAAGCCTTCTGCAGCTGTGCTCAAAGAATAATTCATAAAGTTAATCACTGACATTTGTTCAAGGACTTTTACAAAAAAGTGTTCTAGGGTGAGCACACAGGCCGCAACTTGAGACCATGGGAGGGATTGGTATCTGAAGCCCATTTGTGAGAAAAGTTTATGGCAAAGAGTTTGCTGAATTTAGGGCTTAGGAATAATTAAAATCGTTAGAAGCTAAAGATTTAAGGATTGCTGTAATGTTAGCATATTCTACTATAGCTTATAGAAATTAGGGACTTTAGAGATATTATTAGGTAGAAGCCCTTTCTAAGAAATAGTGAGCTTAGGATACTAGGGGCAAACAGGACTTAGAAAGATAAGAATTAAACTGAGGAATGTGGTATGCAGCCCAGACATTAGCATGAGTTACAGTGTATTCACAAGGACACATGAGAAAAAGTAGATAAGAGAATCGCTGAGGAAGGAACTCCTTTTGAGGGGCAACAATGATTTTTGGAGAAAAATAAATCTGGGTCCATGGGAACTAAAAATATCAAACCTCTGACTAATGCTTTTGTAAATGTATAAAAGAGAATCATAAGCTTGAAATAAACAGGCAGTCCAAGTAAAATGAGAGGCTGCCTCAGTTTCTCACTGATACCGCTCACCCCTTCAGGTTGAATCCCTGGATGCTGGAGCTGGACTCCGGAATTACAGTTTGTTTCTGTGATTTATATCTAGTCCCATAGCATTGTGGTTGGAAAAGATGCTTGATATGATTTCATTTTTCTTAAATTTACTGAGGTATGATTTGTGACCCAAGATGTGGTCTATCCTGGAGAATGTTCCATGTGCACTTGAAAAGAAGGTGCATTCTTCTGCATTTGGATGAAATGCCCTGAGGATATCAATGAGATCCATCTCATCTAGTGTATCATTTAATACTTGTGTTTCCTTATTAATTTTCTGTTTTGATGATCTGTCCATTACTGTGAGTAAGGTGTTAAAGTCTCCTACTATTATTGTGTTACTTTTAACTTCTCCTTTTATGTCTGTTAGTGTTTGTCTTATGTATTGAGGTGCTCCTACGTTGGGTGCATAGATATTTACAATTGTTATGTCTTCCTCTTGGATTGACCCCTTGATCATTATGTAGTGTCCTTCGTTATCTCTTGTAATCTTCTTTATTTTAAGGTCTATTTTGTCTGATCTGAGGATTGTTACTCCAGCTTTCTTTTGCTCCCCATTTGCATGGAATATATTTTTCCATCCTCTCACTTTCAGTCTATATGTATCTTGAGGTCTGAAGTGGGTTTCTTAGACAGTATATATATATATATATATATATATATATATATATATAGAGAGAGAGAGAGAGAGAGAGAGAGAGAGAGAGAGAGACAGTATATATACAATTTTTGTATCCATTCAGCCAGTCTGTGTCGTTTGGTTGGAGCATTTAATCTGTTTACATTTAAAGTAATTATTGTTATATATGTTCCTATTGCCATTTTCTTAATTGTTTGGTGTTTGATTTTATATATCTTTTTCTTCTCTTGTATTTCTAGACTATATAAGTCCCTTTAACATTTGTTGTAAAGCTAGTTTGGTGGTACTGAATTCTCTTAATTTTTGCTTGTCTGAAAAGCTTTTGATTTTGCCATCGATTTTGAATGAGATCCTTGCTGGGTACAGTAATCTTGGTTGTAGATTTTTCCCTTTCTGTACTTTAAATATATACTGCCATTCCCTTCTGGCCTGCAGAATTACTGCTGAAAGATCATCTGTTAAGCTTATGGGGTTTCTCTTGTATATTATTTGTTGCTTTTCCCTTCCTGCTTTTAATATTCTTTATTTGTATTTTATCTTTGTTCGTTTGATTAGTATGTGTTTTGGCATGCTTCTCCTTGGGTTTATCTTATATGGAACTCTTTGCATCTCTTGGACTTGATTGACTATTTTCTTTTCCATGTTGGGAAAAGTTTCAACTATAATCTCTTCAAAACTATTCTCATCCCCTTACTTTTTCTCTTTTTGTTCTAGAACCCCTATAATTTGAATGTTGGTGCATTTGATATTGTCCCAGAGGTCTCTGAGGTTCTTTTCATTCTTTTTTACTTTATTCTGCTCTTCAGAAGTTATTTCCACCAATTTATCTTCCAGCTCACTGATTCAGTCTTCTGCTTCAGATATTCTGCTATTGATTCCCTCTAGAGAATTTTTAATTTCAGTACTTGTGTTGCTTGTCTCTGTATGTTTATTCTTTAATTCTTCTAGGTCTTTGTTAATTTATTCTTGCATTTTCTCCATTATGTTTTCAAAGTTATTGATCATCTTTACTATAATTATTCTGATTTCTTTTTCAGGTGGTTTGCCTTCATTTATTTGGACTTCCGTGTTTCTAGTTTGTTGCTTCATTTGTTCAGTATTTCTTTGCATTTTCATTATTTATTATTATTTTTTAAATTTATTGTGTTTGAGGTCCCCTTTTCCAAGCCTTCAGGGTTGAATTCTTTCTTCCTTTTGGTTTCTGTCCTCCTCAGATTGGTGCAGTGACTTTTATAAGCTTCATATAGGGTGAGATTTCTGCTGAGTTTTTTTTTGTTGTTGTTGTTTTGTTTTGTTTTTCCTCTGATGGGCAAGGCTGAGTGAGGTGATAATCCTGTATGCTGATGATTGGGTTTGTATTTTTGTTTTTGTTGTTGTTGTTGTTTGGATGAGGCATCCTGTAACAGGGTGCTACTGGTGGTTGGGTGATGGTGGGTCTTGTATTCAAGTGGTTTCCTTTGTGGGAGTTCTCACTATTTGATACTCCCTGGGGTTAGTTCTCTTAGTCTAGGGTCGTGGAGTTAGGGCTCCCACTCCAAAGGTGTAGGGCTTGATCTTGAGTTTTGTGTGGTTCTATATATTCTTTTCCACTGGGCAGGTACTCCTGTCTGCTCTCAGCTGGTGTTCTGCATGTACTTCTGTGTCTGATGATACGTTCCTGATGTATCTGTGAAGAGAGATGTACTCCATGTCTACCTACTACTCTGCCATCTTGTCAGCTTCTCTTTCTCTTTTCAAAAAAGGTGACTTAAAATTTTAAATTTCAGAAGCTAGTGTGTCTAGGATATAGACATTCAGTTCAGTTCAGTAGCTCAGTTGTGTCTGACTCTTTATGACTCCATGAATCGCAGCACACCAGGCCTCCCTGTCCATCACCAACTTCCGGAGTTCACTCAGACTCATGTCCATCAAGTCAGTGATGCCATCCGGCCATCTCATCCTCTGCCGTCCCCTTCTCCTCCTGCCCCCAATCCCTCCCAGCATCAGAGTCTTCTCCAATGAGTCAACTCTTCACATGAGGTGGCCAAAGTACTGGAGTTTCAGCTTTAGCATCATTCCTTCCAAAGAAATCCCAGGGCTGATCTCCTTCAGAATGGACTGGTTGGATCTCCTTGCAGTCCAAGGGACTCTCAAGAGTCTTCTCCAACACCACAGTTAGAGTAACCCTAGAAAGTTTAAGCTGTTTACTCCTCATTAGCCTCAGGAATTGGGAACATGGTTAAAAAAAAAGAAAAGAAAAGAAAAAGAAAAGGTGAATAGATGTTTTCCTCTAGTTCATCCACTAGCAGTGTAATTAATCACATCCTGAGACCATCTGAGGTCAAGGATATTTTCTATGTTCCTCTACCCAACATGAAACACATACACACGCACACTAAAAATGACTAAAATCTTTTTCTGAATAATCAACCATCTTTGCAAAGAATTATGTTTTCTGAGAATGAGAGAAATTCATAATGTATAAGATAATAGTTTCTAGCATAATTCAGTTCCTGTGTGTGTGTATTGTACTATTGGGGAGGGTACACATTTCATATGTAAAGATTTATTCATATCAGCAATTAGAAAGGAATTTTTTCTTTGCCAGCTATGTGACTCAGTGGTTACCCATATTCTGTGGACTTTATTAGATTTGGTTTTGCTCTCATGGGATTTGCAGTCTGGTTCATTTATATTTTAGTCTTTTTTTCAGATATATAATATGGATTGAATAGATGAAATCAGTAAATAAACACATGATAAATTCAGTTAGTAAACCTAGTAAGTGAATAAGATGAAATATTTACAGGCAACATAGTATATCAGTTGGTAAACTCATTAGTGAGGTAGTCATTGTAAGAAGAATTAATGTGATTTGCAAATTTAGATAATGTAAGAATGGAAGAATTTATACATGGTAATTTTTTCTTTATTATTTGTATAATTCTGGGATAATTGGTTAGAAAAATCTTTACTGCTCTGTATCTCATTTCAAAATTTCTTAGCTACATTTGGTCATAATTTGTATCTTTGTAGAATCTTATTGAATATTAGAGCACAAATGGGTATGCAATCTGTTCTTGATCATAACATCTGTTCAATAGTAAATCTTTGTGTTCTGCTGCCCTCACCAAAGGGAATATTGACATTTACTGAGCACCTGTGTTTCACATACATTATTTAACAAAATCATCACAGTTACCCTGCGGGGCATGCATGTGTGTGCAATCATTATCCTTATTTTAGAGATGTGAAAACTTTGATGTGAATGGTTCAGAAAAGATGTGTTGAGTCACAAAACTAAAGGATGATAGAATTAGGAGTTGGAACTTGATCTGACTGCTAACAACATGCTTCACAGCACAAAATAATACAACCACTCTAAAAGGCTGAAGTTGGTGATACTCTCAGTTAATGGCCTAATAATTCTTTTTACTTCTCTATTGATACTTGCTTTAACCACTGTAGAATCCTCTATTGCATCTTCATTGAGAAAGAGAAAAAAAAACCGAAATGGTCTAAATTAGGTGTAATGTTTCCATAGAGTGTTCAAGCTCCCAGAAATGTTCTTTAAACTGACAACTTTTCATTAAAGTCCATCTTCTGGAACTTTGGTGAAAGCTCCATGATTGAAAAAAGAGCTCCACAATAGAAACAAGACTTCATCTTGTGTTATTATTTGAACAGAGGCCCTTAAGTGCCTGGCACTTATAAATATAGCTGATAATATCAAAGAGAATACCTACTTTGTACCAGGCATCATACTTTGCATTTGTTTCATAATATTAGTCATAATAGTACCTACTTATTAGGTACTAATAAAAATAAATTTATTATTTAGGTAAAAATAAATCATCTTTTATTTATTTCAATATTTCAATGATGTAGAAACATTATCTCCATTTTACATATGAGGAAACATCTTCAGTGAGGTTGTCTAAACTCACATAGCTAGTTAATAGCAGAACCTAGAATTGATTTTCCAGCTAGGTGACTTATCAAAACTGAAATATTATAACTGACAGACTTTAATTGTCATCTAAAAGGAAGGGAATGGGGATAGTCCTGTTGAATGCTTTTTACCAGATGAAATCTCACAGGCATTATTCCCCGTCCTTCCAAAGTAATTTCTGAGCATCCCTTCTATGTGAAAAGCTCTCTGCCAGTGAAGGACTTTGGAAGATAGACAGTAACCTTGCTGTAAAGGAACTTACAGCCTGCACAGTAGAGATTGGACAAGCACACAATAGCTACATTACAACCTAGACAATACCCAGGGAAGAACACAGTGGGAGTCCAAGGAGAGGGTCCTTCCTTTCTCTCACTGGCATCTAGCCAATAAAAAAAAAGGAACTAAAAAAATTTTTTTTGGATGAGTAAAACAAAATGGCAAAAGCTTTTGAAAACCAGTTTAAGATTCTTATTAAGTATTTTTTCTGGATAAAAAAAAAAAAAAAAAGCCAAATGCTTTACAAGCTAGTTTTCCAAAAAAATGGAAATGTGAGAGGTTCTGAATAAGACAGAAAAGGAAAAGAAAATAAGAAAAGGTGGGAGAAGAGGAGATAGGATGGTGACAATAATAGGAAAGATCACAACTATTGTCCCTAGTTTTAGAAGCAGTAGAGATAGAAACAGTTTGGCGTTCTGAAGGGCATACTCTCAGAATGGCTAGTTTCCTGTGAGCAGTAGGCGGCAGTCTTAATATCTTCTGCCTTAACTCTAAAGCACGGTTCAAGAGATGGACTGTAGCCTTGGAGAAAAGGTCATGATATTTGGAAACTGGAAACCGACCATGTTAACAACTGACCTGCAAGATCCATTGCTACTTTTCCTTTCATTCAACTGTCAAATAACAACTGATGTCTGTCTTATTTTGTTCTCAATCTTGTGTGTTTCATTACTTAAGGATGGTAATAAGACAGAAACAGAGTTCTGAGTCGAGCTCTCTGCCATAGCCTCTGTGACATGTGGAAAGAGAGCAGGTTGTTTTGGGTAGAGTCATCCAAGTACACCTGGAATTTGGATTGACATAATTAAAATCACATGTGTATGCATAAACATGTATGTAAATATGTTTATATTTTATATATCTATCAATATACTCCATAGATAGTTAGAATTGGAGAATTCCCAAGGCTTATTGATTCCAAATTCCATAACATCCCAGTTAGTGTTATGAATTGCTTTATCTCGTCTTCACATGAAAATTTCCATTTCAGAAAGCTAGCGTGTTATATACTTCTCTACCAAAGTTGCTTTGCTAATGATGTTCAGAGCCTTCAGAAGATGGCCAGTCCTTTCAGTAGCTTCAGTGATGAGTGATTGAGCTTTAACTATTTACTTAATTGACTTTTGTCTTGATTTCATGTTGAAAAAAAAAATGATCATTTTTGAAGTCTTTGCATTATCATGGTTGAGGTCTTTGCTAATAGCAGCAGTGTCGTAGTGGTGTGGACTTATTATTTGTGTTATACGTGTCTATGTGCTGGTTTAGAGGGTGGATTTCTAAGTCCTTAACAGTCAAAATCCATTGAACCCTGTAAATACGTGAGGGTATAGCATCAGGACAGATGTCTAATAGCATAGGACCTGGAGCATGAACAGTTTGGGCAGCCATTCTTAAGAAAAAGTGTGCACAAATATTTAAATTTTGTCACCCACAAAAGCTTATGTCCATGGGAACATGTTGCTAAGATCCTCCCTTCTCAGAAGGGCCTATGGATACAGAAGCCTGGGTTTCATCACCATCGCAGTAAATTTGCCTCTGATCAGTACTCTCCACACTACCTTCAAAACACCTTTTCCCATTTCTCTTGCTTTCACTTAACTCAAGTCTTTGGGGGCAAGACCTTGGGTCTTTTTAATCAGCATATATTTAAGTTATTGTAAAAAATGCTTGTTAAAATAAGCAGAACTAGAAATTGCATTAGAAACTGGTGTCCTTGATATGTTCACACCTCGTCCTGCAGAAACTAGATCAAAAGATCTTAGTTATGTGAAGAATCCTCACTCATTAGCCTTTCTGTGTTTCTTCCCTCGACAACACAGGGCATGATCTTTTTCTGTGAGGTGTTGTGGGTAAAAATATAACAGTGATTATTGTCATAGCAGTGGTTAACATTCATGTAGAAGTCAAATTGTGAGGATGCTAGCAGAGTAATTATTTTACACATAAGAAATAACTGTTAGTTGGCATTTGCTGGTGAAACTATTAGGAGGAGTAGAATAGAGAAGGAAGAAGGAAATGATTTATGAAGAGCTGGGGCTTGCTCGTGTGTAGTCATCTCTAGCTAAAGCCTGAAAACCCGATGGGCTTTTTGTTGGGGGCCAGAGTGAGGTACTCCGCCCGTGACAAAGGTCATGAGGAAGGAGGCTCGACATACGCAAAGGCGGGATCGAGCCTCAGGAGTCCCCCTGGAACTCCTCGAGCATCTACCCCCATAACCAGAGCCTGCCTACTTTACTACTTTGTGCTCTTACCTACACCTCTGACTTTACGGGGGGCTGTCCCCCACCACCTCTTTCGGAGAAGGAGTTAACCTAGAGCTCCAGTCAATAAAAACTCTTGGGTGTGACAAGAGTGTTTTAACCTACAAACTCCTCTGAAGGTTCTCTAGCCTGCCTGACAGGCTTGTCCGGCCACATGTGATTGCTCACAGCCTCCCAACTGTGAGAGGCATGAGATGCTTTAAACCTTCTAAAAACAGGTTCCTTAGAAAAGTTAGAAAACTATTAGTATAAGTATAATGGGCTAATTAGAAATTGTGTTGGTGAAGGGTTTTTCATTTGTTGAGCCAATGTTTGTTGCTAAGTCTCCACATCCCCTGCCCTTACACACATTAATGAATATATAGAAGAAATAAGTATTAACCTTTGATATTAATCACGTTAGACCTTAGGCTAAGTAAATTCTTTCCTTAACTAAAACCCACTACACCCTCACCCTGTAGGAATGTAACTTTACTTGGGTGGCGTCTGTTTTGAGAATAATCAGCCCTGGAGAAATAAGTGTCCTGATTGACTGACCGCTGTCACAAGGAGAGGGTCGGTAAATTGTCAGCAGGCCCCCCTGGCCAGAAGATGATGTAACACCCCTAAGACCTCTGTATACATTTGTGTGAAGCACCTGACTTTAATAAAAGTCAGGACTGCTGTCCCCACGTGACTTTTTGTATAACATCTCAGTGTATAAAAACAGACTCTGGAAAATAAAGAATTGGGATCAGTTTCTCAAAATACTGGTCTCCCCATGTCTCTCTCTCTCTCCCTCTGGCTGAGTCTCCATCTGGGAGCGCAGAACCCACCAAGCTTACTAATTTTGCCTGGGCTTCTAAGATCCGACCGGGGAGGCCTCAGTGTCTCCTCTCCTTCGGGAGAACGGAAGGACGCCTGCGGCCTACGTAAGTGGTGCAAGCTTCTTGTCTTGAAGTTTTATTGGTCCCCCGCGTAAACCAAGCTACTCAGCCTCTTTTCTCCACTGAATTTTCCTACTGAGCTATCCTTATTCTATTACTCTTTATATCTCTAATTAATATCTAATTGAAACTATCGTATCCTGACCCTCGCCGACGCCGTCTCTCCTTCGAGTACCCTGGATCAGCCGGGGCTGGTCCCCGGCAGCTTTTAGAGAATCAGGCCACCAGTCCAGGATGAAGCAGATGTTCAGTTAGGCTACACGTAAAGGCCTTTTCCTCCTCCCCACGGGTTTTATGTTGATCTCACTTTCTGGGCCTTTTGGATTTTGATCCCTGGAAGGGTAACCTGGGTATGAAGTTCTAAAGGTAAAAAGTACTGTTTACTTTAGAAAAATCATATGGACTATATCCCAAGATTAAAAGCCCCCAAACCTTATTAGACTTGAACATCTCTGCTTATTGATTGGTTAACAAGTTATTAAAGGAAGATAGGAAGCAATTCAAGTGTACAATCAAACTTGCTTACTGTTTAAAAGGATTCTGAATCTGGAATCTCCTGAAGATACTTTGGTAAAACCACAGAATGTGAAGATGCTTTCTGTAAATAATACCAGTGTGGACTCCTCTGAATAGATTTAGCTGAACTATGAATTTTTAAGAAGGTTTGTGGATGTAGATGAGTATATGCAAGTAAAAGCTTACATTAATTAATGCATATGTTGGAAAGTACAGCCTCATGTCCTATGATATTTAGTCTTTGTCCATAATCAGTCAGTTCAGTTCAGTCGCTCAGTCCTGTCTGACTCTTTGCAACCCCATGGACTGCCGCTTACCAGGCCTCCCTGTCTATCACCAACTACTGGAGCTTACTCAAATTCATGTCTGTCGCATCAGTGATGCCATCCAACTATCTCATCCTCTTTCATCCCGTTCTCCTCCTACCTTCAATCTTTCCTAGGATCTGGGGTTTTGCAAATGCATCAGTTCTTAGCATCAGGTGGCCAAAGTATTGGAGTTTTGGTTTCAGCATCAGTCCTTCCAATGAATATTTAGGACTGATTTCTTTAGGATGGACTGGTTTGATCTCCTTGCAGTCCAAGGGACTCTCAAGATTCTTCTCCAACACCACAGTTCAAAAGCATCAATTCTTTGGTGCTCAGTTTTCTTTATGGTCCAAGTCTCACATCCATACATGACTACTCGAAAAACTATAGCTTTGTCAAGATGGACATTTGTTGGCAAAGTAAGGTCTCTGCTTTTTAATATGCTATCTAGGTTGCTCATAACTTTTCTTCCAAGGGGCAAGTGTCTTTTAATTTCATGGATGTGGTCACCATCTGCAGTGATTTTGAAGCCCCCAAAATAAAGTCTGTTACTGTTTCCATTGTTTCCCCTTCTATTTGCCATGAAGTGATGGGACCAGATGCCATGATCTTAGTTTTCTGAATGTTGAGTTTTAGGCCAGCTTTTTCACTCTCCTCTTTCATTTTCATCAAGAGGCTCTTTATTTCTTCTTCATTTTCTACCATAATGGTGGTGTCATCTGTATACAGATGTGAGGTTATTGATATTTCTCCTGGAAATCTTGATTCCAGCTTATGCTTCATCCAGTCCAGCATTTGTCCATAATACTTATTTCTTTTAATTTGGCACACCATTTTTGAGCTTTGCTCTCTCTTTTTCTGCTTTGATCTGATTTAATGATCTAAGCACACATAAGATATATTAGAGGTGGTTTTTCAAAGTCAAGTTGGAGGGTACAAGGTAGGAAACATTGTTCTTCCTCTACTGTCTTTTGTTCAGTCATTAGGACCTGCTAATTAAATTGATGAAAACCAGATTAACAAGAGAAAGGGCATATAGTTTTTGTGATGTTTATATTTTAATGTTTATGTGCACGGAGGTCTTCATAGATAAGAAATGAAGACCCTCAAAGAGGTGGTTAGTTTCAGGGGCTTATATACCATTCTAACAAATTTATGAAGAAGTAACAAGAAAAAAGAAAAGGATATAGACTTCGAAGGGTGGTCAGTTGTGGGAAGGTAGATATTTGGGAGAAACTAATGAAAGATAAGGGTAATTTTAGTAAAGTCTATTCTTGCATATCTACCTTAGTACTGATTTTCTATGACATAAAGTAAGGAGCCTTGTCTGGAAATCTAGAGGTGTAAGTTCTGGCCATCATTCTTCCTTCAGCCATGTGAAAAGAAAAATTGCTTTATTTGGCTTGTGTGTTGGTGGTGGGGTGGAGATCAGGATAGACTGCTGCTGCTGCTGCTGCTAAGTCGCATCAGTTGTGTCCAACTCTATGCGACCCCATAGACAGCAGCCCACCCAGCTCCCCATCCCTGGGATTCTCCAGGCAAGAACACTGGAGTGGGTTGCCATTTCCTTCTCCAATGCATGAAAGTGAAAAGTGAAAGTGAAGTCGCTTAGTCATGCCCGACTCTTAGTGACCCCATGGACTGCAGCTCCCCATCCATGGGATTTTCTAGGCAAGAGTACTAGAGTGGGTCACCAGTGCCACCTCTGCAGGATAGATTATCATTCTCTAATACATATTCCATGGAACACTAGTCTTGGGAACAGTTACTTCCCAATGATTCCATGGACAATTCAGGAAGCAACATCTCTTTATCAGAGATTCACAAAGTACATGAACTGTGAGAATTGCTACATTAAAGAAATCTGCCTAATACCATTTTATCTAGCATTGCCAAAATTATCTGACCAGAAGAACTTTCCATTTTGCTTTTAAAAAATAGCAACTTTTAAATACTCCTGGAAATATAGGTCTGTAAAAAATACTCAAGTAAAAACCTGAGCTTAATGCTCTTTAGGATACCTTACTGGTCTTATCCTTTATAATTTTAATATTTAATTAATTGTAAGAATCCATTTGTAATATATTGAGTGCTGTACAGAAGGTGTCAAAATTCATTTGCTTTTTTAAGACATATATACTTACACACAAAAGTAAAAAACACACCTGACAATATACAGGAAAGACATGGTAATATAGACAGAAAAGTAAATTCAGCTTATAAGCAAGATATATGCATATGTGTGCAATTGGCATGAAATGTGTACTTCAAAGGGAAGAATCACAAGAGAATTATAGTTGTGAGGCATGTGGAATGTCAGTGGAAATATGCAGCGTTATGTGGGAGAAACTAATGGACGATGAAAATGTGCAAGGGAACTAAGGAGCATATTAACGGGGCTGGGAGGACGGTCATTGAAGGGATGAGTCCAGGGAGTACAATGGGCAAGAGGCATGGGAGTCTGCTTGAAGATGTGTAGTAAAGGGAGAGGTCATTTATGTCACTTAGGACTTCCCTGTCCTGAGATAGGGACTTTTGTGGAGATGGATGCAGGCAACATGGTAGGATAGGGTATGTGTTAGAAATAATGGATCAAGAGGAGTTGGAATGATCCAAAAGCTAAGTTCCCTGATGCCAGCCAGAGGACTTCCTACCAAGGCGTCTCTTCTAAAGAGAACAACCTTGGTCCTACTAGGTTAACCATTTTCCCCAGTGGAATCTCTCATTCTATTTGGCTGATGGTTAAAATTAGTTCATGGGAAATAGATGGGGAAATAGTGGAAACAGTGTCAGACTTTATTTTGGGGGGCTCCAAAATCACTGCAGATGGTGGTTGCAGCCATGAAATTAAAAGACGTTTACTCCTTGGAAGGAAAGTTATGACCAACCTAGATAGCATATTCAAAAGCAGAGACATTACTTTGCCAACAAAGATCTGTCTAGTCAAGGCTATGGCTTTTCCAGTGGTCATGTATGGATGTGAGAGTTGGACTGTGATGAAAGCTGAGCGCTGAAGAATTGATGCTTTTGAACTGTGGTGTTGGAGAAGACTCTTGAGAGTCCCTTGGACTGCAAGGAGGTCTAACCAGTCCATCCTAAAGGAGATCAGTCCTGGGTGTTCATTGGAAGGACTGATGCTAAAGCTGAAACTCCAATACTTTGGCCACCTCATGCGAAGAGCTGACTCATTGGAAAAGACCCTGATGCTGGGAGGGATTGGGGGCAGGAGGAGAAGGGGACGACAGAGGATGAGATGGCTGGATGGCATCACCGATTTGACGGACATGAGTTTGAGTGAACTCCGGGAGTTGGTGATGGACAGGGAGGCCTGGCGTGCTGCGATTCATAGGGACACAAAGAGTTGGACACAACTGAGCAACTGAACTGAACTGAGCTAAAATTAGAAGCCCTTGGTAGTTATGGAAATTCTTCATATACTTTTTTTTTGGCATAAGTCATGCATAAAAGAGAGCAAAAACACAATTAAGCATACTGAACATGTGAAAACTGCTTTCCTAGGAGTTCTTGCTTTTTGGAGTGTGTGTTCTTTTTTTTTTTTAATGTGATAATTTGTCTGGTACAGAGAAATTTAGGACTGATTATCTACCAAAATCAACTTTGCACTTCCCTGCTTTCTCAGTTGTTTCCAGGCAGAAATAATGGTCTGTGGCTTTTCTCTTCCTGGCCTTTCTCTTCTCCATTGAATATACAGGTCCTGTTATTTTTGCAAATCTGTGTCTCATGAGACTTAACTTCTCTTAGGGCAAAGGGTATGCCTCAGTTATTCTCATATTCCTCCAGCACTTTGTAGCATGATAGCCAGAAGTTATTCATGTATGGATGTGACTGTTGGACTATGAAAAAAGCTGAGTGCTGAAGAATTGATACTTTTGAACTGTGGTGTTGGAGAAAACTCTTGAGAGTCCCTTGGACTGCAAGGAGGTCCAGCCAGTCCATCCTAAAGGAGATCAGTCCTGGGTGTTCATTGGGAGGACTGATGCTGAAGCTGAAGCTCCAAAACTTTGGTCACCTGATGAGAAGAACTGACTCATTTGAAAAGACCCGGATGCTAGGAAAGACTGAAGGCAGGAGAAGAAGAGGCTGACAGAGGATGAGATGGTTGGATGGCATCACTGATTCAATGAACATGAGTTTGAGCAAGCTCCGGGAGTTGGTGATGGACAGGGAAGCCTGGTGTGCTGCAGTCCATGGGGTCGCAGAGTTGGACATGACTGAGCAAGTGAACTGAACTGAACTGAACTGATAGAAATATTTAAGTGAATTAAATGAAATTAACATAAATTTTACTGGACATATTTTATAAAATTTGAAAATTTGATTTTTATTAATGTAACAACATGGAAGTTATTCAGTAAGCCTTTGGGATATTAGACATCTGACAAAATTTTATGCACAGGCAGGAATAATTGCTATTACTGAATTGATTAAGGACATTGTTAAAAATATTTGATCATTATTTAAACTGTAATACATTTAAACTCACAAACCTTATGTATCTAATTTCCTTAAACCTCGAACACCAATTCATTGAAATTTTCTTAAACATTTCAATAAAGTTACAAATCCAAGAAGATGATTTTTCTTAAATGTTTTATTAACCTTTAAAACACATATCATTATGGCAATAATTACAGAAGGTTTGATTAAAATAATTAACAACTGTTTTAAAATATCCACACCATGAGTGTTGTTCGTTGCTTCATTACTTGTGTATCTATTTCTATGGCTAACATTAGCTAGTCATGTTTGCTCTCAAGGGAAGCCATCCACATACCAGAGCGGAAAATGCCCTTTCTGGATTGATGCTCTGTGGGGTACCGGACCTGGTTGCGTCTTCCGTGGTCATTTGAATGAGCATATTTTGGAGTAGGTTCTCTCTGTGTTAAGGTTCCCCTGCTGTGAGGCTTGTGAAGCCATACTTTTCTGTGCAACCTGGCACTACCCGCTTTTGCTCCCGTGTTCATCGTGCCTTAGTTTCAGGGCGTTACTCCTGGTTCCCTGTTTACTTCATTATGTGGTATTAGTATTAGACTTTTTATTTTTCTGTGATTGATGTGCAGAATTGCCTGTTTCTACGTACCATCACCCTCTTTCTGAAACCCCTTCACATGGAGAGATGACTAGGTTTTCAGGATATGCTCCAGATCACTGGTAACTTTTATTTCTGGGACAACCGTATTTATTCTTCTAACTTCAGAGAGACAGGTGTTTTGTTTTGTTTTGTTTTCCAGAGCCTCGAGAGATTAAAAACTGTGAGTTGCACAAGCTGTTTTGTTTCCTATTACATGCAGCTTCTAGACATAACCTGCACAGCCTTCAGCCCTCCTAAAGTGGGAAGTATCTCATTCCAAGGTCCTGCATCTGTGTTGGCAGAGTGACAGCAAGGACACAGGAGATCCTGTTGGCTCTTCTCAACAAGCTGTCTTGGTTACTTTCTGTAAATTAAGTGTAAAGTTTGTAGCTGAATGGTGAAATCTACTCACAGCCTCCTTAGGTTTAACATACTAGACCTGGCTGGCAAAGTGCATACCAGGATGATACCTTTCTCTTTAAATGAAGAAATGATGTGAAAAGTCAAGGCAGCAGGATCCTTAAACAAGTCTTGGTGTTTGCAGGTGTCATGTCCTTCCAAAAAATAAAAATAAAATAAAAACATATAGAAGTGATTTATTCAAAAGGCTGTTACTACCTTTGCTGTATCTCTCTTAGAAACATTTATAAGAACTACTAACATTCTCTATCACAATAAAAAGGGAATGTGTTACATGGCTAGTTTCAGGGGAATTCCAGACCTTGCTGGGAGCAGAAGAGTGGGAGCTTCCTGAGATTCCCCACAACATCCGATATTCTGTATGTTTGTTCCTTACTTGCCTTTTAAAAAGGATTTCTGTTAGAGACTTCCAGAGGCTTCTCTGAACTTCCTATCTCACTCAGTCATTTATCCCTTTGTTCATTTATTCATTGATTCAGTCTATCAGTATGTAACTGATAGACTCTGTACATTTACAGAGTGGAATCTAGATACTAGATACAGTACTAACAAAAGAACAAAATGTAATCAGTTTAAAACAAAACTTTTCCTTACAAAAGTTTCTTCTGTTATCCGAGAGAGGGGATTACAAAGCTTGGCCTCAGTATTACTGATCTCGGGACCAAAAGGAAACTCATAATGGCCTCTAGGTTTAGGAGACAGAAAAGAGCCTGAGGTTAAACACAAGAGCTATTTACCATTAGCAACAGGGCAGCAGGCACCAGTCATCCTACGATTGTTTCAACTAGACTCTAATTACAAAAACATTGAGGGCTGCCGTCGATGGGGTCACACGGAGTCAGACGCGACTGAAGCAACTTAGCCGCAGCAGCAGCAGTGTCGGACTGACTTTATGACAATAAAAGCATTTAAAGTTAAAATGCTTTTATCAATTTGTATGTTGTCAGCTTGGCAAGCTTGTTTTCTTTTCTTTTTAAGAAGATTCTTCTTGCAAATATATAAGCAAAGAGTTAAGGAAACTCAAGAATAAACTAGCACAGAAAGATTGTCGTGTTTTACTGCCTTCTCTGGAGAATATCTGTAATGTACACATTACTTAGTCTTTAATAAGTCAAGTAAGCCTAAGAATGAATTGTCCTGTATTGATAATTAATGATGTTAACAGTAGATGTGTCACATGGGTGATGTGTGGGAATGCAGGGGGATGACATACTGTCTTTATCAGATAATCAGTTTAATAAGAGTATAATCTGCCTTGGAGTGTGTCTTTGAGCTTTCATGGAGAACCATCTTGAGTCCAGGCCTAACTACATCATTTGTGGGACTTTTTTTTCATTTTGCACCAGTGCAAAATAAAGATGTGGGATCTCTTTGCAAAAAAAAAAAAAAAACAGGAAAAATATACAATTAAAAGTGCTAAAATATAATGAAATATATAGATAAAATGCTTAGTAAAGAAAAATTAAAATTTAAATTATTAGCTTGAATTTTAACATTCATTTTATATCATACAAAATACCAGGTTTAAATAGAAGCCTTTAACTTTTATGCAGAATCACTGAAATTACACAATTTGTATTTTGCATTTTAATCCTGCATATGTATAAAAATAATTGCTTCTGACACTTGGATGAGGTCTGACATTTTTTAAGAAATTTCATGTATATAACTTTATATACAAATTAAGATACTATCTGCTATCATCATTTTATGGGCAACTCTGCAGGGGCTCAGAGGCTTTGTTGGTGTTGTTCAGTTACTAAATCACCTTTGACTCTGCAACCCCATGGACTATAGCACACCAGGCTCCTCTGTCCTCCAGTGTCTCTAGTTTGCTCAAATTCATGTCAGTTGAGTCAGTGATGCTCTCTAACCATCTTATCCTCTGCTGCCTCCTTCTCCTCCTGCCTTTCCCAGCATTTTCCCCAGCATCAGGGTCTTTTCCAATGAGTTGGTTCTTTGAATCAGGTGGCCAAAGTATTGTAACTTTAGCTTTAGAATCAGTCCTTCCAATAACATTTAGGGTTGATTTCCTTTAGGAATGACTGGTTTGATCCCCTTGCAGTGCAAGGGACTCTCAAGAGTCTTCTCCAACACCACAGTTCCAAAGCATCAATTCTTCGACACTCAGCCTTCTTTATGGTCCAACTCTCACATCTGTACATGACCACTGAAAAAGTGATAGCTTTGTCTGTACTAACCCTTTGTCATAAGCTATACCACATGTTTAATGAGTCTATCAAAATAGAGAGTCTTTGTTAAGATAATCTATTTTATTTATGTTATATTTCTACCTCTTAAATTATGTTGCTATTATAAAAATTTTGAAATCTGTAAACAGCAGTTTTCCTTTATTTAGCACTCACCCAGATCTTCTTTTCTTGTGAGGTATCATAAAGGATGGGAGTTTTTCTGATGAGGAGTAGTAGCATGGTAAGAGCGTTGAGCACTCCAGTTTTCAGCTCTGCTGTTTACTATCTGCAAAGCTTGGACAAATCATTGAACATGGGGATAATGAAAACGCCTAACTCTCTTCATGAAGATGAAATGAAGCACTGCATGTCAAGCACTTAGAACAGTGCCTGACTGTGTTATGCAGTCAGTGCAGAAAACCTGTTGTTATTACTGTGTGTGTGTGTGTGTGTGTGTGTGTTAGTCGCTCAGTCATGTCTGACTCTTTGCAATCCCATGGCCTGTAGCCCACCAGGCTTCTCTCTCCATGGAATTCTCCAGGCAAGAATACTGGAGTGAGTTGCCATTCCCTTCTCCAGGTATTACTGTTTAGGGGAATCATTTTGTTGCTCATTAGCACTTGTGTGGCAGAAGGAAGAGGAGGCAAAGGAAATATATCCCGTGTTTGTTAGTTTTTACACTTTCCTGAAATGTGGTGAAAGATTTAATTTGGGGTCTGATTGAAATAAAAGAATATAAGACCTTGTATCAGTAATTAAAAACTGCATCTTCCTGGTGAAACATCACAGGTTAGCCAGATTCATCTGTTGCAATGTCCCCAACTATACCCCAGTTCATCCGGTAGTTAATGTACCTCTAAGTAGAAGCGTTAGCTGCCTGTGAACTCTGAGTGTCAGAGGGATCAAAAAAGAGCCCATTAGTGAAAATCTCTCCTCCCTGGCAAAGAGACAGTGACTTTGAGTGTTTATAGCCCTAGAGTGAATGGTTAAGCTGTCCCTGTGCAGTTTGGGAAATTTAGAAAGAGACCCAGCTCTACTTCCAAGCCCCACCCAAGTCCCTTAACCTGGAATCATAAATTCTAAAATCTGCCTTCGTGCTTCAAAGCTCCTGTTTTATAATGCAGACACCCGGGGGAGCTGTGCCACTTTTAGCTGCTAATTTATCCTTCAAAGAAATGAGTTCCTGAGCTGCTTTTCTTTCAAGCTGAAGGGGTTCTGCACTTGATCATGGAGAAGGGCTTGGAGCACGGGGTAGGGTCCAAAATAGGAAATGTACAGTTTGAGGGAGAGCAGAAGACAGGCTTTAGTCTGCTTGAGGAGAGTCGGTTCAGGGGAAGATCAGCTGGCCGAGTCCGGAGACCTGGATCTGCTCTTGTATTGCCTCTGGGTTGCTGAGCAGCCTCGGAAGGTCAGAGGGCAAGCTCTTTGAGCATAAGCCCTGCTCTGATACTCTGTGATTCCCTGTCCCTTCTGTATTTGTTCTGCTAGCTGGTTTGTCTCAGTCCTTAAGTGAAGAACAAAAGATAGATCTCAAGAGATGAACAGTTTCAAACCTTCCCAAATGTTCTGGAAGGTTTCCTTTGCATGCTATCTATCCATTTAAGCCCTCAGTGTTTTCATCATAGTTTATTTCTAAATTCTCAGTCTGATAATTCCAGCATCTCTACCTTGTATGGCTCTGATACTTGCTCTGTCTTTTCACAGTGTTTTCCTTTTGATATGCCTTGTAATTTTATTAATAGCCAGACATGATGACTGGGTAAAGGTACTCCTGTACACAGGCCTGCAGTGATGTGGTGGTGAGCCCCACGAGCAGGTCTCTATTAGGGAGCCTGTGCCTCTTGACTGTGAATTTCACAGTGTTTCTCAGTTATATGTCTCCTATTTTAGGTGGGACAGGATGGTTATAGGGGGCTGGAATTGGTAGGTGGATTCTGAAAATACCCCAGCAGCTTAGGCTCTGGTTCACTCGTTTCTCCTGAGGACAGGCCTTACTCAGAACAGAATGCTCTGGTGTGTTTATTAATTTAGTTTTTGACCGTGCCAAGGTTTAGTTGCAGTACACAGGATCTTTAGTTGCAGCATGTGGGATCTAGTTTCCTGGTCAGGGATTGAGCCTGGTCCTCCTGCTTTGGGAGTGCAGAGTCTCAGCCACTGCACCATCAGGGCAGTCCTGCTCTTCAGCTTGAAAAAAAAGAGGGGCATTAAGAATGCTTCCTTTTCCTCTCCTCCTATTGGAGGAGGCATAAGGAGATTTTTCTCCAGCATTCACCGTGAGAACCAGGTCGAGCTTCTAGAGGTAAAACTCACAAAGGTGTGCCTCTCTCTGACTGGACTCTCCTGGAATTTTTAGCTCTCAGACTTGTCCACACTGAGCCTCCAGCAGCTAGTTAATTACAGTTCAGGTTTTCCTGCCCCAGCACTGGTTCCCATGGAGTCTTCTGCTCTGGTGTGTTGTGATTCTTTGTATTTATTTGCCTGTCTGTTTCTTCAGTGTAGGGTCAGAAGTTTGCCCTGTGACCTTAGTTCTCTAACAGGTCTAAGAAGAGTTGATGATTTTTCAGTTTGTTTAGCGTTTTACTTGTTAAGATGAGGTGGTGACTTCTAAGCGCCTTACATGTGGAACCAAAGACCAGAAGTCTGAAAAGTTTACTTTTACATACCTTGTGTCTGAAAGTGTTAGTTGCTCAGTCGTGTCTGACTCTTTGCAACCCCATGGATTGTAGCCCTCCAGGCTCCTGTGTCTGTGGAATTCTCCAGGCAAGAATACTGGAGTGGGTAACCTTTCTTCTCCAAGAGGATCTTTCACCCAGGTCTTCTGCATTGCAGACAGATTCTTTACTGTCTGAGCCACCAAGGTGTTGTATTTACAGAAGAATCTGCCACTCCCATCTCTGGGTTGTTGTTGGAAAACTCACAATTTTTAGTTTTACAGTATCTCGGGGAATCTCTAGTTTCTTGAGGGGTTATAACTAATTTTTCAAATTCTCTAAACAAATACAATAATATTCAGTTTCATGTTTTGAAAATAGTATTTGTGGGTATTACTAACCACAGCTTTGTTCTAGGTCTTAAACTAACTTGCTTCAGCCCCTCAAGAGCAGATATAGGGCTGTCCTTTGATGATCTCTAGGCTTACAGCTATTTGGGGGCATTTAGGGATATTTTCCTGACATCTAATAGGTTCAGGACAGACCCAGGACTTGTGAGTAGATGAAAAATTGCTACCTCCAAGTGTGAGCTGCTGATGTACTGGTGCAGATGAGCAGAAGCAGAGTAGACAGTCAGTCTTCTGGAGGCCTGTGGATGGCTGTACTAAAGTGTTCGGTGTGACAGCTCAGTGGTTGGCAGTCCAGGGCTGGGGTAGTTTGGCTTTTGCTGCTCACCAGGATTTCCCAGGCGTGCTCCAACCTTATTCTCAGTGCCAGGCAGGCAAGGGCTGGTACAGGTACAAGACCTCACAAAGCCATTGCTTGGGTGAATTCCTCTCAGTCTTCCCAAGATCCTGTAACACAGCCTGCCTCCCCAGAAGCCTTCTTCATTCTTTCACCCAAAAACATTGATGTTTTACAATAGAGCTTAGCAGTCCATTAAAACTGGAGCTGAGATCATCAGTAAAGAAAAACCAGTCATCCTTTCCCTTTCTTGAAGATAGAAAGGGCACAGACTCTTCAATCATTCCTAAAGGGGAGTATGGGTGATTTATTTATATTTTAGGTCTCTTCTCCATGATTTCAGGTCTCCCAATAAAGAAGGGGAGGGAAATTAACTATTTGTAGTGAAGTGATTAAAATTAAAAACTCTTGTCACTCACTGCCTCAAGGAGTCATAAAAGTCAAGAAGAACTAATATGTGGTTAGAATATTTTAAATATTGAGAATTATTGCTCAAAGACCCACTTATCTCTTTTGTACTTTTGGTACTCCCCTACTTACCCGTGGGGTGATTTCTGCCTTCCAAGAATTGGTAGCAGGAAAACGAGGCTGCATTTTCAGCTATCCAGTATATTTTACGTATATTTAGTTCAATAAATATCTATTAAGCATCACTAAAGCTAGATTTTATTGGATAATTGGAAAATGGAGAGATAAATAGAACATAGTTCTTGTCCTGAGGCTTATAGGCTAAAAGATAAAATAGATTCTAAAAATACATGCAGCATGAAAAGTATAGAACAGAGGTGGGAAACATTATACTTTACTTAGTGAATAAGAAAAGACTCTGTGAAAAGAGGTAGCATCTGAAGGAGTAAACAATGAAAAACATTTTTTGACAACTATTGATACAGTCCATGGGGATGCAAAGAGTCTGAGCACACACACACACACACACTTAGTAGATGTTATGATTTTCTCCTCAGCATCAAGCCAATATGTTGGTTAGGTCACAGCAATGTAGTTTGAATGATATTGACCCTATGGCTTCTCCATGGAGAATTTTGAGCATTATTTTGCTAACATGTAAGATGAGTATAATTGTGCGGTAGTTTGAGCATTCTTTGGCATTGCCTTTCTTTGGGATCAGGATGAAAACTGACCTTTTCCATTCCTGTGGCCACTGCTAAGTTTTCCAAATTTGCTGGCATATTGAGTACAGCACTTTCACAGCATCATCTTTCAGGATTTGAAATAGCTCCACTGGAATTCCATCACCTCCACTAGCTTTGTTCGTAGTGATGCTTTCTAAGGCCCACTTGACTTCACATTCCAGGATGTCTGGCTCTAGATGAGTGATCACACCATCATGATTATCTGGGTCGTGAAGATCTTTTTTGTACAGTTCTTCTGTGCATTCTTGCCACCTCTTCTTAATATCTTCTGCTTCTGTTAGGTCCATACCATTTCTGTCCTTTATTGTACCCATCTTTGCATGAAATGTTCCCTTGGTATCTCTAATATTCTTGAAGAGATCTCTAATCTTTTCCATTCTATTGTTTTCCTCTATTTCTTTGCAAGAAATAATTCTTCAAGCCAGGCTTCAACAGTACATGATCTGTGAACTTCCAGATGCTCAAGCTGGATTTACAAAAGGCAGAGGAACCAGAAATCCAATTGCCAACATCCACTGGATTATCAAAAAAAGCAAGAGAGTTCCAGAAAAATATCTACTTCTGCTTTATTGACTACTCCAAAGTCTTCAGCAGAGTGGATCACAACAAACTGTGGAAAATTCTGAAAAAGATGGGAATACGAGACCACCTTACCTGCCTCCTGAGAAATGTGTATGCAGGTCAAGAAGCAACAGTTAGAACTGGACATGGAACAATAGACTGGTTCCAAATCAGGAAAGGAGTACGTCAAGGCTGTATATTGTCACCCTGCTTGTATAAGTTATATGCAGAATATATCTTGCAAAATGCCAGGCTGAATAAAGCACAAGCTGGAATCAAGATTGCTGGGAGAAATATCAATAACCTCAGATATTCAGATGACACCACCCTTATGGCAGAAATCAAAAAAGAAATAAAGAGCCTCTTCATGAAAGTGAAAGAGGAGAGTGGAAAATTTGGCTTAAAACTCAACATTCAGAAAACTAAGATCATGGCATCCGGTCCCATCACTTCATGACAAATAGATGGGGAAACAGTGGAAACAGTGACAGACTTTATTTTGGGGGCTCCAAAAATGACTGCATGTGGTGACTGCAGCCATGAAACTAAAAGATGCTTGCCCCTTGGAAGAAAAGCCGTGACCAACCTAGACAGCATATTAAAAAGCAGAGACATTACTTTGCCATCAAAGGTCCATCTAGTCAAAGCTATGGTTTTTCTAGTAGTCATGTATGGATGTGAGAGTTGGACTATAAAGAAAGCTGAGTGCTGAAGAATTGATGCTTTTGAACTGTGGTGTCAGAGAAGACTCTTGAGAGTCCCTTGGACTGCAAGGAGATCAAATCAGTCCATCCCAAAGGAAACCAGTCCTGAATATTCATTGGAAGGATTGATGCTGAATCTGAAACTACAATACTTTGGCCACCTGATGCGAACAACTGACTCATTGGAAAAGACCCTGATGTTGGGAAAGATTGAAGGCAGGAGGAGAAGGGAAGGACAGAAGATGAGATGGTTGGATGGCATCACTGACTCAATGGACATGAATTTTAGCAAGCTGCACGAGTTGGTGATGGACAGGGAAGCCTCGTGTGCTCCAGTCCATGGGGTGGCAGAGTCAGACATGACTGAGCGACTGAACTGAACTGAACTAATCTTCTCACTGGATATGCCTTAATTGGTCCAGTCTATTTAGGGAATCCTGCTTCCTTTCCATTGTAATTAATTCAGGTAATCCAGGCTTAATTCATTTTGCCAGACCACAGACATCTGTCAAATTTTCCGGGAATTCCATGACATTTGTACTGTCTTTCCTTCTGGTTGCTAGTTTCTGTAGTGTATAGATATGAAACGGTGAACTATAGTCTCAGTGAGGGAAGCAAGCCTAACATTGATCCAGGCAAGGGGCACAGAACAGAGAGAAAGGCAGAAAAATGGAACCTCAGTACTCAGCTAACCTATACATGAAACTTGAAATCCTTCAAGCGTTTCCTTTCACAAACTGACAGCTTTACTTAACCATTTAGGCTAATTCAAATTAAGATTTTTGTACTCGGAAACAAAAGTGTTATAAATGATACAAGATGAGGGACTGTTGGGGGACTGGTGATACAAGATCAGGGAAGCATAGTTCAGACTTAACGGACAACAAAGATGAAATGTATCATAATTTGGGAGCACAAAGGTCATGAGTGGTAGGTGAAATTTGAGGATTAGAATTTTACAGCTGAACAGAAATGCAAGGATTGTACATTTAGTACCTTCCTTTGTCATGTGAAGAAAAGCCAGATTGGAGACCTCCTGACATTTCTGGGGTAGAAATGGGCAGTGGCAAGATTGGTAGTGAATGCCACCAACCTGTTCCTTAGATCCCATCTGCCTCTTCACTTCTTGTTTGGTCACAGTACATCATTTTCAGACAAGTCTAATTGCCTACTGAATAGCTCTTCCCCACAGTGTATTCAGATTCAATTAGGATAAGACAGAGCTCATGATTTTTTCCCCAACTCTTGTTATTTCCCCTATATTTCCAGGCTTCAGTTGTTCAAGATACATATCTTATTTTTTCCTTTTTATCTAAATGTTCTTTTTGTATGATCCACCCACTTTCCATTACACCTATATCTCTTCTTCGAGGATGGATTCTCCTGCTATCTTCTAAATAAAATAGAGCAGTAACACTGATTTGTCTAAGAGCTATGACATGGTTTGTTCAAGACCCGAGAGCTGTGATGCACCGAGGGCTTTAATGTCCATCGCTCCAAATCATTGTTGTGATGAGACAAGAACTGAGAAGCATACACTCGCCTGACAATTTGCTTGACTATGATGACTCAGCCAAAGTCCCACACAGTGCACAGCCTCTGATGGCTATGCACAGACTTGCCCCCTTGTTTTTATCTTCTAGTTTGGCTACCCAGAGTTCAGTATGTTGGTCAATGTCCCTTAGCCAGTTGAATTTTGAGCCTTTACTAGTGTGTAAGGCTTGCTGCTATCCAGTTGAGGGAATTTATGCTGTTGCTTTTGTTTGTTTTGCCCCATGTTTGGATTAGAACCAGTAGCTTGGAGTTTCCTTCTCCGATGGCTCCTGAGAGGGCACAGCTTGGACACACACACAGTCTTTTGTCTGCAGTGGAAGGAATGGCTGTGTTTAGAAATAATATATAAGCCTGGCTTCCTAGGAGTCATCTCTGGGGCAGAGCGGCTCTTTGTTCAGATGGTATTTAGTCACAGGCTGTGCTCAAGCCTCTTGTGCCAGTGCATTCTGACCTGTGTGTTGATGGGTCTATGTGTGGATTGGGGTTTCTTTCAAGTTTGCCTCCATCCACTATGACCACTCATGAGTGGGTTCAGCTTAGCGGAATTGCACAGCCTTTCCAAAACCCAGTGTTAGCCCTGGTGCAGTAGGGCTGCTCTTCTTGGCTGTCTCTTTCCCTTTTTCTCAGTGTTAAACTGGCTGCTCTGGTATTTAGTTTGTGGAACTACCATACATTCTCTTATCCAAGATATCTATTGCTTTGGACAATGGCCTTAGGCATGGAGTTTGCCACTTCCTATTCCAGATAAATTAGTCGCTTCAGGCATATTGCAGGACTTTTTATTCTCATGGCCTTCTTCTATATCAGGAAAGTCCCCTGGGCACCCAGTGTGAGCTGGGAGAAACGATCTTCTTTCTAGGCATAGCACTCTGTGAGTGAGTACTGGAGAAGGGATGCAGTCCCTGGTCTTCTCAGGTTCCCCTCCTTCCAGGGTACCTCTACTCTGGGACATCTGCAAATGGTGGACACAGTGGAGAAGGAAGATGTGAATGAAGCCATAGGGTAATGGTGGTGTCAAAGAGCTCTCTTCTAGGTGACAAAGGGCAAATAGTTAGTGAGAGAGTCAATTCCTAGACAGATTGATAAGAAGTCCGGGGGTCCCCAAGGGGGACCTAAAATTCTAAAAGGGTCTAAAATTCTCAAGGAGGAGGAAAGGACAAACGGTTTTTCCCTTCTATATACCTTAATATTATATAACAATATGGGCTTCCCTGGTGGCTCAGATGGTAAAGCGTTTGTCTGCAATGTGGGAGACATCCACTGGAACATTGAAAAAGCAAGAGAGATCCAGAAAAACATCCATTTCTGCTTTATTGACTATGCCGAAGCCTTTGACTGTGTGGATCACAGTAAACTGTGGAAAATTCTGAAAGAGATGGGAACCAGACCACCTGACCTGCCTCTTGAGAAACCTGTATGCAGGTCAGGAAGCAACAGTTAGAACTGGACATGGAACAACAGACTGGTTCCAAATAGGAAAAGGAGTACGTCAAGGCTGTATATTGTCACCCTGCTTATTTAACTTCCTATGCAGAGTACATCATGAGAAACACTGGGCTGGAGGAAGCACAAGCTGGAATCAAGATTGCTGGGAGAAATATCAATAACCTCAGATATGCACCCCACTCCAGTACTCTTGCCTGGAAAATCCCATAGATGGAGGAGCCTGGAAGGCTGCAGTCCATGGGGTCGCTGAGGATCGGACACGACTGAGCGACTTCCCTTTCACTTTTCACTTTCATGCATTGGAGAAGGAAATGGCAACCCACTCCAGTGTTCTTGCCTGGAGAATCCCAGGGATGGGGGAGCCTGGTGGGCTGCCGTCTATGGGGTCTCACAGAGTCGAACACGACTGAAGCAACTTAGCAGCAACATGCAGATGACACCACCGTTATGGTAGAAAGTGAAGAAGAACTAAAAAGCCTCTTGATGAAAGTGAAAGAGGAGAGTGAAAAAGTTGGCTTAAAGCTCAACATTCAGAAAACTAAGATCATGGCATCTGGTCCCATCATTTCATGGCAAATAGATGGGGAAACAGTGGAAACAGTGTCAGACTTTATTTTGGGGGGCTCCAAAATCACTGCAGATGGTGATTGCAGCCATGAAATTAAAAGATGCTTATGCCTTGGAAGGAAAGTTATGACCAACCTAGGTAGCATATTCAAAAGCAGAGACATTACTTTGCCAACAAAGGTCTGTCTAGTCAAGGCTATGGTTTTTCTGTGGTCATGTATGGATGTGAGAGTTGGACTGTGATGAAAGCAGAGCACCAAAGAATTGATGCTTTTGAACTGTGGTGCTGGAGAAGACTCTTGAGAGTCCCTTGGACTGCAAGGAGACCCAACCAGTCCATTCTAAAGGAGATCAGTCCTGGGTGTTCATTGGAAGGACTGATGCTAAAGCTGAATCTCCAATACTTTGGCCACCTCATGTGAAGAGTTGACTCATTGGAAAAGACTCTGATGCTGGGAGGGACTGGGGGCAGGAGAAGGGGACGACAGAGGATGAGATGGCTGGATGGCATCACCATTTTGATGGACATGAGTTTGGGTGAACTTCAGGAGTTGGTGATGGACAGGGAGGCCTGGCGTGCTGCGATTCATGGGGGTCACAAAGAGTTGGACATGACTGAGCTACTGAACTGAACTGAACTGATATAACATTAATGTATCCTGCTTGAGGACAGTTTCTGGAAAAAACTTCTGGCTAATCCTGTTATCTTAAAATGTAAATTATGGGAGTGGGTCTAGTAAGGTCTTTACAACCTCCAGACATTCTTTTGATTCACTGTAATAAGTAATTAAAAAGTATATAACTCCATTGCTAATACTAGCGAGGGAGCACTCTTTCTGCCTCTTCTGATGTCTATGTCAGAAGCATTCTCTATCCCTTTTATACTTTAATAAAACTTTGTTACACAAAAGCTCTGAGCGATCAAGCCTTGTTTCTGGCTCCAGATTGAATTCTTCTCCTGCGGAGGCCAAGAATCCCAGCGTCTTGGGTGGTTCAGCAACAACTTTTCATCTTGGGGGCTCGTCCAGGATTCTTCAGGACAAGGTAAGGATGCTTGGAGCTCTAATTCTTTGTTCTCCTAGTGAACAAGTTTTCTGCTGTACTTTACTAACTCTACAGTGTTCTTGTGTGAATGAATGACACGCCCTAAATGAAGAAAGTGAGGAGCCCTGCTCTACAGTTCCATGGTGACCTCATACGGCTTATGGCAGAAACCTGCCAATGCCAAGAGGCACTCAATGTCTCCCTCAGGGACCAACCAGAAATGGGCAAAGTGTGTGGACCAAACTCTCCGTTCTCGGTCAAACTTTCTGGTCTCTTTGACCATTTCATAACTTCTTGGGAATTCGAACTGCTAACCTATCTGCCAGATCATAGAGTTTCAAGGGACTTGTGATCTATGCTGTTACTGTGTACTGTTACTTAGGTCCCAAACTTGCATTGGTAGTCAGGAAGCACCTAGCCTCGCCAGGAGTCAGAAGTTCTGAAGCTAGATGGAGCTCTAGCTCCAAGAACATCTCTGAGGTTAAAGGTTACTCAGATTGGAAGTACAATGAGTTTCTTCCTTTGGTAAAGCTAGCTCTTAGTGGGCCAGAGGAGGCTTTCCAGTGGCTTTTGTCCCAACTCCTTAGATATTCTTTCTGTGGAATCTGTGGGAATGAACTGGAAGGACTGGCCCTAATAACTCGAGGACAAAAATCACTTTTTCCTCACTGGCCAGCCCTTCACCGTCTCTTTCTATGGCTTACTGGTGTGGTGATGGTTGGAAGGAACATCTTAGTTTTATGTTCTTATTGTGGTCAGGAATATACTCAGGGTCATGCACAGGCACTCAGTTGATGAATGTTTCCCCCAGCAGTCTTAGATTGGGAGGCATTCTGGAAGGTTACTCTGATTGCACCCTAGGTGGCATCAGAGGCAAGCGAGGTTTTAATGGTGAAGAACTGGACATCAGTCTGGGATGCCATCAGGTCTACCCCTGGTACATCTCCACCCGTCTCAGTGGTAGAACAGGGAGGCACAAGTTCGGTGCCTGTGTCAGTAAGAGACAGACTAAGTCCAACCAGGAAAGGAAAGCTTTGGTGTAAAGTCTGTCTACACCCCTATTTAGAGCAGGGAGGGACGCCTCTGGTAGAAAGATGATGCTTGTCACTTTTCCTCTCTCTTACAGATGGTAGCTAACAATTCCAGCCTCACTCCTTTGAACTATATCCTGAAAGACTGGGATGGATTTGATCCCCAGGGCTTAAAGAAGACACATCTAGTCTTCCTATGTGATACTGCATGGCCAGGGTATCCATTGGAGGATGGCAAACGGTGGCTGGTTGAAGGATCTCAATTATTACTGTTTTACAATTGGACCAGTTCTGTGGAAAACAAGGGAAATGGATAGAAGTAGGATATGGGAATTCTCCATTGGGACTTAGGCAGTCCCAACTATAGAACCAGACTGGGACTATAATACAGCTAAAGGAAGATGGAATCAGAGTCATTTTGTCAGATGTATTCTTGAAGGATGTATTCTTAGCAAACGCGTGCTAAGACTTTAAACTATGCCAAATTGGCAAACATAGAACAGGAGGAGAAGAAAACTTCTGGTAAATTCCTAGATAGACTGAGAAAAGCCCTTCAAAGATTCACCGAGATTGATCCTAAAAGTGAAGAGGGAAGAGTGATCCTAAAAGATAGATTTCTCACTCAGTCGGCTCCAGATATCCGCTGTAAGCTATTGAAACAGGCATACGGGCCAAATCAGTCTTTAGATAATCTGTTGCAACTGGCTCAAACAATCTATTATGGTAGGGAATATGAGGAAAAGAAAGAAAGGCAGAAAAAGACAAAGGAACAGGCAGAAGCCCTTGTAATGGCTGTCAGAATTGTTCTTAAACAGCCTGAGAAAAATGCCCAGAGAGACCCAGGTGAAAAAGGATGGGCTTGCTATTACTGTGGAAAGGAGGGGAACTTCAAGCAGGATTCCCTCAGGCATCTAAGCCGCCCCTGGCTCCAGGACTGGTCTCCAAGGGACCGCCCTAGAGGAGAGACTGCCCTCAGAAGTGTAGGTCTCAGGGGTTGGACTCTCAAAACAATCAGGACTGAAGGTGCCCAGGGGTACCCACACAAGCTCCCATCCTAATTACACCCGAGGAACCCCAGGTATTAATAACTGTGGGGGACCAATCCGTTGATTTCCTTTTAGATATTGGGACAACTTACTCTGGGCTTACTGAAGCCCCTGGCCCACTTTCTTCCCGATCTGCTTCCGTAGTGAACTGTCTGGACAAGCTGAAAGGTATTACTTTAGTTGTTCTTTAAGCTGTAACTGGGGCTCTGTTCTATTTTTTCATGACTTTCTAATAGTACCAGAGTCTCCTTCACCCGTTTTGGGGAGTGATATACTGAGCAAGGCCCATGCCTCTGTTTTAATGAATATGGAGCCCTCCCTTTCTCTCCCTTTAATTGAACAAAATATAAGTTAGAGTGTGGGCTGATGGAAGATCTGTGGACCAAGCAAAAAATGTTATTCCTATAGTTTTCAAGCTCAAAGACCCAAACTTATTTCCACATAAGAAGCAGTATCCACTGAAACCTGAGATTTAGGACAGGTTAAAGCCCATCATTGAGAATTTAAAGGAGCAGGGGCTATTAATTCCCTGTAACAGTCCATACAACACTCCTATTTTGGGTATAAAGAAATCAAATGGTAAAGGGAGACTAGTTCAAAATTTACAAATAATAAATGAAGACTTGGACTGCCCCCCAAAAAGGAGGGACTGTTCCCCTTTGAATGTATTTATGGAAGGCCTTTCTTATGCACAGACATAAGACCTGGAGCCTTAGAATTAGCTAATTATGTAACTCAGCTCTCAGCCTTTCAATAGGCATTAGTGGAACTCCAGGAGGTGACTCCTGACCCAGCCTCTAAATCAAGCAAGTCTCTGTTTGAGCCAGGAACTGAGGTCCTGACAAAAACATTGGGATCTGGGGGCCAATCTCTCAAGACCCTCTGGGACGGCCCTTGCCAGGTTATTCTTTCTTCTCCCACAGCTGTCAAAGTACCAGGAATTGATTCGTGGGTGCATCTCACTCGAGTTAAGAGGTGGCACCCTGACCAGAACTAAGCAACGTCATTTTATGTCTTTACTTTCTATGCTCTGACTTTGTACTTTTCAGATGGGCATGATAATCTATGTGAGCCTACTTCTGCTGACTCCAAAAATCCTGAGTCTACTGTTTGACCCACAAGACAATGTCTTCCTGTCCTGGCCTCATTCCTATGCCACATTTCACGATCAGTCTAATCGCTGGGTTTGTGGAGCACTCCCCTCCTCAAGTGGAAGACTCCCTCTGGTGGGTTTCTCCACTTCAAGGAAAGGACTCTCTTCAACTCTGTGATGACATCTAACAACTCTAAGATGGACTAGTGCAACACTTTGTACTTTAACTATGGACAAAATGTGACTTTCAATTTTGATTATACATTGTCTTGGTTTAATGACTGTTTTGCCTTACATCTGTAACTGTAAAACAGGGTTTGTTTCTAACCGTCTGAAAACTTTTAAGTTACAAATAGTTGTCCAAGCTCCTAGGAGTGGCACAGCCCCCTCCAACCCTGATCAGAGACCAGGGTTAGGAGAATATGTTGCCTCAGTAATTTAGGGACCATGTCCCTAAACAGCAGGACGTAGTTATGGAATGAAAACAATGTCTCTTTCCCTTGGCAACATAATTCTCCTAAAAGAAAAAGGGGAATGAGAGAGTCAATTCCTAGGCAGGTTGATAAGAAGTCCGGGGGTCCCCAAGGAAAGAGGGATCTGGAATTCTCAAAAAGACAAATGGTTTTTTTCCTCTATATTCCTTAGAATGTATTCTGCTTGAGGACAGTTTCTGGAAAAAATTTTCTGGCTAATACTGTTATCTTAAAATGTTAATTATGGGAATGGGTCTATTAAGGTCTTTACAAACTCCAGACATTCTTTTGATTCACTGTAATAAGTAATTAAAAAGTATACAACTCCATTGCTAATACTAGTGAAGGGGCACTCTTTCTGCCCCCTTCTGATGTCTATGTCAGAAGGGTTCACTATCCCTTTTATACTTTAATAAAACTTTATTACACAAAAGCTCTGAGCGATCAAGCCTCATCTCTGGCCCCGGATTGAATTCTTCTCCTCTGGAGGCCAAGAATCCTGGTGTCTTGCGTAGTTCAGCAACAACCTTTCAGTAGGACCTAGAGACCAGCAGATGTGATTTTTGCTACTATCTGTTGGTCTCAGAGGACCAAAGTTTTCACTTTTTCAAAGCAGAGCTTCTCTGCATATTCTGTGACTTTATACCTTCCCAATTCCAGGCAGCTCTAGATGAGCAGGAGGAGTTAAACATCTGGCAGGTCAATACTGCCTGTATATGGATCACTTTTGTTGAATTCCAACCCATCTGAGACTCTGGTGTCTACTCCGCATGCTCTGGTAATCCTCCTTTTTCTTTAGAGGTCTAATGCTGCCCTTGAAGGGAAAGGAAGAGCTCTTCTTTTTCCCATGTTGCATTTTTTATTCCTTTTGCTAATAAAGTGTTTGTGGATCCTTTTCATCCCAACACACACCCAAAAAGCCTCTTACAAATGAGCTGAAGTGGGGGTGATGATTGGGGTGCAGCATTTTGTTTCTGTTGTGCCTGGGGTATGGTATCTACCCCAGAGATGGGGCTGGATGGGGGAGGAGAGACCTCATTTTCTTGGCCTAGAATAGAGTTTCTGCATCAAGGGGTTGGGGTTGAAGACAAACCACCAGTAGACTATTCCTTCCAGGATAAAAGCATAGCCACAGACTACCACGAGCTGGAGGAAGGAGTAGATCCAAACTTGTCCCCCATCTTGGCTGCACAGATCTGGGGTAGAACTCTCATGACATGAAACTGATTGGGGATAGGTGGGAATGGATTGGCCTTGGCTCAAATGCCACAGTTCCTACTGAAACACAGTTCTTAGTTGATTTTTTTAATGAATATTTTTTTTTATTTGTTGTATCTCCATAGGACAGTTTTCAAAACCTCTAAAAGATTTTTTTAATTTTATTTTATTTTTAAACTTTACAATATTGTATTAGTTTTGCCAAATATCGAAATGAATCCGCCACAGGTATATCTGTGTTCCCCATCCTGAACCCTCCTCCCTCCTCCCTCCCCATACCATCCCTCTGGGTCGTCCCAGTGCACCAGCCCCAAGCATCCAGTATCGTGCATTGAACCTGGACTGGCATCTCGTTTCATACATGATATTATACATGTTTCAATGCCATTCTCCTAAATCTCCCCACCCTCTCCCTCTCCCACAGAGTCCATAAGACTGATCTATACCTCAGTGTCTCTTTTGCTGTCTCGTACACAGGGTTATTGTTACCATCTTTCTAAATTCCATATATATGCGTTAGTATACTGTATTGGTGTTTTTCTTCCTGGCTTACTTCACTCTGTATAATAGGCTCCAGTTTCATCCACCTCATTAGAACTGATTCAAATGTATTCTTTTTAATGGCTGAGTAATACTCCATTGTGTATATGTACCACAGCTTTCTTATTCATTCATCTGCTGATGGGCATCTAGGTTGCTTCCATGTCCTGGCTATTATAAACAGTGTTGCGATGAACATTGGGGTACACGTGTCTCTTTCCCTTCTGGTTTCCTCAGTGTGTATGCCCAGCAGTGGGATTGCGGGTCATAAGGCAGTTCTATTTCCAGTTTTTTAAGGAATCTCCACACTGTTCTCCATAGTGGCTGTACTAGTTTGCATTCCCACCAACAGTGTAAAAGAGTTCCCTTTTCTCCACACCCTCTCCAGCATTTATTGCTTGTAGACTTTTGGATCGCAGCCATTCTGACTGGCGTGAAATGGTACCTCATAGTGGTTTTGATTTGCATTTCTGTGATAATGAGTGATGTTGAGCATCTTTTCATGTGTTTGTTAGCCATCTGTATGTCTTCTTTGGAGAAATGTCTATTTAGTTCTTTGGCCCATTTTTTTGATTGGGTCATTTATTTTTCTGGAATTGAGCTGTAGGAGTTGCTTGTATATTTTTGAGATTAGTTGTTTGTCAGTTGCTTCATTTGCTATTATTTTCTCCCATTCTGAAGGCTGCCTTTTCACCTTGATAATAGTTTCCTTTGTCGTGCAGAAGCTTTTAAGTTTAATTAGGTCCCATTTGTTTATTTTTGCTTTTATTTCCAATATTCTGGGAGGTGGGTCATAGAGGATCCTGCTGTGATGTATGTCAGAGAGTGTTTTGCCTATGTTCTCCTCTAGGAGTTTTATAGTTTCTGGTCTTACGTTGAGATCTTTAAACTCTCACTATTTGCAGATGACATGATCCTCTACATAGAAAACCCTAAAGACTCCACCAGAAAATTACTAGAACTAATCAATGATTATAGTAAAGTTGCAGGATATAAAATCAATGCACAGAAATCGCTTGCATTCCTATACACTAATAATGAGAAAACAGAAAGAGAAATTAAGGAAACAATTCCATTCATCATTGCAACGGAAAGAATGAAATACTTAGGAATATATCTACCTAAAGAAACTAAAGACCTATATATAGAAAACTATAAAACACTGGTGAAAGAAATCAAAGAGGACACTAATAGATGGAGAAATATACCATGTTCATGGATTGGAAGGATCAATATAGTGAAAATGAGTATACTACCCAAAGCAATTTATAGATTCAATGCAATCCCTATTAAGCTACCAACGGTATTCTTCACAGAGCTAGAACAAATAATTTCACAATTTGTACAGAAATACAAAAAACGTCGAATAGCCAAAGCTATCTTGAGAAAGAAGAATGGAACTGGAGGAATCAACCTACCTGACTTCAGGCTCTATTACAAAGCCACAGTTATCAAGACAGTATGGTACTGGCACAAAGACAGAAATATCAATCAATAGAACAAAATAGAAAGCCCAGAGATAAATCCACGCACATATGGACACCTTATCTTTGACAAAGGAGGCAAGAATATACAATGGATTAAAGACAATCTCTTTAACAAGTGGTGCTGGGAAAACTGGTCAACCACTTGTAAAAGAATGAAACTAGAACACTTTCTAACACCATACACAAAAATAAACTCAAAATGTATTAAAAGATTTTTAACATATATATTTTTTCAATAGTTAATTGTCTGTGTGTGAGTAGGCTCACTACATTCCTTATTCTATCATTCCAGAAACTTCACTATTCACTTTTAACATCCCAAAATTTTAAAAATATGAAACTAACTTAGTTCTCTCTCAACTTTTGAGAGACCCTGGTTGCTACCATATAGAAACTCAATTTTTAATTAATGAGCAAATGAATAAGTGCAAACTGATGGTATTATGAAAGATGGATAGAAGTGGAAATTTAAGAGACTGTTGCAGTAGTTGAGTGTACAATGCCCTTTTTTTCTGCTTACTTCTCCTCCATTTTCTTTTCAACCAGAGAATTTAGAAATTTAGGCAATTTAGGAATACAGGATTTTCAAAATCTTAAATCTCCAGGCATTAGAAGCAGTAGCTTTTCTCCCAAAGGGGCCAAGATTAAAAGAATAGGAAGTGTAAATCTAATCTACCTCTGCACCAACTTCTACTTCAATCCATTGTTCACACACTTTTTTCAGTATAACTGCAATGACTTAGTGTCTTTGTATTAACCCTGTGTCCCATAAGAAGGCAACAAGATTGGAAATGTGTGGAATGAGAACAAGCAAAAATACCTCTACCAAATCTGAAAATCACAGGTCTTTGTAGGTACTTGAAACTGAAAATGAAGTCACTCAGTTGTGTCCGACTCCTTGCAACCCCATGGACTGTAACTTATGAGGCTCCTCCATCCATGGAATTTTCCAGGAAAGAGTACTGGAGTGGGTTGCCATTTCCTTCTATTAATCTCTGCCCTGGCATGGATGGAGGAAAAGATGGATGGCAAAAGGATCCCATTGAACTTTATAGAAACTCTATTGCAGAAAAATATACAGTTGATATGTATGTCTATTTAATATGGCTTGATCCTATCCAAGTTGTCCTTGATTGATGCACAAGGTAAGTGTGTGACATATGCATCACTTTCCCTAACTAAAACCACCAAATTAATTAATCATCACATAGCAATCTGTTACAAAGCTAGTGGTTTGTTCATTTCCATTTTATACCAGTTATAGATGTTGAGAGACATTTATATGTCTCTGTGAAAATAATGGACTAACATTACTATTGGAAAACATTCAAAACTCTTCCTTCCTCTCTCCCCTCCTCTTTCATTGTTGCTTATTGAATAGTGAGGATGAACAGTGGATGTATGAGATCCACATATGGAAATTATTGTCAGAATTGAAAATGGTCATTTACTCATGACTGAAAAATTACACAATTTATTTTTTCAGTTATTTACCTCCTGTGTAAATCTGGGCCTACCAGTTGCCTTTTAATATCTATTCTCCCTCTCTTTCTCACTAATGACACATCAGATTTTAGCTAGCCCTAATGGCATCTAGAGTAAAGACTACATTTCCCAGCCTCCCTTGCAGGTATATGTGGCCTTGTGACTTACTTTGGGTCTATCAAGTGCAGGTGAAAGTGTCCAGTTTTATTTGTGGGAAATGTCCTTAAAGGGAAAAGCATGTATATCTTTGTCCCTGTGTATTTCCTGCTACTTCTTGTTCAGTCACTCAGTCATTTCTGACACTTTGAGACCCCATGGACTGCAGCATGCTAGGCTTTCCTGTCCATCACCATCTCCCAGAGCTTGCTCAAACTCATGTCCATTGAATCTGTGATGCCATCCAACCATCTCATCCTCTGTCATCCCCTTCTCCTCCTGCCTTGAATCTTTACTAGCATCAGGATCTTTTCTAATGAGTTGCCATTTCACATCAGGTGGCCAAAGTATTGGAGCTTCAGTATCAGTCCTGGCAATGAATATTCAGGGTTGATTTCCTTTAGAACTGACTGATTTGATCTTGTAGTCCAAGGGACTCTCAAGAGTCTTCTCCAACACCATAGTTCAAAATTATCAATTCTTTACCATTCAGTCTTTTTTATGGTCCAACTCTCACATCTTTACATGACTCCTGGAAAAACTATAGATTTGACTATATGGATCTTTGTCAGCAAAGTAATGTCTCTGCTTTTTAATATGCTGTCTAGATTTGTCATAGTTTCCCCCCCAAGGAGCAAGTGTCTTTTAATTTCATGGCTGCAGTTACCATCTGCAGATGAGTGCAATTGTGCAGTAGTTTGAGCATTCTTTGGCATTGCCCTTCTTTGGGATTGGAATGAAAACTGATCTTTTCCAGTCCTGTGGCCACTGTTTTCCAAATTTTGCTGGCATAATAAGTGCAGCACTTTCACAGCATCATCTTTTAGGATTTGAAATAAATCAGCTGAAATTCCATCACCTCCACTAGCTTTGTTCGTAGTGGTGCTTCTTAAGGCTCACTTCATACTCCAGGATGTCTGGCTGTAGGTGAGTGATTACACCACTATGGTTATCTGAGTCATTAAGATCTTTTTTGTATTGTCTTCTGTGTATTCTTGCCTGGAGAATTCCATGGATAGAAGAGCCTGGCAAGCTACAGTCCATGGGGTCACAAAGAGTGAGACACGACTGAGCAACTAACGCTTTCTGTGTATTCTTGCCACCTCTTCTTAATATCTTCTGCTTCTGTTAGATCCATACCATTTTGGTCTTTTATTGTGCCTATCTTTGCATGAAATCTTCATATCTCTCATTTTCTGGGAGAGATCTCTAGTCTTTCCCATTCTATTGTTTATTTCTTTGCATTGATCACATAGGAAGGTTTTCTTATCTCTCCTTGCTATTCTCTGGAACTCTGCATTCAGATGGGTATGTCTTTCCCTTTCTCCTTTGCCTTTCACTTCTCTTCTTTTCTAAGCGATTTGTAAGACCTTCTCAGAGAAACATTTTGCTTTTTTGCATTTTTTTTTCTTGGGGATGGTTTTGATCATCCTATACAGTGTTACGAAATTCCATCTATAGCTGTTCATGCACTCTATCAGATCCTAGTTCCTTGACTCTGTTTGTCACTTCCACTGTGTAATCGTAAGGGGTTTGATTCCTGCTACTGGAATGGCTTTAATAATGCTTATTCTTAAAGAGCTACCTTAACTTATGATGCAGTCAAAGTTATAGAATCCTGGGTTCCTGACAACTCTATAAAACTGCTATTCTTCCCTGGACTGCCCACTTGTGAGCACTTTAAATGAGAACATAAAATCGTATTTTTAAGCCAATATTATTTTGCCTTTACTTTCATGAGTTTCTGAATCTATTACAAATCTAATCTCATCTATTCATCAGTGAATCAGTTTTTAGTTAGAAAGTGATAAATGTAGTATTAGGTGATGTTTGTAAAAGCACTATGCGTATCCGTGATGAGAGTGGATAATCAAAAATCACTGATATACTGCCTAATAAAAGAGATTTGAGGTATAATTGACATAGAATTTAAAACTTCATGTATTTAAGTTGTTCAGTTTGTTGAAGTTTGACATATGTGCGCACCTTTGAAACTATGATCTCAATTAAGATATTAAATATCTCCATCACATCCAGATTTCCTCTTGCTCCTTAAAAAATTGCTCTTTCTCCTGCTTCTTCCTGTCCATACCTAACTCCAACCACAGGCAGTTGTTGATCTGCTTTCTTACACCATGGAATACTGATGACTTATATTTATTGCTGAGTACTATTGCATTGTAAAGGCGAATCTATCATAATTTGTTTATCCATTCACTGGTTAATATATATTTAGGTGGTTTTCAGTTTGGGGTATTATCAGTTCAGTTCAGTTCAGTTCACTCAGTCCTGTCCGACTCTTTGCGACCCCATGAACTGCAGCACACCAGGCCTCCCTGTCCATCACCAACTCCTGGAGCTCACTCAAACTCACGTCCATCGAGTCAGTGATGCTGTCCAACCATCTGATCCTCTGTCGTCCCCTTCTCCTCCTGCCCCCAATCCCTCCCAGCATCAGAGTCTTTTCCAATGAGTCAACTCTTCACATGAGGTGGCCAAAGTAGTGGAGTTTCAGCTTCAGCATCATTCCTTCCAAAGAACACCCAGGACTGATCTCCTTTAGAATGGACTGGTTGGATCTCCTTGCAGTCCAAGGGACTCTCAAGAGTCTTCAACGCCACAGTTCAAAAGCATCAATTCTTCGGCGCTCAGCTTTCTTCAGAGTCTAACTCTCACGTCCATATGACTACTGGAAAAACCATAGCATTGACTAGATGGACCTTTGTTGGCAAAGTAATGTCTCTGCTTTTGAATATGCTATCTAGCTTGGTCATAACTTTCCTTCCAAGGAGTAAGCGTCTTTTAATTTCATGGCTGCAATCACAATCTGCAGTGATTTTGGAGGCCCCAAAAATAAAGTCAGCCACTGTTTCCACTGTTTCCCCATCTATTTGCCATGAACTGATGGGACTGGATGCCATGATCTTAGTTTTCTGAATGTTGAGCTTTAAGCCAACTTTTTCACTCTCCTCTTTCACTTTCATCAAGAGGCTTTTTGGTTCCTCTTCACTTTCTGCCATAAGGGTGGTGTCATCTATGGCAGAAATACTAACTCTTGTGTATAAAATTTTTGTGAACATCTACTTTCACTTCTCATAAGTAAATAACTAGGAGTAGAGTGGCTGGTCATGGTAGGTTTATGTTTAATATTTTGAGAAACTGCCAAACAATATTCCAGAGTTTTGCCATTTTGTCTTCCCATTAGAAGTATAGAAGAGTTCAGCTCCTCCACATCCTAGCACTTAATATGATTAGTTTTTTAAAATTTTAGGCACTGTAATAGATTCTAATAGATTTTTATTTGTATCTCACTGTGGTTTCTGTTTGCATCTCCTTCATAGTAATAATGTTGAGAATCTTTTCATACTTTTCCTTGATATATGTTTCTTTGATGAAATTTACGTTCAGATTTCTTGCCTGTTTTTTGTTTGATTTGCTTTTTTCCTACTATTGAGTTTTAGAGTTCTTTTGAGATTTTGTTTACAATTCCTTTGTCAGGTATGTGAGTTGCAGATTATTTTCTCAGGTCTGTGACTTGTTTTATTCTTCTCTTAACAGCATCTTTCAAAAAATAGAAGTTATTGATTTTGATGAAGTTCATCTTATCAATTTTTTAAAAGAGATCTTTGTCTAACCAAAGGTCACAAAGATTTTCTCCTATACTTTTAAAGTGATTTTAATGGCTTTAGAGTTGTTTACTTAGGTCTTTGATTCATATTGACTTAATTTTTATATTATATAAGGTTTGTATATGGTCAATTGAAGTTCTTTTTCCTTTTCTTTTTTTTTTTTTATTTCTTCAAGTACTTCTGTATCACATGTAGATCTAAAAAACTCTCAATCTGTTCACCAGGAAGCTCTATCCCAAAGACTGCTTGATAGAGTAGTCTTGGAAATAACCAGATCTGCTTTCATGGTATGAGGGCTGCTTGGGAAGAACATGGCCTTGGTAGAAAACCTAAGGCAGATCCTGGAGATTCTAGGCATTATAGGCTTTGAAGATAAGAAGGAAGTTCTTTTTCTAAGGGAGATCAAAACAGCACACCTCTATATGACTGTCAGTTATATTCTGCACAGGTAACTACAACCTTTATTAGTGAATAGTTAATTTAATAATTATCATAACATATAAACTGAGTTTTAGTGGTGACATAACATATGTTCTTTGTTGATTAAACCAAATAACACTTATCCAGTAAAGATTTACTGAGTGCCTATAACATGTTCAACACTGTTTTAGGCCGTGGGGATACTGTGTTGAATAGATATTGTACCTCTTTTCATGGACTTGACATTCCTGTGGGGACATATTCAGTTGAGCTGTGAAGTTATTGACTTTAGATAGACACAACCTAACAAATTACACACACTAAATCGGGTGTTCAGCAAACTTGATGTCATTCACCCTACGGATAGGCAGGCTAGCAAAGACTGCTGGCAGCAAATACACATTACTTCTTTCTCCCTCATTTTGCTGCTCTCAACCCCAGAGCTGAAGAGTTGCCTCTGAAAAAATAAAACCTACCAGCAACTGGAGGCTTCCATTCCTGGATCATGAAGAAAGGCATTCTGGCGTTTGCTAATGTAAGCTTGGCCCCTCTGAGAATCTATATTTTTGGTCTTAGAACAAATCCTAGGTCCTGTCCCATAGGCTAGGATAAGATTTCTTAACAAGTACCAGATGCCAATATCTTAAGAGGTCAGCCTGGGCCCATATTCCTCACATTCTCTGGTATACATTGCTTTACAATGTCAAGCTGCCTCTAATTCCATTCCAAAAGGCAAATATTTAATGATTTCTTATATTCCTGACCCAATCATATACACACAAAGTCTGTGGTTTAATCAAATTGTTTCTATTTGTTAAAAAAACAGCATGACTAGAAATTATAGATGATAAAACTTATAAAAAGGTATATGAAAGCATGAAAAAGGGCTTTGTAGTTCCATATTGCTATTAATTGTCCAACTTACTATAAACTAAGGCACAAAAGGAATTGCCTATCTGAGAGGACAAAATTCTTTAAGAATGGGAAGTTTTTTTCAGTAACTATGTAAAATCATTACCATGAAAATCAGCTTTTGAGGGATAGGATAACTTGGGGACTAATTTCTAATGGTAACAGCTAGTAAAGCCTAAGGGATGTGTTCCTCTCCTTAAGTCTTGAGACTTCTCTCAGTCACTCACCTCCTAGAAAGAGGTGTCAATGGATGATAAAAGCTCTAGCAATGCAATTTTCTACCAAAATCTAGTTGCACACTATTCACAGCAGAGACAATATAATATCACCGGAGGACTGGAGGTAGTCTGGGCTCTGTGGAGAGGCAGGTGCTCTAAGATGCTGATCTACAGCAGAATCAAGAATAACTCAGGATCTGGAATATTCAAGTGGAAAGATCTCTACCTCATCTGGGCATTCATCTCCCACTCTTCCCCCACACCCCAGACAATAATGCGAATATTGATTTGCCCCATTCTTCATGCAGGTTGGGGGCACTTCTACTGAATCACAGTTTAGTATTCAAAAGAAGGCTGAGCCCCTTGAGTAGCAAACCTGTGAGGAAATTTTAGTCTCCAAACAAACTGCTGAGGCAGAAGAATTTATTCTCTGTCCTCTAGAACTCTCCTTGTAGTTTGACATGATTTGTATTATTTTAAAGCATATTCATTTATGAGGATAACAGATTTCGGGTTATTTTTGGGTCTTCAGCAGGAAGATAACCTTCTATTACATTAATATAATAAAACACAGCAGATCCTGACAAATTTATGAATTCCATTAGCCAGAGCATATAATAGGGAAACCTAACCTCGTATGGCTTGTGTGAGTGGGTTTGGAAGGTTTCACTAAAGAACAGATAATTTATTTTATTTTGTAATTGAAGCAAAGTTGATTTATAATGTTGTGTTAATTTCTGTTGCAGCAAAGTGATTCAGTTATACATACATATACATTCCTTTTTAATGCTCTTTTCCACTGTGCTTTTTGATAGGGTATTGAATATAGAGGTTCTGTATGTACAGATCCTCTACTACACAGTAGGACCTTGTTGTTTATCCATTCTCTATATAAAAGCATACACCTGCTAACCCCAGACTCCTACTTCTTCCCTCTCCCAACCTTTTGCCCCTTGGCAACCACAAGTCTGAAGAAGAGATACTATAAATACAAGTTATGCTAATGGTGCCTTGTGCTGAGAGCAGTTCAGGTGGAAGGAAAACTTTGTGGAAGGCTTTCAAGCTACAGAAACCTTGACATTTTTGAAGAACTAACTAAAGAGCAACATAACTGTGAATGAAGAGAACAGGACAAGGTGAAGGTGAAGGGTGAAAGTGAAGAGGTCATTCAGATATGACCTAAATCAAATCCCTTATAATTAAACAGTGGAAGTGACAAATAGATTCAAGAGACTAGATCTGATAGACAGAGTGCCTGAAGAACTATGGATGGAGGTTCGTGACATTGTACAGGAGGCAGTGATCAAGACCATCCCCAAGAAAAAGAAATGCAAAAAAGCAAAATGGCTGTCTGGGGAGGCCTTACAAATAGCTGTGAAAAGAAGAGAAGCAAAAGACAAAGAAGAAAAGGAAATATATACCCATTTGAATGCAGAGTTTCAAAGAATAGCAAGGAGAGATAAGAAAGCCTTCCTCAGTGACCAACGCAAAGAAAAAGAGGAAAACAATAGAATGAGAAAGACTAGAGATCTCTTCAAGAAAATTAGAGATACGAAGGGAATATTTCATGTGAAGATGGGCTCAATAAAGGGCAGAAATGATATGGACCAAGACTTCCCTGTCTCTCAAACAGTAAAGAATCTGCCTGCGATGCAGGAGACCAGGGTTCAATCTCTGGGTTGGGAAGTTCCTCTGGAAAATGGAAGGGCAACCCACTCCCGTATTCTTGCCTGGAGAATCCTATGGACAGAGGAGCCTGGCAGGCTACAGTCCATGGGGTCGCAAAGAGTCAGACACGACTGAGTGACTAATGCACACACAACAGAAGCAGAGGATATTAAGAAGAGGTGGCAAGAATATACTAAAGAACTATACAAAAGGACCTTCACAGCCCAGATAATCACGATGGTATGATCGCTCACCTATAGCCAAACATCCTGGAATGCAAAGTCAAGTGGGCCTTAGGAAGCATCACTATGAACAAAGCTAGTGGAGGTGATGGAATTCCAGTTGAGCTATTTCAAATCTTAAAAGATGATGCTGTGAAAGTGCAGCACTCAATATGCCAGCAATTTGGAAAACTCAACAGTGACCACAGGACTGGAAAAGGTCAGTATTCATTCCAATCTCAAAGAAAGGCAATGCCAAAGAATGCTCAAACTACTGCACAATTGCACTTATCTCACATGCTAAAAATGTAATGCTTAAAATTCTTCAGGCCAGGCTTCAACAGTATGTGAATTGTGAACTTTCAGATGTTCAAGTTGGATTTAGAAAAGGCAGAGGAACCAGAGATCAAATTGCCAACATTCTTTGGATCATCAAAAAAGTAAGAGAGTTTCAGAAAAACATCTAATTCTGCTTTATTGGCTGTGCCAAAGCCTTTGACTGTGTGGATCACAACAAACTGTGGAAAATTCTGAAAGAGATGGGTATATCAAACCACCTGACCTGCCTCCTAAGAAATCTGTATGCAGGTCAGGAAGCAACAGTTAGAACTGGACATGGAACAACAGACGGATTCCAAATTAAGAAAGGAGTATGTCAAAGCTGTATATTGTCACCCTGCTTATTTAACTTCTATGCAGAGTACATCATATGAAATACTGGTCTGGATGAAGCACAAGCTGGAATCAAGATTGCTGGGAGAAACATCAGTAACCTCACATATACAAATGACACTACGCTTATGGCAGAAAGCAAAGAACTAAAGAACCTCTTGATTAAAGTGAAAGAGGAGAGTGAAAAAGTTGACTTGAAACTCAACATTCAGAAAACAAAGACCATGGCATCTGCTCCCATCACTTCATGGGAAATAGATGGGGAAATAGTGGAAACAGTGGCTGACTTTATTTTCTGGGGCTCCAAAATCACTGCAGATGGTGATTGCAGCCATGAAATTAAAAGACACTTACCCCTTGGAAGGTAAGTTTGACCAACCCAGACAGCATATTAAAAAGCAGAGACATTGCTTTGTCAACAAAGGCTATGGTTATATCTAGTCAAGGCTATAGTTTTTCCAGTGGTCATGTATGGTTGTAAGAGTTGGACTATAAAGAAAGCTGAGCATTGAAGAACTGATGCTTTTGAAATTTGATGTTGGAGAAGACTCTTGAGAGTCCTTTGGTCTGCAAGGAGATCCAACCAGTCCATCCTAAAGGAAATAAGCCCTGAATATTCATTGGAAGGACCAATGCTGAAGCTGAAACTCCAATACTTTGGCCACCTGATGTTAAGAACTGACTCTTTTGCAAAAACCCTGATTCTGGGAAAAATTGAAGGTGGGAGGAGAAGGGGACAACAGAGGATGAGATGGTTGGATGGCATCACCAACTCAATGGATATGAGTTTGAGTAAACTCGGGGAGTTGGTGATGGACAGGGAAGCCTGAGGTGCTGCAGTCCATGGGGTCACAAAGAGTCAGACATGACTGAGCGACTGAACTGAACTGATTGAGGAATTTGATAAACTTGCTCTAAAATTCATGTGCATGTGACTAAGTTATTAAAAAGAAGAAAACTCTAAGGAGGAACTAGGCCTAACAGATATTATTGCTATAAAGCCACCACAATAAAATATTTTGATGTTGACACAAAATGAGACAAAGCAGACCGAGAGAAGAGAAGGGAGGACTGGGATTCAGAACTCAATCCCCAGGCTGCGATCCTCCAGCCTGAGTCTGATCTGGTTCCTTCTTCTGGAGCTGCTCGTGTTTTCTGTGTGTCCTTGCTATTCTCTTGTCCTTTCCTGGGCTAGACTTCAGCAGATTCTCTGTGTCTATGCCAGCTTGCTCTGCCTGTGAGTGCTTGTTTAGTGATCTCTAAAGTGAGGCTTTGCTTCCCAGCAATGGTTTCTAGAAGATGTCTGCCACGCTTGTTACCTTGGGTGCAGCAGGTTCTTAGCCTGGATGCTTACATATCTAAGCATCTGTGAGAGACAAAGCACAGCTCAGAACTGCTCTGCCCTGGAGACAAAGAAGCTGGGGTGTTTACCTGCCAGTCCAGGTCACCGTTGGATGAGGGAGGCTCCCTGTCCCTTCCTCTCACACTGGTAGTTAGTTACTTCTGCGTGGGCTGTGTGCTGTGCTGAGTCACTTTTGTCACATCCGGCTCTTCATTCCCCCGTGGACTATAGCCCACCAGGCCCCTCTGTCCATGGCGTTCTCGAGGCAAGAATACTGGAGTAGGTTGCCATGCCTTTGTCCAGGGGATCTTCCCAATCCAGGGATTGAACCTGCCTCTGTTACATCTCCTGCATTGGCAGATGGCTCCTTTATTACCACTAGCACCACCTGGGAAGCTCAGCCACGTCTGCAGTCTGGGCATTTGTTGTTCAGTTGCTAAGTGGTGTCCAATTTTGCGACCCCATGGACTGCAGAATGCCAGGCTTCTCTGTCCCTCACTATCTCCCAGAGTTTGCTCAAACTCGTGTCCATTGAGTCGGTGATGCCATCCAATCATCTTATCCTCTGTCTCCCCCTTCTCCTCCTGCCTGAGATTTTATACTCCCACTGTTGGAGAAAACCCTTAGTCTGAGAGTCATCATTGTTGGTTGTAAAATGCTGTTTGTTAGCTCATACGGGAAGTGTTTCTGCTATTTTTTTGCATATATAGGGAACTTACAGAGTCTTATGGTTTTAAAGAAGCTGGTTAGAAAAACCAAAGCTATATTTAGGTAGTGGTGGTATACTTCTATTACTTGGAACTCTCTGGAAATGTCTTGATTTGGAGCTGTCTCTAAGCTAAAGATACAAATTGTTTCAAAAGTAGAACATAGTGGTTTTTCTTTGTGGAAACACCTCATAATTGAATACCACAAGCTTTAAAGTAATTAATTGTGTCACTGTGTTGAGGCTGAATTAATCAGCTTTTCAGAAAACTCTTGTCTTCCTGTTTTAGAGATCAAGTTCCTACTCAGTTGCCAACATCTCTTATCCAAGTGAAACAAAGCACACCACCCAGACTCCTAAGAGAATGGTCAGCCTCACAGTTACTCTCTTGACCAAGGAGAGTTGCTGCAGCCAGAGCTGCTTGCAGAAGAATGCTGATGGCTAGAGGAAGTGTACTGCATTTCCCCTGGGGACCTAGTGGCTGAAATAATGGCCTCAGTTTGCAAACAAATAGCTTAGTGTTAAAGCCCCGTATCCAGTGGAGAGCAGTACAAGTACTGGAAAAGGTATTAGACTGCCAGAAGATTAAGACTCAAAATTCCACCTGGCCATTTATTAGTTGTGTAATATTAGATGTGTAATTTAACCTCCCAAGTATCAGTTTCTCCTTGTGTAAAATGCCGGTTAGCTTAATTCCCAGGGCCATTTTGAGAATTAAATAGAATAAAAATAAGCAATGCCGGTATCACAAAAGATATTATTGATATAATAAGAAGAAAAAAGCTCTTTTTACAGGAAACAGAATTTATTTGGTTAGGAAATTAGTTAGTTATTGGTTTTGACCTTTTCTGTGGGAACTCCAGAATGTGCTAATTTAATTACAGGTTACTTCTGTTTTGGGCTTCCCCAGTAGCTCAGCTGGTAAAGAATCTGCCTGCAATGCAGAAGACCCCAGTTCAATTCCTGGGTCAGAAAGTTCCCCTGGAGAAGAGATAGGCTACCCTCTACAGTACTCTTGGGCTTCCCTTGTGGCTCAGATAGTAAAGAATCCACCTGCAGTGTGGGAGATGTGGATTTGATCCTTGGGTTGGGAAGCTCCCCTGGAGGAGGTACATCTGTTCCATGTGGTCTTCAGTTCAGTTCAGTCACTCAGTCGTGTCCGACTCTTTGTGACCCCATGAATAGCAGCATGCCAGGCCTCCCTGTCCATCACCAACTCCTGGAGTTTACTCAGACTCACGTCCATTGAGTCAGTGATGCCATCAAGCCATCTCATCCTTTGTCGTCCCCTTCTCCTCCTGCCCCCAATCCCTCCCAGCATCAGAGTCTTTTCCAATGAGTCAACTCTTCGCATGAGGTGGCCAAAGTACTGGAGTTTCAGCTTCAGCATCATTCCTTCCAATGAACACCCAGGACTGATCCCCTTCAGAATGGACTGGTTGAATCTCCTTGCAGTCCAAGGGACTCTCAAGAGTCTTCTCCAACACCACAGTTCAAAAGCATCAATTCTTGGTGCAGCCTTCTTCACAGTCCAACTCTCACATCCATACATGACCACAGGAAAAACCATAGCCTTGACTAGACAAACCTTTGCTGGCCAAGTAATGTCTCTGCTTTTGAATATGCTATCTAGGTTGGTCATAACTTTCCTTCCAAGGAATAAACGTCCTTCAATTTCATGGCTGCAGTCACCATCTGCAGTGATTTTGGAGCCCCCCAAAATAAAGTCTGACACTGTTTCTACTGTTTCCCCATCCATTTCCTATGAGTGATGGGATGCCATGATCTTCATTTTCTGAATGTTGAGCTTTAAGCCAACTTTTTGCCTCTCCTCTTTCACTTTCATCAAGAGGCTCTTTAGTTCCTCTTCACTTTCTGCCATAAGAGTGGTATCATCTGCATCTGAGGTTATTGATATTTCTCCCAGCAACCTTGATACCAGCTTGTGTTTCTTCCAGTCCAGCGTTTCTCATGATGTACTCTGCATATAAGTTAAATAAACAGGGTGACAATATACAGCCTTGACGTACCCCTTTTCCTATTTGGAACCAGTCTGTTGTTCCATGTCCAGTTCTAACTGTTGCTTCCTGACCTGCATACAGGTTTCTCAAGAGACAGGTCAGGTGGTCTGGTATTCCCATCTCTTTCAGAATATTCCACAGTTTATTGTGATCCACACAGTCAAGGCTTTGGCATAGTCAATAGAGCAGAAATAGATGTTTTTCTGGAACTCTCTTGCTTTTTCCATGATCCAGCGGATGTTGGCAATTTGATATCTGATTCCTCTGCCTTTTCTAAAATCAGATTGAACATCTGGAAGTTCATGGTTTACATACTGCTGAAGCCTGGCTTGGAGAATTTTGAGCATTACTTTACTAGCATGTGAGATGAGTGCAATTGTATAGTAGTTTGAGCATTCTTTGGCATTGCCTTTCTTTGGGATTGGAATGAAAACTGACCTTTTCCAGTCCTGTGGCCACTGCTGAGTTTTTCAAATTTGCTGGCATATTGGGTGCAGCACTTTCACAGCATCATCTTTCAGGATTTGAAATAGCTCAACTGGAGTTCCATCACCTCCACTAGCTTTGTTCATAGTGATGCTTTCTAAGGACCACTTGACACATTGCAGAATGTCTGGCTCTAGATGAGTGATCACACCATTGTGATTATCTGGGTCATAAAGATCTTTTTGTACAGTTCTTCTGTGTATTCTTGCCACCTCTTCTTAATATCTTCTGCTTCTGTTAGGTCCATACCATTTCTGTCCTTTATTGAGCCCATCTTTGCATGAAATGTTCCCTGTATCTCTAATTTTCTTGACGAGATCTCTAGTCTTTCCCATTCTGTTGTTTTCCTCTATTTCTTTGCATTGATTGCTGAGGAAGTCCTTCTTATCTCTTCTTTCAGGGGGCTGTGACTGGCGCACTAAGCGCAGCTGAGAGGAGCTACCCCACGCCCGAGGCCAGGGGCTGCAGCCAGGAGGAGCAACCCCACATCCAAGGAGCGGTGGCTGAGCGGGTGCAGGAGGGCCTAGAGGAGCTATCCCACATTGAAGGTCAGGAAGGGCGACAGTGAGGAGATACCCCTCGTCCAAGGTAAGGAGCAGTGGCTGTACTTTGCTGGAGCAGCCGTGAAGAGATACCCCACGCCCAAGGTAAGAGAAACCCAAGTAAGACGGTAGGTGTTGCAAGAGGGCATCAGAGGGCAGACACACTGAAACCATACTCACAGAAAACTAGTCAATCTAATCACACTAGGACCACAGCCTTGTCTAACTCAGTGAAACTAAGCCATGCCCGTGGGGCAACCCAAGACAGGTGGGTCATGGTGGAGAATTCTGACAGAATGTGGTCCACTGGAGAAGGGAATGGCAAACCACTTCAATATTCTTGCCTTGAGAACCCCATGAACAGTATGAAAAGGCAAAATGATAGGATACTGAAAGAGGAACTCCCCAGGTCAGTAGGTGCCCAATATGCTACTGGAATCAGTGGAGAAATAACTCCAGAAAGAAGGAAGGGATGGAGCCAAAGCAAAAAGAATACCCAGCTGTGGATTGACTGGTGATAGAAGCAAGGTCTGATGCATGAAGAGCAATATTGCATAGGAACCTGGAATGTCAGATCCATGAATCAAGGCAAATTGGAAGTGGTCAAACAAGAGATGGCAAGAGTGAATGTTGACATTCTAGGAATCAGTGAACTCAAATGGACTGGAATGGGTGAATTTAACCCAGACGACCATTATATCTACTGCTGTGGACAGGAATCCCTCAGAAATGGAGTAGCCATCATGGTCAACAAAAGAGTCGAAATGCAGTACTTGGATGCAATCTCAAAGACGACAGAATGATCTCTCTTCATTTCCAAGGCAAACCATTCAATATCATAGTAATCCAAGTCTATGCCCCAACCAGTAACACTGAAGAAGCTGAAGTTGAACGGTTCTATGAAGACCTACAAGACCTTTTAGAACTAACACCCCAAAAAGATGTCCTTTTCATTATAGGGGACTGGAATGCAAAAGTAGGAAGTCAAGAAATACCTGGAGTAACAGGCAAATTTGGCCTTGGAATACGGAATAAAGCAGGGCAAAGACTAATAGAGTTTTGCCAAGAAAATGCACTTGTCATAGCAAACACCCTCTTCCAACAACACAAGAGAATACGCTATACATGGACATCACCAGATGGTCAACACCGAAATCAGATTGATTATATTCTTTGCAGCCAAAAATGGAGAAGCTCTATACAGTCAACAAAAACAAGACCAAGAGTGGACTGTGGCTCAGATTATGAACTCCTTTTTACCAAATTCAGACTTAAATTGAAGACAGTAGGGAAAACCACTAGACCATTCAGGTATGACCTAAATCAAATCCCTTATGATTTATACAGTGGAAGTGAGAAATAGATTTAAGGGCCTAGCTCTAATAGATAGAGTGCCTGATATGGAATGAGGTTCATGACATTGTACAGGAGACAGGGATCAAGACCACCCCCATGGAAAAGAAAAAAAAAAAAAAACAAAAAATGGCTGTCTGGGGAGGCCTTACAAATAGCTGTGAAAAAAAAAGAGAAGCAAAAAGCAAAGGAGAAAAGGTAAGATATATAAGCATGTGGTCTTAGGGGTGGCTATATCCCAATTCATATTGTAAATGTTCATTAGCTTTTCAGGACATTAGGAAAAAATTGTCTTTGTCTTCTTCATTGCAGGCTTCTATACTCTTTGTAAAATCATCACAGAGAACTAATAATATTTTTTCAAGCATTATGCTATTAGTTAAAAAAATACATTTAAGTGACAGGAAATCCTTATTGAGTTATCAAGACTTGGAAAAAGACCAGTTCAGAATGCCTTTGGCACAAAGATTACATAAGAAATGCATTTCCAACCTTCTAGGAAGGTGAAACAGACTGCCCAGGGCCGAGTCCACTCTGAATGGGTGGGTGTAGTGATGCCAGCATCAAATACAAAGGAGTAGGACTGGTCACGGTTTCAACAGGAAGACTGCTGGCTCTGTGAGCAGGTTGAATCTTGCTAGAACTGTAACCAAGCATGTTCAAAAAGAACAAGAGAAAGATTCTTGAAATACCTGTTGATGCATAATATGAATCAAGTAGGAATACAGACATTGCAGGATGCAGTGTTTGGGAAAGGCATTTGGAAGTGGATCTTGTGTTGACTTGAAGATGGTAGGGGTCGAAAAGCCCAAGGAGAGAGATAAGAAATTTAGAGATGAGGGAAACAGTGCACCGGAACTGAATTCATGGATGAGCAGGGCAAGAGGCAGAACAGCTTGGCAGAAGCTAAAGCTGTTTGTGGGGGGCAGTGGGAAACTAGGTTTTGGGGGAGGAGGTGGGAGAGGAGGTTGATGTAGCAGTTTGCTTCCCTGGAAAGCACACTTTGAGACAGATATACATGCAGGAAATTCATAGGAGGATGTTTTTGGAATGAACATCTGTTGGGAACTGAAAGCAACAGGATTGAACAGAGGGAAAAGATGAGCTTCTCTAGCTTTCATTAAAGCTACATTCATTGGTATAGTTACTTTTACTTTTTAGCAAACACAACTTGCATTTTTCACTTATCAATCTTCTTGAATATCTGTTAGTATTAGTACCCATATCATTAAAAAAAAAAAAAAAACTGCCACATGTATTCCATGATATGGTTGCTTCCTTAAGAGAAAATTTAATTTAAACATACATACTTAGTACTGCAAACTATACTGCAGTGAGCACAGTTGTATTTGTTTCTGTACACTGGAGAATAATATGAAACAAAGATCAAGAGATCAAATATTTATTTGAATAAATGACTTTGTTTCAGCATTTTAGTATCTGAATTCTTTTTTCTCAAAACGATAAATTTCATAATCAGATCGGATCAAATCAGTTGCTCACTCATGTCCGACTCTTTGCGACCCCATGACTTGCAGCATGCCAGGCCTCTCTGTCCATCACCAACTCCCGGAGTTCACTGAGACTCACGTCCATCGAGTCAATGATGCTATCCAGCCATCTCATCCCCTGTCGTCCCCTTCTCCTCCTGCCCCCAATCCCTCCCAGCATCACAGTCTTTTCCAATGAGTCAACTCTTCGCATGAGGTGGCCAAAGTACTGGAGTTTCAGCTTTAGCATCATTCCTTCCAAAGAAATCCCAGGGCTGATCTCCTTCAGAATGGACTGGTTGGATCTCCTTGCTGTCCAAGGGGCTCTCAAGAGTCTTCTCCAACACCACAGTTCAAAAGCATCAGTTCTTCGGTGCTCAGCCTTCTTCACAGTCCAACTCTCACATCCATACATGACCACAGGAAAAACCACAGCCTTGACTAAACGGACCTTTGTTGGCAAAGTAATGTCTCTGTTTTTGAATATGCTATCTAGGTTGGTCATAACTTTCCTTCCAAGGAGTAAGCGTCTTTTAATTTCATGGCTGCAGTCACCATCTGCAGTGATTTTGGAGCCCAGAAAAATAAAGTCTGACACTGTTTCCACTGTTTCCCCATCTGTTTCCCATGAAGTGGTGGGACCGGATGCCATGATCTTCGTTTTCTGAATGTTGAGCTTTAAGCCAACTTTTTCACTCTCCACTTTCACTTTCATCAAGAGGCTTGTGAGTCCCTCTTCACTTTCTGCCACAAGGGTGGTGTCATCTGCATATCTGAGGTTATTGATATTTCTCCCAGCAATCTTGATTACAGCTTGTGTTTCTTCCAGTCCAGCGTTTCTCATGATGTACTCTGCATATAAGTTAAATAAACAGGATGACAATATACAGCCTTGATGAACTTCTTTTCCTATTTGGAACCAGTCTGTTGTTCCATGTCCAGTTCTAACTGTTGCTTCCTGACCTGCACACAAATTTCTCAAGAGGCAGGTCAGGTGTTCTGGTATTCCCATCTCTTTCAGAATTTTCCACAGTTTCTTGTGATCCACACAGTCAAAGGCTTTGGCATAGTCAATAAAGCAGAAATAGATGCTTTTCTGGAACTCTCTTGCTTTTTCCACGATCCAGTGGATGTTGGCAATTTGATCTCTGGTTCCTCTGCCTTTTCTAAAACCAGCTTGAACATCTGGAAGTTCACGGGTCACATGTTGCTGAAGCCTTGCTTGGAAGATTTTGAGCATTACTTTACTAGCATGTGAGATGAGTGCAATTGTGTGGTAGTTTGAGCATTCTTTGGCATTGCCTTTCTTGGGATTGGAATTTCATAATACCAATGATTAAAGTCTATTCTTTCCCCCATGATGTGAAATGGTAACTTTTTCATAAATTATATTTCTATATACAATTATGTCTATTTCTGGATTGTTAAAATTATTAATGTCATCAATATTATAATATTTTACCTCCTTTCAATATGTTTTATATCTGGTAAAAATACACTTTCAACCTTCTTCACACAATCTGTTTTCATATTTTCAGAATTTATTTAACTCTAGCTTATTTACTATTCCTTATGAATTTTAAAATCAACTTGTCAAACTCTGTGTAACATTTTTTTTTTGAGATGGCATTGATTTTAGATGAATTTGGAGAAAAAGTCATTTTCTTCAAGACTTCTTTTATGTCCTTCATTAAAACTTTGGCCTTTTCTCTATGAAGATCTTGTCTATTGCTTATAGTGTTTAATTCTAATTATGTTTTAGTTTCTATTTTGAAAGGTATCTTTTTTTTTTTTTTTCTTACTACGTTTTCTAATTGGTTTTGATAGTGGATATTGATTTTAATAGATTGGCCTCCTAACTGGAAACATTGCTAAACTCTCTTAAGATATAATGTGACATGTGGTTCTATGAATTTTCCTGTTCTTTGAGATCTGAGCATTTTCCAGTCTTCCTGGATATTTATAACCCCTATGGAGACCCTCTCTCCAAACTGAGCCCTTGTAATCTGTTATCCTGGCTGATGGCAAACACTTTCATTGTTGCTTAGTCTAGCTGGGGTGAGGGAAATATGTGGCTATCTTCTAACCCGGATGATCCTGCTACAGCATGGCAACTAAGAATTCTGTCAGATCCCTCAGCTCCTTCTTCTTGTACTTATCATCTCTAAAGGTGAAATACCCTTGGTAACGCTTCCAACTTTTGCAGCATTAATCTTCTAAACATGTTCTGAACTGTGATTAAAATGTTCAAACTGATCTCATCAGTTTTCTTCCGTATCTCCACCACCCCTGCCAATTTCTTGTCTGTCAAGAATTCGACTTCATTTGTAAGCCCAATAGTATATATGGATAAAAATAGAAATATCAAAGAGTCAGACTATAGCAAACATTGAAGCCTATTTTTTCCCAAATGGACAGTCAATTGTTCCATTACTGTTCATTAAATCCTTCATACTTTCTCACTATTTTTTAAAGATTGTTTTTTCATAGATTTTTTTTGTACATACAGATTAATTTTGGTAGAATTTATGTATTTTAATATTACAATATTAATTCTAAATCCTAGTGTCTCTAGCCATGGGCATGATATATGTCTCACCATTTATTCTTGCCATTTTTATTCTCTGACCATAAGAATACTTATGGCCTTTCTCCACAGTTCTTGCAAATTTCTTCTATGGTTTATCCCTACATGCTTTATTATTTATGTTGTGATGTGAATGGGATCTTTAAAAAAAAACCAACTTTCTCTAATCAGTTATTGCTATTAAATGGGAAGTTAATTATTTTTTTTCCACTCCCTTTTCTTGTTGCAGTTCAGTTTGGGTATCTTTATTAAGTTGTTTTCAAGTTCAATAATCCTTCTTCTACTAGATTCAATTTTTAATTAAACTTATCTATTTTTTTTTTTTTTTTCCATTCTAGGATGTCCTTTTGATTCTGCTAACTCCAGGATCTGGATCATCTACGAGTTTTCTTCTATTGGATATTTTTTTCTTGGCATGTGTCATATGGGTCCTGTGCCTTGTCATGCCTAGTAATTAGTTACTGAATGAAGGACATGTTTATTATAAGAAAAAAAGAGAGAGTTACCAGTTGACGCTATTTCCACCAGAGAGGTTCACCCTTTCCTCTATAGAGTATGGAGATGATCCCTTGATTTAGCCAGAAAGTAAATGAGTCACACCTGAGCTGCACTGTAAGTGAGATCCAGCCTACCTGCTTCACTCTGATTCCAAGGCTTTCACTATTCTTGCCTTTCTCTTGAGAGTGTACCAGTTATTTGTACTTCTGTTCTACTTTTAGAGATTTAAAGCTTAGCTTCCCCCTCTTCTATTCCATATAACTATAGACTGTAATAATTATTCTACGGGGAGACCAGTAGTGTGTTTTTGTCCCTTCAAATCTCCACTTGTATCATTCTAGCCCCCGTATAGCTGCCCAAAACTTCTGTGTTTGTTGTTGTTGTTGTTGTTCCTATACTGGGAACCAGATCTGGATTCTGGATTCCAAGCCTCTATGCAGCCCAAGTTGGCATATTCTCCTTACCAAAAATAAATAAATAACAGTTGCAGCTCATCAATGTGAACGATTTATTCCATCTAAAGATGTTTAAGCTTAGGGGCTCCTCTTGTTGGCAGTTACTTTTCTCTAAAGCATCAAGAGAATGCAGAAAATTATACTTTGCCTTCAGATTTTAGTCTCCACCCCAGCACAGTTGTGGAATTCTGCAGATGTTGGGGGAAATCATCCATGTATTTGAAGCCCCTTGAGTTTGCAGCTTTGTCACCACTTCACTGTAAACTCTGCTGGCTTCTCTGCTCCCCATCCGTGGATCCTCTGCCAGGGATGAGTGCTGATTCTCCAACCTGGGCCGTAGTCAGAGTCAGCCACTGCCTGTGACTGATCTTTAGTTCACTCTCAAAGTGTCTCTTCTCTCTAGAATTTTAGTCCCTGTAGTTCCAAAGCCCAGGATTTTCAAATTACTTTTAGTGTGAATGTCAAGCTTCTTACTGTATCTTCCCCAGTACTAGGAATGTCAGGCCATTTATTGGTATGTTTTGGCCCTGATTTCAGCACAACGTTTTCTTGCCATCACCACCACACCACCCCTAAGCTCAGTGTTTCTCAGCATCTTAGGTTTGGTGGACAAACCAGACATACGTGAGTAACCTTGGGTTGTAAAGTGACCGATATCCCTGGATATGAGTATTTCCACAGTTGAGTCTTGGCCCACTAGAATTTACTTTCAACAGTAGAAAACTGTAGGTATTTTCATACAGTATCTTTCCAATTTGTGAACTCTCAGTGCAAATTCATTTATTGATTATCTAAGCCATTCTTCAGGTTTCAAAGCATTTGGAATATTTAGTGTATTTTATACATGATGTATTTTCTGAGCCCTGTGCATTTGAATTTTTTCTGTTGCCTTCATACATGAATGGTTTGATATCAAACTCTTGAATAATAAATGCTTTATCCCTTTCCCAGGACTCGGGGGAATTTTTCTTCCTCAGATGTTGAAGAAGAGATGTCTTTTCTTCCTAGATGTTCAGGCTTATAGACATTTTCTATACACTTCGACTGTTTCTATCTTTTGGGTCCAGAAACTTTCTCTAACTTTGCGTATTTGACTTTAGAAGGGCAGGCACACCTCAGAGATATTTTGGTTCAGTTCCAGACCACTGCGTTAAAGTGAATATCACAGTAAAGCAAGTTACACAAACGTTTTGGTTTCCCAGTGCATGTACAAGTTGTGTTTACACGGTACTGTGCTCTGCTAAGTGTGCAACAGCATTATGTCTAAAAAGATTACCAATCATAATGTAAAATATTTTATTGCTAAAAAATGCTAGCCGTCGTTCAGCCATCAAGTAACTGTGGTAGTAATACCAAATGTCACTGCTCGCAGGTCACCATAACTAATATGATAGTGATGAAAAGCATGGAATATTCTGAAAATTACCAAAATGTGACATAGACGCGAAGTGAGGAAATGCTGTCAGAAAAGAAATATCAGTAGACTTGCTCTACGCAGAGTTGCCACAAACTTGCAATTTGTTTAAAAAAAAAAGTCTGCAAAGCAAAATAAAATGAGGTGTGCTATAATATCTTACTTTTTAAATTAAATAGGACACATGTTTGCTACAAAAGTTTTCCAATTTAAAGAATATTAAAAAATCATAAAAGTCACCCTAAATCCCACCATCCTGAACAAATATTAACATCTTTTGATCATCAGTCCAGACTCAGTGTATATATACAAATATAAAGATGGACAGATAGATAAGTAAATGTAAATAATTTCATAAGTATAATATTGTATTCTTATTCAAAACCAAATATTAGATTTTATTGTATTTTAACTTAGAATAAAAGAAAACTAAAGGAAAACAAAAGGAATTATTAAACTTCAGAATAATGTGTCTTTACTTCAAGACATATTTATTTCTAAAACATTCCTCTAATATTAAGGAAAAACCCATAATAGACATGTTTCTGTTTTATTCATTGACTCCTAGCTATGAGTCAATGCTAACAATGAGCGCTAACGACGAATCAGTCAGCACTCTTTTATTATTCCTTTTCATTTCCTGTCACCTCTGCATTTTCTGTTGTTCAATTTTATTTAGCATTTGTAACATTCAAAGTTTTTTACAACCATATTCCTTCATTCTTTGTTGTCTAGATGAATTCAGCGTTTTCTACCAGGTCACAATTTCTTGCTTGCTCTAAACATCATTACTACCCTTTTCTTGCTGTATGGGGCAATTTTTCAAAAAGTTCTTTGGGAATTATTGCCATCCTTGGATGTTTTCACATTTGATTGTGTCTTCCTCTTCCTTTTATAATTGAATTTTCATGTGTCTGAGCCGGGCACTGCCCATTTCTGCTTGTTTTCCCTGAGCCATGCAGACATGTCCCCTAACCTTCAGCATTGTTACTGCTGTGGGGAAAGCTGAGGCTGGGGTGGTTTCTTACCCCTCTGTGTCTGTGTATCTAAAGAATCATTTTTTATTATTAAAGTTTATTTCCCAGAAATCTTGATATTGACCCATTTAAGGCAAAAGATGACATTTTTGTTTGCAGTTTCGGTTCTGCCTAAATACTTACAAATATTTTGGGTGTCACTTTTGGGGTTCTTCAAAGATTTTGATGATCCTTATATTGTATTGTGTTTGCCTTCCACGTACCTTTGCTTTAGACTGTATTCTTGCTTTTCTCTTCTTTCTCAATGCCATTATTTTGCTTGTCAACCCTATTCTATTTTTTGCTATTTAATTTTTATGTCAGTAATGAGCAGTATAATGTGCTGCTGCTGCTGCTGCTAAGTCACTTCAGTCGTGTCCGACTCTGTGTGACCCCATAGACGGCAGCCCACCAGGCTCCCCTGTCTCTGGGATTCTCCAGGCAAGAACACTGGAGTGGGTTGCCATTTCCTTCTCCAATGCATGAAAAGTGAAAAGTGAAAGTGAAGTCACTCAGTCGTGTCCAACTCTGTGTGACCCCATAGACAGCAGCCCGCCAGGTTCCCCCGTCCCTGGGACTCTCCAGGCAAGTGTACTGGAGTGGGGTGCCATTGCCTTCTCTGACAGTATATTGTATTGGTTATCAATTGGTTGCATTCTTTCTGTAATCTCCTTTTAAATTTTATTCTTTACTCCATGGTCTTTTTTTTTTTTTTTTTTTTTTGAGCTCTTATTAGTTGAATTAAATTCAACAATTCTTTGCAAAAATATATAAGGAATCTTGTCACACAGATTATGTTTTCTTCAATTCTGAGCTGTTTCTCTCCCTTTTGCATGCTATTTCTCTTACTTTGTTTTACTTTATTTATTACAATATACGTTTCAGTTAAGGTCCTGGCAGGAAGAAAATGGTACATGAAAACCCGGATTACTGAGGAAAGTTTAATAAAGAAACTTTACAAAGGTACGGGCAGGCTTCCAAGATGCCCAAATCAGCAGTATCCCTAGGCCAGCAACACACGGTAACCACCCATTACCACCCTCAAGCCTAAAGGGATGCAGAGATGGTTTACCTCCTGGAGCCTAGGGAAGGCAGCTGTGGAGAAGGCTGCCTGATGGAAACTGTGTCCTTCTAAGAAAGGGTCAGGCTTCTCCATGGTCACATGAGGTCAGATGAGAGAGAATAAACTCCCCAGCCTCATTCCTCTCCTTTCTTCCAACCTTTTGCAAGTGTCTTCCAGTAGGAAGCCAGCAGGTAAATGTGGTGAGCACCAACCTTCCGGGGTGCTAGTGTAGGAGGGAGATGTGTGCAAAGAGGCTGGAGAGAAGGGCCGACGGGAGCCATCCGGGATTCAGAATACTGGCAGAGTTGCCATCCCTCTGCTTTTCCTCTTGCTTATGTTTCAGTGGTTCTGCCCAGATCTTCTTTTACTCTAATGCAATGTGGGTTAATTCTCCGTAGTGTTCATCACACCTAGTCTGAGTCTGTTTTCTCTTTCCCTCCAAATCATTCTTTGAGAGTGAGGTTGCTTCCCTTTTACTTTTCTAGTGCTGGGGCTACAGTTATAAATATGGGCATATGGGGAATGGTAGAGTTTAGATAAGATATGTGATCTGGATTTTACTCTCTTTGATTTCCGTTAAGTTTCTGATTTCAGTGCTCCACCAAAAGCTATTCATGGGTTTTGGACTCGTTTCCCCAAGATATTTTTCTACATCTATGATTTTAAATTCTGATATAACATTTCTGCTTTTCTTTCCTTTGAACTTTCTTTCCTTTAAACATTATCTAGTGAAATTTTAATTTCTTTATACTCTTTTCCAATGCATTAGGCTCATTTTTAATCTTAATTTAATATCTTTTCAACTTGTCCTGTTATATTTTTACCTTGCTGTTTACTTCTTGTGATTTTCTTTATATATAGACAGCTGTTTCTTGGGTCCTTGAGGGACACAAGTTTTCCAAAAATACTTATTTCTTGTAAGAAGTGATTTCACTCATCTGCTATTACTCTGAATGTGTAGGATAATGTTCCTTTCTCCTTATTCTGCAAATACTCTCACAGGGCCAAAGCTTTTCTCTCATTTTGATTGAAACAAGGCAGGAAATATCTATATACTCTCTTTGTCAAAGGACTGGATGTGTGGAATTCCCTTGGCTTTTCTCAGTGTCAGCTTGGGTATTGGTCAAATCCCCTTGTCAAGTCTACTGTTTAGAGACAAGATTGAAGTGGACAGCATCCAGACAACTTCCTAGTGTTCAGCAGGCGTTTGTCTAACGCATCTTGGCTGTACTGAGGTGGGAGCTTCCCCTGCTCCCTCTTTTTGGCAGTCTGACATTTTGAACAGATGCGATCCATGAGAAGCTATAATTATAGTACAAACCACTGCCAGGGTTTTTTCTGCTGGGGAATTTCTATGCCCAGCTAGAGTACCTCTCGGTGTGATCTGTATATCCTAGATTAGACTGTGCCACACTCAGTTCAGGCCTGCTTGGTTTATTGCCTCTTGATGAATACAGAGAAACTATAAAGGGAGGCATGATCTGCTTACTTCAGGAACACCAATCAAGAACTGACAGATTATATTTAAAAATTGTTTCCTGAGTTAGAGTCTCCACATGGGGACTCAGTGGGTGGAGGAGGAACACAATATCCTTCTATCTGCTTTCAGACAGGTGGCAAATCAGAATAGCTTTTCTCAGTTTTACTCTATAACCTTTCAGAGTTCATGGAAAGTCCTCAGCTTCTGCAGTGGTTTTTGAGAAAATCTGAGGTTTCACCTTTCAGAGGGCTCTTCACCATGGGAAGTTTTGAGTGTACATCAACGTGGCTGGAATGATATCATTTTCAATTGGGAGCCATACTGTCCTGGTTCCTGAAAATACAGAACATGTGAGAAAATTGGACATAAGGTATGTAATCATTTTTTCTTGGTTTCATTAAGTCTCAGAAGTTTCCTCCTTGTCTAGACTGACTTTTCCTTGATGTTGTTGCTGTTTTTAGTTGAAAGGCAGTGTGTAATTTTATTTAAATTTGCTTCATGTGTGAGTTTAGAGGCATTATTTACTATGTGCAAGAGCAGGCTGAGTAAATTTAGTTTAATAATAAATTATCGCTAACCAAATGAATCAGTAAAAGAAGTATGAGAAGTAACTGTGAAGTTCCTTGCTTGGCTGTTTTGTAATAATGAGATGGAACTACCTGCTTAGATTCTCTGTAGTGTGACTGACAGGAGCAGATTCTAGTAATCATGGGGCTTCTGTGACCTTTGATTGACTCCACTGCTAACAGATGTTTAATACACTAACCAGAGATACCAGAGTGGCTCCCCAGAGAACCATCCAGAGATTGCAGTCAGCCCTCAGGATCCATGGGGAATTGATTGCAGAACCAGCAGTGATGCCAAAGTTTGCAGATGCACGAGTCCCTTATATAAAACGTAGTGTTTGCACAAAGCCACATGCATCTTCCCATACAGTTTAAATAATCTCTAGTTTACTTATAATCTCTGATACAATGTAAATGCTATGTAAATATCACCAGCATTGGACAAATTCAAGTTTCACTTTTTGGAACTTCCTGGAATTAAAATAATTTTTTTTCAATCTGTACCTGGTTGAATCCATGGACACTGAACTCATAGATACAAAGGCCCATATGTTATTCTTTTTTTCTGTTCCTTCCTACCAATAAACATTTAGCTAAATTTCACCAATAATTTTTCTTTTGCTAGCTAATTTATCTTTATTTCTGTGATACTAAAAATGCAATTTTCCCTCTCAGCCTCCATATATATCTATGTATGTGCCTGTCCTTTCCTTTTGCCCATATAACACAGGCCTAATCCCTGTTATATATAACCCCTGTTATATGTTATAAGATTCTCAAGTGTCTTCTCCAATACCACAGTTCAAAAGCATCAATTCTTCGGTGCTCGGCTTTCTTCATAGTCCAATTCTCACATCCATACATGACCACTGGAAAAACCATAGCTGTGGCAGTGTCATCACCATTTCCTGCACACCAGCTACAGCACAGGTAATATTTCCCTTTTGTTTTGGTGATAGTAGAAGGTGTTTATTGAACTATAGCTTATTTTTCTCTGGTATTTGTGGATAGTAAAGCTCAGACTAGGGTGGCAGTGATAAGTGATAGTTTGGGATGTATTTTTAAGGTAGAACCAATAGATTTTGTTAATTCATTGGATTTAAAAGCTTGAGAGAAAGAGTTGAATGAAAGATGATACTAAAATGTTGGACCTGACTCCAACAGGAAGGGGCAGAGTTGTTATTGATTGAGATGCAGAAGGTCACAGGAAAAAAAAGCTGGGCAGCAAGGTGGGTATGGGGTTGGAATCAAGAATTCAGTTTATGATACATAAAGTCTGAGACATCTATTGGACATCCAAGTTGGAGAGGTTAAGTAGGCAGTTAGATATCACAGATAAAGGTTCAGTGAAGAGATTGGGCTTGATACATAAATTCATGATTACTAAGTATATTGTTTATATTCAAAATGTTAGGATTAGATGGGATCACCTAGGAAGGGAATGTAGAAAGAGAATGGTTCTGAGAAATTATTCTCAAAGATTCCAATCTTTAGAGACCCAGAAGGTAAGAAGAATCCAGTAAAGGAGAGAGAGAAGGAACAGCTATTGAGGGAAAGGAGATCTTGGAGAACACGGCATCCCAAAGTGAAAAAGTGTTCGTTGCTGAGTCATGTCTGACTCTTTGTGACCCCAAGGATTGTACCCTCTCAGACTCCTCTGTCCATGGGATCCTCCAGGCAAGAATACTGGCGTGGGTAGCCATTCCCTTCTCCAGGGGATCTTCCCAACCCAGGGAATGAACCTGTATCTCCTGCACTGCAGGAGGATTCTTTACCATCTGAGCCACCATGGCATCCCAAAGGACAAGAATAAGGTGTTTTAAGGAAAAGGCTGGGGTCATATATGCAGCTGCTATTGGTGGTTTATGTAGTTTGGGGACTGTGAATCAACTGCTTGATTTAGCAACTGAAAAGTCATTCATGATTTAACAAGAGCAGTTTCAGTGGAGGACTGAAAGCAGAAAGCACAATTGGAGGAGGTTCAGGAGATAGCAAGTGGTAAGACTACAGACAACTCTCTCAAGGACTTATGTTATAAAAAGGATCCAAGAGCTGGAGCAGTAGCTGAAGGGATACAGGGTTTAGAGGAGAAAGGGAATGAGGCAGAGAAGAAAGGGACAACCCCAGGAATCATGTTTTTGAGCTGGCAATTGAAAACAGGATCTAGTGCCCAAGAGATGGAGTTGGCCTGAATAGGAGTCCAGAAACTTAGAAAACCTGGCGAATGAAATGATACAAAGTTCTAAAGTCATACCTTTTCAAGAAGGGCTTTGGATGATATTTTTTGAAAGTTTTGAGTTCATTATATAGGATATAAGGTATCGTATAGGATATTGTATATTTTGAGCAAGAGAAACGTATGATTAGAGAATGACATGCTTCTGACAATGAATGGCTCTCAGGCTAAAAGCTCTAGAAATGAGCAACTCACACTGCTGGTCCTTTCCTCCAAGTGACTTTCCTCCAGACTCAGTCTTCTTTTAGTCATCCTATGGTGGTAGAACATTTCTGATTTGCTTTATGTTGTTTTCGTCCCAAGTTCTGTAGAGTTGTCTGCAAAGATAAGATTCAGGATGTATTGCATGGCTATACTGGAAATAAAAGTTGAAACTTTTATATTCTTGGCAACATATTCAATTGTATGAATTGTTCCACCAAAAGCATGGTTAGACTCTTTGGCATGTCCTATGGCCTTCCTCCACATGCCAGCTGTTGATGGCCCTCCCATGTTGGAGTGCTTTAATTAGACCAAATTATCATGATGGTATTACACTTCCCAACCAGATGGCATTATCAGAAATTTTACTGTACTCTTACAAGTAGATTAGACATTGAAAGGAAGGTCCTAGGTAGTAACAATAAATGTTTTTTCTAAATCATCTGGTCTAAGGTAGGCTTTGGCTCTGATACTTGATTTGACAAGGTCACTTTGTTCACACACATTAGATAACCAGTAATTCTCTAATGAGTATGACATTGCTTCGATTCTGTTTCTTGGTTTCTCTCCATAATAACTATAGATATAAGCCACATAGAGATCTAAATGATCAAAGCATCATTCTTGAAAAAAATCAATTTATATTTACTCAGCTTGCTCAATCAGTGTTAAATTAAACTGAGTCATGACATAGAAAATGAAAGTTGGATCATACCAAGCTACTGACTCATTCAAGGCAAAGCTATTTAAGTCCCTCTTTAATGAGAGAGTGATTTTTGGTGTTAGATACTCAAATGATAGCTTGAGAATCATGTTGTTCATTATACAATTTTCTGAGCTTCCTGAATGCTTAACATAGCATGAATACAAAGCATCAAGTCTGTGTAGGTTTTGACAATTAATAGACTAGGCTTTCCAGAATATGCTGAGTAAAGAATTGAATAATTATTAACTAAGAACTCAAGAAAAAGATAAAAATGATAGGCTCCTTATTAGATAGGACTTAATTTGACTATATGGAGAGCTTGAAAGCATTATCTTAATATACTAGGAAGTCAGCAGGAGGGCTGAAGCACCAGTCAAACCTCAGCTCCACACTTCCAAACAAATAGAGCCTTTATTGCCATTATCAGCTGAGCAACATAGTGTGCTTGTTTTGGTTCATAACAAGGGACAGAATGTAAAGTGTGTCCTTCTGGGGAAACTGACTCATTAATTTAGTTATTCATTCAGAAAAATGTGTGTATCAGACCATGTGCTAAGATGGGTAAGACATGATCTGTGGTATTAAGGAGACTTAGTTGGAAGTGACAAAATATTAACAAAACATGCCATCAAATGTCATAAGTAGCTTCATAGCAGTGTGTACAGCCTCTCGTGGGCTATTCAGGGAGTGGTCAGTGTACCTGCAGGAGCAGCAGGACAGGCAGAAGTTCAGGAAGATCATAGGATTAGAATATAATTGAGATGAGTAACTGTTTATGAGGCGTAAATGGGAAGAAAGGGCTTTACAGGCATAAGGAGCCATTAGAACAGAGCTAGGATGATGTCTTTGAGGATAATAGAATATTGGTAGCAAGAAGTGAGACTAGAGGTAAAAATAAGGGTTGTATCAGGTGGCGTTATTTAAGTCATAGAGAAACAGACTGGAATGTGAAGGACACCACAGGATGACCACTGCCGTGGTTGAAAGTAGGGACTCTGGAGTAACTAGAGTCTAGACTCGGCCACCTCACCCATGTGTGAATTTGGTCTACTTACTGAGCTTGTTCAAGTTTTAATGTTACAATTGAGCAGAGATATAATGTGATCCCTGAGCCTGCTCATCTCTTGTCATCTCACTCTTCCCTGTCACTAGGCTCTAACTATACCAGTTCTCTTATCTGACCTCCAAGGAATGAAACTTATTCCTGTATCCAATCTTTTGCCTGTGTTGTTCTTCACATTAGTATGCTCTTTATCCAGCTCTTCGGATTGCTGGCTCCTACTCATCATTGAGTTTCCAGCTCAAATGTCCCCTCCCTCGAAGGGCCTGTCCTGTCTATTGTTGGTGAAGTAGTGTCTCCCACCCTCCATCTCATACAGTCGGTCTCTATTTCATAACTCTGGCTCATTTCTTTCTTGATTTTTATCATCATCAGAAATTATCTAGATTTATGATGTACTTGTGTATTGTTTATTTCATGCCACTGGAATATAAGATGCAGAACTCTGTCTCTATCTCTACATATTTATTTTGTGGGGGATGCTTTCCACAACTTTCATTCAAATCTTAAATATGTATTCTTAATATAACACAGAAGTCACTGATTTAAATCCTGACTATCCACTCTTTTATCCAAATAGATTCCTAATGACACAAACATTTGGATATTTTAGAAAGTAAAAACAAAGATTTTATAATTGTACTATCCAACGTAGTAGCCTTGTAACTATTTACATTAAAATTAAATAAAATTGAAAATTCAACTCCTGTGTTTTACTAACTGCATTTCAAGTACTCAGCCCCTTGGGGCTAGGTGGCTACCATATTGAATAGTGCAGATATAGAACATTTATACCACTGAGAAAGTTCTACAAGACAACTGGGTGGATTTATTTATAATGTTACAGAAAAAAAGCCTCTCAAAGCAGGTTATAAAACCTAAAAAGGGAGAATTTGACAAATTTTATTATATGAAAATTAGAAAGTTCTGCATAGTCAAGTATATTACCAACAAAGTAAAACAAAATAACAAAGATGGAAAATATTTGCAACTGTAGTGACAGATTAAAAGGTAATTTCCTTGAGTGTATAAAGATTTGTGTAATTGAGTAAGTAAAAGAAACACAACTTGATTGAAAATGTTAAAGGAAATAAAGTCAAATGTCAAAAGAATATGAAGAGATGTTTAATCTCACTTGTTAAAAAATGTCTAAACAATAGTGGCATCCCTTTTAAAATCTATTAAATTGGCAAAAATGTGTATGTTTGGTACTAGTGAAGGTATAGGAACTTGCCCTATTCATCAAATAAATGTTTTTTTTTTAATAGAGATTCTAAAGGAAATGATGAGAAACAAGGAATTAGAATATACTGTTTTGGTCAGTTTGAGCTGCTTTAATAAAAATACTGTAGACTAGAAGCTTAAACATTTATTTATTTAAAAATAAATAAACATGTATTTCCCACATTTCTGGAAGCTGGGAAGTCTAAGAGGAAAGCACCAGCAGATCCAGTGTGTAGGGTGGGCCTGTTTCTGGCATATGTATGGTTGGGTACCACCCTCATGACCTAATTACCTCCCAGACTCCTTACCCTCTAATACCAACACCTTGGGGCTTAGAATTTCAGTGTGAGTTTTGAGGGGACTCAAACATTCAGTTCATAACATGAATATTGCTTGTTATCCTTTTGAAAAATCTTCCCAATAAGCATTATGTGATATATATGCTTCTATAACTTGTTTTTCCATTTATATTTTTGAGGATTTTTTGTCAGCCCATAAATATCTAGTTCATTTTTGTGGCTGTATGATATCTTGTTGTCTGTGTGTACATTGATTTAACTCTTACTTATAGCCATCCATTTTCTTTTGAAACCTCTGGAGTTGATCATGCTTGGTCTACATCAATCATGGTGGTTCCATTCCTGCATTCCTCTCCCCCACCCCAACACCCCCTCCATCTCCCCTAGCCCCAGCATTTGCTTTAGGAGTTGGCATGTGACCCTGCCAATGAGACATGAACAAGAGCTATCCGAAGGGCTTCTGGAAAATGTTTGCCTCCATGATTATTAATAAAAGAGATACTAATAGGAAATGGTCCCTCTACCACTGGACGTGATAACTTTTAACTTTGATAGCCATCTTGGGGCCATGGTACAAGCTAGCCTAAGGAACACACTTATTTGCTAATGATGACAGAGCAGAACTATGGAAAGATTCTGCATTCTTGATGATTTTGATGAACACTTAATTACTTAGTCCCTGAGCTAACTTAAAAGCAAAGACATTACTTTGCCAACAAAGGTCCATCTAGTCAAGGCTATGGTTTTTCCAGTGGTCATGTATGGATGTGAGAGTTGGACTGTGAAGAAAGCTGAGCACCAAAGAATTGATGCTTTGGAAGTGTGGTGTTGGAGAAGACTCTTGAGAGTCCCTTGGCCTGCAAGGAGATCCAACCAGTCCATTCTGAAGGAGATCAGCCCTGGGATTTCTTTGAAAGGAGTGATGCTAAAGCTGAAACTCCAGTACTTTGGCCACCTCACGCAAACAGTTGACTCATTGGAAAAGACTCTGATGCTGGGAGGGATTGGGAACAGGGGGAGAAGGGGATGACAGAGGATGAGATGGCTGGATGGCATCACCGACTCGATGGATGTGAGTCTGAGTGAACTCCGGGAGTTGGTGATGGACAGGGAGGCCTGGTGTGATGCAATTCATGGGGTGACAAAGAATCGGACATGACTGGGCTACTGAACTGACTGACTGAACTGACAGAGCTAACCTATCTCCATACTTCTTGTTGGATTAGATAGTAAGATATATTTCTATTTTTTAAGCCAATTGAATTAGAATTTTCTACTACTTGTAGCACCACCCTTATAGCAGAAAGTGAAGAAAAACTAAAGAGCCTCTTGAGGGTGAAAGAGGAGAGTGAGAAAGTTGGCTTAAAGCTCAACATTCAGAAAACTAAGATCATGGCATCTGGTCCCATCACTTCATGGCAAATAGATGGGGAAACAGTGGCTGACTTTATTTTGGGGGGCTCCAAAGTCACAGCAGATGGTGACTTCAGCTGTGAAATTAAAAGACACTTACTCCTTGGAAAGAAAGTTATGACCAACCTAGACAGCATACTAAAAAGCAGAGACATTACCTTACCAAAAATGGTCTGCCTAGTGAAGGCTATGGTTTTTCAAGTAGTCATGTATGGATGTGAGAGTCGGACTATAAAGAAAGCTAAGCACCAAAGAATTGATGCTTTTAAACTGTGATGTTGGAGAAGACTCTTGAAAGTCCCCTGGACTGCAAGGAGATCCAACCAGTCCATCCTAAAGGAGATCAGTCCTGGGTGTTCATTGGAAGGACTGATGATGAAGCTGAAACTCCAATACTTTGGCCACCTGATGGGAAGAGCTGACTCATTAGAAAAGACCTGATGTTGGAAAAGATTGAAGGCAGGAGGAGAAGGGGACAACAGAGGGTGAGATGGTTGGATGGCATCACTGACTCAATGGACATGGGTTTGGGTGGACTCTGGGAGTTGGTGACGGACAGGGAGGCCTGGCATGCTGTGGTACATGGGGTCGCGAGTCAGGCATGACTGAGTGACTGAACTGAACTGAACTACTTGTAGCCAAAAGTATCCTAATTTTACAGCTGATATATCTGTAACTTAAAACACACACACACACACATTTTTATGTTGAAATCATCATAGACTCACAAGTAGCTGCAAAAATAGTGTAGAAATAGCTGCCTATATTTCATCTTGCATCCCTCAAAGATAATAACTTGTATAAGCACAGTGCAATATCAAAACCACAAAACTGATTTTGGTGCAATACTACAGATCTTACTGAGTTTTCACTGTTTTACATACATTCCTCTGTGTGTGTGAGTCTGCACATTTTTTTCCCGTATATAGAGTTCTGTAGCTACCACCACAATCAAAATTGTTCCATCAGCTCCAAGGAACTCCTTTCTGCTATCCTTTTACATCCCACCCACTCTAACAACCACTAACAACTAACAACTCCCGTTAGCCTAGAATTTTATCATTTTGAAGATGTTATTTAAATGGAATTACTTTTGAGACTGATTTTTTCCCTAAGCATAATGCTCTTAAGAACAGTTTGTTGCATATATAAGTAGTGTGTTCATTATATGGATGTGCTAGAATTTGTTCTGATCTGAAAGGACATTTGGGTTGTTTTCAGTTTTTGCTTTTATAAATAAAGCTTCCATGAAGATTTACACACAGCTCTTTATTTTATTTAATTTTTTGGTGTGTGTTAATAGAAGTTTTCATTTCTCTGGATTAAATGCCCAAGGATGTGATTTCTGGGTCATATAGTTAATGTTTAACTTTTTAAAGAGACACCAAACACCTTTCCAGAATGGCCATACCATTTTATATTCTGACCAGCAGTGTACAAGAGTTACAGTTTCTCTGTAACCACCAGCATTTAGAATTATACAACATTTTAAAGGTCTTCTAATAAGTTTATTAGAAAGTTCTTCTAATAAGTGTACTGGTATCTCATTGAAATATCACATTTTCAAAGGATGCATAGAAATGATCAACAAGGGTTATATTGAGGAAAACAATATGAAAGCAAGAGGAAAAATAGACATTTTCCTTGTAACTTTCTGTTATGTATTTTTTAGGTGTATATATATTACATTTTGGAGAAGGCGATGGCACCCCACTCCAGTACTCTTGCCTGGAAAATCCCATGGATGGAGGAGCCTGGTAGGCTGCAGTCCATTGGGTCGCAAAGAGTCGGACATGACTGAGCGACTTCACTTTCACTTTTTACTTTCATGCATTGGAGAAGGAAATGGCAACCCACTCCAGTGTTCTTGCCTGGAGAATCCCAGGGACAGGGGAGCCTGGTGGGCTGCCGTCTATGGGGTCGCACAGAGTCGGACACGACTGAAGCGACTTAGCAGCAGCAGCAGCAGCAGCATGTTGCATTTAACAGATCAGCAGGATTATGGGTCATTGTCTTATTTTTATCTTTATATTTTTGTTTTCAAATCCATAATCAATGTTTAACAATTCTGATATTTTAAGTTGTCAGTAAACATCAGCATACCTGTCTCTGTGTTATCATCAGAATTAATGTCAAGGAAACGCTGCAGGCTTCTAATAATGTTGGATGTCCTGGTTTTACATTTCACTGGCTTAACCCTCATTTACCCAAACTGAATATAATCATTCCCTTGTGCCTACAAATTTGCCAGACTACATCCTGTACTGGACATGATTCCATTTGTTGTCTTCTGAAGTCACACAAAGCAGAATATATTTTCCTGTTAAATGCCATGCTTAATAGCATTTTGGAATTTAATTGCTTGTCTTTTGTGCAACTGAAAGAGAATGTAGAAAACAAAAAATGTACGTTGCCTTCCTTGAAGTCTGTTTGTTTTCCTCACAACAATAATTTTACTTCCAATTTGATCATTTTAAGAGGAACTGGCTTTTTGAGTAAGGTCACATAAGAGTAAATGTGTAGACACTGGTTATTTGTTATCTGAATAATGACTCTTAGGGAGGCCTGCAAACCCTCTCCATCACCAGAGACAGAAAAAAATAAAAATGCTTATTCAAGAACATGAAAGGAGCAGAAATAGAATGAAGTAGGGCCTGACCTGGCAGGGAAAGTGTGTTCTGCTCAGCAGAATCATTTCAGCCACCTTCAGCACCTTTTGACCTGAATGGATTGGTTGTGTGGTAAACCACGCTGATTGTTCACCTGTCAGTGCCCTTCGGGCAAAGACCAGCAGGAACACTCCTAATAATGAAGAGAGAGTCCATTACCCATTGTGACAATGGAGAGCAGTCACCACAGAGAACTACTGGTGTCTTATTAAGAGGGTATTGTTGTTGTTCAGCCGCTCAGTCACATCTGACACTTTGCAACCCCATGCACTGCAGCACCACAGGCTTCACTGTCCATTATCAACTCCTGGAACTTGCTCAAACTCATGTCCATCAAGTCAGTGATGCCATCCAACCATCTCACCCTCTGTTGTCCCCTTCTCTTCTTGCTTTCAGTCTTTCCCAGCATCAGGGTCTTTTCCAGTGAGTCAGCTCTTCACATCAGGAGGCCAAAGTATAGGAGTTTCAGCTTCAACATCAGTCCTTCCAATGAATATTCAGATTGATCTCCTTTAGGATGGACTGGTTGGATCTCCTTGCAGTCCAAGGGACTCTCAAGAGTCTTCTCCAACACCACAGTTCAAAAGCATCAATTCTTCAACGCTCAGCCTTCCTTATGATCCAACTCTCACATCCACACATGACAAAAACCATAGCTTTGACAAGACAGACCTTTGTCGGCAAAGTAATGTCTCTGCTTTTTAATATGCTATCTAGGTTTGCCATAGCTTTTTTTCCCTAAGGAACAAGTGTCTTTTGGTATCATGGCTGCAGTCACCATCTGCAGTGATTTTGGAGCCCAAGAAAATAAAGTCTGTCACTGTTTCCATTGTTTCCCCATCTATTTGCGATGAAGTGATGGGACTGGATGCCGTGATCTTAGTTTTTTGACAGTTGATTTTCCAGCCAGCTTTTTCACCATCCTTGTTCACCCTCATCAAGAGGCTTTTTAGTTCTTCTTTGCTTTCTGAAGCATTCTGACACCATAAGGGTGGTGTCATCTGCATATCTGAGATTATTGATATTTCTCCTGGCAATCTTGATTCCAGATTGTGCTTCATTCAGCCTGGCATTTCACATATTCTGCATGTATTCTGCATATAAGTTAAGTAAGCAGGGTGACAATTTAGAGCTTCACATACTCCTTTCCCAATTTTGAACCAGTCTGTTGTTCCATGTCAGGTTCTAACTGTTGCTTCTTGACCAGTGTACAGGTTTCTCAGGAGGAAGATGAGGTGGTCTGATCGTCCCATCTCTTGGAGAATTTTCCACAGTTTGTTGTGACCCACACAGTCAAAGGATTTGGCACAGTCAATGAAGCAGAAGTAGATGTTCTGGAATTCCTGTGCTTTTTCTATGATCCTACGGATATTGGCAATTTGGTCTCTGGTTCCTCTGCCTTTTCTAAATCCAGCTTGAACATCTGAATGTTCTCAGTTCATGTACTGGATATTAGAAAGAGCATCTTTAGGAAAAGGTTTGGGAGAGGGTCTAAGGAAGCTGGGTTTTTCTATAAGCTGGCTGTCAGAAAGCAGAGACCAATTCTATGGGTATCTAAATCTTATCTGTGGGGAGGGGGAAATAGAATGAGCACAGAGATATGACTGGTAAAGTAGCCATCACTCATCTTAACCAAGAAATGGAGGTGTTTGACATTTTATGGGTGACACTTAATTTTGCCCAGCATCAGGGTCTTTTCCATTGAGTCAGCGCTTCCCATCAGGTGGCCAAAGTGACCTTGATTTTTGTTTCTGCTTTCTGCCTCCCTCACTATCTCCTAAAGTTTTCCCAAGTTCAAATCCACTGAATCGGTGATGCTATCCAACCATCTCATCCTCTGCCTCCTTCTTCTCCTTTTGCCTTTGATCTTTCCCAGCCTCAGGGTCTTTTCTAATGAGGCAGTTCTTTGCCTCAGGTGGCCAAAGTATTGGAGCTTCAGCTTCAGCATCAGTCCTTCCAATGAGTATTCAGGGTTGGTTTCCTTTAAGACTGACCGGTTTGATGTCTTTGCTGTCCAAAGGACTCTCAGGAGTTTTCTCTAGCACCGCAATTCAAAAGCGTCAATTCTTCAGCACTCAAGCTTCTTAGAGTAATCTTGTCTGAGAATTATGAGATTTTGAGATTGTTAATATTCAGTGAATCAATATTATAGACTAAGTGTGGGTACCAGAGCAGCTTCTGAATGTCTATGATTGCTCCTCTGCTTTCTTTATCACATTATTGAAAAAGTTGAAGTCCCCATATCATCATTTGCCATAGGTACCATAGCTTGGTATATGTAATACTCCTATGGTCTAAATGGATTTCATTTACATGCCATAGCTTTTTGACCTGATTTTCAAATACGTCGTCATTATTTCAAGGTAAAATGCAAACATAACTTTCCCATCAACCTGGAAGTCAGTCTCTAGAGTCTGTATGATCCAGCCTTCTGCCTCCAGGCTAAGCTACCCATGATGATTGTGAAAATTTGATGCCTTTTCAGCTTCTAATGATCTAACTGAAAGGAAGACAATTTCCCTGTTGCCCTCAGAAGTCCATAGCCTTCACTCTGACCCACTGAAAATGTTTTCTACTTTATTCCCCAAGGAGACACTCTCTCTCTTGCGCAACTGAACTCATTTCCTGAAGCAGGCTTTAGAACTGAGCACTCAAAACCAGAAAAACCTGACCCAAATCTGGCCACCTAACCTGTTTTATTTTGTATGCATTCTGTTTTACAAAGAGGAGGAATTTTATATAAAATTCTCCTTTCACCTGCTTGATGAATATTTGGCCACACTGGGCAACAGACTAACTGAATTTGAGCAGCAACTGTTGCTTTAGGTTATCCAGAGAGCGACATGTTCCCCACCACAGTCTACTGCACCACTGCCCTGGATCACTCATGTTTCCTGCTCAGCTTCTTAACGTTTGAGGTGTCAACCTTGGCGTAGAGAACTTTTTTTCTGCTGGTGGTATTTATTTCTCAAAACAGGATATGGATTATAAGGTGGTCTGTGGGGTATATTGTGTCATTCAGTAAACATAATAGACCTTGCTAGAGTGTGAATTGTGCCTTAAGTTTTATAAAACACATTATTTTTATATTAAGGGCAACTTGGATATATTATGAAATGCAATGTGGAGTGGATTTAAAGATCAATCTAGAAATTTTTTAAAAATCCTGCTTCATGTAGCTGCCTCAGGCTACACCCAAGACCAACCCATGAGGTAGTTATGGAGACCTTGATATCTGCCACTGGAGTCACTTTGGTGGAAAAGTTACAGAAAATTAGTACTAATATAATCATTTCAAGTTTGTATTTTTGCAGACTTTCAAAATGTCATGGAGTTTCTGAAATGTAAGGAAATTTAATTATTAGATAACCTTTAGTTAGCTAGTTTATTAGGGGTATGAAAAATACTAATACATAAAGCGACTCTGGGCAGACAGAACCCAGATAACCAGATTTCCAGTTTTGTTCTATTTGAAATGTATAATTGCTGACCATAATAGCAAAAGAATTAGAGCTAAATTATATAGTATTGCTACCTTTTTGGTTTAATACTTCTCTTGTTACTTACAGAATAGCAGATTGAAAACTTATCTCTCAAAGAAATTCAAAAGTCTTCCTTGCTGCTGCTGCTGCTGCTAAGTCACTTCAGTCGTGTCCGACCCTGTGCGACCCCATAGACGGCAGCCCACCAGGCTCCCCTGTCCCTGGGATTCTCCGGGCAAGAACACTGGGGTGGGTTGCCATTTCCTTCTCCAATGCGTGAAAGTGAAAAGTGAAAGTGAAGTCGCTCAGTCGTGTCTGACTCCTAGCAACCCCATGGACTGCAGCCCACCAGGCTCCTCCATCCATGGGATTTGCCAAGCAAGAGTACTAGAGTGGGGTGCCATTGCCTTCTCCAAAGTCTTCCCTAATGTAATATAAAAATAGTTTCTAATGACATAGAAGATAAATAATCTCAGGTAAGACTCATATGAAATTTGCAGGCTACGCTAGTTTATATAGACTGACACCTTTAGACAGTTTTAACTCTACAATGATTTGAAGCACAGTAGTTGTGGCAGATGGAGAGAGACAAAATATTACAAGTCAAAAATGAATCTTAGTTTTCAAATGTGACTTGTGATATATTCCTCATCTTTGTATAATGAAAATGGCATAATTACAGATCAAACATCATGCTTCTGATTTAATGCATTTGTGTTTCCCTTTATTAATAGTCTCTCTTTTTTGCTTTTAATTGAAGTATAGTTTACATATAATACCATATTAGTTTCAGGTGTGTAACTGTGAGTCAACATTTGTATACATTACAAATGACCACCACAATCAGTTTAGTAACCATCTGTCACCATACAAGTTATCAGAATATTACTGACTGTATTCCTTTACTTTACATTAGATCCCCATGACCTATTTATTTTATAACTGTGGGTTTATACCTCTTATACTCCACCTATTTCACCCAAGTCCTCAAACTGCCTCTTCTGCAACCACCAGTTATTCTGTGAGTCTTTTTCTGTTTTGTTTGTTCTGTATTTTAGATTTCACATATTAGTGAGATCACATGGTTTTTGTCTTTCTCTGGCTTCTATAAGTCCATCCATGCTGTTGCTGTTGTAAAGATTTCATTGCTTTTTATGACTGAGTAAATATTCCATTGTATAATGTAACCACATACTCTTTATCCATTCATCCATCTGTGGACACTTGGGTTGCTTCTGTATCTTGGCTATTGTAAATATATTGCAGTGAACTGGAGGGTGTACATATCATTTCTGATTAACATTAGGGGTCTACTCTGTGTGGGCTGCCTGCACACACCTGGTATGGTTGCTGCTGGTAGACGTGATCGGCTCCCAGGTCGGCTGGCTTTGAAGCTTGCACGTGATTGTGGCGGGTGTCCTGGTGGGCAGGACTTGTCCTCAGTCTGGTTAGCTAGGAGGCCTGGCCAAGACTACTGCAGGTACAGGGATGCACAGGGCCGCTACTCCGTGTAAGTGGCTGTGATGCCTGGCTGCAATTGTTGTGGTGGCCTTGCTGGAGTGCAAGGCTGGGCCCCGGAAGTGAAAGCTGTTTTAGAGGCAGTGCTGGTCAGGACCACCTGCTGGGTTGGGCAGAGCAAGTTTGGAGGAACCTTGGTGCTGGCTGAGATGCACTGCTGAGTGAGGCTGGGTAGAGGTTGCTTTGGAGGGGTTAGCCCAGGTGGATGGGTTAAACCTGGGTTAACCCAACTGGATGGGTTACATCCAGCTTTCCTGGATGTAAGCTCTGCTAATTTTCATAGCCAGACATTATGGGGGCTCATCTTCCTGGTGCAGGTACCCTGAGCTGGGAGCCTGACTTGGGCCTCAGACTCCTCACTCCTCAGTGGGGACCTCCAAGCTTGTGATATCCCTCTAGTGTATGGGTCACCACACCACAGGTATCAGTTCAAACTATACCACATCTCTGCCTTGTCCTACCCATCTCGATATAGTCTTTTCTTTATATCCTTAGTTGTAGAACTGTTTTGGTAGTCTCCAGGTCATTTGGGCTTCCTAGGTGGCTCAGTGGTAAAGAATCCACCTGCCAATGCAGGAGATGCAGGAGATGTGGGTTCAATCCCTGTTTCGGGAAGATCCTCTGGAGTAGGAAATGGCAACCTACTCCAGTATTCTTGCCTGGAGAATCCCATGGACAGAGCAGCGTGGCAGGCTACTGTCCATAGGGTTGCAAAGAGTTGGACGCACCTGAGCAACTGGGCATGCTCACATGCAGTCATTCACACATACAGTTGTTCTATGTGAAGTTGTGGTTTGGTGTGTCCATGGCAGAAGGTACACTCAGGATCTTCCTACTCTTCCATCGTTTTTCTTTTAACTGAGGTAGAGTTGATGTCAATACCTCAGATATGCAGATGACACCACCCTTATGGCAGAAAGTGAAGAGGAACGAAAGAGCCTCTTGATGAAAGTGAAAGAGGCAAGTGAAAAAGCTGGCTGAAAACTCAACATTCAAAAAACGAAGATCATGGCATCTGGTCTCATCGTTTCATGGCTAATAGATGGGCAAGCAATGGAAACAGTGACAGGCTTTATTTTCTTGGGCTCCAGAATCATTGCAGATGTTGACTGCAGCCATGAAATTAAAAGACTCTTTGGAAGAAAGGCTATGACCAACCTAGACAGCATATTAAAAAGCAAAGACATTACTTTGCTGACAAAGATCCATAGAGTCAAAGCTATGGTTTTTCCACTAGTCATGGATGGATCTAAGAGTCGGACCAAAAAGAAAGCTGAGCATTGAAGTATTGATGCTTTTGAACTGTGGTGTTGGAGAAGACTCTTGACAGTCCCTTGGACAGAAAGGAGATCCAACCAGCCCATCCTAAAGGAAATGAGTCCTAAATATTCATTGGAAGGACTGATGCTGAAGCTGAAGCTCCAATACTTTGGCCACCTGATGCAAAGAGCTGACTCATTAGAAAAGACCCTGATGCTGGGAAAGATTGAAGGCAGGAGAAGGGGGTGACAGAGGATGAGATGGTTGGATGGCATCACCGACTTGATGGACATGCGTTTGAGCATGCTCCAGGTGTTGGTGATGGACAGGGAAGCCTGGCATGTTGCAGCCCTTGGGGTCGCAAAGAGTTGAATACGACTGAGCAACTGAACTGAATCACTTTGCTGAATAGCAGAAATTAACACAGCATTGTACATCAATTATCAGTTCAGTTCAGTCATATGTATTTGTGGTTTTGTGTGTGTGCATGCTGAGTCACTTCAGTCATGTCTGACTCTATGTGACCCTATGCACTGTAATTGATGAGGCTCCTCTGTTCAAGGGGTTCTCCAAGCAAGAATACTGGAGTGGGTTGCCCTACTCTCCTCCAAGCAGTCTTCCTGACCCAGGGATCAAACCTGAGTCTCTTACATCTCCTGCACAGTCAGGTAGGTTCTTTACCACAAGTGCCACCTGGGAAGCCCTACACACACACACATACACTTATACACTTATGTGTACATATATATGTATGACAACATATATGTGCACACTTATGTATACATATGTGTATATGTATGACAATATATAGTATATGTGTGTGTATGTATATTATATATATATATTCTTTTTTATATTCTTTCCTATTGATTGGGAACCTATTAGTTATCTCCTGAAACCTATTGCTGTTACAGTTGGTGATTAGATTGCATTTGCTTACCTACAGTTGAATAGTAACTGGTAAAATTTTGCACAAATGTTACAACAGAAGGAATTTTATAGCATATTTGAGTCTTTGGAATCTGAAGTTTGACTTATAGAAGGAGTTAACTGATCTCAGAGGAGCAACTGTGAGCCATACTTGAATAATTTATTTTTCAACAAATATCCAATGGCGGCTTCTTTTCCAAAAGCCTTTAGTTATTTATATCAGCTTCTGTGGTGGATCATAATTTCTTTAATTTGTTTCAAAATAAAATGATTAATAACTATTGCTGAAAATATATGATGCATAAATATATTTCACATCATATGCAACTTTGAAACTTACATATTCTTTGTTACTGGTTCTACATTAAAAGTGTAGTTGCTATAATAATTTTGCTTGAAGAATAGTCAGTGTTTGCTTTTTTTTTTTTTTTAAATGAAGGCAATGGTATCACTCTTGGCTGGATAGGAGCTCTAGGAACTTACTAGATCCAAACATAGAAGTTACCTTTTATAGGTCACAGTGGTTCAATATTAGTATTTTCATATGGTTTAACCTCAACTCTCCAGTTGCCTTACTTGTCATATTTGTAGCACCTGGAGGAAAACTTTCATTCCACATAAGAACCACCTCATGATCTTCTCTTGCAAAGCTGCTTTCCCTCGTTAGGAGAGGCACCTTGTCCATTCCATTCAGTAAGCTGGAAACCTGCGCCCCCTCTTTTACACCCGAAGCTGTGAAATTTGTTCATGTCTCTGTCTGGCACTGTGTTCTGTGCCCAGCCACTGTAGCTCCCTGTCATTTTCCCAGACCAGGGTGTACCGTATTTCCTGCTACCAGCAATCCTCTGTACGTACTTCACTCTCTACTTCAAACACTGTGTACATAATCGCTTCTCTCCTTTACCACTAATCATTCAGTTTTAGTACCTTGGGAAAGCCTTTATGTTTGCATTGACATATATCAGACTCTTTTTAACATCTCTCTGGGAACTGTGTTGTTGTTGTTTTTTTTTTAATTTCTGTTTGCCTCAATTTTTAAAAGGAATTTAGTGGTATTCTTCACATAAAATAAAATTTGTTCTTCTCATTTGACTGGTTTGTTGAGTTTTGCCAAATGTATAACCACCACTGTAATCAAAATATGTAACGTTTTCATCAACACAAAAAGTGACCCCTTTGCAGTCAGTCTCCTCTCCTGTCCTTCAGCCTCTGATAATCATTGGTATGATTTCCATCCCTATGGTTTTGGTTTTTCCAGAAGGTCACATAGAGAAAGCATATAGTATATCACTTTTACTGTCCAGCTTCTTTTACTTAGCATAATAGTCTTGAGATTCATTTGTATTTTTACATGTATCAATATTTCATCCTTTTATTTCTGATTAAAATTCCATTGCATGGTATACTACAGTTTGCTTATCCATTCAATTCATTTATTTGTTGTTACACATTTGGATTGTTTCTAGATTCCAACTGTTAGAACCAAGCTGCTGTAAGCATTCACAAAAAAGAATTTGTATGGACATATGTTTTCATTTCTCTTGGATAAATACCCACAAGAGGAATTGTTGACTCATATGGTAAATGTATATTCATCCTCATGTGAAATTAGCAATCTCTTTTCCATACAGGTTATACTATTATCCTATTTTGTACTTCTACCAACAGTAGATGAGAATTCTAGTTGCTCTGCACCCTTACCAGTGACTGGCATCATAGTTCTTTTAAAAATTTAGCCATTTTAGTGGCGTAGTGATATTTTGTTGTGGTTATTAATTTGTGTTTTCCTAATGGGTAATGCTGTTCATTAATTTTCATGTACTTATTGGCATTTGTATACTTTCTTTGGTTAAGTATTTGTTCAGATCTTCTGTTCATTTTTCAGTTGTTGTCTTCTTACTAATGCATTGTAAAAGTTTTTAAAAATATATTCTGGATACAGGTTTATATTTTTAAGTTAGATATCTGTTTTTTCAAACTCTTTTACAAAGTTGTCTATTTTACATCCCTGCCAATAGTACATAAGAGTGCTTATAACTCAATGTCTTCATCAAAACTTGCTATAGTCACTCTTAATTTTAACCATTCTAATAGTTGTGTGTGTGTGTTTCATAGGCTTAATTATTTAGAACAGCCTTTGATTGACTGAAAAATTTTGATTTACTGAAATACAGGAAGGTTCCATATACTGTGCACCCAGTTTCTCCTATTAGTAATGTCTTATACTAGTATAGCACATTTGCTACAATAATGACTATATTGAATATATTATCATTAACCAAAGTCCATAATTTATGTAGATTTCCTTATTTAGATTTATTTATTTATTATCCCTTTATTTAGATTTTCTTAGACTCTTTCCCAGATTCTAGGATGCTGTGTAGAATAACAAATTATATTAAGTTGTCATAAATCCTTAGGCTCCTTTTGGTTGTGAAATTTTTTTCCATTGTGTTTTTAGTTTGTACTTTTCTAATAATTAGTGATATTGAACATATTTTCATATGCTCACTTGCATATGGGTATTTTCTTTGGTAAAGTGTCTATTCAAATCTTTTCTGATTTTTGTTATTTTTCTACAGTTTTGAGAGTTTTGAGAGATTTTGTTAAATATTCTGGCTACAAGTTTTAAATATATATATATACTGCTTAGTCACTTCAGTTATTTCCAACTCTGGGCTTCTCTGTCCATGGAGATTCTCCAGGCCAAGAATACTGGAGTGTGTTACCAAGCCCTCCTCCAGGGGATCTTCCCAACCCAGGAATTGAACCCAGATCTCCCTCATTGCAGGCAGATTCTTTACCATGTTCAGTTCAGTTCAGTTCAGTTCAGTCCCTCAGTCATGTCCGACTCTTTGCAACCCCATGAACCACAGCACTCCAGGCCTCCCTGTCCATCACCAATGACAGAGTCCACCCAAACCCATGTCCACTGAGTCGGTGATGCCATCCAGCCATCTCATCCTCTGTCGTCCCCTTCTCCTCCTGCCCCCAATCCCTCCCAGCATCAGAGTCTTTTCCAATGAGTCAGCTCTTTGCATGAGGTGGCCAAAGTATTGGAGTTTCAGCTTCAACATCAGTCCTTCCAGTGAACACTGGTTGGACCTCCTTGCAGTCCAAGGGATTCTCAAGAGTCTTCTCCAACACCACAGTTCAAAAGCATCAATTCTTTGGTGCTCAGCTTTCTTTATAGTCCAACTCTCACATCCATACATGACTACTGGAAAAACCATAGCCTTGACTAGACGGATCTTTGCTGGCAAAGTAATGTCTCTGCTTTTTAATATGCTGTCTAGGTTGGTCATAACTTTCCTTCCAAGGAGTAAGCGTCTTTTAATTTCATGGCTGCAGTCACCATCTGCAGTGATTTTGGAGCCCAGAAAAATAAAGTCTGACACTGTTTACACTGTTTCCCCACCTATTTCCCATGAAGTGATTGGACCAGATGCCATGATCTTAGTTTTCTGAATGTTGAGCTTTAAGCCAACTTTTTCACTCCGCTCTTTCACTTTCATCAAGAGGATTTTTAGTTCTTCTTCACTTTCTGCCATAAGGGTGGTGTCATCTGTGTATCTGAGGTTATTGATGTTTCTCCTGGCAATCTTGATTCCAGCTTGTGCTTTCTCCAGCCCAGTGTTTCTCATGAAACACTTAGTCTGCATAGAAGTTAAATAAGCAGGGTGACAATATACAGCCTTGACGTACTCCTTTTCCTATTTGGAACCAGTCTGTTGTTCCATGTACAGTTCTAACTGGACAGTTCTAACTGTTGCTTCCCGACCTGCATACAGGTTTCTCAAAAGGCAGGTCAGGTGGTCTGGTATTCCCATCTCTTTCAGAATTTTCCATGGTTTATTGTGATCCACATAGTCAAAGGCTTTGGCATAGTCAATCAAGCAGAAATAGATATTTTTCTGGAACTCTCTTGCCTTTTCAATGATCCAGCAGATGTTGGCAATGTGATCTCTGGTTCCTCTGCCTTTTCTAAAACCAGCTTGAACATCTGGAAGTTCACAGTTCACATATTACTGAAGCCTGGCTTGGAGAATTTTAAGCGTCACTTTACTAGCATGTGAGATGAGTGCAATTGTGGGGTAGCTTGAGCATTCTTTGGCATTGCCTTTCTTTGGGACTGGAATGAAAACTGACCTTTTCCAGTCCTGTAGTCACTGCTGAGTTTTCCAAATGTGCTAGCATATTGAGTGCAGCACTTTCAGCGTCATCTTTCAGGATTCGAAATAGCTCAACCGGAATTCCATCACCTCCACTAGCTTTGTTCATAGTGATGCTTCCTAAGGCCCACTTGGCTTCACATTCTAGGATGCCTGGTTCTAGGTGAGTGATTACACCATCGTGATTATTTGGGTCATGAAGATCTTTTTTGTGCAGTTCTGTGTATTCTTACCACCTCTTCTTAATATCTTCTGCTTCTGTTAGGTCCATACTATTTCTGTCCTTTATTAAGCCCATCTTGGCATGAAATGTTCCCTTGGTATCTCTAATATTCTTGAAGAAATCTCTAGTCTTTCCCATTCTATTGTTTTCCTCTATTTCTTTTCATTGATCGCCGAGGAAGGCTTTCTTATCTTTCCTTGCTATTTTTTGGAATTCTGCATTCAGATGCTTATATCTTTCCTTTTCTCCTTTGCTTTTTGTTTCCCTTCTTATCATAGCTATTTTTAAGGCCTCCTCAGACAGCCATTTTTGCTTTTTTGCATTTCTTTTTCTTGGGGATAATCTTGATTCCTGTCTCCTGTACAATGTCACATACCTCTGTCCATAGTTCATCAGGCACTCTGTCTATCAGATCTAGTCCCTTAAATCTATTTCTTCAGTTCAGTTCAGTTCAGTCGCTCAGTCGTGTCCGACTCTTTGTGACCCCATGAATCGCAGCACGCCAGGCCTCCCTGTCCATCACCAACTCCCGGAGTTCACTCAGACTCACGTCCGTCGAGTCAGTGATGCCATCCACCCATCTCATCCTCTGTTGTCCCCTTCTCCTCCTGCCCCCAATCCCTCCCAGCATCACAGTCTTTTCCAATGATCAACTCTTTGCATGAGGGTGGCCGAAGTACTTGAGTTTCAGCTTTAGCATCAGTCCTTCCAAAGAAATCCCAGGACTGATCTACTTCATAATGGACTGGTTGTATCTCCTTGCAGTCCAAGGGACTCTCAAGAGTCTTCTCCAACACCAAAGTTCAAAAGCATCAATTCTTCAGCACTCAGCCTTCTTCACAGTCCAACTCTCACATCCATACATGACCACAGGAAAAACCATAGCCTTGACTAGATGGACCTTTGTTGGCAAAGTAATGTCTCTGCTTTTGAATATGCTATCTAGGTTGGTCATAACTTTCCTTCCAAGGAGTAAGCGTCTTTTAATTTCATGGCTGCAGTCACCATCTGCAGTGATTTAGCCCCTGGTAAAGAATCTGCCTACTAATGCAGGAGACACAAGAGACACAAGTTTAATCCCTGGGTAGGGAAGGTCCCCTGGAAGAGGAAATAGCAACCCCCTCCAGTATTCTTTCCTGGAAAATCCTATGGACAAAGGAACCTGATGGACTACAGCCCTTGGGATCGCAAAGAGTCAGACACGACTTAGCGACTGAGTGCACGGGCTAATGCAAACACACACGTATATATATACATATATTTATATGTATATATACTTTTTTACAAATCTTTACTCCCAGTCTGCGGTTTGTGGCTTGTCTTTCCACTTCCTGAACAGTATCTTTTAAAGAACAAAATTTACAGTTTTGGTGAGGACCAGTTTATCACTATTTTCTTTGTATGGTTTATGCTTTTTGTGACTTTTCAAGAAATCTTGGTCTAACTCAAGGTTAAAAACAATTTTCTCCTATGTTTGTTCTATAATCTTTATAGTTCAAATTTTTACATTTAAATTTTTGGAAGTTTATTAATAATCTACATAACAGTTTGATTTTGACTTTTTGCAATTGAACATTTTAGATTAATTTTAAAATCACTCAAATAAAATATATAAAATATAACATATACATTTAATATATTTAAATTTTTCAGTGACTCAGTATTCTTTCTTTTGCACCTCTCAGTTATTGGATTGCCTATAATGCTAAAAGTTATTTGCATATCAACATTACAATTCAATTTCTTTTTGAAGTGTGCATATATTGTTTCTTAATCACAGTTCCTTGGTTGAAAGCAATCGAAGCCAGAAGCCAACTCTGCTTCTATTAGCTAAACAGGTGACTTACTGGAAGACTATGAAAGAGCTGAAGAACCTGGCTTTATACAGAAGGAATTAATTAACTTTAAAAGGTCTTGGAGGTAAGAACTTGCTTCATCATTTCCACTGTAACAAATGCCCTGAAACCATCTCATTGTCTGGGTGGGGTAGGATTGGAGGAATCATCCTTTGGCTGCTGGTTCTGCTGCTAAGTTGTTTCAGTCGTGTCCGACTCTGTGAGACCCCATAGACGGCAGCCCACCAGGCTCCGCTGTCCCTGGGATTCTCCAGGCAAGAACACTGGAGTGGGTTGCCATTTCCTTCTCCAATGCGTGAAAGTGAAAAGTGAAAGTGAAGTTGCTCAGTTGTGTCTGACTCTTCGCAACCCCGTGGACTGCAGCCTACCAGGCTTCTCCGTCCATGGGATTTTCCAGGCAAGAGTATTGGATTTGGGTGCCGTTGCCTTCTCCGATCCCTTGGCTACTTGCCTCAAAATTAAAACTGAAGTCTAGCAGGGGTCTGGGAATGAAAATTGTCAACTGGCTTAGCTTGTTGAGTGGGTCATATGTTCACTTAATGACTGGGAAAGATGTTCCAATCAATAGCTCTATCAGACTGTATTCAGTGGGCTAGGGTCCTTTCCTACAATGAATTTTGGGTGCTAATATTTAAAGGAGGCTTGGATTCTGGGAAGCCTCCAGCAACAGATGTTCTTTCTATATGACGTGTTGCCTTGAAACTCTCCTTGCAGCTATGTATGTGTTTGTATGTATTTTATCCCATATGCAGAAACAAAAATGATGCCTAAATAGGTGTATCTGTCTTAATGAAGTCATCAGTCTGGCCCAGATTTGTTGCTGAAAAACCAATTAGTAGTTCAGACTTAAGAGAGAAAATATATAGTGTTAGAAAGAAATGGGATCCAGGACAACTGTATTCTAGTTTTCTCTGAATATTAACTAGCTGTGGGATTTTGACAAATCATTTAATTTGTTTGCATCTCAGTTTGCTTAATTATAGAATAAAATTATTAAACTACATTATGTCTATGGATCTTCCTGCTCTAAACTCTGTAGTTATAAGGATATGATCTATGTAAATATTAGCTGTTCTTGTGTTAAAAAAACAGTAGTTACAACAAGACAACTGCATACACAGAGACATACATACATAGGCGTGCTAGTTTGGCAGACAAAGTATAGGAAGCCTAGTTAAATTTGAATTTCAGATAAACAATAGATAATCTTACACATAATAAATTTTATCTGTTTTTATCTGAAATCAAATTTTACTGGGTGTTCTGTATTTTTACTTGCTAAATCTGGCTGCCCTAAGACATACACATGCACACAGAACAACAAACAGGAGGAATTACTTGGATTAGCACTGTGTATGCAGCTCATTCTTTTTTTTTTTTAGTTTAATGTTTATTTTATTTTTTTGTTTTTTAATTTAAATTTATTTATTTTAATTGGAGGCTAATTACTTTACAATATTGTATTGGTTTTGCATTCTTAATTTAATCTATAGCAGCTTCAGTGTATTTTTTCAACTGAACTCAAGAGGTTTTCTAGATGAGATAAAACCCTGTTCTTCCATTAAAGGACAATCTTGATTTAGTTGCTTTTGAGAAATAATTTTCTTATTGAATGTCATGAATGAATTTGTTAAATGTGCTATCGTGTACAAGCTCGTGCTAGTTTTTCACCTGGGGCAGAGAAGTATTTTTCTAAGCAGCTTACTGGGTTGCTGATTAAATGAGTATTTTGCCTTGTTGAGAATTGAGGTTGACTCTATCAATAAAACCCATTGGCTTTTTAAATCTCCTTTGCTTTGTACTCCTGTACCTATTAATCACACAGAAGTTGCTTATCAATCATCATCTTGGCTTTGATAGATACTTTATGTAATAAGTCTGGACCTTCAGCACTGAGTAATCACTTGGGAATTCCTGCTTACGAAGGTTCAATAACTATACAACAGTGAGACTGTTGATATATGATCTCTTTTGCTTTCATACTTTCCCCACTACCTGTACCAAAATGACAGAATATCTTTATTCTGTCTTTGTAATTTGCGATTGCTTATTTTAACTTTGACACATGATGCATGCAGCTTAATTTGAACAAGGACTTCTCATTTGTAAGCCCTATTGCAGGTATTCGAGGGCATACATGCTTTTAAAGGCAGAACTTACTGATGAGAGTACTTTCTCTTTTGTTATAGCTCTAATATGGAAAATTAGTTTAGTAGTATCTCTTAACAATCTGTGGCTTTGCTGTCAGAAAAGGTACTAGTATAAAACTAAAGTGGTAGAGTGATAAAAGAAATGACCACAAATGAAAATCACTTGTTTGTATTGAAATTCAAGTGAAAAGTAAATAAACTTTGAGAAAGTGATGTGAAGATTTTATGAATCATATAAAATAAAATTTCCTAGTAGTTTGATAGGTAAATTGAAAATCCTACAATTCTGTCATTAAATTTATTTCTGAAAATCATGCCTGGGGTAAAATGCTGAGTCTCATATTCATAAATTTCCTAAATATATTGAGTAAAATAGATTTCTTACTTATCTAAACTTCTTCCCAGTCTAGGAACAGCTTTTTATTACATATTCTTTGGAGGCCTAATTTTTTTCCTGCTCAGTTAGTAATGTCTACTTAAGTCTACTTTTTCTTAACTTTAACACTGAACTTTAATCAGTTCAGTTCAGTTCAGTTCAGTCGCTGAGTCATGTCTGACTCTTTGCAACCTCAGGAACTGCAGCACGCCAGGCCTCCCTGTCCATCACCAAATCCCAGAGTCCACCCAAACCCATGTCTATTGAGTCTGTGATGCCATCCAACCAGCTCATCCTCTGTTGTCCCCTTCACCTCCTGCCCTCAATCTTTCCCAGCCTTATGGTCTTTTCCAATGAGTCAACTCTTCACATGAGGTGGCCAAAGTACTGGAGTTTCAGCTCCAACATCAGTACTTCCAGTGAACACCCAGGACTGATATCCCTTAGGATGGACTGGTTGGACCTCCTTGTAGTCCAAGGGACTCTCAAGAGTCTTCTCCAACACCACAGTTCAAAGGCATCAATTCTTCAGCACTCAGCCTTCTTCACAGTCCGACTCTCACATCCATACATGACTACTGGAAAAACCATAGCCTTGACTAGACAGACCTTTGTTGGCAAAGTAATCTCTCTGCTTTTGAATACACTGTCTAGGCTGGTCGTAACTTTCTTTCCAAGGAGTAAGTGTCTGTTCATTTCATGGCTGCAATCACAATCTACAGTGATTTTGGATCCCAGAAAAATAAAATCAGCCACTGTTTCCATTGGTTCCCCATCTATTTTCCATGAAGTGATTGGACCAGATGCCATGATCTTAGTTTTCTGAATGTTTAACAAAAAAAATGTTGGCTTTAAAGCCAACTTTTTCACTCTCCTCTTTCACTTTCATCAAGAGGCTCTTTAGTTCTTCTTTACTTTCTGCCATAAGGGTGGTGTCATTTGCATATCTGAGGTTATTGATATTTCTCCCAGCAATCTTGACTCCAGCTTCTGCTTCCTCCAGCCCAGTGTTTCTCATGATGTACTCTGCATAGAAGTTAAATAAGCAGGGTGACAATATATAGTCTTGATGTACTCCTTTTCCTATTTGGAAACAGTCTGTTGTTCCATGTCCAGATCTAACTAATTGTTGCTTCCTGACATACAGGTTTCTCAAGAGGCAGGTCAGGTGGTCTGGTATTCCCATCTCTTTCAGGATTTTCCACAGTTTATTGTGATCCACAGTCAAAGGCTTTGGCATAGTTAATAAAGCAGAAATAGATGATTTTGTGGAATTCTTTTGCTTTTTCGATGATCCAGGAGATGTTGGCAATGTGATCTCTGGTTCCTCCGCCTTTTCTAAAACCAGCTGGAACATCTGGAAGTTCACGGTTCACATATTACTGAAGCCTGGCTTGGAGAATTTTAACGTCACTGGCGTGCTGCGATTCATGGGGTCACAAAGAGTTGGAGATGACTGAGCGGCTGAAATGAACTGAACTGAACTGAACTGAGATGAATGAACTGAACTGAACTGAACTGAGATGAATGCAATTGTGTGGTAGTTTGAGCATTCTTTGGCATTGCCTTTCTTTGGGACTGGAATGAAAATTAACCTTTTCCAGTCCTGTGGCCACTGCTGAGTTTTCCAAATTTGCTGGCATATTGAGTGCAGCACTTTCACAGCATCATCTTTCAGGATTTGAAATAGCTCAACTGGAATTCCATCACCTCTACTAGCTTTGTTCATAGTGATGCTTCCTAAGGCTCACTTGAGTTCACATTCTAGGATGTCTGGTTCTAGATTATCTGGGTTGTGAAGATCTTTTTTGTGCAGTTGTTCTGTGTATTCTTAACACCTCTTCTTAATATCTTCTGCTTCTGTTAGGTCCATACCATTTCTGTCCTTTATTGAGCCCATCTTTGCATGAAATATTCCCTTGGTATCTCTAATTTTCTTGAAGAGATCTCTAGTCTTTCCAATTCTATTGTTTTCCTCTATTTCTTTGCATTGATCGCTGAGGAAGGCTTTCTTATCTCTCCTCGCTATTTTTTGAAACTCTACATTCAAATGGGTATATCTTTCCTTTTCTCCTTTGCTTTTCACTTCCCTTCATTTCACAGATACTTGTAAGGCCTCCTCAGATAGCCATTTTGCTTTTTTGCAGTTCTTTTTCTTGCGAATGGTCTTGATTCCTGTCTCCTGGACAATGTCACATACCTCCATTCACAGTTCATCAGGCACTCTGTCTATCAGATCTAGGCCCTTAAATCTATTTCTCACTGCCACTGTATAGTCATAAGGGATTTGATTTAGGTCATACCTGAATGATCTAGTGGTTTTCTCCACTTTCTTTAATTTCAGTCTGAATTTGGCAATAAGGAGTTCATGATCTGAGCCACAGTCAGCTCCAGGTCTTGTTTTTGCTGACTGTATAGAGCTTCTCCATCTTTTGCTGCAAAGAATATAATCAATCTGATTTTTGTGTTGACCATCTGGTGATGTCCATGTGTAGAACTTTAATGCTCTTTCTACTCTTTACAAAGTTAAATTTTTATAAATTTATTTTATATTTTCCTTTTATTATATCAATTTATCTGAGCATTATTTCATGTAAGACTGATTGAAAAGAGCAAGAACCTTATTTATCATCTTAAAAAGGTGTGTTGTTTTATGTCCTACACAATGGTCTTATACTCTGGGTTTTCCTCCTAATATTTTCATGATCTGATAGAATTGTTTCTTGACATTTCCCCTCTTTCACCGTGCTATTCACATATCGAAACTTACCTGCTACCCTGAATTCTATTAAATCAAAGTCTCACTAAATAGCTGATTGTAAGTTTATTCTTAACTTTATCTATTTCTTTCTGTCGCCACAGAATCCCCCTCTTCTGTCTGACTTCATCTCTTGCTTGCCCTACTGCAGTAGGCGTCTAGCAGTCTCTCTGTTACTGCCATTCCTCCTTCATACCCGTTGTCTAAAAGGCATCCAACAGTCATTTCAAGGCGTACAAGGCCACATATGAGCAGTTCTTGCCTGTCTCTGCAACTGCAAAAGTGTAATTTTCAAACAATTATGTAATTCATTAATGAGGAAAACTGTAAGATGAAAAAGTTGGTTCAGAGAAGGATGTAAGACACAAATATGTAGAGGATCAATGGAAAAATTAAAAACAAAGGAAGTTGGAGTAGTAATATTGAGTTAGATATAACATGGATTAAATACTACAGAGAAATAAAATCATAGCCTTTGGGATTATTTACAAGGAAAAAATTAGTTTATGGATTTCCTGTAAATTAATATATACCTCTACAGAGATATAAAATCCCTGACTTTAATCAATGGTAAATAGTGAGTTACAACCGCCAAGAGTCAGAGTACTCTTAGGCATCTTCTTAGATAATACACTAGTATGACCGCAAACATTATATAGCCATCTTCCTGCCTACATTCTGAATTGCAAAACTTGTCTCCCAGTCCTCTCTCCTTTGGTTGCCAGGGCTCTTGCTACACTGACCTCCTTTCCATTTCTTTAGGCTCTGGTGCATATCATTCCCTGTTCCCGAAATATTTGGCTACCTCATTCTCCAGGTCACACCTCTCAGATGGTGCTTATCTCAATGTCCATGGGGTCGCAAAGAGTCAGACATCCCTGAGAGACTGAATAACAAAAACAACAAAGGAGTTTTAGTACCAGATAAATCAGACCTTGAAGGTCAGGGCTTCAGGTCAGCATGGTCTAAGCCTGAAATCCTTCCTGAAAACATATATCCAAAAGTCCCATCCCACAATCAAAATATCTTGTCCTTGATTATACACACACACCACACACACACACACACATATATATACACACACTCATATATAACTGTCAGTTATCACAGTGGCTTATAGTCTTATTTAAAAGTGAGTTCTCTGTCCTCCTCCACCCTCAGGAGAGATCCCAATGTGACAGTTTGCCTGAAACCCTGGAATGTTCATTTTAAGTAACATCTGGAGATTCTGACATTGTTGACCTGTGGACCACATGTTGAGAAATACTGGTCTGGGAAATCCAGATACCAGTTTTATGCCTGGGTATTTATATGCAACTTAAAGGTTAGCCAAACAGAAACCTGGGGATACCTGCCTTGGGAGTCTGGCTCCTAAGCATAAGGAAGGTCTTAAAGTAATTAGTTACACATCCTAGCAGGATCAGTAAAGGCTGTGGATTACTTACAGTAGGATGAGAAGTTAGCATAGTTTGCAAAACTTAACTAAAAGATGCACTGGCAATAAGCTAGTGACTATAAAAATGAAAGACTTTTAAAATTTGAAACTACTCAAGGGACCTTCTTTATGTCTACAGATTGCACCCCCATGGATTTTAGTATCCAGTTTGAAGATTCTGGGGCATTTCTGTAATACATTTTGGTAAAACATGGTAAGTTATTTGAATAGCCACTTGTGAAGTTTCCCTTTTTTGCTGTTCCTGTCTTGGTTCACCCAAGGTCAGATGGGCAGATAGCCCAGAATCATTTACCAGCTGTAGCAGGAGTCTGGACAAGCCCTGCGATTTTCTTGCTGGGGAAAGCACAGAGGAAAAGAAACCACACACATACTCATATCCTTGTTCCCACACAGACCGTGGTATGTCAGCTGATGTGATAGGAAAAACTAAAGGAATGCATAACCCAACTCAAAGGAGACTTTATTTTCGATCAGCAGTGCCTAATATAAAATAAAAAGAGGCAAAAAAAGATTAGCTATTGAGCCTAGAACAATCTGAAAGTGGAAAAGAAGACACTGGATGCTCAGAGGGAAGTACAAAGTCCCAAAGGACAGCCTGCGAGCATCTCCTGTCCTTCACGTACTTCACTTCCTGTTCAGCCAGTGAAAGACCCAGCTTGCCATTTCTCGTTCACTAGCTACTTCTATGAGTTGTTATTGAAACACCAATTTTGGTTAGTTAGGCTATTTAGGCAAACAACCTTGTAGATAATTTTGATTCACTGGATTGACTTGAAGTTTTACCAACTTTGTATAAATCTGGTAGCTATCTTGTGCCTTTGGGACACACTTTGTAAAAGGAGGAAGTTGCATTATGCAGTTGAAATGGGACTCTGTGGGGTATGTAGATTGTTGTCTTAGTTTTGATAGAGTCGATTAATGATTTCAACTGTATTCTATACAGTGTCCTGGAACTGAACCATGGCCATTAGGTAAAACCTATAGAAATCTGGAACTTCCCTGGTGGTGCAGTGCTTAAGACTCTACCCTTCCAATGCAGGGGATGCGAGCTCCATCCCTGGCCAGGGAATTAAGATCCCACATGCTGCGTGGCATGGCCAAACAAACAAACAAACAGGAAATCTGAGTAAGAACTGGACTTCGGCTAAAAACAGTATATTAATATTGGCTTATTAGTCATGACAAATGTGCCATACTAATGTCAGATGTTGGAATCAGGGGAAATTGAGCTCAAGGTATACAAAAACTCTCTATAAATATTTATGACTCCTCTGTAAATTTAAAATGATTCTAAAATTTTTATTTAAAAATGCATGTATATGGTTAAGGAGAGAATTTCTTAAAATCTAGGTAATATGGTGTTCAGGTTTCTACTTGGTTCTGTTGATTTGGCAAAGACAAGCAGTTCGTTCTAAATTTATTAAATGATCTTAAGACAGCACTTTAATAAGTTACATCTTCTCAGGAGACTGTTTTTGTGTTTTCTTCCAATCTGCCAATAATCTAAGAGCAGGATTAATTTGCTTTGTGCTCAGGTAGACAGAATTAGAAACATGATCAATGTAGTGGTTACTGAAATAAAACTTGACTTTTCTTTTCTCAGAATAATAGCCTACATTTTCTTGACTTGGAAGGAAATATTTCCTCAAGAAATAAGGAAGTTTTTATGCCTTATAAAATCTGGAGAATTGAAATAAAAGGTAGAAATAAAACATTTTCATCATTCTAATAAAAAATTAACTGTTATGAGCAATTCAACATATTAAAAATGTTTGTAGCAAATTAAATGAAAGCAAATGTAAAAACAGAAATAATGTCAAAAAACCAGGGAGATATAAAAACCATGGTGCATTATTGCAAAATAACTCTAAACAGGTGATGTGTTTAGTTAAGATGATGAATAGTCAGCAAGACCCTATTCCTCTTACTGTTTCCCCTTCTTTATAATTTCTTTCCTTCTGAGTTTATGGGTTCCATCACAAAGTAATCAAGTTTTAAGTCTCTAACACTTTTAACTTTTGGTAGCTTTTAGTGACGAGGAAGTAGGAGGACACAGAAATTAGCTGTTTCACTTTGTGGTCGTGCTTTTGGTAATATCACTACTGTGAAACCAGAAGATTTTATAGAAATTCTCAAAATATTGTGCACACACACACATATGCACACACGCCATACTGTAAAGCACACACCACACATCCTTACATATGTTAGTAGGCTAGCTGGAGGTCCTCAGCGTGCTAAGGGCACAAGCGGGAATGGACCATGCCCGTTAATCTGGAGAGTCAGCTAAGTGGAGATAAGTTAAGGAACCTCATGTATATAGGTAGATTCAACAGATTTTCAGCCAAATGTTTGCTGAGACTGAAAGAATAGCAGATTCCCTGGTGGCTCAGACTGTAGTCTGCCTGCAATGCAGGAGACCTGGGTTCGATCCCTGGATCATGAAGATCTTCTGGAGAAGGAATGGCAACCTACTTTCGTATTCTAGTTTGGAAAATCCCATGGACGGAGGAGCCTGGTGGGCTACAGTCCATAGGATCACTAAGAGTTGGACACAAATGAGCGACTTCAGTTTCTTTGAGAGAATAGAGCACAGGACAGATAAATTTTAGTTTAAGAGAGATGGATTGTGAGCAGGCTTAGGGAGTTCCCCAAGGGGGAAATTTAGGATAGAAAGTTAGTATGAGAACCCCTGAAGAATCAGGGGCTGCAGGGCAGGTCTTTATAACAAACTGTCCATAGGGAAGAATAAAATGCTGTTTCCCAATTTCATCCCAAGGAAACCTTCATAGGAAAACATCAATGTAGCCTTGTGACCAGAATGACTGGTTTGAGACTTGGGAACAGGATATTTCATTGTCCCTTGTCACATACACAGAAGAGGATAAGTGTCGTTGCACAGGGGGGTCAAGACCTGCATCTAGTCTCAGCTTTACTTCTAATTTAACTTACAGCCTTGGGGAAAACATCTTACTGCTCTGATTTTCGTTTTCCTAAGATGAAGTTACTGGACTAGAAACTTTCTAAGTCCCTTTCAAACCTACTTTCTGAGAGGCTAGGATAGTGATGTAACTATGTGATCAAATTTCCTAGAGAGCTTCCCCAGAAAACTGGCACATTAAGAAAACAGCTTTAGAAGAAGTATACAGAATTCAGATTCTGTAATAGATGAATTTTAGCATTTTGTCATTCCCATGCCCATTTTCCTCTCTGTTCTGGTTGTGAATATAAAAGTTATTTTATATTCAGTCATTTGTTGTCTGTCCCCCCGTTATTTGTTCATACTTTCCTCTTCTCTTCATATATTGAAGTTGAAGCACCTTCAGTATTTGTAGTCAGGAGTACAGACTCCAGGACTTGAGGACTTCCAAGCAGTGAGGGAATGTTCCTACTTCTAGCAGGCATGGATAACTTCTGCCTCCCTTACATCCGGTGCATGTTGCTCTCAGAAGGTCTTGGGAAGATCCCTTACCGTTCTCTGAATCAATATGACCTATATAAATACTAACTTCCTAGAAATGATTTTATGCCCAAATTGTGTTTCTGACTCTGGTATTTTGAGTTCAGTAAGAATAGTCCAAAACATCAATTCTGCATTAGACATGTTTTCATTTACACTCTCTGGCATGGGTCCCTGGCCAAAATGGCAGTAATGTCCTTACTCACAGCTTTGGGCTCCCTGGGACCATAGCAGGCTGCAAGCTGTTGGTCTTTCTATGCTTGTTCATCAGCCTTGTCACATGGCTAGGCATTGACAGGAATCCTCTTTTTCATAGGAAGCAGTAATTCCAGAAGGGACAGAGAGAATTTCTACCTGTTAGCCATTTTTGGGGTTTTTAGATGACAGTTTATAGAGTAGGATGCAAGTCATGTTCTTTATGAAGCTCCTAACCACTGAGACTTCAGCTGACAAATTAACTAGGGGATTTTCTCAGTCATTAACTGCTTGACTGGTTGTCTGAGAGTACTAACTGTCTCAGACTGATTCTTGGTGACAATCTAGTTAAGCTGCGACTCATCATGTCTCTAATGTCTTCACTCTAGTATAAAATGCTCAATAAAGTCTGTACAAATAAAATGGCTTTGGATGAAGAAATAGTATTTCAGCAGTCAACTTAAAATCTACTTTTACGTGTAACACATGGCATGATATTAAATACAAAAGAGAAGGAAATACTAATATATTAATAAAATAAAATAGTTCTGTTCCCATAAGGACAAACTTAAAACTTGGAATGATAAAATCCTTAAAAGTTTGAAATCACTATTTGCAGATGACATGATCCTCTACATAGAAAAACCTAAAGACTCCACCAGAAAATTACTAGAACTAATCAATGATTATAGTAAAGTTGCAGGATATAAAATCAACACACAGAAATCCCTTGCATTCCTATACACTAATAATGAGAAAACAGAAAGAGAAATTAAGGAAACAATTCCATTCACCATTGCAACGAAAAGAATAAAATATTTAGGAATATATCTACCTAAAGAAACTAAAGACCTATATATAGAAAACTATAAAACACTGGTGAAAGAAATCAAAGAGGACACTAATAGATGGAGAAATATACCATGTTCATGGATTGGAAGAATCAATATAGTGAAAATGAGTATACTACCCAAAGCAATTTATACATTCAATGCAATCCCTATCAAGCTACCAACAGTATTCTTCACAGAGCTAGAACAAATAATTTCACAATTTGTATGGAAATACAAAAAACCTCGAATAGCCAAAGCGATCTTGAGAAAGAAAAATGGAACTGGAGGAATCAACCTACCTGACTTCAGGCTCTACTACAAAGCCACAGTTATCAAGACAGTATGGTACTGGCACAAAGACAGAAATATAGATCAATGGAACAAAATAGAAAGCCCAGAGATAAATCCACGCACATATGGACACCTTATCTTTGACAAAGGAGGCAAGAATATACAGTGGATTAAAGACAATCTCTTTAACAAGTGGTGCTGGGAAATCTGGTCAACCACTTGTAAAAGAATGAAACCAGAACACTTTCTAACACCATATACAAAAATAAACTCAAAATGGATTAAAGATCTCAACATAAGACCAGAAACTATAAAACTCCTAGAGGAGAACATAGGCAAAACACTCTCCGACATACATCACAGCAGGATCCTCTATGACCCACCTCCCAGAATATTGGCAATAAAAGCAAAAATAAACAAATGGGACCTAATTAAAATTAAAAGCTTCTGCACAGCAAAGGAAACTATTAGCAAGGTGAAAAGACAGCCTTCAGAATGGGAGAAAATAATAGCAAATGAAGCAACCGACAAACAACTAATCTCAAAAATATACAAGCAACTCCTACAGCTCAACTCCAGAAAAATAGATGACCCAATCAAAAAATGGGCCAAAGATCTAAATAGACATTTCTCCAAAGAAGACATACAGATGGCTAACAAACACTTGAAAAGATGCTCAACATCACTCTTTATCAGAGAAATGCAAATCAAAACCACTATGAGGTACCATTTCACACCAGTCAGAATGGCTGCGATCCAAAAGTCTACAAATAATAAATGCTGGAGAGGGTGTGGAGAAAAGGGAACCCTCTTACACTGTTGGTGGGAATGCAAACTAGTACAGCTACTATGGAGAACAGTGTGAGATTCCTTAAAAACTGGAAATAGAACTGCCTTATGATCCAGCAATCCCACTGCTGGGCATACACACTGAGGAAACCAGAAGGGAAAGAGACACATGTACCCCAATGTTCATCGCAGCACTGTTTATAATAGCCAGGACATGGAAGCAACCTAGATGTCCATCAGCAGATGAATGGATAAGAAAGCTGTGTACATATACACAATGGAGTATTACTCAGCCATTAAAAAGAATACATTTGAATCAGTTCTAATGAGGTGGATGAAATTGGAGCCTATTATACAGAGTGAAGTAAGCCAGAAGGAAAAACATAAATACAGTATACTAACGCATATATATGGAATTTAGAAAGATGGTAACGATAACCCTGTATACGAGACAGCAAAGAGACACTGATGTATAGAACAGTCTTATGGACTCTGTGGGAGAGGGTGGGAAGATTTGGAAGAATGGCATTGAAACATATGAAATGTCATGTATGAAACGAGATGCCAGTCCAGGTTCAGTGCACGATGCTGGATGCTTGGGGCTGGTGCGCTGGGAAGGCCCAGGGGGATGGTATGGGGAGGGGGGAGGGAGGAGGGTTCAGGATGGGGAGCATGTGTGTATCTGAAATTAAAAAATTAAAAAAAAAAAAAAGTTTGAAATCTGATATCTAATCATAGTGATGAGAAAAAGAAGACAAAATTTTGATCTCAGAGCTAGAGGATGAGAGATGTGGTAGCTTGAAGCAGGACTTTGGTCCTTGTCTTCTTTGAAGAAAGAATTCAACAAAAAGACAGAGATTGTGAAGCAGATAAATTATATGGGCATATGCTTATGCTGATATTTGGTCTGATTCAGGGAGCTCCTTGATATATATGTGCATCTTCCAGCCAAGATGGATTCCAGGACAAGTTTCTGGGAGGTTAGCAGAACATATTGCGGGTGGGTGCCCCCTCCGTCTGTTGACCCCTGAGGACCTTCTCTGCTCATGAATGGGCTGGGAAATCCCCTTGAGCACAAAAATGAGGAAAGCTCTACCTTTGTTGTTTTTCAGTTGCTCAGTCATATCCCACTCTTTGCCACTCCATGGACTGCAGCACGCCAGGCTGTCCTTCACTATCCCCCAGAGTTTGTTCAAACTCATGTCTATTGAGTTGATGGAGCCATCCAACCATCTCATCCTCTGTCGCCACCTTCTCCTCCTACCCTCAACCTTTCCCATACATAAGGGCTTTTTCAGTGAGTCAGCTCTTCTCATCAGGTGGCCAAACTATTGGAGCTCTAGTTTTAGCATCAGTCTTTCCAGTGAGTATTCAGGATTGATTTCCTTTAGAATTGACTGGTTTGATCTTCTTGCTGTCCAAGGTACTCTCAAGAGTCTTTTCTAGCACCACAGTTTGAAGGCGTCAACTCTTTAGTGCTCAGCCTTCTTTATGGTCCAACTCTCATACCCATTCTTGACTACTGGAAAAACCATAGCTTTGACTGGAAAGACCTTTGTCAGCAAAGTAACGTCTCGGTTTTTTAATAATGCTGTCTAGGTTTGTCATAGGTTTTTTCCCAAGGAGCAAGCGTCTTTTAATTTCATGGCTGCAGTCACCATCTGCAGTGATTTTGGACTCAGGAAAATAAATTCTGTCACTGTTTCCATTGTTTCCCCATCTATTTGCCATGAAGTGATGGGACCAGATGCCATGATTGTAGTTTTTTGAATGTTGAGTTTTTAGCCAGCTTTTTCACTCTCCTCTTTCACCCTCATAAAAAGGCTCTTTAGTTCCTCTTCACTTTCTTCCATAAGAGTGGTGTCATCTGTATATGTGAGGTTATTGATATTTCTCCCAGCATTCTTGATTCCAGCTTGTGCTTCATCCAGCCTGGTATTTCACATGATGTATTCTGCATAGAAGGGTGACAGTATACAACCTTGACGTACTCCTTTCCCAATTCTGAACCAGTCTATTGTTCCATGTTCGGTTCTAACTGTTGCTTCTTGACATGCACACAGGTTTCGCAGGAGGTAGGCAAGGTGGTCTGGTATTCCCATCTCTTTATGAAGATTCTGCAGTTTATTGTGATACACACAGTCAAAGGCTTTAGCGTAGTCAATGAAGCAGAAGTAGATGTTTTTCTGGAATTACCTTGCTTTTTCTATGATTCAGTGGATGTTGGCAATTTGATCTCTGGTTCCTCTGCCTTTTTAAATCCAGCTTGAATTATTGTTTTTTTTAATATACCAACTTCTAGTATAACAATTATAGTTGAAGTATTGTTTTTAAATATTATCTGAAGACAATAAAACCCTTAGGCTCTACATCTGAATGGCATTCTCACATCACCTCCCCTCCCCTTTATGTACTTCCCTTCCTTGGTCATGAAAGAGACATAATTTTGAGAAGTCACAAAATTTAAGCATTTATTTCTTCTATAAGATGCTTCCTAATATGCTTTAAAAAAAAAAAAAAAAAGAGCCCAGTTCCTCAGAAAGATCAGTTGGAATTTTAAAGATTCAGAGAGATTAAATGACATTCTCAAAGTCAAATCACTTAGAAAGCAGTAGAATTTAGATTTGAAAGAAGATCTGTTTGACTCATAACTACTGTTGTGAATTTACAGAATAATGTTAGTTTTCTCTGAAGTCTAATGACATATGTTAATGTTATACATTATTGAGCATTTACTTTGTACCACTACTCGTATTAAGTATTTCATGTACATTATTCTGCATAATTCTCATGGCAACTGCCTGTAGTAATATAAAGACTTCATTTAATAGGTTAAGTGACTTTTCTAGGGTCACATGGGCAGGAAGTGATAATGCTTTAGAGCAGTGCCATGGAGTCATGTACCAAAGCTGCTGAATTTTAGGCCAATTTTCTGGGATAAATTTCATGCTCAAAACTAGACATTCTCGTACATGATCCTCACTACTGTCATCAGGACTAAGAAACAAAGGACAATGGCAGGTGCGTACACGGTGTTCTTTAAAAAAATGTGTACTTCCTGTTTTAGTTGTTTTTTTTAAAAGGTCCTATGTGTGTGTGTGTGTGTGTGTGTGTGTGTGTGTGTGTGTGTGTGTGCTAGGTCATATCCAACTCTTTGTGACACCAGGAACTGTAACCTGCCAGACTCCTCTGTCCATGGGGTTCCCCAGGCAAGAATACGGGAGTGGGTTTCCATTTCCTACTCCACAGGATCTTCCCAACCTGACCCAGGGATCGAACCCACGTCTCTTGTGACTCCTGCACTAGCAGGGGGATTTTTTACCACTTGAGCCACCTGGGAGCCTGAAAGGGCCCTAGTTGTATTCAGAGTTTCAGTTTATTGAGTGACTGGATAGATCTGGCTTGCCGTGGGCTAAAAACAAGACTACAGTAGCCAAATGTGGATTCTTCCAATTTAGTCATCTGCTAATTGATATTTTCTTACCAGCCAGAATCTGGCTAGGAGTTTCCATCTATATTTAAATAATACTTGCTGATCTGATACTTTCTGTAGATCCTGCTATCTTATGATTATAAAGAAGTATTTGTACATTTTTAAATGATGAATTTCGGGTCGCAGGGCAATAATAGCTGCTTACGGGGAGCTGAATTTCATTGGTTTAAAGAAATAGATGGAGGCAGAGAAAACTGTGACAATTACAATCTAGACCTTTGTGAAATCAAATGTATATTGAACATGTTAACTGTGGGTTTCTTTGGAAAGCAATTTGCAACTAGAATTGAAATCCCAGCTGTCACATGCACTTCTTCATGTGGAAAAATGCTTTGCACTACTCTTGATCTTGCTCCAAAAGTTATTTTTTAAACTGGCAACTGAATAGTAGAAAAACTTTGGGTCCAATTGGGCTGATCTTAAATTATAGATGGACTTAACTAAGCATGGCTCATCTATATTATACTTGCTTTTAGTGAATTGCTGAACACTAGGAAGCCTACCAATGTGCTTAATCAGATAATGATCCCCACAGGAAAAGGTGCTGGAGTTCCACAGCACAGTAAAATCTCACACAGAACTGTGTAGGACTCAGCTGCACACAGCTACCACCCACACAGCTCATTCCAGCTTTCATTGCCTCACAATCCATTTATGGGCAAGCCATTCCTGTGGCTCCTGGAAGACTGGCAAACAATCACTGAATCTCACAGCTGGAGATGCTCCTGGAACCTATCTAGGTTAACATCTGGGTTTGAATCTTTTAGCCTCTCTAACCTTATTTGTTCCCCCAATGAAAGGGGATATGAATATTTATGGGATTATTATACAGATATAGCACAGTACTACTAGCACTGTAGCTACTTGCTGCAGGACAAGTAGTGATTATAGCAATAGCAATAATTGGTAGCTATTATTACTATTCATAGGTAGAATTCCTCTTTACTCTAACCCAGAGAGTTTCTATCTTGTTCCAATACGAAATATCTTTTGAGATGGAAATTCCATTCATCTCCAGATAGTTCATTTCCATTTCAACTTATGTTTGCATTTGTTTTATTATGCTACATTAAAGATGTAAGACAAATTATCATTACTTTTGAGCAAATCTCAAAGGCTAATTACTTATTATAGTAAAAATGTTAAATTCTACTCTGGAAAATTTTCTTAAGCAGTTTTTAAATGCCCGCAAACAATTATTTAAGAGTTTGACCTACAACAGCTCTGAAGATCTGGAATGGCACACGTGGCCTGTGACATGAGGAATGTTAGAAATAAACATTGTTGATGAAAGCCTGACTCTGCACCAGTCTGTGTGCTCAGTAATGTGGATATAAAAGTAAACTGAACACAGTTCTTGACTGCTGTTGGGCTAGCTGGAAGTCCCCTCTATTTCTACCTATATATCCAGGCTACCAAGGCCTAGGAGAAACTGGACTTTCCCTTTTACTCCACTCTCTTACCCCACCATCTCCCATCCTTTTTGCATCCCAGAGAACTTGAAGGTAGGGATAGAACACATCCATGAAACTGGCTGACCAATGCTTATGGGTCTAAAATACTTCATTTAATTTCTAGTGGTGAATTTCTAAACTCTCAGATGACCAGACAAGCAACCATTATTTGACACTGATCCTAAGAAGTCCCATTCCCATATACAAGGCCCATAGATCTGGTTAGAACTGGACATTGAACAACAGACTGGTTCCAAATAGGAAAAGGAGTATGTCAAGGCTGTATATTGTCACCCTGCTTATTTCACTTATATGCAGAGTACATCATGAGAAACACTGGGCTGAAAGAATCACGAGCTGGAATTAAGATTGCAGGGAGAAATATCAATAACCTCAGATATGCAGATGACACCACCCTTATGGCAGAAAGTGAAGAGGAACTAAAAAGCCTCTTGATGAAAGTGAAAGAGGAGAGTGAAAAAGTTGGCTTAAAGCTCAACATTCAGAAAACGAAGATCATGGTCTTTGGTCCCATCACTTCATGGGAAATAGATGGGGAAACAGTGGAAACAGTGTCAGACTTTATTTTTTGGGCTCCAAAATCACTGCAGATGGTGACTGCAGCCATGAAATTAAAAGATGCTTACTCCTTGGAAGGAAAGTTATGGCCAACCTAGATAGCATATTCAAAAGCAGAGACATTACTTTGCCAACAAAGGTCCATCTAGTCAAGGCTATGATTTTTCCAGTGGTCATGTATGGATGTGAGAGTTGGAGTGTGAAGAAAGCTGAGAGCTGAAGAATTGATGCTTTTGAACTGTGGTGTTGGAGAAGACTCTTGAGAGACCCTTGGATTGTAAGGAGATCCAACCAGTCCATTCTAAGGGAGATCAGTCCTGGGTGTTCTTTGGAAGGACTGGTGTTAAAGCTGAAACTCTAATACTTTGGCCACCTCATGCAAAGAGTTGACTCATTGGAAAAGACCATGATGCTGGAAGGGAATGGAGGCAGGAGAAGGGTACAACAGAGGATGAGATGGCTGGATGGCATCATCGACTCGATGGACATGAGTTTGGGTAAACTCTGGGAGTTGGTGATAATCAGGGAGGCCTGGCGTGCTGTGATTCATGGGTCTCAAAGAGCCTGACACGACTGAGCGACTGAACTGAACTGAACTGAATAGATCTGGTGCCACAAAGACTGCCTGTCCCTAGGTACTAATGAAGGTCAAGATTAAGCTGAATAAAATAGACAAAGTATTTAGGACCTCTTTGTGTTGAAAGTCAATTATTAATCATCATTTTCTGAAATTGTTATGGTAATAAAGACTGACCTTTTAGTAAAAATCCTTTAAAATTGTATTATTATGATTATTTCTAGTTATAAATTCTTATGTTTCCATCATAAAGACTAAATAAAGGAGACTTCTCTTGCCAGTGCTAGACATTAAAGGACTGGGAGTCCTTTGCTTTGAGCCCAGAATAGGCTTTTAAAAATTACTGTTATTCCTTTTTGTGTATGAACTGTGGTTTTCTATTCTGTCTTAAATAGTATATGTGAGTAAAGATCTATTTGCAACAGTTAACTCAGAGTTCTCTGCCTGGACAATCAGAAACTTTCCAGTGGGCAGAGTTCCACACTCTGTAGATCCCCACAGAGATCTTGTGTTCTCAAACAAAAACAAAATGCCCCAAATCCATACAACATTTGCGCTATATTATAAAACCTTAAACTGGCAAATTGGAAAGGAGAACAGCAAGGTTTAGAAATATGCCAACTCGGTGGCCTTCAAATTTTATCTCAGTTCAGTTCAGTCCAGTCAGTCATGTCCAACTTTTTGTGACCCCATGGACTGCAGCATGCCAGGCTACAACAAGTTGTTCATCACCAATTCCCAGAACTTGCTCAAACTCATGTCCACCGAGTCGCTGATGCCATCCAATCATCTCATACCCTGTCATCCCCATCTCCTTCCGCCTTCAATCTTTCCCAGCATCAGGGTCTTTTCCAATGAGTCAGTTCTGCACATCAGGTGGCCAAAGTATTGAGCTTCAGCTTTAGCATCAGTCCTTCCAATGAATATTCAGGACTGATTTCCTTTAGGATGGACTGGTTGGATCTCCTTACAGTCCAAGGGACTCTCAAGAGTCTTCTCCAACACCACAGTTCAAAGGCATCAGTTCTTCTGCACTCAGCTTTCTTTATGGTCCAAATCTCACATCCATACATAACTACTGGAAAAACCATAGCTTTGACTAGATGGACTTTTGTCGGCAAAGTAACATCTCTGCTTTTTTAATATGCTGTCTAGGTTGGTCATAGCTTTTCTTCCATAGAAATTGTCTTTTAATTTCATGGCTGAAGTCACCATCCCCACCAGTTTTACCTCATGCTTGGGTAAAAGGTCAATTCAAATGGTAAAATTTACCAAATATCCCCTAAAAGAATTTTGAAAGACATTCACCTTTTTAATTTTTAAACATTATAAGGAATTTACCATTTTGTTTTAAGCATTCCAAAAAATTTATGATCTCTGTGTTCACTGACAGTGTTCTGAGTAGTATACAGATATTGGAAGTCTAAGAAACACAATCCTCATGCCTGGCTGCCCTAAAATAGTACATATCAGAATGGTATTATTTAAATAAATCAACCTTTTGATAATATATAATGAAATGTGTCAATATGTAAAAGGTCTGGATAATTCATGAACCAGTATTTTCCCAATGAATGTAGCATAATTTTGCTAACTCATGCCTGGGTAAAAGATCAATTCAAATGGTAAAATTTACCAAAGGATTTTAATGTAACAAGTACAAAAAGCTCATTGATGTGGGTTCAGATTCCACATTGTAGCCATCTTTTAAGCAATTATCATTTGTTCAATTTTAACGTAGTATCAAAGAAGAAGATCCACAGTTGTCCGAAAAAGCATTAATTAAAATACTTCTTCCTTTCCCAACTATGTACCTGAGGGAGACCAGGTTTTCTTCATCTACTTCTATCAAAGTAGAATATTAGAATGAAGGCAGAATCACACATGGCATCTATATGTCTCCTAGGTCAGACATACATACATTTGCAAAATTGTAAAGCAGTGCTACTCTTCCCACTAAACATTTTGGTTTGAGAAAATATAGTTTTTTTCATAAATATATGTTATTTATGCTAACATGGATTTATTGTTATTATTTTGAATGAATTAATAGGTACATTTTTTTAAATTTTAGTTTTAATAAAAATATCAATAAACAGAACTCATCTAAACAGAAGCTCTTTGGAGTCCTCAGTAATCTTTAAGAATGTGGAAAGATCTTGAGAATGACCTGGTGTTTCAGTGGGCAGTGCTTTCACTGCTGTGGGTCTGGGGTTTGATCTGTCGTCGGGGAACCTGAGCTCCTGCAAGCCACACTGCGGGGTCAATTTTTTTTTTTTAAAATATGGGAAAATCTTGAAACCAAAATGTTTGAGAATACCTTTGTTATTCTCCCTTTATGCGGTGGTTCTCAATCATGGCTGCACAACTGAGTCGACTGGGGACCTTTAAACAATTCTCACCTTTAGATCCCAGCCTCAGAAATTCTGATTAAGTGATGTGCCTTGTAGCCTGGATGAAACGATTTTAAAATCTGTTCTGGTGGATCTAATGTGTAGCCAAGTTGAAAACCACTGCCGGAGACTACATGCCGCGTGGTCACCTGAGGCGTAAATGCCAACACGTTCTCTAAAACACATTTTCCATCTCTGTTCCCAGAGGATAAAGATGGAATGCAGCCCTTTGTGGTATCCCTTGGAAATTCTTGTTGTCTGTTGCTCCTGGAAAGCTGTGTTTTAGAAGTTGTCTACTTCTGTTCTCCATCAGTCGTTGTCATATTTCCTTAAACCATTCTGGTTCCCATTTATTTGGCCTTGTTCATTCACTTCCACATGTATGTATTTAATAGACACTTTAAAACAGGCTCTTTCTTTGGTCTGGGTTTTAACTGACAAAAGATAAGATAGTTACAGTGATTGGAAATAACTCGGTTATGCTAAGAAATATTAATAAATGGGGTTTCGATTTAAGCCCAGGAAGAATGATAAGTTAAGAGCATAAGAATGAGTGACCAAGTTATGTGCAGTGGCAGATAATTCTTTATTTACAGTTGTTATTTATCACATGGGGTTTTGCCCAGACTTTTAACAGTTGTCTAAATTTTTTTTTCCCCCTGGAATGTTCTTTGGACACACTGACTTCCGTTTATTCACAATAGCAGCAGTGTGCTGTCACTTCTGATAGTTGGCATCTAACCAGAGCAAGAGTGATGCTATTTTGTACACGAGTCTTGTTTCACTATGAACAGCAGAGTTCTCTCCTGCCTTCAAAACTCCAGGCCAAGTTCCCTGAGAATATTTCTTATGGTACGGTCCTTTGCGATGCCTTGTACTGACCACCAAGTGTCCCTCTTGCTCTTTTTGCTATTAAAAAAAAAAAAAAAAGTATTTACTGACAAAAGGACATTTATTCTTTGTCCTAATCCTGATTCATAGATTCTAGTTCAAATTATGAGTGGTTGCATCTTAACCAGCTTCCTTGTTTGATGCCACTTTAGCAACTTAATGTTGGTAGTCTGGGTCCTGCTGTTTGGGTTAATGGCATGAAGAGAAAATAACAACATCTTGCAGAAATCACTCTGACAACACTCTGTGCAGATGACCATTCAATCACTTGAAGATTCCTGTTGATAGAGGTGAAATCCTGGTTATTTATAAGAGCAGAACCATTTAATTTCAAAGGATAAAACATGATTGTAAACTCAGTTTTCTTACTTGTGTAAGGCCAGTTACCAAGCAAAATATAGAATACTCTACTGGAAAAATGAATGGAATGTGATACAGAGACAAACTTTCCTGGAGACAAACTTTCCCAGAATCTGAGTGACAAAATCCTACAGTGTGTGGCATTATCAGTTCAGTTGCTCAGTTGTGTCCGACTCTTTGTGACCCCACAGACTGCAGCACGACAGGCTTCCTTTCCTGTCCATCACCAACTCCCAGAGCTAGCACAAACCCATGTCCATTGAGTCAGTGATGCCATCCAACCATCTCATCCTCTGTCGTCCCCTTCTCCTCCTGCCCTCAATCTTTCCCAACATCAGGGTCTTTTCCAGTGAGTCAGCTCTTCACATCAAGTGGCCAAAATAATGGAGCTTCAGCTTTAGCATCAGTCTTTCCAGTGAATATTCAGGACTGATTTCCTTTAAGATGGACTGGTTTGATCTTCTTGCAGCCCAAGGGACTCTGAAGAGTCTTTTCCGACACCATAGTTCAAAAGCATCAGTTCTTCAGTGCTCAGCTTTCTTTATGGTCCAACTCTCACATCCATACATGACTACTGGAAAAACCACAGCTTTGATTAGACAGACCTTTGTAAGCAAAGTAATGTCTCTGCTTTTTAATATGCTATCTAGATTAATCATAGCTTTTCTTCCAAGGAGTTCAGTTCAGTCGGTCAGTCATGTCCGACTCTTTGCAACTCCATGAACCACAGCATGCCAGGCCTCCCTGTCCATCACAAACTCCCAGAGTCTACCCAAACCCCTGTCCATTGAGTTGGTGATGCCATCCAACCATCTCATCTTCTGTTGTCCCCTTCTCCTCCTGCCCTCAATCTTTCCCAGCATCAGGGTCTTTTCAAATGAGTCAGCTCTTCCCATCAGGAGGCCAAAGTATTGGAGTTTCAGCTTCAACATCAGTCCTTCCAATGAATACCCAGAACTGATCTCCTTTAGGATGGACTGGTTGGATCTCCTTGCAGTCCAAGGGACTCTCAAGAGTCTTCTCCAACACCACAGTTCAAAAGCATCAATTCTTCAGCACTCAACTTCCTCACAGTCCAACTCTCACATCCATACATGACCACTGGAAAAACCATAGCCTTGACTAGATGGACCTTTGTTGGCAAAGTAATGTCTCTGCTTTTGAATATGCTATCTAGGTTGGTCATAACTTTCCTTCCAAGGAGTAAATGTCTTTTAGTTTCATGGCTGCAATCACCATCTGTGGTGATTTTGGAGCCCAAGAAAATAAAGTCTTTCACTGTTTCCATTGTTTCCCCACTTACCACATGAAGTGGTAGGACCCAATGCCATGATCTTCATTTTTTGAATATCAAGTTTTAAGCCAGCTTTTTCACTCTCCTCCTTCACCTTCATCAAGAGGCTGTTCAGTTCCTCCTTGATTAATGCCATAGGGTGGTGTCATCTGCATATCTGATGGTATTGATATTTCTCCCAGGAATCTTGATTCCAGCTTGTGCTTCATCCAGCCTGCATCATGTACTCTGCTAAATAAGCAAGGTGGCAGTTTACAGCCGTGACATACTCCTTTCCTCATTTTATACCAGTCTGTTGTTCCATGTCTGGTTCTAACTTTTGTTTCTTGACCTGCATACAGATCTTCTCAGGAGGCAGGTAAGGTGGTCTGGTATTCCCATCTTGTTAAGAATTTTCCACAGTTTGTTGTGACCCACACTGTCAAAGGCTTTAGCGTAGTCAATGAAGCAGAAGTAGATGTTTTTCGTGGAACTCCTTTTCTTTTTCTGTGATCCAATGGATGCTGGCAATTTGATCTCTGGTTCCTCTGCCTTTTCTAAATCCAGCTTGAACATCTAGAAGTTCTCGGTTCACGTACTATTGAAGCCTAGATGAAACCATCTCATCCTCTGTCTTCCCCTTCTCCTCCTACCTTCAATCTTTCCCAGCATCAAGGTCTTTTCCAATGTCTATTCTTCCCAGTTAGGTGGCCAAAGTATTGGAGCTTCAGCTTCAGCATCAGTCCTTCCAATGATTATTCAGGACTGATTTTGTTCTCTAAAGTTTTATCTTATAAATGTTGTAGAAGGGAGAAGCCAATAAAATAGAATGTTGTAAAACAGATTTTCACAGTTGATGTCCGTGTTGATACCAACTTGATGTCCGTCTGGGCCCATAGGTGAGAATATACTTTTGATAAATATGTATACCAGTTTTTCTAGAGTGTACATCCCAAATTTCATGGTCCGTAGAAATAAAGTGACATTCTGAGCCCCTATCAATGAGTTAATACCATTTCAATTTTTCTCATTTATCGTCTGATGCTCTGAAGCTCTTTAAGCGGGGCCAAAAGTCCCAGGACTAAATGCAACCTGATTTAATATGATCCAGGGCTGTGATTGAGACATTAGTTTCTGTACTTGCTTACTGTACCCTCTGGCACCTTCAAAGTTCCTCTTTGTTGGGGCAAGCTGAGGTCAGTTGAAACAAAATGCTGGAATAAAAATGGGAAACTACACTCACTGACACCCTCTCCTCTCAAATCTTACTCAGTAGGCATTGATTTTTATTACTACATACACAGCTCTTTCATGCTACACTAAAGGGAGGACGAGCTTGACGTAAGATGCTTAGAGTATAATGTTGTTGTGATGGAAGCCATGCTGCATCATGAAATGAACATGGACTTGGAATTCCAGCAGTTCTAGGAGTTGATTGACCTCTGGGCCTGTGTTGTGTGTGTTAGTTGCTCAGTCCTATCTGACTCTGAAACCCCTTGACTGTAGCCCACCAGGCTCCTCTGTCCATGAAATTCTCCAGGCAAGAATACAGGACTGGGTTGCTGTTTCCTTTTCCAGGGGATCTTTCTGACATGTGGATTGAACCTAGGTCTCCTGCATTGCAGGCAGATTCTTTACCATCTGAGCTACAGGTAAGTCCTGACTTCTGATCCAGGCACATATTAACTACATGATCTTAAGCAGGTATCCAAACCATGCCAAGACTTTATCTAGTTTTTAAATTAACAAAAAATGATAGCACTAATTCTCCAGAGTAATAACTTCCAGGGTTATAATTAAAAGTAGTGTGTGTATTTTTTTAAAGGAGCATTCAATAAAATATGTAAACAAGTGGATGATAATACTCTTTTGTTGTCCTTCTGAATTTTCTGTATTATATCTCTGCCAAATAAAAAGGAAAAGGAAAAAATTTATATTGTCCTATGGTTTTCGAACAGGCAGAGGAACAAGAGATCAAATTGCCAACATCTGCTGAATCATGGAAAAAGCAAGAGAGTTCCAGAAAAACATCTATTTCTGCTTTATTGACTATGCCACAGCCTTTGACTGTGTAGATCACAATAAACTGTGGAAAATTCTGAAAGAGATGGGAGCACCAGACCACCTCACCTGCCTCTTGAGAAACCTATATGCAGGTCAGGAAGCAACAGTTAGAACTGGACATGGGACAACAGACTGGTTCCAAATAGGAAAAGGAGTCCATCAAGGCTGTATATTGTCACCCTGCTTATTTAACTTATATGCAGAGTACATCATGAGAAACACTGGGCTGGAAGAATCACAAGCTGGAGTCAAGATTGCTGGGAGAAATATCAATAACCTCAGATATGCAGATGACACCACCCTTATGGCAGAAAGTGAAGAGGAACTAAAAAGCCTCTTGATGAAAGTGAAAGAGGAGAGTGAAAAAGTTGGCTTAAAGCTCAACATTCAGAAAATGAAGATCATGGCATCCGGTCCCATCACTTCATGGGAAATAGATGGGGAAACAGTGTAAACAGTGTCAGACTTTATTTTTTTGGGCTCCAAAATCACTGCAGATGGTGACTGCAGCCATGAAATTAAAAGACGCTTACTCCTTGGAAGGAAAGTTATGACCAACCTAGATAGCATATTGAAAAGCAGAGACATTACTTTGCCAACAAAGGTCCATCTAGTCAAGGCTATGGTTTTTCCAGTGGTCATGTATGGATATGAGATTTGGACTGTGAAGAAAGCTGAGCACTGAAGAATTGATGCTTTTGAAGTGTGGTGTTGGAGAAGACTCTTGAGAGTCCCTTGGACTGCAAGGAGATCCAACCAGTCCACCCTAAAGGAGATCAGTTCTGGGTGTTCATTGGAAGGACTGATGCTAAAGCTGAAACTCCAGTACTTTGGCCACTTCATGTGAAGAATTGACTCATTGGAAAAGACTCTGATGCTGGGAGGGATTGGGGGCAGGAGGAGAAGGGGACAACAGAGGATGAGATGGCTGGATGGTATCACCGACTCGATTCACCTGAGTTTGAGTAAACTCAGGGAGTTTGTGATGGACAGGGAGGCCTGGCGTGCTGCAATTCATGGGTCGCAAAGAGTCGGACACAACTCAGCGACTGAACTGAACTGAACTGATGGAGTATAGAGTAGCCTTCAGAATCAGCAGGAAAGTTGCAAATGCAGTATTTGGTTGCAATCTCAAAAACCACAGACTAATTTTGGTTCATTTCCAAGCAAATCATTCAACATTACAGTAATCCAAGTCTATGTCCCAACCACTGATGCTGAGAAAGCAAAACCATCTCAAAGAAAAAGAAATGCAAGAACAAAAAGTGGTTGTCTGAGGAGGCTTTACAAATAGCTGAGGAAAGCAGAGAAGTAAAAGGCAAAAGGAGAAAGGGGAAAATATACTCAACTGAATGCAGAGATCCAGAGAAGAGCAACGAGAGATAAGAAGCACTACTTAAATGAACAATGCAAAGAAATAGACAAAACAATAGAATGGGAAAGACTAGAGATCACTTCAAGAAAATTGGAGATATCAGGGGTATATTTCATGCAAGGATGGGCACTACAAAGGACAGAAATGGTAAAGACCTAACAGAAACAGAAGAGATTTTAAAAAAGGTGGCGAGAATGCACAGAATTCTACAAGACAGGTCTTAATGACTCAGCTAACCACAATGGTGTGGTCACTCACCTAGAGCTAGACATCCTGGAGTGTGAGGTCAAGTGGGCCTTAAGATGCATTACTGTGAACAAAGCTAGTGGAGGTGATGGAATTCAAGCTGAGCTGTTTCAAATCCTAAAAGATGATGCTGTTAAAATGTGGCATTCAATATTGTCAGCACATTCGGAAAACTCAGCAGTGGCCACAGGACTGGAAAAGGTCAATTTTCATTACATCCCAAGGAAGAGCAATGCCAAAGAATGTTCAAACTACCATACAATTGTGCTCATTTCACCTGCTAGCAAAGTTACACTAAAAATTCTTCAAGCTGGGCCTCAGTAGTACATAAACTGAGAACTTCCAGATATACAAGCTGGATTTAAAAAATGGCAGAAGAACCCAGGGAGTTCCAGAAAAACATCTATTTCTTCCTCATTGACTAATCTAAAGCCTTTGATTGTGTGGATCACAACAAACTATGGAAAATTCTTAAAGAGATGGGAATACCAGACCACCTTACCTGCCTCCTTTTTGACCTGTGTACAGGTCAAAAAACAACAGTTAGAATTGGACATGGAACAACAGACTGGTTCAAAAGTGGAAAAGGAGCACAACAAAGCTGTTTATTGTTACCCTAATTATTTTACTTACATTCAGAGTAAATCACATGAAATGCCAGGCTGGATGAATCACAAGCTGGAATTAAGATTTCTGGGAGAAATACCAACAGCCACAAATATGTAGATGATATCACTCTAATGGCAGAAAGTGAAGAGTAACTAAAGAGCCTCTTGATGAGGCTGAAAGAGGAGAGTGAAAAAGCTGCCTTAAAACTCAACATCCAAATAACCAAGATCATGACATCTTGTCCCATCACTCCATGGCAAATAAAAGGGGGAAAAGTGGAAACAGTGACATATTTTCTTTTCTTAGGCTCCAAAGTCACTGTGGATAGTGACTGCAGCCATGAAATTAAAAGACTCTTGCTCCTTGGAAGGAAAGCTATGATAAGCTGAGATAATGTATTTAAAAACAGAGTTGTCTGTTTTCAGAGAAAGGTTTGTATAGGCAAAGCTATGGTTTTTCCAGTAGTCATGTATGCAAGTGAGAGTTGGACCATAAAGAAGACTGAGTGCTGAAGAATTGATGGTTTTGAACTATGCTGCTGGAAAAGACTCTTGAGAGTCTCTTGGACTACAAGGAGATCAAACCCATCAACTGTAAAAGAAAACAACCCTGGATATTCATTGGACTGATGGTGAAGCTCTAATACTTTTGCCACCTGATGGGAAGCACTGACTCGTTAGAAAAGACCCTGATATTGGGAAAGATAGAGGCAAAAGTAGAAGAGGGAGGCAGAGCATGAGATGATTAGATAGCTCACCTACTTAATGGACATAAATCTGAGCAAGTTCCAGCGGACAGTGAAGGACAGGGGAGCCTGGCACGCTGCAGTCCATAAGGTCACAAAGAGTCGGACACAACTTTGGGACTGAACAACGACGAGGTAACTAAACTCTATCCGTTAGTAAAATAAAGGAAGGTGGATGTCCTGAAATAGCAATTGTTAGTTGATGTGTTTGTGTCTTTTTTCTGTTGTAACAAATAACTGTTTTTAGTGACTTAAAACGGCACAGTTTTTTAGGAACTCAAACAGGATTTAATTAAAATGGCTCATGAACAGATCCTCAGAGTCACATTCCTGGATGACATTTCTCATATGTCCAAGTATTATAACCTCCTGGAATAGAGGACTAGGGGAGCAAGGATCAGGGTAACCCATAGCAAGCAGTGAAATCATAGTTACTTGGGTCCTCACTGTAGAATGGAATAGAGTGGAAAGTTAAATGTTGTCATCATAGCAATGAAGTGATTATAAGATGATGGAATCATCAGCCTTCTTAATATGGTTCTGGTGAGCATACACAGGGAAACTTAAAGGCCACGGGCTTCCAGTGAACACACTTGGAAAACTGGAAGCTCTCAATGATAGCTTTGAAAGAATGCTTTGTCTCCTAAAGTTTCAGGGTTCATCCTGTAATAGGACAATGGATAGGACTATGGATCAACCCCAGGACAGATTATAGGGTTGCAGATGGAAGTCTTGGTCAGCCTCTTACACTAAGATAAAGACACTACTAGGGAAGAAGTGGGACCCTGAGAAGTAGGATAAAGACCTTTGGACTGACCCTGGCCAGATGCAAATGTCTTGAACTTCTCCTAAATTCCCTCTGACTACTGAGGGATTTCTATAAAAGCTTTTCAGTGACTACGCTTCAGTAGCCTCCCAAACTGATGTCAGTGCTCTTCAGCTGCAGTCCCTATGACCTCTTACTATATTCAGGGCAGTTACACTTTTTAAATAGAAGGGCTGGACGGATTCAATAGAAGGGTTCCTTAGAGTTGAGATGGTCTGTAGACCAAAAATTCATTAAGACCTCAGCAGTCCATATGAACAGGAGCCTGGGGAGCATGTGGCAGTGGATTCTAGGGTGCTGGAACAAGGGATTTGAACAAGGGTGGGGGAGATGAGACATACAGCTCAGATGGCCAAATGCATTGCTATGGGCTTACCATCAAAGAGCTAGGATCTGAATGTGCTGGTTCAAGAAGTGGAACCCTGAGAGACTTACCCTCTGCAGGCCTACCAAATCTAAGCATAATCTCAGTAACGCCCTAGATTTTAAAAAGATGAAAAACTGAAATTTCCCTGAAACACTGGAGAGGTATGAATCTAAAGATTTGGAGAAATTGGAATGTTGGAATGCTCTATTATTTGCAACCCGCTAAGCCAGTCTTGACTGTACTCCCTGGTAAAACCTGAAGGACATTCTCTTCAGCAGATTAATTGAATGTGTCTTTGACAATAAAAGGACATTTTTAGTTTTTAAACATAAAAGTTTATAACTGTAAAAATTCCCTCCTGAGTCCTCTTGTAAAATCTTCAAATAGTGTTTGTTAGAACATTTCTCAAAGCAAGCTGTGAAAATAATATTACAATGCATGGGAATTATTTAGAATAACAGATAAGACAAGATTTAGAATTGATGTTCATAAGTTATGATACAAGCCAGCAGCCTTATATAAAAATAAGATGTCATTATTGTAATGTTATCCTCAAAAATAGATCCTTGGTAATGTCTTTTGACAGGATGAACTTCAACAGTTCAGATTCCAAAAGCCATATATATTTAGATTTGGTCACTATAAATGAAAAGATTACTGTGAAAGCTCTGCTCTTTTCTTTTTACTTAATATAAGACTGTTGAACAGTTGTATATCAATTTGCTTTCCAAAAGTAATTTTAATATATATTATTCATATGTTATATCACACCTTTGTTTGCACATGAATAAGCATATAGTTATAATTTAATGAATATTCATAATGGAAATCCTTATGCATCCATCACTCAGGTCAAGAAATAGTACACTGCCAGCATCCTAAGGCTCCTTGTTGGCACCTAATTGATTACAGTCATAACCCTTTCCTCAAAGTTAACCACTGTCCTAAATTTACCTTCTATTATTTCAAGGTTTGCTAGTTATGTAGGCAGTTTTTTTTGTTGTTCAGTCACTCATCTGTGTCTGACTCTTTGTGACCTCAGGGACTGCAGCACACCAGGCTTCCCTGTCTGCTATCTCCCTGATTATACTCAAACTCATGTACGTTGAGCCAATGATGCCATCCAACCATCTCATCTTCTATCGCCCCCTTCTCTACCTGCCCTCAATCTTTGCCAGCATCAAGGTCTTTTCCAATGAGTCTGCTTTTCCCAGCAGGTGGCCAGAGTATTGGAGCTTCAGCTTCAAAATCAGTCCTTCCAATGAATATTCAGGGTTGATTTCCTTTAGGATTGACTGGTTTGCTCTGCTTGCTATCCAAGGGACTCTCAAGAGTCTTCTCCAGAACCACAGTTCAAAAGCATCCTTTCTAAAACTGATGCAATTTTAGGCAGTCTAATTTAATTTTGTCTGATTTTGCACTTTTTTCTCTACAATTGACATTTTAAAAATATCAGGCTAAGAAATATTGCAAGTGTAGTAACTTAATGAAAGGGATATGTCCCACAATTAAATAAATTTAAATAGGGACTTTAATTTTGTTAAGTACAATGTACATAACAAGTACTTAAATATTTTGGCTAAGCAGGAGAGTATTTTTAATTTTAGAAATGCATACTAAGATATTTGCAGGTGTAGTATCAAGATGTCATTAATTTACTATGAAATATTAGATAAAATGAGTATAAATATATACTTACAGATTTTATATCATATATATATTTATTTATCTTTTATTTTCACAAAGCACAGTAGGGGAATAAAAGGTTTTAGAGTAAATTTTTGTCATCTTTGCCAACAGCTATTTTCTGCCTAAAACAGAGCCTCTGTTTTGCTACTGCATCCTCATGGGCACTGAGGGAAGGGCTGTGGGGCATCAAATGAGTCTGTGACCTCAGACATCAGTTGTGAATTGGCATTATCTGAAGGCAATGGCATCCCAACTCCAGTGCTCTTGCCTGGAAACTCCCATGGGCAGAGGAGCCTGGTGGGCTGCAGTCCATGGAGTCGCTAAGGGTCAGACACGACTGAGCGACTTCACTCTTACTTTTCACTTTCATGCATTGGAGAAGGAAATGGCAACCCACTCCAGGGTTCTTGCCTGGAGAATCCCAGGGACGGGGGAGCCTGGTGGGCTGCCGTCTATGGGGTCACACAGAGTCGGACACGACTGAAGCGACTTAGCAGCAGCAGTAGCGATCCATTGAACCATAACATTGGACATGCACAGCACAGTCTATTATAAAGTGAAAGTTGAATAGAGGGACCAGGTCTGAGCCGATCCAGGAGACAGAAGTAAACGGCATGATCGAGTGGCTCAGACCCCCAGGGTGCCTGTCCCTCTCACTTGGCTCCCTTGCCCTCTGTCCACACCTGTGCCTTCCTGATGGGTTCCCTCTGGCTGGTGAAAGGAAGAAGGACAAGCATGAGCCTGGTTACAGGTTTATCCTCCATATGCCAGGGCAAAACAGCCACTAGACTACTCTCTCACTGAGGGTGGGGTGCAGTGGTGGAGGGAAATTCTCCCAGTGGGTAGAATTTAGGGTGGTGCATCTGTTAGCCACTTGGCATTCAAGGAGAGATGATCTAAGGTGCAAATATACATTTACTCACAGACAGGAGCAAACACATTGGCATGTTACTCATGGATAGCAACAAACTGGCCTATTGTCAAGAAAGATTTCTGGAGAAAAGAGATACAGATGCTCTTCTCAAAGTGGTACAGGATATGAAGTTACTCATGTCAGGTAGATGTGTACCTGGTTGCCAGTGTACCTGGCAACCACTTAGGAAAAGACCCTCAATAATCAGGTGGACAAGACAGGTCTTTGTCTAGATGTCAGCCTCTTTTCTCAGCCACCTTGGAACCTACCTAATTAGATCTACATATCATGTGATCATAGCACAATTGAGGCTATGACTGAGAATTGAGGCTGTGATAGTTTTTCCCTTATCTGGTTACTGCTGTGCTGAATGTCTGGTCTTCTCAGACCAAACATTGATGCTGATCCTCTGTGGTACCATTTACCCAGAGGCAAGCTGACTACCTAGTTCAGATTAATTCTGCTCCACTACTCCCATGATGTAGAGTACAGCACTTTCTCCTTATAAGGAAGATGCATATTTCACAAGGAATTTGTCTTCTCTACCTGTAAGTTTCTGATGGCATTACCATTTGCAGAATAACAGAATGCATGCTTTATTCATGGCCATGGTGTCCCATGCAACATCATTTTGACCAGGGAGTACATTTTACGGTAAAGGAAGTAAGCCTGTTCTTGTGAAATGCATTGGATTTACCCTACCACCTGGTAGTACCTGGCTTAATAGAATGGTAAAGAGCCTGATAAAAATTTATTTTGGGTGCCAGCTGAAATAGAGTACCTTGGACAATTGAGGAGTTGTCCTGTAGGATGAGATTCTTGCCTTAAACTAAAAAGCCAGTATATGGTGCTTTCTCCATAGTCAGAATGCATCGAGGCAAAGGAAGAAGCGGAAGTGGCCCCTCTCACTATTACCACCTGTAATTCACTTGATTTTTTGGGGGGGGTTTAATCCCCATAAATAGTGAATTTGGAGGTCCAGTGCCCAAGGGGAGGAATGCTTTCATAAGGAAACACAGTCATAGTTCTGATGAGCTGAAAACTGAGACTACCCCATGACCATATTGGGTTTTTAATGCTGATGAAACAACAGAGAAATGAGTCACTGTGTGGGTTGGGGTAACTGATTGTAGTTTCAAGGAGCAACTGTACCTCTGCTACAGAGTACGGACAAAGACGATTGTGTCTGGAACCTAACAGAATGACTAGAGTGTCTCTTAATATTCCATGGCCCAGTAGTAGAGGGCAGTGGAAAATCAGGGCAGTCTGATGAATGATAGTCATTGAGTACACTTCTTTCCTTAAAAAACTGCATTCAGATGAGGTCCTAATAGAAGTTGAGTGAAGCATGGCATGGATGATTAGAAAAAAATAAAAGGCAATCATAATTACCAATCTAGGTGTTGACTCCTGCCACAAAGGTAGGGACTATAATTATTTCTTTTCCCTTCCCCTCACCCTCTTGTCTTATATAAAGAACGCTAGTAATACTAATATTTTAGATCTCAGATGGAAGTGTGACTAAATTAGCATCACTCTGTGATAATATGGGAACTAAATGAAATGTGTATTACTTGTGTTAAGGAACACAGACTTTTTACCTATTTGAAGAATAAGAACTGACCAAGAGGGGTGAAGGGCTAGGCTCTGCAATCTGCTTATCATTTGCCAGTTCAGAACTGTCCTTCCCCACCCTTCTCTGTGCCACAGGAAGCTGATCTATAAGAATTACACAAACAAAGGACTGCTTAACCTCTAGCTTCCAATTGAGTTTGACCAGTGGGAAACCAGTAAGTGAACTGAGAACTTCCAGATGTTCAAGCTGGATTTAGAAAGGGCAGAGGGACCAGAGATCAAACTGCCAACATCTGTTGGATCACAGAGAAAGCAAGGGAATCCCAGAAAAATGTCTACTTTGGATTCATTGACTATGACTTTGACTGTGTGGATCACAACAGACTGTGGAAAATTCTTAAAGATATGGGAATACCAGACCACCTTACCCGTCTCCTGAGAAACCTGCATACAGTCAATGCTAAAGGAAATCGATCTTGAATATTCACTGGAAGAACTCATGCTGAAGCCCCAATACTTTGGCCACCTGATGCAAAGAACTGACTCATTGGAAAAGACCCTGCTGCTGGGAAAGATTAAAAGCAAAAGGAGAAGGAGGAGGCAGAGGATGAGATGGTTATTAGATAGCATCACTAATTCACTGGATATGAATCTGTAGAAACTCTGGGAGACAGTGAAGAACAGAGAAGCCTGGCATGCTGTAGTCCACAGAATCACGAATAGATGGATGTAACTTAGCGACTGAACAACAGCAAGGCAATGGAGAATCCCAGTTGGAGGTTGGAGGAGAAGAGGAAAGTAAGTTCATGATACTTATTCCTCCAGTCTTTTCCACGCAGGAGGGAGCTATCTTGTTCCCTTTACTACTTTTCTCAATAGTCAGTCTGCCCGCCTGCCTCTTTGTGAGTGCTAGTAATCTCTTTCTCTACTAGGGATCTAGACTTGGCTGCAGTGTCATTGGACAAATCATGTCATAATCCAGAGTTTTCATGCTTTCCCTACACCCTGCCCTTGCCTTTGTAAATGGCCATTTTATAAATCCTCCTCACATCACCCTAGTTTAGTGCCATCAACTTCTTGCTGGCTTCTTGCAATGTGTGATATCGCAGCATGTTTGTATACTGATGAGTATGATCTGGTAGAGAAGGAAAACTTGATGATGAAGAAGAGAAAAAAGCTACTGGCAAGAGAGAAGATTGCAGATAAGCATGGAAAAGAAGCAGCGACAAGTTTGGCCTTACTAAGGAGCAGGGAAAATTTATCCATTGTAGCGGGGTAAGAGTGGGTTTCCCAGGTGGCTCAGTGGTAAGGAATCTGCCTGCCAATACAAGAGGTGCAAGAGATGGGAGTTCAATCCCTGTGTCAGGAAGATCCCCTGGAGTAGGAAATGGCAACCCACTCCAGTATTCTTGGCTGGAAAATTTCATGGACAGAGGAACCTGGTGGGCTACAGTTCATGGGGTCGCAAAGTGTTGGACATAACTGAATGACAAAGCACACACACAGAAGGATGGAGGACAACATTTGTGAGTAGAAGGGTAGGTAAGTTGATGGATTTATTGTTCGTCAGGGTACAGAAGCTGTCTTTTGGTTATTTCTAATCTCTCAGTGAATTCATAAATCTTAAGTTCATTCACAAAGACTTCTTACACAGGACAAAAAGCAAACATTAACCATAAAGGAAAAGTAATAACTTGAACATCATTAAAATTAGACTGGGAGAAAACTCTTAAAATATATATATATATAAACTTTAAAGGATATATATCTAGAATATATGAAATAAGAAAAAGACAAATGACTCATTGAAAAATGGACAGAATTCTTGAACTGGTACTTGATAGAAAATGATATTTAAATGGGTAAATACACATGGGAAAGTGCTCAATATTATTATTCTTCAAAGAAGTGCCAATTAAAATCACAGTGAAATACTACACTCAAATAATGATGGCTAAAATTTAAAAATGATAGTTAATAAGTGTCAGTGGAGACTTGAGCTCAACCTGGTAGAGTTTAGCCAGTTGAGTATTACAGAAGGATAGAGACAGGTGAATTCAGGATACGGACCAGAAAATGACTGTAGCAACAGCATGGAGTCTAGGCAAGTGAGGTGGGTCGTGAGTGCACGAGGGGGGTGATGGAGCATGAACAGGTCAGCGGTGGGACTTCCTGCACCTAAAGAATGTTTGGAGTCTTAACACACTGCTTGTACTCCGTATTAAGAAATCTTCATCTCCTCATCTTGTCTCCATGAACTGCACCTCAGGGAGACGATGTCTTTAGTCCAGTGTTTCCAGGATGTGTAGGAGGAGATATCCACAAAATGTTTTCTTGCTCTTGAGGATACTTCTGTTCCTGTTGAGTAGATACCTACCTTTGCAATAGGTAGTCAGATAGTCAGTGTAAACTCAACACTAATCTTCTTGTGCAATCACATATCTATGTAAGCTAAAGATACTCACTTTGCAGGAAAGCCGGTACACAGGAGCTTCACTTCATGATGAGAGTGTGACAAGCTAACGGGAGGTGACTTTTGGAATGGTGAAACTGCCTTCAGTACTCATTCTTTATAACATAAACATTCACCTGATGTTAAAAAGTGAATGAATAATTTATATAATAAAGAAAGAGCTACTTTAATTATTGTTCTGGTTGTTAGACAAGCTGCGAGACTAACATATTGGCTTTTAAATTATTTCACCCATTCAGCCAGGAAAATGGTTTTATGTGGCTTTTTTTTTTTCTTGAATACAATAAAGAATGAAAGATAGCCAGCCTGGCTCATGAATACATAATGAACAGTGACTAGTAGAGATGGGTCTGGTACCACCTCAAAGAGTAAATCAGCTATAAACTATCCCAAGCTAATTTTCTGCTCAGTAAGGAGCCGCGGCTGTGAGTCTGAGGCCACATAGAAAGACACTCTTTATTTGGGAAAGCTTGTGCCCTGGCAACCCACAGAGCAGGTGCAAATGGTGTTGTCTCATCGGGTGTCACCTGTGGGGGGCAGGTGCCCTGGCTGCAGTGTTTTGATTATTTTCTGATTTCTTGAGTTACTGTGCTCTCTCACTCTAAAAAATTGTGTGTGTGTGTGTGTCTGCATGTTTAGCAGTGCTGCAGAAGTTCATTTTCTTTATTTGTTTTGTTGTTTAGTCACTAAGTTGTGTCCAACTCTTTGTGACCCCATGGACTGTAGCCAGCCAGGCTCCTCTGTCTGTGGGATTCTCCAGGCAAGAACACTGGAGTGGGTTGCCATTTCCTTCTCCAGGGGATCTTCCTGACCCAGGGATGGAACCTGCATCTCCTGCATTAGCAGACAGATTGTTTACCACTGAGCCACGAGGGAAGTACATCTCTTCTCTTATGAATACAGTTTAAAAGAAGAAAAAAGAAAAAAATATTTTTCTCCTTGTGATAAGTACTCCTAGGATTAACTCTCAACGTCTTCCCTACGTACCATATGGCAGTGTTAACTGTAGTCATCATGTTGAGTGATGACTCAACATTACCTCCCTAATAATTATTAATCTTATAACTGGAAGTTTGTACCATTTCACCACCTTCCTCTAACCTTTCTCCCCATACTCTCATTTTCTATGAGTTTTTTTTTTTTTTTTTGCAGATTCTACATATAAGTGAGGTCATACAATATTTGTCTGTCTCTGTTGGACTTATTTCACTTAACATGATGCCTTTAAATTCCATATGTGCTGTCACAAATGGTAGGATTTCCTCATTTTTTATGGCTGAGTAATACTTCACTTTGTGTATATATCACAACTTCTTTATCCATTCATCCATCCATGGACACTTAGCGGTGTTTCCATTTGTTGAATATGGTAAATAATGCTGCTATGAATATGGGGATGTAGATATCTTTTCAAATTAGTGGGGTTTTTTTTTCCCCTTTGGATACATTCCCAGAAGTGTAAGTATTTACTAAGTCATATGATAGTTCTATTTTTACTTTTTTGAGAAATATCCATACTGTTTTCTATAGTGGATCCACCAATTTACATTCCCAATTAAAGTACACAAGGGTTCCCTGTTCTATACATCCTTCCTAGGGTTTGTTATCTCTTGTCTTTTTAATGATGGCCATTCCAACACATGGAAGGTGATATGTCATTGTGGTTTCATACATTGTAAGGTTCATGTTCTGTGCCGTGCTTAGTCGCTCAGTCATGTCTGACTCTTTGCAACCTCATGGACTGTAGCCCACCAGGCTCCTCTGTCTATGGGGATTCTTCAGGCAAGAATACTGGAGTGGGTAGCCTTTCCCTTCTCCAGGGGATCTTCCCAACCCAGGGATCGAACTCAAGTCTCCCACATTGCAGGCAGATTCCTTACCGTCTGAGTCACTCATCATATGTTATGCAGCAATACAAAATTAATACAAAGATATTTTCAACCATATATGTTTTCAGAGAGCATTCTACCCCATACCATATCTTTAAGGAAGCACTAAAGAAAGTAATCCCTTTGAGTCAAAACAGAAATCTCCAGATAGAAGAGAGTAAACAGAGGGTCAACAGGGATGAGCACCAAACCTCTCATTGCAGGCGGTGTAGATGAAGGTTAATATAGTGTTACTGAGTTAAGCTGCTCCATACAAATCTAAATGATCTCAGCAAAGTCCAGGGAATGAAAGGGGTTGGTGGTGGAGAGTCAGCCTGTCTTCTTAAAGGCTCACTTGTTCAAGAGAGTAGGGATAGGAGAGCAGAGGAAAAATCACCCAGGACTTTAGCTGAGGAGGTAGAATGAAGAGACAGTTCACTCAGCCAGCAAAAGTGAGGAAAGGAGAAAAGAAGCTTTGTTGGCAAGGTAATGTCTCTGCTTTTGAATATGCTATCTAGGTTGGTCATAACTTTCCTTCCAAGGAGTAAGCGTCTTTTAATTTCATGGCTGCAGTCACCATCTGCAGTGATTTTGGAGCCCAAAAAAATAAAGTCTGACACCGTTTACCCTGTTTCCCCATCTATTTCGAATGAAGTGATGGGACCGGATGCCATGATCTTCGTTTTCTGAATGTTGAGTTTTAAGCCAACTTTTTCACTCTCCTCTTTCACTTTCATCAAGAGGCTCTTTAGTTCCTCTTCACTTTCTGCCATAAGGGTGGTGTCATCTGTATATCTGAGGTTATTGATATTTCTCCCAGCAATCTTGATTCCAGCTTGTGCTTCTTCCAGCCCAGCGTTTCTCATGATGTACTCTGCATATAAGTTAAATAAGCAGGATGACAATATACAGCCTTGACGTACTCCTTCTCCTATTTGGAACCAGTCTGTTGTTCCATGTCCAGTTCTAACTGTTGCTTCCTGACCTGCATACAGAGTTCTCAAGAGGCAGGTCAGGTGGTCTGGTATTCCCATCTCTTTCAGAATTCTCCACAGTTTATTTTGATCCACACAGTCAAAGGCTTTGGCATAGTCAATAAAGCAGAAATAGATGTTTTTCTGGAACTCTCTTGCTTTTTCCATGATCCAGTGGATATTGGCAATTTGATCTCTGGTTCCTCTGCCTTTTCTAAAACCATCTTGAACATCAGGAAGTTCACAGTTCACATATTGCTGAAGCCTGGCTTGGAGAATTTTGAGCATTACTGTACTAGCATGTGAGATGAGTGCAATTGTGCGGTAGTTTAGAAGGCAATGGCACCCCACTCCAGTACTCTTGCCTGGCAAATCCCATGGATGGAGGAGCCTGGTAGGCTGCAGTCCATGGGGTCGCTAAGAGTCGGACACGACTGAGCGACTTCACTTCCACTTTTCACTTTCATGCATTGGAGAAGGAAATGGCAACCCACTCCAGTGTTCTTGCCTGGAGAATCCCAGGGATGGGGGAGCCTGGTGGGCTCCCATCTATGGGGTCGCGCAGAGTCGGACACGACTGAAGTGACTTAGCATATTGAGCATTCTTTGGCATTGCCTTTCTTTGGGATCGGAATGAAAACTGACCTTTTCCATTCCTGTGGCCACTGTTGAGTTTTCCAAATTTGCTGGCATATTCAGTGCAGCACTTTCACAGCATCATCTTTCAGGATTTGAATTAGCTCCACTGGAATTCCATCACCTCCACTAGCTTTGTTCATAGTGATGCTTTCAAGGCCCATTTGACTTCACATTCCAAGATGTCTGGCTCTAGGTCAGTGATCACACCATCATGATTATCTGGGACATGAAGATCTTTCTTGTACAGTTCTTCTGTGTATTCTTGCCACCTCTTCTTGATATCTTCTGCTTCTGTTAGGTCCATACCATTTCTGTCCTTTATTGAGCCCATCTTTGCATGAAATATTCCCTTGGTATCTCTAATTTTCTTGACGAGATCTCTAGTCTTTCCCATTCTGTTGTTTAAAGCTTACTAAATAGTAAAAATAAGATGGAGAAAAGAAATCCATGTATATATTGGCCGTTGTAATAAATGAGAAGTACTGAATCCCCCATCGAAAGACAGTCAGATTAGGTTAAAAATCCAGTACTTCTTTCATTTGTAATACATTTAAAACAAAATGATAGAGAAGTGTAAGATTAAACAAAGATATATAAAACAAATACATACTCAAAGAAAACTGAAACAAACCTGATGTCATAAAAGGACCTTCAAACCCAAAGGCATTTAGTGAGACCAAGAGGGATGTTCAGTTCAGTTCAGTCGCTCACTCGTGTCTGACTCTTTGCCACCCCACGAATCACAGCACGCCAGGCCTCCCTGTCTATCACCAACTCCCAGAGTTCACTCAAACTCATGTCCATCAAGTCGGCGATGCCATCCAGCCATCTCATCCTCTGTCGTTTCCTTCTCCTCCTCTGTCGTTCCCTTCTCCTCCTGCCCCCAATCCCTCCCAGCATCAGGGTCTTTTCCATTGAGAGGGATGTTATGTGGTGATAAACATTACAGTCCACAAAGAATATAAAATGAACACAAACCTGAATCATCAAATAAGAACTGTTAAGTGTATAAAGCAAAAAATTCTTCAAAATACAAAGATGTGAAGATGGAAACAAAATGATATCTCTTAATTTGTGTCCCTTTGAATTTAATGAATCAAAGAGGGGAAGAATTTAAATTTTACAAAAAAGATGTATATCTACATGTTCATAATTATTGAAGAGATAAGAATATAGGATAGATGCGGGACTTTGTACAGCAAAATAAAATATACTTTAATTTTCACACTCATGTTTCATGCTGACTTTTTTAGACTAATTGTGTACTTGGACAAATAAAGCTTAACAAATTTTAAAATTTAGAAATTTTACAGACTATTATTTAAACATAATTCAGTAAAACCAACCATCAGATTTTTAACTATGTGAAAAGTAAAATTCACTGTTAAAATGTCTGTATCAAAGAGGAAATCAAAGCTGAAGTCAAATATTATGTATAAATTAAAAAAAAAATTCAACTAAGACTAGTAAAACATAACTAAAGCTACACACAGAGGAAATTTTATGGCCTTAAAACATTTATATTAACTGGAAAAGAGAGACTGAAAATAAACTAATAGATTGTCTAATGATTAAACATCTTTCCACTTCTGGGATAGCACAACTTCATCATAATGTATTTTTATGTTGTTTCTTTGGTTAATTAATATTTTGTTTAGAATACTTATCAAATCAGATCAGTTGCTCAGTCGTGTCTGACTCTTTGCGACCCCATGAATCGCAGCACGCCAGGCCTCCCTGTCCATCACCAATTCCGGGAGTTCATCCAGACTCACGTCCATCGAGTCAGTGATGCCATCCTGCCATCTGATCCTCTGTCATCCCCTTCTCCTCTTGCCCCCAATCCTTTCCAGCATCAGAGTCTTTTCCAATGAGTCAACTCTTCACATGAGGTGGCCAAAGTACTGGAGTTTCAGCTTTAGCATCATTCCTTCCAAAGAAATCCCAGGGCTGATCTCCTTCAGAATGGACTGGTTGGATCTCCTTGCAGTCCAAGGGACTCTCAAGAGTCTTCTCCAGCACCACAGTTCAAAAGCATCAATTCTTTGGCGCTCAGCCTTCTTCAAGTCCAACTATCATCATACATGACCACAGGAAAAACCATAGCCTTGACTAGACGAAACTTTGTTGGCAAAGTAATGTCTCTGCTTTTGAATATGCTATCTAGGTTGGTCATAACTTTCCTTCCAAGGAGTAGGCGTCTTTTAATTTCATGGCTGCAGTCACCATTTGTAGTGATTTTGGAGCCCAGAAAAATATATATATTTTATTTTTAAAATATATATATATTTCTGTTTTTTTAACTTTACAATATTGTATTGGTTTTGCCATATATCAACATGAATCTGCCACAGGTATACACATGTTCCCCATCCTGAACCCTCCTCCCTCCTCCCTCCCCACACCATCCCTCTGGGTCATCCCAGTGCACCAGCCCCAAGCATCCAGTATCATGCATCGAACCTGGACTGGTGACTCGTTTTATATATGATATTATACATGTTTCAATGCCATTTTCCCAAATCACCCTCTCTCTCTCCCACAGAGTCCAAAAGACTGTTCTATACATCAGTGTCTCTTTTGCTGTCTCGTATACAGGGTTGTCATTACCATATTTCTAAATTCCATATATATGCATTAGTATACTGTATTGGTGTTTTTCTTTCTGGCTTACTTCACTCTGTATAATAGGCTCCAGTTTCATCCACCTCATTAGAACTGATTCAAATGTATTCTTTTTAATGGCTGAGTAATACTCCATTGTGTATATGTATCACAGCTTTCTTATCCATTCATCTGCTGATGGACATCTAGGTTGCTTCCATGTCCTGGCTATTATAAACAGTGCTGAAATGAACATTGGGGTACACATGTCTCTTTCAGTTCTGGTTTCCTCAGTGTGTATGCCCAGCAATGGGATTGCTGGGTCATAAGGCAGTTCTATTTCCAGTTTTTTAAGGAATCTCCACACTGTTCTCCATAGTGGCTGTACTAGTTTGCATTCCCACCAACAGTGTAAGAGGGTTCGCTTTTCTCCACACCCTCTCCAGCATTTATTGCTTGTAGACTTTTTGGTCACAGCCATTCTGACTGGCATGAAATGGTACCTCATAGTGGTTTTGATTTGCATTTCTGTGATAATGAGTGATGTTGAGCATCTTTTCATGTGTTTGTTAGCCATCTGTATGTCTTCTTTGGAGAAATGTCTATTTAGTTATTAAATATGAGAAATTTTTATTTTTATAGTATGTCACATTTTTATATCAGATTTATACTTGTCTGATAAAATGAGTTGGATTGTATTCTTTCTTTTTTCCCCTTGTTAAAAGTTTAAGCTTGTTATTATTATTTCTGGAACTATTTCTATTAACTACAGTGTTTAGTAGCTCTTGAGCAAAAAGCTATGTAGGTTTGATGCTGTCTTTGCGGAAAACTATTACTACTGATTCAATTTCTCATGCAATTAATGATTTTTAATTTTCTTCTTAAATAAGTTTGGTAATTTATATTTTCCTGGGAATGTGTGCATTTCATTTATATCTTTAATGTGTTGATATAAAGTTGTTCATAATATGCTCTTATCTTTTAAATCTGTTCCATCTAGAGTTCTCACTCCCCTTTCCTTACTAATATTGTCTATTTGTATATCCTTTTTCTTGATTAATCTTGACAAATAATTTTTTAAACTAGGCTTTTCAAAGCACAGACTTTGATCTTGTTGATCCTTTCTATTATATGTTAGTATTTCATTTTGTTTATTTCTGATATTATTATTTCACTTCTACATCATTTGGGTTTTCTGTATTTTCTTTTTCTAACTATGTGAAATGTTAGAAAAAGGCTTCACTTCTATTATAAGCAATTACAGGTGTAATTTTCATCTTGGCATCACTCTATCTGTAACTGCAGCTATAGCCCATAGTATTTTTTGACATTATGCTGTATTTGTACTCTCTTCCTCTCTCTCCCCAGCCATACAGACACAGTCTTGTACACATACATATATCTGCATACACAAAACCCTCAGTTTCTTATGGTTCAATCATAATATGTAAAAATATATCATATCTTCATAGAAAATTTTAATTTTTATTGACATTAGTCAAATTTCTAAGAGTGAATCCAAAAGTCTGTTTAAGTGGGTGTTAGTGTATCTGTCCTTTATGTCCTTCTATAATGACTGCACAGAGATAAAATGCTTCTTCTGCTTGCCCTGGTTTTAATTTTGTTGTTGGAATTGATACACTGTTTTACTAATTTGGATTTTAGATCAGTTTCTGATTTTATAAAGGAATATTTCACAACGTTCAACATTCACATCTTTACTTTGCATTCCCCCTAATGCTACCCTATAGTGAATAATTCAAACAGTGGAAAAACCAAGCAACCTTTATTGGGTATTTAAAAAAAAAATGTAATGTTCCAATATCCTAGCCAGATTAACACTACTTCACAGAATCACGTGTCAACATTGCCAATTTAAGGACTTATTTTGCTAGCAAAAGTTATTTTTTTAAATGCTGTTTAAAGGATTTGGATGGAGTATATTATGTATGTACATTTTTTCCTTAATTTCATTTGCAAGAATGACTCATTGATGGCAACAGACGGGACCACAGAGACACACTTACAACACGGTAGTGTAACATGCAGGACGAATTCGACAGTGGTGACTTCTCCCTTCCATACCCCAGGCACCTGCTGGTGTTTCCTGACCTTGCTTGCCCTGGGTGGATTCCTTTGAGTCTATTTTGTAGCAAAGCAGTAATATAATTTCTTATAAACACCTGAAACTAACACATGCCAGTTGTATTTCCTTGAATAATAACATAATCATGACATATCTGTGTTGATTAAACCCTAGGCCTCAGAGCAGAATTATACTTTCCCAAATTTTCTCAGGTTTCTAAGCTGAGTTTCTTGGGAGTTGACATTTGGAAAAAGGTTCACATCGTCCTGGAAATGCTGCAGAATAACGCTCTGTGGACACACAGCCTTTGTGTTTACCACGCGGCACATTCTGTCCCTTCTACGGGTCTGGCCTTCCTCCTGTGATCATTATTCCTCTGTCATCGGGCTTCTTTTCTCTAGGGAGAGATTGCCGATAAGGAAAGTGTTTATTCAAGCTCGTTCCTCCCCCTCCCCTCTCAAGTTTTGCCAAATAGTATTTATTTAATTTTTTTCTTGATTTTTTGGACCAAGTTTCAATATTTCTGTTTTTTTTTTTTTTTTTTGAGGGGGAGGCTTGAATTATAATGTTAATAGGTATTCAATTCCAGCTTGATGGTTACCTTTTAAAGAAATATTTATTTTTAGTTGTGCTGTGTCTTCACTGCCGCGTGGGCTTTTTCCCAGCTGTAGTGAGGGCCGGGGGGCTCCCCTCTAGCTGCAGTGTGCGGGCTTCTCACTGCTGCGGCCCTCTCGCTGTGGAGCGCAGGCTCCAGGGCACTTGGGTTCAGCAGTTCTGGTAAGTGGGCTCAGTACTGGCTCCGGGCGTCCCGCACAGGCTCACAAGCTGTGCTGCACGGGCTTTATTGCTCCACGGCGGGTGAGATCTTCTTGAATCTGGGATCGAACCCACCTGTCCTGCACTGTCAGGACGACTCCTTACCACTGAGCTACCTGGGAAATCTGATGGCTGCTTTCCTGTCATCATTTTAAAAGCCATTATTTTCTTAGGTCTTGCATTGCTTTTGCTGGGAAATCAGCTCCTCTTAGTGTTGATTTCTCTGGGTGGACAGTACTTGCCCTGGCTTAGACAGAGTGGAGGTTACAGCACAGCTGTAGCTGATTAAAAGAATTACTGTTGACCTTGGGTCAGGTCCCAGAAAAATGAAAAGGATCCCATATATCTTTCAGCTTTACCTCATTGTAAGGAGCAAATTGTAGGAGCCCAGAAATTTGGATTCACTATTACACAAAAAATTCAGAGAGTGTTATTATTTAAGGAAATACAACTAGCAAATGTTAGCTTCAGATGTTTATAAGAAATTATATTAGTTTTGCTATAATATAGGTACTAATTGTTGGAGAAGGCAATGGCAACCCACTCTGGTACTCTTGCCTGGAAAATCCCTACGGAGGAGCCTGGTAGGCTGCAGTCCATGTGGTCGCTAAGGGTCGGACACGACTGAGCGACTTCACTTTCACTTTTCACTTCCATGCATTGGAGAAGGAAATGGCAACCCACTCCAGTGTTCTTGCCTGGAGAATCCCAGGGACGGGGGAACCTGGTGGGCTGCCGTCTATGGGGTCGCACAGAGTCGGACACGACTGAAGCTACTTAGCAGCAGCAGCAGCAGCAGGTACTAATTACATATGTTAGAGAAGGGTTTTTATTCTTTTTTATTTTAAAATTCTGTGTTCTTTACTTCTTTAGTCAGAGTACATAAAAAAAGAACTTGAATAAATTCTCTATCAAAATTAAAGAAAATATATGGCAAATTTTCTTAAATTTTCATGTAAATTTCTTGGAAAATGAAGATTCAAAGTCTACTTGTCTTAATATGATACTGTATCATAATAGATCTAGGAATGGCTCCAAAAATTGAATTCAGTTATCAAAATACAAGTTGACCAACAAGCTAATAAAACTTAACCTTGTCAAAGCAATTTCTCTAAGTATAAATTAAATATCTACTGACTAACTACTTTAATCAGTTATCAAAGACTACATTTTAGAGGAAACATTCATAGAATTATAAATTAATAACATTTCCTGTGTCAGTATAGCATAGCTTGTGTTAGTCTTACTGTAACCATCAGATCAGATCAGATCAGTAGCTCAGTCGTGTCCGACTCTTTGCGACCCCATGAATCACAGCACGCCAGGCCTCCCTGTCCATCACCAACTCCTGGAGTTCACTGAGACTCACGTCCATCGAGTCAGCGATGCCATCCAGCCATCTCATCCTCTGTCGTCCCCTTCTCCTCCTGCCCCCAATCCCTCCCAGCATCAGAGTCTTTCCCAATGAGTCAACTCTTCGCATGAGGTGGCCAAAGTACTGGAGTTTCAGCTTTAGCATCATTCCTTCCAAAGAAATCCCAGGGCTGATCTCCTTCAGAATGGACTGGGTGGATCTCCTTGCAGTCCAAGGGACTCTCAACAGTCTTCCATTGCTGTCTAGAAAGTATACATTTTTATATGTGTTACTATTTGATATTCTGCAAAATGTCGTTTACTCTATACTATATTTTTCATGTTTACTAGGAACAAGTATTTATCTCTTTTGGAAAGGGTGAAAAATGTAGTTTTATTTCACCATCTATCCATTTTCGAAGAGAATAAATTTTGTGTGTGTGTGGTAAGTTTAGTATTTATTTGCAGGATTGGCTAAGTATCTAAAATGAAAAAATTGGTATGATGAGTGTTTTCTCTTTTTAAGATATGTATGATTTTGAGGTACAAAAGTAGCAGTAATATTACTACTTATATGACTGAGGAAACAGAATCAAGTTGTTGTCCTAAGATAATGAAATGGAGTGTAATAGCAATAATTTGTTATGGTCCAGCACACACTTACTCATTTTTTTAAATTTAATTTTATCTTTTAACTTTACAATATTGTATTGGTTTTGCCATATATCAACATGAATCTGCCACAGGTATACATGTGTCCCCCATCCTGAACCCTCCTCCCTCCCCATACCATCCCTCTGGGTCATCCCAGTGAACCAGCCCCAAGCATCCAGTATCATGCATCAAACCTGGACTAGCAACTCATTTCATACATGATATTATACATGTTTCAATGCCATTCTCCCAAATCTTCCCACCCTCTCCCTCTCCCACAGAGTCTAAAAGACTGTTCTATACAACAGTGTCTTTTTTGCTGTCTCGTATACAGGGTTGTCATTACCATCTTTCTAAATTCCATATATATGTGTTAGTATACTGTATTGGTGTTTTTCTTTCTGGCTTACTTCACTCTGTATAATAGGCTCCAGTTTCATCCACCTCATTAGAACTGATTCAAATGTATTCTTTTTAATGGCTGAGTAATACTCCATTGTGTATATGTACCACAGCTTTCTTATCCATTCATCTGCTGATGGACATCTAGGTTGCTTCCATGTCTTGGCTATTATAAACAGTGCTGCGATGAACATTGGGGTACATGTGTCTCTTTCCCTTCTGGTTTCCTCAGTGTGTATGCCCAGCAGTGGGATTGCTGGGTCATAAGGCAGTTCTATTTCCAGTTTTTAAGGAATCTCCACACTGTTCTCCATAGTGGCTGTACTAGTTTGCATTCCCACCAACAGTGTAAGAGGGTTTCCTTTTCTCCACACCCTCTCCAGCATTTATTGCTTGTAGACTTTTGGATCACAGCCGCTCTGACTGGCGTGAAATGGTACCTCATAGTGGTTTTGATTTGCATTTCTCTGATAATGAGTGATGTTGAGCATCTTTTCATGTGTTTGTTAGCCATCTGTATGTCTTCTTTGGAGAAATGTCTATTTAGTTCTTTGGCCCATTTTTCGATTGGGTCATTTATTTTTCTGGAGTTGAGCTGTAGGAGTTGCTTGTATATTTTTGAGATTAGTTGTTTGTCAGTTGCTTCATTTGCTATTATTTTCTCCCATTCTGAAGGCTGTATTTTCACCTTGCTTATAGTTTCCTTTGTTGTGCAGAATATTTTAAGTTTAATTAGGTCCCGTTTGTTTATTTTTGCTTTTATTTCCAGTATTCTGGGAGGTGGGTCATAGAGGATCCTGCTGTGATGTATGTCTGAGAGTGTTTTGCTTATGTTCTCCTCTAGGAGTTTTATAGTTTCTGGTCTTATGTTTAGATCTTTAATCCATTTTGAGTTTATTTTTGTGTATGGTGTTAGAAAGTGTTCTAGTTTCATTCTTTTACGAGTGGTTGACCAGTTTTCCCAGCACCACTTGTTAAACAGATTATCTTTAATCTGTTGTATATTCTTGCCTCCTTTGTCAAAGATAAGGTGTCCATAGGCATGTGGATTTATCTCTGGGCTTTCTATTTTGTTTCATTGATCTATATTTCTGTCTTTGTGCCAGTACCATACTATCTTGATGACTGTGGCTTTGTAGTAGAGCCTGAAGTCAGGCAGGTTGATTCCTCCAGTTCCATTCTTCTTTCTCAAGATCGCTTTGGCTATTCGAGGTTTTTTGTATTTCCATACAAATTAAACTAGGTGTTGTGAACCCACTTTACCTGCATTAGGTACATGGGGGGACATGGCAATTAACAAGAGAACCCCTACCCTCGTGAAGTCTGTAGCTTATCAGGGAAGGTGAATAATGAACAAGTATTAACTGTTGCACTTCGTACAGGTATATCTTCTAGAGCTGGTATTAAAGTTTCCAAACAATTCAGATTCTACAGAATCATTTAATAAACCAGCATTTACTGGGATAAGCTAAGTTATGATGAGTTAACAATAACAAGAACAACAAATGTTCCTCAGTGACTTGAAACAGCAAATTTGTATTTCTCACTTAAGCTACCCACAGTTGGTTGGCAAAAGGCATCAGTTCATTTTAGTTTGATGGAGGCAAAACCATCTTGCTGCTGCTGCTGCTAAGTCACTTCAGTCGTGTCTGACTCTATGTGACCCCATAGATGGCAGCCCACCAGGCTCCCTCGTCCCTGGGATTCTCCAGGCAAGAACACTGGAGTGGGTTGCCATTTCCTTCTCCAATGCATGAAAGTGAAAAAAAGTGAAGTCCTTCAGTCATGTCCAACTCTTAGCGACCCCATGGACTGCAGCCTACCAGGCTCCTCTGTCCATGGGATTTTCCAGGCAAGAGTACTGGAGTGGGGTGAGGTTATTTAGGGTGCAATTTAGTAGAGTGAGAGAGAGGTAGAAATTTCTTGCCCTGCAAGTAAATGCTTCTGCCCCAAAGGGACATATTTTCACTCACATTTCACATAGCCACATAATTTCATGGGATGGACTGCATTCAGTGGACCCTTAACAAGTGAGATAATCTCAAATTCTCAATCAATCATGGCATTAAGATCAAAGTCCAGGATCTATGAATGATACAAAGTGTTCTTCCTATCAAAGGATAACGTGTAGTGGTTGTCAGATTCAGCTGTGATTACTATTGATTCTAAGAATTCTGAAATAAAAACACAAGTTACCTCACCTGGCCTCATGCAATATATATGGTGGGATGAAATAGGATAACAGTAATAAACAACCCCATAGCCTCAACTAGATGGACCTTTGTAGGCAAAGTAATGTCTCTGCTTTTTAATATGCTGTCTGGGTTGGTCATAACTTTTCTTCCAAGGAGTAAGCATCTTTTAATTTGTGATGAGAAAAAATGAAAGATACACAATAGTGTTTCTTTGTACCTTTTCTGAAATCCACTGGCATATATGGTCAGGGCCACATACTCTAGGAGTGAGGACTGCTCATTAGTAAGGCCCTGAAAATACTTTTAGGAAGACATCCCTTGCTCATTGTTGTCTATGGCCCTTAGCTCTGTCCTAAAAGTGACATTTTCTTGAGCGTCTTTATAGGTTACCATTTGGATTGGGAAGTTGTGGTTCATGAATTAGGTTTTTTGAGGTGAAATTAAAATAATGTTTAATGAGACCAAATTTACTTGGCTGGGAATTGGCAGTACTTGAATCACTAACTGGTTTACTCAGTTAATTTGAAGTTGTCCTTCCAACCAAATGTGGATATAACACTGGTATCATTCATTTGTTCAACAAACATTTACTGAGAGCTTACATTATATTGGTTGCCATTCTAAGATATATTAGTGATCAAAATAGGCAAAGATTGCTATCCTTGTACAACCTGTATCCTATGTACAAGAGAAGCATTCCTCACTCAGTCTAAAGGTAACGTTTCCTCTCTCAGTTCAGTTGCTCAGTCATATCTGACTCCTTGCAAGCCCATGGAATGCAGAACACCAGGCTTCCCTGTCCATCACCAATTTCTGGAGGTTGCTCAAACTCATGTCCATCGAAATCGGTGATGCCATCTAACCATCTTATCCTCTGCCGTCCCCTTCTCCTCCTGCCTTCAAACTTTCCCAGCATCACGGTCTTTTCAAATGAGTCAGTTCTTTGCATCAGGTAGCCCAAGTATTGTTGTTTCAGCTTTAGCATCAGTCCTCCCAATGAATATTCAGGACTGATTTCCTTTAGGATGGACTCGTTGGATCTTCTTGCAGTCCAACGGGCTCTCAAGTCTTCTCCAACACCACAGTTCAAAAGCATCAATTCTTTGGTGCTCAGCTTTCTTTATAGTGCAACTCTCACATTCATACATGGCTACTGGAAAAACCATAGCCTCAACTAGACGGACCTTTGTAGGCAAACTAATGTCTCTGCTTTTTAATATGCTGTATAGGTTGGTCATAACTTTTCTTCCAAGGAGCAAGCATCTTTTAATTTCATGGCTGCAGTCACCATCTGCAGTGATTTTGGAGTCCCAAAAAATAAGGTCTCTCATTGTTTCCATTATTTCCTCATCTATTTGCCATGAAGTGATGGGACTGGATGCCATGATCTTAGTTTTCTGAATGCTGAGTTTTAAGCCAACTTTTTCACTCTCCTCTTTCACTTTCATTAAGAGGTTCTTTAGTTCTTCTTCGCTTTCTGCCATAAGGGTGGTGTCATCTGCATATCTGAGGTTATTGATATTTCTCCTGGCAATCTTGAATCCAGCTTGTGCTTTATTCAACCCCAGATTTTGCATGATGTATTCTGCATATAAGTTAAATAAGCAGGGTGACAATATATAGCCTTAATGTACTCCTTTCCTGATTTTGAACCAGTTTGTTGTTCCATGTCCAGTTCTAACTGCTGCTTCTTGACCTCCATATGGACTTCTCAGGAGGCAGGTAAGGTGGCCCAGTATCCCCATCTCTTTCAGAATTTTCCACAGTTTGTTGTGATCTACACAGTCGAAGGCTTTTGCATAGTCAATAAAGCAGAAGTAGATGTTTTTCTGGAACTCTCTTGCTTTCTCAATGATCCAGTAGATGCTGGCAATTTGATCTCTGGTTCCTCTGCCTTTTGTAAATCCAGCTTGAACATCTGGAAGTTCATGGTTCACATACTGTTGAAGCCTGGTTTGGAGAATTTTGAGCATTACTTTGCTAGCATGTGAGATGAGTGCAATTGTGCGGTAGTTTGAACATTCTTTGGCATTGCCTTTCTTTGAGATTGGAATGAAAACTGACCTTTTCCAGTCCTGTGGCCACTGCTGAGTTTTCCAATTTGCTGGCATATTGAGTGTAGTACTTTCACAGCATCATCTTTTAGGATTTAAATAGCTCAACTGGTATTCCGTCACCTCCACTAGCTTTGTTCATAGTGATGCTTCCTAAGGCCCACTTGACTTCACATTCCAGGATGTCTGGCTCTAGGTCAGTGATCACACCATCATGATTATCTGAGTCATGAAGATCTTTTTTGTACAGTTCTTCTGTGTATTCCTGCTACCTCTTCTTAATATCTTCTGCTTCTGTTAGGTCCATACAATTTCTGTCCTTTATTGAGCCCATCTTTGCATGAAATGTTCCCTTGGTATCTCTAATTTTCTTGAAGAGATCTCTAGTCTTTCCCAGTCTATCGTTTTCCTCTATTTCTTTGCATTGATCACTGAGGAAGGCTTTCTTATCTCTCCTTGCTATTCTTTGGAACTCTGCACTCAGATGCCTATGTCTTTCCTTTACTCCTTTGCATTTAGCTTCTCTTCTTTTCTCAGCTATTTGTAAGGCCTCCTCAGACTACCATTTTGCCTTTTTGCATTTCTTTTTCTTAGGGATGGTCTTGATCACTGCCTCCTGTACAATGTCACAAACCTGCGTCCATAGTTCTTCAGGCACTCTGTCTATCAGATCTAATCCTTTGAATCTATTTGTCACTTCCACTGTTTAATTGTAAAGAACTTAGGTCATACCTGAATAGTCTAGTGGTTTTCCCTACTTTCTTCAGTTTAAGTCTGAATTTGGCAATAAGGATTACATGATCTGAGCCATAGTCAGCTCCCAGTCTTGTGTTTGCTGACTGTATACAGCTTCTCCATCTTTGGCTGCAAATAATATAATCAATCTGATTTCAGTATTGACCATCTGGTGATGACCATGTATAGAGTCATCTCTTGAGCTGTTGGAAGAGGGTGTTTGCTATGACCAGTGCATTGTCTTGGCAAAACTCTGTTAGCCTTTGATGTGCTTCATTTTGTACTCCAAGGCCAAAATGCCTGTTACCCCAGGTATCTCTTGACTTCTTACTTTTGCCTTCCAGTCCCTTATGATGAATAGTACATCTTTTTTGGGTATTAGTTCTAGAAGGTCTTGTAGGTCTTGATAGAACCATTCAACTTCAGCTTCTTCAACATTACTGGTTGGGGCATAGATTTGGATTACCATGATATGGAATGGTTCGCTTTGGAAATAAACAGAGATCATTCTGTCATTTTGAGATTGTGCCCAAGTACTGTATTTCAGACTCTTCTGTTGACTATGATGGCTACTCCATTTCTTCTAAGGGGTTTTTGCCCACTGTAGTAGATGTAATGGTCATCTCAGTTAAATTCACCCATTCCAGTCCATTTTAGTTCACTGACTCAGCTCTCATAGTTTTCCCTTTTTCTTCTTTCTGGCTATCCCAAAATTCTTGAGTAAGTTAGCTGATCAAGAGGGTAAATTAATACTTTGATTGGCTAGTTGACCCATGTTCAAACATTGTGCCTAAATATTAATAACAACTTTTTTATAACTTAAAAACATTTAGTCCTTTTTAGATATTCACTACATATGAAGAATACCAGGGATGGCAGAGCCTGGTGGGCTGCCGTCTATGGGGTTGCACAGAGTCGGACACGACTGAAGCGACTTAGCAACAACAACAACAACAACATATTAATGAGTGCATGCTAAGTCACTTTAGTCATGTCTGACTCTTTGTGACCCCATGAACTGTAGCCCACCAGGTTCCTCTGTCTATGAAATTTTTCAGGCAAAAATGTTGGAGTCAGTTACCATTCACTTCTCTAGGGGATCTTCCTCGTCCAGGGATTGAACCCAGGTCTCCTGCATTGTAGGCAGACTCTTAACCATCTGAGCCACCAGGGAAGCCATGTACAGGGAGGGCTCAGGGTAGGTGTGGATAATTCATGTAAAACAGTTTGCATAGGTTTTCTGGAAAGAAAATTTCCCACCTGATAGTTCCCACTTGCCTTTCTGACAAACAGTATTTCTGTCCTGGTAAGCACCGCTTTCCTCTGGGTGTCCTGTTCTCAGTTGATATCACACACGTCAGATCTGTAAGTATACTGGAAACCATATGGTCCAAATGTCTTATTCTGCAGACGTGACATTTGAGGGCTGGAAATTTAAAGAAGCTTGGTTTACATCTTCAGAGTGTCTGACTGCCTTTGTCAGATGTAAGATTAATTGTAACAGATTTTGCCTGAAAAGCAGATGAAAAAAAAATAAATAAAATCATTTCTTGACTTCCCTTCCCCCTACCTCAGTGCATGATGTTCCAACACTGAGTCTTCCAATTGATGTTTACTTGTGGTATATCTCTCCATGGAAGATGTAGCGCTTAAACCAGTCAGAAAGGGCTTTGTTGAAAGCAATAGTAAAGAGCAACACAGCAGTGACTTAAACTTAAAACTTAAAACAGACACTGATTTCTCTCTCCTATAAAAGACATGCAGAGATAGGCTGCTCAGGGGTGGTGAGCCAGCCAGCAGTCTTCATGTTTCAGGTCCTTCTTGCTCAGCTCTCCACCATCCCTGGAGTGTGGCCCTTGTCCTCCTATCCAGGTTGGCTTGTCTGTCCATCATATCTGTATTCTAGACAGCAGGATTTTGGAAAGAGAAGAAAGAGGTAAAATATGAATGTTACTGAGTCAGTGTCAGTCAGGTGTGATCAGAAAAGCAGGACTAGTAAGAGTGAAGTAGAATAAGGGATTTATTTGAGGGACTTGACCTTCCAAACTGTGGGTATGGGTTAAACTGTTTCTGTTCTGCTGTGCTGGTTTTGTGTATGGGTGCTGAGCCTGAGGAGAGCAGGGCAGGCCATCTGAAAGATGGACGTGTTCATGGTCAGTTTTATGTGTCACCTTGGTAAGGCTGCCACCCTCTGTCATTCAGCCAGGTGCTGTGTAGGGATTTTGTATTTGTGACTGGTCTATAATCAGTTTAAGTAAGGAAGATTATCCTTGGTAATCTGGGTAGGACTGATTCAATCCGTCAAAAGGCAGAACAGAGGCTGCCCAGAAGAAGAAATTCCACCTCCCAACTGCAGCTTCCCTTCATGTCTGGGAGGTCCAGCCTGCCCTTCCTGATGGCCTACCTAACAGACAGCTGGCTTTCAGTGGAAGACAGTTCCTCGTAATGACTCTCTTAATTTGTATCTCCTGCTGGTTCTGTGTCTCTGGCAAAACCCTGATGGCACAGACTTGGGGAGAGAGAAACAAGGATGCCCTGGAACCCACGCAGAGGAAGTAGAAGCTGCATTCATCTTTAACTGCCTCCAAGCCTCCAGCTGCAAGGAGGCTGGTGGAAAGCTGGCTTTGTCATGCAGCTAACCCACCTTGTCCAGGAGCTAGAGAAGCAGCAGGATCCAGCAGGGAGGGGACTGCGGCAGGCCCAGCTGCTCTGTCATGCTGACAGGACAGGACGAGCCAGCAGATCTGTGACACGGTGCGCCAGCTGCAAGGGCCCCCGACTTTCCTGTGACCTTCCTAGTGTAGCCATGGCTGCCGCTGCACTTCTGCCTTCCTGACCTTGTGGGAATGTCTCCTGTGCCCATCCTAGTCCAGGACCAAACTAGAGGAGGGGAGCTTGGGAAACACTGCTCCAGTTGAGCTAGGCTGACACAGTACAAAACCACCACCACCAAGGTATCTCTGGGGAGGTTTTTTGGAAGCTCCCAGATGCCGATTTATTTTATAGCTCCTTGGCCTGATCGAGCAGAGCATATTTGGCTGTATGTCTCAAAATGACAGGTTCTCTTCTTTTGAAAGGGAGGACGAACTTGGGGTTGCTAACTAATCCTTTCAGTCAGAGGACTACTCTTTACAGGACGCAGTTCCTATCTTCTGAAGCCTAATTTTTAGGAGGGGAAATAACATATTGGACAAACCTGTGTGTTAAGCTTCGTAAACAGAAATACTTCCCCTTCATCAGTTCAGTTCAGTCGCTCAGTCGTGTCCGACTCTTTGTGACCCCATGGACTGCACTCCAGGCTTCCCTGTCCATCACCACCTCCCGGAGATTGCTCACGTGTCCATAGGGTCAGTGATGCCATCCAACTATCTCATCCTTGGTTGTCCCCTTCTCCTCTTGCCGTCAGTCTTTCCTAGCATCAGGGTCTTTAACACTGAGTCAGTTCTTTACATCAAGTGGCCAAAGTATTGGAGCTTCAGCATCAGTCATTCCAATGAATATTCAGGACTTCCCCTTCATGGTCCCTTGGAAACCTTCATGGGGTGTTTTTATGTTAAAAAAAAAAAGAACAAAAACCGTTCATATATAAAGTATGATTCCCAGGACAGCAGTGAAGCACTATCAGTGGGTGATTCTGTACCCTAGGTATCAGAGGATATCTTCTATAGATTAGCAGCAGCACTTCTTAAAAGCCTTGAGGGGATGCTTTCTTCTCAGGAAGAAGAAAATGCAGGGTCAGCAACCAGGGACTTCAGTAAATGGAATGCCTTTGGGGCTCTGCTTTAGTACAATGCAAAGGAAATCATGGATTTACATAGACAAAATGCCTCTTTGTGTGTACAAATTCAACCAAATCAACTCCAGTACATGTATTATGTAAGACATATATTATGTCTATGGAGCTTTATCACAGGCCAGGCTCTGGTCTAAGCAAGGCACTGGTCTAAGCAATGTAAGTAGATTAGCACATGAAAACTCACTAGAACCTCAGAGTATTTACCTTCACTATTATTCATATTTTACAGATAAGGAAGTGCAGCACACAAAATAAATTCAACAAGAGGTTGAACTCAAGACTGATACTCTGGAGCCCTTCTCTTACATTTCCCCGATTCACTCCTGGGTCCTGACTCATCCCAGAAATAATACATCCAGTACCCTCTCTGTTCTAAGTAAGGCAGGAAAGTGAATACAGGAAAAAGTGTTTCAGCAAAAACAAACACTTAAAGCAAGAGTTTCCCCTCAGCCTACAGATAACTGCAAAATTAATTATATGCCCTATTTTAGGATTGTTCTGATTAAATACAGTGAAATAAATAGTAACCTCTTACTATTTGGGGATGAGTTTTAAAGGAAAAACCCTGAAAGTGAAAGGGAAGAAGAGGTGAGGCTGGATGGGCTTAGCACCTCCAGTCAGACCTGGAGGAGTGCCCTGTGATGGGGTCCACGCTCCCCCCACACCTAGTGGACCGACAGAGCCCTTCTAGTTAAGGTCTGTGAGGGCACATGTTTAATGCTCCTCTGAAGCACCTAGGAGTCCTCCGGGGAGTTGCACAGCCCCGGGGGCTCAAGAACTGTTTTGGGAAGGAGTACTGGAAAGAAGGGGCTTGGAAGGCAGCTATCAGTTTAGGGCCTTCCAGACTGGTGCACTGTGCTCCATGCTATGATAAGGTGGGACTCAGGTGTTGTTTTCTCCTGGGTCAGTATCCACTGGGGCCAAGAACCCATATATGACACCGTAACTGGCCTGTTTTTTAATAGGGGGAGGGGTGTCACTGTGGGCTTTGACCCAGAAACCAGCCAGAGGTGTGTATTATGCTGACAGCCAGCTCTGAAACCCCTGGTAAGAAGGCAATCAGATAGCAAAGGATATGATTCTTCATTGTCCTTGAAGTCACTTCGAACCTGTGATGACCATGTGACTGATTAAAAACCCAGACAGGTTGAGTGTTGCAGAAAATATGAAATGAGCCTGAAGCCTGTAAATCCACGGAGGAATTTTTTTTTTTTCCCTAGGCAGCTGATAACAAAAGGTCTCCAGCATGATAAACTGCCTGCCTGCAATTCAACTGTATCAAAATCCTCTTGGCTCTCTTAAAAATAAATAAAATTGGAAATGGAAACGTGTGAAGACATACTGAACAGTAGCAATCAAGATTTCGAAGGCTAGAGACATTATGCCATTCACAGAATTCAGGAAAACAGCCTGTCTGTGGAAGGCTGTCCCAGCTCCAAAGGCTGAGCGCGGCTGGGTGAGTTCCCCGCAGCCGCTGGAAGCGAGCTATAAATAGAGCGGGGCGGGAAGCGCCCTGCTCAGGGGGCGGGCGGGAGATCCCCGGCTCTCCGCTCCCCACCCTCCGCCTGCGGCGCGCGCTCCCGGCCGGGGAAGCCTGCGCGGCGGGCCTGCCGCCTTAACCCTCGCCACTCCGGGTAGCTCCGGGAAGCAGCTATTGGCGGGGAGGGCGTGATGGCGAACCGGCTGGGAAGGGAAACGGAGACACGCTTCTCACCTGGGCCTGGCAACCCTCCACCGGGGATCTCTCCACCCCCTTCTCTTTCCCTTCGAGCTTTGGTTAACCCTTGAAATCCGGCCTTGAAATACACAAGAGGGGGTTTGTTCCCTGACTTGAAGTCGAGCGGCTGAAATCCAGGTCTTTTAAAACCATCCCAAATTTGGTTTGAGGAATCATGTTGGCTGTCCTATTTCAGCGTGGCGTACCCTCCCCCGTGCTGCTCTGGACAGTTCCTTTTCCTCGGGAGGGAACTGTCAAGCGAGGTGTGTGTGTGTGCGCGCGCGTGTGTTGTTTTCGGCGCATGCACACCCCTCGGTAGCCTCAAGGTCGGCAATACCCTGAGCATTCCCGGCCCCCCGCCGTCCGGGCTCGGCCCTGCCAGGCAGGGACGGAGAGAGAGGGAGTCCCCCGTCCCGGCAGGGCGTTCTGCGAGCGGTTTCAGCGACCAGCAAGGTCGGTGCTGAAGCAGGGCCGGGCGCGGGGAAGCTGGGCTCCGGAGGGTGGACCCCAAACAGCCGCCACTGGGCGGCAGGGACCCGGCCGGGCCGCTCGGCGCGCCAGGACTCCCCCGGGGGTGCTCGGAGACCCCGGAGAGGAGGAGCGGGGAGGGGCGCGGGGCTCTCCCAGGCGGCGAGCTGTCCCGGAATTTGAGGACCGGAGAGGCAGCTGGTTTCTGCCCAGGACTCCTGATTTCTTCTCAGATGGAAACAGTTTCTCCAGGTGAACCTGCTGGAATTCTCAATGGAGTCTCACTCGGGTTTAGCCTCCTGGTACATTTAACCGAGGCCGCATTTATCCCCGTGAGAAGAGGAAGGTGCCAAATGGAGCGGGGCTGTCGGTTGCAGAACACGGTAAGCTGGAGACGAAGGTGGCCTTGCCAGGGGCTGGGGTGGGGTGGTGGGGCACAGATTTAATGGGACCCTCCTCTCCCAGCCAAGATGGTGAAAGGAAGTTTGCCTTGGTCTTCTACTCCCGTTCACCCTCCCAGGCCTTCTCTGCTTTATCTTTTCCCTGCCTCCACTCATAAGTTAAAAAGAAACATTCCCCTGGGTGGGTGGGTGGTGGAGAGACTCCCTTATGTTCTTATTTTCGGCATGTTCAGGTTCTAGGCTAGTCGCAGATGCCACAGTGCGACCTGAAATTTCCCATCGCCCTTCCTTCTCTTGCACCTCTCCTCCCTTCTCCCTTGACTGAGTTCCCTGCTCCCCTCTCTCCTGATGCAGCCTACTTTTCTTTCTTTATTATCCTCCTTTCTAAGTTTCCTTTTCTCTCTTCAAAAATTTGAACCATAAGGCAGGGAGGGAGGCGGGAATGTTGTGACTGTAATGTACTGCTGGAGTGATAGGGTGATGGGTTGATGGTTTATGAAGCATTTATTCACCAAGCATTGTTGAGCACTCACTCTGCGCACTTCTTCCTGTATTCAATGACCAGACCATTTTCTCAAAAATAAACTGCCCCCCGGCTTTTTCCTGAGAACCTCTCTGCTTTCCTCTAGGCTGCAGGAGTGGACATCTGCAGGACATGAGGAAGAAGAGGGAGTGTCTTAGATCCAGGCTAGTTGGGTGCTTCTATGCTCTCACTCCTTGGAGGCCTGATAATTAATCACACATTAGTCATGTTAACCATTTATCAAGCACTCACTGTGTTTGTGGTATTGTTCTAAGAACTTTACAAGTATTCACTCATTTAAACCTCGTAACAACCCCATGAAGTAATGACTACTATTATTTTTTACACGTGACATAGGAACGGAAGATTTAAAGAATTTGTTCATGATCACACAACTATTAAGTGGGAGAGCTGCGATTGGAACACAGAACATCAGACGCTGGATCACAACTCTTAATCTATTATATATCTGTGTCCTTAGATATTTGCCCATCTATCTGAGATGGTTGAGTGAACAAGGCAACCAAAATCCTTTGGAGTCTGTATTTTAGTTAAGGGAAACAGACAATATATTCAGCAGATAGACTGGATAACTTCAGGCAGTGGTAGATGCCACAAAGGAAAGAGAACAGAATTTGTACTAGGGAGTGGCGACCTTCACGTCAAGAATAGAGAGGGACATTCTCTTTGCGGTGGGAACTTTCAGGCTGAGACCTTAAAGCACTGAGGAAAGGAAGTACAAATAGCTAGTGAATGTGTACTAGTTATTAACTTTAGTAATTACGGGAATGCAAATCAAAGTCATGGGATACTCAACCCATTTGGTTGGCCTTGAATTAAGAAGTTTGAAAATATCAAGTGATTTAAGAGGATGTAGATCCACAGGACCTTCCAACATTGCTGATGGGAATTTAAACTGGCACAATGACTTTGGGAAATGTTTGGCATTGTGCCCTAATTTGGACATTTGTACACCTGTGATCCAATTGTTCAACTCACTCCTACATTTATATATATTAAAAACTCTTGGATTTGTTCAACAGGAGACATGTATATGAACATTCATAACAGTCTGGTTTTAATGAAAGTCTGGAGAGAACTCCGATGCCCATCACCAAGGAATAGATAAACATTGTAATATTTTCACTAAGAGGAATATTATACAGCAGTCAAAATGGATTAACTGGGTGACACATAACAATATGATTGCATACAAGCTATATAATATTAAGTGAAAATTGGATGAAAGATTACATACAGCAAGACAATCTCATAATGTTGAAAATTAACAAGAAACCCTTCCACTTAGGAATATATGTAGATGCATATACAAAAATAGGAAATTTATGAAAATACGAAAGCAAGACAATAAAACTCTGAGATTTGTACTTGTGTTTACCTTAGACGGGGAGAAGCCAGGTGACCATGTGATTCCTTAGGGGTGAGTCAGTGGCAGGGTCTCGCCTAGGTTTTGACTGGTAGGGTCAGGTCTGCTTGTTACATTGTTAAAAATAACTTGTAAATAATGAAAGGTGACAGGCCACGCATGCAACTAACGAAAGTAAATGATGAATTAAACATTAAGACTAACCGTGTTCTGTGTTGGAAAGGTAGGAAAGAACAGAAGTAGATGCCTCAGTCTGGCAAAGGGAGGCTGATGTTTCTCAGGATGAGGAGAGTAGCCAGAGTCAGGGTTGGCCAGCAGATCAGACAGGTGGTCTGGAACCAGATCGTGCAGAGCCTTGTAGGTCAAGCTAAAGATTGAAGGGTTTTAAGGAGAGAGTGAAATAACATTGGATTTAAGGTTTTCAAAGGCTCCTCTGTGGCTGTGTGGAGAATAGACGATGGGAAGGCACTTCAGAGGCCACTGTAGTAAGAAAGGAGAGGAGATGGCGTGGGTGCAGCTGTGCTTCTGCGTGTTACTTACTGCATCGGGCACTAGCCTGGAGGTCAGGTGGAGGTCAAAATCTAGTTCTTGCTCCCTCGTCAGGAAATGTCCTTGTCACAGGGCTTTGAAGGCCTGGAGGAAGAGCACCGTTTTGAGATTGGCGGTCAGGGCTCTGTGGGTCAGCAGCAGCCCAGGGGGAATCAGTGCCATGAGCATGGACTTGAAGAGAAGTCGATGGATTCGGGACACATGTTGAAGGTAGAATGGACGGGGCCTATTGATGGATTAGAGATGGGTGTTAGGGAAAGAGAGGAGTCAAAAGTGACACCTGCATTTTTTTTTTTATTTGACTGTGAGGATATTGATGCTGTTTACAGCGAATGGAAAAAATCTTATTTTAAGTATATTAATTTTGAAATTCTGTTAGACAGTCAGGTGTACATGTCAGGTAGGGAGTTGGTTTGAGTGTGAATCTTGAAGGACAATCTGCGGCAAGAGACTTAAGTGTGGAAAGTATAAGCCTGTAGATGGTGTAGTCCAAATTCCTTCACTTAAGTTGTCACTGTCAGATTGTGAATTCCCTGGGGGCAGAGGAATTTTGTCTTTTTAATCCTCAGAGGAGGGTAAAGTAGAATAGGTTATCCATAAATATTGGTTGAATAGATACCAGAAGGATGCATCAACAGTGCAGAGGTGGAGAAATCGAGGGACCATGGAGGAAATGTCCTGGATGACCCTACCAGTGTCCAAAAGTTGAGGCTGTGTCCTTTCCAGTTCCTCCTGAGGCTGAAGCAAGTCTAATGGAGATGCCAACCCTTTAGGAAGATGTGACCTAGAGTCTTGGAGCCACTGTTCCATGTGGTACCCAGAGCTATTCAGAGCAGCCCCAGATGGCACAGACTAGAGAGTAAAGGAAAAGGCTGGCCGGGAGAGCCCTGAGGGTCAGGGAGGCCAATGCAGAAGCACGGAGCTGGCACAGGTACTCAGCCAGGAATGCAGCAGAGCTTGTTGGCGCAGGGACAGGTGAAATCAGAAAGAGGAGAGAGGACCCAGAGGCTGAACCAAAGGAAAGGCAAGGGAATTGTTACCAATGGAGCCATAGATTTGGTGTCAAGTCCAGTGTATATTATAGGCGTATTGATAATCACCAGCTACCTACCTTGGGGCTGGCCACAATCTTCTTATATGCCCCAGGTCCACAAGACCCCAAGCTGTGCTGTCCTTTGAGGCCTGCCCATCTCAGATACCCCATCCCATCGTCCTGCGGAGCCTCCTGAGCAGCACTGCCCCTCACAGTACCCTCCAAATCCAGGCTTGAGGTGACCTCCCTGACTACACTTGTGCCGGCAAGGTTCTCCCATGCCACCGTTCCATCACTGCTGCCATTTAGTTCCCCAGCCACCACCCTTGCACATTGCAGTTCGTGTCTCTTTACTTATCCGTCTCCTTCCTTTTGGCGATGCCCTTGTGTCTATTCACTGGTGTATCTCTGGTCCAAGCAGAGACTGGCTTAAGGGACATTGCACAGGGATTGTCAAAAGAAGGAGGGAGGAGGAAAATTTCCCCTTTTTGTTTGGCTTTAAGATGATCAGGATGAGACCATCCCCTTCTCACTAAAGATAAACACACAAAGTCCTCTCTTTCCTTGGACAGCTGGATACAGTATTGCTTAAGAATGTAAACTTTGGAATAAAATCAACTGGAATTCGTTTCAGGCTCTAACGCAAATAGCTAGGGGGGTCAGTTCTCAAAGACTCAGTTTTTTTCATCTGTCAAATGCAGAAAATAACAAAACCTCCCTTATGTTGTCATTGTCAGTTTTAAAGAAGGCAATGATGTGAAGCTTCTAAGCACAGTGCCCGGCATAAAATAGGGTCCCTGTAAAGTCTAGGTATTGGGCTTCCCTGATAGCTCCATTGGTAAAGAATCTGCCTGCAATGCTGCTGCTGCTGCTGCTGCTAAGTCGCTTCAGTCGTGTCCGACTCTGTGTGACCCCAGAGACGGCAGCCCACCAGGCTCCGCCATCCCTGGGATTCTCCAGGCAAGGACACTGGAGTGGGTTGCCATTTCCTTCTCCAGTGCCTGAAAGTGAAAGGTGAAAGTGAAGTTGCTCAGTCGTGTCCGACCCTCAGCGACCCCATGGACTGCAGCCCACCAGGCTCCTCTGTCCATGGGATTTTCCAGGCAAGAGTACTGGAGTGGGGTGCCGTTGCCTTCTCCCATCTGCAATACTGGAGACCCCAGTTCAGTTCCTGGGTTGGAAAGATCCACTGCAGAAGAGATAGGCTACCAACTCCAGTATTCTTGGGCTTCTCTGGTGGCTCAGCTGGTAAAGAGAATTCCATGGACTGCATGGTCCTTGGGGTCACAAAAAATCGGATATGACTGGGTGACTTTCACAGTTTAGATATTCTTATTTTCTAAGACATTTAATTGTCAATGCCTTCTTTATTGACCAACTTCAAGGAAATGCTTCTAATTCTGAGAATCAAGGCTCCTTATCCAGAGGCGCCTGTGCTCTGGCAGTGAGGTAGTAGGCATTTTTGCCAAAGGAAATATTTCCTGGGCATGTGGGCATTTGCTGTCTCATTCCTCACATTATGCCATGTAGTATTCCACTGTACATAATTCTTGGCGAGCCAGGAGTCTGAATAACAGTGAGGATTCAGAATTTATTCATTCAACATTTCATAAACTGTGATTGAATGTCTTACTATGTAAATGGAGATGCAGTGATGACTAAGACACAGCCCCTGCTTTCAAGGAAATCAGTCTAGTTAGGAAGGCAGACAAATAAACCAACAATGACAATTCGCATATTCACAGGATTACTTCTGGTCCAGACCTCCACACCCCCACTTCCGCCCAGCCCTGGCAAGATTGGTGTGAACATAGTAATGTTACCGATCTGGGTCCTTGGACTCTTTAGTCAATAGAAATTGAGAAGAGGCCAGATGAGAATTTCAAGCAAGGCTTTATTGTGGTTCATGCTGCAGCACAAGGGAATGAAAACAAGTAACAGGTGCCCTTGCTGGCTCCCCAGGAGGATGGGCTGGTTCCTTAAGCGGGGTGAGGGAGGGCGGCAGGTCCATGGCTTGGGCTGTTCGGGTGACTTATGTGGCCTGCCCACACCCTTGGTGGTGCTTTGTGCAGGCATCATGCCCAGTGTGCTGTTTTTGTTCCTCCCGCCTCAGAAATAGCAGTTGGTTTGTGGCGTTTGTACCTTACTGTTTATGATTTTCTCTGACTGCACAAGCCAGTTATTTTTAGTCCCTTAGAGTTTCTTTGTATTCTGCTGCCGGAGAAGCCCTTTGTCCAGGTGCAAGCAGGTAAAGTGTCCCAGGTCCCAGGCTGTCTTAATAATAGTCATGGTATTTGTAGATATATTTACAGTGTACAAACACGTTCAGGCTTCCCTGATAACCCAGTTGGTATAGATTCCATCTGCAATGCAGGAGACCCCAGTTCAATTCCTGGGTCTGGAAGATCAACTGGAGAAGGGATAGGCTATGACTCTAGTATTCTTGGGCTTCTCTGGTGGCTCAGCTGGTAAAGAATCTGCCTGCAATGAGGGAGACCTGGGTTTGATCCCTGGGTTGAGAAGATCCCCTGGAGAAGGGAAAGGCTACCCATTCCAGTATTCTGGCCTGGAGAATTCCACGGACTGAATAGTCCATGGGGTCGCAAAGAGTCAGACACGACTGAGTGACTTTCACTTTCACAAATCAGGTTCACTTTGAATTCTCTCTTTTGATTTTCGTAACAACTGTATAAGGTAGGTAGTGATCACTACTCATTTTATGAATGCAACCTAAGACTCCAGTGAACAGTTGTGTTTACATTAAGTCAGGCTGTCTTGGGCCATAATCTGTCCTTCCAGCCTCTCCCATTGTCCCCGTGCAGAGGTCTGTCAAGTTCACCACCCTTGTGGACCGGGCTTTAGTCATGATTCTGAGTTTTTCTCCTTGGGTTTGATGGGCAGGTTTAGCTTCCCTGTTGGGACCTGTGTTCTCTACAGACTTACACTGATGACTGACCCCACTCAGTTAGCCTTGTGCCACCCTTCTGATCTCTAGGACTCCATTGTGGTACTGGCCACTGGCCAAGAGACAAAGCCCAGGGAAGGGTTGTAACAGCATCACTGAGAAAGCGACAGGCACTGTGTTCACTGTGAACTGTGCTTTTGCAGTGGGGAAGTGGAGGAAGCGACAGAAGGATCTCTTCGTTTCCCAGTTCTACAGTGCTGTGATTCAGCCAGTTGTGTTCCTGGATGTTTCTCCTAAAAAGGGAAAGAATATAGGAGTCACTTGAACCTCTTTAAAGATGGAATGACGTATTTACACTTTCTCAGAGATGTTTCACTGCAGTTAAGTCATTTATGAAATTCATAGGAGTCTTCCGATACAGGTTACATCATTGATTGAAATCTGCTTATGGTTATTCACATAAATAATTTTATGTGTTTAAATTTACTTTGGGAAAGTAAAATCTCACAGACTGGTCCTGTGACTGTAACACGGAAGAGTGAGTTTGTTGCTGAGAAAATGTGTTTTTCAAATCTATTGTGTTTTTCATCTTTGTGAAAGGTGTTATTCGGTGTTTTTGCTGCCCACAGAATGTGTGGGTGGGGCATCTCAGACACCTCCTGCCAGGCCTGCAGTGCAGCAAGAGGGTGGTTTTGCCTGTAGCAGTTCAGAAATACTGAAGGAACAATCTCCTCCCCAGATCTCTAACCAGGATAACTTGGATTAGATTATTTTGTGGGGAGGGGATTGGTTAACTGCTCATTTCTTTTTTTAATTTAAATACGACGTTTGTAAAACACAATATAAATAAAAGCCATACTTTATCAAAGGTGAGTTTTCCAAAGGGATTTTAAAATTCCATTTGCTTCAGTGTATTGAGGATCAAGCTATATATGGTAAAGAAATACTACTAAAATTTTTGTTCTGTATTCAGGGAGACTGGTCTGAATTTGTAAAAGGTCTGAACCGCAGTGTGAGTGCTCTATGAAATATCTTTGTTATACTTTCAGTTCATGCAGTAGTAGTACCAGCAGAGCAAATTGGATGAGAGTTTCCTCATGTACAGGTAAAATTCATACACACTTGTTAAAATCAGTTGAATATAAACAGGTTAGTCCTTCAACAAATCTCCTTTTGTTTCAAAGTGGTTAACATTTTAGGGTGTTAATTTGCCCAGCAGAACTTGCATTGTTCCTAAATAACTTTAGTTCAAGATAATTCAACAGAACCTACTTTCTAAACTACTGAAACCTAAATGATTTTTACTGTAAATTCAAATTGAAAACCAAGCATCCAGTCCCAGATAAGGTTGGTTTTCTGCTTAACTTTAAGGGAAAGATTTTTTTTCCTTTCGGGTTGAGAAAAAATTATCACCTGACTTGTAACCGACGGTTTTGATGTGTTCTAAAAGAGAAGAGCCTTGCCAACTTCAAACATCTGTGCTCAGCACACCCCTCATTCCAGACCCCAGCCTCTATTGTTAATATAAACAATTTTTATACAGCCCCTCAGATAAATGGCTGGCAAACACCGTGTCCAAAATGTGATTATCATGTATATGTCTGAAGATACTGGCTGCCCTTGGTCAAGGCATCTCTGGCAAATTAGCATTGAATCTTTCTGGTTTGTGTTTTATAATTCTACTGAAAAATAGAAACTGATCTTCCCTCATGTGGAATGGTAGAGATAGATGGAAATAAAAGCAGGACAAGCCAGACCAGTGCTTCTCAAATTCCTGTTTTTCAAAACACAGATTTCTAGGCCCTAATCTCAGATACTGTTGGAATTTTTCAAGATCCCATTTCTAACAAGGAGAAGGCAATGGCACCCCACTCCAGTACTCTTGCCTGGAAAATCCCATGGACAGAGGAGCCTGGTAGGCTGTAGTCCATGGGGTAGAGAAGAGTCGGACACGACTGAGCGACTTCACTTTCACTTTTCACTTTCATGCATTGAGAAGGAAAGGGCAACCCACTCCAGTGTTCTTGCCTGGAGAACCCCAGGGACAACGGAGCCTGGTGGGCTGCCATCTATGGAGTTGCACGGAGTTGGACACGACTGAAGCGACTTAGCAGCAGCAGCATTTTCTAACAAGCTCTCAGATGATGCAAATGCTTGCAGGTTCATGGACCACACTTCAGGCAGCACTGGCCTATGTCATTAATTTCAAGGAAGCATAGGTGTTAACACTGAGAATGCACTTCAGAAACAAAACTCATAAGAACATGACTCTTCTTGCAGAGGGAGGGAAGGCAATGCTAATGTGACCAGCTATGCAGCTGGGCCCCAACTGTCTTGGGTTTAAAACTGAAAGTCTTAAACTTTCAGGCCAGCTAGAAGATTGGTCATCTTCCAAGGCAGACTGGGCTGGTGTATCAAGGTAGCTTTGTGGTACTTTGAAGTGATGGGTGTTTGGCTTAAATTTTAAACCCAGGAAAAGCCAAAGCATGCTGTGAATTGACACATAATCACATACAACTAAGGATTGCCAGTCTGCATCTTCAGCTTTTCTAAATCTTTTAAAAGTTGTAGTGGATTGGGTGTTTCTAAACTTGTGTGCACATTGGAATCACGTGGGGAACTTAAAAAAAAGAACGGGATACCCGTGTTCTACCCTCTCCTGTATTGTGAATTAATTGGTTTAAGATGTGAACTGGGTGCTTCTAGGTTTGAAAGGTCCCCAGGTGATCCAAATCCATAGGCCAGTGGGGGCATCACTGTGGTAGAGTCTCCGAGATGGCTGCCAGCGACACACCCTCCTTTCTGCTTTCTTCCTGGTTGCCAGGGGGTATGTCAGTTTTCTGTCTTTTGACTTGCTTTGAACAATGAAATTTAATGACAGTGAAATCTGGGGCTTGTAGCCTGGTGGCACTGGGTTCCTCTCTCTTGGAAGGCAGCCTCCTTGTGAGAGGTCTGACTGTCCTGAATTTGCTGTGAGGAAGCCCCAGCTTGCCTTGGGGAGAGCAAGTCACTGCGTGAAGGAGCTGGGCACACGTATGTGAGAGGAGCTTTCTTGGACCTTCTAGTCTGGTCCAGCTAACAGCTAAATTTGGCGAAGTGAGTGACCCCAGTTGATGTCACCAGGATTTTGGAACCGTGCCGGCAAGCCCCCCTCATCTTTGCCTTAAGTCATTTCATTTTGGGTGATTGGTTTTGGAATAATATATAGCTGAAACACAAGTGTATTTCTTGTACTTATTGGTAATAATAATGCAAAGGAGGATTTTTGGAAGGTTCTGTGTGAATGAGGGACGACTTATTTGTCATCCCGATCAAAGTACGATGCAAACTGAAACCATATTGCTGAATATTTGAAGGGGAAATAAAAATTACTATGTTAATAAAATTATTCATGATAGTGACAAAGATTTCACTGTTGTTATCGTAGTAGCTTCAACCACGCCTTCTCTTAGGTTTTCTGAAAAGCAGAGCCCAAGGCAGTGCTTAGAGTGCTATCAGTTCTTCTGGGCTGTGCAACCCAGAGAATGAGGGTGATGAGGCACAAGAGTGTGTGATGTGATTCTGTGTAATGCTATGTATCGCCACACTGGCTGTGGTCTAAAAGCAGGGAGCTGTGCTAGGACACACTGTGTCACTCTGCGCTGGCTCAGTGTTTGGGTTCCCCTGGAAGCACTGCAGAAAGGAACAAAACCTTCGTGTAGTGCACAAAAGAGAAAAAGAGGAACTTAGCTTCCCGGGTCCTTCTAATTTCATTTCTCACTGATGAAATTTCACTCCCCAGGAAGTTAATTCTCTGTACTCCTGCCTCTCTGTGGCTGCTCAGGAATCTGGGCACCATGTCATAATCTTTTTCTGTATTTTTCGTTTGTTTGCTTGTTTTTACTAAAACATACTCTGAGGTATCTGACTTTGATACTGTTTTTGTAAATTACAAAATATAATTTGTTTTGGCAAATTATGGGCTTCCTTGTGGCTCAGTGGTAAAGAATCTGCCTGCAATACAGGAGACCCCGGTTCAATTCCTGGGTCAGGAAGATCCACTGGAGAAGGGATAGGCTACCCTCTCCGGTATTCTTGGGCTAATTATGGGCTTCCCTTGTGGCTCAGCTGGTAAAGAATCCGCCTGCAATGCAGGAGACCTGGGTTCAATCCCTGGGTTGGGAAGATCCCCTGGAGAAGGGAAAGGCTACCCACTCCAGTATTCTGGCCTAGAGAATTCCATGGACTATATAGTCCATGGGGTCGCAAAGGTCGCTCAGACAGGACTGAGCAACTTTCACTTCACTTCACACTTGGAAATTACATTCTGAGGCTGAAATGATCCATTAATGTAGATCGTCATCCTGCTTTTCGCCATGTGCTCAGTATCAATTCCAATATAAATACCATATTAGTCTTGACTGCTCTTCTCTTTCAATAATCTTACTGAACACCACCATATCCCTGGACGTTGGCAAACGTCAACTCCAAGAAGTTTGTATTTATTTTACTGTTAGGCAGAGCCCAGTCTTTCCTCATATAGAGTGGAGTGTGTGTGCTTTCTAACCTTGAGAGAAGCAGGACGCCAATGAGCTGTCACTTCTGGACACCTATCCTTTTTGATGAGCTGTTAACTCTTTTTCTAGTCAAGTCTTTTTTGCAACAGGAAAAGAGATGAGGAGCAAAACCATGCCATGTTTAGTTATTTCATGAGGCTAGTAGCTCCTGAACATCAAGGGCTTTATGTAACTGATAGCACTGTATTTTGCAACCCAGTCCCACTCTAGTTGAAGGAGCCATTGTGTAGGAGAATCAAAAGCCTGTTGAACAGATTGAAGGATTTATTGTCAGTGTTGATTGGGGTGGGGGGCTTGTTTCCACTAGTTTCTCATCAGTTTGCTGCTGATTTTGTTCCTTTCAATTGTCTTTATGTATGTAAGTAGTGAAGATCATCTAACTCCAAAAAGGTAGGCAAACGAATCTTGTCTATAATTAAAGTCTGTGAAGTTAATCTGGCCATTGCCTTTCCTGTGGACAGGTAATCTCCCCTCCTATTTCCCATGACTGAGGTAACTGATTAGATCTGGTTATCAATTTTTCTTCTTTACTTGGGGCACAGAGAGGTGGACTTCCTCTCATTTTTATAGAAATATTTCTAAGTACTGAGCATGGGAAGACTCATGTGCCATCAATCACGTTATAGAAATTGTAGAACATCTCATGCCTTTGTTCCCTCCCCCTGTTGCAAAGTCCTAAGCCTATGGTATCATTGTTTTCCAGTGACAATTCCTAGGTTCACCTTATTCACAAGTGAAGGAGATTTGGCATGCATTTAATGTCCAGATAGCCTATGCTTCCTATAAGGATGGATTTTCCAAATGTTCCCCTCAGCAAGTGGTAGCTCTTTGGACTTAATTTTTTCTCCTGAATGGAAGGTAAACTCTATCTGTGGACACACAGAGGTGTTGCTTTACTTAAGACTCTTAAGTGAGTGAAAGATGTCAGTTCAAACTGGCTCAAATGAAAAATAATTCCTTGGCTCACATAAGACAAAGGTTGTGGATAGGACCAAACTTATCCAGGAATTAAGCAATGGTATTATAAAGAGCTCTCCTTTTTTTGCTTTTTCTAATTTTATCACTAACTCTTGATTCTTTGTGTGGGTGTACCACGGCATGGTGGCTTCATGCCATACCAACAGATCTAAGCTTTACCTCTAAAGTTTAGTTTTATTTAACACAAATTTTAAGATTGAGTTTAAAAGGATGCTGCTGCTGCTGCTGCTAAGTTGCTTCAGTCGTGTCCGACTCTGTGCGACCCCATAGACGGCAGCCCACCAGCCTCCCCTGTCCCTGGGATTCTCCAGGCAAGAACACTGGAGTGGGTTGCCATTTCCTTCTCCAATGCATGAAAGTGAAAAGTGAAAGTGAAGTCATGTTCAAATTTGGGAGGAATTTGAGAAGGTAAGAGAAGTGATTTCCCAGGGAAATTCAAGATGCTGTACTGCAAAAAATGAAAAGTATGCCATTCTAGTAAAAAGGAAAAAAACAAAACAAAACAAAAACCACAGTCACTTCTTTAGGAACGGGACCCACTACCTCCTAGATGCGAGACTTTAGCTTTGAGAACTCATTTGCCACATTTTGTCAGTTATCTGAAAATGGACCCAAGTTTCAGGAATAGACTCATATTAACTGAGCCCAGAGAGACTGTATTCTCCTGTAAGCTTACTGAACCCTCTTGACAGTCTTTATTCTAATAGGGTATAAATGATCAGATTTCTGCCTAATAAATTGTGAACAGTTTGGTTTTGATTACCCATCATAGTGCTCAGTTTACAGTATTTTTAGATTCACTTTAATTATAAAATTTTGGTTAGAAAGTAATGTAGAAAATTGGGAATGAATGGAAATATATAATTCATTTAGTTAAAATCAGCTGTAATTTGACTACTTTTTCTGGGTGTGGGTGTCTATATCCTATTCCTCCCACACAGGAGTCTGAGTATATTGTATGTAACAGTTGATTCTTGCTTTATTTACTGCTGTTTAATTTGAAAGCATCTTTCCATATCATTTCTCTTCACTTTGTTGTTCAGTCATTAGGTTGTGTCCTGACTCTTGTGACCCCATGCACTTACATGATATTAATGGCTGTTCTCAAAATTTTCATTCACTTATTTTATAGACAGAATTGTATTCTCACAGATCCTTAATTGTATATTGTGTGTAGTTTTTACAAATGTAAAAGAATGAGATGTGTTTTACTTTAAACGGATAGAATCACATTTATTTTACAAACAAAAGGTAACTTCTAGGAGGGAGATTTTTAGATACATTCTTAATTAGGAGATATTATAACCAAGTCATAGAGAACATGGTTGGATGGTTAATTGTCACAATATTGTTAAATACATTTGGCCTCCTGTTATTGAAATTGTTTATAAGTTTAATTAAAAAAAACTTTTACATGAAATATTCTCATGAATGTATTTTGTATAACAAATGTACTTAGCCTCAGGGACAATCATCCTTGAAAGATAGCTATAAATTACATCTCTGAACATTACTTGCAAGATTTTATCCCTTTTAGAAGACAGACTTGTGCAGAACCTCAACTTTAGCTTTTAAGATAGAGAAGAAATATGGATTTAACAGAAAATTTATGATCACAGAAAAATGTTATGACTACCTGTGGTCTGCAGTCATAGCCAACTCTACTGATTCACTGTTCCAGGTCAGCCTAGCCCTGCGGGCACCCTGGGCCACAGATTTGCAACCAGAACTGACCAAGCGTTTATTTACCCTGTTTCCATGGGTGAAAGCTCAGGGTGCTGTCACTTCTGCTGTTTCACATTCCAGTCCCCTCCCTCCCCCGCCCCCCATAAAGGATAGACTGACAAGAGAGACTTCGGAGACTCTGCCTTGCTCTGGGATGCTGGAGGGGCTGGTGACAATCCAGAGGAGCGGAGAGGAAGTTAATATATTAGGAAATGGATGTTGACCAAAGAGAGATAGGAGAGGAGGAGCCTGTGGATAAACTGCTTGCCTTTTTTTAATTTAAATAGGAAGGAAACCCAACTTTATTCTTATGTATATTAGAGTTCACAAAAAAGTAGCTAGCAAATGGCTTAATTTAGAAGCTTTTGTATTAATGTCACAAAGGAAAAGAAAAGGGGAGAAGTTTCTTTAGGATGAAGAAATTGATTTCTAAGGGAATAAACAGGAGATAGAATAGCTTGTGATAACCACTGCTTATGGTTATCATCAGTGGTATTTTCCATCTTTTTCAAGGCTATAAAGACGCTCTCAGACCAGACAGTCCTTCTCTTACCTGCAGACCATTCTAAGGTGTCTGTCCTCACGTGGAGGTAGGTGGAGGCCTGCACAGCCTGCATGTCCATAGTGGAGCCATTGCAGGCTCCTGTACTTACTCCCTCATGTTTTCTCTCCTTTTCCTGCCTAACTCTCCCTTCCTCAGGATTACAGCCTCCACCCCCACCAGGAAAATGTGCATGCAGTCTGTTGTCTCTGATCTTTCTATGATAAATACATAAAAAGTAATTTCCTTCTCGAAGTACTTTTGCAAATACTTTCTTTCCAGTTTTTAAATACTGTTGAAGATGAAAACCTTCAACTATAGATTTCCAAGACTTTTAAACCATTTAGTAGGATTCATGGTAATATTTTTTTCTTTCCTTTTTTTTTGCTCATAGGATTCTAAGGCTAGCCTTATTTTCCTTTTCTTTAAGTTCTTTTGGGTCTCCACAATGACCATTTATATCACAAGCCATAAAAATTTTCAGTTATAGGATGAAAATCTCAAAATCACTGCACATTGTTTTGGACCACAAAGCCTAATTCCCTATTCCTGCCTCTAGAGGTCGTAAATTGGCTTTTGGGTTAGCCCTGAGAGACACTGGCTTCTCAGGTACACACCATCATGGATCCAACCCATCACATTGTCACTCCCTCGTCAGTTAATCTCAGCTAAAGGTCAGAGATACAGCAGAGAGAGTGCAGGTGATCATGGATGTGCCACAAAGATATCAGTAAGAGAATGTTTTATAGAGTTATAACTAGATTTATTGAAGGTTAAGTCACTTCAGTCGTGTTCGACTCTGTGTGACCCCATAGACAGCAGCCCATCAGGCTCCCCCGTCCCTGGGATTCTCCAGGCAAGAACACTGGAGTGGGTTGCCATTTCCTTCTCCAATGGATTTATTTCAAGATTTATTGAAAGCTCGATTTATTGAGAGTATGACTGCATCCTACTTTACCCAGTTATTTATTTCTGAGTGAATTCTGGAGAGGCACCTCAAACATTTTACCCAGATACCTTTTATTTTCACTGTTGCTGATAATTTGGGGGGGACAACCATCAAACTAGGCTCCTCTTCCTTAATAGTCTGCATATTTACTTTTTATCTCTGCTCTCCTCTGATAATGTAGGCTATCATTAATCATCTCAACCTTGTTGTTGCTGTTCAGTCGCTCAGTCATGTCTGACTCTTTGCAACCCTATGGACTGCAGCATGCCAGGCTTTCCTGTCCTTCACCATCTCCTGGAGCTTGTTCAGACTCATGTCCATTGAGTCAATGATGCCATCCAACCGTCTCATCCTTGTCGTCCCCTTCTTCTGCCCTCAATCTTTCCCAGCATCAGGGTCTTTTCCATTGAGTGGGCTCTTCACATTAGGTGGCCAGAGTATTGGAGCTTCATTATTAGTCCCTCCAAGGAATATTCAGGATTGATTTCCTTTAGGATTGACTGGTTTGATCTCCTTGTAGTCCAAGGGACTCTCAAGAGTCTTCTCCAACATCGCAATTCCAAAGCATCAATTTTTTGGCACTCAGCTTTCTTTATGGTTCAACTCTCACATCTATACATGACTACTGGATTCTCAACCTTAGACTCTACCTATTATCTCCTGACTAGTCTTCCTACCAATCTTACCAACTTTCCATGTCTGGGCATCATGACATCATGACCTCTTTTGGAATGGAATCTGTTCATGCACTCTGTTTCAACCTTTCAGATGTTCCCTTGGCTTCTGTCCTAACTCACCAGCAGGGCATATGAGGCTCTCATGCGTTCGTTTCTGCTACCGTCTAGACTTCTCTTTCACTGCTCAACTAGAAAGATTTTCATGTTTCTGCTGCGCTTCATTACTTATTATTTACCCAATGAGCTCTGCTTTTACCTATACTATTCTTTCTCTCCTGTTTTCCTCTTTTCGGTAATGCCCACACTTCCTTCAAGAGCTAGTCTCAGCATCTTCTCAGAGGAGTTTTTCTGGGCTTCTTAAAGGGGCCAGTTAGCACATAAGTGAGAGTTAGCTTTGTGAATTGCCATACACCAGGAACCAGCCCTTGCTTCAGCACGTCCTGAAACTGGTATTTTGCCAGTGTCTTCAGCAATGGACAGTATCCTGAGAACTGGTGCTGACTAATCAAACTCATGGAGACAAAGCTGTGAGCTCTGGTGGTGATTCATTCGTTTTATTTGTCAGCTATAACTACAGCCGAGTGTGATGCTACAAGCATGTGATCCTGAGTGAGATAGACTAGGGTTCATGGTTACTAGTGTGTGACATTGGGCAGGGCACCAGACCTCTTTAAATGTTAGTGTATTTGCATGTAGGATTGAGGAAATTATACTTTCTATTTCTGAGAAGTGTGAAGAATTAACGCCCTTTTCTAGATTCTAGTCATTCATGTAGAAGTTAATGAGATTTTCCAAGTTCAAAGACTCTGTCAAGGGTAGACCCAGGTTTGGAACTCAAATGTTGCTGCTGCTGCTGCTGCTAAGTTGCTTCAGTCGTGTCCGACTCTGTGCGACCCCATAAACAGCAGTCCACCAGGCTCCCCCGTCCCTGGGATTCTCCAGGCAAGAACACTGGAGTGGATTGCCATTTCCTTCTCCAATGCATGAAAGTGAAAAGTGAAAGTGAAGTTGCTCAGTCGTATCTGACTCGTAGCGACCCGATGGACTGCAGCCTACCAGGCTCCTGTGTCCATGGGATTTGCCAGGCAAGAGTGCTGGAGTGGGGTGCCATTGCTTTCTCAGTGGAACTCAGTTAGTATGACTCAAATCCATGTGCATCACCACCTGTCCTAAATAGTTTTCTTAACTACTTCTTTTAACATTAACTTCGTGTAAAGTAATGATTTCTTTTTTGAAATCATCAATTTCGATTCACTAGCCAGATACATGTCTTATAGCATGTGTGTATTATACATATTATGTATGGAGAGAGTAACATGGAAACATACATTATCGTATGTAAAGTAGATAGCCAATGGGACTTTGCTGTATGACTCAGGGAACTTAAACCAGGGCTCTGTAACAACCTAGAGGGGTGGGATGGGGAGAGAGGTGGGAGGGAGGTTCAAGAGGGAGGGCACATACGTATACCTATGGCTGATTTCATGTTGATGTTTGGCAGAAACCAACACAATAGTGTAAAGCAATTATCCTTATTTAAAAATAGATAAATTTTAAAAATTGGAAAAGATAATTGGTTACAAACAATAATATTACTCTAACTTGTTTAATCAGGAATAATTTTTATTAAAGCATGTCAGGTAGCTCCCAGTGTTTCTAGAAGGCCAGGAGAATCAGTCTGGGGGATAATAATGCAGGGTTGTTGGTACTAAGAAGCACACAGACAAGAGACATACCCCAGACCACCAAGAGATACTATTTGGCAGAAGCACCATTGTTCCATTACAACTGCCCCAGAAATATCTTCACCACCCTCAATCTTGTCAGGAAATCTGAACTCCCACTCTGAGCTGAAAAAGCAAAATAACATTGTTCATTCCCACAGTGAAATTTTATGAAGTTTGTCTGAAAAAACTTAGGTCACATGCTTGCATCACGATTGCAGGAGATTGCAAGAAATGATTGTTGGTTCTCTGACCTCTAGGAGACTGAAATAGGGGTTAAGTCAAAATGCACTGTCTGCCACAGTAAAAAAAAAAAAAAGAAAAAGTTCATTGATTTAGCACCTAAAATTTTTATAGACAGAGTATATGTATTGCATTTGCAAAAAAAAAAAAAAAAAAAAAAATGTTTCCATGGTGTTGGGTATGGAGAACTCCGAGTAGGTGGTGATGCTGACGTCACTGCTGCTCTTCTGTTGGCGTCCCAGCCTCTTTGAGAGGCACCAGCACACCAGTGGCCCAGGTTCTCCTTAGTATATTCACACCCATAAGTGCTAGCCTGTGAGATGGGATGATGTCTTCATGAAGCACGTGGACTTTGGAGCCCAAGTGCATGGGTTCCAGCCCTGAGTCTCTCATTGCCTGGCTCCTGGAACTTGAACCGTTAACTTCTCAGTTTACTAATCTGTGTCGTGGAGGTATTGATACATTAGGTAGCAGCAAAGACAAATAAGTTGGTATTTCCAAAGTATTTAAAACAGTGCTTAAAAATCAGAGGTATATAAGCATTTTTAGATAAATTACATGCTGCTAATAATGTTTATTTTCAGATCATTAGAGCAATTTGAATCCTCTACCTGTGATCTTATATGCAGATGATGCATGGTGACCATTGCTCAGTCACAGTAATTTTTCTCTGGTCACTCATGAGAAGGAGGCAACTTTTGTTATAGTTTATATGCATTGGCCCTCCGATATACAATTTTACAAATAGGAAATCAAAATGACCTTACTGGAATATTCTCATCAGTTGTGTCCCAGAGGTTTAGTCTGAGAAGTACATCATTCTCTCTGCTGAAGACCTGATTCAACGTGGATTCAAAAGAGCCTTACCATTTCCAGTCCCACAAAGCTGATAACACTCAAATCTAAAGCTTCTACCCATCGCCACTGTCTCTCCTGTAGAAAATAGACATGTGTCAGCTGAACAGCCAGAGAAGGCAATGGCACCCCACTCCAGTACTCTTGCCTGGAAAATCCCATGGACGGAGGAGCCTGGTGGGCTGCAGTCCATGGGGTCGTGAAGAGTTGGATACAACCGAAGCGACTTAGCAGCAGCAGCAGCTGAGCAGCGTGTGTAAGACTCTTCACTCCTTGTATTTGCCTTTGAGATCCCTTGAGCTCGGGTCTTTTCAGCATTGTGTTCCTATTTTCTGGCACAGTGCCTGAGGACCCACGGTAGATGTTCAATAACTTTTTATAACTAGGATCTTGATAACTAGTACCAGGATCTTTATAACTAGTATATACAGATAAAGCTATTTCAGGATAAAAGGAAAACATTATTGAGTATTCACTTCAGTGATGGAAAATAAGCTACAATTAATACTTGCCTCAGTAAACAGTCACTAAATCAGATGAATTAGTTATTCCCTTTATACAGTATAATGTAGGATTTCATTTGAACACATTCTGGTGGTAGGAGGGAATTGTTTTTCTTTCAAGTTTCTCAGGATGGCGTTTTAAGGATAATACCATCAACTTTCAGAATTTTGCCTGGATTGTATTAGGATTTCTACTTACCGTCCATATATTGTTCTTTGAGGAAAAACTATGTATTTAAAAAAATTTCTTAAGTGATTTTTCCTCAGTTTTCTGTGGGGATCTAAGGAAGGAATTTTTATTGAGCTTTAATTGGCATAGAACATTATGTTGGTTTCAGGTGTACATCATAATGATTTGATATTTGTTTACATATAGCGAAATGGTTGCCGTGGTAAGTCTAATTAACATGGGTCACCTCATAGTGATGATTTTTTTCTTGTGATAAATAAAAACTTTCACTCTCTTATCAACTTCCAAGTATCCAGTATTACTAACTTTAGTCACCCTGCTGTACATTGTATCCCATGACTTATTTTTTAACGGGAAGTTTGTGCCTTACACGCCCTTCATCTGTTTCACCCAGCACACCTCCTGCCTCTGAAGCCACCAATCTGTTCTTGCTTCTGTGAATTTGGTGTTTGTTTTTAACTTTTTTTTAGATTTTATGTAAGTGAGATCATATCCTGTTTGTCTTTCTCTGACCTACTTCACTGGGCGTAATGCCTTGAAAGTCCGTTAGTGTTGTCACAAATGGCAAGATTTCTTTCTTTCTTGTGGCTGAATAATATTCCACTGTACGTTTTCCCTATCCATTCATCCATTGATGGACACTTAAGTTGTGCTTTTTTCTAACCTATTGTACACAATGCTGCAGCGAGCATGGGGCTGCCCGTATCTTTTCGCAGTAGTGTCGTCATTACCTCCTGATAAACATCCAGAAGTAGAATTGCTGTATCATATAGCAGTTATGTTTTTAACTTTTGGGGGAACATCTACACTATTTTCCATAGAGGTTGCATCAACTTAGTTTTCCACCAACAGTACACAGGATTCCCTTTTCTCCATATCTTCACCAGTACTTACTATTTGTTGTCTTTTTGATATTAGCCATTCTGGCAGGTGTGAGGTGATATGTTATTGTGATTTTGATTTGCATTTCCCTGATGATTAGTGATGTTGAGCATCTTTTCATGTACCTGTTGGCTGTCTTTATGTCTTCCTTGGAAAATGTAGGAACTTTAAACTGATTAGCAAAGCTAGGTAAAACTGACGTGCTCTGGGCTTCTGAGTGATGGGACCTGTCTTGAGACCACACATTTCTTTCTGTATTATCTTAAATTTCATCAACAGAGTTAATCTCTCATGAATTTTAAAGGCTGTGGTATATGAGAGAGAGAGAAGGAAAGGGAGGATCTTTAAGGTAGCCTATTAAAAATGAAAACTTCCACAAGGAGACAAATAAGTTATACTTAAAATAGTGGCAAAAATCTCTATGGTTTAGACAGTTAAAATAGAAAGGAAAACATCAAGAAGAACATTTGAAAGTATAAATAGATCAGGGGCCAGAAGTGGACTTTGCTTGTTCTAAATTAGTTGAGAACCAGCCTTTGTGGGTTTTTAAAGAAAAGTACTGGGGGCAATGACACTGGCCCATGTCCTCAGCCCCTCTCCATGCAGCTCTAGTCCTGTGCTCTAGTCCAGCAAACTTCCTTTGAAGTATTCTCGAAGTGGGAGACTGGTTCTATGTAAGATGAAATTGACTCAGAAGTTTTTTCAACTGCCCAAAGAAATTAATACCTTCAGAAGGAGCTTGAGGACACTGTCAGAATTAAAAAGAACTTGGTGACAATTTGACAATGAAGTCACTTTTGAAACTTCAGAAGAGCCAGACTCTATGAAGATTTAAAGTGATCCATTGGAGGTTGTTTAAAATGCAAAATTCACTTTAATTTTGAAAATGAATTGAAGTTCTTCAACTGTGTTCCTTGTAAAAGTCACTGGTTTGCATCCTACTGAACCCCAAGATACAACAAGGCCAATTTATTTCTTCTCTGCCTTCCTTCCTGTCTCTGTTATATCTAAACCCTTAGCACAGTATCTAGTACATAGTTAATTGGTATGAAATATACATTAAATAAGTACTGTAACAATGCTCAGTTTAATTGCCAAATACAGATTGGAGATTTGAAAAAGTAGTATATATTACATAGTCATGTACTTCAGAGATATAAAAATTCTAAATAGCTGTGATTACTCATGAGTTTCTTAAAGATGTCATTGAGGGACTTGCCTGAAGGCATGAGCTAGAGGGTTGGATTTTGGAAGGCCAAGGATAATATGAGATACAGGAGCAAGCCATCCATGAGGAATTTTGTACATTTGCATTTCCACATATAATTTTAGATGGAGTCCTAAACGTCAAGCTAGGCTGACAATTTGCACACACAAAAAAAAAATTCTCCAAATTTCTCTTTGATCTACAGGCTCACAAATTTCATTTAACATTTTACTGTAAAATGTGCTGGTTGAGTAAAATTCAAGGGTAATTTCACTTATTTACTTGGCAATATGAATTTGGGAGTAAAAATAAGGTCACATTATATATAAAGTTGCTTAGTCATGTCCGACTCTTTGTGACCCCATGGACCCCATAGAGAGTCCATGGAATTCTCCAGGCCAGAATACTGGAGTGGGTAGCCTTTCCCTTCTCCAGGGGATCTTCCCAACCCAGGGATCGAACCCAGGTCTCCCACATTGCAGGTGGATTCTTTACCAGCTGAGCCACAAGGGAAGGCCATGGTCACATTAACAGGCACACATCTCTATTTCTCTTTATGGTAGGTTGTATGAAAGGCCCCAAATCCTTTTTCACTCATACACATAGAACGTGATGTTAGCAGTCCTGTTATCAACAGGTAGAGTCCTTGTCCTTAACCCCTTCAGTCTGGGTTGGCCGTGTGACTGACTTTAGCCAGTGGGGCATTAGCACATGTGCCTCAAGAAGAGTCTTGGAACCTGCTTGCCTATCGGGCTTGTGCTTTGCGGCACAGGGCTCCCCACGTGAAGACGCCTGGACCACCCAGTGGATGAGGACAAGACATAGAGACCACCCAGTGGGTGAAGACAGGACACAGAGCACAGCTGGCGGCAGAAGTAGAGCCGCCTAGCTCCCGACGTGTGCACGATTGGGCCCATGTGAGACACGCAGCAGGAGCATCCTGCCATGCTCGGCCTACCTCATGAGCTTGGCAAATAGCTGTTTTCAGCGACTCGGGTGGGAATGATTTGTTATGCAGCGATAGGTAACTACTACACTCTGGTCCTGCTGTGCGGGCGTTCCACCCTTTCTTAAATTCCTCCTCACGCATTCTAGGGGTCCCCGGTGGATGCTGCTAATGTTCTTTGAAGTATAATACTCTTGACCACCATGATTCATCTGTGCTCCTCCTCTCTGACTCATGGTTCCTTTGGTGCTGGTGTCTCTGGTGTGGTGGGCAGTGCCCAGAGGGGCAGCGCTTCTGCTGGTGCCACTGCTGGCATCTCCCATAGAGGTCCACACTGTAATGTGAGTCCAGCTCATTTTGGGACCTCTGGTGTTTCATGATTAGGGCAAAGGTGGAGGGATAATTGGATAAAAATCAGGGAAGACAGCATTTGAGAGCTGGCGGCACCTTAGAGATCGTTCCATCTTCTCATTTTACAAAAGAGGATCCTTGTACAGAGAGCTTTGTCACTGGCCCAAGGTCCCGTGATATATGAGTGCCAGATCTGGGACTGGAACAGAAGTCTTCTCATTCCAGATCTGGGGATTATTTCCATTCCATTCTCATCAGGTTTGCTTTTCTCACATCATTTAAGATTTTTAAAAAGTGGAATGTAGGTCTGGAGAAATCTTAACCAAGATGATAAATAAAATATCTGGGGTATGCTGAATTATCCCTAGGAAATAATTTGATTGTAGTGTGATACAGGTGCCCATTTTCCCTTTAAAATTTGCACTATCCTGTTTAAGTGACTGCTGCATTTGAGAAGTGCTTTGGAGATGGAGCTACAACTTAGGCATTCCTGGTGATGTTTGGAAGCCTAAACGTCTTCCCCAGTCAGCCAGGGTGGCAGGCAGTTGGGTGGGAGTGGGCTCTGTGGGAACGTACACCTCTACATGCGGGGTCTGCCTTAGTTCAGACGCCGATGGCACCATGGAGCACACTTGGTCCACATGGGGGACCCCAGAACTGCCCCCCGCACCCCACATTACTCAGACCTCACGTTAGGGTGAGGCTCGGTTCAGCAGGGAGAGGTCTGGGGTGCTGACAGCCACAGTTGCCGGACTTGATCCTGTGCTGTGGGGGTCCTGCTGTGCCTTAGTGGTAACAGGGTGTGTAGGATGCAAGACACTGTATGTGCGAGGGTGTTCACATCCCAGGATCAGCCCCGCTCTGGACTCCGAGGCCCCGCAGCTCTTCTCTGTTCAGGTGACAGGTGGCCCCTTTGGAGCATCCTTTTCCTGTTGATCTTCACTAAGATCACTGAGATTGGCTGTTGTGTGGAAAGCTCAGGATGGAGAAGCGGGGAGCCCTAACTGTGGAGGAGAAGCAGGGGGCCGTAACTGTGGAGGAGAAGCAGCGGGCCGTAACCGTGGAGGAGAAGCAGGGGGCAGTAACTGTGGAGGAGAAGTGGGGGGCTGTGACCATGGCGGGAGGACACACGTGTGTTCTCTGGAAGGCCTCAGGCCCGCCTGGCACCGGGGCAGGCGGGCCGTCATGTCGAGGCATCATCCATAAAGTGCTGCCAGACATAAAGCAGGGGGTGTGAAATGGGGAAACTCGACTCTCCTCCAACCAGCGGGAGGCCTCCCTGTGACTGAGGATCAGAGCGGGGCTGGCGGAGGCCTGCTGCCCTCCCCACTAGCCACTCTGTGATCAGACGTGGAGATCAGGAGAGACATCATTTGCTGAGGCAGATGTATTTGTCTTCGATGTATTTTTAAAACATTCCCAGGCCTTTCTTTCTGGGCATGTTCTTTCATCTCTGATGTTGGTTTAATAATGCTGCTTCCAGTAAGGAAAAGAAATATGAGAAAAATGATCTGTACACTTACAGTGCAGATCTGGACACCATTCATTGTGTGGCTGTAGCACAAGGAAAATGAGGGCAGTCTAGTCATAACATTTCAATTTCAAGCTTCTGGTGGGTATTAAAAAGTGATTAAAAGGAATTTTAAAAAATAATGGAAAATACCTTAAGGGTCTTGCTTTAAATTGGAAATCCAAATTGAGAATCACATCGATGATTTAAGGTAAATTAAAATATGGAACAGATGGGCCCCACAAAGCAGTAAATTGAGAATGGGGGCTGACTCACCACTGTCCTAGTGACATGTGAGCTAGGAGAGCTTTTCTTTCTTGGCTTGATATTCCTTTGCATACATGAATTAACATGTATTTGGTCTTTATTCAGTTCCTAATTGGGGTTATGATTGAGCTAGTCATTAGGAAGACAGGAGACAGGATCTTAGGGGGTTGGGCATATTTGAGGCTGGGAATAGTAAGAAAGCAGGAGAAGGCAATGGCACCCCACTCCAGTACTCTTGCCTGGAAAATCCTATGGACAGAGGAGCCTGGTAGGCTGCAGTCCATGTGGTCTCTAAGAGTCGGACATGACTGAGCGACTTCACTTTCACTTTTCACTTTCATGCATTGGAGAAGGAAATGGCAACCCAGTGTTCCTGCTTGGAGAATCCCAGGGACGGGGGAGCCTGGTGGGCTGCCATCTCTGGGGTTGCACAGAGTCGGACACGACTGAAGTGACTTAGCAGCAGCAGCAGCAGCAGGAGTGTCTAGGAAGAAAGGACAATCCATCCGGGCTCCTTTCCCCATGCGCCTCACCCTGATAAGGACACATGATGAGCCGGGCATCAGACGATTATGCAGCTTTCTCTGACAAGCAAATGGAAAGAGATCAGTTCCCATGGGGATGAGACTTTATGAAAGAAAAGGTACTTGAGCCTCACAGGCTGCTCAAAGATGAAGATGAATATATCTTTTCTAGAAGAGTGTTTGGAGGCCTAGAGGAATCTTCAGAAAGTGGCTTGCTTTCTGTTGTAGCTGAGGCGTGGACAAGAAAATGTGGAGTTTAGCTCTATTGCCAGGGGTTTGGGACTTCAAATCAGAAATTTGGACTTGATGCCTCATTCTCTATCATCACTGTGAGCAGGGAAACTGCTCATATCACATGCAGAGGAGGTATTTGTCAGAATTATTAGCAAGAAAATATATGATTTTTTTGGCATATGTCTATCAGTCTTATGGTCTGGCATCAGAAATTTACATGAAAGTTCCCATTTGCATTGTGAGGTTTGGATTAGGACTTGATTTTTATAGCCTGAGTATAATCACACACTACAGATGGTGACTGCAGCCATAAAATTAAAAGATGCTTACTCCTTGGAAGGAAAGTTATGACCAACCTAGATAGCATATTGAAAAGCAGAGACATTACTTTGCCAACAAAGGTTCGTCTAGTCAAGGCTATGGTTTTTCCTGTGGTCATGTATGGATGTGAGAGTTGGACTGTGAAGAAGGCTGAGCGCCGAAGAATTGATGCTTTTGAACTGTGGTGTTGGAGAAGACTCTTGAGAGTCCCTTGGACTGCAAGGAGACCCAACCAGTCCATTCTGAAGGAGATCAGCCCTGGGATTTCTTTGGAAGGAATGATGCTAAAGCTGAAAGTCCAGTACTTTGGCCACCTCATGCGAAGAGTTGACTCATTGGAAAAGACTCTGATGCTGGGAGGGATTGGGGGCAGGAGGAGAAGGGGACGGCAGAGGATGAGATGGCTGGATGCATCACTGACTCGATGGACGTGAGTCTGAGTGAACTCCAGGAGTTGGTGATGGACAGCGGGGCCTGGCGTGCTGCGATTCATGGGGTCGAAAAGAGTTGGACACGACTGAGCGACTGACCTGATCTGATCTGATAATCACACTTCCGTAAGTACTCCTGGCTTCAAATATAACCAAACACCTAACTGCCTGTGTAAAAAACTTTGCAGAGGCACCCACTCACTAAGTTTCTGGGTGAGGTCAAGGACTCTCTCTGGTAAGTTGCTTATTTCTACTTTATGATTAAGAGAAAAAGTGTATTTAAGAATTTTTTGCATTTCCACCCAGCAGAATTTTAAATGTATTCTCATAAAAACTTCAAATCCAAAATTAGTCATTCAGAAATGTAATGGAGATGCAGTAAATATAATATAGCACCATTAGCCATGATAAAATAAAAATCAATTATAATCAGAACCAAGTTAAGCTTTTTCTAAATTAAGCAGCATGACAGAGTGGAAATTAGCAGGAGCAGGACTAGTCACACAGTAATGTTCTGATTTTGCTACCAAAGGAGTCCAAGCCACATAAAGAGTTGAGAGATGTTGTTTTCTGTTTTCAGAAAGAATTTGTGCAATATCTTATATATATTTTGATAGAATATACTAGTAAAGCCTTTTGGGCCTGTGGGTATGTTTGTGAAAAGATTTTTATTTACACAATCAATTTCTTTAGACAGGGGACTATTTAGATCATAATTTCTTTTGAGTCTTCCATGGTATTTGTTTATTATTTTAATAAATTTGTCAGTATAAAATTATTTATAATATAATCCCTTATTGATTTTTTGTATGATTCTGTAGGAGCTCAAGTGCTGTTTTGTCTTTTATTTTTGATTATTGAGAGGATTTTTTTTGAAAATTAACTCTTTATTTGATTTTTTCATTTTTTTAATATGTTTCTCATTTCTTAATTATATCTCCTTTCTACTTACTTTGTGTTCAGTTAGCCATTTGACTTTTTGAGAGAGAAGCTTACATAATTAACTTTAGACACTTTTTTTCCTTTATTGAGTAAGGGTTTGGAGCTATAAGTTTCTCTCTAAGCAATGCTTTAATTGAATCTCATAAGTTTTGAAATTTGTTTTTATTTTCATTTAGTTCAGATATTTTCTAATTTTCTTTATTTCCTTGTTGACCTATTTTTAAAAGTGGGTTTTAAAAATTCATAGAGTATTTTAGACTAATTTTAGGTTTACAGAAAATTGAGCAGAAAGTATAGATCATTCCCATATACCCCCTTTCTCTCTTGTTCACAGTTCCCCCAGTTATTAACATGAGTGTGGGATCTGTGTTATAATTGCTGAACCAAGAGTGATACAGTATTATTAAATTACATAGTTTACATTACGGTTCCCTCTTTGATTTCTACAGTTCTGTGGGTTTTGATAAATGAGTAATGTCCTGTATCCATCATAACAGTATCACACACAATAGTTTCACAGCCCTAAAATCCCTTGTGATCCACCGATTCATACCTTTCTCTCCACTGCAGTCCCTGGCAACCCTTTACATTTTTGTGTCTATAGTTTTGCTTTTCCCAGAATGTTGCAATCATAGAGTCTGTAGCACTTTTTCAGACTGACTTCTTTATCTTAGTAATATGCATTTAAGATTCCTTTGTTTTTTCATGGTTTGATAATTCCTGTCCTTTATTGCTGACTGATACTCCATCGTGTGGATCTGCCAATCTATCTGTCCTCTCACCTTTTGAAGGATATCGTGGCTGCTTCCTGTTTTTGACAATTGTGAATAAAGCTGCTACACACACTTCATATGCAGGCTATGTGTGCATATGTTTTCAGATCAGTTTTGTAAACAGGTTCATGACGGTTGAATCAAGTAATAAGACTATGCTTTGTTTTGGGGAATACACACACACATTAAAACTGTCTTTCAGAGTGGTTCTCATTTTGCATCCTCACCAGCAATGAATGAGAATTATTTTTGCTCCACATTCTTGTTTTGTCAATTTTTCATTTTAGCCATTCTTAGAGGTATGTAGTGGCATCTCATTGTTGCTTTGATTTGCAAAAATGTGGCCTACTGGAGAAGGGAATGGCAAACCACTTCAGTATTCTTGCCTTGAGAACACCATGAACAGTATGAAAAGGCAAAATGATAGGATACTGAAAGAGGAACTCCCCAGGTCAGTAGGTGCCCAGTATGCCTGGAGATCAGTAGAGAAATAACTCCAGAAAGAATAAAGGGATGGAGCCAAAGCAAAAACAATACCCAGTTGTGGATGTGACTGGTGATAGAAGCAAGGTCCGATGCTGTAAAGAGCAATATTTCACAGGAACTTGGAACGTCAGGTCCATGAATCAAGGCAAATTGGAAGTGGTCAAACAAGAGATGGCAAGAGTGAACGTCGACATTCTAGGAATCAGCGAACTAAAATGGACTGGAATGGGTGAATTTAACTCAGATGACCATTATATGTACTACTGCGGGTAGGAATCCCTCAGAAGAAATGGAGTAGCCATCATGGTCAGCAAAAGAGTTCGAAATGAAGTACTTGGATGCAATCTCAAAAACGATAGAATTCTCTGTTTGCTTCCAAGGCAAACCATTCAATATCACAGTAATACAAGTCTATGCCCCAACCAGTAATGCTGAAGAAAATGAAGTTGAATGGTACTATGAAGACCTACAAGACCTTTTAGAACTAACACCCCCAAAAGATGTCTTTTTCATTGTAGGGGAATGGAATGCAAAAGTAGGAAGTCAAGAAACACCTGGAGTAACAGGCAAATTTGGCCTTGGAATACGGAATGAAGCAGGGCAAAGACTAATAGGGTTTTGCCAAGAAAATGCACTGGTCATAGCAAACACCCTCTTCCAACAACTCAAGAGAAGACTCTACACATGGACATCACCAGATGGTCAACACCGAAATCAGATTGATTATATTCTTTGCAGTCAAAGATGGAGAAGCTCTACACAGTCAACAAAAACAAGACCAGGAGCTGACTGTGGCTCAGCTCATAAGCTCCTTATTGCCAAATTCAGACTTAAATTGAAGAAAGTAGGGAAAACCACTAGACCATTCAGGTATGACCTAAATCCAATCCCTTATGATTATACAGTGGAAGTGAGAAATAGATTTAAGGGACTAGATCTGATAGATAGAGTGCCTGATGAACTATCGATGGAGGTTCGTGACATTGTACAGGAGACAGAGATCAAGACCATCCCCATAGAAAAGAAATGAAAAAAAGCAAGATGGCTGTCTGGGGAGGCCTTACAAATAGCTGTGAAAAGAAGAGAATCGAAAAGCAAAGGAGAAAAGGAAAGATATAAGCATCTGAATGCAGAGTTCCAAACAATAGCAAGAAGAGATAAGAAAGCCTTCCTCAGTGATCAGTGCAAAGAAATAGAGGAAAACAACAGAATGGGAAAGACTAGAGATCTCTTCAAGAAAATTAGAGATACCAAGGGAATATTTCATGCAAAGGTGGGCTCAATAAAGGACAGAAATGGTATGGACCTAACAGAAGCAGACGGTATTAGGAAGAGGTGGCAAGAATACACAGAAGAACCATACAAAAAAGATCTTCACGACCCAGATAATCATGATGGTGTGATCACTGATCTAGAGCCAGACATCCTGGAATGTGAAGTCAAGAGGGCCTTAGAAAGCATCACTACGAACAAAGCTAGTGGAGGTGATAGGATTCCACTATTTGAGAATATTCCAATATTTGAGCTATTTCAAATCCTGAAAGATGATGCTGTGAAAGTGCTGCACTCAATATGCCAGCAAATTTGGAAAACTCAGCAGTGACCACAGGACTGGAAAAGGTCCGTTTTCATTCCAATCCCAAAGAAAGGCAATGCCAAAGAATGCTCAAACGACCGCACAATTGCACTCATCTCACATGCTAGTAAAGTAATGCTCAAAATTCTCCAAGCCAGGCTTCAGCAATATGTGAACTGTGAACTTCCAGATGTTCAATCTGGTTTTAGAAAAGGCAGAGGAACCAGAGACCAAATTGCCAACATCCGCTGGATCATGGAAAAAGCAAGAGAGTTCCAGAAAAACATCTATTTCTGCTTTATTGACTATGCCAAAGCCTTTGACTGTGTGGATCACAATAAACTGTGGAAAATTCTGAAAGAGATGGGTATACCAGACCACCTGACCTGCCTCTTGAGAAGCCTGTATGCAGGTCAGGAAGCAACAGTTAGAACTGGACATGGAGCAGACTGGTTCCAAATAGGAGAAGGAGTACGTCAAGGCTGTATATTGTCATCCTGCTTATTTAACTTATATGCAGAGTACATCATGAGAAATGCTGGGCTGGAAGAAGCACAAGCTGGAATCAAGATTGCTGGGAGAAATATCAATAACCTCAGATATGCAGATGACACCACCCTTATGGCAGAAAGTGAAGAGGAACTAAAAAGCCTCTTGATGAATGTGAAGGAGGAGAGTGAAAGAGTTGGCTTAAAACTCAACTTTTAGAAGACGAAGATCATGGCATCTGGTCCCATCACTTCATGGGAAATAGATGGGGACACAGTGTAAACAGTGTCAGACTTTATTTTTGGGGGGCTCCAAAATCACTGCAGATGGTGACTGTAGCCATGAAATTAAAAGACACTTACTCCTTGGAAGAAAAGTTATAAGCAACCTAGATAGCATATTGAAAAGCAGAGACATTACTTTGCTAACAAAGGTCCGTCTAGTCAAGGATGTGTTTTTTCCAGTGGTCATGTATGGATGTGAGAGTTGGACTTTGAAGAGAGCTGAGCGCCAAAGAATTGATGCTTTTGAAGTGTGGTGTTCTCCGACTCTTGAGAGTCCCTTGGACTGCAAGGAGATCCAACCAGTGCATCCTAAACGAGATCAGCCCTGGGATTTCTTTGGAAAGGATGATACCAACGCTGACACTCCAGTACTTTGGCCACCTCATGCAAAGAGTTGACTCATTGGAAAATACTCTGATGCTGGGAGGGATTGGGGGCAGGAGGAGAAGGGGACGACAGAGGATGAGATGGCTGGATGGCATCACTGACTTGATGGACCTGAGTCTGAGTGAACTCCGGGAGTTGGTGATGGACAGGGAGGCCTGGCGTGCTGTGATTCATGGGGTCGCAAAGAGTCGGACATGACTGAGTGACTGAACTGAACTGACCTAGTGACATGGCACCCCACTCCAGTACTCGTGCCTGGAAAATCCCATGGATGGAGGAGCCTGGTAGGCTGCAGTCCATGGGGTTGCTTAGAGTCGGACACAACTGAGCAATTTCATTTTCATGTATTGGACTAGGAAATAGCAGCCCGCTCCAGTGTTCTTGCCTGGAGAATCCCACGGATGGGGAGCCTGGTGGGCCGCTGTCTATGGGGTTGTACAGAGTCAGACGTGACTGAAGCGACTTAGCAGCAGCAGCAGCAAGCTCATCTAGGTTTTCTCTTGGATTATATTTTCAGAAATTTTCTAATTTTGTGTTTTACATTGAAGTCTGCAATCCATTTTGAGTTAATTTTTGTGAAAGCTTTAGCGTCTGTGTCTAGAGGTTTTTTTGCATGTGAGTATCAAATTGTTCCAGAGAAGGCAATGGCACCCCTCTCCAGTACTCTTGCCTGGAAAGTCCCATGGACAGAGGAGCCTGGTAGGCTGTAGTCCATAGGGTCGCTAGGAGTTGGACATGACTGAGCGACTTCACTTTCACTTTTCACTTTCATGCATTGGAGAAGGAAATGGCAACCCACTCCAGTGTTCTTGCCTGGAGAATCCCAGGGACGGGGAAGCCTGGTGGGCTGCCGTCTATGGGGTCGCACAGAGTCGGACACGACTGACGCGACTCAGCAGCAGCAGCAGCAAATTGCTCTGGCACCATTTGTTGAAAATACTATGCTTTTCTATTGAATTGCCTTTGCACATCTGTCAACCATCAGTTGACTTTGTGTGGATATATTTCTAGGCTTTCTATTCTATTCCATGATAAACGTGTCTGTTTTTCTCCAATATCACGCTGTCTTGATTAATGTAGCTTTATAGTAAGTCCTAAAGTCACCTCTATCTGTTCTTCAACTTTGTTCTTTCTCTTCAGTATTGTTTTGGCTGTTATGGGTCTTTTTCCTTTTCACATAAACCTTACAATCAGTTTATTGATTTCTACCAAATAAATTGCTGAGATTTTGATTGGGATTGTGTTGAATCTATAGGTCAAGTTGGGAGGAGCTGACATGTTAACAATAACAAATCTTCAGATCCATCCATATGAAATCTCTCTCCATTTATATAGATCTTTTAAAATTGCTTTTCATTGGCATTCTAAAGGTTTCTCTATAGAGATCATGCACATATTTTACTAGACTAATGTATTTCATTTTGGGGCATTCTTGTTATAAGTGGTATTACGTTTTTAATTTCAAATCCCAATTGCTTATTGCTGGGATATATAGAAAAGCAATCCACTCTTTTATATTAACTTTGTATCTTCAATTTTATTGTAATCCTAGATTTAAAAAACTGATTTCTGGTTAAATTCTGTTGTATAAGAGAATGCAGTCTATAAAATTTCAATCCTTTTAAATTTCAGATATGTTTTATAACCCAGCATGTGATCAAACTTTGTAAATGTTCCAAGTGCACTTGAAAATAATTTTATTTTGCAGTTATTGAGTAGATTGTTCTATAAATGTCAAGTTAGTTGGTTGATAGTGTTTTTTTTTTTTAAATCTTCTGCATCTTACTGAACTTTATCTTTAATTCCACTAGTTGCTGAAAAAGTATTGAAACCTCTCACAATAATTATTAATACTAGCTTGTGCTTACTTGGGCATAATATGTGTTAAACCACTGTCTTAGATAATTGAGTATTTGAAGAACTTGTTTGACAGAACTTCTGGAAGTTTTCAGTCCTCTACTTCCATATTTGAAGTACAAATAAGGGATATAATATGTTTCTTTAATTTTTTCTTAATGCTCTTGTTTTTTCAGTTCAGTTCAGTCGCTCAGTCATGTCTGACTCTCTATGACCCTATGAACCGCAGCATGCCAGGCCTCCCTGTCCATCACCAACTCACGGAGTCCACCCAAACTCATGTCCACTGAGTCAGTGATGCCATCCAGCCATCTCATCCTCTGTCGTCCCCTTCTCCTCCTGTCCTCAATCTTTCCCAGCATCATGGTCTTTTCAAATGAGTCAGCTCTTCGCATCAGGTGGCTAAAGTATTGGAGTTTCAGCTTCAACATCAGTCTTTCCAATGGATACCCAGGACTGATCTCCTTTAGGATGGACTGGTTGGATCATCTTGCAGTCCAAGGGACTCTCAAGAGTCTTCTCCAACACCACAGTTCAAAAGCATTAAAATCTTAATTAATTAATTAAAATCTTAAAGGTAAAGTGGTACAAAACCTGAATTTTTGGTTCTCTAAGAGGACACAGTTTTCTTAAAACATTGAACTGCTTTTGGTAACTGTTTCTTTAAGTGATCTGTATTTGCATTGATCTTTTATGATGCATTAAAATTTTTTGATATTTTTTACAAAATTCCCAAAGATCAAGTTCTAAGTAGGGTTCATCTGACCTCTAGCTAACTTTTGGGTTTGCTAGAGGGTCCCTGGAACACCTCAAATTATTTGTTTTCTCTCCATCTCAGAGGAATATTAGATTATTTGGGCTTACTGGGTGTGTTTGAATTGCATGGGCTGCTACTGCTGCTAAGTCGCTTCAGTCATGTCCAACTCTGTGCGACAACTATGTGCCATCCCCACAGACGGCAGCCCACCAGGTGCCCCGTCCCTGGGATTCTCCAGGCGAGAACACTGGAGTGGGTTGCCATTTCCTTCTCCAATGCATGAAAGTGAAAAGTGAAAGTGAAGTCGCTCAGTCATGTCCGACTCTTAGCTACCCCATGGACTGCAGCCCACCAGGCTCCTCCGTCCATGGGATTTTCCAGGCAACAGTGCTGGAATGGGGTGCCATTGCCTTCTCCGAATTGCACGGGAGGCACTGTCAAATGAGTGGTGATAAAGCATCCTTCAGTTTTATAGTTTTATATTGTTTTATAGTATTTTCTTTTTGAGATTGGAGATTGAATATTTATTCTCATGGTTGGGTCTCAGGAAAAACTGAAGGGCTTGAATCAGTATTTTGGAATGTAAACTGTGCTGACTATCCTGTCTTGTCACTTCAGGTATCTTTTCATGTATTTAGAAAAAAGGCAATTTTATAGATTTGCAATGATCTAAAATCTGAGAGGTGTGGTATATCTTGTAGTGCTATATAAATTGACAGGTAAAGATTCAGGAAAATCTTAACAGTTTTACAGTGGTTGATAAGCCTTAAGAGAGAGAGAAAAATATCAGGTACTTTGATTCTCTTAAGTTTTCTTCTAAGGCATACTCAGATATCACAACAATGAGCTAAAATTCCCAGGAAAAAAATGCATTGGTACCTGTATAACCTAAGGAGGAGAACTGGTTCTATTGTTTTGCAGAGAACCGGCATGGTTAACTATCTAAAATTGGAAGGCTGGATAAAATCTTCACAGCTTCATGTATCCTACAGGAAAGACTGCATCTGTAACCATTACTGTACAAGTTGCCTCCTCTTATTCAATTTCTTGAGTAAAGAAAGGCTATAATTTATCATATTCTTTTTCAGCTTTCTCTCGGAAGGAATTCTTCCCTTAGTCAGACTGGAACTAGCATTGTGATACTTTAGATCTCAAATCTTATGATCAGTTGAGAACTAGCCGATAATCTTCATAGTCCAGTGCTGTGACAGTGTAAGTATGTCTTTACAGTTCTGAATTTTGAGGGGATACAAACAAATTTAATAAGGACATTTGAATAGAGGTTTATGGATTTCAAAATTTTTCACATTATTTTAGTCCTCTTATTACCTACTGTGAGAAAGAGAGTGTAGAAGTTCATGATACTTATGGTGTTCTCTGCTCAGCACTTTTTCCAGTTTCCTATCTTCTAATACCAATAACCATCTTCCAGCTTCCTTAGGGAAATGCCTGCTCTGCTAACATGGTTCCAAGTAAGGCTATTAATCATAGTGCTGTCTGTAGCTGCTCCTTAGCTGCAGTGTCTGGTCAGTCAGGATTACCACTTGCACCTTCCTATTCATAGTGACTGAGAAATTGTATGTGGTTTCTAGGGCCTTATGTGAGCTCTCCCTGCACTTTGCTGCTGAAATGAATATAGAGAAAATGTCTTCTTGCTTTTTGGGCTCTTGTTACTAGATCAATATGAATTTGGAGATGCTTTGAAAATCCAAGTTGTCTAGAATAGGAGAGAATTGGAGTTAACTTTGAGATGAGAACAGATGAAATAAAAAGATAGTTACTCAATGGATTGAACCCTGGGTCCAGCCACATTTGACCATGTTTCATGAGCTAATAAATGCCTTTTTTCTTAAGGTAGTTTAAGATGATTTTCCCCTTACTTAGTTCATTCAGGCTTCTGTAACAAAGTAGGTTGCTTGTAAACAACAGAAATCTATTTCTCAGAGTTCTGGAGACTGGAAATCAGGATGTTGGCATGGTTGAGTTCTGGTGACAGCCCACTTCCAGGCTGTAGACTGTTGTCTTCTCCTGTACCCTCATACAGCAGAAATAAGCAGCAAGCACTGACAACTCTTATAAGCGCACTGATGTGACACATGAGGGATTCACCCTTAAGTCCTCCTCTAGACCAAAGGGTCACTGCCTAATGCCATCACAGTGGGGAATAGGGTTTCAACATATAAATCTGTGGGCAGGGGATACAGCCATTCAGTTCATGACAATAGATTATTTCATTTGCAACCTAAAGCATCTTCCCTATTGCAGTTACTTTTGCCGCATTTCACAGATGGAAAACTGAGGCTCTGTGAGGTTAAGTGATTATATATATATATATATATATATATATATATATATATATATATATAGTTTCTCCACTATATATAGTGGGAAAACTTGATAAAGCTTATTCTCATTTCAGCTACTCATTCTGTCTACCGATTACCACGCCGCTTAATAATAAATATCTCGTGGTTGTTTTTTTGTTTGTGTATGTGTGCATGGCTGATCCTTCTTTTCCCTAAAGAAGGTTTGCTGATCTGACTATATAAGCTCTTCTGCTCAAGGGATGATGTCTGTGTGACCGCATGGCTCTACTGACACTCTCTGCCTGTCCTGTCCACTCACGACCAGGTTTCTATGCTCCTGGTCTTCCTCTCAGAAGAGATTATCTAACAAACCACATATACCAGGCTTGAGTCATTTGAAATCTGATTCTGATCCGATGCATCTGTGCTGACCACTTTATCTCAGAATGGGTCTCCACTGTTGCAGAATCTTTCTGAAGGCATCCTGGAGTGGGTTGGTGAAGGTAGAAGGAAAGATCCTCCTTGTTTGTTTCAACCTGTGTCGACTGGCCTGCCTGTCCCTAAACAGTCCCCAGCCATCCCTGTGAGCCCTAATGGCAGAAAAATGGGCTGAGACTTGAGGGAAAATACTTCTACATTTTGTGAGCAATAAGAAAAGGAAAGGAACAAGTAATGTGATTCTTTAAAGGTTAGATACAGTAATACTTCCCAATTCAGCTTGCTGGAGAAAAAGCTGCTCCATAAATGAATTTTAAAGAAACACTTTAAACACCCAAAACTTTAGAGAAAACTATTTTGAACATTATAAGGTTGAAATTTTTCTAACATTTGTTGCATACATACACTCCTGCTTGGCTTTTTGAATCACATTTCTCCTAATAGGAACTATTTCCTTAGACACTTAGAGGTTTTGTTGTTTCTGGATGACCTCTCAGTGGAGTACTCATTGCTTTTTAATAATTCCATTCTGTTTTTTAAATGTATTTTCCTATATATTGTAATTTTATCTACTAATTGCTCCTTTTTATGGTTGGTAATATGTTCTTTGCTGTTGCTTTGAATCTTCTTTTATATATAGTCTGCACGACACATGCCTCCTACTCTCTCTTCTGGAGTAGGGGGTGAAGGATTTGTGGCTGTTTTTTTCCCTCTCTTAACATGTAGATAACTCTTCCATTTACATCTATTGTTTTCAGGCAGGCTTGGACACGAAGCATCAGTGGGTCTCTGGGAGAGAAGGAGCAGGACTTGGCTAGAGACCTAGTTGTCACTGGCACTTTGCTGACCACTTGTGAGATATCAGCACTATGCCTTATCTAACGGAAACCTCACAACGAGGCTTAGAGCGAGATTCCTGGGCACTGTACTAAATGCTTTATACATATTATCTCCCTTAGCACTCAAAAGATCTCTATGTATCTCATAAGAGGAAGGCAACTTGGAGGTAAAACAGAGCACAAACTTCGATCTAGGTACACTGGATCCAGGGGCAGATTCGGCAACATGATGGAATTACAGATTCTCTCCTAAAAGGTTCTATTTAACATGTTCTATTTCCCTGGGTCACAAAGCATGTGGCAAAACAGATACAGTTCTGATTCTTTCCAGACATCATGTCCTTAACTACCATCCACATGGCCTTAATTCCTTATTTGCATCTTCTTTATTTCTCTGCTTAGTCCAGCAGACTTCCTCTAGGGCTTGGTTTGCTTAACTCCTGTCTTTTCTTCCCTGGGATTAATTCTTCTCCCTATATATTCTACTCATCTGTACACTTATGTCCCCAATATTTCCTGGGCTTGTATTTCCTTCATGGCTTTAAAATTGGGCCCTGTATTATACCTCCTGTATCCTTTCCACATAGTGCTTAAAACAGGTGATTTAAATCTGCAGTTATGTGAGTGAGTTTGTCTTTTATTAGGCACATCAACACTACATGTATTTGAAAATGGGCTGTATTAGTATGTTTCTGGACTAAGGGGGCTCTCATTGCTCAGTCGTGTCCGACTCTTTGTGACCCTCTGTACTATAGCCTGCCAGGTTCCTCTGTCCGTGGGATTTTCCCAGCAAGGACACTTGCCATTTGTGGGTTGCCATTTCCTTCTCCAGGGAATCTTCTCTACTCAGGCATCAAACCAATGTCTCCTGCATTGGCAGGCAGATTCTTTTACCACTATGCCACCTTGGAAGCCCTAGTATGTATCTGGTCTATGGGAAACCCACATATGGACTTTCAGACCCCCTTGCCATAACTTGACAGTCTCCTGGGTCTGAGTCCACAGGTTGAGATCACTGCCTTGGAATAGCATTATTTAATGACAGAGAGCCAACTCAGCAGTCTAACAGACTCTGCAGCCCCCAAGGTTTCATGATCTTGATCATGAATCTTAACCATCACACAACAAGACTGCCTTTTCTTAGGCCTCATTGTCCCATTTAGATGAGGTCAGGCATTTAAAGTACTTAACACAGTATCAAGGCAGCATCCTGCTCCTGTCCATGGTTTGGATGTTAAAAGACATAAAACAGAGTGATAAACCAACTTTGACCAGGGCAAACCGGGCCCTGGGCTGATTTGGTAACACAGTCTGGAGTTACAAGTTGTGTTACACAGTGAAATCAAAATAAGGGCTTGCATTGTCCAGCTGATAAAGAAGTTTGTAACCAAGTTGGCTTCCCTGGTGGTTCAGATGGTAAAGAATCTGCCTGCAATGCAGGAGACCTGGCTTTCATCCCTGGGTTGGAAAGATCCCCTGGAGAATGGAATGACTACCCACTCCAGTCTTCTTGCCTGGTAAATCCCATGGGCAGAGAAGCCTGGTGGGTGACAGTCCATGGGGTCACAAAGAGTCGGAACCAACTGAGTGACCAACACTTTCACCCTTTCTGTATAATGACAGCCCATACCTCACAGGGTCATCTGTGGGGTATCATTCCCCTGCCACCTCTCTGTCGCTGGATATTGCTCAGAATTCAGACTTCGGCCTTTCCCCTTTTCTCCATGTGAGCTGTACCACAGAACCTCAGGACAGCCTCTCTCTGCCTCCTGACACTGCCAGGCTCTGCCCTTTCCCATAGACGTTTTCCTCTCTGTCCTTCCACAGCCCCTCCTGACTCTGGTTCTCCTGAGGGCTGAGGCTTCTGTTACAGATGCCAGGAAACGGTCTTCCCTGGTGATCAAGTGACTTAAGACACAATGCTCCCAGTGCAGGGAGCCAGTGGGTTTGATCCCTGGTCAGCAAATGAGAATCCCACAGGACTCAACTGAAGATCCACACGCTGCAACTAAGACCTGGCACAGCCAGATAAAGAAATATAAAGCAAAATACCAGGAAGCACTCACAGGTATTTCCATTTGGGACTCTGTACAAACCTATAGGAGGAGAAGGAGAATATGATGGGGCGTGTGCTTGATGTGGAAGGGAACGGAAAAAATGGCAGGGAGGGAAATTCTGCCATAGTGTATGCATAGAAGGGTTATTGAGCCTCTCTATTGGACTAACATGTATCAGCTCTAACAAAAATTGATGGGGGTGGTGGCGGGTGGGGGAATCCACAGCCCTGAAGGTTTCATTCTTTTTAGCATGAAGTCCTCAGAGACTCTGCCACAGAAAATCTAAGGGTCCACCAAGCTGAATGAAAACCAGATCAGAGACAGAACTTCATTTTTAATCCTTTAGAGGGTAACCCCAAGTAATAGCAGCTGAGCCAAGAATACTTTCTCTATCATATCCCATGTAATCATTTCATAATCCTATTGAAGCAGGTTCTGCTGTTACTTCCATTTTATAGGTGAGGAAACTGACTCAGAGAGACCAAGTGACTGCAAATAACTGGCCCAGCATTACCCAGCTAGTAAGTAGATGAGCATCGATTTTGAAAACAGGTCTGTCTGATTCTGTGCTCTGGCTCTTAAATCTCTTGCTACAAAGGGATCCTGAATGTATTCCTTCTAAAGGGTGGTGGTGGTGGTTTAGTTGGTAAGTTGTGCCTGACTCTTGCGACCCCCTGCCAGGCTCCTCTGTCCATGGGATTCTCCAGGCAAGAATACTGGAGTGGGTTGCCATTTCCTTCTCCAATTCTAAAGGGTAGATGTAGTTTAATGCTTAGACTTGGTAAGAAATTCCTTTTGCAATAAACTGTTAAGAAAACTACCCCCCACCCCCAGTTGACACTGCCAGTTAAATATTGGTGTATCTTAGTTTTCACATGGCAGGAAGTAGCTGTGGTTGGGCAGGTGGTCCCCACAGAGTCCAATCAATTTCAGTGTGTTCAGATTACAAATTGACCTGTAAATGAGTTCTAGCATCTCAAGGGAAAAGCAAAGAGTGTTGCATTATCTGTGAAAATTCATTAGCAATGCCGGAAAACTGTGTCCTGTAGTTGGTGAGTCACAAGTCACTATGTATCTTTAACATTCATCCAGGCCTCATAGACAAAGCAGGTAAAGTTCCCATCCATTTCAAGTATTGGAATACTAATTTTTTAATTAGAACCTCTGTTCTGCCTTAAACTCTGGGTCTGGCCACTAGCTCACCCAGATCTATCAAGTGAGTCACCTTCGTCAGTTGCCACCACCTCCCTGGGGGTGGTGGTTCAGTCGCTCAGTCATATTAGACTCTTGACAACCCATGGCCTGTGATTTTATGCTAATTGGTCTCTAGTGCCCTAGGCTTCCTCCAACTTCCTATATTGGTTTCTTTTTTGCTACTGTAACACAGTACCATAAGCTTCAGTTCAGTTCAGTTGCTCAGTCGTGTCCGACTCTGCAACCCCATGAATTGCAGCATGCCAGGCCTCCCTGTCCATCACCAACTCCCGGAGTTCACCCAAACTCTTGTCCATTGAGTCCATGATGCCATCCAGCCATCTCATCCTCTGTCGTCCCCTTCTCCTCCTGCCCCCAATCCCTCCCAGCATCAGAGTCTTCTCCAATGAGTCAACTCTTCACATGAGGTGGCCAAAATATTGGAGTTTCAGCTTTAACATCCGTCCTTGAACATCCAGGGCTGATCTCCTTCAGAATGGACTGGTTGGATCTCCTGGCAGTCCAAGGGACTCTCAAGAGTCTTCTCCAACACCACAGTTCAAAAGCATCAATTCTTTGGCATTCAGCTTAGGGGCTTAAAATAACACAAGTTTATTATGTTACAGTTCAGAAGTCGAAAATAAATTTTACAGAGATACAAGCAAATCAGTGGCAGCCTAGCCGCCTAATTTATGTTAGGAAGCCTAACTAATGGCAGCCTGATTTCTTCTGGATGATCTAGAGAATCCATTTTCTTGCCTTTTCCAGTTTCTAGATGCTGTCTTCATTCCTTGGCTGTTCAGCTTTTCTTCCTCTGTTTCATTTCTGGGCCTTTCCTGACTTTGCTGCCTCCCTCTTTTAAGGACCCTTGTGATTTACATTGGCCCCACTTTGGATAATTTCACCATCTCAAGGTCTTTAATCATAACTTCAAGGCTCCTTTTTACCATGTAAGATAATATCCATAGGTTCCAGGGATTAGCAAGTGTCCACATAGCTTTGGAGGCCATTGCTCAGTCTCGCATACCTCCTCCTTATGGAGGGCTTCTCAAGGAAGAAGAAAGGTTCTGTGGTATCATGAACCTAAGGTGAAACATGAAGCAGGAATTTGATTCCAATCTTGAATCGGACATTACATCCATTGTTGGATCATACACAAAGCATTTTATGTCCCAGATAACATTCTGTAATTGAAATCTTCTACCAGTTCACTAATAGCTCTCCTAGCTAGAAAATTCCACAACTAGACAAATTCATTTCTATTAAAATATAAATGACTTGAAGAAATTTTACTGTGGATTAGACTTTTCTTCAAAGGACTGAATTTACTCTAAAAATAATAGTTCATCTGTGATGACCTAGAGGGGTGAGATGGGGGTGATTGTGCAGTAAAACTGAATGTACCTATAAATTTTGAACTGAGTATTTATATGTGTAAGTTTTGTGGATACAATTGGCAGTTTTTGTAATTTATACTGGGATCTATTTTGTAAATGTCATGAAAAAAAATTGTAGAATTTTAGAATTGAAAGAATTTTAGGGAAACTTTGGTTTAATATCCATTCATCCCACAAATATGTATTAAGACTTTGACATGACAGGATTATAGTGGAAACGGTGCAGGTTGCTCCCACACGTCTCTAGGTATCACTGCTCATATGACCGTTTAAGGAAAGGCACCACCTGTGGTCTGCAAAGCACAAGTGAAAACATACTTGTTTACAACACCCTGGTTCCTTGAGATAAAATAGTGAAAAAGACAAAACATTCCTAGACCTCTGAGACTTCTCAGTCTGGAGAGGACAATCCACATACGAAGAGGCAAATACACAGTTGATAAAGGCAACATGACAGGTTTCTGTGGGAGAATGTAGGAGAGTCTGGAGCATGCAGGAAGTTTCCTAGGAAAATATTTCATCTACCCTGAGCCCTGAATGAAAATGACAGGCTAAAGAAAGCAAAGGCATGGAGAAGGAAATGGCAACCCACTCCAGTACTCTTGCCTAGAAAATTCCCTGGATGGAGGAGCCTGGAGGGCTACAGTCCATGGAGTCGCAAAAAAAAAAAAAAAAAGAAAGCAAAGGCAGAGGAAGAGATGAATGAAGATTGTTCAGGCCAACTTAATTGCAAGCTCTTAAGGTGAAGACAGAAGATGATGCTTGAGGAGTAGAAATAGTTCTGCAGAAATAGTTCTGCTGCAGAAAAAAAGAAATGGCCAGAAAAACTAGAGGCTGCAAAAGGTTAAGAAACTTGTGTTTTGTCACCTACCCTATCTCCTCTGGTTCATTAAGGGGCACCTTAAGTTACAATAGATTTATTCATCACAAGTACTGTTGTGTACCCTGGGAAGTGTTCTGCTGGCGGCTACACTACAATGCAGTCTCAGATTATCATTGCTCTAGACCAGAGCTTGTTGGTTGCAGAGGACAGCAGCTGTGTCCTCCTTGTCTTTGCACACCTGTGAAATCCACTGATTGCCTGCAGTTCATCTTCAGAGATGTTCTGGTTATTGAAGTCTCTGTCAATATATATAACTGAAATTTAGATAATTATTACAGAAAGATGTTTGATCTGGATATGATATCCCTGCTTATACAAAGCTAAAGGCAAAACAGAGAAGCTAAGAGCAAAAGCATACCATTTTCTCTGACAGGGTCCTGTTTGCTTCTGTTCTGGTATGCTTCCTGTTAGCAATCGATACAAATTGTCTATAAGGCAAACAACATTGCATTGATAAAATGACATGAGTCCATCATGCGTCTTAAAAAAAATCAAGATAAATTATGTTCCCATTTATAACAATTTATAACAATGTCATACTGCTTTCATCTAATCAAATTATTTTCTAATTTTATTTTAAAATATCAAATATATTTCACATTAATTTGGCTGTCCAAATACCAGGGTAATTTGTTGCTAATGGGTTATCATCATTGCTCTCTTTTTTGTGTTATATTTGTGAAATTTTCAGGAAATAAAGATAGTCCTGAAGGAAGTTCATGAATGTCTAAGTAAATCTCAGTTCTCAACTGGTTTTGCTTGGTAGTGTATTTTTAGTTCCTTTGCCTGAGTTGGATAAAAATTTTAAAATCTTCTTTTAGCTATGTTTTTTTTTGTTGTTGTTATGGTTATTCTCAGAGATTTTATATATATTTTTTAGTCAAATATGATTTTTTATTTTTCCAAAGTTGTTATTGTGCTTATGGTGTGATTGTTCAACCAGTGATTTTCTTTTGAACTTAACCTGCTGCTGAAATATATTATTAGGTCTAATCTTTTTTCTAAAACTTTAATATGAAAAGTTTCAAACATACTGAAAAATTGGAAGCATTTTTCAGTGAACATCCTTGTACCTAGTCTCTAGTTTCTAGTGCCAATAGTTTACTATGACCGCTAATCCTTTTCATTTGATTTTTTAAAAACAACTTTTTTGGATTATCTAGATAAATAATAAGTAATAATTATTACTGCAAATAAGTTATTTGCAAATAATTTCCTCCTACTTATCAATATAATACCTCTTCTTTCTTGGCTTAATTCAATAAATGCTTTATAATTAATAGCTATTGTTGATATAGATATATATGTTGTTGATATATATATATAACTAGCTATTGATGATATATATGTATATTAATAGCTATTTTGACTTGATCTCATGAATGAGAAGAATATGTTCAGAAATCTGTTGTTCAGTGTGATATTGCTGGTAATTTGGCTTAGATGTTCTTTTTCAAACTCCATTGATTTTCTTTGATTAATTTATTAAGTAATTGATTGATCCATTACTTTTTGAAATATTTATCAGAATCCTGTTTTGTCCCAGGCACTGTGCTTGGCACCAAATGTACTTATAGGGATTAAAAAAAAAAACAAAAAACTCCGAAGATCCTGGATCCTGCCTTCTTGGGGATTAAAGTCTAGTGGGGTTTGTATGATAAGCTGTGATAATAAATGTCCTACTAATAAAACACTTTGTAATTCATTGAGTAAAACCTAATTGGTCTTAGTGTTTTATTCCTTCAGCATATGGATAAGTTAGATTTTTTAAATTACTTTTGTTTCTGTTTGAGTTTGCCAAATTCTCATACACTGATTATACTTACTTTATAATTTGTCTTTTTCTGTGATCTGGTAATTCACATGACGGGACATGAGAATTGTTGCTAAGTCATGTCAGACTTTTTTGCAACCCAATAGACTATAGCCTGCCAGGCTCCTCTGTCCATGGGATTTCCCAGGCAAGAATACTGGAGTGGGTTGCCGTTTCCTTCTCCAGGGGATATTCCCAACTCAGGGATTGAAAGCAGGTGGGTTCTTTACCGCTGAGTCACCAGAGAAGTCCTAACGTGAGAATTATCTTTTCCTTAATGATTGGAAAGAATCTGTCCAGGCAAACTTTTATGGTAATTCTTTTTTATTCAACTTGTTTTCCCATAAATGCACCGATTTCACTTTTATTTTTGGATCCCTTCATTGGCTATTCAGGGTTTTTTGTGTTTCTGTTTTAAAAGTGTTTTTTTGTTTTGTTTTTTTTTACTTTTGTTTGAAAAAAGCCATTGAAATCGTGTTAGGAATTGCTTTGAATCTACAGGTGGCTTTGGTAATATTACCATTTTAACCAGTATTAATTCTTCCAATCCATGGATGTGAGGTACTTTTCTATTTGTTTCTTTGAATTCTCTCATTATTATCTTGAAATTTTCCAAGTAGAGATCTTACACCTCTTTAGTTAGATTTATTCTTAAAGTATTTTGTTGTTTTTGATGCTATTGTAAATGAGTTCAATTTTTGATTTTTCAGAAAATATTTTTTTTTAATTTTTCAGACTTGGATAGAAAGTGTGTTAATTTTGCATATTATTTTTGTATTCTGCAAGTCTCCTGAACTCATTGATTAGATGTAATGATTTTTGTTGTTGTTGAATCTTTAAGATTTTTTTATATACAAAATCATGTTGTGCAAATAGAGACAATTTTACTACTTTTCCAATTTTGTTGCCTTTTATTACTTTTTCTTGCCTGATTATTCTAGCTAGGACTTCTAGTACTATATTCAACAGGAGTGGTGAGCACCTTGTCTTGATTTTCATCTTAGAGGAAAAGCCTTCAGCTTCACCACTGAACATAACATTAGCTGTGGGTTTGTCATAGATGGCCTTTACTATGTTGAGATATATTCATTCTATTCCTAGTATAAGAGTTTTTATTAATAATGGATGTTGAATTTTGTCAAATATTTTTTCTGTGTCCATCGAGATGATCATACTGTTCTTTTCTTTCATTTTGTTAATGTGATTTATCACAGTGATTGTATTATATGTGTTGGATTTTTGGTCATAGTAAACGATGCTTTTAGTATACTGCTGAATTCAGTTTGCTAGTATTTTATTGAGAATTTCCATGTCTGTATTCATCAGGGATATTTGTCTGTAGTTTTCTATTGTGTCCTTTTCTGACCTCATAAAATGTGTTTGGGAATGTTCCCTCCTCTTTGACTTTTTTGCGAAGAGTTTGAGAAGGATTGATGTTAATTCTTTAAATGTTTGGTAAAATTCACCAGTGAAGCCATGTGGTCCTGGGCTTTTCTTTGTTGGAGGTTTTTGACTACTGATTCAGTCTCTACTAGTAATGATCTATTTGAATTTTCTATTTGTTCTTGATTCAGTCTTGGTAGGCTATATGTTTCTAAGAATTTTTCCATTTCACATTGAATTGCATAGAAAATTTTCTTAAAATACTTATTTTTAAGTCCCTTTTATTGGTTCTGTCTCCTTTTTCATTTCTAGTATTGGTAAAATTGAAGTTCTGCCTGCTTCTGTACTAGATAAATGCTATATCTTTTGAGGGGACTGGTGATATGTTTTAAATAGTCTGCCAAAAATATACATAATATGATTCCCCTTATATAAACAAAAGTTATGTTATTTTTTTTCTGAAACTATACATGTTAAGCTGTTGACAGTGGCTGAGTTTGTAGGGAAAGAGTAGTGACTTTTAATTTTAACTTTTCAGTGCTTTTAGTTTTTTTTTTTTTTTTTACTATATGCATTAGTTTCTAGTTTATAAAAAGTGAGTTGATTGAATAACAGGATAGATTGTTAATGATCATAGGTCATGGTACTTTATTTGTACTTTTCTGTGTTTTAATAATTTAAACAAATTTTATTTTAAATTTTAACAGTTTTTAAATCCAGAAGGAAAAGAGTATAATAAATTAGGACAGTGGCTAGCAGAAATATCTAAATTCATGCGTATATCCCTCTGTATCCTTTTTGGGATAATATCAATCCTATGGGTCCAGGAGAAGAGTGGATTTAGAAGTATGGTTGCCAATGAATTCTTCTCCAGATCAAGAAGAAACTGTTACAGAGGTTTGCAGTCTCAAGGAATCATTTCATTACTTTTGTTGTTCTGTCTCCTAAAAATGTAGGGATGAATTCTTAGGGATGAGCAGTTTAGAACACCAGAAATCAAATGTAGACTTAATCTTCAGAATGAAAGAAAGTAATTTTTTTCTTGAATCAACTGAAGCTTTCTCTAGAAGACAGAAAAATAACAGTCTTGGGAAAGCAATTGTATTTACTTTGTAGTAAATTATAAGCAGGCGATTAAAGGTTAAGGCACAGTTTCTCAATCTCTACAGTGCTAGAAGTAAAACATACAAATTTCTGAGGGCAGTACCATGAAACTCTTTACCAAGTACCAAGAATCATTGGTACTTGGAAACTCAGTGCCAAGAGTCATTTTTGGCTTTGTTTGCTGTGTGTGCCTGTGCCCTTCCTTCTGAAGGGTGTCCTCTGGCAAGGGAAACACGTAAATATTGTGGCAGTGCAGCTCAGTAACGTGTGGGAGATGAAGGAGTTGTGACCATCTTTTAGGACCATGGTCTGTAAACCTTAGTATGTATCAAAATACCAGAAAGCCTGTCAGAGCACATTCCTGAACCTCGTCCCCACAGGTTCCCCACAGGTTCTGACTGAGTAGCTCTGGGTGGGGCCTTGCGAGTTCTTCAGTGATGTTGCTTTTGGGGGTCTGGAGACCACACTTGAGGAATTAGGCCTTCATAAAGGGCCTAAGCCAGAAGCTGGAGACCTTGATTAATAGATTATGGTTTGGCCCTCTGGTATGTGATTACAAAACTCTAAGACCCCAAAAAGTGATTCTCAAACTTTAGTGGCAATAAGAATAAGAATCACCCGAGGATTTGTTGAGTTTTAGGTTCCCAGGGCCTGTCTCCATGGCACGGGGAGGAGTTGCATTCACAGTTAGTATCATAGATGTTTTGACGCAATGGTCCGGGGACCATGGTTTTAAAACTACATTACTGACATATTTAGAGGTTGCTGTTTCTTAACTTCTTCCTCTAAAATGATTAAGCCCTAATGTCAGTAGTACTTAGCTGAAGACCAGTGATGCTGATATATGAATCAAGAGTAGCAATTTTATTAAGAAAAGGAAGATTTGAAGTGAGTGCTCCTCTCTGCTAGCCTCAACTGGTAAAGCTGAGCTCTTTACTTTCTACATTCCTGTCCCAGAACATCACTGTACAGCTGGTAGCCTTGCTAGAATTAAAACCACAGTGTTGTAGAAAGCATCGAGTTTATGTGGCTGATCTTGCAAGACCAAATTTGTAGAGAAAATACAACTTGGAAGGTATGGACAGGTAGGAAAAAAAATAAATCACCATTTCTATGTATATATGTAAATGTAGATGTAGGGAATCAACATAAAAATCAGAATCCATTTCCAAGGACTACAAAGACAAGATTGAGACTTTCTTTTATTTTATCAAGTAAATATTTCAAAAGTTTGAAGTTTAAAATCTTCACTTAGTTTCTTTCAGTGCAGTAAACCTTTAAAACCATGATGTTTTAGGCCTTTACTTTAAAACATCTGTGGTCTGATGGTCAAGATTCAAAATTGGAGCTAAGTCATCACAAAATAACCAATGGTAAGAAAGTTACGTTGAATCAGTGATAATTTTGCCACAAGATAATCATTTCTAAGCTTAATAGCATAACTGTTGAGTACAGGAGTAACCTTCTATTTGTGTCACTGAGTATTTAGTTATTCTATTCATGGAGTAACTTGCCACAAACTTCCTGAGACAAGGTAGGGATATTGGAAATTGCTTTAATGGCAGTTCTTGTTTCTGAAGTAGTTGATCATTCATCCTCCTGGAAAATACTGGGTTTCAGGTGTTGGTTTGAAAATGGAACATAAATTGTACCAAGATTCTAGGCATTTGACAGCGTATCAGTCGTATATATCTGGCTTCTGGTATGATTTATACAGTTTTCTGGTATATGTTTTAATTGAAGAAAAATATAATACTGCCCAAAAGTGTTTTTATGTATGTAGAATCAGTGTCACCACCTCTCATATCAAGAAAAGGAATACTAACACCTCCATGGGCCTCCTCTTTGTTCCCTCCAGTCAGCAACCTCCATAAAAGGACTCACTATTCTAAGAACTTCTATCAATATGGATTGGTTTATCTGTTTTAGAACTTAATATAAATGGAACGTTAGAAAATGGACTCTACTATTTTTGCCCTTTTTAGCTCAAGATTATGTCTGTGAGATTTATAGATGTTTCATGTTGCAGTGCTTTGATCTCTTTCATTGCCATGTGATATTCCATTGCTTGAATTTTTTTTTTTTTTTTTTTACAATTTATCCATTCTACAGTTCTCAGTTCAGTTCGGTCGCTCAGTCGTGTCCGACTCTTTGCGACCCCGTGAACTGCAGCACGCCAGGCCTCCAGTTCTCAGTTTTTTAAATTAGAAACAATGCTGAAATAAGGATTCTTTTACAAGTATTCTGTTGTACATGTACATTCATTGGTGTAGAGTATATCTCTGGGAATGGAATTGCTAGCACATAGGATTTACATATGTACAGTTTTGGTCTATACTGAGTTGCCAAAAAGTTTTCCCAAGTGATAATATGAATTTCAAAATTATTGTAATTTAAAATCATAACAGCAATATATGAAAGCTGTTGGTACTCCACATCTTCACAAACACTTGGTATTGTTCTGTTTTATTTTAAACTGTTTTCGCAAGTGCATAATAGATTTTATTGTTAGTTTATTTTAAATTTCCTGGATGACTAATGAAATTAAGTATCTTTATATTTGTTTATTGGTCATTTGAATATTTTTGGGGGGTGAAATTCCTGTTCTGTACTTTAACTCTTTTAAAAATGCCTGCTTTCTTTGACTGACTTATACAATATCTTTATATATTCTACAAGTCTTCATTCAGATATCTGTATTGGAAACATCTTCTACTTTGTGGTATATCTTCTTATTCTCTTAACAGTAACTTTTTATGTACAGATGTTTTATATTTTAATGGAATCCAACTTATCAACCTTTTTGTTTGTGCTTGATGCTACTTCTCTCTTGTTTAAGAATCTTTCACAGGTCACGAAGCAACAGTTAGAACTGGACATGGAACAACATGGGAACTGGACATAGGAAAAGGAGTACGTCAAGGCTGTATATTGTCATCCTGCTTATTTAACTTACATGCAGAGTACATCATGAGAAACGCTGGGCTGGAGGAAGCACAAGCTGGAGTCAAGATTGCCGGGAGAAATATCAATAACCTCAGATACGCAGATGACACCACCCTTATGGCAGAAAGTGAAGAAGAACTAAAGAGCCTCATGATGAAAGTGAAAGAGGAGAGTGAAAAAGTTGGTTTTAAAGCCAGCATTTTTTTGGCTCAACATTCAGAAAACAAAGATCATGGCATCCGGTTCCATCACTTCATGGAAAATACATGGGGAAACAGTGGCTGATTTTATTTTTCTGGGCTCCAAAATCACTGTAGATGGTGATTGCAGCCATGAAATTAACAGACGCTTACTCCTTGGAAGGAAAGTTATGACCAACCTAGATAGCATATTGAAAAGCAGAGACATTACGTTGTCAACAAAGGTCCATTTAGTCAAGGCAATGGTTTTCCAATGGTCATGTATGAATGTGAGACTTGGACTGTGAAGAAAGCTGAGCACTGAAGAATTGATGCTTTTGAACTGTGGTGTTGGAGAAGACTCTTGAGAGTCCCTTGGACTGCAAGGAGGTCCAACCAGTCCATCCTAAAGGAGATCAGTCCTGAATAGTCTTTGGAAGGACTGATGATGAAGCTGAAACTCCAATACTTTGGCCACCTGATGCAAAGAGCTGACTCATTGGAAAAGACCCTGGTGCTGGGAAAGATTGAGGGCAGGAGGAGAAGGGGACACCGACTCAATGGACATGGGGTTTGGGTGGACTCTGGGAGTTGGTGATGGACAGGGAGGCCTGGCGTGCTGTGGTTCATGGGGTCACAAAGAGTCAGACACTATTGAGTGACCGAACTGACGGATGCCAATAAAGCAGTGTTTCAAGTTTGTTCTCTCATATCTCCTTTTCTAGTATTCATAGTTTGTGTTATGTGCATTTTAGAATGAGCTTGCCAATTTCCACCCAAAGTAAAACTGCTGGAATTTTGTTTAGAATTGAATGTGGACTTCCCTGGTAGAAGAATCTGCCTGCCAATGCAGGACACCTGGGCTCAATCCCTGGGTCAGGAGGATCCCCTGGAGGAGGAAATGGCAACCCACTCCAGTATCCATGCCCGGGAAATCCCAGGGACAGAGGCTGGCAGGCTACAGTCCATGGGGGTGGTAAGAGTCAAACACAACTTAGCAGCTAAGCCACTACCACCACATTGAATGTATGTATCAATTGGTATCAGATGAAAACAACAATATTGAGTTTTCTTATCCTTGAATGTAATATGATATAATATAAAATACTTCATTTATCTAGGTCTTTAATTTCTCTTAGTGATATTTTACAGTAGTATCTCCATTTCTTTCATTAGATTTATTATAAATTATTTAAGGAAACTTAAAGCTATTAGACATTATATTGTTTTGAAATTTTATTTTCTAATATTGTATATAGACTATCCAATAGCCTTAGTCTTTATACCTTGTATTTCTTTTTTGTAGATAGGCTCTCCAGGGTAGTGTCTAATAGACCTGGTTTTTAGCAGAACTTCTTGTTGTAAATATGGTAATAGGGGGAAACTCAAAGGGAAAGGTTTTTCTATTACACCAGTAAGATGTTGTCTGTTTGTTTGTTAGCAACACTTTGTTAGATTTGTGGTTTGCCACTATTCGTGGTTTGCTAAGGGTTCTTTTCCAGATGGAAGAAATTAATTTCATCTGTGTTGTCCAATTTATCTCCATAAAATTGTTCACAGTGTCTCTTGTCTTTTTTAATTGAGGCAAAATGTGTGCACAGTGAACTGTACAGAACTTAAGTTTATAATTTGGCAAGTTTTGCCCAAGTATTCAACAACATTATCAAGATTTAGAACATTTTCATTACACTAAAAGTTCCCTTGTGCCCTCTTCCAATCAATTTCCAGCACATTTTTTACTTCTTTAACAGATTGCTTTCTCCTTTTTCTTGAACTTGATGTGAAAGGAATAATTATATTTTTGGAGGGGTATTCAGTTTTCTGTGTCACAACATAATGTTTGTGAGATTCATTGATCTTCTGGCATGCATCAGTAGTTTATTTTTTGTTTGTTTGTTTTTTAAATTGAGCAATATGTCATTGAATGAATAGACCAAAATTTGTTTATCAGTTCTATCAGCTGACAGATTATTTTTACTTTGGGACCTTTTTAGTTAAAACTTCAGTCAACAGTCTTCTAAATGTCTTAGGAATCTTATATTTTGTGCACATTTGTCCTCATTCACTTGGGTAAATGGGAGTGAAACAGCTGCATCACAAGATTGTTGTTGTTGAGTGGCTAAGTCATGTCTGACTTTTTGAAACTCCATGAACTGCAGAACGCCAGGCTTCCCTGTCCTTCACTAGCTCCCAGACTTTGCTCAGACTCATGTCCATTGAGTTGGTGATGTCATCCAACCATCTTATCCTCTGTTGTTGCCTTCTCCTCCCGCCCTCAATCTTTCCCAGCAACAGGGTGTTTTCCAATGAATCAGCTATTCACATCAGGTGGCCAAAGTATTGGAACTTCATTTTCAGCATCAGTCCTTCCAATGAATATTCAGGTTTGTTTTCCTTTAGGATTGATTGGTTTGATCTTGCTGTCCAAGGGACTCTCAAGAGTCTTTTCCAGCACTACAGTTTGAAGGCATCAATTCTTTAGTGCTCAGCCTTCTTTATGGTCTAGCTCTCACATCCACGCATGACTACTAGAAAAACCATAGCTTTGACTATACAGACTTTTGTCAAGAAAGTAATGTCTCCATTTTTTAATACACTGTCTAGGTTTGTCATAGCTTTTCTTCCAAAGAGCAAGCATCTTTTAATTTCGTGGCTGTAGTAACTGTCCACAGTATTTTGGAGCCCAAGAAAATAAAGTCTGTCACTGTTTCCACTTTTTACCCTTCTATTTACCATGAAGTGATGGGACCAGATGCCATGATCTTACATTTTTGAATGTTGAGTTTCAAGCCAGCTCTTCACCCTCCTCTTTCATTCTCATCAAGAGGCTCTTTAGTTCCTGTTTGCTTTCTGCCATTAGATCATAAGGCAGGTATCCATTTAAAGTTATAATAAATTGTCAAAGAGCTTTCCCAAGTAGTTTATTTATCTTACCCTCCCATCATGAGTGGCCGGGAGTTGCAGTTGCCTCGCATCCTCGTCAGTACTTGGTGGTGGTTTGTCCCTTTGACCTATCCCAGGGCTGTGAAGCACCATCTCCTGATAGCTTTAACTTGCATCCCCTCAGGATGGTGATGCTGAGTTCCATGTCCTGTGCTTTCTGGCCACTCACATACTTTTTTTTTTGTTTGGTAGTGTCTGTTCAAGATTTTAGACCATTTAAAAAGTTGAACTGTTTTTAATTGTTGAATTTTAGAGTTCTTAAAATATTGTGAATAACTTCTTTATCACACATATACATGCTAGTATTTTCTGCCAGTGTCTGGCTTATCTTGTTTTGAAATTTTCTTTTTCATGTGAGAATAGATTTAGATTTACAGAGACATTGCAGAGATAATACAGTTTCCATAGACCCCACACGCAGTTTCTCATGTTAGTAATCTTATATTCAGTTCAGTTCAGTCGCTCAGTCATGTCCAACTCTTTGCGACCCCATGAATGGCAGCATGCCAGGCCTCCCTGTCCATCACCATCTCCCGAAGTTCACTCAAACTCACATGCATCGAGTCGGTGATGCCATCCAGCCATCTCATCCTCTGTCGTCCCCTTTTCCTCCTGCCCCCAATCCCTCCCAGCATCAGAGTCTTTTCCAATGAATCTTATGTTAGTATAGTACATTTGTCATAATTAATGAACCGGTACTGGTGCAGTATCATTAATTAAGTCCATATGTTACTGATATTTTCTTGGTTTTTACCTAATGTCTTCTTTATCTACCCCAGAGCCCATCCAAGATATCATATTTAGTTGCTCTGTCCCCTTAAGCTTCTCTTGACTGTGACAGTTTCTCAGAATTTGTCATGTTTTTGACGCCTTTGATAGTTTTGAGGAGTACTAGACCAGTGTTTTGTAGGCATTTCTTTTTTTATAAGTTAGACTGTGTTTATGGGATTTGGGGAGGATGATCACAAAGGTAAAGTGCCCATCTTAACACCCCATAGCAAAGGCACATCCTGTTAACATGACTTCTTGTTGATCTTAATCATCTGACTTAAGGTGCTGTTTGTCAGGTTTCTCCACTGTAGTCATTCCTTTCTCTTTTGCATACCATACTCATTGGAAGAAATTACTTTGTCAGTTCATACTTCAGGGAGTATAAAGTTATCCTCCCATCTCCTTAAAGGTAGAGTATCCACCTTGATTATTTGGAATTTTCTGCACAATTGGTTTGATTGTCATTTATTCATTCACTTATATCAGTATAGCCTCCTGCATGTTTATGTTTGTTTACTGTATCTTTTGGTTTATAAGCCAGTACTACTCTTTGATATTTTGCTCTTAATTATTCCAGCTTTGGACATTGGGCACTCCTTCAGTTGCCTCCTGTCCCCCTAGTATAATCCTATTATGTAATAGTCACTGTTACTATTATTTAGCAATTCCTTATGTTCTGGCATCATAAAATGCTCATCTTGTATGTTTCCATCTCCACTCCATCTCTATTTCTCCAGGGAGCCCTGGTGCCTTTTATTGGAGGATATAATTAGAAATCTATAGCTGATGTTTTGTTGTTGCTATCAGATCCATTTAGTAGACAAAACAATATAGTATGTGTGTGTATAGAAAGAAAGAAAGTGAAGTCACTCAGTTGTGTCCAACCCTTTGTGACCCCATGGACTGTAGCCTACCAGGCTCCTCCGTCCATGGGATTTTCCAGGCAAGAGTACTGGAGTGGGTTGCCATTTCCTTCTCCAGATGTGTGTGTATCTGAACCCGTGAATATACACATACCTCGGTCTAGATATCCAGCTATATCTGTACTAAGCTAAAGATGAGTTCATTCCTATGCATCCAGATGTAATTCGGCATCACATGGATCAATCTAGGCTTTTCTTAGTGTTTTTCTGTGATCTCTCACTTAAGCAGTGAGAAACCTGGCTTCTATCATCAGCTATTCATTCACTTGAGTGTTTGATTCTGGTATACATGAGTAGTGATTTCAGATGTGTTTGTCTATATCCTTAGACTAGAGGACAGTGGTTATGTGTAGTTCCTTTTGTCTTTAGTCTTACAAACTCTGCCTGTTTCCAAAGTTACTTAGGTCTGTATTTTCTTGCCTTAATTCCCACAGTTGTATACATTTGGAAAGCATATTCTTTTGTCACAGTCTGCATTTCCATTCTGGGATTCCCTGGACTCCTAAATGACTTTTTAAAAATCTGCATACTTTAAAATTCAGTCCCCTCTAAAATTCCATGGGTTTTGACAAATGTGTAGGATCATGTATACACCATTACAGTATAATATAATATAGTTGAACTGCACCAAAAAATCTCTTCTGCTTCACTTATACAGCCCCCCTCCAAATCTTCACCTATCACTGACCTGTTCACTGTCTCAGTTTTGTGTTTGTGATAACATTATACAAATGGAATTATACAGTACATAGCCCTTGAGACTGACTTCTTTCAGTCACCAATACTGAAGGCAATTAAGAATCTCCCCTATCTTTAAGTGAGTTGATACCTCATTCTCTTTTAAAATTGCTGAATTGTATTCTATCATATGGATATATTAGAGCTTGTTTATCCATTTCCTTATTGAAGAATATCAGCTCCTTGCTGCCTGTTAGCTGAAGGCTTCCCTGAGTTCTTTGTCATGTAGGATACTGCATTGGCCAGTTTACATAGTCAAAACCAACAATGAGTAAATCAGTGGATAGGATAGAATCAGTAGAGAAAGTTATCCGACAAGAAGGAAGTTACAGTTGAATGTAACATAATCAAGGAAATGACTTCTCATCCACTTTGCCTTTTTCCCCTGCTTAGAAATAAATCACAGGTCCTGCCAACACTCAGGCTAAGGAGATTGTACAGAAAACATGGGATATCGGAAGGTGGGGTTAACTGGGGCCATCCTAGCATCTCTTCTCCAAAGAAGCACTTTGTTCAATCTTCTTAGCCTCAGTTCAGTTCAGTTCAGTTCAGCCGCTCAGTCATGTCTGACTCTTTGCGACCCCATGAATCGCAGCACGCCAGGCCTCCCTGTCCATCACCAACTCCCGGAGTTCACTCAGACTCGCGTCCATCGAGTCAGTGATGCCATCCAGCCATCTCATCCTCTGTTGTCCCCTTCTCCTCCTGCCCCCAATCTCTCCCGGCATCAGAGTCTTTTCCAATGAGTCAACTCTTTGCATAAGGGTGGCCAAAGTATTGGAGTTTCAGCTTTAGCATCATTCCTTGCAAAGAAATCCCAGGGCTGATCTCCTTCAGAATGGACTGGTTGGATCTCCTTGCAGTCCAAGGGACTCTCAAGAGTCTTCTCCAACACCACAGTTCAAAAGCATCAATTCTTCCATGCTCAGCCTTCTTCACAGTCCAACTCTCACATCCATACATGACCACTGGAAAAACCATATCCTTGACTAGACGGACCTTTGTTGGCAAAGTAATGTCTCTGCTTTTCAGCCTACAGAGTGATGATATAACTGAATAGGACAAATAGAATCAATGATGTGTGACAAATAGGGAGGAATCGGGATTTGATATTAGACCTGCACATTCATGTGGAGCAGAGACTCTCAGGAAGAAGGATTTGAGTAATAGACCGCCATCTGATAACAGTCCAAGTATGGTTCAAAAAAGGACCTCCTTATTGTCCTGATGAGTGCATTCTCTTGGCAAAACTCTATAAGCCTTTGCCCTGCTTCATTCTCTACTCCAAGGCCAAGTTTGCCTGTTGCTGCTGCTGCTGCTAAGTGGCTTCAGTCGTGTCTGACTCTGTGTAGCCCACCAGGCTCCCCCGTCCCTGGGATTCTCCAGGCAAGAACACTGGAGTGGGTTGCCATTTCCTTCTCTAATGCATGAAAATGAAAAGTGAAAGTGAAGTCACTCAGTTGTGTCCTACTCTTAGCAACCCCATGGACTGCAGCCCACCAGCCTCCTCCGTCCATAGGATTTTCCAGGCAAGAGTACTGGAATGGAGTGCCATTGCCTTTGCCAAAATTTGCCTGTTACTCAAGGTATTTCTTGACTTCCTGCTTTTGCATTCCAGTCCCCTATAATGAAAAGGACATTTTTTTGGGTGTTAGTTCTAGAAGGTCTCGTAGGTCTTCATAGAACCTTTCAACTTCAGCTTCTTCAGTGTTATTGGTTGGTGCATTACTTGGATTACTGTGATATTGAATGATTTGCCTTGGAAATGAACAGAGATCATTCTGTCGTCTTTGAGATTGCATCCAAGTACTGTATTTTGGACTCTATTGTTGACTATGATAGCTACTCCATTTCTTCTAAGGGATTCTTGCCCACAGTAGTAGATATAATGGTCATCTGAGTTAAATTCACCCAGTTAAATTCACTCAATTGGAATGAATTAAATTCATTCCAGTCCATTTTAAGTTGCTGATTCCTAGAATATCGACGTGCACTCTTGCCATCTCCTGTTTGACCACTTCCAATTTGCCTTGATTCATGGACCTAACATTCCAGGTTCCTATGCAATATTGCTCTTTACAGCATCGGACTTTACTTCCATCACCAGTCACATCCACGTCACGGTGTTGTTTTTGCTTTGGCTCCATCCCTTCATTCTTTCTGGAGTTATTTATCCACTGATTTGTGGTAGCATATTCGGCACCTACCGACCAGGGGAGTTCATCTTTCAGTGTCCAATCTTTTTGCCTTTTCATACTGTTCATGGGGTTCTCAAGGCAAGGATACTGAAGTGGTTTGCTATTCCATTTTCCAGGGGAACACGTTTTGTAAGAACTCTCCACCATGACTGGTTGATCTTGGGCAGCCCTACATGGCTTGGCTCATAGTTCCATTGAGTTAGACAAGGCTGTGGTCCACAAGAGAAGACTCTATACATGGACATCACCAGATGGTCAATACTGAAATCAGATTGATTATATTTTTTGCAGCCAAAGATGGAGAAGCTCTACCAGTTCAGTTCAGTTCAGTTGCTCAGTCATGTCCGACTCTTTGCGACCCCATGAATCGCAGCACGCCAGGCCTCCCTGTCCATCACCAACTCCCAGAGTTCACTCAGACTCACGTCCATCGAGTCAGTGATGCCATCCAGCCATCTCATCCTCTGTCGTCCCCTTTTCCTCCTGCCTCCAATCCCTCCCAGCATCAGAGTATTTTCCAATGAGTCAATTCTTCGCATGAGGTGGTCAAAGTACTGAAGTTTCAGCTTTAGCATCATTCCTTGCAAAGAAATCCCAGGGCTGATCTCCTTCAGAATGGACTGGTTGGATCTCCTTGCAGTCCAAGGGACTCTCAAGAGTCTTCTCCAACACCACAGTTCAAAAGCATCAATTCTTCCATGCTCAGCCTTCTTCACAGTCCAACTCTCACATCCATACATGACCACAGGAAAAACCATATCCTTGACTAGACGGACATTTGTTGGCAAAGTAATGTCTCTGCTTTTGAATATGCTATCTAGGTTGGTCATAACTTTTCTTCCAAGGAGTAAGCGTCTTTTAATTTCATGGCTGCAGTCACCATCTGCAGTGATTTGGGAGCCCCCAAAAATAAAGTCTGACACTGTTTCCATTTCCCCATCTATTTCCCGTGAAGTCATGGGACAGGATGCCATGATCTTCGTTTTCTGAATGTTGAGCTTTAAGCCAACTTTTTCACTCTCCACTTTCACTTTCATCAAGAGGCTTTTTAGTTCCTTTTTACTTTCTGCCATAAGGGTGGTGTCATCTGCATGTCTGAGGTTATTGATGTTCCTCCCGGCAATCTTGATTCCAGCTTGTGTTTCTTCCAGTCCAGCGTTTCTCATGATGTACTCTGCATAGAAGTTAAATAAACAGGGTGACAATATACAGCCTTGACGTACTCCTTTTCCTATTTGGAACCAGTCTGTTGTTCCATGTCCAGTTCTAACTGTTGCTTCCTGACCTGCATACAAATTTCTCAAGAGGCAGATCAGGTGGTCTGGTATTCCCATCTCTTTCAGAATTTTCCACAGTTTATTGTGATCCACACAGTCAAAGGCTTTGGCATAGTCAATAAAGCAGAAATAGATGTTTTTCTGGAACTCTCTTGCTTTTTCCATGATCCAGCGGATGTTGGCAATTTGATTTCTGGTTCCTCTGCCTTTTCTAAAACCAGCTTGAACATCAGGAAGTTCACAGTTCATGTATTGCTGAAGCCTGGCTTGGAGAATTCTGAGCATTACTTTACTAGCATATGAGATGAGTGCAATTATGCAGTAGTTTGAGCATTCTTTGGCATTGCCTTTCTTTGGGATTGGAATGAAAACTGACCTTTTCCAGTCCTGTGACCACTGCTGAGTTTTCCAAATTTGGTGGCATATTGAGTGCAGCACTTTCACAGCATCATCTTTCAGGATTTGAAATAGCTCCACTGGAATTCCATCACCTCCACTAGCTTTGTTCGTAGTGTTGCTTTCTAAGGCCCACTTGACTTCACATTCCAGGATGTCTGGCTCTAGGTCAGTGATCACGCGATCATGATTATCTGGGTCGTGACGATCTTTTTTGTACAGTTCCTCTGTGTATTCTTGCCACCTCTTCTTAATACCTTCTGCTTCTGTTAGGTCCATACCATTTCTGTCCTTTATCGAGCCCATCTTTGCATGAAATATTCCCTTGGTATCTCTAATTTTCTTGAAGAGATCTCTAGTCTTTCCCATTTTGTTGTTTTCCTCTATTTTTTTGCATTGATCATTGAGGAAGGCTTTCTTATCTCTTCTTTCTATTCTTTGGAACTCTGCATTCAGATGCTTATATGTTTCCTTTTCTCCTTTGCTTTTCGCTTCTCTTCTTTTCACAGCTATTTGTAAGGCCTCCCCAGACAACCATTTTGCTTTTTTGCATTTCTTTTCCGTGGGGATGGTCTTGATCCCTGTCTCCTGTACAGTGTCACAAACCTCAGTCCCTAGTTCATCAGGCACTCTATCTATCAGATCTAGTCCCTTAAAACTATTTCTCACTTCCACTGTATAATCATAAGGAATTTGATTTAGGTCATACCTGAATAGTCTAGTGGTTTTCCCTGCTAAGTCGCTTCAGTTGTGTCTGACTCTGTGCGACCCCATAAACAGCAGCCTAACAGGCTCCGCCGTCCCTGGGATTCTCCAGGCAAGAACACTGGAGTGGGTTGCCATTTCCTTCTCCAGTGCATGAAAGTGAAAAGTGAAAATGAAGTTGTTCAGTCATGGCCGACTCTTAGGGACTCCATGGACTACAGCCTACCAGGCTCTTCCATCCATGGAATTTTCCAGGCAAGAGTGCTGGAGTGGGGTGCCATTGCCTTCTCCGATGGTTTTCCGTACTTTCTTCAATTTAAGTCTGAATTTGGCAATAAAGAGTTCATGATTTGAGCCACAGTCAGCTCCTGGTCTTGTTTTTGTTGACTGTATAGAGCTTCTCCATCTTTGGCTGCAAAGAACATAATCAATCTGATTTTGGTGTTGACCATCTCGTGATGTCCATGTGTAGAGTCTTCTCTTGTGTTGTTGAAAGAGGGTGTTTGCTATGACCAGTGCATTTTCTTGGCAAAACTCTATTAGTCTTTGCCCTGCTTCATTCCCTATTCCAAGGCCAAATTTGCCTGTTACTCCAGGTGTTTCTTGACTTCCTACTTTTGCATTCCAGTCCCCTATAATGAAAAGGACATCTTTTTTGGGTGTTAGTTCTAAAAGGTCTTGTAGGTCTTCATAGAACCATTCAACTTCAGCTTCTTCAGCATTACTGGTTGGGGCATAGACTTGGATTACTGAGTTATTGAATGGTTTGCCTTGGAAATGAACAAAAATCATTCTGTCATTTTTGAGATTGCATCCAAGTACTGCATTACAGACTCTGTTGTTGACCATGATGGCTACTCCATTTCTTCTGAGGGATTCCTGTCCGCAGTAGTAGATATAATGGTCATCTGAGTTAAATTCACCCATTCCAGTCCATTTGAGTTTGCTGATTCTTAGAATGTCGACTTTCACTCTTGCCATCTCTTGTTTGACCACTTCCAATTTGCCTTGATTCATGGATCTGACTTTCCAGGTTCCTATACAATATTACTCTTTAAGTATCGGACCTTGCTTCTGTCACCAGTCACATCCACAGCTGGGTATTGTTTTTGGTTTGGCCCCATCCCTTCATTCTTTCTGGAGTTATTTCTCCACTGATCTCCTGTAGCATATTGGGCACCTACTGACCTGGGGAGTTCCTCTTTCAGTATCCTATCATTTTGCCTTTTCATACTGTTCATGGGGTCCTCAAGGCAAGAATACTGAAGTAGTTTGCCATTCCCTTCTCCAGTGGACCACATTCTGTCAGATCTCTCCACCATGACCCGCCCGTCTTGGGTTGCCCTACAGACATGGCTTAATTTCATTGAGTTAGACAAGGCTGTGGTCCTAGTGTGATTATATTGACTAGTTTCCTGTGAGTATGGTTTCAGTGTGTCTGCCCTCTGATGCCCTCTTGCAACACCTACCATCTTACTTGGGTTTCTCTTACCTTGGGCATGGGGTATCTCTTCATGGCTGTCCCAGCAAAGTGCAGCCGCTGCTCTTTACCTTGGACGAGGGGTATCTCCTCACCACCGCCCTTCCTGACCTTCAACGTGGGATAGCTCCTCTAGGCCCTCCTGCGCCTGTGCATCCACCGCTCCTTGGATATGGGGTTGGTCCTCCCGGCCACCGCCCCTGGCCTCGAGTGTGGGGTAACTCCTCCTGGCCACCACCGCAGGTCTATACAGTCAGCAAAAATAAGACCAGGAGCTGACTGTGGCTCAGATCATGAACTCCTTATTGCCAAATTCAGACTTACGTTGAAGAAAGTGGGAAAAACCACTAGACCATTCAGGTATGACTTAAATCAGCTCCCTTATGAATATACAGTGGAAGTGACAAATAGATTCAAGGGGTAAGGTCTGTTAGAGTGCCTGAAGAACTATGAAGGAGGTTTGTAACATTGAAAAGGAAGCAGTGATCAAGAGCTTCCACAAGAAAAAGAAATTCAAAAAACCAAAATGGTTGTCTGAGGAGGCCTTACAAACAGCTATGAAAAGAAGAGATGAGAAAGGCAAAGGAGAAAAGGAAGAAGATATACCATTTGAATGCAGAGTTCCAAGATTGGCAAGGAGAGATAAGAAAGCCTTCCTCAATGATCAATGCAAAGAATTAGAAGAGAACAATAGAATGGGAAAGACTAGAGAGCTCTTTAAGAAAGTTAGAGATACCAAGGGAACTTTTCATGAAAAGATGGGCTCAATAAAGGACAGAAAAGGTATGGACCTAACAGAAACAGAAGATATGAAGAAGCAGAAGAACTATACAAAGAAGATCTTCATGACCCAGATAATCACAATGATGTGATGACTCACCTAGAGCCAGACATCCTGGAATGTGAAGTCAAGTGGGCCTTAGGAAGCATCACTACAAACAAAGCTAGTGGAGCTAATGGAACTCCAGATGAGCTATTTTAAATCCTAAAAGGTGATGCTGTGAAAGTGCTGCACTCAGTATGTCAGCAAATTTGGAAAACTGAGCAGTGGCCACAGGACTGGAAAAGGTCAGTTTTCATTCCAATCCCAAAGAAAGGCAATGCCAAAGAATGCTCAAACTACCGCACAATTGCACTCATCTCATGAACTAGCAAAGTAATGCTCAAAATTCTCCAAGCCAGGCTTCAACAGAACATGACCTGTGAACTTCCAGATGTTCAATTGGATTTAGAAAAGGCAAAGAAACCAGAGATCAAATTGCCAACATCCACTGGATCATTGAAAAAGCAAGAGAGTTCCAGAAAAGCATCTACTTCTGCTTTATTGACTATGCCAAAGCCTTTGACTGTATGGATCACAACAACCTTTGGAAAATTATGAAAGATATGGGAATACCAGACCACCTGACCTACCTCTTGAGAAATTTGTATGCAGGTCAAGAAGCAACAGTTAGAACTGGACATGGAACAATAGACTGGTTCTAAATAGGGAAACGAGTACATCAAGACTGTATATTGTCACCCTGCTTGTTTAACTTATATGCAGAGTACATCATGAGAAATGCTGGTCTGAATGAAGCACAAGCTGGAATCAAGATTGCCAGGAGAAATATCATTAACCTCAGATATGCAGATGACACCACCCTTATGGCAGAAAGTGAAGAAGAACTAAAGAGCCTATTGTTGAAAGTGAAAGAGGAGAGTGAAAAAGTTGGCTTAAAACTCAACATTCACAAAACTAAGATCATAGCATTCAGTCCCATCACTTCATGGGAAATAGATGGGGAAACAGTGACAGACTTTATTATTTTGGGCTCCAAAATCACTGCTAATGGTGACTGTGATGAAATTAAAAGACACTGACTCCTTGGAAAGAATGTTATGACCAACCTAGACAGCATATTAAAAAGCAGAGACATTGCTTTGCCAACAGAGGTCCATCTAGTCAAGGCTATGGTTTTTCCAGTAGTCATGTATGGATGTGAGAGTTGTACTGTGAAAAAAGCTGAGTGCCAAAGAATTGATGCATTTGAACTGTGGTGTTGCAGAAGACTCTTGAGAGTCCCTTGGACTGCAAGGATATCCAACCAGTCCATCCTAAAGGAGACCAGTCCTGTGTGTTCATTGAAAGGACTGATGCTGAAGCTGAAACTCTACTACTTTGGCCACCTGATGCGAAGAGCTGACTCACTGGGAAAACCTAGATGCTGGGAAAGCTTGAAGGTGGGCGAGGGAGGGGAAGACAGAGGATCAGAGGTTAGGATACCATCACAGACTCAATGGACATGAGTTTGAGTAGACTGCAGGAGGTGGTGATGTACAGGGAGGCCTGGCGTGCTGCAGTCCATGGGGTTGCAAAGAGTCGGACACCACTGAGCGACTGAACTGAACTGATGTCCTGACAAAGCAGAGGAGTAGAGAATCCAGGCAGTTGGGGCAAAAACTCGCCACCAAGGATTTGCCAGCTTCTGCCATGACCTCTCGAGGCTCCCAGATGGCTCAGCGCTGAAGAACCTGCCTCCAAGCGGGAGACGCAAGTGTGATCCCTGGGTCGGGAAGATCCCCTGGAGAAGGAAGTGACAACCCATTCAAGCATTCTTGCTTGGAAAATCCCTTGGACAGAGGAGCCTGGCATTCTATATTCCTTGGGGTGGCAAAGATTTGGATACAACTGAGCAACTAACTAGAAACTACAAAGCATATTCTGTCTAGGGGTGGGATTCCTACCAGTACTGCAGCTCTTGAACTTGGAGGGACACAAGGAAGCAGACAGTACTGGACAAGATATAAAAGACACAGATCTTAGAAATAACAATTGTGCACAAGTTGTTAGCACTAGGGCAGAAATTTCAAACAGAAGGATTGGGATAAGAGTCATAGATATCAGGGTTCATGCAGGGGGTCCGAACCCTGGTCACCCACTACTTTGGCCACTGCCCCTGTGGTTTCCTTCATCCCCATACCCCACCATGGGTGAGGAGCTCTCTGTGGCCTCATCCTATATCAAGGATGTTTTCTTCTGCCCCGTCTGTCAGGAGGTGTTCACAACTCCCATGTATATCGCGACCTGTCTGCACGTTTTCTGTAGAAAATGTTTCCTGACTGCAATGACAGAAAGCGGAATATACTGTCCCTTCTGTCGTGGAAATGTAACTAGGAGAGAGAGATTGTGTCCTGAATGGGCCTTAGACCTTGAAAATATCATGAGGAAATTTTCTGGTAGCTGCAGATGCTGTGCAAAACAGATTCAATTCTGTTGCATGAGACATCATTACAAATCTCATAAGAAGTATTGAGAGGAATATGGTGTTTCTTCTGTCATTCCAAACTTTAAGATCTCTCAAAATTCAGTAGGGAACAGTAATAAGACTGAAACATCCACACCTGACAACACAGAATCTTACCAAGAGAACACAAGCTCTTCTGGGCATCCCACTTTAAAGTGTCCTTTGTGTCAAGAATCAAATATGATGAGAGAGCATTTCCTGGATCACTGTGACAGTGATCACCTTTCAGAATGCTTCCTGGGATGTGGCCTATTTGTGTATCTCTTCCTTGGGGCGATCTAGCCAGATTACTCGAAATTTTGTTAGTCATCGAAATCAAAAGACATCAGTTTGATTACGGAGAATTTGTGAATCTTCAGCTAGATGAGGAAACTAGCTATCAAAATGCTGTTGAAGAATCTTTTAAAATAAACATCTGAAGGCTGTAGATGTCTGCATCTTTGTACCTGAAAGTGCCATCTTTAGGGAGAAAACTTTATGAAGTCACTGTTTCAATAAGTTGATGTATATATTAATAAAATTGAAAGTGAAAGTGGCTCACTCGTGTTCGAGTCTTTGTGACCCCATGGACTATACAGTCCATGGAATTCTCTAGGCCACAATACTAGAGTGGGTAGCCGTTCCTTTCTCCAGGGGGTCTTACCAACCCAGGGATTGAACCCAGCATTGCAGGTGGATTCTTTACCAGTTGAGCCACAAGGGAAGCCCAAGAATACAGGAGTGGGCAGCCTATTACTTCTCCAGCAGATCTTCCCAAACCAGGAATTGAACTGGGGTCTCCTGCATTGCAGGCAGGTTCTTTACCAACTGAGCTATGAGGGAAGTCTATAGTTCAGTCTATTGTTTTAGTATTTTTAATTGAAAAATAAAGGTGGGTCATCTAAAAACAAATTCTTTTGATAAGTTAAAAGTTAAAACTTACAATATTATCTTGTAATGCTGAAAAGAGAATCCCTTTTGTTTTTATCTTACATTCAGTTCAGTTGTTCAGTCATGTATGACTCTTTGTGACCCCATGGACTGCAGCACACCAGGCCTCCCTGTCCATCACCAACTCCCGGAGTCTACCCAAACTCATGTCCATCAAATCGGTGATGCCATCCAACCATCTGATCCTCTGTCGTCCCCTTCTTCTCCTGCCTTCAATCTTTCCCAGCATCAGGGCTTTTCAAATGAGTCCACTGTTGACATCAGGAGGCCAAAGTATTGGAGTTTCAGTTTCAGCATCAGTCAATCCAATGAACACTCAGGACTGATCACCTTTAGGATGGACTGGTTGGATCTCCTTGCAGTCCAAGGGACTCTCAAGCGTCTTCTACAACACCACAATTCAAAAGCATCAATTCTTTATAGTCCAACTCTCACCCAGAAAAAAAGCATAGCCTTGACTAGATGGATCTTTGTTGACAAAGTAATGTCTCTGCTTTTTAATATGACGTCTAGGTTGGTCATAACTTTCCTTCCAAGAGTAAGCATCTTTTAATTTCATGGCTGCAATCACCATCTGCAGTGAATTTGGAGCCCAAATGAACAAAGTCTGCCACTGTTTCCCCATCTATTTGTCATGAAGTGATGGGACCAGATGCTATGATCTTAGTTTTCTGAATGTTGAGCTTTAAGCCAACTTTTTCACTCTCCACTTTCACTTTCATCAAGAGGCTCTTTAGTTCTTCTTCACTTTCTGCCATAAGAGTGGTGTCATCTGCATATCTGAGGATATTGATATTTCTCCCGGCAATCTTGATTCCAGCTTGAGCTTCATCCACCCCAACATTTCTCATGATGTACTCTGCATATAAGTTAAATAAGCAGGGTGACAATATACAGCCTTGACGTACTCCTTTTCCTACTTGGAACCAGTCTGTTGTTCCATGTCCAGTTCTAACTTTTGCTTCCTGACCTGCGTATAGGTTTCTCAAGAGGCAGGTCAGGTGGTCTGGTATTCCCATCTCTTTCAGGATTTTCCACAGTTTATTGTGATCCACACAGCCAAAGGCTTTGGCATAGTCAATAAAGCAGAAATAGATGTTTTTCTGGAACTCCCTTGCTTTTTCAATGATCCAGCAGATGTTGGCAATTTGATCTCTGGTTTCTCTGCCTTTTCTAAAACCAGTTTGAACATCTGGAAGTTCATAGGTCACGTATTGTTGAAGCCTTGCTTGTAGAATTTTAAGCATTACGTTAGTAGCATGTGAGATGAGTGCAACTGTGTGGTAGTTTGAGCATTCTTTTGCATTGCCTTTCTTAAGGATTGGAATGAAAACTGACCTTTTCCAGTCCTGTGACCACTGCTAAATTTTCCAAATTTGCTGGCATATAGAGTGCAGAACTTTCACTACATCATCTTTTATGATTTGAAATAGCTCAAGTGGAGTTCCATCACCTCCACTAGCTTTGTTCATAGTGATGCTTCCTAAGGCCCACTTGACTTCACATTCCAGGGTGTCTGGTTCTAGGTGAGTGATCACACCATCGTGATTATCTGGGTCGTGAAGATCTTTTTTGTACAGTTCTTCTGTGTATTCTTGCCACTCCTTTTGTTAGGTCCATACCATTTCTGTCCTTTTTTGAGCCTGTCGTTGCATGACATGTTCCCTTGGTATCTCTAATTTTCTTGAAGAGATCTCTAGTCTTTCCCATCCTATTGTTTTCCTCTATTTCTTAGCATTGATTGCTAAGGAAGGCTTTCTTATCTCTCCTTGCCATTCTTTGAAACTCTTTATTCAAATGGGTATATGTTTCCATTTCTCCTTTGCTTTTTGCTTCTCTTCTATTGACAGCTATTTGTAAGACCTTCTCAGACAGCCATTTTTCTTTTTTGCATTTCTTTTTCTTGGGGATGGTTTTTATCCCTGTCTCCTGTACAATGTCAAGAATCTCCACTCATAGTTCATCAGGCACTCTTACCTATCATATCTAGTCCCTTAAATCTATTTCTTAATTCCACTGTATAATCATAAGGGATTTGATTTAGGTCATACCTGAGTGGTCTAGTGGTTTTCCCCATTTTCTTCAATTTAAGTCTGAATTTGGCAATAAGAATTTCATGATCTGAGCCACAGTCAGCTCCCCGTCTTGTTTTTGCTGACTGTATAGAGCTTCTCCATCTTTGGCTACAAAGAATATAATCAATATGATTTTGGTGTTGGCCCTCTGGTGATGTCCATGTGTAGAGTCTTCTCTTGTGTTTTTGGAAAAGAGGATTTTCTATGACCGGTGTGTTCTCTTGGCAAAACTCTATTAGCCTTTGCCCTGCTTCACTCTACTCCAAGGCCAAATTTGCCTGTTACTCCAGGTGTTTCTTGACTTTGTACTTTTTCATTCCAGTCCCCTATAATGAAAAAGGCATCTTTTTGGGGTATTAGTTTTAAAGGGTCTTATAGGTCTTCATTGGAGAAGGCAATGGCATCCCACTCCAGTACTCTTGCCTGGAAAATCCCATGGACAGAGGAGCCTGGTAGGCTGCAGTCCACGGGTCGCTAAGAGTCGGAAATGACTGAGTGACTTCCCTTTCACTTTTCACTTTCATGCATTGGAGAAGGAAATGGCAACCCACTCCAGTGTTCTTGCCTGGAGAATCCCAGGGACGGGGGAGCCTGGTGGGCTGTCATCTCTGGGGTCGCACAGAGTCGGACACGACTGAAGTGACTTAGCAGCAACAAAGGTCTTCATAGAACCGTTCAAGTTCAGCTCAGCATTACTGGTCAGGACATAGACTTGCATTACCGTAATACTGAATGGTTTGCCTTGGAAATGAACAGAGATCATTCTGTCGTTTTTGAGATTGCATCCAAGTGCTGCATTTTGGACTCTTTTGTTGACTATGATGCTACTCCATTTCTTCTAAGGGATTCCTGCCCACAGTAGTAGATATAATGGTCATCTGAGTTAAATTCACCCATTCCAGTCCATCTTAGTTGCTGATTCCTAGAATGTCGACGTTCACTCTTGCCATCTCCTGTTTGACCACATTCAGTTTGCCTTGATTCATGGACCTAACATTCTAGGTTCCTATGCAGTATTGCTCTTTACAGCATTGGACTTTACTTCCATCACCAGTCACATCCGCATCTCGGTGTTGTTTCTGATGGAAGAAACAACAAACTCTTTCTGGAGTGATTTCTCCACTGATCTCAAATAGCATATTGGGCACCTACAGTCCTGGGGAGTTCCTCTTTCAGTATCCTATCATTTTGCCTTTTCATACTGTTCATGGGGTTCTCAAGGCAAGAATACTGAAGTGGTTTGCCATTCCCTTCTCCAGTGGACCACATTCTGTCAATAACTTTAGTACTTTCTTTCAAAATATAGTACTTCCAGTATGTCACGTTAAACCATTCTGAGATTTGAGAATGTCTTTAAAGGAAAATTGTAGAGGTCATTTTGATGAAATTGTGTTTTAAATTTTGTGGATTAGTTAAATATCATTTATTGTCTTATGTGTCTTTCATGTAAGTTTTTTTTAATTTATTTATTTTGATTGGAGGCTAATTACTTTACAATATTGTATTGGTTTTGCCATACATCAACATGAATCCGCCACGGGTGTATACGTGTTCCCAATCCTGAACCCCCCTCCCACCTCCCTCCCCATATCATCCCTCTGGGTCATCCCAGTGCACCAGCCCCAAGCATCCTGTATCCTGCATCGAACCTGGACTAGCGATTTGTTTCTTATATGATATTATACATGTTACAATGCCATTATCCCAAATCATCCCACCCTCTCTCTCATGTAAGTTTTTCATAAGGAAAATATTGACTTTCTTTGCTGTTATCTGGGAGCTCCTCAGTATGGAAATCTTTGTTTAAAACCTCCCATCCTTTGATCCGTTGTTTAGGAATAGAGATTGGCTTTATAGGTACACAGTTCAAATTAATGAGACAGTCCTTGTTTTTAATATGCAGATGGCTGAATTGGGGTAAGGGAAGAAACTGTGTTGATAATTTATACCTAAATTTCATAGTACCACTTAACAGGCCTCAGCAGTTACAATTTATGTTGTTAAACAGAGTCTTATTTCAGATGCATTGCTTTATTTTTCAATTAAGCATGGTTTTTTCCTTAAAAAAAAAAAAAAAAAAAAAGAATCATAGATCTTATGCCTAAATTACAAGGCCAAGACAAGCTTAGCTGAATTCTGGAGTGCCTGAGATTCCCAAGTCCTTCAATTTCCCTTGCCCTTGGACAGCATTGAGTCTAGAAACTGGAATGAAATTAAATCCACAGTTATAAGGAGAAGGAGCTTTAGAAACACCCTGATCTGTTGTCTGGTAACTCCTCTGAGGCCTCAGGGAAATTGCAAGGGAAGCAGCCTCCCTTTTAGCTTCGCTTTTTCTCTCTTTGACATACTGTCTCCAGGGCCTAAATATATTTCCCCTAGCTCCCAAGGGCTTTTCTATTTTAAGCCTTCTTTCAAATAGTGGAATAAAAGGCCTTGTGCCTTAGTCTTGGAATTTCAAATATTCTGGGAGAGGTAGAAGGGTTCCATTGGAAAGTAATATCCTGAATCTATATCTTTCTGAAATTGTATCTCCAGAGGGCTACTTATCCTTCAATAAAAGGTCACCTGTTCATCACCCATTGAAGAGTTATTTGTGGGGCATCTATTGGTGCTATGAACTGTGTTACTTCTAGAATGAGACTGAGAAAAATGCACATTATTCCCGCCTTTAAGATTGTTTAGTCTAGTGAAGCGTCAGACTTATCAGTGGACACATATCATGGACACATAGCAAACTTAGGGCTCTAATTCGGGCACAGAGCAGGAGACACATATCCTGATTATGGGTCATAGCAGAGGAATGGGCTTGGTCACAAAGATTGTTTTATGCCCTGTTGAGGATTTTATTGTTCCTAAAACATTTTCAGGATGGAAGAGACATTTTAGTTTTAGAAGATCACTTTGCCTACAGAGTCCAGAATGGACTGAAGAGGAGGCAAGTGTGAATTCAGGGAGAGCAGTAGGATGGATATTGCAGAAACAGATAACGTAGGCTGGACTAGAGTGGAGCCACTGGAAATACAGAAAACAAGTGTGAAAGATATTTTAGGACATGTAGATCAGCAGGCCCTAATGTGACAGTGCTTTGTGGTTTGCACAGCAGGGTGGATGGTAGTTCTCGTCCCTGAGGCAGACATCCCTGGAAGAGGCCATGCGTTTTAGCAGAGGAGGACATAGGAAAAGTTCATGAGTTAAAGTTTAAATTGGTAGATTTTGAGAGGCATTTGAAATGTCCAAAAGGAAATATCAGGTTGCAGTTGCTAGATGAGTCCAGCATTCAGAGTAAAGGCTGTAGGTCTTCTTGATAACACTTGACAATTCCTGGGCATGAATGATATCACCCAGAGATGAGCATAGAATGAGAAATACAGAGCAATAGATGAATACAATGCCATGTACATCTAAAAAAAGCTTCTGGGCCACATGGGCTTTGGCAAAAACACATTGATCTAATTTGATCTTTTTTCCCACCAATTATTTACAGTGACTTTGGGCCTGGACCATTTCTCTGTAAATATGTAAACTGAAGAAAGCAGTTAATCTCAAAGGACTATACATTTAAATAGTATTTTTTAATATATATATTACAAACCTAGAAACTGAAAATGCAAATGAGTATGTGGATGGAGAAAGGGAAAGTATCTATATTAAAAGTTTTTCCAGAACTGAATTAAAATAATTTATGAAAAGATGAGTAATACCAGTTTTGTGCCTCAGAGTGAGGGCATATTGCTTTGCAGTGTGTACATGGTGATGGCACCTCACTCCATTCTTAGTGCAGAGAAAATAATTCCTCTTATTGGATAATTTCTTTAATACCTGAAAATTTGAAAGGCAGAATTTAATTAATCAACATCTAAATTGCTTGATATTTTGATTTCAAATTCTGAGACAGGGAATGCACTCCTAAGGAAGCAGAGGGAATTGGGACTCAATGAAGTCTCAGTGAACAGGCAGGAACCTTATGGACCCATTGAAGATAGTCTCCTTGGAGGATTTTGTAAAAGTTTAAAAAAGTTTTTCTCTGCTTTGAAGGTATCTGATAGGACCATTTTATGACCATTACTTGGAATATTCTCAATATCTAATCAATTTGAAGTTCTTTCTCATGTCTAGTCCATTTCTTTCTTGCTTCCCTTTAAGGCATTTCTTCTTATTCAAAATGACCAGCAGCTGCCTAGAATCTTTCATTTAATACTTCTTCATATAAGTAAGGAGATTAATGAAGTCAGCTCTCAGTCTCATCATCTGAGTTAAAATCACCAATTGAACAAGTGGTGTGTCATTGCACACTTAATGTGGTGTGCGAGGTGGGAGTGTGCTCAGTCGTGTCTGACTCTTTGTGACCCCATGGACTGTAGTCCACCAGGTTCCTCTGTCCACGGGATTCTCTAGTTAAGAATACTGGAATGAGTTGCCATTTCTTCTTGCAAGGGATCTTCCTGACCAACCCACAGATCAAACCCATGTCTCCTATAGTGGCAGGTGGATTCTTTACCACTCAAACCACCTGGGATGAGAAAAAAGTAAAGATGCCTAGACAACCAATGTTGACACCAGGGGAAACAACTTCAGCCATCCAACCCTTTTCTCAAAAGTCCATTTTCTAAGCCCTCAGTATATATTTTTTTGTCTTCTGGTTTTTCTATTGATTTGGAGGGATTAGAAATAGAAATGAAGAAGGATGGTTCTGTCTGTATATGAAAAGTTAAATGGATGCAGACCCTTCCTGTTATGCTTGATCACATTGGTGGAATTCATTTGCTCCCTTAACAGATGCTTATTCAGCCCCTAGATTGTGCCAGGCACTGTTAAAAGTTCTAAGGCTATAACTGAGCAAGTAAAACAAACAATTGAAATGTACTTTTCCTCATGGACCACAAATATGATGGAATGATTGTAGGGGTGAGTCTAAAAATTGGAAACTGGATTCTTCCTTGGTAATTACACCTACAGTTGACCCATCACTGTTATCGGTTTTATAATCAGTTGTTCAAACAAAATTAATTGAGTCTACTCATGCTAGGTGTAGGGTTCGCATGGAACTTGTAATTTGCTAAGAAGAGGAAGTCCAAACGTAGATCACTGCATGACAACCTAAGGCAATCAAGAGATTTTTGCAAGGCAGCACAAGATTAACAGCTGACTGCATGGCTCAGATTCTGAGGAGGTATTTGCTAAATTATGTCATGAAATATTTTTTTCCTTCACAATGTTGGTTGGTGGAATAGACATAATGTAAAAATAATTTGATGTCTGCTTTCATTGCTATCAACTAATAGGATCTCTGTGGCAACATGACGTGAAGTTCTAATTCTCCTTCCTTTTGGGAATCTCTTTGCTCTGAATCCATTTAGTTGTATGTCAAGCTTTCATTAAATTCACTGAACCTAGTGATTATTCCATATGGTTGTTTGTTAAATGTATGCTTCCAGCTGCAGAATTTGGATAATAATCTAGATGTTCAAGGATACTTCACACTTTTGTAATTTATGCAAATAATCCTTTTCTTTGTTAACTTGTCCTTGAAACAAACCAACCATTTGTCACCTGTGTGATGCTTGTGTTATTCCTCAGACTCTGGCTGACATTGGGCAAATTATGAAGACAACAGATTAACTTTCTTTGCTGTGGGTTAGCTACTGGGAATCTTGCATGAAGACATCTGAATATATGAGGCTGATGATAAAGCCTTTGTGAAAAACATGCCTAATGACTTGGGTAACCTCCATCATCCTTTATGGAAGATGACATTGATGCTGATGTTACCTTGGAAACGTTAGATTCTCTTTATAACTGTTGTTGACAGCCAGACTTCAAAAATGTTGCCTTGTTTGAATCATGGTATGCTATCATTTGGGAATGTTGGTACATTGTGGAGAAGAAAAAAAGGCATTATTAAAAGTGAAGATAATAGTAGACAGCTTTCAGGTGGGGTGCCACCAACTGATGAACCCACCCTGTCTTTTGTGTTTGATCCTATATTTTTGAGGAATGGGCCATACAACTTTCTACTAATGTAAGCCCCTGCACTCATGGTAATATCTGTTGGATCAAGTAGTAGAGAAATGTGTGCTCATTGCAGTCTTGGTCCTTTGGAACTGGATAGGGGCTGTAACAACAAAACGTACTATATTCTGCCATGGGAATGAGGGAATGGAGAATGTAGACCTGTGGAGAATGAGATAAATGAAGCAGAAGGCAGAGAATAGAGGAGATAGGGGATAGGGGACAGTCTTATCCATCCCACTTCCTTCCAGTTGATGTGACTATGAAACGATCACCAGGAGCCAAGATAGGAAGTCAGTCTTCCCACAAATCAGAAAATCAGTGGCTTCATTGCTAGAGAAAGGGAGAATGAATATTAAGGCAATGAAGTGATGGATTTCCTCTATAGTCAGAGACATGAAAGGAGAATTTTTGAACAACTGGAAGTTTCCTTTAAAAATTTTTTTTTCTTGTAGGCTATTTGCTCTACAGTATTGTGCCATGCCTCAACATGAATCACTCACAGGTATACACGTGTTCCCTTCCTCCAGAACCTCCCCTCCCACCTCCCACCCCATCCTCGTCCACACCTCTAGGTTGTCACAGAACCCTGTGTCACACAGCAGATTCCTCCTTGCTCTTTTACGGGTGGTAAAGTCCACGTCTCCATGCTACTGTCAGTGTATCCGCCCTCTGCCTCCCACACTGTGCCCACAAGCCTGATTTTTATGGCTGTGTCTCCATGGCTGCCCTGCAAATAGGTTCATTAGTACCAGCTTTCTTATCTGATGAAAGTGACCCACACATTATAAGAGGAATCATTGTAAAATTTTTATCTTTTAAAGAATTGTTAAATGTAAAGAATAAGGCAAATCATTATTTTCTTTATCACTGTTAATTTCATGATCATTTGACCAGGATCAGGTTGAAATTTGGTTCATATGGTGTGTGAAGAAAAGGCTCACTGAGAAATGATACCAGAAGAGAGCTGGTATTTACCTGCTTGAGTAAATACTTTAGGAGGCAGTTTAGCAATATGTTACTTCATACAAATATAACTAATACATATAAATGTGTCTTTCTGCTACATTTTGAAACTTAAAATGATATTTAGTAAATCAAACTCACTGGCATTCTCCTCCTCCCCAGCTATTTGAATTTGGTAAATTTCTACATGGACTTCATCCATTTTTCACCCTCTGGCAAGTAGTAGTGAAACTGAGTCCCTGTTAAAAACAGAGTTCCTCTGCTGAGTTTAAGGCTAACATCTCTGTCCAAAACATTCTTCCTTTTCTTGACCTATACCTATTCCCATCAAGATTGAGGAGTATCAGGGGAAAAGGGGGGGTTGAAACCTTATAGGTCTCTCCTGAGTACAAAAGCCCCACTCGACTTAAAAAGATGCCCAATGTGAGCGTTGTGGTTTAAGTTTTACTTGAGGCAAAATGAGGACTGCAGCCTGGGGCACAGCAGTTCAGATTGCTCTGAGAAACTGCTCCAAAGAGGCTAAGGGGTTTTGGTGATGGGGGAGTTCATGCAGTCACGCACTTATCTTACAAAAGGCTTTCTGCTAGTCACAAGGAGCTGATGTCACCATGAAGGCGTTTAGTGCTCTTCTAGATGGAGGAGGTGCAAGGATTGGGCTCATAAAATCAGTTCTTGAAAACCTCTAATTAGCTAAAGACCTGCTTTGCCAGTTTTCTTGGAGCATAAAGTGCCTCATTCCCCCCGCCGTGAACTCCTTTCAGGGCACGTTGCAGGTCAGCAGCTGCAGCAGCCCAGGCTTCATCCCCACGGAGGCAGATGGCAAATGCCCTTGGCAAGAGCCAGTTTGTCACCAACACCCCCCGTTTCTTGTTTGTAGAAATGAAAGACCTTAGTCTCCTGGGCCTTCCCTGAGTTCATGTGCTGGATACACAGTGAAGCCAAGCAAACCAGAACATCGGAGTCTTGAGTACAGAAAGATTTATTGCAAAGGGCAAGCAAGGAGAATGGGCAGCTTGTGCTCAGAAGACCCCAAATGTCCAATGGCTTTTAGATAAGGATTAAAGTCTAAATTAGTGGGGAGGGTGGAAGGGTGTGTGATGTTTCTGGACTCTCAGCCTTCGGGTTCTGACTAGTCTGGGTTCTGTGTGCTTGTGGTCAATATGTCATTCCCATCCTCCACCTGCTTGGGGGGTTTTGGTTTCTGCAGAAACAACTCAAAAGTATACAGCAGATTGTTGTGTACTGTCCTTTAGAAGGAACTAGAAGCCCTGGGACTCTATCATCCTGATAATTAACTGCTTGAGTCTGCTCTTTGGACCTCTGGGAAGGCTGTGGTGGCTGAAGGTTTATTTATTTATTTATTTGCCTCCTACAAATAAGAAGCCAGGCGCACACAGGAACTTTGGTTCTGGGGAGGGCCCCACAGGGTTCCGTTTTGTTTCAGTATGTGACTTTGGTTTTGAACAACTGTCAATTTACTAGTGCTGCTTAAAGAATTTTTCTTGGATTTTAGAGATGAGGATATGTCTTCATCTTTTGCTTTCCTGGATAGTTACTCACCAGTTGGTTTGCTTCATCATAAAATCGCCATCTGCTTTCGTGCGTATGAGGCCCTGTAAGGAGAGGGGCAGACATCTCTTGTTTAATAACAGTCTCTTATTACCTTCTCTGCTTCTAAGAGGGCTAGGAGGGCTCCATGACCTTCACAGTGGTAGACATTCAGCCTGAGAAACAATGGGGGTATAAAGCATGAGCACATACCGCTAAGAGGGGCATTTAATTTCTGGCTTGATTTGTATAGGAGAGGTTGGGACATGACTTAGGCATGTTAGAAAAGCTTGCTTAAAAGTAGCTGTAGAGCTGCATGCCTAGGACCCAACTTTCTAACCTGGTCAGTCTCTAACCTGGTCACTTTCACACCTGTACTGGCTATGACCACTCTGACAGTTTCAAGAACCGTTTGAACAAGGCTTATGTAGGGCATCCTGAATCTTAGCCCTTCTCCTACCTAACCCATTCTGACAGCTTTCACAACCCTCTGAATGCCTCAGGCTTTCTTCTTCTTGTAGTAAATATGGTGAGTGTCCCAACCATCTGACACTTGGAAGTAGCCCGTGCCAGTGCTCAGGGCACTGTTTCTTCCATAGCAGCAACATGCTCTTAGGGGACAACAACCTGCCTGTGAGATGACTGGGCACCTCTGAAGCATCTGTTAGCCTGTGTGGATCCAGGCATCCAGAAAAGAGACAGCCCCTGGGGGCTGGAGGAAAGGAGTGGGAACATTGAGAGATGTCACTGTGAAGAGGAAGGGAAGCTTTCTGCATTGGAAGAACCACAGGAACCAAAACTGCAAATAGCAACATTGTCAGCATTCACTGAGGCCTCATGCTGTGCAAGGCACTCTGCCCCATGTTTTCCACATGTTACATCATTTCACCTCTGTAGATGGTGCTGTCACACTGCTACCATTCTCAGTGCTGAGGAAAGAAGCTGGGCGGTGGGGGAGTGAAGGGACCTGCCTGAAGTCACAAAGCTAGTCAGTGGCAGAGGCTGGAGCAGATCAGACATGACTGCCATGAGGAGGAGAGGCTGGCCCTGCACTGTGACACACAGAGCTGCCCAACACTCCTAGCCAAGCTGGCACAGTTGTACAGCTGTGGAGCTAGAGAGCTGTCAAAGGCAGGGCTTGCTTCATAGAGTTTCCCCAGCCTGGTAAAAAGGCAAACCATTAACTCATGATTTCCAGGAGCCTGGACGCTGTGGGGAGACCCTTGGAGTTCATCCCCCATCTGCCATCTTCCCCAGCCATTCACAGCACATTAACATACCAACAGTAACACTCAAATCGACACGTACATTCTTATGTTGCTGGAAATGCGGATATGTGAAGCAAAGTCATCCATCCATGCCTACTGTATGACCTTGGTCTGTTAAGCGAAATCCAGACCAGCTTTTCCAGGCTCTGGATAATGGTGTCCTCACTTTCCCACGGGAACATCTGGCTTCCTGTCCCTCACGCCCCTCTCTATTTTCCACTCTGTGTCTCGGGCATTCTAATCTCCCTGCTTCCTCCTCTATGACCGGTCATAACTCCCCTCTTCTCAAGGCTCAATTTAATATATGCATATTCTAAAAAGCTCTTGGTATGGATTGAGGTACCTTTTCCTCTCCAATTTTTCTGAACAACATACATTTGCTCCAGTTTTTGAGAACAGCAGAAATCGTCCTTGAAATCTATCATAAAGCTCCAAAAAGACTTCAATATGAAGCAAAATGATAGGTGGCCATGCTGATGGAGAGGTGGAGCTGTTTAGTATAGGGTTTGAGGACAGTTGAGCTGCTGCAGATAATTGTCATAATTTCCATTTCCATTGGAAAATGGAAAGTCCCCAAAAGCAGAAACACGTACACAGTGGCAAAGCTGTTTGTTTATTTAAGAAAGAGTATGTAAGGACTCCATGCCAGTAAAGGTCAAAAGTAGCTATTTTAAAATGAACTTCATTTAGGGTAGCACTGTGGTCTTTGATCATCATTTAGTCAGGGAATTGTATAGAGTTTTAAAATACCCAAATATTATGGAAATGAACCTGTGTTCTGAGGTTTCATTAAATTATGTTTAAGTTCATTTTTCATGTGGAAAACGCGCTTCAGGCTTCAATATGATGAATTGTTTCCTCCGGTTGACAGTGGTGGAGGAAGGTAATTTAGTGTGCCTGCTGCAGTCCTCATGGTTTCCTCCTCTTTTATTCTGGGCTGTTGTGATTAATAGGATTACATTGGAGTGATCACAGTTGCCTGTTTGTTTATCCCATCACTGAGGTCAGTGCTGAGGCTCTTATTTCAGGGTTCTTTAGGTTGTGAGATCTAGTTTTCATGTTCATAATGTCATAAACTTTTGCTGTATCATCACCACTGTGCAATGTTGAACTGAGCTAAGTGAACTCTCAGAGTCGTATCCATGTTATAGGAATTTGATCATTTATCTGGAAAGTATTGACTGAGCACTGCTGGTGAGTGATATCTTACACTGTGCTGAGGAAATCAAGGCTATTTCACAGGGTCTAGCTGAGAATGCAGTCCATGGGGTGACAAAGAGTCAGACAAGACTGAGAGACTGAACAACCACCACCACCACCTTATACTTTGGGAACCTGATTAGTGGTATAGAGTGAGTGCTGGGGTGAAGAGGTGGAGGGGAAATGGCAAGTGAGTGGCTTTGGTTTCATCAGTAGTGAAGTAAAACAGACTAAGTGATAATTATTTTCCATGTTTAGATTGTGAAACATCTTGCCATTTGGTGGAGTGTCAAGAAATACATATGAATTAAATTTAGTTTGACATCAACTAGGAGATATAAGTTACAGGTGTATGTACAGTGTCATTCTGGATGTGTGATAGTTAAAAGTATGAGTTGCTGCATCTGGGGCAATACTGTCCTTACATTTGAGCAAGTGGGGTCCTTGTCCCAGGCCCCTGTGCCCTGACTGTACTGTCCTTGAAATGTTCTGACCGCCCCTTAAATGTTTGTGCTGGGGGCTTTGAGTGCTGCCCAGCCAGAGCACCCTGAGCCTGGTTTGGCAAGTCAGTGAGCCCCAGTCTCACTTTCTCTCAGGGGGAGTGCTTGCAGCTCTCTACCTTATGTGATGGGTTGACCAGATATCCGGAGGCACTGTGGCACTTACACCTGTGGAATCATCTCAGGACCTTGTGGTAGCAGGGCTCATATGAATGGGCCCTGATCCAGAAGGGTAGCCTGGGGGGAGGATTATTCCTGCTGGCCAGTGCAGTGTAGTATATTTTTGTTATCTCACACAAGATTGGGATGTCTGAATGGAGCTCACATAGAGATCATTTTGAAGAGCTTTCATGCATGTTGGACATAGAACAAGTTTAGGCCTTGGGAGTACCTTCAGGCCACCGGTATCTCTTGAGCTTGAGTCATGTATCTAGACCCATGTGTTGGCTCTTGCTTGTCCATGTCATGGCTAAAGGATCACTTCCAGTCTCCAGCACCCGAGTACACAGGTTTGGAGGCAGATATTCTTTATCCCTGACCCCTTCCTTCTGGCACCCAGAAAAGTTGCTCCACCCCTCCATAGGCTCCCTACTACATAGTGGTTTGCCCTAGAGGGAAGTTGTGCCTTTATCTGCTTGGGCATTTTGAGGCTGTTGCTCTGTAGTGCCAGTGAACCCTTCCATATGGTATCCGCTCCTGTCTCTGATCAAGATGCTGATGTCATGCTCTCCCAGGTTGCTGGACAAGGGAGAGGCCTTCCTTACCCTAAGGCAGGTACTTCTGTTGTCTTCCCCACTTGTGACAGTGTGTAAAAGACAGAGGTGAGATCAGTACACTCTGGGAAAGCTCTGGTGATGTTTTAAAGCGTTCAGAGTAGAAATGGGATTGGAGGATGCATTGTTCTATATTTATATCATACAGTTATGTACAGTAAATTTAATATGTGCTGTGTTATGCTTAGTCACTCAGCTGTGTCTGACTGTTTGCAACCCCATGGACTGTAGCCCACCAGGCTCCTCTGTCCGTGGGAATTCTCCAGGCAAGAATACTGGAATGGGTTGCCATGCCCTCCTCCAGGAGATCTTACCTATGCAGTGATCAAACCCAGGTCTCCTGCATTGCAGGTGGATTCTTTACCATCTGAGCCATGAGGGAAGCTCATGAATACTGGAGTGGTAGCCTATCCCTTCTCCAGGGGAACTTCCTGACCCAGGAATTGAACTGGGGTCTCCTATATTGCAGGCAGATTCTTTACCAGCTGAGCTACCTGGGAGGCCCCAGATTACATGATCAGAAAACAAATTATCATTTGCATGTCTCTGCATCTTTTATGTAAGACTTCTTTTTGTGGACACTAGAAGTGAAGCACAATAAAAATGTCTGTGAGAGTCATCAGGAGCCAGTATTCGTGGGCAGCACAATGGATGATATAGTGTCAGGAGTAATGAAGTAACCAGCATTGAATAAGTGGAAGAAAGAAACTTCAGAGGCAAGAAGCCCTGCATTTTAAAAAATACAAAAGGTTCTGAAGAGCCATGGCACTGTGAGTAATAATAGCATGCTACCTTTTTCTCCCAGTGGGTGATAAGAAATTAGCCAGGAATGATGCATGTGACAATAAAGAACATGTGTTGGTGATTCCTCCTGGTGACTCATATGGTAAAGATTCTGCTTGCAATGTGGGAGACCCGGGTTCAGTCTCTTGGTCGGGAAGATCTCCTGGAGAAGGAAATGGCAACCCACTCCAGTATTCTTGCCTGGAAAATCTCATGGATGGAGGAGCCTGGCAGGTTACAGTCCATGCGGTCTCAAAAAGTTGGACATGACTGAGTGACAGACACACACATTACTGATTCCTGGACCCAAACAGGAAAAGTTAGTACATGGGCACTAAGAAAATAAGCTAATATGCATCTCTACTCCACCCATTATCTATCTCTTCATCAAAAAAATCATTATGACTGAGCCCATAAGTTCTGTTTTACACCTTAGAAATAAATTTGCCAGTGTTAACCATTTTAGAGAAGGATACCACAAAGTTATTTGCCAAGAGCCTCTCATGCCCTAGGGATGGCCCTCTTGGGCAGGGTAATTTATTGGTGGTACACAGGAAATAAGCTCTCTGCACTGCCCATTGGAGGATTTGTGTTGAGCTTATGGGATTCCCTGATGGCTCAGATGGTAAAGCGTCTGACTGCAGTGCAGGAGACCCGGGTTCAATCCCTGGATCAGGAAGATCCCCTGGAGAAGGAGACGGCAGCCCACTCCAGTATTCTTCCCTGGAGAATCCCATGCATGGAGGAGCTTGGCCTACAGTCCATGGGGTCTCAAAGAGTTGGACACGACAGAGCAACTTTACTTTCAGACTCAAAGCTGGAATTTACCCTCCCCAATAAAAAGAGAAATAAGAAGCATCCTACTTCTCAACAATCAACCCTGAATATTCATTGGAAGGACTGATGCTGAAGCTGAAGCTCCCCTACTTCAGCCACCTGATGTGAAGAGCCAACTCATTGGAAAAGACCCTGATGCTGGGGCAGATTGACGACAGAAGGAGAAGGGGGTGACAGAGGATGAGATGGTTGGATGGCCTCACTGACTCAATGAACATGAGTTTGAGCAAACTCTGGAAGGATAGGGAAGCCTGGCATGCTGCAGTCCACAGGGTCTCAAAAAGTCGGGCATAACTGAACGATTGAACAACAAAAACTTCTCAGCAAGGAGAGGAAAAAAAAGTCAGGGCAGTGAGGGGGCATAGAAGAGAAGCCTGATGGGCACAGATATTGAAAGAGAAGTGGAAGCAGCTATTTAAGAATGTTAGATAAAATTAAGCTCTTAAATGGAAGGTAAAATTCCTGTATTTTAAAAATACAGGTGTATATGGAAACACAGCTTTTTCTGCAACTAGTAATAAGAACTTTTGAGGAGATGTGTCCATCCATTGCAGAGCAGACTTATGGAACAGAGAACAACATGAGAGAGATGGCTTAAAATCGACAATGCAATACAAAGATAAATTTAGATTCTAAGTGAACCAGGCGGCACTCTTTTTAATTGAGGCCATGTTTTCTTTTGTTTAGAGATCTGTTATATCTCTAATTCATTGTAATTTTCCAAATAATTCTTGAAAGATTTTTAAATCACATTTGCAAGCTCTTGTTATTCTCTTGTTCATTGTTCCTCTGTGCTTGGAGGTCTGCATATACTCAAAGGAAGCAGATGCATTCTTCGCATAGCTTCACCTATACTGAGTTGCAGTACTTAAGGAGTTAAGGTCTTTTCGTCAAATCAGAATTTCCCTCATGTTGTTTTAGGCCTTGTTCTTTTTTAGTCTTTGGTTTCTGAACACTCAGGGATTCCTGCCACTCTGCTGTGTTTCTTCTAGTGTATGCACGCCTACTTCCGGTTCATGATAAATACCTGTAAAACGTTACCCTGGTTCCTTATTTTCTACTTGTTTTTACTAATCAGAATTTTTGACCACACCAGGTCTTGTCAGTCACAAAGCTGGTCGTTCAAGTCATCAAATCCTTATCTGCATTCTTTCTTTCCCAAGTTTTTGCAATGAAAGTGTTCTTTTATACTGAAAAGTCTGTATCATGGTAGTTAAGATGTCATAAACACTTTGTGAATATTGTAGTTTGTGAACAACATGCTGTAGGTATATATTCCTTCATTTCCTATTAGTTTGATCTGCTAAGATGCTTACCATAAAAAAGGACAAGAGGACACATGGGTCATAGCAAACATCCTCTTCCAACAACACAAGAGAAGACTCTACATGTGGACATTACCAGAAAGTCAATACTGAAATCACATTGATTTTATTCTTTGCAGCCAAAGATGGAGAAGCTCTATACAGTCAGCAAAACAAGACTGGGAGCTGACTGTGGCTCAGATCATGAACTCCTTATTGCTAAAGTCAGACTTAAACTGAAGAAAGAAGGGGAAACCACTAGACCATTCAGGTATGACCTAAACCAGTCCATCCTAAAGGCAATCAATCCTGGGTGTTCATTGGAAGGACTGATGTTGAAGCTAAAATTCCAATACTTTGGCCACCTGATGCAAAGAGCTGACTCATTTGAAAAGATGCTAATGCTGGGAAAGATTGAGGGCAAAAAGAGAAGGGGATGACAGAGGATGAGATGGTTGGGTGACATCACCAACTCAATGGACATGAGTTTGTGTAAACTCCAGGATTGGTGATGGGCAGGGAGGCCTGGTGTGCTGCCGTTCATGGGGTTGCAAAGAGTCAGACAGGACTGAGTGACTGAACTTAACTGAACTGAAAGACAAAGGAGAAAAGGAAAGATATACCCATTTGAATGCAGAGTTCCAAAGGATAGCAAGGAGAGATAAGAAAGTCTTCCTCAGTGATCAATGCAAAGAAATAGAAGAAAACAATAGAATGGGAAAGACTAGAGATCTCTTCAAGAAAATTAGAGATGCCAAAGGAACTTTTCATGCAAAGATGGGCTCTCTCAATAAAGGACAAAAACGGTATGGCCCTAACAGAAGCAGAGGATATTAAGAAGAGGTGGCAAGAATACACTAAAGAACTATACAAAAAAGATCTTCAGGACCCAGATAACCATGATGGTGTTATCCCTAGACTAGAGCCAGACATGCTGGAGTGTGAAGTCAAGTGGGCCTTAGGAAGCATCACTATGAACAAAGCTAGTCGAGGTGATGGAATTCCAGTTGAGCTATTTCAAATCCTAAAAGATGATGTTGTGAAATTGCTATACTCATTATGCCAATAAATTTGGAAAATTCAGCAGTGAGCCAGGAATGGAAAAGATCAGTTTTCATTCCAGTCCCAAAGAAAGGCAAAGTCAAAGAATGTTCAAACTACCACACAGTTGCACTCATCTCACATACTAGTAAAGTAATGCTCAAAATTCTACAAGCCAGGTTTCAACAATACATGAACCGTGAACTTCCAGATGTTCAAGCTGGATTTACAAAAGGCAGAGGAACCAGAGATCAAACTGCCAACATCCGCTGGATCATAGAAAAAGCAAGAGAATACCATAAAAATATCTATTTCTGCTTTATTGACTATGCCAAAGCCTTTGACTTGTATGGATCACAGCAAACTGTGGAAAATTCTGAAACTGATAGAAATACCAGGCCACCTCACCTGCCTCCTGAGAAATCAGTCTGCAGGTCAGGAAGCAACAGTTAGAACTGGGCATGGAACAACAGATTGGTTTCAGATCAGGAATACATCAAGGCTGTTGTATCTTGTCACCCTGCTTATTTAACTTATATGCAGAGTACATCATGAGGAATGCTGGGCTGGATGAAGCACAAGCTGGAATCAAGATTTCTAGGAGAACTATCAAACACCCCAGATATTCAGATGACACCACCCTTATGGCAGAAAGTAAAGAAGAACTAAAGAGCCTCTTGTTGAAAGTGAAAGAGGATAGTGAAAAAGTACACTTAAAACTCAACATCAGAAAACTAAGATCATGGCATCCGGCCCCATCACTTCATGGCAAATAGATGGAGAAACAGTGGAAACAATGACAGGCTTTATTATTTTGGGCTCCAAGATCACCGCAGATGGTGACTGCAGCCATGAAATTAAAAGATGCTTGCTCCTTGGAAGAAAAGTTATGACCCACCTAGACAGCATATTAAAAAGCAGAGACATTGCTTTGCCAACAAAGGTCCATCTAGTCAAAGCTATGGTTTTTCCAGTAGTCATGTATGGATGTGAGAGTTGGACTATAAGGAAAGTTGAATGCCAAAGAATTAATGCTTTTGAACGGTGGTGTTGGAGAAGACTCTTGAGAGTCTCTTAGACTGCAAGGGGATCAAACCAGTCAATGCTAAAGGAAATCAATCCTGAATATTCATTGGACGGAATGATGCTGAGGCTGAAACTCCAATACTTTGGCCATCTGATACGAAGAACTGCCTCACTGGAAAAGATGGTGATGCTGGGAAGGATCAAAGGCAGGAGGAGAAGGGGATGACAGAGGATGATGAGATGGTTGGATGGTATCACCAACTCAATGGACATGAGTTTGTGTAAACTCTGAGAGTTAGTAATGCACAGGGAAGCCTGGGGTGCTGCAGGTCCAAATCCAAAGATTTGGACAAGACTGAGCAACAGAATTCACCTGAGGCAAGATGGTAAGTAAATGGAAATTACCAAAGGGATAACTTCATATAGTTGTTTGATGTTCAAATAAAAGAAAAAGATAATAACCTTCAAATGACTCTTCATAAAAGAAGTTTTGCTACAAGATCATAAGTAATTATTGAACAGTGACAACTTTTTTTTTCAGAAACACTGGACAGAGAAACCACACAAGTTTAAATTTCTGTCAGTTTAAACCAGGTTTATAGTTTTAGCTCAACAAATATAATCTCTATCATCAGATCAGATCAGTCGCTCAGTTGTGTCCGACTCTTTGTGACCCCATGAATCTCAGCACTCCAGGCCTCCCTGTCCATCACCAACTCCCAGAGTTCACTCAGACTCACGTCCATCGAGTCAGTGATGCCATCCAGCCATCTCATCCTCTGCCGTCCCCTTCTCCTCTTGCCCCCAATCCCTCCCAGCATCAGAATCTTTTCCAATGAGTCAACTCTTTGCATGGGGTGGCCAAAGTACTGGAATTTCAGCTTTAGCATCATTCCTTCCAAAGAAATCCCAGGGCTGATCTCCTTCAGAATGGACTGGTTGGATCTCCTTGCAGTCCAAGGGACTCTCAAGAGTCTTCTCCAACACCACCGTTCAAAAGCATCAATTCTTTGGCGCTCAGCCTTCTTCACAGTCCAACTCTCACATCCATACATGACCACAGGAAAAACCATAGCCTTGACTAGACGAACCTTTGTTGGCAAAGTAATGTCTCTGCTTTTCAATATGCTATCTAGGTTGGTCATAACTTTCCTTCCAAGGAGTAAGAGTCTTTTAATTTCATGGCTGCAGTCACCATCTGCAGTGATTTTGGAGCCCAGAAAAATAAAGTCTGACACTGTTTCCCCATTTATTTCCCATAAAGTGATGGGACCAGGTGCCATGATCTTCATTTTCTAAATGTTGAGCTTTAAGCCAACTTTTTCACTCTCCACTTTCACCTTCATCAAGAGGCTTTTTAGTTCCTCTTCACTTTCTGCCATAAGGGTGGTGTCATCTGCATATCTGAGGTTATTGATAATTCTCCCGGCAATCTTGATTCCAGCTTGTGTTTCTTCCAGTCCAGCGTTTCTCATGATGTACTCTGCATATAAGTTAAATAAACAGGGTGACAATATACAGCCTTGATGTACTCCTTTTCCTATTTGGAACCAGTCTGTTGTTCCATGTCCAGTTCTAACTTTTGCTTCCTGACCTGCATACAAATTTCTCAAGAGGCAGATCATAGTCACAATTAAAATACCTGCAATAGATACACAAAAGCTAGAGAGAAAGGAAGTTAAATGTAGCATAGTAAAGGAAACCATCCACAAAATGTCAAAACCAACTCCTAAATGGGAGAAAAGATTTGCAAATTATATGTCTGACAAGGAGTTAATATTCAAATATATAAAGAGTTCTTGCATCTCAATATCAAAAAGGTCAGCTCAACTGCAAAATGGGCAGAAAATCTGACATTTTTCCAAGGAAGATATACAGATCAGAAAACTGCCACATGGAAAGAGGCTGAACATGACCAATCATCAGGGAAATGCAAAGCAGGGCCACAGTGATGTATCATCTCACACCCGTCAGAATGAAATAGATGTTTTCCCGGATGTGGAGAAATGGAAACTGCAGTACACTGGTGGTGTGAATGTAAATTGGTAAAATTACCGTGGAAAACAGTGTTGGAGGTTCCTTAAAATCTTAAAAACAGAACTATCATATGATCCAGCAATTTGGAACCTGGGTTTCTGTCTGACGAAAATGAAAATATCCATTCATAAAAGCTCACACACACCAGTGTTCACTGTAGGATTATATATAATAGCAAAATATGGTAGCAATGGAAGTGTCCATCAACAAATGAATGGATAAAGGAGAAGCTTAACACAGAGAGAGAGAGGAGAATGGAATACTACTCAGCCTTAAAAAAGAATGACCTTTTGCCATTTGTGACAATGTGGATAGCCCTGGAGGGCATTATCTTTAGTAAAATGAGCGAATGACAAGTACTGCATGTTTTCACTTGCATGTGGAATCTTAAAAGTAACATGAGTGAGTATAGCATAATAGAAACAAACTCATGTAAAAACCAAACCAGTGGTCTCCACTGGAGAGGTGTTGGGGGAGGGGAAACTTAGAAGAAGAGGATTAAGAGGTACAAACCACTCATATAACATAGACACAAGGATGTAATGTACAGAGCATGGAATACTGCCAGTATTTTGTAATAATTTTAAGTTGATTATAACCTATGAAGAATATAAAGTCCCTGTTGTACACCTGAAACTAATACAGCCTTACAAATCAAAGCACATGTGTCTGCTCAGTTTTGTCTGACTCTTTGCGACCCCATGGACTATAGCCCACCAGATTCCTCTGTCTGTGGAGGAAAGAACAGTGGAATGGGTTGGCATTTCCTTCTCTAAATCGAACCAGAGTGTCCTGAAAGACTCCTTTATTGGCAGGCCTATTCTGTGACCACTGTGCCACTGGGAAACTGTAAATCAACTGTATGTCAATTTGAAAAACACACACTATCATCTTCCCCCTGGAATTTACTGTGAATAGTGAAGTAAGGGACTTGATAGGTGCCATTCCTTTCTCCAGAGGATCTTCCTGACCCAGGCATTGAACCTGGATCTCCAGCATTGCAGGAAGATTCTTTAATGTCTGAGCTACCAGGGAAGCCCTTGGAGTATATAGATTATTGCACACATAAACTATAAGATCCCAAATGCTATGTGGCATGGCCAAAAAAATTTTTTTTATCTTTTATAAAAAATTTTATATAAAAATTTATATCTTCAAAGAAATCCCTTGTTCCACCCACAGTTACCTCTGGGACTCATCCCCTACTGTTTTCCACCTTGCTCTCTCTGTCCAAGTCGCAGTGGCCTCCTCTCTGATCCTCAGCAAGCACTTGGGGACTCTGTAATCACCGTCTCCCATGTTCTGGATGTCTTTCTCAGAGTTTGACTCCTTACTTCCTTTCAATCTCTCCAGTGCAAAGTGGCTTTTCTTCTCTGATTGCCAAAAATGGCACACACCTCCAACACACACACACAATATCTATTTGTTTTCCTCTGCTTCATTTTTCTCTTCGGCATTACCACATGTATTATCGTATTTTACTTACATATCTTGTTTTTTATCTTTCCCCTTCACGAGCTTTAAGCTTTGGAGGAGGAAGTTTTTTTCTGTTCTGATTACGGCTGTATCCCCAGTACTGGAGTAGTGCCTGGGACATAGTGAGCCCGCAGTAGCTATTTGCTGAATGAATGAAGGAGACTGCAACTGAAAGGGCACTTGGGTACCTAGAATCTTGCTCTAATTTATTTATACTGGAGAAGTAGTGTCTTAACAGAATATGTTAACCTCAGGAATTTAAAAAAAAAAATTATTTTTGGCCATGCCACATGGCATTTGGGAACTTAGTTCCCCAACCAAGGATCAAAGCCCTGCTCCCTGAATTGGAAGCATGGAGTTGCCAGGGAAGTCTACTTTCATCATAGATACTAGGCAGACAACAAAGAGCTGTTAGCTACTCTTTAAAAGTCCTGCTAAGTGATCTGGCCTCTTTCTTGGGAGGATAGGACCTCTTTCCTCTGTGTTGTCTCTGGATCTTAGCTGCAGTTGAGATGAATACTTCCATTTCTATATCCTGTTACATTAGGATTAATGTATTTAAAAATTTGTTCTAATGAACATTGCTAGTGTAAAACTGAGTGAAACAGTGAAAATGGAATTGTAGGTGTGTTGCTTTCCAAGTATATTTTGATATAAATAGCAAAGATGTTCATTTCTCTTCCCTATATCTTCTACTCTACAGCTTCCCAGAAAGGGAAGGACTCACTCCTTTGATGGTTTCTCTGTTTCTCTGTATTTGCAGTATAGTTACCTGCAGAGTCTTGAAGTCAACCCAGACTCTGCATGGGCTCATCTTAAGAGTGGTTTGCCTTTGTGGAGCAATTACCATGTGCTCGCTCTGGTTTTAAATCCTTTGTGTGTAATGAAAAGAAATCATATATGAATCCTGTGAGTTTGGAAATGTTATCACTTCACTCTTTAAAAAGGATTCTGAGGTTCAGAGGGCTTAAATCACTTGTTGAAGTCATAGATGCATCCAGAAGAGCCAGGGCAGACTCCAAACAGCAGTGGAAAAGGTACAATATTATGAGCCAGGGTGTCTGGTTCAAATCCTACGTCTGCATCTGTGGGCATGAAGAGATATTTATAACTTCCCCAGACTTGAGAGGTGGGCTCAATTCAGTTCAGCTGCTCAGTCATGTCCAACTCTTTGCCACCCCATGGACGGCAGCATTCCAGGCCTCCCTGTCCATCAACAACTCCCGGAGCTTACTCAAACTCATGTCCATTGAGTCGGTGATGCCATCCAACCATCTCATCCTCTGTCATCCCCTTCTCCTCCTGCTTTCAATCTTTCCCAGCATCAAGGTCTTTTCAAATGAGTCAGTTCTTCACATCAGGTGGCCAAAGTATTGGAGTTTCAGCTTCAACATCAGTCCTTCCAAAGAATATTCAGGACTGATTTCCTTTAGAATGGACTGGTTGGATCTCCTTGCAGTCCAAGGGACTCTCAAGAGTCTTCTCCAACACCACAGTTCAAAGCATCAATTCTTCAGTGCTCAGCTTTCATTATAGCCCAACTCTCACATCCATACATGACTACTGGAAAAACCATAGCTTTGACTAGACAGACTTTTGTTGGCAAAATTTCTGCTTTTTGATATGTTGTCTAGATTGGTCATGACTTTCCTTCAAAAGAGTAAGCGTCTTTTAATTTCATGGCTGCAATCACCATCTGCAGTGATTTTGGAGCCCCCCCCAAAATGAAGTCAGCCACTGTTTCCTCATCTATTTGCCATGAAGTGATGGGACCAGATGCCATGATCTTTGTTTTCTGAATGTTGAGCTTTAAGCCAGGTTTTTCACTCTCCTCTTTGACTTTCATCAAGAGTCTCTTTAGTTGTTCTTCACTTTCTGCCATAAGAGTGGTGTCATCTGCATATCTGAGATTATTGATATTTCTCCTGGCAATTTTGATTCCAGCTTGTGCTTCATCCAGCCCAGCATTTCTCATGATGTACTCTGCATAGAAGTTAAATAAGCAGGGTGACGATATACAGCCTTGACGTACTCCTTTTCCTATTTGGAACCAGTCTGTTGTTCCATGTCCAGTTCTAACTGTTGCTTCCTGACCTGCATACAGGTTTCTCAAGAGGCAGGTGAGGTGGTCTGGTGCTCCCATCCCTTTCAGAATTTTCCACAGTTTATTGTGATCCACACAGTCAAAGGCTTTGGCATAGGCAATAAAGCAGGAATAGATGCTTTTCTGGGACTCTCTTGCTTTTTTCATGATCCAGCGGATGTTGGCAATTTGATCTCTGGTTCCTCTGCCTTTTCTAAAACCAGCTTAAACATTTGGAAGTTCAAGTAACAATTCAAGTGTATTTAAACCCAGTTAAAATTGTCTGTTGGATATGTAGACTGAGTAATTCAGATATAGTTTTGTTATTTTTCTAATTAAAATTCAGAACTTGTACTGCTAGAGCTCTCAACCCAGAAAATGAAAAATGATTGTATCAGTTTCCTAGAGCTGCTGTAACAAAGTACCCAAATTGAGTGGCTTAGAGCAACAGCTTATTGTCTCTTCATTTTGCGGATAGAAGTCTAAACTCAAGGTACTGGCAGGGCCATTCTCCGTCTGACACCTTGTGATGAAATCCTTTCTTGTCTCTGCCGGCTGCTGGTGGCCCCAGGCGTTCCTTGGCTTGTACCCGCATCACTCCTGCCGTCTGTCTCCACATGACCTTTTCCCATGGATCTCGTCACACCAGCCTCCCCTGTGTGTGTTGGTCTCGGTGTACAGATTTCTCCAAACTTTATAAGGACACCAGTCATATTTGATTAGGGCCTACTCTAATTACTTAATTTAACTTCACATCCTGAAGCACTGGGGATTACAGTTTCAACATTTCATTTGGAGAGACACAATTTAACCCATAGCAGTGATTCTATTGATTCATGTTCTCTTTGGGACTCATGTCAAGTTTAAGCCTCTGTGCTTTGTCTAAAATCTGCCTGCTTTCCCTCAAAGGGATACTTAACATTAAATCTGCCTGGATTCCTTACTAAGGTTATTTTCTGTCTAATACTTAAAAATAGAAAATCAAATGAAAAAAACCTCAAAGACAATTCTAGTAAATCTAAGTTTTATTTGAACTTTCTTATGTTAATTAATTCCCCCAAGTTTACTCCAGATACAGAGTAATACTTAATTTCCCTCCCTTGTAAAGTAATACTCCAGTTTTCTAGTTAAATAAAAAGTATCTTTGATTGTGCTGTCTTGCTCCCACCTGAAACATTAGGTGCCACTGATGCTCTTCATGGAAAATAGCAAGAAGAGAAAGGGAAAGAGGGCTAGAGATACAATTTAATAACATAAAATGTAGCTGCTAAAGTCCCTGAGCCTGGTAGCTGGTTACACAAAGTTCTTTCTTCTTAATCATAGCTGTCTTTTCCTCCCATCCATTTCATGTTTCTCCTACTCCGCTACAAACACAGCTGGATGATATTCTTTATCTAATTGGTGGCCCAGTTCTTTATTCTTGTAGTATCTGAGTCTTCCGTGGTCTTATTTATATTAGATGGTTCTGGTTTCTCACTGACCACTACATACTCGATAAGGAGAAACTCAGATATGAGCCAGTGAATCCCATCGTGCGGTAGTCCTCCACTGTGTGATAGTAACCCACTAGTCATGGCCAGTGTGGACACCTGCTTCTCAGACTGTTGTCTTGGTAGCATGAGGGACCCAAGATGAAGGGGACATTCTGTTTCCATTTTGTTTTATATAAGTTGATTCCTGGTAGAATCACTGCTTCTGTGGACCCTAGGACTTCCAAATGCATCAGGTGCAAACTTGTTCAATTAGGTAAAAAGATGTAGTGGCGAGAGGAGTCATTACCACCTCCACTCTTGTTCTCAGCCCATTCATTCTGGCAGCGGGTGGTGGGGAGACAGCACTAAGTATGAGCTGTTGATTTATGCCATATACATCATACTGATAAATCACATGGGGCACCCCTCTGGCCTCCTTGTCTAGTATACCAGCTTCTGCCATCATTTAAGAATGCAAGGCTGTTGCTACTTACAATTGTTATTTTTCTGATATAAAGTTTACTAAACATGTACTTTAAATCTGTTTTACATGCCATGTTTTTTCTTTTGTTTTACAGTTATATGAGTCACTCTAATTTATGTTTGTTGTTCATGCTTAATTGGTGTAAATGTCCTCAAATCTACAGTCTCTTCAAGAATAGAGTGGTATATACTCCTTAAATTTCTTTCCTGGTTACTTAGGTGCTAGCAGAACTTAAGCAGGATGAGCAATGTGGGCTCATGCAATTGTTAAATTCATTCAGGAAACAGGACCATGGGAGGAAATGAAAGCTGTGGTTCTGCCTGTCGGAGCTCCTTGGACAGGATCCAGGTTTCTTGTCTACCAAAATTTAAGGCTACTGCTCGCTTCTGGTGGACTGCCATCCTCTAATTCTGATTCCTTGGCTGTGTGCACACTGTTCTGCCATCTCAGCTTTGTAGATTTGCTGCCGCTTCTGACTTGCAGAGTTGGATGTAGATTTTATCTGTTTCTGGGCCTGTGGTCCACCTGGACCCTCTCATCTAGCTTTGCTTCCCTTCATCTCTACCCACTATGTAAGAAAGCAATGTACTTTGCAGAATTTGTCTTTCACAATCCAGAACTAGCACAGTCCCTGCAGGCATATTAACCAATGTCTACTTGGTTATATAGTTATAACCAAGTATAAATGCAGAGAACCTCGATTCCCTGCATGCGAAAGACAGACACTGTGTATTCATAGAGGCACAGGTTTTCATATAACTTCATGTACAGCAGTCATTCAGAAAAGCTCAGTGCTTTGATACAACTACTCTAGTCATCTTGAATAGATCAGAGAGTTTGACCTCAGTTTGGAAGAAGCTTCAGACTCTGGCAAGTGAGTGACTAATTTTCTAGGTCAAAAATAATACTGTGAATATCCAGAAATAAATGGAAAAACCTATATGGTTTCCCAAGCAGTATTCTTACAATGACATATTTATATTCTGCCCAATGTACTTAATTTTTCACCTTATAAAAATAAGGAACTAGGTATGGATAATATACCTCTGTAATTCTTAATGTCTAGCATCTTGATTTTTAGAGAAGCATATTATCCATTTCATTATTATTTTGAATTTTCTTATAGAGCCTGGCAGCCTAGATTGAAATAGCAAAAAGTAAAAGTCACTCATTCCTGTCCAACTCTCTGTGACCCCATGGACTATACAGTCCATGGAATTCTCCAGGTTAGAATACTGGAGTGGGTAGCCTATCTCTTCTCCAGAGGATCTTCCCCACCCAGGAATTGAACCAGGGTCTCCTGCATTACAGGCAGATTCTTTACCAACTGAGCTAGCAGGGAAATAGCTAAAGGACCAGAAATGAAGCATAATGATTAATAGCAAAGCATCCCATGCAGCCCCATAAAAATTAGTCTTAGATAAGGTCTTGTTTAGCTTCCCTGGTGGCTCAGACGGTAAAACGTCTGCCTGCAATGCAGGAGACCCAGGTTTTAATTCCTGGGTCAGGAAGATCCCCTGGAGAAGGAAATGGCAATCCACTCCAGCATTCTTGCCTGGAAAATCCCATGGATGGAGAAGCCTGATAGGCTACAGTCCATAGGGTCGCAAAGAGTTGGACACGACTGAGCGACTTCACTTTCACTTTCAAGGTCTTGTTTAATATCTTAATTTATAATTTATTAAGCAAGATGATCTATTGAAAGGGACCTTTTATATACCCTGATCCAAGTGAGAAAGCAAGATTCTTTTATTCATAATCCCTTGATGCTCAGTACTGATTAGGATATTTCAAAACTAAAAAACAAAACAAAACATTTCTTTGTGGTTTTACTGTCTGCCTAAATTTAAGACGCATAGCTGATGAACTTCTATCTCATTTAGGCATTATTTGGAGTCTGATTATTATCTCAGCCTTTTATTTATAATCTAACTGATTCTAGTTATACATTTTTATTTCTGGAACAGATTCCTCTATCATTATTTTAGAGCCACTAGAGGTATAACATAACCTTGAGAATAGACTAATACAGCCCAAGGTATTTTATTTTTATGATTCTTTTTGTACCAAGTAATTGATCTGCCATTTTACTTTTCACCTATCTTCTTGAACATTATGATCACAATAGGAATAGGAATTTTACTTTGCACAGGTACTAGGTTTGATTGGCTATTTTGGTCAAAATGATAAAATTAGATAAACTGCCTTGTAATTTTAGTGTTCCTTGTAATTACTTGTTTGTGGAATGAAACGTTGGGGGAACTCAATGCCTTATGTTGTCTGGCCCTCTAACCCCAGAGAAGTGCAGGAAAGCAAGTGCACTGTTTGCTCACTTCTCTGTGAGCCTTTGTCACTGAGATACGAGTCTGTAGCTTCCAAAGGGGCCATGGGAGGCTTCATCCTTTTGGTAACCTCACTGGTGTCGCTTTATGATCTCTGAAATCTGCCGCTGTGCTGTGCTTAGTCACTCAGTCATGTCCGACTCTTTGCAACCCCATGGACTGCACAGGTTAGCTATAGAAATTTGGATCTTTATATGGAGAATCAGATTATAAGTGAAGGAGTGAAGATCTTACCAGTTATAGAAAAAACAAGCATTTAACACTATTACCATATTTCTTCAGGTTATCAATGCCTATTCCCATCATATGTGTCTTTACTCTATGAGGTACTTGTTGGTATCTTGCTGATGGTTAAAAATACATACTGATTCTATTTGTTAAATCATTTCTTAAGGAGGTAACCAATATATTTCCAGTTTGTTATTACACAGAAGCAGTTTATCTAATTTTCTCACTTTGACTCCATTTAAGAACTGTATCTCCCTAACTATACAACCTTCTTGCCCCTGCCCTGTATTGGACGGACATAATCCATGAGGAGGTCTTTGCTCATATTCCATATGGCAGGGGAGCCACCTGTATGTTGCTCATGTATTGCTAAATTCCTCTTGAGATACTCTGTTACCAGCGTCTCTTCCCACACAGTACTGGGAGAGGCTTCCTCTTTTCTCCTCTTTCTCCAAGCCAGTTACTCTACCCTGGGATGAAAGTTTTATACCATCTAATACAGCAGGAATTTCATATCCAATGAGTTTGCATAGGATATTAAATTTACATAAAAAGCAATGCTTGGTACTTTTAACTTTGGTCCTTAACATTTATTGGGAAATTTTTATATCTAGAGACCTATTTTTTTCTCTCTTAAGTACAAAATATGGCTCTTATAAGGGAAAGCTTGTCTTTTCAGGTGTTTTTTTCTGAAATGGGCTTCAGGAGCCTATTTTGCAACACTTTTCCTTTGCACTCCAGCCATGGAGACCTGGGTCGGGAAGATACTCTGGAGGAGGAAATGACAACCCACTCCAGTTTTCTTGCTGGGAGAACCCCGTGGGCAGAGGAGCCTGGCGGGTTACAGTCCATGGGATCCCAAAGAGTTGGACACAACTGAGCATCTGAGCATATGGTAATCCTAATCTTCCTCAAAGCAATGTATGTCTCTTGCTGAGTAGAGGGAAAGCCAAAAACAAGGAAATGTGAAAAACTAAAGTATTCATACACTTCAATATTTCACTACCCTGGAATAGTGTGGAAAGCATGAAATCTAAGGACTTTTGATTAAAGATAGGCGATGAACACATTTGAACTTCCCAAGTGGATCCGTGGTAAAGAATCCACCTGCAAGTGCAGGAAACTCAGGAGACATGGGTTTGATCCTTGGGTCGGGAAGATCCTCTGGAGGAGGTCATGACAACCCACTCCAGTATTCTTGCCTGGAAAATGCCATAGACAGGAGCCTGGTGGGCTACAGTCCATGGGGTTGCAGAGTCGAGCATCAGTTAGTGGCTAAGCATGTGATGAACCCATTTATCTGCCACACATGAATACACTTACCAAATTATTTCCTAAAACCCCAGAAACAATTTTTATATATATATATATATATATACATGAATTTTTAAAGGTGTAAGATAGATGGAGAAGAGAGACAACAGCATCATGAATATTTTAGAAATAATACAAAGACTCAGTAGATCTGAGAGAGCCGAGTCTTGAATTAGTCATGGAGAAACATTTAAAATACCTCAGTTTGCACAGCAAACCTCCAATATGCTCACAAATTGGTAGTCCCAAATAGCTGAGAAGGTGAGGGTGAAGCTGGGGGTGAAGCTCAAGAGGATTGACTGAAAGACCCTTAAAGAAACAGTTTCCTCCTTCCGTTCAGCACTTGCCCCTATTCCAACCCAACAGTAAACTGAAGGTTTTTCTTTGTAGATAATAAAGCATATTTTTCTCAGTAGGTAATAAGCTGAATTGGACACATGTAAGAAAAGAGAACCACATTGAAACAGGGGTATTAAATGAAAGGTTACACCTGAACATTAAGACCTTCCTACCCCTGCCCTCTTTTCCCACTGTGCTTCCAAAATGGGAGTGATTGGAAGATGAATTTTGGGGATTTCAAACAAGTCTAAGAGAAAATATTTAAAGATACTGATAATGGGATTTCTTAAATGAAAAAGACTAGCCACATTCCCCCATGGAAAGACTGTAATCAAGTAGCCCACAGAATTTACAGTCAGTGTTTTAGATATGAGTGATTAGGCAACAGTGAACAATATTTGATGAAGTGTCTAACATAGAGGAGATTAAAGCAAACAAAACAGACTTATGAAAATGAAACCTTTAAAAATTAATCATTAATATTCTCAGAAATGGAGAAGGCGATGGCACCCCCACTCCAGTACTCTTGCCTGGAAAATCCCATGGACGGAGGAGCCTGGTGGGCTGCAATCCATGGGGTCGCTAGGAGTCAGACACGACTGAGCAACTTCACTTTCACTTTTCACTTTCATGCATTGGAAAAGGAAATGGCAACCCACTCCAGTGTTCTTGCCTGGAGAATCCCAGGGATGGGGGAGCCTGGTGGGCTGCTGTCTATGGGGTCGCACAGAGTTGGACACGACTAAAGTGACTTAGCAGCAGCATTCTCAGAAAAATGTCTGTGAAATAAGAACAAGATGTGTTTTAAAGGAATATTCAGAGAAAGACTCTTGAAAATTAGTATATACACATGGCAAATTGAAAAAAGAAGTAAGTTTGGAAATTCAGTAGTAAAGATATAGTATCTGAATAATAAAACTTCCAGAAAGAGAGAACAGAGAACATGGAAGGAAGGAAAACATTTGAGAATTTATTTGAGAAAAATCCCTCAAGTTGAAGAAATGATTTTCTAAATTGAAAGGGCCAATAGAGTTCCCAGAACAATGGATGATAATAAACTCAAACTAAGGCATGAAATGTTAGAAACAGAACTCTAGACAAGCAGGAGATCCTAGAAGCATCAGTAACAGTGGGGTGGTGACTGTACCATGCAAAGGATCAGAAATCAGAACATCCTCAGAGTTCCTCACAGCAGCACCAAAAGTAGCAAAGTGGCAGAGTAAAGTCTTCCAAATTTTGAGGATAAACAATATCTAATCTAAAATTGTATGCTTAGCAGAATCATCAATTATGTATGAAGGAAGCCTAATATATCTTCAGACATGCAAAATCTCAAAAGCATAACTCCTAAAAACTCTTTCTTGGGAAGCTACAAGAGGGATAGCTTCGCTAAAATAAGAGAATGCATGAAGAAAGAGGAATTAATGGGATTCAGAAATAAGTACTCCACCTCAAGGAAGAGATTGTGAAAAGAATGCACTGGATGAGGACTGTGCGCTAGCACAAAGGTCAAGCATCTCAGGGTGAAACAAGTTGGACAGGTCTGGGAGAAATGTCGCCAATAAAGAAAACATTTTTAAAAAATGCCTAGTATATTTAAATACATTGAAAGATGTAGCAAATTGGAGAAGAGATTGGAAACACATTAACATTAAGCACACTGGGAACTAGAACAGTTACTAAATCTGAAGAAAACAAGTTGTGCAAGAAAAGAAATCAAATTACTACTTAGCTACAAATATGAAATAGACATAATAATGTCAATCCTGAATGCAGTATACTGTTATTAGGTGGGGATGGAAGGGGAGGGCAGAATGAAATGGATGGACATATAGAAATGATGAGAGTGCTTCAGTCTCGTCTTTCATTGTGGAAAGCCAATAGATCATCTGTCCTTCTTGCCCACCCCTTGTCCCCGCCCTAATCTAGTGTACACTGTAAATAGGAATATTTAGTAATGTGGAGGTAAATACCAAAAGAAACAGCTCAAAAGACTTACAGGAAGTTAACTGTGAGGACCTGGAAATGGTAAAAAGTAGACCTGTGAAGACTAATGGTTTTCATAATAAGCCCTTTTATGTTCTTGTTAGTTGCTCAGTCATGTCCGACTCTTTGCAAGCCCATGGGCTGTAGCCTGCAGGGCTCTCTGTCCATGGAATTCTCCAGGCAAGACTACTGGAAGGGTTGCCATTTCCTTCTCCAGGGGAATCTTCCTGACCCAGGGTCAAACCCAGGTCTCCTGCATTGTAGGCAGATTCTTTACCATCTGAGCCATGAGAGAAGCCCAAATAAACTGTCTATCATCGATTAAGACAAACTTGAATAGAAACAGAAAGAAATGGTGTGAAATTAGAAGTAAAACTATTTTCCAATCACAAATCTTTCTGTCTCTATCTTGTTCTCTCTCTCTCTCTCTTTTTTTTTTTAACTGTTTGACTTAACCCCTCAGAACCTGTCTTTTCTTCACAAGGAAAGTCATGACTGAATGAGATAATTCATATAAAGCACTTAATTATAGTAAGTGCTAGCCTTAGGTAAGCTTCAACAAATGGCAGGCCTTAACTCCTCTTTATGTGTTTCCAAGTCTCTGTAGAGAAGGGTTAGGGTTACCAAGATTCAAAAACTGTTTCAGTCACACAGCTAAAACAATAAGTCACATTTGCCAAAACAATAAGTCACATTTGCCTGAGAGTCTCAGCTCTGAGCCCACATTTCACCACGGCCTTGTCTGTTGATGCCACCTATCTACTGTACCAACTAGCTTTCCTTGTAGATGGAAACTGCTTTTTCATCTTTATTCCAAACAGTGCCAGATTCATAATAGACACTTACCATTTGAATTAATGTTATTAGACTGTTACATTAACATGTCTAAATTTACATAATAGAAATAAAAATATTTTCAAAGTATACTACAATACAGTTTATTTTTAAAATCAAGTAACAGTCAACCTGATCCAAGCTTGTTAATCATTGTTTTTGTTCAGTTGCTCAGTCATGTCTGACTCTTTGCAACCCCATGGACTGCAGCACACCAGACTTCCCTGTTCTTCTCTATTTCCCAGAGGTTACTCAAACTCATGTCCATCAAATTGGTGATGCCTTCCAACCATCTCATCCTCTGTCGTCCCCTTCTTCTCCTGCCTTCAATCTTCCCCAGCATCAAGGTCTTTCTTTTCCAATGAGTCAGTCCTTCGCATCAAGTGGCCAAAGTATTGGAGCTTCAACTTCAGCATCAGTCCTTCCAATGAATAGTCAAGACTGATTTCCTTTAGAATTGACTGGTTGGATCTCCTTGCAGACCAAGGGACTCTCAAAAGTCTTCTCCAACACCACAGTTCAAAAGCATCAGTTCTTCCAGGCTCAGCCTTCTTTATGGTCCAACTCTTACATCCATACATGACTATTGGAAAAACCATAGCTTTGACTATATGGACCTTTGTTGGTAAAGTAATGTCTCTGCTTTTTAATATGCTGTCTGGGTTGGTTATAGCTTTTCTTCTAAAGAGAAAGCATCTTTTAATTTCATGGATGTGGTCACCATCTGCAGTGATTTTTGGAGCCCAAGAAAACAAACTCCGTCACTGTTTCCGTTGTTTCCCCATTTATTTGCCATGAAGTGATGGGACTGGATGCCATAATCTTAGTTTTTTGAATGTTGAGTTTTAAGCCAGCTTTTTCACTCTCCTCTTTCACCTTCATCAAGGCGATCTTTGGTTCTTCTTCACTTTCTGCCATAAGGGTGGTGTCATCTGCATATCTGAGGATATTGATATTTTCCTGGCAATCTTGATTCCAGCTTGTGCTTCATCCATTCCAGCATTTCACATGGCTTACTGTGCATATAAGTTAAATAAGCAGAGTGACAATATACAGCCTTGACATACTCCTTTCCCAATTTGGAACCAGTCTGTTGTTCCATGTCCATTCCTGACCTGCATACAGATTGCTCAAGAGGCAGGTCAGGTGGTCTGGTGTTCCCATTTCTTTCAGAATTTCCCACAGTTTATTGTGATCCACACAGTCAAAGGCTTTATTATAGTCAGTGAAGCAGAGTTTTTGTTAATATATGTCAGAAATATCTATTTTTAAAATTCTGTGGCAATTCTTCTTCAGGTTGAGTTCCATAATGTCCACGGCCTTATTGCCCTATTTCTTCTCTGGATACAAGGGGTCCTTCATACACACACCACAGAGAGGACTAGGGAGTAGACACTGGATACACAATTTTGTATTGATTTGAAATAAAGCTATTGCGAGGTATTTTCCTGAATGAGAAAGTCGTCAAAAAGGACCTAAGGGTAGACGAAATAATATATCCTTTGCATAATATCATGAAGTCTAAATAAAATATGATGGTTTGGTTTGTAAATATAAATAATATAACATAGGACAAGATGGTAATAATCCTTATCTAATTCTCAGAGAAAAACAGCTTGCTAAGTACTGTTAAATTCTCATCACCTCATTAACTATAGAAATCTAGAAGGTATCATAAAAGACAAGGATGATAAGCAGCTGGCGAATCATTTGTGAGGAAAGATTAAGATAATTAAACAAGAAAAAGTTGGATAAATAGTAATGAAGAAATGTAACAATATTGCATATCTGGAAAATGAGCATATTAGAAAAAATTGAGAAACAGTAGGATGAACAATTATAATGACAACTCATTCAAGTTTGGTATTTTTAAGTCAATTGGTATAGTGTGTTTGTGGTAGTGTTATTTTAAATGGAACTATGTTAAATATAATCTTCCGAAGAACAGAATTCCAGGAAAATAAATCAATTTATTACTTCTGTCTTTGTCGTTTGCTATAGATGGTCAAGATTTGCAATAATCCTCCTGGTTTACTTTTGTTAATTTTTTCACCTTGTTAATATTTAGCTAAATTTATTTCAAAATATTTCTTTTTTTAGGCATGTGGAAAAAATTTCAGACCAGTTATTTAAACTTTGCAGCTTATTGTTAGGAAACAGATTGACATTGAATCCAACATACATTCTGTTAAGTTTTTTTCCTTTAAAAGAAAAGGAAAGATTGTTAACATACTCTGTTTCTCCAGCGAATATTTTACAAGTATATTTATTGTCTTGAGTGAGTTTTCTTACCTATGCAAATTATGACAAAGAATCTGAGTAGTGGAGGGCAGGACCTGCCTACTATAAATGAAATATATTTTTCATTATATCTTCAGCATCTAGCACAGTTCTTGGTACCTCTAGGTATTCAATAAATATTTTTGAGTAAATGAATATGTGTATGTCTATAATGGACATTCTATCTGTACATTTTTATCGAGTCAGAAAATAAAGTTTCCTTAAGGATGTGTATATGGGTTTCCCAGGTAACACCAGTGGTAAAGTACCCGCCTGCCAATGCAGGAGACTTAAGAGTTGTAGGTTTGATCCCTGGGTTGGGAGGGTCCCCTGGAGGAGGAAATGGCAACCCACTCCAGTATTCTTGCCTGGAGAATCCCATGGACAGAGCAGCTTGGTGGGCTAGGTCCATGGAGTTGCACAGAGTTGGACGTGACTGAAATGACTTGGCACTGCACAAGGTTATATATGCCTCTCTTCTAATTGGGTGGAGGTCATAGGTTTAGTAGCCAAATGTGGAGTCCAAATTTTTGTTTCCCCTTGGAGTTAGAAGTTGGGACATATATTTTTAGATGAATAGCCAATAATGCTATTATTATCTTGATCTATTCATCCATTCTGCATCCATGTAGAGCAGTGGTTCTCTCAACCTGAAATAAGAGACTTAAGAAATACAGTGAAGAGAGTAGAGGAATTAGGCAAATGAGGCTAAAGCAGGAAGAGAAACACAGGTCAGAAGCTATCAGTTTTCAGTTTTATTTCTACGTTTTCCTTTCTGAACTTTGATTTATTGGAAAGGTTTTTATTTGATTTCTGGACACACTTTGTCACAGTTTTACTACCATGAGGGAGAGTTCTCAAAGCAAAGGAAATAAATACTGTAGGTTCTATATAAGTTCTGCTTGCTCCCAAATCTATTCTGTGTGCTTAGTTCAAGTAATTGGGCTGCTGTTGAAACCTACAATATCCTATGGTAGACACAGCATATTTAATAACTGGTCCTTTTACATAGCAGTCTCCTTATTCACCACTTCATTACTTGGAATTTTCTCTTTTATCTGGCTGCAGTACATCTTAAAGTAATTTTTTGGAGGACATGTATATGGTGTTTCTTCTGCATCCTTTGCTTATCTGAGAATTTTGTGTTGTTTTCACATATTAATAAATGATTTGGTAGATAGGAAATTTTGGGTAAAACTATTTTCACTGAGGACTCTATAAATTTTCCAGCATCTTCTGGCACTACTTGTTGCAAAGAAGTCTGAGACTTGCCTGGCTTCCTCTCCAAATCCCACTCATAAAATTTGCAAAACAATGAAAATCACAAGCATGCAAACCCCATAGGAAAGTAAAGTGAAATTGAAGTTGCTCAGTCATGTCCAACTCTTTGTGACCCCATGGGCTGTAGCCTACCAGGCTCCTCTGTCCATAGGATTTTCCAGGCAATAGTCCTGGAGTGGATTGCCATTTCCTTCTCCAGGAAAGTAAAACCAGGAAATTGCCATTTCCTTCTAAGGAAAGTAAAACCTACCCACAATTCATTTGTCATTCTGGGGGGACCACACACCTCGAGAGCTTATTGGTAGAGATTAAATAGGTATTATAGCAATAACATAATAAATCCTTTTAATATATACCCTAAATTAATGTATAATAAATATTATAGAGTTTAAATAGCACAGTATTTATGTTTCATGAACTTCCTTATGCTTATACAGTCATATCTACACATTACACATAGATATATTTGTACATTTACTTTTTAAATCAGAAGTCATTCTACATATTGATCAACTAGTTGCTTTTTAAATCTAGTAATATGTCATTTACTTCATTTTAGATCAGTTCATTTAGCTGTTCATGTAGAATATCCAAAATTAAATGAAAACACTCCTGTCTTCCAACTATACATCTAGATGAGACCAGATTTTCTTTCACAAGCTACAATCAAAGCAACACTATTTCAACAGAATAAATAGGTAAACATGAAGAAAAATACTTGTTTTCTATTAAGCCAGACACTGAGATTTGCAAAACATATAAAACAATTCTACTCTCCTTGCTAAATAATTTTTGTTTTATGAAGCAATTATTTTACATATAAATGTTGTCGTATCATAAAATAGTTTTCCTATTGTTATTTTAAAATTAATACATATTTAAATGATTTCTCTGTTTTAATTTCCTACACAGTATTAATGGTAGATATAACCCATCTGAAAAAGACTTTCTTGAGACCTTCAAAATTTGTTTAAATTGCAAAGAGGTTCTGAGACTAAAATTTGTAGGTTTGTTGGCATATACGATGAGATTTGTTTTCAGCTATCAGTTCAGTTCAGTTGCTCAGTCATGTCTGACTCTTTGTGACTCCACAGACCACAGAACATTAGGCCTCCCTGTCCATCATCAATGACCGGAGTCCACCCAAACCCATGTCCATTGAGTCGGTGATGCCGTCCAACCATCTCATCCACTGTCGAACCCTTCCCCTCCCGCCTCCAATCTTTCCCAGCATCAGGGTCTTTTCCAATGACTCAGCTCTTTGCATCAGGTGGCCAAAGTATTGGAGTTTCAGCTTCAGCATCAGTCTTTCCAACGAACACTCAGAACTGATCTCTTTTAGGACGGACTTTTTGGATCTCCTTGCAGTCCAAGGGACTCTCAAGAGTCTTCTCCAACACCAAAGTTCAAAAGCATCAATTCTTCAGTGCTCAGCTTTCTTCACAGTCCAACTGTCATATACATATATGACCACTGGAAAAACCATAGTCTTGACTAGACGGACCTTTGTTGGCAAAGTAATGTCTCTTTGAATATGCTGTCTAGGTTGGTCATAACTTTCCTTCCAAGGAGCAAGCGTCTTTTAATTTCATTGCTGCAGTCCCCATTTGCAGTGATATTGCAGCCCAAAAAATAAAGTCAGTCAATGTTTCCACTGTTTCCCCATCAATTTCCTATGATGTGACGGGACCAGATGCCATGATCTTAGTTTTCTGAATGTTGAGCTGTAAGCCATCTTTTCCCACTCTCCTCTTTCACTTTGTTCAAGAGACTCTTTAGTTCTTCTTTGCTTTCTGCAATAAGGGTGGTGTCATCTACATATCTGAAGTTATTGATATTTCTCCTGGCAATCTTGATTCCAACTTGTGCTTCATCCAGCCCAGTGTTTCTCATGATGTACTCTGCATACAAGTTAAATAAGCAGGGTGACAATATACAGCCTTGATGTACTCCATTTCCTATTGGGAACCAGTCTGTTGTTCCATGTCCAGTTCTAACTGTTGCTTCCTGACCTGCATACAGGTTTCTCAAGAGGCAGGTCAGGTGGTCTGGTATTCCCATCTCTTTCAGAATTTTCCACAGTTTGTTGTGATGCACACAGTCAAAGGTTTTTGCATAGTCAATAAAGCAGAAATAGATGTTTTTCTGGAATTCTCTTGCTTTTTCAGTGACCCAGCGGATGTTGGCAATTTGACCTCTGGTTCCTTTGCCTTTTCTAAAACCAGCTTGAACGTCTGGAAGGTCATGGGTCATGTACTATTGAAGCCTTGCTTGAAGAATTTTGAGCATTACTTTACTAGCTTGTGAGATGAGTGCAATTGTGTGGTAGTTTGAGCATTCTTTGGGATTGCCTTTCTTTGGGGTTGGAATGAAAACTGACTTTCTCCAGTCCTGTGGCCACTGCTGAGTTTTCCAAATTGGCTGACATATTCAGTACAGCACTTTCACAGCATCATCTTTCAGGATTTGAAATAGCTCAACTGGAATTCCATCACCTCCACTAGCTTTGTTCATAGTGATACTTCCTAAGGTCCACTTGACTTCACATTCCAGGATGTCTGGCTCTAGGTGAGTGATCACACCATTGTCATTATCTGGATCATGAAGATCTTTTCGTACAGTTCTTCTGTGTATTCTTGCCACCTCTTCTTAAGATCTTCTGCTTCTGTCAGGTCCATATCATTTCTGTCCTTTATCGAGCCCACCTTTGCATTAAATGTTCCCTTGGTATCTCTAACTTTCTTGATGAGATCTCTAGTCTTTCCCATCCTATTTTTTTCCTCTTTTTCTTTGCATTGATCACTGAGGAAGGCTCTCTTATCTCTCCTTGCTATTCTTTGGAACTCTGCATTCAAATGGGTATATCTTTCCTTTTCTCTTTTGCTTTTCACTTCTCTTCTTTTCACAGCTACTTGTAAGGCCTCCTCAGACAGACGTTTTGCTTTTTGCCTTTCTTTTTCTTGGGAATAGTCTTGATCCCTTTCTCCTGTAGCGTGTCACGAACCTCTGTCCATAGTTCATCAGGGACTCTTTTTATCGGATGTAGTCCCTTAAACCTGTTTCTTAATTCCACTGTATAGTCACAAGGGATTTGATTTAGGTCATACCTGAATGGTCTAGTAGTTTTCCCCACTTTCTTCAATTTAAGTCTGAATTTGGCAGTAAGGAGTTCATGGTCTGGCCCCAGTCAGCTCCTGGGCTTGTTGTGGCTGACTGTATAGAGCTTCTCCTTCTCTGGCTGCAAAGAATATAATCAATCTGATTTCATTGTTGACCATCTGGTGATGTCCATGTGTAGAGTCTTCTCTTGTGTTGTTGGAAGAGGGTGTTTGCTATGACTAGTGTGTTCTCTTGGCAAAACTCTGTTAGCTTTTGCCCTGCTTCATTCTGTACTCCAAGGCCAAATCTGTTATTCCAGGTGATATAGCCACTCAATAAACCTTTGGTTGAGGCTGCACCTGGAATGCCTGTGCTGACGTCATCAACCTCTAGCTGCTTTTTAAGTGATGTGTGTGCTTGCCTTACACCCTCTGTGGATCTTACTGAATGAGGGGCTTTGATGCATTGCTTCCACACCCTATATTCAACGTGTGCTTTCTCAGCTATCTGCCTCAGAAATACTTCAGTATAAAAATAGTGTCTAGAAATGGAATGATTAACCTCTAAAAGATTCTGAGACTCAGGTATTTGTTACCGTCTATATACATGTACTAGGGCCCCCCAGGTGGCACTAGTGGTAAAGAACCTGCCTGCCAGTGCAGGTTAGACATAAGAGACATGGGTTTGATCACTGGGTCGGCAAGATCCCCTGGAGTAGGAAATGGCAACACATTCCAGTATTCTTGCCTGGAGAATTCCATGGACAGAGGAACCTGGCAGGCTGCAGTCCATGGGGTTGCACAAACTTGGAGATAATTGAAGCAACTAGCACATTTTTGGTTTTGTTTCTCAATAGCCATTGATAAGTACATACACATATAAATGTACTTAGCATTTTACTATCTAAATTTTAGATAGAAATGTCTGCCTTACTGGTGAGCATATCTGCAGGGCAGCAGTGGAGATTCAGACATAGAGAACAGACGTGAGGACACAGTGATGGAAGGAGAGGGCGGGAGGAGCTGAGACAGTAGCATGAAGCACACACATGATCACATGTAAAACTGACCCAAGTGGGAATTTGCTGTGTGACACAGGGAGCTCAGTCTCGTGCTCTGTGACAGCCTAGAGGGGTGGAAGACGGAAAGGGGGTCAGGAGGGAGGGGACAGATGTATCCCTGCAGCTGATTCATACTGATGTATGGCAGATGCCAACACAACATTATAAAGCAATTATCATCCAGTTTAAAAAATTAAAAAAATTTCTACCTTCATTAAAATGTAACTTTCTAATTTGCTAATAAGCAAATTGAGTCGAGGAAGCACAGAATTATGCAGATAACTCAAATTCCCTAAATTGATGTTAGTTTATTTTAGAATTAGCATTTTTTAATTTTTTTTTTTAATTTTATTTTATTTTTAAACTTTACATAATTGTATTAGTTTTGCCAAATATCAAAATGAATCTGCCACAGGTATACATGTGATTTTAGAATTAGAATTTAGCTTTTTGTATACACTCATGAGTGGCTATTACATTGCTGACAAAAGTCCGTATAGTCAAAACTATGGTTTTTCCAGTGGTCATGTATAGATGGAGAGTTGGACCATAAAGAAGACTGAGCCAGGAAGAACTGATGTTTTTAAACTCTGGTGTTGGAGAAGACTCTTGAGAGTCCCTTGGATTGCAAAGAGATCAAACCAGTAATAGTTTGAACAAGCTCCAGGAGTTGGTGATGGACAGGGAAGCCTGGCATGCTGCAGTCCATGGGGTTTCAAAGAGTTGGACACGACTGAGTGACTGAACAACAACAAATTGAGAAATTTAAAAAAGGCTGTTTTTTATTGATTCCTATGTATTATTCTGTTGCAAAAAGTTGCTGTCATCCTCATTATTTTTTAAAACCAAATAACAGTGAAAAATTTTACCGTATAAAATATAAGTTATATTTGAGTTAAGAAAAAAATGACATTCTTTACTCTTTCTGGTAATAGAAATCACAAAGCTTAATGGACCGTAGAATTAATCCCACCACTCATTTTTTTTTTTTTTTAATTTTGGACACTGAGTTAAAGGAAGATGAAATGGCAACAAGTAAGGGACAAAACTCAGGTATCATTCACTCCCCTTCTTTAATCCAATTACAATTTGCTAGGCTGGCTCCTCTTCCTCTAGCTGTATAATGAGCAGTGTCAGGAAAATCAGCTGTAGATTTAGAGTTGCTTATCTGTTCTTGCTCTCCATAGTAGTTTCAGATACAACGAAGAACATGTGAAAGAGAGAGATGTTGGGGACAAAAACTAAAAGTCAGTTCAATGGCCAGCCCAATCAAGTTAAGCATATGATGATATATGGGCACTGAAATAAAATGCCTAACGGCATTTTAAAATTTCTCAACTGCTGGTGAAGTTGTCCTAGAGTCACAGTGTCAGCAGCTGACACAGATGAGTTTGAGATAAGGAGGAGAGATGTTTTCCAATGCCTTATCCAGGTGTTTCACACTAGGATTGGTGGGACTGCCTAGAAAAATAAAACTCCTGCCTGGGACTACAGGGAACATACTTTCTCTTTATCATCTTTCTCAATTAAAATAGGAAATGGCAGTCCTAATGTTTGTGTTCATACCTGTCAATGCTGTACCTTCATAGATGCAAGTGAGGAAATTAAACCGTTCTTGTTCTCAGAGTGATAAGATAGTGGTAGAGAAAATGTTTATACTCATGTGGAGCTAACCCCTATCTTTCAGTGTATGCATTTCCTTTTTGAATATAAAAAAGGCATTAAAACCAGAAAAATCAAAGCTTAGAAGTTATGGATGAGAATAAATGCTTTGGAATAGTAGTGAATGTATCTCAATTGTAGTTCTGACTGCCATTTTGTTTCTGCTATATTAATTGGGATACAAATTGCTATGGGAAAAATGTCACCTATTTTTTAAAATGATACTTTTGGATGCAAAAAGTATTAATAAGGTCATGAAAAATATTTGGATAACAAATTTTCAGTTCAATAAAATAAATATCGTGCTTAGTCAGTCATGTCGACTCTTTGGGACCCCATGGACTGTAGCTCACCAACCTCCTCTGTCCATGGGGAGCTGGAGTAGGTTGCCATGTCCTCCTCCAGGGGATCTTCCCAACCCATGGATCGAACCCAGGTCTCCTGCATTGCAGGCAGATTCTTTACCATCTGAGCTACCAGGGAAGCCCAGAAAATAAATATTTAAAAGTTACTTATTTTATCTACATTTCACACTGTTCTTGAAAATAATACTTTGGTAGTTTCCCCTTAGAATAAGTGAATTGCTAATTTACAGTGAATTGTATTATGTCTTATAGGAAAGATTATGAAAATATTTAGAAAAATACCTGGGCATTATTCTTCTGAGAGATAAGCATAATCAGTCCAATTTGCAAATACAACATATTTAGGACAAATTAGTGGCCTAAGAATCAGCACTAGTCAGAAAATTTGTATTTAATGAGTGTCATTAGGACCAGGATGAAACAAAAATTAGTGTAAGGAGTCCTTGTGTGATGAGGCATTAAAAACTAATGCATCCTTTAACTGCATTAAGAATTTATTCACACCTTAGTCACAAACAGTTTAGATTTATCTTCCATTTTAACATTAAAAATGTGTGCTACAGTCATTCCTGTCAAGAAGTTATTGATAAAGTAGACTGACTGCATCCTTTCACATGGGTGCTGATATGCACAGTCATGGCCATTGGAAACTAAACATATTTTGGGTAGTCTGTTGAGATGGCATATGAATGGAATGAGATCAAGAAGCAGCAGCCTTGGAAATTTCTTGAATTCAATTTATTCAAAGACAATATTATTGCTTCTAAGAGAAACAAAGCACAAAAAATCTTCAAGAAAGGTCAGAATGTCTATATTAAAACTTAGATTCTGTAACTGGAATTAAGTTCCTGAAATTGTAGGTACATATTTGAGTTATACATATTTAAATTTAGTGATACAAAGATTCTATAAACTACAGAATAATGTAGACTCAGGGACTTTTATTAAGCACAGACATATATAGCTGGTTTTACAACTGCAAGTAAGACATCTGATGAAACCATTATATACCAATAATTATTTCAGCCTTTTTTAATATTAATAATAGCACTTTATTGCTCACTGTATGCTATAAACTATGTTAAGTGCTTTATATAGAATAATCAGCTTAATGTTCCTAATGATCCCATGAGGAATGGCCTATTATTCCATCATACAGATGAGAAAACTGAGACATAGAAAGTTTACCATGCTTAGAATTAACAAGTTAGTGGTAAAAGTTAGAAGTACATCAAGGCTGTATATTGTCACCCTGCTTATTTAACTTATATGCAGAGTACATCATGAGAAACACTGGGCTGGATGAAGCACAAACTGGAATCAAGATTACTGAGAGAAATATCTATAACCTCAGATATGCAGATGACACCACCCTTATGGCGGAAAGTGAAGAAGAACTAAAGAGCCTCTTGATGAAAGTGAAAGAGGAGAGTGAAAAAGTTGGCTTAAAGCTCAACATTCAGAAAACTAAGATCATGGCATCTGGTCCCATCACTTCATGGCAAATAGATGGGGAAACAGGAAATAGTGGCTGACTTCATTTTTTGGGGCTCCAAAATCACTGCAGATGGTGATTGCAGCCATGAAATTAAAAGACGCTTGCTCCTTGGAAGAAAAGTTATGACCAACCTAGACAGCATATTAAGAAGCAGAGACATTACTTTGTCAGCAAAGGTCCATCTAGTCAGGGCTATGGTTTTTCCAGTAAACCTGTATGGATGTGAGAGTTGGACTGTAAAGAAAGCTGAGTGCAGAAGAATTGATGCTTTTGAACTGTGGTGTTGGAGAAGACTCTCGAGAATCCCTTGGAGTGCAAGGAAACCCAACCAGTCAATCCTAAAGGAAATCAGTCCTGAACATTCATTGGAAGGACTGATGCTGAAACTCCAGTACTTTGGCCACCTGATGTGAAAAACGGACTCATTAGAAAAGACCCTGATGCTGGGAAAGATTGAAGGTTGGAGGAGAAGGGGATGACAGAGGATGAGATGGTTGGATGGCATCACTGACTCAATGAACTTGAGTTTGAGTAAACTCCGGAAGTTGGCAATGTACAGGAAGCCTGGCGTGCTGCAGTCCGTGGGGTCACAAAGAGTCAGACATGACTGAGTGACTGAACTGAACTGAACTGAAACCCAGGTTGTCTGGCTTTAGGATTGTGTTTTTAATCACTGTTCTGTACTTGCTCTGATTCTTGCCAGTGTGGTTTTTATTTTTTTTCTTATCATTTTTCTACTTGATAAGAATAAACAGTCTGTATGTTATCTTAACTGTTCCCTCAACTTAAAAAAAAATTGTAATATCCAGCTTAATTTTTAAAAAACTTTTTTCTTATCCAACATAATTCTATGATTCAAACACTCTTGCAGATACCCTTAATTCCCTTTTCTCTTTGTTTTTGCACCTGGCAAACCCTTATGTCTCATGATCTCAAATATCGGCACATCTTGAAGATATTGTGCATTTGGCTCCAGGCCACCTCAATAAGCAAACAATACAGTAAGGCCAGTGACATGAATGTTTTGGTTTCTCAAGGCTTGTAAAATAGACTGCACTCTAAGTGTGCAATAGCATTGAGTCTAAGAAACAGTGTACATTCCTTAATTAAAAACATTGTTAAGTGTGCTAACCATCATCTGAGAACGTTCAGGGTATTGTAGTAGTGATTTATCACAAACCACCATAACAAATATAATAATGAAAAAGTATGAAACATTGGGAAAATTACCAAACTGTGACACAGAGACATAAGTAAGCATACACTGTTACAGAAACAGTGCCAAGGTGTTTGTTCAATGCAGGGTTGCCACAAACCTTCAATTTGTAGAAAGAAGAAAAAAAAAAAAAGTTTTACCTGTGAAGCACAGTAAATGATGTACTCTGGTGTTTACTTTCTTGATGTTTAACCGTAGCAGCTGAAAAACCACTGGAGACAGAATAAAGCAGGTGGTTCTACAATGTACCAGACATCACCAACTTTGGGTTAGTCCTAACGTGCTGCCTGGTAATATTTCTCTGACCAATTCACTCTTTCCATGGCTTTTCCAAACCACTATATAACCCTTTCCCGCTTGCCAGTTAACTAATGATTATTATTCATTTTGTTATATTTTGAACCCATTTTCTTGAGCTGGACCCATCTCACTTTAAAAAAATAGAGGTATAATTGGAGTGTAATAAACTGTGCATACTGAAACTGTACAAGTTGACCAGTTCTAAGTTATGTGTTTACCTGAGAAACCACCACCAAAATTAAGACAGTGAACATTTAATCCCAGGCGTTTCATCATGCTCATTGTAGTCCAGCTCATACTCCACCCCAATTCCCAGGCAACCAGTGACATTCTTTATGTCACTGTGGATTGGTTGGCATGTTACAGAATCATGTTACAGAACCTTTCATAAATGGGACTGTTATACGAATAAATTTGTGTATTCAGGTTCTCTTTTGCCTGAGTTCTTTCATTTAGCATAATGGCTTTCATTTATATTGTTGCAAATATCAGTTATTTATAAGTTCTTATTACTGAATATTATGCCATTATATAGCTATGTCCTGGCTAATGTTCACATATTCTTGGACTTTTGGGTTTCCAATTTGGGAATCTGTGTTTATTATCTAACCTGAATAGTACAGTAAAGTACACATGTAGTCACCCCATATATATGAGTCTTATTACAAGTCCTCTCTTCAGCTTGAATGGTCTGTTTCTCTTTCTATGTGCCACCATCAAGTTTTACTTTCAGTTCAATTCAGTCACTCAGTCGTATCTGACTCTTTGTGACCCCATGGACCACAGCACACCAGGCTTCCCTGTTCATCACCAACTCTTAGAGCCTGCTCAAACTCACATCCATTGAGCCAGTGATGCCATCCAACCATCTCATCCTCTGTTGTCCCCTTCTCCTCCTGCCTTTAATCTTTCCCAGCATCAGGGTCTTTTCCATTGAGTCAGCTGTTCACTTCAGGTGGCCAAAATATTGGAGTTTCAGCTTCATTATCAGTCCTTCCAATGAGTATTCAGGACTGATTTCCTTTAGGATTGACTGGTTGGATTTCCTTGCAGTCCAAGGGACTCTCAAGAGTCTTCTCCAACACCACAGTTCAAAAGCATGAATTCTTCGGCGCTCAGCTTTCTTGATAGTCCAACCCGCACGTTCCATGCATGAGTACTGGAAAAACCATAGCTTTGCCTAGATGGACCTTTGTCGGGAAATGTCTCTGCTTTTTAATACACTGTATAGGTTGGTCATAGATTTTCTTCCAAGGAGCAAGCATCTTTTAATTTCATGGCCACAGTCCCCATCTGCAATGACTTTGAAGCCCCAAAATATAAAATCTCTCACTATTTAGATTCTTATAAGAGGACAAGCCCTCCATCCTTAATCATCTGGTTCAAAATGGTCTGGTCTGTTTTGTCTAAAAGACATTTTTTTAGTCTCTCAGAATATAAATTTCTAATTGATTTGATAGTTTCTTCTCATCACCTAGCCAGCACCATCCTTGACAAATCAAAAGCCTATTTCTCAGGCAATATTCTTCATGAAGAATTGGCATTGGTTATACCAGCTTGCTAACATAAACTTTATTGAGAGCAACCCAAAATGTTTGTTTTTCCTTCATATTTTCTTTGTGTTTTATTCAGTGGATAGGAAGGTTTTATTGTCAGAGCTCTCTTTTCTCAGCTTCAGCGGATGACACAGTGATGTTACGTCATTTGATCAGAGTGTATAACACAAAGCAGTTCCTCTTCTCACACTTGGTAAAATCATATCAAATGTTAATGATTAGGGTAAGGTTATACTAGTGCATATAATAGATGGCCAGTAGACCCAAGAATTCTGGCCTTACACCCCTACTCAGTCTCCTCAGTCACAGTAAAACTCCCAAGGGGGATAATATCCATCCATACATGCATACAAGGGACAGTGTCAAATGGGAACTTTCTCATTGGAACCCAGGTCACTTGACCAGAAAATCCAGAGGTTTTGTATGGGGAATCTTGACCTTTCTCAAACAAAATTTGAGTCAAAGTGAGAAAGTAGTACAAGGTATATGAAAAATAATGCTGAATCTCTCATATGGGAAAAGATGTTCTGACTTGCAGGATGAAAGCAGAGACAAATGGGAGGAATGAGTCAACGTACTCAGAAGATTAGATTGTGGCAAGACGCTTGCTCCTTGGAAGAAAAACTATGACCAACCTAGACAGCATATTAAAAAGCAGAGACATTACTTTGCTGACAAAGCTCTGTCTAGTCAAAGCTGTGGTTTTTCTAGTAGGGATTTGAGGGTTGGACCATAAGGAAAGCCGAGTGCTGAAGAATTGATGCTTTTGAACTGTGGTATTGGAGAAGACTCTTAGGAGTCCCTTGGACTGCAAGGAGATCCAACCTTTCAATTCTAAGGGAAATCAGTCCTGAATATTCATTGGAAGGACTGATGCTGAAGCTGAAGCTCCAACACTTTGGCCTCCTGATGTGAAAAGCTGACTCACTGGAAAAGACCCTGATGCTGGGAAAGATTGAAGGCGGGAGGAGAAGGGGACAACAGAGGATGAGATGGTTGGATGGCATCACCGACTCAATGGACATGAGTTTGAACAAGCTCCAGGAGTTGATGATGGACAGGGAGGCCTGACATGCTGCAGTCAATGGAGTTGCAAAGAGTTGGACACGACTGAGCGACTGAACTGAACAGTAGCTTGAGAACAAGATAGGAAGAATACCAAAGAGCTGTTATCACACACTTCATCTCCTAGTGCACTTCAACCTCTCCTGCTTGCCATATGGCCCAGTAAGGGTCTTGGAATCTGACCAATCAGTTTCATGTTTACCTCTCCTGGTGAGAAGTGAGATCAAAAGAGATATTGAACAGGGACATAGGTGTTCTCCTTTCCTCTATTCTGGGGACACTTGGGCTAAGTTATAAGAGCTTAGTATGGATCCCAGGTTACTGATGTTCTAATAGAATCCACTACTTAATATGTCAAAGATGATAAGGACTGATGACATCTTTTCAAGTAAGTTTTGATTCATGTTAAATAGCAGTACAGTTTAAACCCCTTTCATATTAGCCTTCACCTTATTAACTTGAATTATTTTCTAGACTAGTTATAGGCACATGTTCCTGGTATTTTGAATAAAAAGGTGATTCTTCTTCTTTCCCACTGAGTATGTTATGTTGTCAGGTACCAGAAGCAACCTAAATAGAAAATTGATTATATCATTTAATAATTGTCAAAGCTTTGGCTTGAAATCAGCTATTCTAATCCCAAAGCATTATATTTTTGGCAGTTATTCTTTATCACTTAATTAACTTCCATGCAACACTCTGACAGAGCAGGTCAAGTCATTCAATTACCTGGCAATATATTTTATAACTAATCGATCTTGAAGGATTCCCAAAGAAACTACTTTGCATTAAATGAGATCTATATGGGCTTTATTGAAAATTTATTAAGTCAGTAGTAGGATAATGTTAAAAACCATATAGAAATTTTGCCATGGTCACATAATTTTGGCTGCACTCTTTAGGGGTAGAGCAGTGAGCCTTCTTCGTTTGTGTATTGGAAAGAACAGAATTTTTCCAAAGCCCAAATTCAGCCTACCTATAGATGCCTGTGTGACACACCTCCTTATGAAATGAGAGTGGGAACATTTTATGTCCATGTCTGGACACACTACCTGGAGTAACAGGCACACTTGGCCTTGGAGTACAGAATGAAGCAGGGCAAAGGCTAATAGAGTTTTGCCAAGAGAACACACTGATCATAGCAAATATCCTCTTCCAACAATACAAGAGAAGACTCTACACATGGACATTACCAGGTGGTCAATACTGAAATCAGATTGATTATATTGTTTGCTGCCAAAGATGGAGAAGCTCTATACAGTCAGCAAAAACAAGACTGGGAGCTGACTGTGGCTCAGATCATGACCTCATTAGTGCCAAATTCAGACTTAAATTGAACAAAGTAGGGAAAACCACTAGACCATTCGGGTATGACTGAAATCAAATCCCTTATGATTATACAGTGGAAGTGACAAATAGATTCAAGGGATTATATCTGATATAGTGCCTGAAGAACTATGGATGGAGGTTCATGACATTGTACAGGAGGCAGTGATCAAGACCATCTCCAAGAAAAACGCAAAAAGGCAAAATGGTTGTCTGAGGAGGCCTTAAGAATGGCTATGAAAAGAAAAGTGAAAGGCAAAGGAGAAAAGGAAAGATATACCCATCTGAATGCAGAGTTCTAAAGAATAGCAAGGAGAGATTAGAAAGCCTTCCTCAGTGATCAATGCAAAGAAATAGAGGAAAAGAATAAGATGGGAAAGACTAGACATCTCTTTAAGAAAATTAGAGATACCAGAGGAAATTTTCATGCAAAGATAGGCATAATAAAGGACAGAAATGGTATGGACCTAACAGAAAGCAGAAGATACGAAGAAGAGGTGAAAGGAATACACAGAAGAACTGTACAAAAAGATCTTCATGACCCAGATAATAACAATGGTGTGATCACTCACCTAGAGCCAGACAACATGGAATGCAAAGTAAACTGGCCCTTAGGAAGCATCACTACAAACAGAGCTAGTGGACGTGATGGATTCCAGTTGAGCTATTTCATATCTTAAATGATGATGCTGTGAAAATGCTGCACTCAATATGCCAGTAAATTTGGAAAACTCAGCAGTGGCCATAGGACTGGAAAAGGTCAGTTTTCATTCCAACCCCAAAGAAAGACAATGCCAAAGAATGCTCAAACTACCACACAATTGCATTCATCTCACACGCTAGTAAAGTAATGCTCAAAATTCTCCAAGCCAGGCTTCAACAGTACATGAACTGAACTTCCAGATGTTTAAGCTGGTTTTAGAAAAGGCAGAGGAACTAGAGATCAAATTGCCAACATCCACTGGATCATTGAAAAAGCAAGAGAGTTCCAGAAAAACATCTACTTCTGTTTTATTGACTATGCCAAAGCCTTTAACTGTGTGGGTCACTACAAACTGTGGAAAATTCTGAAAGAGATGGGAATACCAGACCACCTGACCTGCCTCCTGAGTAATCTATATGTAGGTCAAGAATAACAGTTAGAACTGGACATGGAACAACAGACTGGTTCCAAATAGGAAAAGGAGTACATCAAGGCTGTATGGTGTCTTCCTGTTTATTTAACTTACATGCAGAGTATATCATGTGAAATGCCGAGGTTGATGAATCTCAAGCTGGAATCAAGATTGCCAAGGGAAATATCAATAACCTCAGATATGCAAATGACACCAACCTTATGGCAGGAAGGAAGAGGAACTGAAGAGCCTTTTGATGAAGGTGAAAGAAGGGAGTGAAAAAGTTGACTTAAAACTCAACATTCAAATAATAAAGATCATGGCATCCAGTCCTATCACTTCATGCAAAATAAATGGGAAAAATCGAAGCAGTGACTGACTTTATTTTCTTTGGCTACAAAATCACTGTAGATGGTATCTATAGCCGTGAAATTAAAAGACTCTTACTTATTGGAAGAAAAGCTAAGACAACCTAGACATCATATTATACAGCAGAAACATCACTTTGCCAACAAAGGTTCGTCTGTTCAAAGCTATGGTTTTTCCAGTAGTCATGTATGGATGTCAGTTGGACCATAAAGAAAGTTGAGTGCGGAATAATTGATGCTTTCAAACTGTGGAGTTGGAGAAGACTCTTAAGAATCCCTTGGACAGTAAGGAGATCCAACCAGTCCATCCTAAAGGAAATCAGTCCTGAATTTTCATTGGAAGGACTGATGCTGAAGCTAAAGCTCCAGTACTTTGGCCACCTGATGCAAAGAGCCGACTCATTTGAAAAGACCTTGATGCTGGGAAAGATTGATGGTGGGAAGTAAAGGGAGGACAGAGAATGGGATGGTTTGATGGCATCATCGACTCAATGGACATGAGTTTGAGCAAACCTCCAGACATAGTGAAGGACAAGGAAGCCTGGCATGCTGCAGTCCATGGGGTTGCAGAGTTGGACATGACTGAGCTAGTGAACAACAGCTCCTCTAGAATCCAGAGCCTTTCTCTTCTCTCATGCCTCTGGATGTTCATGTTCTTTGTCCCTTCTTACTGGTGCCTGGTGTCCCTTACTGATGTCCCACCCCCTGGTGCCTAAACCTAATTATGAATCCAGTACCTTGGGGTCTGCTCACGGAGTTTGCATGGTGATTATAAATGCAGTCTTTGACCTATGAAAAAACATTTTATGGCTGTTTCACCATGTCTTTATGACTTTGAATCATGTAACTTGAAACTGGGGATGGGAGAAAACATCAGTATAATTGGCTAAATTCATTGGGTTCTTAGCATTGTTACCTTTCGTGTGTCAAAGCAGTGAAGATAAAATGCATGGAATCTGTTCTGGGTCTTGGGAATTAGGAAAGTTTATTGATCTTATGATGCCATCCCATGCCAGGCCTGACTAAGGAAACGTCATAACAAAGACTGGTGGATAGCCACTTGGTGATGACCATGATGACTGCTCCAGTGGTATTCAACTCTGCAAAACTCTGCCTTTTCATCCCATATAATGCTTCACACTTTAAAGTACCAGCACCATTCATTAATTCAGCAAATATTTATTACATGCTCATTAAGGGCAAGGCATCATACTTAATAAATTAACAAAGGAGGTAGAAAAGATATTTCTGTTTCCAAGCAGCTTATCATTTAAAAAAATTTTTAAGACATAATTTTATCTATTAAGCCACTGTCTTCAGTTATTCCAACCTTCTTACCACTCACCAACATAGTTTAATTCTGAATTCTCCCAGTAACCAATATGCATCAAAATCGGTAAATTGAATACATTTTTATAGAGCAAAGAATAGCCTTGAGCTCCCTCACCTCTTTTTTTTATCTGTCTTTGGGATATTCAGTTTTTAACACTACAAAGACTGACTCTGGTCTTCTGGAGATTAAGAGAAATATAGTGAGTGAGAAAGTTATACTTCATCACAGAAACCTTCAGCTGGGAAAAATGGCAAGAGACGACTGATATGTAGTTCCAGTTTACATTGTATGTTATACATGGTGTGTGTGTGAGTAAAAAAACACTCCACTTAATTAGTTCACTTCAGCATATATTAAGATTTTTCTCTGTTAGTACATGAAGATTTGGTTTTCATGGTTGTTTCAATGACTTTTCCAGTTTATGATATCATCTCTTTAAATATTCTCTTATTATCACTTAAGTCATTGCCAGTTTTTCACATTGTAATCCCCACTGCAATTAACAAGTTATGCATTCTCTTGCTGAACATGTGCAAGACAACTAGCGTCTATCGGTAGAATCAGAAGATTCAGGTCCTATGTATACATACTAGTGTATTTTGTATGAAGTTCAAATTTTGCACTGACTTTTCTCTGAAATTGTAGCACACTGATGTTCAGGGATTGATATTCAACATGCTACAAATCTGAAAGAGGCACTTCGAAGAATTCCGATAGAAACACTGTCTCCTTCGCAAAAGAGAGATTTTTAAATTTATTTTCTTTGCATTACACTTTACCTCATATGATTGATGGATGTTCATAATGTGTAGAATATTTTTTGTATAAAATATTTTATTAAATTATTCATTTTCTGTCAGTGACCATGCCTAAAAGTACCAAATCAAAAAATGTCATGTTACTGGCAATAAGGTGGTGAATTTAGTAAGAATGTAGTTATGAAATAAGGTCTTTTTTGGTAAGTCTTCTGAAATGTCTCCATGACAGAGTATTATAAGAAAGGAGCATTTATTTTGACCAGTAGATTTCACAAACAAGTTCTAAATGGGTACATTTCCCCAAAATTGCCTTTTTAGTCAAATATTTCTTACAGTGTCAATGTGATTTCTTAATCTCATCATGGGGCTTAAATTAAGGACAGTTGAAATAGAAGTGCTAAAGAGAAAATTAATGTAGAAAACCCAAGGGCAACTGGAAAATTTTATGCCCCTAGTATAGCCCATCAGAGAAGGCGGTGGCACCCCACTCCAGTACTCTTGCCTGGAAAATCCCATGGATGGAGGAGCCTGGTGGGCTGCAGTCTATGGGGTGACACAGAGTTGGACACGACTGAAGTGACTTAGCAGTAGCAGCAGCAGCAGTATAGCCTGTTGGAGAAGGCAATGGCACCCCACTCCAGTACTCTTGCCTGGAAAATCCCATGGACCGAGGAGCCTGGTGGGCTGCAGTCCATGGTATCGCTGAGGGTCGGACACGACTGAGTGACTTCACTTTCATGCATTGGAAAAGGAAATGGCAGCCCACTCCAGTGTTCTTGCCTGGAGAATCCCAGGGACGGGGGAGCCTGGTGGGCTGCCATCTATGGGTCACACAGAGTTGGACAGGACTGAAGTGACTTAGCAGCAGCAGCAGTATAGCCTGTTGGTGACTGTCTGGGCTTCACAGGTATAGGGATTCTACTGGGAGCTTAGTCCTGTCTTAGAACACAACACAGAAGATGTTTCCAAGGATTGCCTCGACGATGTCTGCTTTCTAGCCAAGCAGTGACACAAAAAGACCCGCCATGGATGTGTAATGGCTGCGTGTAGACTTTAGAATAGTCTAGGTGGGATCACTTAGAGTAGGTGATAGGAACTGACCTGTCCTTAGTCGCATTTTAACTTTGTAAAGCATATGTTTTGTAGTATTGCGTATTTTTTAACTGACCTTTGCCTAAAGCGGAAGATCTGTGCCACAAGGCTGGAGGAATTTACTCTGTACTGCATGTGTTGTATATTTCAAAGATTTCAGCTACCATCAGACAACTCAGTGTCTGAGCGAGCACGGACAATGCTGTGCTTGCTCAGATGCAGTGGAAAGCCTCTGTCTGGCCTGCTCTTGTAGATGAATTCGTCTATTTCCCTTCACCATGAAACAGCATTTCATGAAATCAAATTCCTGATTAGTTCCAAAAGGCCTACTTCCTCCAGTCTTGGATTAATTTTCAATATTCCATTCTTGGGATAATTTTGGTTGCCCTGAAAAACTGCCAAACATCAACCAAATGAACTGGATTTTGTGTCCAGGGCAAGGCAGCAAGTAGGAAGTTATCATGTGAGCCCTCAGTATATGAAATCAAAGCCTTCTCAATGGGCTGTATAAGTTTTGCTGTTTCTTCACTTCAGGAAATAATTAAAATTCTCAGCTTCCTCTAACATCGTTTTTCTTTTGACATCTAATACTATTTATTGCTGGGGACTTTGCATTTTTTTCTCACCATGTAGTATCAGCTTGGGCATGTTTGGAGAGAGGTAGTTTATAAGCTGTGGTTTTAGAAGTATTTTTCTAAAACAGCTAAGATGATTAATGATGCCATTTTAACAACTGTTCTCTCTTTAGGTTAGGATTATGGAATATTGTTACTTTAATATTCTTCTGGCACATAAAGAAAATGTTATATCCTGTCCCTTATATGTATCATGACGTTTAATCTCCCTAAGGACTGGAGATCGGTTTCTGCCAGTAATTGTACTTATACAGATTTTGAGTCTCTGCCACATTATTTTGCTCGACATAGAGATTTTTGTTTCCTTTCTCGAAAATAATGTGCTTATGAATCTCTGAATATTTACATATAAAGTCAGTTGTATGCATCAGAGGTGAATAAGATCCATAATTGGGTATGATGGAATGTGCATAGCTTTTGAAAGGGTCTACAAAGCTTTTGATTTTGTTAATGTGTCCAAAGGGAAGAGGATTCTTCTTGCTGTGAAAATCCTAGTTAAAAAATATGTAGTTCTGTAAATGAAATAATTACTCAGTTCCATTAATGAATATTGAAAGGAGATATAATGTGCAGGTATATTCATGGACATATATTTTCCAGGGGAAAAATAAATAATTTTTGTCCCAAAATACATGTGGTAAATGACCAAAGATTAAAATAAATCTATGAAATATTTTATTTTTTGAGAATTAACATAGCCCATAAACCTAATAGCCATTTTACTTTAGTTGAATTGCTGTATGATTTATCATTTGGCCAAAGTTATTATGAGACATGAAAAGAATTTGCTATTCTTAATGTTCTACTTCCATTCTGAAATGAATCACAAGTTGTATTATCTGAAAACAGAGTGAGTTTCAAAGGTAATTGCTATACTTTTATTTCTTAGGTTAATATATTCTCATGCATAATTTTTGGAGAGAATTACATTTCATCTGTCATTGTCTTCCCCTTTGTTTTTACCTGATAATTCCTCAGCTCATTTTCCTACTGTAGACCCATGTTTCTTAAGGTTAGCACGACTAACATTCTGAGCCGGGTAATTCTTTGTTGTTGGACACATCTGGTGCGATGTAGACTCTTTAGCATCGTCCCTGGCCTCTGATCACAAGACGTCAACAGCCCCTTCCCCCTGGTTGTTGTAACCAAACATGTCGTCAGGTGTCCCCTGGATTGTCAAATTGCCTCTTAGTGAGAACTGCAGACAAGGCAATATACCACGTCTATTTTTTTCAGTCCCTTAACTACTGTTTCACTTGGAAATAATTCATTTATTTATGTCAAGGAAAATTGTGAACATAAGCCTGCTATTCCCAGGGCTTGAAAATCTTTGATAAGGTTGAACAAGTAAGCTAGTTTATACAACATTTTACTCACAGCTAAAGAAGGCATCACGTGAGTGACTGAGAAGAATGGAATTTCTTATGGTGATACGTATAATAAGGCAGTGCTGTTATTATTACTTTTAGTCATTAGTCATGACTTTCATTTAAATATAAAGTTAACATTTTAAACATTTCTTTCACTTAACATGTGAATTAATGTGGGAATCAGTAAGATGTTAAACTATTCCTGGATATTCATGGACAATTTCATCACAAAAATCTTAGACCCAGAACTGATTAATGTTGTCTGAGGAAGTAAAGAATAACTTTTGGGGATCTATTTTCCATCAAATACAAATAACTTGCATTTTTACAAGGTAAAATCTACACATTAACATAGAACTTTGCTGACTTGTGGACTTTTAATCAGATTTCTTAATAGTGTCTGAACTCATATTCAGTAGCGATATTTACCCCTTTAAAGGTCAATCCTTCCAGATCCAGAACGTCTCTCTCCCCTGTGGGCAATCTCTTCTCCATTTTTCTTCTTCCTTTAAAATTAAGGCCTTTCAAAAAATAGATTTGAGGTCTTTGTAAAGCAGCATACCCTCTGTAGGATCCTACCATTTTAGATAAGCCTGTCTTAAACTTAGATGCCTTTGCAGTTTTAATACATGGCATTGTGTCTCATTCAGCCCTAAAACACAATAAACCTAACCATAAATGTCAACCCTTTTGCAGCCTTTCTATTCACTACCCATCCCCCTCCACAAAGGAAGAAAATGAAGAGAATAGTCATACCAAAATCAATCAGTAAAGTGTTCTTTACGCTTCTGTCTGGCAACCTTTAAATAAGAAATACACAGACTTCTAGATATGTGTGTGTGTGTGTGTGTGTATTATGACTTCTACAGAGGCTCATATTTTTCCATAAGTTAAAAATTATAATAAATAGGTGGAAAGTGGTCAAATGATAATTCCATAAACTATTTTCTGTCTGACAATTGCCTTTCACTTTGGTCTGATTTGCTTCATCTAATAGTAGAATGTGTCTGTCTGAAGATAAATGAATTAACACATAGGACAAGCTATGTAATCATGTTACATTTCAGGAGAAACTGTATGTGGTCAAACATGTTGAAGACAGTTTCTATGGAAGTAAAATAAGTTTCAATGCCTTTAGAAAATTATCAGAAAGTATTGGTGAAAAATTCCAGATACAATCACTTTTTCCCTCCAAAGCCTAATCCAAAGTATATTTCCATGCAAAAAGAGACTATTAAATGCTTAAACTTTTCACTTCAATTAATTTATTGTTTTAGGAGGCTCCTCTTGGTTTTATAGAACACTATTCTTTTGAAAAATTTAAGTGCTTCCTTTTAACGATTCCAAGAAAACAACAGTTAATTTCCCATTGCATTTTATTTCACTCTAAAAGTTAGGCCAGTCATGGAGTTAGGGTTTCATTTGTCATTTTGTTAAGGTCACATCATGTGGCTGTATTAAATTTAGGTTGTACTTTGATGTTCTGTACTGATGTATTTTCAGAGTTAAGACCAGAAGTGCTTGGCAAATGAACTGTCTTTCCTGCTTGTTTCTTTTCTATGATCTTTCATCTACTCTAATTCTGGTGGTAGTTTAAGAGGGACTATGAAAGTGGATTAGCCCTTGGAGACTGAATGCAAAAACAATAGCATCTGTAGGTTTGTTGAGATTCCTCCAAGGCAATTCATCTGAAAGAACATAGATATAAGGGACTGTTTTAGTTATCCATTGCTATGTAACAAATTACCCCCCAAATTTAGCAAGTTAAACAGTAAACATTTATTATCTCAGAGTTTCCGAGGGTCAGAAATCTGGCCAGGGCTGAACCAGATGGTTCTGGCTCCAGTTCTCTCACATTTTAGGGAAGCTGTTGGCTAGGGCTGCGGTTCTCATCACTCAACTGGAGCTGGCGAGCCTGTGTGCACAACCATGCCAGTGGCTGTCGGCATGCCTCAGTTCCTTGCTGCCTGTTGGCCTGAGGCTTTGGTTTCACGTGTGCATTGCCACAAGGCTGGTCACAGCCTGAAACTTGGTTTTCCCAAAGAGACACGAGAGAGAGGGAGGTGGAAAAAGAGACAGTGCCCAAGACAGAGACCAGTCTTAATAAGAATTTGTCTATTTCCTCTAGTTATCCATTTCATTGGCATATAGTTGCTAATAGTAATCTCTTATAATCATGTGTATTATTTATGTTGTGTTGATTGTAACTTCTCTATTTTCACTTCTGATTTTATTCATTTGGACCCTCTGTCTTTGTTTTTCTTAATGAGTCTGACTAAAGCTGTATCTACTTTATTTATCTGAGAAGTTAAATAAAACAATGAAAATTGTTGCGTGGGACCAGATTGTGGTAGTAATGACCCAAGTGAGACGTCTGCTTCAAGGAGAGTCCAGGACTCCCTGAAGTGTCTAGCAGCAGCGTTTCTGACTGCAGAGTGAGACGCAGGCATCCTCTGCCTGCCCAGGAGATCCCCCAAGTCCAGGCTGCTGTGAAGTCACTGTTTATGCCTTTGGTCTCAGTGCACATGAGCTTTTGTTGACTCCTTTTAAGAATGAACAGGGGCCTCCTCCGCTCCCCACAACTTCCCCAAGTCCATGGAGATCCTGAAATTAAGCCTCACTGGCAGTCAAATCCAAATACTCCAGGGGCTCCTCCTGATGCCAGAGCCCTAGGCTGGGGAGCCTGGTATGGGACTCATATTCTCACTCTGCTGGGAGAGTCTCTGAATAGAATTCTTCTCCAGTTTGTGCGTCACCCACTTGAAGGGTAGGGGATTTGACCAAATCACAAGAGTACCCCCATCCTACTGTCTCGTGGTTTCTTCTTTATGTCTTTAGATATACAAAATATTTTCGGTCGATCCCAGTCTTTATCGATCAATGGTTGTTCAGCAGTAGGTTCTGATTTTGGAGTGTATGACAGGAGGTAAACACAAGATTCTTCTACTCTACCATCTTGAAAGTCAGCATCTAGACTTGGCTTGTCTCTGTGATAGTGATAGGTATGCTGCTTCTTTAAAAAAAAAAATACCACAGGAATGAGAAGAATTTTATGAAGCAGCCTTTTTAGGTGGTTTGATGTAGTTCAGTTCAGTTCAGTCACTCAGTCGTGTCCAACTCTTTGTGACCCCATGAACTGCAGCACACCCAGCCTCCCTGTCCATCACCAACTCCCAGAGTCCGCCCAAACCCATGTCCATTGTGTCAGGGATGCCATCTAACCATCTCATCCTCTATCGTCCCCTTCTGCTCCTGCCCTCAATCTTTCCCAGCATCAGGGTCTTTTCCAATGAGTCAGCTCTTCGCATCATGTGGCCAAAGTATTGGAATTTCAGCTACAACATCAGTCCTTCCAATGAACACACAGGAGTGATCTCCTTTAGGATGGACTGGTTAGATCTCCTTGCAGTCCAAGGGACTCTCAAGAGTCTTCTCCAATACCACAGTTCAAAAGCATCAATTCTTTGGTGCTCAGCTTTCTTTATAGTCCGACTCTCACATCCATACATGACCACTGGAAAAACCATAGCCTTGACTAGATGGACCTTTGTTGGCAAAATAATGTCTCTGCTTTTGAATATGCTGTCTAGGTTGGTCATAACTTTCCTTCCAAGGAGCAAGCATCTTTTAATTTCATGGCTGCAATCATCATGTGCTGATTTGCTGTGATTTTGAAGCCCCCCAAAATAAAGTCAACCACTGTTTCCACTGTTTCCCCATCTATTTGCCATGAAGTGATGGGACTGGATGCCATGATCTTAATTTTCTGAATGTTGAGCTTTAAGCCAACTTTTTCACTCCCTTCTTTCACTTTCATCAAGAGGCTGTTTAGTTCTTCTTCATTTTCTGCCATAAGGGTGGTGTCATCTGCATATCTGAGATTATTGATATTTCTCCCAGCAATCTTGATTCCAGCTTGTGCTTCTTCAGCCCAGCATTTCTCATGATGTACTCTGCATATAAGTTAAATAAGCAGGGTGACAATACACAGCCTTGATGTACTCCTTTTCCTATTTGGAACCAGTCTGTTGTTCCATGTCCAGTTCTAACTGTTGCTTCCTGACCTGCATACAGGCTTCTCAAGAGGCAGGTCAGGTGGTCTGGTATTCCCATCTCTTTCAGAATTGTCCACAGTTTATCGTGATCCACACAGTCAAAGGCTTTGGCATAGTCAATAAAGCAGAAATAGATGTTTTTCTGGAACCCTCTTGCTTTTTCAATGATCCAGCGGATGTTGGCAATTTGATCTCTGGTTCCTCTGCCTTTTCTAAAACCAGCTTGAACATCTGGAAGTTCATGGTTCACATATTGTTGAAGCCTTGCTTGGAGAATTGTAAGCATTACTTTACTAGCGTGTGAGATGAGTGCAATTGTGCGGTAGTTTGAGCATTCTTTGGCATTGCCTTTCTTTGGGATTGGAATTCATACTGACCTTATCCAGTAGTGTGGCTGCTGCTGAGTTTTCCAAATTTACTGATATATTGAGTGCAGCACCTTCACAGCATTGTCTTTTAGGATTTGAAATAGTTCAGCTGGAATTCCATCACCTCCACTAGCTTTGTTCGTAATGATGCTTCCTAAGACCGACTTGACTTCACATTCCAGGATGTCTGGCTCTAGGTGAGTGATCAAACCGTCATAATTATCTGGGTTTTTTGTACAGTTCTTCTGTGTATTCTTGCCACCTCTTCTTAATATCTTCTGCTTCTGTTAGGTCCATACCATTTCTGTCCTTTATCGAGCCCATCTTTGCATGAAATGTTCCCTTGGTATCTCTAATTTTCTTGAAGAGATCTCTGGTCTTTCCCATTCTATTGTTTTCATCTATTTCTTTGCACTGATCACTGAGGAGGGCTTTCTTATCTCTCCTTTAGATCTTAGACATGATCTACTAGCTTTTAGCCTAGTGTTTCTTCCACTAGTTCACATTGTTCACTTCCTCATCTCTGCCCTTATATCTATAGCATTCTGAGTACCTAGATGTTTTAGTTTGTTCTATGGATGGTGAAATGTGAAAAGCTTGTGTTTACTGCAAAGAACTTAGGGTACAATGCCTAACTGATAAATAAATGCTATAAATGATCAGGACTGCCCAAGAGCATTTGGAAGTGCTTTGATTGGTGAGGAATTCAAAAGGGATGACTTAACTGGTAAAACCCCAAAGCGTTACCAGCTTGGTAACAATGTTGATAAACTCCTCACAGTACTGGGCAATTAAAGCAAGTGAGCCAGATCAAAATATAAAGATATCTATAGAAATAAAAGTTTCTGAAACTGAGTTTTTGATTTCATATTCTACAATCATGAAGAAACTATATGCCATGATTTCAGAATTATTGAGAAAAGTTTATAATTTTGAGTATGAGTTACCCTTTACAATATATTTTTTTAAGATTTATTTATGGCTGCACAGGATCTTCATTGCTATGCATGGACCATCTCCAGTTGCAGCAATTGAGGGCTACTCTCTAGTCGCAGTATGTGGGTTTCTCATTGCAGTGGTTTCTCTTGCAGAGCATAGGCTCTAGATACGTGGGCTTCTGTAGTTGAGTTTGTCAGCTCAGTAGTTGCTGCTCATGGGCTCTAGAGCGCTGGCTCAGTAGTTGTGGTACATGGGCTTAGTTGCACCGCAGCATGTGGAATCTTCCTGGACCAAGGATCAAACCTGTGTCTCGGGCATTGACACTTTTTATCAGTGAGCCACAAGAGAAGCCCTCTTTAGAATAATATTATACTATGGCCCTGTGCTCTGATATTTTTATCAAATTTACCTTGGCCACAAGGATAAGAATGTATGCTTGTATTTAAGAATATGTGCTGATGTTTTGAAAATTAGTCAGAATAACTAGCTAGTGAAGCTCTAGTGATTCCCTTTTGTTTAAAGATTGAGATAAATAATGGAAAATGCTTGCCATTTTCCTGTCTCCATTACCACTCAGGTGTTAGAAATCTGATCCCTTTCTCCTTACCGTACTAACCATAATTTCTGGGGTTTCAGATTATCCTTAAAATGATTCTTTTTGGAACTGATTTTGTAATAAGAGTAATTTTATTGAATCTAAGGAGTTTTTTGTTTTTATTTTTGTAATATATGTCTGTGCATTATTTAATAGTCATTTTATCTCACTCGTTTATAACAGAAAATTTTAACTATAAGGAACAATAAATCTAGTCTAGTGAGACCATTTCTGGTACTTAAATGCTGCAGTATAAGCCTTTATTTCACCTTTTAGAAAGGTTGTTGGTGGATGACGAATAAGTATGGCTCTTAGTTCTCATGAGCATCTTGTACTATCTTCTAGGTGATTCAGGATGCTAGAGTTAAAAATAGGAAAAAGGAAAGAGGGGAAAACATGAAAGAGTGGAGAATGCACAGGACTAGGAGTAAGTAGAATGAAGTTCAAGGCCTGCTCTAACATTATCTGCATGTGTGTATCCTAGTGCAAGCTTTTTAACCTTTCTTGGTCTAAATCTCCTCTTCCAAAAATGTTAAGAATACTTTTTAGATGTAAGACTCTCTCCATCCTTATATGTGAGTATTATTTTAGACCATCTGGCAATGTTATAAAATAAGACAGTGATTGATTCAGCAGGGAAATGGGACTTGCATTTTATCCATCAGCAAAAGTTGGATGATTACTCAAAATTCAAGGAATTTGGCTAATGACAAGGAGGGAGCCAAAGCCAAAGAATCATGCTAAGAGGTGCTCATCAGCTGATTTGGGTAAAATATTTGGTGTGACCTGGTTGAAGAGAGTTGTGTTGGGAGCAGGCTGAAATATAATGGTGACTACATTAAGGAGACAGTTGAATATTTCTTTGTAGTAATAGTTGAGATGAACTCTGTAGCTGAGGCCAAAGCCTTTAGAGCAGAATGAGAGCAGCTTGATTTATATTGTTCATTTCTCTATATTTTTCATGTTACTGATTATTTAATTTCTAGCACATTTAAATGTCAGTTTCCTTCCTCTTTCTTTGACTAAGGAATTGTGGAATATCTGCAATCTTAGATACCATCTGTTAGTGGGAAATTATAATTTAGTCCTATGACCAAATACACTAAATCAGTACATGTTTATAAGTGTTTTTTTGCCTCACAACTTGGTGTCATCAGATAGTCCTGGAAACTTGGCTACAATATGGCAACCCCCAATAATCCCAGATGAAAAAGTGCTGGATTGTATTTGATAGTATTTACAAAAGTGTATTCTCAAATTAACCCATCAGAAATTAGAATAAAGACTGAGAAAAGGGTGAAAACAGCCACTGAGAGAGGAAAATGAAGTGCAGTTTTGTGATCATATGAAAGACTGAGCTGATAAAAGAAATTTCATTCATACTGGATAAAGTATAATTAATCAGTCAATAATCTAAGTCTAAAAGCAAAGAAGGGAAGATCCCAGATACAAAAATTAATGCATAGCCAGGGAGATGCTTGTGTGCTAAAGTTGAAAGTCAACAAAACATAATCAATATCAGCCTAAAGACCTACTATAAAACTTAATTTTGAAAGCATAAGTGAAAGGCATAATTTATTTAGAAATTATAAATATTCACTTGAGAAGAAATAAACTATCAAGCACTAAAGATTTGGAACCAGTTGCCTTCCCCCTCCCCATTAAGACACCAGGCTCAGATGGTGTTACAGGATGTATTAATAATCCTTCAAGGCTTATAATTTTTATTTAAGGGCAAATTATTTTTATTTCATACAGGCTGTCACAGAAAAAGAAGCTAAACCACCTACCCAGTTATTAAGCTCTTAAAACAGTAATAACAAACTTGATAGAAAAGGGTAATAAAATCACAAGAGTCTCCATATGAATGTTGATACAGAAGTTCATGTGATACATCCATCATTAAAAAGTGTTTAAAATTAGATACAGTATCATTGATTGGGGTTTGTCTCAGGAAGGCAGAAATGTTTAACATTAGAAAAATCTAATATGGTGAGTTGTTAATATTCATGTTTATTAATTTGGTACAGTATGACTTTGAGAAGGCAATGGCACCCCACTCCAGTACTCTTGCCTGGAAAATCCCATGGACGGAGGAACCTGGTAGGCTGTGGTCCATGGGGTCTCTAAGAGTCGGGCACGACTGAGCGACTTTACTTTCACTTTTCACTTTCATGCATTGGAGAAGGAAATGGCAGCCCACTCCAGTGTTCTTGCCTGGAGAATCCCACGGACGGCGGAGCCTGGGGGGTTGCCGTCTATGGGGTCGCACACAGTCAGACACGACTGACGCGACTTAGCAGCAGCAGCAGCAGTACGACTTATGAGGCATTCTCAGTGAGAGTGTGTGTGTTATTAGTTGTCTTTAGTAAACAATAACTACGTCGCATCTCCTAACTGCTTCATTCCAAGCCTCACTTTGTTTTAACGCAATAAAAGCCAAATGGACAAATCTATAAGAGTAGTCTCACTCTAGGTGAGGGTTGGAGAAAAATGAGTTTAATCTTTTTATATACAGGAGAGAGACAGCCACCTCCTTCCCTCATGAAAGAGAAGACATACTTCTTGATTTATTTGAGATGGGATAGAAAGGATCCTGGATTCTCAGTCTAACATTTAGAAATGTATATACATCTTTCCAAGGGCCTGATAAATGGCTGCTGCCTGGGCTTTAAGAGCTAGAGATGTGTTCAAAGTCTGCATTTATATTATTTTGCAATGTCAATACCTGGGGAAGTAAGGCTTCAGTCTTCCTGGCACCTTAGGCGTTTAAGCTAGAGACCTAGTCCAGCCTGTAACCATTTGGCCCTCTTGATCCTTTTAGAGCAGAGCAATTAACTAGGCAAATGGCCACAGAGCTATTTCTTGCAGCATGTTTCCACAGACAGTGAAGGCGAACACTATCTTTATACCATATATGTTCCTGTGTCTCAGAATGCTAGGGCGTTAATAATAAGCCAGTGTAAAAGTTTTATTCTAAGTCTTCATACAAAAGATAAGAATGATTAAAATATACAAAGATTAGAAAGTACAATCCTGGTGTCAACTGCAGTCTAAACAGAGTGTACACAGAGCATTCAAGGTGCCACACAAGTAAGTTTTTAATACTGATAAAAATACAGCAAGTTTATTGAATGTATATATAAAATATATTGATCTATATATAAAACGTGACAGAATCCCTATTCTCTAATAGATTGAAACTGAATTCATACAATAAAATTTTATTCATTATTATAAAAAAATTGTAACTAGGAGTTAACCTTATGAAACTATAGAAGTTCATCAAGTGAAAAAATGAAATATTTAATTGGAAAAAAGAAGACGATGAAGAGGGGGTATGGATATAACCTGCTCATGAAAGTCAGACTCAGCATTGTGAAATCTCTGTTCTCCCAAATCCATGAGCTCACTTCATTTATAACTCAAATCCTCAAGGAGTTTTTGAGAAATCAGAAAACCTGATTCCAAAAGTCATATGAAAAAGTGAAGGTCTAAGGAAGTAAGGAAAATTTTGAAGAATAAAGAGAAATGTACTCTATTAGAAGAGAAATTTACTCTACAAATGTGTGTGATTTTATTCTTAGATATTTCTTAAATAACTTTATTGAGATATAATTCACATGCTATACCATCCACCCATTTAAAGTGTAAAATTTAGTGTTTTTTAGTGTATCCACAGCATTGTGCATCCTTCACACGGTATTTGAACTCCCTCTAAAAGAAGCCCATATCCATTAGCAATCACTCCACCTTCCTACCCTTTTCCCACTACTCCTGCTCGAGGCAACCACCAGTGTAGTTTCAGTCTCCATGGATTTGTCTGTTGTGGGTATTCCATCTAAATGGAGTCAGACAACGTGAGACCTTTCATAACTGGCTTGTTTCATTTAGCACGTTTTCAAGTTTCATCTATGTTGTAGCTGGTGTCAGTATTGTATTCCTTTTTATGGCTGAATAATGTTTCATGATATGAATATAGCTCATTTTATTTATCCATTCATCTGTTGATGATCACGTTTTGGTTTGTGTGAATGATACTGCTATGAATATTCATGTACAAGTTTTGTATAAACATATGTTTTCATTTCTCTTGAGTTGATACCTGGGAGTGGAATGAGCATTCTGTTAACCACTTGAAGAACTGCTAAATCGTTTACCAACCTGACTGCATCATTTTACAGACGAGGATGCCAACATGTGAACTGTCTTTCCATTTATTTAGAAATTGTTCAATTTCTTTTAATAATACTTTATAGTTTTAATGTATGTTTGCAATTCTTTTGTAGAATGCACATCTGAGTATTTTTTTCTCTTTGCCATTATCAATGAAATTTTCTTTATTTTTGTGTTACTGCTGGTGTGTAAAAATTCAATGGGTTTTTGTAATTTGTTTACCCTAGGGTTTGCTGAATTTCTTAGTTTTAATAATATTTCCGTTAATTCCTGAGGATTTTCTATGTATAAGATCATTTCATCTATGAATAGAGGTAGTTCATCTATCCCTTTCAGTCTACATCTTTTGTATCTTTTTTGCTGGTTATTTACTTTAATTAAAACCTCTAGTACAATGTAGAACAGAAGTGATGAAAATAAACACCCTTATCTTGTTCTTGATCTTAAGGGGAAGAAAAGATTCATTTTTTTCACCATTAAACATGATATTGCTGTCATTCAGTCGCTGAGATGTGTCCGACTCTTTGCAACCCCATGGACTGCAGCACACCAGGCTTCCCTGTCCATCACCAACTCCTGGAGCTTGCTCAAACTCATGTCCATCAATCGAGTCAGTGATGCCATCCAACCATCTCATCCTCTGTCATCCCCTTCTCCTGCCTTCATTCTTGCTCCTGCCTTTAGTCTTGTCCAGCATCAGGGTCTTTTCTAATAAGTCAGTTCTTCACATCAGGCGGTCAAAGTATTGGAGCTTCAGCTTCAGATCAGTCCTTCCAGTGAATATTCAGGACGGATTTCCTTTAGAATATACTGGTTTGATCTTGCAATCCAGGGGAATCTCCAGGGTCTTCTCCAGCACCAAATATGAAATTACCTGAAGGTTTTTTGTAGATACCTTATATCAGGTTAAGTAGATACTTAGCTACTCTTAGTTGGCTGGACACTTCTATTATAAGTAGTATTGGATTTTTCAAAGTACTTTTTATGTCTCTGTTGTGATGATTATATAATTTTCCCCGATCTTCTATTAATATGGTGAATATATTAACTGATTTTCAGATGTTAAACCAGTCTTCCTGGCATAATTCCCCCTCAGTATCTAACATTTTTTATATGTTGTGGAATTCACTTCAATTTTGTTTAGGATCTTTTTTCTGTATTCATGGGTGGCATTATTTTACAGTTTTCATTTCTTGTCATGTCTTTTGTAGCAGGGCAGTTGTTCAGTCACTAAGTGCTGTCCAACTCTTTGTGACACCATGGACTGCAGCACGCCAGGCTCCTCTGTCCTTCACTGTCTCCCAGAGTTCACCCAAATCCATGTCCATTGAGTCAGTGATGTTATCCAGCAGGGCAGTACTAGTATCATAAAATGAGCTGGGCAATGTCCCTTCCTCTTCTACTTTTTGCATGAGTTTGTAAAGGATTGGTATTCATTCTTTTTTGAAAACTGAGTGGAATTCACCAGTGGGCCAGCTGGGGCCTGGACTTTGTGGGAAGTTTGTAAATGATTGATTCAATCTTTGTATTCATGATTTGCCTACTAAGATTTTCTGTTTATTCTTGAGTCAATTTTGGTAGTTTTGTGTCTTTCTAGGAATTTGTCAGTTTCATCTAAGTTATCTAACTTGTTGGCATACAGTTGTCACGGCACCCTCTTCTAATCCTTTCTATTGCCCTTCTTTAACCAGCAGGATATTAGTGTGTTTAACTTCCAGATATTTGTCAATTTCCCAAATTTCCCTCAGTTATTGATTTCTAATTTAATTCCTTTGTGGTCTGAAAACATACATTCTGTTATTTCAGTTGTTTTAAATGTGTTTTGATTTGTTTTGTGGCTTAGCACTTTGTCTACTCTGGAGAATGTTGTGTGTGCTTGAGAAGAAGGTATATTCTGTTCAGTGGAGTTTTTCTAGAGAGATTTGTTCTGGTTGGTTTGTAGAATTATTCAGGTCTTCTGTTTCCTGTTAATCTTCTGCCAGTTTGTTCTACATATTATTGGGCTATTAAAGTCTCCAGCTATCATTGTTGAATTGCTTATCTTCCCCTACAGTTCTGTTGGTTTTGCTTCTTTTCACCTTGCGTCTCAGTGTGGAATTTCCATCCCATGAGCGAGTGGAGGCAGAGGTGATCAGGGCCCAGTGTTCTCAGATTATAGCATTGCAGGTAAGTCTCCTGCACTGTACGTTGTAACTGGGTCGGGGAATACAGACCCAGTCCTTTTGGACTTGCCTGGAGTAGCACTTTTGCAACATGGGGCTTGCAGGAAGGGGAGATGAGAAATGCAGAAGCCTCCTTTTCCAGTAGTGAAACTATGATTTCAAAGTGGGAGTTGGAGGAAGAGAGGGCTCCTGCCTTGGCTGCACAAGCCTGGGGTAGAGTTTCCCAGGAGCTGGGGAAATGGGTGGAATGGACTGGGTTATGGGTCAGATGCCACAGACTCTCACTCTTCCTACTGAGACTTAGTAGATTTTCTTGAATGAATATTCATCCATTTGTTACATGCATTTAGGGAAATTTCCAGAGAATATGAATGATTAATAATTTTTTAAAAAATTTGCACCTGTTAAATTGTTTTTCTTGGGAGACAGTCTTCCAGTCCTCACTCCTTCCTTCCCACAGTCCACTCCCCTCTTTTTGAAGATTCTGAAATATAATGAGACACATATATATATAGCTTCCTTATGTTTCCTCCCCCACTTTTGGTTTATTTAACTAATTATTTTATAAGGATCATTTCACCATTAAGAACATGAAATTGTAGAGGGTTTATTCAATAAGCTGTTTCTTATCTGTGGAATCTGTATATCTGCCATTTGTTAGCTGATTCATAAACACAGATGGCTTCATTGAATTTGAATCCAGTAAAAATCACTGAATCTGTTCTGGTTCCAAGAAAACTTAGATGTGCTATAGTCAGTGAGTGAGCTTCCTCACATGGCACTGTGGGGACAGAATCTTAGAAGTTTATTCAGGCAGATCATCATGTCCTTAGGTTTGCTTGTGCAGTGACTTCTTGTTCTTTAGTCGCTCAGTCGTGCCCGACTCTTTGCGACCCCATGGTCTGTAGCCCACCAGGCTCCTCTGTCACTGACTTGTTACCTGGCATTAAATTTCAGGCCAAACCTGACATTGGTCTCTGCTTCTTACCTGGATTTAAGACTGGAGCTAAGGTATTACCCCTACTGTAAGCACAATATACAGCTTTATAATTGTAATAGCTTACTGATTATATTTCCTCCTAGTAGCCATGGCCCTTGTAGTCCTGGTATAATTCGTTTTAGGTAGAAATCATTGCATGACAAAATTGGTTTCATTGGACACAGGCTTTCTCCATATTGTGAGAGTCAAGTAACAACCTAGATAATTGAGCTTCAGAGAAAGAGTATTCTTAAATATTTTATAAACCCCCAAATTAAAACAATTTTCTAGATCTTTCCCATCAAGTCCAATCATTTTATAATATAGTACTTTACCCATGTTCGTATAATGGCAGCAGATACGGTAGGAAGCTTAGAAAACTTACTGAGTTAAATAGCATGAGTGGAGCTCCCTTTCCTTCTTATTCTGAGAGTTGTAGCAGCTCTTGTCATTGTGCGTTCCCAGTGTTTTATGATACTCAGTTTCCATCCCCAAAATTTGAAGAATCCTTATTTTATATATCTTGTTTGATATTAAAATGATAAATATCAGATATTATGTATCAAATGAGGAAGAGATATTTATTACCTCCAACTGGGTTCAAACTCTGGAAGCATCCTTGTTTAACAGAGGAATTCCACCTTAATAGCAAAGGAAAGCCATTCTATTTTTGTCCCACCATGCAAGGATGTTTTTCTGGACAGTGAAGGAAGGAGGGAGGAGACTTTTAAGTTTTGGGCCCCTTTGGATTTAATGACTACTGTGAATTTGAGTGAACTCTGGGGAATAGCAGAAGAGCCTGGCATGCTACAGTCCATGCGGTCACAACGAATTGGACACGACTTGACGACTGAACAGCAGCAACAAATCTATTTTAGTACTAAGATCTCTTTTGTTTAATATTGGGAGAAAATTCTTACAATGTGATGAAACTTACTGCCTAAAGCCTTGAGCCTTCTGTGTTAGGACACGAGTTTCTAACATCCTAAAGTTCCTCTTCCCCTAAATTTCTCGTTTTGCAAGTTAAAGCCCAGAAAAATGGAATTATCTTGTCCAAATTAGACAGGTTTCTTGTCACCAAGCCTAGTAATTTTCTGTGCTCGTGGTGCTGCCTCTAATAGAGGTATCTTCTGAGGGTGTCAGGACAGTTCTTAGTGTCCAGCACTTCTTTTTCTCCCCCTGGGTTTCCTAGACAACTTTGCCAAGGGAGTAGAAGTGAGAATGAAGTTGGCAGTTCTTCACGTTCTGTCTTCCTTGTCACAGTGTACATTTTTTGAAATGTCAGTGTCATCTGATACTGGAGCCTCCAAAACCCTGAGTGGCTTCATGGAACACATTGTGGGTTTACCAGTTTTAGACAGGAAGAAGGAGAAAGACGTATACTTTGTCGTGTTAATCCCCTGAGATTTTGAGGTCAATATGTTACCATAGCGTAACCTGCTATTTCCTTATTAGTGTAAACTCCAAAACTTTGTGGGCATCGCCTCAAGCCAGTGATATGAAACGAGTCGCCAGTTCAGGTTCCATGCACAATACTGGATGCTTGGGGCTGGTGCACTGGGACGACCCAGAGGGATAGCGTGGGGAGGGAGGAGGGAGGAGGGTTCAGGATGGGGAACACGTGTATGCCTGTGGCGGATTCATTTCGATATATGGCAGAACCAATACAATATTGTAAAGTTTAAAAAAAAAAAAAAAGACTCTGTTGAAAGCATTGTACTGAGTTCTTTGAGAATGAGGACTGAGAAGAATATAGCCTCTGGCCAGCTGGCTGAGGAATAGTGGAACCAAGTAAGCCAAAATGAAGGCAAAAGAAGGGAAGGATTCTACAGTTTCTCTCAAAGAATTCAGTAGGCCACGCCTGTCTTTTGGTGAAACACTGTGTATAGGTAAAACTGACTGAGTTTTGGTTGTTGTGTGTGTAACACAAAGAGCCCATAGGACATGCACTTACATTTAAGGTTCTTCTCTTTTAAAAAAATATGTATGTATTTTTAAACATATTTGAGAATAGTCTGGTTAAAATCATACAATGTGGGAAATACTGGCTAAATGACTTTGCAGAGGCTCCTCATGACACTGAAGTATTTGCCAGTAACCTGATTTCTTTCTACACTGCACAGTCCTTATTATGTTACATTAACTTCATTTTGTGTTTTTTGGATCATTCCCATGCTGCTTAGAGTGCACGGGGTTGTGGCCTAATTGCCTAATTATTATGCATATTAAATAATCTATAAAATGAGTAGAATGTGAATTAAAAGGAATGAGCCTTGGTCACTGTAGGTGGTATAGGAGAACAAAATGGTATTATCATCACAAATGTAAATGGAACATTAAGCATAATGTATCACTAGACTAAAGATCTTTCGAAAGATTTTTTGGGAAAGAAATCCCCCCGAAACACACTTATGGTGACTTATTTAAATCTTAATGAAATGAAGAATAAATATAATTCACTTAAGGACAGTCTCTATTTTAAAAATAGTATTTGTTTCTCAGTATTTTACTTCTAATTTAAAATGTCCAGACCCAAACTGCTCTAAGAGTGTATAGTATTAGAAACCACACTGATACTTATAGCTTTAAAAAAAAAAAAAAATTACCTGTCAGTCCTTTCCAAAGACATCTCCTTCCTACTATAGTTAGATAGGGGAGGGTGTGAAAAAGGTAGATTTATCGTTTTATTTTTCAAAATTACAATTGTTAATGTGCTGCTTCTGCTGCTAAGTTACTTCAGTCGTGTCCGACTCTGTGCGACCCCATAGACGGCAGCCCACCAGGCTCCCCCGTCCCTGAGATTCTCCAGGCAAGAACACTGAGGTGGGTTGCCATTTCCTTCTCCAATGCATGAAAGTGAAAAGTGAAAGTGAAGTCGTTCAGTCGTGTCAGACCCTCAGAGACCCCACGGACTGCAGCCCACCAGGCTCATCCGTCCATGGGATTCTCCAGGCAAGAGTACTGAAGTGGGGTGCCATTGCCTTCTCCAGGTTAATGTGCTGCTGCTGTTGCTAAGTCGCTTCAGTCGTGTCTGACTCTGTGCGACCCCATAGATGGCAGCCCACCAGGCTCCCCCGTTCCTGGGATTCTCCAGGCAAGAACACTGGAGTGGGTTGCCATTTCCTTCTCCAATGCATGAAAGTGAAAAGTGAAAAGGAAGTTGCTTAGTCGTGTCTAACTCCTCACGACCCCATGGATTGCAGCCCACCAGACTCCTCCATCCATGGGATTCTCCAGGCAAGAGTACTGAAGTGGGGTGCCATTGCCTTCTCCGGGTTAATGTGCTAAATTTTCAATTTCCCACTGTGACTGTTCTTTAGTTTCATTCAAGGAAAGACCTCAAAGTCAAAGTTCATAGAAATTGCTAATTAGTTGGATTTGTTTTCTCCTCCTATTGTCTTGTTTTTACTTTTACAAAGTAGACAACCCTGAAAGACTACTTAAATTCAATCTAAAACAAGAAAAAACTTGATGTATTTGCTAACCAGCCAAACCAAGATACATTTCTGTGACTTCATGTATGGGCTTCAAATCCATGCACCCCCATATCTACAGCTCTTAAGACTTTGTCCTGTCTTCTAGTATTAGTTCTAATCTCCATCCCTTCACTGAATATTTCCATTTGAATTTTTAAGATATACCTTATTTCAATGTGTCTAAAGCCAATTTTAGATTTTTTCCTTCAGAAGTAGATCTTAAATTCATCATTTCTGTCTGCAACACCAAATTTCTTCTCTAGCACAGGCCTGGATCCTTCAAATCACCCTTCTACCTCTCTTTCCTTTACTTCCTTTCCACCCCACGTTTTCTTCAAGACCACGTCGTCCTGTGAATTTCTCTCAAGTAGCTTCCTCTTTCTCTTGCATCCCTCACCGTCCTCGCCCTTCCCGACTCTCACAGCACTGCCTCAGGGGCTCCGTTGCTGGTCCCCTGCCTCCCCTCCTGAGCCCAGTCTGTCCTCCACATGAGCAGAGCAGCCCTCCCCCTCATTCTTCATCCCGGTTTCCACCAGTGCAACACTATTGTGCATCTCTTTTGCCCATAGAGTAGAGTGAGGTCACAGACTCAAGAATTTATATAGGTCTGGTGTCTGTCACCTTCCGTCATTTCTTAACCGAGAGTCTCCATTCCAGCCAAGCCAAATCTGTTGACTAGCCAGCAAAAATCTTAGTTCCTCTTTCTGATTTTGAATCGTTCGGTCCATATTTCTCACTTAGAATGTCACACCGATGCCCATCCAGATCCAGTATGTATTTTTCACATCCCTGTCTATTTTTAGACTTTTTACTTTACTGGGCACATAGTTAGTGGACATCTACAGTGGATCCTATAGCTAGCTGTTCTTCATGGGGTCTGAGGCAAGGTACAGCTGTCTTTGTACCTTGATGTCTTGGGACTGGTCCCTGCTTTGTACTATGACAGAGAAAACACTGGACTATGAGGAGACCTCTCATAACAACCGCTCTCTGAACTTACAGAGAATGTCTTGTTCTTCACTTTCTTACCACCTCAGGGTGTCAGTAGATAAAATTGCTATCCAGGGCATTTTTTGTTGGTGAATAAACTGCCTTGGACAAGGTCTTTCTTTCCTAGGACTTGGCCTCCTCATGTGTAAAAGGAAGAACTGAAAATCATGTATCACTTGATGCAATTCCATGATTCTGGCCATTGCACATGACCAGAATTTTTGGTTTTCTATAACCATGAATTGTCAGCCAACTTTCTATATCCATACCTAATGTATTGCGTTATCTTTGTGGAATGATCTATGGATTCTCAGTTGATGTATGTTACTTGATTTTCAACATCTTAAGCCTTTTAATTTAGATGGTATTTGGAAACATTATTGTCTGCCCTCCTACCCTCAACCTTTTTAAAATCATTGTAGGAGTTTTTCCTTGTCCTTGAAAGAAAGGCAAACAGGAACACTCCTAATACACTGTCTCTCTCTTAGGATGACTTTCAGAAAATTAAGTCTTCCTATATTTATCTCTTGAGGACAGTCTAGGAAAGAAAACATTAGACTCTTTCTTAAGTGATATTCATCTCTCCAGTGTTACTCAACACACTGGTTACCCAGCCCTGTTTACATGCTGAGAGTCATGTTAGAGCAAAATGAAGATGTCTTATCTCAAGGAATCAAAGTGATATCAAATTCAGTTGTTTAATTAAAAGCCCCATCTCAGTCAGAAGTATTTTCAAGATGTATGAAACCAGGAAGGGGCAGTGCATGTCAGAACTAAATTCCATGATGGGGGCTTAGGTAGTGGGCTGGGACTGGCACTGCCTTCCAGATCTGTTATACCACTTACGGAGTCTGCACAGATCAACAGTACTGACACCACATCACACACTCAGAGGTAGAAACAAAGGTGAGAGGAATTCACATGTTGTTGACAGGATGAAACGCACACTCCTCTCCATCTGTGACAGAAAGTCAGACACAGATACAGATCATTGCTGCTACAGATTCAAAGTTTCTTACTTCATCTGGGTCCTCAAATCTTACAGAAAATATACATAGGTCAACCGTCTCCCAGTTGTTGGGATAAACAATCTCTTTCTTAAATCTTTCTGTCTGCACTCTCAGTAGAAGATTTTACCTTTAACTTCATAGAAAGTAAAGGAGATGAAATGTAATTCCTTAAAATTCCAACTTTTCATCCATTCAGTGCTAAATTCTTTCAATATACAAGGACGATGTCAAAGGTCAGATCTACTATATGGTTCCAATGTGTATTGATCAGCCTGTCCATCTTTCTAGAACAGTAGATCTCAACCCTGGCTAACCCATAGGAATGACCTGGCATCTTTTACAAAACTGATGCTCAGGTTCTGACTCTGGCCAATGAAATCTGAGTCTCTCTGAGAGTGAAACTCACTTATCAATAGTTTCTAAAAGTTCCCTGAATGAGTCCATGAGCAGCCAGGCTTACAAACAGGTCCTTAGCTTAAAACCTCCTCAAGAGTAAGCATCTTTTGTGTTGAAACAGATCCATTGAACTCTATACAGAGCACGTTTCCATCTAGTAATAAGCGTGGTGTAATGTTTTTTTCACATGCATACCGTATTACTATAACTGACTTGAGTGAATTTTACTATTCATATAACCAAAGTTGGGGAAAAAAACTGTATAATGCTACAGTAATTTTGAAATTTAAACTCTCAAGAAGGTTCTAAATACCCATCAAACAAAAATGTAGTTACTAGTGGTGAGAAGCACAGGGAATAGATAGTTTATACCTTGATGCCTAGAACTGATATGTGCACTATTCTCAAGCACATACTTGACCTCAGGAATTTTAACCATTTCTCACTAAGAAAACTAACCTCAGTGCTTTGTTCACTGAATATAACGGCCCTTTGCTTTGAAAAAACTGTTATTTTAAGGTGTTATAGTGATTGGCCCACTGAAGGATGACTTTATTGAGAATGCTATTTCCCATATAGATAGGAAAAAAATCCATGAAATTTATTTTTTTCCTTCCCACTTGTCTATATGCTTGGACATTGAACAGGGTTGATTTCTCCTCTATATTGGTAACCATGTTTGTACTTGGTTTCATGAACTACTCAGCATTTTAATTCAATTAAGTATTGAATTTTTTATTAAAATTCTTCAAATATAAAATACTTTCTACTTGTATTAAATTTATGTACCTACTAAATATATTCTCTACTTGTTAAGTATATATTAAACACATACCATACTTAATATGATAACTATATCAACTATAATGCTGACAGAGAAAAAAATTCAGTCAAACCATTTCTTTAAAACTTTGTCAACTCTTTTTCCATTGATATGTTAATTTTGCTTGAGTCTGCATATACAGTAGAATATTATTCAGCCATGAAAGGAAATGAAATACTGATACCTGCTGTAAAATTGCTAAATTTTGGTAACATTGTACTAAATATATGAAACCAGCTACAAAAGACTGTATAAGGCATTCAGTTCAGTTCAGTCACTCAGTTGTGTCCAACTCTTTGCGACCCCATGGACTGCAGCATGCCAGGGCTCCCTGTCCATCACCAACTCCTGCAGTTTACTCAAACTCATGTCCATTGAGTCGGTGATGCCATCCAGCCATCTCATCCTCTGTCGTCCCTTTATCCTCCCACCTTCAATCTTTTACAGCATCAGGGTCTTTTCCAAGGAGTCAGTTTTTTGCATCAAGTGGCCAAAGTATTGGAGTTTCAGCTTCAGCATCAGTCCTTCCAAAGAATATTCAGGGCTGATTTCCTTTAGGATGGACGGGTTGGGTCTCCTTGCAGTCCAAGGGACTCTCAAGAGTCTTCTCCAACACCACAGTTCAAAAGCACTAATTCTTCAGCACTCAGCTTTCTTTATAGTTCAGCTCTCACATCCATACATGACTACCGGAAAAACCAAACCTTTGACTAGACAGACCTTTGTTGGCAAAGTAATATCTTTGCTTTTTAACATGTTGTCTAGGTTGGACATAACTTTCCTTCCAAGGAGTAAGCGTCTTTTAATTTCATGGCTGCGATCACCATCTGCAGTGACTTTGGAGCCCCCAAAATTAAAGTCTGTCACTGTTTCCATTGCTTCCCCATCTATTTGCCATGAAGTGATGGGACCAGATGCCATGATGTTAGTTTTCTGAATATTGTGTTTTAAGCCAACTTTTCATGGTCCTCTTTAACTTTCTGCTTTCTACCATAAGGGTGGTGTCATCTGCATATCTGAGGTTATTGATATTTCTCCAAGCAATCTTGATTCTAGCTTGTGCTTCATCCAACCCAGTGTTTTTCATGATGTACTCTGCATATAAGTTAAATAAGCAGGGTGACAATATGCAGCCTTGACGTACTTACTCCTTTCCTGATTTGAAACCAGTCTGTTGTTCCATGTCCAGATCTGTTACTTCTTGACCTGCATACAGATTTCTCAGGAGGCATGTCAGGTGGTCTGGTATTCCCATCTCTTTAAGAATTTTCCACAGTTTATTGTGAACAACCTTGGGAGTATACTAAAAACCATTGAATTGTGACTTTAAGTGGGTAAATTGCATTAAATGTGAATGATATCTCAATAAAGCTGCTATAAAAATTTACTAACAGGAAATATAAATCACCTTTCACCTTCAGACTATGTGAATTTTAAGTGTCAAGGATAAATAGACTCCTATGAACATTCAGAGTCAAGGCATATTGCCCTCATGAACTCTTTCTGCAGAATGTACTAGACAATGACCTTCAGGAGGCCAGAGGAGAAAAATATCAGTGTAAGGACAGGTGATAAGTATTAAGTATGTATTCACCTGTAGTAGTAAGACTAAATGGTTGTTACAAATAGAATGATCACATGTCCAGTTTGCCAGTATAGACCAGTTTATACCTCTGTCTTGGCCCAATTAACTTGATCCCCTTCACTCTTAAAACTTTTTTTTATAAGTTTGAAAAAATATTTGTTTTATTACTTACTTATTTTATTGCATATTTGTTTGACCATGCTAAGTCTTAGTTGTGGCATGTAGGACCTTTTAGTTGTGGCATATGAACTCCTAATTGAGGCATGTGAGATCTAGTTGCCTGACCAGGGATTGAACCCAGGTCCCTGCATTGGGAACTCAGAGTCTTAGCCACTGGACTACCAGAGAAGTCCCTCAAAACCTTTTGACTTTGTAAATTACATGAATGTTCTCAAGTTATGGGATTATAGTAGCTTTTTTAAAGTCTTGTGCTCTAACAATGTAGATCATATAATTTACTAATGATGGGAGAGAAGTGGGTAAGTATGAAAAAGTAGCATAAGCCTAATAATTGCCTTTGAAGCATTCCTGAGAGTAAAGAGATATTCCTTTGAATTAGATGCTAAGGGAGAGGAAGAGGGAGAGGAAGTTATTAACAAATTTTAGACTAGGAAATAAATAGAAATAGAAACTTTGAGTGTTTGGTTCTTCTGGTTCTCAAGGCAATTAGAAATTCCCATGTCTCTTCCACCTCACCTCACTTTCCAGTATGTTTCATCCCACATCACTGTTGATAAAACTCGGGTTTTACTACTTCAGTGGTCCTTTCCCACCCATTCATATTTCTTGATGGTGGAAGATGCATTGTGGGGTTTGTTGTAGGTTTTGTCCATTCCGTTAGTTTTTGTTTCATTTATTCTATTGGATTTTTCTTTAGGGGTAATTCAGGAAAATTTAAAATCTGTTATGCAACCCCTATCTTCTTCCCAGAGTGCTCCTGAAAGCACATCATCCTCTTTTATTGTTTCTTCTTTTTATTTTTATTTTTCTGTGTGTCATGTCCTCCAATAAATTGCCAAAAAGAACTTAGGAGAAGTTTGTTTCGGTTTTGTGCTTTAAAATTTGAATTCCTGAAATGTCTTTATCCTTGCGTTTAGATGACAGTTTGTCTAAGGAGAGAATTCTGGTGAAAAATCCGTTTCCTCCAAGATGTTGGAAGCACGTCTTCATTTCCTTTTAGCTCCCAGCATTGTTGGTGGCTCAGTGGTAAAGGCTCCCCCTGCCAAGCAGGAGACGCAGCTCCATTCCTCTGTTGGGAAGCTCCCCTGGAGGAGAAAACTGCAACCCACTCCAGTATTCTTGCCTAGGAAATCCCGTGGACACAGAATCCTGGCATACTGTAGTCCGTGGGGTTGCAAAAGAGCTGGACAGGATTTAGTGACTAAACAACAAGATTAAACTGTTGTTGAGAAGTCTGTTATGATCTTCCATCAACCTTGGTCATCTGTCATCACTGATGGTCTTGATGTTCACTAGGAGTGTCAAGGATTTCCCTTATCTATGGTGTTCTGAAATATTGTTGTGCTGTGTCTCAGCATAAGACTTTCTTCATTCATCTTGCAGGGATTTGATAGGTCTTCTACCTCATTCTGGGAAATTTCCAAGTATTATTTCCTTTGAATTTTCCTCCTTTCAATTATCTGTTTTTTCTCCTCAGACACCTAGTCAGGTAATGAATCTTTCTAAATTCAGCTTCTAATTCTGATTCTTCCCATAAATTTTTCATAATTATTTTGTGGGTTTTTTTTGTCCTATAAAAGTTATCTTATTTTCCAATAACTTCTTTTGATTTTTAAATTTTTATTAAAGTATGGCTGGTATTCTTTTAATATTTAAATGTTTTTCCATCATATATTTAGTTTCTAGGAACTATTATTTTCATACCCATGTCTTTTTTTCTTAATAGCATTCTATTTTATCTTAATGGGTGTGCTAAAATTAAATATCAATACAAAATAGAGATGGGAATTGAGTATTCCCTGACCAGATGATACTATTTAAGTCATGTAAGCAAAACTAAATCTAGCTTGTTTCACCAACATAAGTGAAACTTAGGCTATTTCTTGTAAATGCCTTTGATAGTCATAAAAGAAACAAGTCACCTTCCTAAAGTTGGCATAGGATAATGACTTTTCACCAAATTCCCTGCTGTCTGGAGATACCCACTGTAATACCCAACGTCCTCATTTTCACATTGTAAGTAATTCTGTGGCATCATCCCCCCGAGTTTTATATCAGTTTTTAATTTGAAAGTTCTGAGTCCATGAGCTGTTCTTACATGCACAATGAACACTTTACATGCTATTCATTGTTTTGGAGGCTTGCCTTTTGCTAATTCTGGGTCTTTGATAGGTATATTTCTTTTCTTGCCAAGAATACTAATTAAGAGTAGTTTTGGAGTCTCCTCTGGTAGCTTTGGGTTTTTTGTTTCTTTGAAATGTTGTTTCTACCATGCTTTTTAACTTTTGTCTGTCTTGGTGTTGTTGGTGTGAGACATTTTATTTCACTGTCTCTGGGCCTTTGATGTTTGTTCTTATTTGAGCACAAGGTACTAGGAATCCCACTGGAGGTTTAGTTGGTTGCTCAGCCGCATAGCAGCATATCAATGTGCAATCATACCCCCTATGTTTCATGAGTCAGGACGTTTCTCTACAGAGTTCTTTGCTCTCCTCCCAGGGAACTAAGACTGCCATCGACGTTTCTCAGAGCCAAGGAGGAAAGGAGGGTGAGACTCTTCCCAGGTACATGGACACTTGTACTTAATCCCCCTGTTTTCAGCATGACAGCCTCTCTTTGTGAACATCACTGCTGTTGCTGAGGTCAGAGTTCCTCTGGGTCAGTCGTTCCAGACTTCAGTCTTAGGACAGAACAGGAGAGGTGAAATAGTGCCCTAACTGCTTCTTGAACAAACACCATCTATCTTTGAGATCCTTTGTTCCTCCCTTTCCTCAGTCCTTTAGTGTTCTTGCAGTGTGTGGCTTGGCTTCTTTTTATCTTCCACCACTGTGAACATTTTTGGGGCTTCCCCGGTAGCTCAGTTGGTAAAGAATCTGCCTACAATGTATGAGACCCCTGTTCGATTCCTGGGTCAGGAAGATCCCCTGGATAAGGGCGTGGCAACCCACTCCAGTATCTTTGCCTGGAGAATCCCATGGACAGAGGAGCCTAGGGACTACAGTCCATGGGGTGGTAAAAAGTGAGACAGGACTGAGTGATTTCACTTCTTCACACTGTCCACATTCAGCTTGCAGCTTTCTCTAACCAGTCCACTTTTAAGGTTCTGCTTTCTGGCTTGCTAATAGTTCTTGACATTTCTCACTTGCTTCATGTTTTCATGAACACTCTGACTTTGTAGAATCTGGGCTTTTTAATTTGCTGTCTTTTTAGTTGGACATTGGGAGATGTTGGAAAGGGATATTTGCCATGTGTACGATGACCCTCTGTGATAGATTTTATTATTTCTATGATATACATAGAATAAAAAAAGGTACAGTAACTTGCTTAATATAGTATAAATAGTAACCTGTGCTATATGGATTGAACCTAGACTTGAAAGCTCTTATTCTCTGCAGGAACTGATTCACAAAAACTAGTTCAAAGTGGTAACTTTAAATAAGACAGCAAATCCCAACAATACTAACAGTTACTAAATATTTCCATGCAGCACCTCGTTTCCTCACACTCCTGTGAGTGAGGTCTATTTCTATCCCCAATTTACAGATGGGAAAACTGAGTTATCAAAAGGCCACCAGGAAAGTAAGAGAAAACCCTAAGTGGTGTCAGTACCCTCAATCAAGAGTCTACGAACATTTCTTATAAAGGCATAGTAAATATTTTAAGTTTTGCTTACCGTATGGGCTCTATTGCAATTACTCAGCTCTGCTATTGTCACAAGAAAACAGCTCTAGGAAAATGTGTAAGGAATGAGCGTGGTTGTGTTCCAGTAAAGCTGTTTACATAAATAGGTGGTGGCCTGAATTTGGCCTGTGGGCAGGAGTTTGTTCATCCTTGCCTTATATCAGCCATCACCATCCTTTTTGGCAGTAGGTTTCCAGTTTCATGGAAGACAATTTTTCCATGGATCTGGTAGTGGGGGGTGGTTTCGGGATGATTCAAACACATTACATGTATTGTGCACTTTATTTCTACTACTATTACATCAGCTCCACTTCAGATTATCAGGCATTAGATCCTGGAAGTTGGGGATCCCTGACTTAGATAATTTTTAAAAAGTAGAAATAATGAACACATTGTAATGAAACTAAGTTCTGCTGCAGCCAGAGAGATTATTACACTCTTGCTATTAGGCAGAGAGTCAAAAAATGCATGGTCATTTCAAAGCCTCAATTGAGTTGGTCAGATACTAGACCTTGATTAGAAGGAAATAGAGGGTGACAGAAGTAAGGGCCAAGACTAGTAGCAAAGGTGCTTGAGGAAGAGATGAGGGATTCCCCACAGGTGGTGCAGTGGTAAAGAGTCCACCAGCGGTGCAGTAACTGTGGAGACACGAGTTCAATCCCTGAGTTGGGAAGGTGCCCTGGAGAAGGAAATGGCAAACCACTCCAGTATTCTTGCCTGGAGAATTCCATGGACAGAGGAGCCTGGCGGGCTACAGTCCTTGGTGTTGCAAAGAGTCGGACATGATTGAGTGACTAAGCGACAACAGCATCCACAACCTGGGCAGGGTCTTTCAGTGCTCGTTGCTCTGTTGCCTCAGATGCTTACTTTCAAGGATAAATCATAAAAATGGACTAATGGCACCAAAATTACCAGTTGTCATTTGCATGAGGTGAAGCTCCACCTGAGAGCTTTGCAATCCTCTGCTGCTGCTGCTACGTCGACCCAGTAGTGTCCGACTCTGTGCGACCCCAGAGATGGCAGCCCACCAGGCTCCCCCATCCCTGGGATTCTCCAGGCAAGAACACTGGAGTGGGTTGCCATTTCCTTCTCCAATGCATGAAAGTGAAAAGTGAAAGTGAAGTTGCTCAGTCGTGCCCGACTCTTAGCGACCCCATGGACTGCATCCTACCAGGCTCCTCCGTCCATGGGGTTTTCCAGGCAAGAGTACTGGAGTGGGGTTCCATCGCCTTCTCCTGCAGTCCTCTAACACCTCAAAAACAAACACAGAAACACACACACAAAGTTTATCTGGAAAAATTAAGAGCAACCTCAATGGTAATCAAAAGAAAATAGTAAAATCATCAGTGACTTTTAGGCTATAGCCTTGTTATTTTGGTAACAAGAAACAGGTGGCATCATCATTTCTGAACGACTGATATCAGACATCATGGCACCTCTTTTTCATTTGAAACCAAGATCAGAGGGAAGTCTTATTTATTGCGTCCATATAATCCAGAGCTTGAGGAGGAGGAGAAATGTCCTTGTTTGGTGACAGGACAGTTTTGCTTTGCCAAGAGTGTAACTTGGATAGAGTTAATGAAATATTTCAGTTTTTCTAAAGAACTAGGTTCACGGGTTGTGTTGTATAGGAAACCAGCAAGCCAACAATCATTTAAGAGTTTATTTCTCCTGGAGTAGAGACTTGTCAGCTGTAACCAGGATCCCAGCCTCAGGATAGAAATTCGAATCACTTTTTATCTTCTCTGCCACAATGAATAAGAATAAAATAAAACACTGGTGAAAGAAATCAAAGAGGAGACTAATAGATGGAGAAATATACCATGTTCATGGATTGGAAGAATCAATATAGTGAAAATGAGTATACTACCCAAAGCAATTTATAGATTCAATGCAATCCCTATCAAGCTACCAACGGTATTCTTCACAGAGCTAGAACAAATAATTTCACAATTTGTATGGAAATACAAAAAACCTCGAATAGCCAAAGCTATCTTGAGAAAGAAGAATGGAACTGGAGGAATCAACCTACCTGACTTCAGGCTCTACTACAAAGCCACAGTTATCAAGACAGTATGGTACTGGCACAAAGACAGAAATATAGATCAGCATCAGCAGATGAATGGATAAGAAAGCAGTGGTACATATACACAATGGAGTATTACTCAGCCATTAAAAAGAATACATTTGAATCAGTTCTAATGAGGTGGATGAAACTGGAGCCTATTATACAGAGTGAAGTAAGCCAGAAGGAAAAACATAAATACAGTATACTAACGCATATATATGGAATTTAGAAAGATGGTAACAATAACTCTGTATACGAGACAGCAAAAGAGACACTGATGTATAGAACAGTCTTATGGACTCTGTGGAAGAGGGAGAGGGTGGGAAGATTTGGGAGAATGGCATTGAAACGTGTAAAATATTATGTAGGAAACGAGTTGCCAGTCCAGGTTCGATGCACGATGCTGGATGCTTGGGGCTGGTGCACTGGACGGCCCAGAGGGATGGTATGGGGAGGGAGGAGGGAGGAGGGTTCGGGATGGGGAACACATGTATACCTGTGGTGGATTCATTATGATATTTGGCAAAACTAATACAATTATGTAAAGTTTAAAAAAAATAAATAAAAATAAAAATACAGCATCGGGAAAAAAAAAAAAAAAGAAATATAGATCAATGGAACAAAATAGAAAGCCCAGAGATAAATCCACACACGTATGGACACCTTATCTTTGACAAAGGAGGCAAGAATATACAATGGATTAAAGACAATCTCTTTACCAAGTGGTGCTGGGAAATCTGGTCAACCACTTGTAAAAGAATGAAACTAGAACACTTTCTAACACCATACACAAAAATAAACTCAAAATGGATTAAAGATCTAAACATAAGACCAGAAACTATAAAACTCCTAGAGGAGAACATAGGCAAAACACTCTCCGACATACATCACAGCAGGATCCTCTATGACCCACTTCCCAGAATATTGGAAATAAAAGCAAAAATAAACAAATGGGACATGATTAAACTTAAAAGCTTCTGCACAGCAAAGGAAACTATTAACAAGGTGAAAAGGCAGCCTTCAGAATGGGAGAAAATAATAGCAAATGAAGCAACTGACAAACAACTAATCTCAAAAATATACAAGCAACTCCTACAGCTCAACTCCAGAAAAATAAATGACCCAATCAAAAAATGGGCCAAAGAACTAAATAGACATTTCTCCAAAGAAGACATACAGATCACTAACAAACACATGAAAAGATGCTCAACATCACTCATTATCACAGAAATGCAAATCAAAACCACTATGAGGTACCATTTCACGCCAGTCAGAATGGCTGCGATCCAAAAGTCTACAAGCAATAAATGCTGGAGAGGGTGTGGAGAAAAGGGAACCCTCTTACACTGTTGGTGGGAATGCAAACTAGTACAGCCACTATGGAGAACAGTGTGGAGATTCCTTAAAAAACTTGAAATAGCACTGCCTTATGATCCAACAATCCCACTGCTGGGCATACACACTGAGGAAACCAGAAGGGAAAGAGACACGTGTACCCCAATGTTCATCGCAGCACTCTTTATAATAGCCAGGACATGGAAGCAACCTAGATGTCCATCAGCAGATGAATCGATAAGAAAGCTGTGGTACATATACACAATGGAGCCATTAAAAAGAATACATTTGAATCGGTTCTAATGAGGTGGTTGAAACTGGAGCCTATTATACAGAGTGAAGTAAGCCAGAAAGAAAAACACCAATACAGTATACTAATGCATATATATGGAATTTAGAAAGATGGTAACAATAACCCTGTGTACGAGACAGCACAAGAGACACTGATGTATAGAACAGTCTATGGACTCTGTGGGAGAGGGAGAGGGTGGGGAGATTTGGGAGAATGGCATTGAAACATGTATAATATCATGTATGAAACGAGATGCCAGTCCAGGTTCAATGCACGATACTGGATGCTTGGGGCTAGTGCACTGGGACGGCCCAGAGGGATGGTATGGGGAGGGAGGAGGGAGGAGGGTTCAGGATGGGGAACACATGTATACCTGTGGCGGATTCATTTTGATATTTGGCAAAACTAATACAATTATGTAAAGTTTAAAAATAAAATAAAATTTAAAAAAATTTCTAATGTGTGATTTTTTAAGTGGAAAATACACTTTATATTCAGCTGTGAAAGAGAAATCTGTAGCTAGATAAAGAATAGCAAAGGAGAGTTACTTTAGTTTCTTCATTGTGAAACATATTCCTTACGTTCTGTAACACAAAACACTTTCAGCATGATTGTGGACTGAGACTAAGACGGGAAGGGATCATGCTGTCCCCAGACTTTGAAAAATAGTCAGGTGCTGTCATTACGTTCGTATCAACAAATACAATAAAATATGTGCAATATCTGTATGAGGAAAACTAAAAAACTCTGATGAAAGAAATCAAAGAATAAATTTAGAAAGAATCAATGCTTATTGATGGGAAAACTCAGTATTGTGAAGATGTCAGTTCTTCCTAACTTGATTTTTTGATTCAATGCAATTCTAATAAAAATCACAGCAAGTTATTTTGTGGATATTGACAAACTGACTCTAAAGCTTATACAGAAAGGCAAAAGACCCAGAATAATCAACACAATATTGAAGGAAAAGATCAAAGTTGGAGGACTGACATTACCTGGCTTCAAGAATTTCCTATAAGCTACAGTGATTGAGAAAGTGTGATATTGGTGAAAGAATTGACAAATAGATCAACTGAACATAATAGACAGCCCAGAAATAGCCCCCACTGTAAATTCAGTCAACTGATCTTTTACAAAAGAGCAAAGGTAATATAATGGAGAAAAGACAGTCTTTCAACAAAAGGTCCTAGAACAACTGGACATCCATAGGCAAAAAATAAATCTAGACATGTCCTTACATCCCTCACAAAATTAATTCAAAATGGATCATAGACCTAAATGTAAAATGCAAAACTATAAATATCCTAGAGATAACATATGAAAATCTAGATGACCTTAAGTTTTAGATATAATATCAAAGGACAATTCATAAAGAATTAATAAGTTGGATGTCATTGAAATTAAATTTTTTTCCTGCTCTGTGAAAGACACTATGAAGAGAATGAAAAGATAAGCCACAAACGAGGAGAAAATACCTGAAAAAGACATGTCTGATAAGCAAATATTATCCAAAATATCTCAGCTCAGTCACTCAGTCATTTCTGATGCTCTGTGACCCCCTCGACTGTAGCTGCCAGGCTCCTCTGTCCATGGAATTTTCCTGGCAATAATACTGGAGTGGGCTTCTATTTCCTACTTCAAGGGGGTCTTCCCAACCCAGGTTTCAAACACACATCTCTTGGATCTCCTTCATTGGCAGGTGGATTTTTTTACCATTGTTCCACCTGGGAAGCCACCCGTAACATACAAAGTATATTAAAATTGAGCAATAAGATCCAACAATCTGATTTTTTAAAAGGCCAAAGACTTTAATAGATACCTTACCAAAGAAGGAACAGATGTCAACTAAGCATGTGAAAAAAATATTCAACATCATATGTCATCAGAGAAATGCATATTAAAACAATGAAATACATTTCACATCTGTTAAATGGTCAAAATCCAGAACCTAAAGCTGGACACCTAAATCTGAAGAGGACATAGAGCACACAGAATTCTCATGCACTGCTGGTGGGAATGCAAAACAGTGCAGTAACTTTGGAAGACAGTTTGTTGGTTTCTTACAGAAAACTAAATATACTCTTACCATGTGATTCAGCAATTACACTCCTTGGTATTTACCAAAGGAGTTGAAAACACATCCACACAAAATCCTGCACACAGGTGTTCAAAGCAGTTTTACAATTGCTGAAACTTTGAAGCAACCTAGAGGTCCTTCCAAAATGAATGGATAAATACATTGTGGTTCTTACAATAGAATATTATTCAGTGCTGCAAATAAATGAACTATCAAGCCATGAAAAGAAATGGAGGAACCCTAAAGGTATATTACTAAGTGAAATAAATAAGTCTGAAAAGGCTGCATAATGTAGGATTCCAGCTATATGACATTCTGGAAAAGGCAAAACTATGGAGACAGTAAAAAGATCAGTGATTTTTAGGGCAGTGAAACTACTCTGCATAATCCTGTGATGATGCATGTGTATCACTATACATTTGTCCACCACTCCAGTGAGTATATTGATATTGACAGAGACTATGCATGTGTTGCAGTGGGGAGTCTATGGAAAATATCTGTACCTTCCACTCAATTTTCCTGTGAACCTAAAAGTCTAAATTGTGTCTTTTAAAAAAACAATCAGGGAACAAAATCATTGGGTTTGCATCAACTATAGACTGTTTCAGGGTCAGCAAACATTTTTTGTAAAGGGTAAAGTGTGGTCTTTAGTGTACATACCTTTTTTTTTTTTTTTTTTTTTTGACAATTCCTCAAAAATGTGAAAACAATTGCCAGCTGGTGATCCTTAAAAATGAAGTGGCAGTTTGGATTAGGCCACAGCTTGCCAATCTCTGAACTGTGTAATTAGAAACATTGGTCTTTCAGAAAAAGTTCCTAATGCTAACTTTGTAAATAGATAAAATATTTTTGAGTACCTCCTGGTCTAACAAATAATAGATTAGAAATCTGTATTCTGATTAAAATGGTGTTGTTGAGTGATGTATTATCCACCTTATTCAATCTAACAATATTGGACAAAATATTTTAAACATATACTTGAAGTATATGGAGCTTCCCTGGTGGCTCAGTTGGTAAAGATTCCACCTGCAATGCGGGAGACCTGGGTTCAACCCCTGGGATGGGAGGATCCCCTGGAGAAGGGAAAGGCTACCCGCTCTAGTATTCGGATGTAGTACTTAGATGCTCCATCACTATGACAATGAGCAAAAGGAGAGAGGAGTCTTACCCAAGAAGAGGAAAACAAAACTTCATGAAAGATGGCTGATAAACTCAGTCAGCAGGTGAACTGTCATTCAGTGAAATACATATATTAAGGCCATCTTCCAAAACAGACTTAAAAAAAACAAGTATCTTTGAAATCTTAAAAGGGATACAGGAATTCATATGTGCTTGCATGCTAAGTCTCTTCAGTCGTGCCTGACTCTGTGCAGTCCCTTTCCAGGGGATTCTCCAGGCAAGGATACTGGAGTGGGTGGCCATGCCCTTCTCCAGGAGATCTTCCAGACTTGGGGATTGAACTTGTATCTCTTATATCTCATGTGTTGGCAGACAGGTTCTTTACCACTTGTGCCAACTGGGAGGCCTGATAGAGTAATAAGTTATATTATAAAATAAGAAAAGGTAATTATGAATTACAGACAGATGTGACCAAGAATAGGGAAAGCAAAACAGAACAAATGAGAGATTCTGGAATTGAAAATTACTGTCATGTTTTAATTAATAGATGAGCATAATCAAAGAGATAATCAGTTGAAGACCAGAGCAAAACTCTGAAAGTTTGAGAAAAAAATGAAAATGAAATTAAAGACCTAAATCATAAAATAGATTGAGAAATCTAGCATATACCTAATATATGTTCCAAAAATAAGAAATGTGGCAATGAGAAAAAGGCTAGATTTTAAGAAATGAGACAGTGTCTTCTGAGTCAAAGAAAGACTTAGATCCTTAGATAGTGACCTAAGTGGTAAATATTAGAAATAAAAGTTCAGTCAGTCCTAAATACAGTATAGCAACACCGCCACCCTGTATGACACTTTTGGATGAAATAGAAAACAGTTCCTTCTGTCCATACTGTCCATTAATTTCATGATTGGATGAGGAGCCCATGGCCTAGGTTTTGCCTCTAGTTGCTCCCCTAGCCATATTCCTTTGAAAAGGGCAAGAACACCCTGTTCAAAGACCCTGTTCTCCAACACCACAGTTTAAAAGCATCAATTCTTCAGCACTCAGCTTTCTTTATAGTTCAACTCTCACATCCATACATGACTACTGGAAAAACCATAGCCTTGACTGTCAGATGGACCTTTGTTGGCAAAGTAATGTCTCTGCTTTTTAATATGCTGTCTAGATTGGTCATAGCTTTTCTTCCAAGGAGTAAGCGTCTTTTAACTTCATGGCTGCATCACCAACTGCAGTGATTCTGGAGCTCCCCAAAATAATTCTGTTACTGTTTCCATTGTTTCCCCATCTATTTGCCATGAAGTGATGGGACCAGATGCCATGATCTTAGTTTTCTGAATGTTGAGCTTTAAGCCAACTTTTTCACTCTCCTCTTTGACTTTCATCAAGAGGCTCTTTAGTTCTTCTTCGCTTTCTACCATAAGCATGGTGTCATCTGCATATCTGAGGTTATTGATATTTCTCTCGGCAGCCTTGATTTCAGCTTGTGCTTCATCCAGCCCAGCATTTTGTGTGATGTATTCTGCATATAAGTTAAATAAGCAGGGTGACAATATGCAGCCTTGACAAACTCCTTTCCCGATTTAGAACCAGTCTGTTGTTCCATGTCCAAATCTAACTGTTGCTTCTTGACCTGCATACAGATTTCTCAGGAGCAGGTCAGGTGGTCTGGTATTCCCCTCTCTTTCAGATTTTTCCACAGTTTGTTGTGATCCACACAGTCAAAGTCTTTGGTATAGTCAATAAAGCAGAAGTAGATGTTTTTCTGGAACTCTCTTGCTTTTTCTATGACCCAACAGATATTGCCAATTTGACCTCTTGTTCCTCTGCCTTTTCTAAACCCAGCTTGAACATCTGGAATTTTACAGTTCACTTACTGTTGAAGTCTGACTAGGAGGATTTTGAGCATTACTTTGCTGGCATGTGAGATGAGTGCGATTGTGTGGTAGTTTTTTTTTTTTTTTTTCCTTATGTGTATGATAATATGTGCTTGAAGTCAGTGGAATAAAACTCTTTAAATGCTGAGGGAAAAGGATTCACATCCTGAGGCATGGTATAGCACTAAAATTGTCATTCAGAAGTAAGGATGAAATAGTTTTAGTGTTAGTTGCTCAGTTGTGTCTGATTCTTTGTGACCCCGTGGCCTTTAGCCTGCCAGGCTCCTCTGCCCATAAGATTTCCCTGGCAAGAATACTGGAGTGGGTTGCCATTTTCTCCTCCAGGGGATCTTCCTGACCCAGCAGTTGAACCCGGGTATCCTACATATAAAGGCTGACTCTTTACCATCTGAGCCACCATGGAAGCCCATAAATAGTGTTGGACAACATCTAATAGAATTTATCTCTTACAGATTCTTGCTGAGAGAACTACAAAAGGATGGACTCCAGCAAAAGAATAAGTGAATCTAAGGAATGGAGTGGGATATAAGCAACGACAGTGAGTAAAACATGTATTTTTAGTTCTAATGTAACACAGTGATTTTATTGAGAAAAAGAAATGTTAAACTTAGCTGAGTTTACTTCAGTTATACCCTCCTCTCTGCCTGTGTTTCAACTATTTTCAGTATAGTGACTTGCTGTTTATAGACAATTATGTGTCTGTTTCTCCTGCTAGCTAACTACCACTACACTAAGAAAAGGAAAACAGTTGCTATTTAAATAATATAAGAGAATGAAAACCAGAAAGTATTTGTCTTTATAAGCCTTGGGTAGGCTCACCTAGTGCTTAGATAAGTGCCTCTCATGTAAAAGGTGATCAATTTATTTATTGAGTGAATAATATATTCTCTTTTCCAGCCCGTGCTAAGATTAGTGATCAGAGGTTCATGTCCTTGGTTTGTTTTTCTCAGAAGACAGTGATAAAAATGAAGCTATAATTAAAACATGTTACAAAGTCTACATTTTCAAGAACTTTTGGCAAAGAATAATTTTGGGGGAGACAGTTTTCTGAGAGTTCTCTTTTAGGTCTTAAATAAATCTTAGGTTTAAAAAAATCTTGACTTTTATCTGAGCAACAATGAAAATCTGGTTCTTGATTGGAAAGGAGGTAGGTATTTTAAAGATAAATTCTTAAAGTATTCTTTCAGGATACGTCGCCCAGTTATTTTTCCATAAAAAAGGCAGACAAGGTCCTCACCATCATTCCAGAAGCACTTTCTGTCCAGGCTGTGTGCTGCCCTAGTATTTCTTTAGGGAAATCTCTGAAATGGCCTGGCAGCTCCAACCTGGTGGTGAGATCATTATCTTGGCAGAGTGATGGTCATTTCCTTACACTTTTGCTCCATACCCAGCTTGCCAATCAGTAGTTGGGTATATTTAAGGTACCAGCACTAACAGCCAAGGTCCCTTACTTAATTTTATGATTACCTTAGAAAGGGCTTTTGTCCATATACTCATGTTTGCCGAGAATGTGTGACATATTGTTAAAAGCCAGACTTTTCATGAGACAGGTTGGTCTAGTCCCCAAATCTGTAATATTTGGTATTTATTGGTGAGCCAGCTATGGAAAAGTCTAGGTCTTGTAAATGTTGTATTGTTTCATCATCTGGGGTTTTTGAATCTTAAAACTTGTGATGTGGCTGCCGGCTAAAACTGAGCTGCTGATCTGGCATCAGGTTATAAGCCAGGCATCATCTAAATTGAAGTCTTTTCTGTTTTCACACCTACCATCTTTCAGACTACTAATAGCTAGTTAGTATCCATTGATTTTTCACAGAAATAAAACAGAAACCTGTTGTTGTTCAGTCGCTATGCTGTGTCTGACTTTTTACGACCCCATAGACTGCAACCTGACAGGCTTCCCTGTCCCTCGCCATCTCGTAGAGTTTGCCCAAGTTCATATTCTTTGAACATACACCTGTTAAATATCTAATCAGTTTTTGCTCTCTTTTTGCTACCTATTTAAAAGAAAATATATAATTAGCTCAAGAGTTAAAGAAATATAAAAACAATTATACTTCAATTGATAGCATCCGTTTGACATTAACATTTTCCTAGTTTAGGATAGAAAAATAACTCTTATTTACTGTGATGAAAAGATTTCCAAAGACATATGGTAAAGAGTTTGATGCTTTGGGGCTTCAGAAAAACTTTAGAGAAAAATTTTATGGAAATGCTTTTGTTTACTTTTTCAAACTCATTTCTTTGAAATTATGAGAGAGAGGGGACCATGTCCATTTTCCTTTAACTATATTTTACAGTGTTTCAATTAAGTACATAATATACAGTATTTTTCACATGTAATGAAATCAGTGGTTATTTTAACAGTAAGACAGAAGGCTCACTGAGCATTTGAAAACAGCCATGGTAAGTAGGGAAGTATATTATTCCGAGTCTATTTAGGTGATTGAAGTAATTTTAAGAGGAGAATTTAATATAAAATATGGTCATCCAGGAATTGGACATCTGGCAAAAGGAACACTAAGATTTCACAGACTGTCCCTAGAGCTGAGAAAGTTAAGGGAACAGCTTAGAATTATCAAAAATTAGAATTTTGGCTGAGGGACACAGAGCTTAGGCTCAGACTTCTGAGAGGGTGGGGCTGAGCTGTGTTAGAGCCTTGGGAAAGGCACCAAGGTGCTGCACAAGTGTGGGAGCGTGACCTTTATGGAGGGGGTACCAGCTGGCTGCATCTGGGGCCAGCAAGAAACCACAGTGGGGTGGGTCCTGCCAATGCTACTGGAATCAGCTATACTACTGGAATAATCAGCCAAGGGTGCCTCTTTGTTGGATGGTAATAACTTCTACAGAGTACATCGTGAGAAACGCTGGGCTGGAAAAAGCACAAGCTGGAATCAAGATTGCTGGGAGAAATATCAATAACCTCAGATATGCAGATGACACCACCCTTATGGCAGAAAGTGAAGAGGAACTAAAAAGCCTCTTGAGGAAAGTGAAAGAGGAGACTGAAAAAGTTGGCTTAAAGCTCAACATTCAGAGAACAGAGATCATGGCATCTGGTCCCATCACTTCATGCGAAATAGATGGGGAAACGGTAGAAACAGTGTCAGACTTTATTTTGGGGGGCTCCAAAATCACTGCAGATGGTGACTGCAGCCATGAAATTAAAAGACGCTTACTCCTTGGAAGAAAAGTTATGACCAACCTAGATGGCATATTCAAAAGCAGAGACATTACTTTGCCAACAAAGGTCCGTCTAGTCAAGGCTATGGTTTTTCCAGTGGTCATGTACGGATGTGAGAGTTGGACTGTGAAGAAAGCTGAGCACCAAAGCATTGATGCTTTTGAACTGTGGTGTTGGAGAAGACTCTTGAGAGTCCCTTGGACTGCAAGGAGATCCAACCAGTCCATTCTGAAGGAGATCAGCCCTGGGATTTCTTTGGAAGGAATGATGCTAAAGCTGAAAGTCCAGTACTTTGGCAACCTCATGCGAAGAGTTGACTCATTGGAAAAGACTCTGATGCTGGGAGGGATTGGGGGCAGGAGAAGAAGGGGACGACAGAGGATGAGATGGCTGGATGGCATCACTGACTGGATGGACGTGAGTCTGAGTGAACTCTGGGAGTTGGTGATAGACAGGGAGGCCTGGCGTGCTGTGATTCATGGGGTCGCAAAGAGTCGGACACGACTGAGTGACTGAACTGAACTGAACTGAATGAGAGTAAAAGGAATCAAAACAGTAACAGGAAATAACCTAGAAGGACAGTGTTCATCCTTTATCCTTCTTTTATCCTGTCTACTCTTTCTCTAGTGCCCCCTATTGTCAGAACCTAACACTGATCCCACTAGCCAAAGAGAAATGGTTTGCACCACCTCCCCGCTCCTCCCAGAAGCACAAAAAGTGAAGAATACAAGAGTGGACCTGCCACAGTAAGTCTGGTTAACATCCATCACCATATGCTTACAATTTTTTTCTTGTGATGAGAACTTTTAGGATCTGTTCTCTTAATAACTTTAAAATATACAATATAGTATTGTTAATTATTAAAAAAAAAAAAAAGTGGACCTGAAGCTAAGAGGTAACAGTTTAATAATGAGCATAGGAGAAAACAAAATAAAATAAAACTGACCTGTCTTTCTTATCATCTATATGATTATTTCATAAAAAATAATACTTTTGACCTTTGTATTTTAGGTAAAAGTAATCATTTTTTTTCCAGAAAATATTTTTCTTGCTCAATTAATTAAGTGGAGTCTGAAAAGAAATTAGTTGGATAAAGATGGTTGGCTCAACATATGCTTGTGCTTTCCGAAATTTCTTAAAATAGCTGAAGAGGTGTTTTAAAAAATCTTAATTATGTTATAAAATAATAATAATTCATGACAGAAAGAAAGAGGGGGAAAAAAGAATTCTGATGGAAAGGCACATCCCAAAAGAAAGCTGGAGAATGTCACTGCAGATGTGGGAGTGGTTCCCAGGGAGCGGGAACCTAAAAGTCAATGAATATGAGAAGCAGATCAGGCTTCTGAATATTGGGATGAATAATAGGGTAATTTCTTTCTGAGGAGGAAAACCAGTCAGCCTCCCCACCCCTTTATCTGCAAAGGGGCTAGCAGGGACAGTATCAGTTTGCTGTCAACATAAAGGGATTGGTGTAGGCTATGGGCCACAGAGGAAGTCCCTCATATGGTTAATGACCCCTGGAAGGAGCATTGGGTCAGAGAGTAGAAGAATAGCTACAAAGTCACCTACAAAACATGCCCTGTTCTTTTCCTACAAACACCTGAGGAAACTATACAAGAAAGGAACAGATCAAACAGTGACTCTGAAATACAAAGATGAATAGACAATAAAGAATTGCATGAGAAGGTCTGTCACTATGAAAGGAAGTCACCAAAGTCACAAAGAAGATGACTACTCCTGAAAATTTAGTTATTTGAGTAGACTAAGAAAAATAATAAAGGAACTATAATTGTTATTGAAGAGATGATATCTATTTTTTAAAGGCTGTTATCAGAAGAAAAACAAATGCCTTGGTAATTATAAATCATTGATAATTTTAAAATAATCTCAATTGTTTTATAAAACTGTAATTCAGGATAATGCATATGGGGGAAAAAGGAAGCAGATGAATTTAATTCATACAGAACAACATGAATCAGCAACAGTATTTATACCAATGTAAGTATTTTGGTAGAAATCTTAAGGTCTCATTAGTTATCTTCAAGGTTGAATAGACACAGCTAAAGAACGAGTTAACGTTGAGGTGCATGTATCATTACATAAAGTAGAATTTTCTTCTATTCTGAAGAAATATGCCCAGGGCTGGGATTATAAGATCATATGGTAACTCTATTTTTATTTTTTTTTTACCCCTCAGTTTAAGGAACCATCATTACTGTTCTTCATAGTGGCTGTACTAATTTACATTCCCACCAACAACGTAGGAGGGTTCCCTTTTCTCTACACCCCTCTCCAGCGTTTATCATTTATAGACTTTTGGATGATAACCATTCTGAGCACTGTTGGGTGATACCTCATGGTGGTTTCGATTTACACTTCTCTGATAATGAGCAGTGTTGAGTATCTTCTCATGTGCCTGTTTGCCATCTGTATATCTTCTTTGTAGACATGTTTATTCAGATGTTCCCATTTTTGATTGAGTTGTTTGTTTTTTTGATATTGAGTTGTGTGAGCTGTTTGTTTATTTTGGATATTGACCCCTTGTCAGTTGCATCTTTTGCAAATATTTTCTCCCGTTCCATAGGTCATCTTTCCATTTTGTTGATGGTTTCCTTTGATGTGTGAAAGCTTTTACATTTGATTAGGTCCCATTTGTTTATTTTTTATCTTGGGAGATAGAGCTAAGAAGATTTTGCTGTGATATGTCCAAAAATGTTTTGCCTATGTTCTCTTCTTGGAATTTTATGATGTCATGTCTTATATTTAGATATTTAAATCATTTAGAGTTTATTTTCATGTATGATGTGAGGGAGTTTTCCAGTTTCACTGATTTACATGTAGTTGTCCAGCTTTCCAAACACCACTTGTTGAAGAGAATGTCTTTTCTCTGTTGTACAGGTTTGCCTCCTTTATCATAGATTAACTGAATGTAGATATGTGGGTTTATTTCTGGGCTATCTGTTCTGTTCCATTGATTTGTATGTCTGCTTTTGTGTCAATACTATGCTGTTTTAATTACTGTAGCTTTGTAGTGTTGTCTGAAGTCTGGAATGGTTATGCTTCCAGCTGGGTGCTTTACCAATTCTGGGTCTTTTGTGGTTTCATATACATTTTAGGATAATTTGTTCTAGTTCTATGATAAATGTCATGGGTATTTTGATAATGATTACATTAAATCTGTGTATTGCTTTGGTAGTATGGCCATTTTAACCATATTAATTCTTCTAGTCCAAGAGCATGAGATAGCATTCCATTTCTTTGAATCATCTTCAAAATTATTTATCAATGTTTAATAGTTCCTAGTATGTAAGTCTTTCACCTCTTTGGTCAGGTTTTTTTCTAGATATTTTATTTTTTGATGTGATTTTATAAGTTTTTTTTTGCATTCTCTTTCTGATATTTCATTGAAATCTGTTGCATTTTATTACAGTAAAGAAATGCAGCAGATTTCTGTATGGTAAGTTTATATCCTGCTACCTTACTGAATTCATTTATCAGTTTTAGTAGTTTTGCCCAATGTTCATAGCAAGACCATTTACAGTAGCCAAGACATGAAAGCAACCTAAGTGCCCATCAGCAGCTGAATGAATAAAGAAGATGTAGTATATACACACACACATTGGCTATTACTCAGCCACAAAAAGAATGAAATAATTCATATATAGCAACATGGATGGATCTAGAGATTATAATACTAATTATTTTAAGTCAGACCGAGAAAAACAAATATCATATGATATCACTTTTATGTGGAATCAAAAAAATGTGGTATAAATGAACTCATTTACAAAACAGATTTACAGACTTAGAAAACAAAATTATGGCTATGATAGGGAAAAGGGAAGGAGGAATAAATTAGGAGTTTGGGATTAACATATACACCCTACTATATAGAAAATAGATAAACAATGAGGACCTGCTGTGTACCACAGGGAACAATATCTTACAGTAACCTATGATAGAATATAATCTGAAAAAGAACATGTATATCATATATATGACATATATATCATAAAGAATCACTTTTTTATACACCTGAAACTAATATAACATTGTAAATCAATTATACTTCAATAAAAAAAGACATAACACAGCAACATGAATCAACAATAATATCTATGCCAATATAAATTCCTTGGTAGAAATTTAAAGATTAGTTGGTTTAAAGGCAGAATAGACACAGCTAAAGAACGAGTTAACAAGTCAAGGTTTTTCTCCATGGAGGAAAAACAGATTAAAAATGACAAAAAGTTGTTATGTGGAAAATGGGTTCAAAATGCATAATATTTTTGTCTTCCAAACATTTCAAGCATATAAAAAAGAGAATGCAGGGACTTCCTTGGTGGTCCAGTGGTTAAGATTAGGTGCTTCCAGTGCAGACGGCATGAGTTCGTTTCCTGGTCAGGGAACTAAGATCCCACATGCCATGTGGCCAAAGAAAATAAAAATTTAAAAAATAAGAGAGGTGGAATGTAAGAAACAACCAAATTATTTATAAAGCATTTTCAGTGTATACTACTATACTAATTTAAAAGGGCCCACCAAGCTACAGTGGATTAAATAATGAAAGACACATAATTTTGCCTATTGTGTTCACAGTCACATCCCTAGAAGACTGAACAAGTGTTTGGCACATAATAGATACTCAAAAAAGATTTATCAAATGAATGAAGGAGTCTAAATGTAAAATGGTAAATTTTGAGAATACCAAGATTAAAGAAAAAAAAAAAGATTCCAAGTGTCTACAAAGAAAAAATTGTGAATTAGATTTGCATTATATGTGATGAGAAATACCAAGTGGGGCAAAATTTCACATTCTGAGGGAAATTAATTTTGAAAATAAAATCTTATAGCCAGCCACATTAACATTTAAGTGTGAGTATAAAATAAGACATTTACAAGGATGCAAAGACTCAGAAACATACTAATCTGTAGATCCTCTGTAAAGTCAGCATTTAAGCTTGTGCTCTAGCAAAAGAAAAATGAATTAAAAGAGGACATAGACTGCGGAACAAATGAACCAGGAAAGCTTGTAGCAAAGTTTATGTAATTATGCTTCATTGAAAAAATAATAGCCTGGCACTAAAATTCCCAAAGATTTTAACAGAAGAGTCAGTTGGTCAGGAGTTGGGGGAAAGTTGAGTGGGGATTACCAGACAGGAGGAAGAAAAAAATCTTTCCTGCTCTGTTCAGTAGGTAAATAGAGTAATGCATTAAATTTTTTTTTCTTTTTTTTTTAAATTTTATTTTATTTTTAAACTTTACATAATTGTATTAGTTTTGCCAATATCAAAATGAATCCTGTTTTAACATAATGGAAACCATAGGTTAAATGTTCTTAAAACTCAGAGTATAGAAGAATGCTTTAGAGTGTTTCATTTAAAAAAATGTTTGGTCAAATTATATTAGCATTCTTAATGTTGATTGTACAGTAGCTAAGTGGTATCTAAATCTCTGTGACCCAATGAACTACAGAAATACTGTCAAATTCTCTGTAGTAAAATTTGCCAATTTATACTGTGTCAACAGTACTTAAAAGTACTTTTTCCTGTACCTTCACAACACTTGATATAATCAAATGACTTTTTCCTCAATCTGATCATATTTTTAAGCTTAGTCTTTATTCAAGCAGTGTATCATGGTTATCCCTTGAGACCTATAAAAGAGAGCTCTAATTTGTTCTTTAGAAAGCTATGGTACATATACACAATGGAGTATTACTCAGCCATTAAAAAGAATACATTTGAATCAGTTCTAATGAGGTGGATGAAACTGGAGCCTATTATACAGAGTGAAGTAAGCCAGAAGGAAAAACACCAATACAGTATACTAACACATATATATGGAATTTAGAAAGATGATAACAATAACCCTGTGTATGAGACAGCAAAAGTGACGCTGATGTATGGAACAGTCTTATGGACTCTGTGGGAGAGGGAGAGGGTGGGAAGATTTGGGAGAATGGCATTGAAACATGTAAAATATCATGTATGAAACGAGATGCCAGTCCAGGTTCAATGCACGATACTGGATGCTTGGGGCTAGTGCACTGGGACGACCCAGAGGGATGGTATGGGGAGGGAGGAGGGAGGAGGGTTCAGGATGGGGAGCACATGTATACCTGTGATGGATTCATTTTGATATTTGGCAAAACTAATACAATTATGTAAAGTTTAAAAATAAAATAAAATTAAAAAAATAGCTGTATAATGTTTCATAGTGGTTGGTACTTCTTAAGATCATGCCTGTTTTGCTCTCGTTGCCGTTGTTAATAATAAATATTCTTCACCAACTATTCTTGTGTAGGCAAAGACTGCAAGGTCAAATGTGAGAATCTAATTTTAGCAGATGCTATTAAACTTCTTTGACTTTAAACTTGTACTGACCACTCAGTCCAAAACACTTTAAATTCACTCAAAATTCTTATTACTCTGAAAAGTTTCATTCACTTATTTGTTTATCTGATATTTTACTCTGTTTACCTCGAGAATATAAGCCCTTTTAGACAGGGACATTGTCTAACTTGGCTGTATGCCCAGTGTTTATAGCAGTCAAGAAGTTACTGATGAATGAATGCAAGTGTGAGGGATAAACCCACAGTGTCTTGCTACTTCCTCACTTTTGTTCCTGCTATTCCCTCTACTGAAAATATTGTTACCTGTCAAATTATACTTACTCTTCAAGACCTAGTTCCACTGCTTCTTGATTCATGAAGGATCCTTTGAGTTCCTTCCCTTGGAAGTGACCTTGTCTTTGCTCCTGCCTCTTCAGTAGCCTGTACTACAGTCCACACTCACTGCATCTTGCTTTGATCATAACAGCATCCTTTGTTGTTTACACAGCTGTCTTCTCAGTGGATCAGAGACTGCTGAGAACAGAGGCCATGTCCATTTATCTTTCTGTTCTCCAGCACTCTGATCATTGTACCTTGAACTTGACAGAATTCTTATTTTAATGACAGTATTATCATATGTACCTTAATACTCTGATACGCTTAGTAGAAGAATGTTCAAATTTGAAACCAAAAATAAAGAGTTCTTTCATTCTAAGTTGCACGATACTCTTTTTATTCTTTTTTAATTGGAGGAGAACTGATTTACAATGTTGTGTTAGTTTTTCTACTGTACAACAATGTGTATCAGCAATCCGTATACATATATCCCCTTCCTCTTGAGCCTCCCACCCACTCCTCACCCTCATCTAGCCCTTTACCTCATCACAGAACCCCAAGTTGACTCCCTGTCTCATACAGCAGGTTCCCACTAGCTATCTATTTTATGCATGGTAGTGTGTATATGCCAATGCTGTGCTCTCAATTCTTCCCACCTTGTCCTTACCCCACTGTGTCCAGAAGTCTCTTCTCTATAGACATAGAGACATCTCTATTCGTGCTCTGCAAATACATTCATCAGTACCATTTTTCTAGATCCCCTATACATGGTTAATATAAAATATATGTTTTCATTTTATAACTATTTTACTCTATATGATAGGCTTTAGGTTCATCTACATCACTACAAATGACCCAATTTGTTCCTTCTTTATGGCTTAATAATATTCCATTGTAATATGTACCACTGCTTCTTTATCCATTCATCTGTCAGTGGACATCTAGATTATTTCCATACCCTGGCAATTGTAAATAGTGCTGCAATGAACGTTGAGGTACATGTGTCTTTTTGAATTATAATTTTCTCAGGGAATATGCCAAGTAGTGGGATTGCTGGATAATATGGTAGTCCTAGTTTCTTAAGGAATCATCATATTGTTCTCCATAATGGCTGTGTCAATTTACATTCCCATCAACAGTGCAAGAGAGTTCCCTTTTCTCTATATCCTCTCCAGCATTTATTGTTTGTAGATTCTTGATGACGGCCATTCTGACTGTTGTAAGGTGTACCTCATTGTAGTTTTGATTTGTATTTCTCTAATAATAAGCAATATTGAGCATACTCATATCAGATAAAATAGACTTTAAAACAAAGGCTGTGAAAAGAGACAAAGAAGGACACTATATAATGATCAAAGGGTCAATCCAAGAAGAAGATATAACAATTATAAATATATATGCACCCAACATAGGAGCAGCACAATATGTAAGACAAATGCTAACAAGTATGAAAGGGGAAATTAACAATAACAAAATAATACCCCACTTAAATACCCCACTCACATCTATGGATAGATCAACTAAACAAAAATTAACAAGGAAACACAAACTTTAAATGATACAATAGACCAGTTAGACCTAATTGATATCTATAAGACATTTCACCCCAAAACAATGAATTTCACCTTTTTCTCAAGCACACACAGAACCTTCTCCAGGATAGATCACATCCTGGGCCAGAAATCTACCCTTGGTAAATTCAAAAAAATTGAAATCATTCCAAGCATCTTTTCTGACCACAATGCAGTAAGATTAGATCTCAATTACAGGAGAAAAACTATTAAAAATTCCAACATATGGAGGCGGAACAACACGCTGCTGAATAACCAACAAATCACAGAAGAAATAGAAAAAGAAATCAAAATAAGCATAGAAATGAATGAAAATGAAAACACAACAACCCAAAGCCTGTGGGACACTGTAAAAGCAGTGCTAAGGGGAAAGTTCATAGCAATACAGGCAATACCTCAAGAAACAAGAAAAAAGTCAAATAAATAACCTAACTCTACACCTAGAGAAACTAGAAAAGGAAGAAATGAAGAACCCTAGGGTTAGTAGAAGGAAAGAAATCTTAAAAATTAGGGCAGAAATAAATGCAAAAGAAACAAAAGAGACCATAGCAAAAATCAACAAAGCCAAAAGCTGGTTCTTTAAAAGGATAAATAAAATTGACAAACCATTAGCCAAGCTTATCAAGAAACAAAGGGAGAAAAATCAAATCAATAAAATTAGAAATGAAAATGGAGAGATCACAACAGACAACACAGAAATACAAAGGATCATAAGAGACTACTATCAGCAATTATATGCCAATAAAATGGACAACGTGGAAGAAATGGACAAATTCTTAGAAAAGTATAATTTTCCAAAACTGAACCAGGAAGAAATAAAAAATCTTAACAGACCCATCACAAGCACGGAAATTGAAACTGTAATCAAAAATCTTCCAGCAAACAAAAGCCCAGGTCCAGACGGCTTCACAACTGAATTCTACCAAAAATTTAGAGAAGAGCTAACACTTATCCTACTCAAACTCTTCCAGAAAATTGCAGAGGAAGATAAACTTCCAAACTCTTTCTATGAGGCCACCATAACCGTAATACCAAAACCTGACAAAGATGCCACACAAAAAAGAAAACTACAGGTCAATATCACTGATGAACATAGATGCAAAAATCCTTAACAGAATTCTAGCAGTCAGAATCCAACAACACATTAAAAAGATCATACACCATGACCAAGTGGGCTTTATCCCAGGAATGCAAGGATTCTTCAATATTCACAAATCAATCAATGTAATACACCATTAACAAATTGAAAAATAAAAGCCATATTATCTCAATAGATGCAGAGAAAGCCTTTGACAAAATCCAACATCCATTTATGAAATTTACCTCATAAATTTACCTCAACATAGTAAAAGCTATATATGACAAGCACACAGCAAACATTATCCTCAATGGTGAAAAGTTGAAAGCATTTCCTTTAAAGTCAGGAACAAGACAAGGGTGCCCACTTTCACCATTACTATTCAACATAGTTTTGAAAGTTTTGGCTGCAGCAATCAGAGCAGAAAAAGAAATAAAAGGAATCCAAATTGGAAAAGAAAAAGTAAAACTCTCACTGTTTGCAGATGACATGATCCTCTACATAGAAAACCCTAAAGACTCCACCAGAAAATTACTAGAACTAATCAATGAATATAGTAAAGTTGCAGGATATAAAATCAACACACATAAATCCCTTGCCTTCCTATATACTCATAATGAGAAAATAGAAAGAGAAATTAAGGAAACAATTCCATTCACCATTGCAATGAAAAGAATAAAATACTTAGGAATATATCTATCTAAAGAAACTAAGACATGGAACAACAGACTGGTTGCAAATAGGAATAGGAGTTCGTCAAGGCTGTATATTGTCACCCTGTTTATTTAACTAATATGCAGAGTACATCATGAGAAATGCTGGACTGGAAGAAACACAAGCTGGAATCAAGATTGCCGGGAGAAACATCAATAACCTCAGACACGCAGATGAAACCACCCTTATGGCAGAAAGTGAAGAGGAACTCAAAAGCCTCCTGATGAAAGTGAAAGTGGAGAGTGAAAAAGTTGGCTTAAAGCTCAACATTCAGAAAACGAAGATCATGGCATCTGGTCCCACCACTTCATGGGAAATAGATGGGGAAACAGTGGAAACAGTGTCAGACTTTATTTTTCTGGGCTCCAAAATCACTACAGATGGTGACTGCAGCCATGAAATTAAAAGACGCTTACTCCTTGGAAGGAAAGTTATGACCAACCTAGATAGCATATTCAAAAGCAGAGACATTACTTTGCCAACAAAGGTCCATCTAGTCAAGGCTGTGGTTTTTCCAGTGGTCATATATGGATGTGAGAGTTGGACTGTGAAGAAGGCTGAGTGCCCAAGAATTGATGCTTTTGAACTGTGGTGTTGGAGAAGACTCTTGAGAGTCCCTTGGACTGCAAGTAGATCCAACCAGTCCATTCTGAAGGAGATCAGCCCTGGGATTTCTTTGGAAGGAATGATGCTGAAGCTGAAACTCCAGTACTTTGGCCACCTCATGCGAAGTGTTGACTCGTTGGGAAGACTGATGCTGGGAGGGATTGGGGGCAGGAGGAGAAGGAGATGACAGAGGATGAGATGGCTGGATGGCATCACTGACTCGATGGACATGAGTTTGAGTGAACTCCGGGAGTTGGTGATGGACAGGGAGGCCTGGTGTGCTGAGATCATGGGGTCGCAGAGACAGACACGACTGAGCGACTGATCTGATCTGATCTGAAAGAAACTAAAGACCTATATATAGAAAACTATAAAACACTGGTGAAAGAAATCAAAGAGGACTTTAATAGATGGAGAAATATACCATGTTCATGGATCAGAAGAATCAATATAGTGAAAATGAGTATACTACCCAAAGCAATTTATAGATTCAATGCAATCCCTATCAAGCTACCAAAGGTATTCTTCACAGAGCTAGAACAAATAATTTCACAATTTGTATGGAAATACAGCAACCTTGAATAGCCAAAGCAATCTTGAGAAAGAAGAATGGAACTGGAGGAATCAACCTGCCTGACTTCAGGCTCTACTACAAAGCCACAGTCATTAAGACAGTATGATACTGGCACAAAGACAGAAATATAGATCAATGGAACAAAATAGAAAGCCCAGAGATAAATCCACACACCTATGGACACCTCATCTTTGACAAAGGAGGCAAGAATATACAGTGGAGAAAAGACAATCTCTTTAATAAGTGGTGTTGGGAAAACTGGTCAACCACTTGTAAAAGAATGAAACTAGAACACTGTCTAACACCACACACAAAAATAAACTCAAAATGGACTAAAGATCTAAACATAAGACCAGAAACTATAAAACTCCTAGAGGAGAACATAGGCAAAAAACTCCTGACATACATCACAGCAGGATCCTCTATGACCCACTTCCCAGAATATTGGAAGTAAAAGCAAAAATAAACAAATGGGACATGATTAAACTTAAAACCTTCTGCACAACAAAGGAAACTATAAGCAAGGTGAAAAGACAGCCTTCAGAATGGGAGAAAATAATAGCAAATGAAGCAACTGACAAACAACTAATCTCAAAAATATACAAGCAACTCCTGCAGCTCAATTCCAGAAAAATAAACGACCCAATCAAAAAATGGGCCAAAGAACTAAATAGACATTTCTCCAAAGAAGGCATACAGATGGCTAACAAACACATGAAAAGATGCTCAACATCACTCATTATCACAGAAATGCAATTCAAAACCACTATGAGGTACCATTTCACGCCAGTCAGAATGGCTGTGATCCAAAAGTCTACAAGCAATAAATGCTGGAGAGGGTGTGGAGAAAAGGGAACCCTCTTACACTGTTGGTGGAAATGCAAACTAGTACAGCCACTATGGAGAACAGTGTGGAGATTCCTTAAAAAACTGGAAATAGAACTGCCTTATGATCCAGCAATCCCACTGCTGGGCATACACACTGAGGAAACCAGAAGGGAAAGAGACACGTGTACCCCAATGTTCATCGCAGCACTGTTTATAATAGCCAGGACATGGAAGCAACCTAGATGCCCATCAGCAGATGAATGGATAAGAAAGCAGTGGTACATATACACAATGGAGTATTACTCAGCCATTAAAAAGAATACATTTGAATCAGTTCTAATGAGGTGGATGAAACTGGAGCCTATTATACAGAGTGAAGTAAGCCAGAAAGAAAAACACCAATACAGTATACTAACGCATATATATGGAATTTAGAAAGATGGTAATGATAACCCTGTATGCGAGACAGCAAAAGAGACACAGATGTATAGAACAGTCTTTTGGGCTCTGTGGGAGAGGGAAAGGGTGGGATGATTTGGGAGAATGGCATTGAAACATGTATAATATCATATATGAAACGCATCATCAGTCCAGGTTCAATGCATGATACTGCACCAGCTTGGGGCTGGTGCACTGGGATGACGTGTACACCCGTGGTGGCTTCATGTTGATGTATGGCAAAACCAGTACAATATTGTAAATTAATTAACCTCCACTTAAAATAAATAAATTTATATTAAAAGTAATTTCATGTGTTTTTTGGCCATTTGTATATTCATTTTGAATTAACCTCCACCTACCTCTTTCCTTTTTGTAAATGAGTATTATAATTCCTAACTTGCAAGGTTACAGTGAAACCTTTTACATGTACAACAAAACATGTATGTGTGAGGTTTGCAAGCAGCCATATATGAAGCATAATTCTTGGAACATAGCAGACAGGTATTTGGTGATTCATTCATTTCCTCAGTAAACACCAAGTGCTTGCTCTGTGACAGACACTTATGACAGTGATTATGATAAAAAAAAGTCCCAAACCTTAGAGTTTTCATTGATAGATGTTTGTAATTTGGGGAAGGATAAAAAACAAGGAAATACATTTTCATTTAAGTGATTAAGAGGTTTAAATCTCAGGTATACACTATACTGGAACAAGAGAATCCCAGACTTGAGATGTTTGTTTAATGAATCTGAGATCAAATTCTACTTCATTAAAAAATTATTAAACATAGAGACTCCTCTCAATGTAAGTCCAGATAAATTGAAGAACTTATTAATTACTTTTGAATCTCTTAGGTGAAACAAACATAATCTATTTATATAAACTTTATTAGCATATGGAGTACAACCCCACTCCAGTACTCTTGCCTGGAAAATCCCATGGATGGAGGAGCCTGGTAGGCTACAGTCCATGGGGTCGCTAAGAGTCGGACGGGACTGAGCAACTTCACTTTCACTTCTCACTTCCATGCATTGGAGAAGGAAATGGCAACCCACTCCAGTGTTCTCGCCTGGAGAATCCCAGGGACGGGGGAGCCTGGTGGGCTGCCATCTCTGGGGTCGCACAGAGTCGGACACGACTGATGCGACTTAGCAGCAGCAGCAGCAGCAGCAGCAAGACTAAATTTAGTGACTGTATTTCAAATTTTTAAAATGTCAACCAAATTCATTTAAAAAGCAACCTAAAATGTATAGCCTTCAACTGTCTATCTGAGTCTTCAAAATAATATCATGGTGGTGTATTATTCTGCTTTTTAGGTGGAATAGCTTCTTTTTACAAAACATAGATCAAGTAGCAGTATAATGTCTGAAATTTAAATTTTGGTAATTTACTTTGTCACTCCATTTCTGATATGTAAAATAGCTTTCTTCTCAGCTACTTACTTGACAAGTGTATTTTCATGAGTTTCCTACTGTCTCTTCTTCATTATTTAATTTGGGACTCAGAAATTTTAAAACATTGTCAATTATATACAAGAATAAAAGTAACTTTGGGGCTTATATAATTTAAGCTTTATATTGTGGCTTTCTTTTTTCACATATAAAATCTGTCATTTTAATTTTCTCTTAACACATATCATGACTTTTTACTTTCGAAAGTAAAAGACAACAGCAGCAATAAGTCATTATAGCTTAATCATAATAAATATTTCATGATATACTGCCTAAGGCCCCTAATATTAAAAAAAATTAGAATAAATTCCTGAAGATAGCAATTAAAGTAGCTCAAGGAGAAGTTAATTTGATTTCCTTAATTATTTCAATTATTACAATGATATTTAACTAGTTTCACTAAATAATAGAAAAGGTAAATCTCTAAAAATACATGATTGCCTAGAAGTTAAAAAATAAAAAAAGATTCACTGATCCCTTTTCAGTACTTTAGATAAAGCTATTTTATTTTATATCATTCAGTGTTTGTTTTCACAATGATTCATTCAATAATGATTTCTTCTTAGAATTTTTATTCCTGGGAAATATGAACTATTAGTTTGTTTTCTTCTCCCATCTACTAAGATTTCTCCCATCACTTTTTGCATTTCCTTTTAAGCTTTTATTGGTTAGGAACTTTCTCCTGAACTTAAGTTGTATTCAAACTTAGCAATTATACTCTCACTGGTATAGTTGCCACCTCATTTTTCATGTGTTTCACTTGCAAATCCATGAAACTCTTTCAAATGTTATAAATTTATAAAAGGCTTTCCCTTAAAAAATCTATTCTATTTGTGATTCTTTGACATAGTAGTTGAAGAAATGGAAGCAACAGTTAAATCTCTCTGTGTGCACATACACACACAACACACACAGATTTTTTTTTTTTAAACAAAGCAAAGATAACCTAAGTTTACTTAATGGACTGATGTTGAAACTGAAACTTCAATACTTTGGCCACCTGATGCCAAGAGCTGACTCATTTGAAAAGACCCTGATGCTGGGAAAGATTGAGGGCAGGAGGAGAAGGAGACGACAGAAGATGAGATGGTTGGATGGCATCACCAACTCAATGGACATGGGTTGGGTGGGCTCTGGGAGTTTGTGATGGACAGGGAAGCCTGGCGTGCTGCAGTTCATGGGGTGGCAAAGAGCTGGACATGACTGAGGGACTGAACTGAACAGGAAAAAAAAAATTATTATTGTGGTGCCACTGAGAAAAATTAAAGCAACTGGATCTTTGAAAACATTTGGAAGTCTGGGGAAGATAAGACAGAGAAATAAGTCCCTATTTTAAAGCCAGAGACAAAGGCAAAGCATAGAGTTTGACAGAGGATTGAGTCCAGAGAATGAACTTGAACCTGCACAGAGTACATCCTCACAGATAGAGAACACCTCATAGATTTTTTTCTTTTTGTTTGCATTGAATGCCAGGTATTTTAGATAGATATACCAAATTGCTGTAACAGACTTAAAAAAGTGAAAAATGTCTCAAACACAATAGAAGTTAAAACAGTTGTGATGTGAGAGTTGGACCATAAAGAAGGCTGAGCGCCAAAAAATTGATGCTTTCGAATTGTGATGCTGGAGAAGACTCTTGAGAGTCCCTCGGACAGCAAGGCTATCAAGCCAGTCAATCCTAAAGGAAATCAACCTTGAATATTCCATTGGAAGGACTGATGCTGAAGCTGAAACTCCAGTACTTTGACCACCTGATGCAAAGACTGACTCATTGGAAAAAAGCCTGATGCTGGGAAAGATTGAAGGCGGGAGGAGAAGGGGACGACAGAGGATGAGATGGTTGGATGGCATCATGGACTCAATGCACATGATTTTGAGGACCGGGAAGCCTGGCATGCTGCAGTCCTTGGAGTCGCAAAATAGTCAGACAGGACCAAGTAACTGAAAAACAACAGCAAGAGATTGCATTTGTTTTGAGATGAATTGGAAATTAATTTTGTCCTTTAAATGTATTTACAAGCAGAATTGTGAAAGGTAAATTTAAATACTCCATGGAGTCTCAGAGAGTTGGACATGACTGAGGGAGTGAACTGAACTGAAATTTAAACACTAAAGTAGGATTCATTTCCCAGAATTATTGACAAAAGTAGACCCAAGGAGTAGTGGTGTCTTTATTTTAAAGTTGCCTGGGGAAACTGGTTTATTCTTTGATTTTCAGTCTCATTACATGTGTGATAGTGGATGACATTATGACCAATTCTGCTAAAGTAGTGACACCCAGAGTCACATCTATTAATTATCTGCTTCTAGTATTTTTCTAATCCAAGTGTAAACTAAGTTTGCCAGTTATGGTTTAAAACTGTGACAGTCAAATAAAGAGAAATTTTAGGTTGATTTGGTTGGTTAAATTTTGTGTAAATAGGAAAAGTGAATCCTCCAGTTTCCTGGTCATCACTGGATGACTTAATCACTTATCCTCTTTTCTAATTTTTACCTTCCCACAAAATTCCTTGGGTTTTTTGTTTGTTTGTTTAAACCTTTTACTTGTCATTAGACTGTTACTGGTACACAGATCTGTAAGATAATTGGATCTGAGATTACTAGCATCTGAATTGGCAAAAATATTTTCAAATGAATGGAATTCAATAAAAAACATAATTCTAGTCCACTAACTTCATTCTTTTTTTTCTTTTAAAGCATATACTGATAGCTTGAATTTAAGTAATGTTGCAAAAATTGTGAGAGTCCCAGTAACTTTATATTCCACTGAGAATCTGTGATTTGGCCACGCATCTTATTGTTTTGAATTAGAGTAGAACATGGCACATTGGAATAAATTTTTAAGGTAAGAAGCTTCATGGAATAGAGAATTGATGGTATTGTCTGAATTGAAAATAGAATCAGAACACATGCCATCAATCCTATTTAGTCTGCCAGGTATTACATTAAATTTAATACTAAATTAGTGTTATAAAAATTAAAGGTCCATCCTAAATCATTCAGTATTTCCTTCTCTTCCTTTATACATTATTAAAAATTTCATTAAAAAAAAAAACTAGACAGTCACTGGTAGACATCAATAATCTTTGTAGATTTGCATATTGCCTTCCAATCTGTCCCCATGTATTCCAGCCTTGTAATTTCCTGTTTATAGCAGGTCTTGTTACATATTCATGAGGATGCATTGCTATAGTCTCAATAAGGAATATATCACAATAAATCAGTCTTAACTAAAAGTTTTTCTTCACAGTTTCTTTGTTATCTTTAGATGATCTTGTTTGTTGGAATGTTTAAGAAAGAATTCCCTTTGGATTATATTCTCTAGCTTGAAAAGTTCTAGTCTTTAATCCTGTGATGCCACGTAGTTTTATCTTAAAGGCCAATTCTAATAAATTGATAATGAAGACTCAGAACGTGTTGAGTAGGAATCTGAGTTTTCATAAGGTCTCAGCAGGTGATTGATTGGCAGTGATGTTCATGGAGGCAGTAGGGTGCTTTTGAAGGAAAGAATATTTATTACTGATTTTCAGGAATATTATATTCTATTTAGTATTTTTACCAAATACAAAAATAATTTAGTTTCTTGCCTTTGGAAACAGATTTTTACTGTTTAAATTAGTCCTTTTTTAAGGGGATAGGCAATTTTCAATTCTCTGTTTCTGGGTTAGAGTACCTCTTCATGTACCTCAACATACATATACCAGATGTCATGTCTGAGGACGAGTTTCTGCCTTAGCTCATGAAAAATAAGTTTCATAGATTTTTAAAAATTGGGTCACAGTCTTCTCTTATCATTATTTGCATGTTTTTTCATCAGCTCATATTCTATGTGATGGTGAAAAGGTTTGGAGTCAGCCTAGTTTGAATACTTTTTGGGAAACCACTTCCTTTTTTCTGAATTAATCAATGCAGAATTTATTTCTTCATTCTGATAGCTTAATGAATACAAGAATTCTTTTTTCTTATAGTTCAGAAATTTATCAATAGGTATATTTTAATCAGTCATACTTAGAACACGAAGACACATCAATTTGCTCAGAAAATGTTGACTGTGCTTTTCTCTGATTGCTGGTCTTCTGATTCTTCTGTTCTTTCCCTTAAGAGAACTACTTGTTTGCTGACTTTGTTCTGTTTTCCATCCTCTACATCAGTCATCTCCTTTTGCATTTAATTTTGTCCCATTCTTCTGAAATGGCCCTTGAGTTTTTAATACACTTACCTGATACACATCTTTTTAGAATTGACCCTTCCTGCTACAACACAAATTTTAAATTGTGTATAGCATTATTTTTTAGCAATTCTTCCTTATCTCATTCATTTGATGTTTTGCCTCAATATTTATAACAACCTCCTTTTATTTAATAGCAGTCATGTCTCTTAAACTTTGTTGACTATGTCAAACATCTCCTGGAAGTTTTTTTCTGATTTCTACTCAGAAGAAAACTGAGTGTCAGCAGTGTCATTTTTCAGAAGTGTCATTTATCTTATTTGACAATATTTTTCATAGGCCATGTGAAATTTGGAAAAAAATAACGTTTTTCTTGCTCTCTCCTCAAATATAACACTAGAACTTTCAGTAAACAGAAATAGAAGATTGACTTGGTTTTTCATTTCATCCACAGGTGTGATGTAGAGTTTCTCTTCTCAGATAAACAAACTGGGCTGTTGTTGTTTAGTTGCTAAGTCATGTCTGACTCTTTGTAATTCCATGAACTGTAGCACTTCAGGCTTCCGTCTTTCACTATCTCCTGGAGGTTGGTCAAACTCATGCCCATTGAGTTGATGATGCTATTCAACTATCTCATCCTGGGTTGGCCCCTTTTCCTCCTGCCCTCAATCTTTCCCAACATCAGGGTCTTTTCCAATGAGTCAGTCTTTGCATCATGTAGCCAAAGTATTGGAGCTTCAGCTTTAGCATCAGTCCTTCCAATGAATATTCAGGATTGATTTCCTTTTGGATTGACTGGTTTGATCTCCTAGCTGTCCAAAGGACACTGAAGAGTCTTCTCCAGCACTACAATTGAAAAGGATCATTTCTTTGGTGCTCAGCCTTCTTTATAGTCCACCTCTTACATCCGTATGTGACTACTGGAAAAGCCATAGCTTTGACTATATGTTCCTTTGTAGGCAAAGTGATGTCTCTGCTTTTTAATGTGCTGTCTAGGTTTGTCATAACTTTTCTTCCAAGGAGCAAGTGTCTTTTAATTTCATGGCTGCAGTTAATGTCTGTGGGGATTTTGGAGCCTAAGAAAATAAAATCGGTCACTGTTTTCACCTTTTCCCTTCTATTTGCCATGGAGTGATAGGAGCAGGTTCTGTGATCATATTTTTTTGAATGTAGAGTTTTAAGCCAGCTTTTTCACTCTCCTCTTTCACCCTCGTGAAGAGGCTCTTTAGTTCCTCTTTGCTTTCTGCCATTTAGGGTGGTACTATCTGCATGTCTGAATTTATTGTTCTCCCAGCAATCTTGATTCCTGCTTGTGATTCATCCAGCCCAGCATTTTGCATGATGTACTCTGAGACAGACAAAGTAGTGTCCACTTAAATTCCAAGTTTCTGTCAGATTTTGATAAAGTATACTCTGTTTTGCTCAGGTGCCTCTTTTTTCTTCCCCCCAAGGCCTTGTTATCTCTATGATGTTGAACTACTGTAGCGTATCAAATAATACAATTCCTAGAAGAATTAGAGTGTTTCTTTATTCATAGATTCTTCACCCAATAAAATATCATTTGGAGAAATACTGATCCAAAAGCACACCATGCTACTTACATTACAGTTGTCAGGGATGTGCAGTCTCAGTTGTGTGTGTGTGTGTAAGAGGGAAGTGAGGAAGAGTAGCCAAGGAAACATTCTACTTACCTGGAAAGGTGGGAGCTAGCAACTGGAGCAGGATGGCTACCAGCCTAGTGAGCAATGGGCCTTTCTGGAACTAATGAGCAAAAATGCATCAGCCTCTTCATATTTTTTTTTTTTTTTTAATAATAATCTTTATATCATGAAGCAAGCTCAGAACATTTCATGAGCTAAAGGCTTAAAAGGATTTTCTAAGTCTAGATTTTCACTCAATAAATGAAGCATATTTATGTCTCTCATGGGGGGCAATGAAAAAACTGCTTCAAGTTACATAATCAACTTCTATATAAATATGAATATTTCTGAACACCTTATATTCTCCTCTCCCATATGAGAGCAAAGGAGGATCCCAGGACATCATTTCAAAGTGACCATTCTTCACCTTTTCCTCCCCCAAGGAAATTGGGCTCTGTCTTCCATCAACACATGATTAACCTAACTACCATTCCAAACAAAATAGCACAGTTACTTCCTGAGCATGTTTATAAAATATGCAAATCCAACTTGTCCTTTGCTTCATTATTGCATCCATTATTTAGTTTCATTATAAAACATTTGAGGTTAAGAAAGGATAATTAACGCAATTAAGTTCCCATGGTTTAAAAATTACCTAATTTTAGTAAATGTTTTAATGGAATTCTAGCACAAAAATGAAGATGAAATTCATTACCTTCATTATAACAGCACCAAATAGAACAAAATAATCACTCTGAAACTCAAAATATGCTATAACTGAATATTTATTATTTAATAGAAAGCCACTAAACTATACCTATAGATTACCAATATATGAATATTTTTCTTTTTCTATGTTGCTGGATGAATAGTTTAAGGAAAGCAGAAGAAATGAGACTTAGCTATTTATTTTTAAAGGACTTACATCTGTTTTATCATATTATAGCATACTTAAAACATCACTGAATATGCATCTCAACAACTTTCCTTTTGGTCTACTTTGAGATTAAAATATTTAATCAACTTTTTTTTTTGAAACATGTTAAATATTAGACCCTGTATTAATGATTTTTTAATTTCCTAATGCTCATGTCAGAGAGGAAGAATTTTTCCTGTATGTTTTTCTGGCTGGTCTAAAAATTAAATTGACATGAGATAGATTAACAAGAGAAAAATCAAACAAAATTTTAATAGCATATATACATGGGAGAGACTCAGGGAAACTAAGTAAGTTGCCAAAACGGCCGAAGACCTTACCTTAAATATCATCTTTGGCTAAAGACAAAAGAAGATGTTGCAGATAGTGGTTTGGGACTTCAGAGGGGAAGAAGGCAATTCAAATAAAAATAGAAAAGTAAATAAATGTTTACTGGGCCACACAGAGACAACAGGACACAAAGTAGACTCTGATCTCTAGTCCCTGTGGAGTTTCCTCTACAATTTTAGTGCATACTCTAGGCAGATACCTCTTGTGATAGCTCTCTTCCAGAAATAGGCCTGGAATCTAAATTTTTTTAGCAGCTAAAGGAGAGGTAAAATGAAAAACTTTCTAAGTCTTCTGTTTCTTAAAAATTATCAGCTTGAATTAATCCTCATGCCAAAGAGACACAATTTGGGGTGGAAAATTTTGCTCCCTTGCACTCACAAGAACCAGTGGTGAAACGGGTATAAAAACTAGTTGATCAGCATGCTCTAGGTAACCTGCCTGGTCAGAGAGTAAAACTAGGCAGAGTGGAAGTACAGGATGCTAGTGTTTGGGATATGAAAAGAGAAGTAATCAACTAAACAGAAAATTAGCAAGGAAACACAAACTTTAAATGATACATTGGACCAGTTAGACCTAATTGATATCTATAGGACATGTCACCCTAAAACAATTTCACCTTTTTCTCAAGTGCACATGGAATCTTCTCTAGGATAAATCACATCCTGGGCCATAAATCTATCCTTGGTAAATTAAAAAAATGAAATCATCTCAAGCATCTTTTCTGATCACAATGCGGTAAGATTAGATGTCAACTACAGGAAAAAAGCTACTAAAAATACAAACATATGGAGGCTAAAGAACACACTTCTGAATAACCAACAAGTCACAGAAGAAATCAAAATAAGAAATAAAAATATACATAGAAATGAATGAAAATGAAAACCAACAACCCAAAGCCTATCAAATTCAGTAAAAGCAGTGCTAAGGGGAAGGTTCATAGCAATATAAGCTTACATCAAGAAACAGGAGAGAAATCAAATAAATAACCTAACTCTACACCTAAAGCAACTAGACAAAGAAGAAATGAACCACCCCAGGATTAGTAGAAGGAAATAAATCATAAAAACTAGGGCAGAAATAAGAGCAAAAGAAACAAAGGAGACCATAGCCAAAATCAACAAAGCTAAAAGATGGTTCTTTGTGAAGGTAAATAAAATAGATAAACCATTAGCCAGACTCATCAAGAAAAAAAGGGAGAAGAATCAAATCAACAAAATTAGAAATGAAAATGGAGAAATCACAACAGACAACACAAAAATACAAAGGATCATGAGACTACTATCAGAACTATATGCCAATAAAATGGACAACTGGAAGAAATGGACAAATTCTTAGAAAAGTACAACTTTCCAAAACTGAACCAGGAAGAAATAGAAAATCTTAACAGACCCATATCAAGCACAGAAAATGAAACTGTAATCAGAAATCTTCCAGCAAACAAAAGCCCAGGACCAGATGGCTTCACAGCTGAATGCTACCAAAAATCTAGAGAAAAGCTAAAACCTATCCTATTCAAACTCTTCCAGAAAATTGCAGAGGAATGTAAACTTCCAAACTCTTTCTATGAGCCCACCATCACCCTAATACCAAAAGCAGACAAAGATGCCACAAAAAAAAAAGAAAGAAAAATACAGGCCAATATTACTGATGGATATAGATGCAAAAATCCTTAACAAAATTCTAGCAAACAGGATCCAACAACATATTAAAAAGATCATACATCATGACCAAGTGGGCTTTATCCCAGGGAAACAAGGATTCTTCAATATTTACAAATCAATCAACGTGATACACCACATTAACAAACTGAAAGATAAAAACCATATGATTATCTCAACAGATTCAGAGAAAGCCTTTGACAAAATCCAACATCCATTTATGATTTAAAAAAAACCCTCCAGAAAGCAGGCATAGAAATAACCTACCTCAACATAATAAAAGCCATATATGATAAACCCTGGTATCTTCCCTGGTAGCTCAGATGGTAAAGTGTCTGCCTGCAATGTGGGAGACCCTGGTTCGATCCCTGGGTTGGGAAGATCCCCTGGGGAAGGTAATGGCAACCCACTCCAGTACTCTTGCCAGGAAAATTCCATGGACCGAGAAGCCTGGTAGGCTACAGTCCATGGGGTCGCAAAGAGTTGGACACGACTGAGCAACTTCACTTTCACTTTCATGATAAACCCACAGCAAACATTATCCTCAATGGTGAAAAATTGAAAGCATTTCCCCTAAAGTCACAAAAAAGACAAGGATGCCCACTCTCACCACTACTGTTCAATATAGTTTTGGAAGTTTTAGCTACAGAAATCAAAGAATAAAAAGAAATAAAAGGAATCAAGATTGGAAAAGAAGAATTAAAACTCTCACTGTTTGTAGATGGCATGATCCTCTACATAGAAAACCCTAAAGACTCCACCAGAAAATTACTAGAGCTAATCAGTGAATATAGTAAAGTTGCAGGATATAAAATTAACACACAGAAATCCCTTGCATTCCTATACACTAACAATGAGAAAACACAAATAGAAATTAAGGAAACAATTCCATTCATCATTGCAACGAAAAGAATAAAATATTTAGGAATATATCTACCTAAAGAAACAAAAGACTTATATATAGAAAACTATAAAACACTGATGAAAGAAATAAAAGATGACACAAATAGATGGAAAATATACCATGTTCATGGATCGGAAGAATCAATATAGTGAAAATGAGGATACTACCCAAAGCAATCTATAGATTCAATGCAATCCCTATCAAGCTACCAAAGGTATTTTTCAGAGAATTAGAACAAATAATTTCACAATTATTATGAAAATACAAAAAAAAAAAAACCTTGAATAGCCAAAGCAATCTTGAGAAAGAAGAATGGAACTGGAGGAATCAACCTGCATGACTTCAGGCTCTACTACAAATCAACAGTCATCAAGACAGTATGATACTGGCACAAAGACAGAAACATAGATAAATGGAACAAAATAGAAAGCCCAGAGATAAATCCACACACCTATGGACACCTTATCTTTGAAAAGGGAGGCAAGAATATACAATGGAGAAAAGACAATCTCTTTAACAAGTGGTGCTGGGAAAACTGGTCATCCACTTGTAAAAGAATGAAACTATAACACTGTCTAACACCATACACAAAAATAAACTCAAAATGGATTACAGATCTAAACATAAGACCAGAAACTATAAAACTCCTAGAGAAGAACATAGGCAAAACACTCTCTGACATAAATCACAGCAGGATCCTATATGACCCACCTCCCAGAATACTGGAAATAAAAGCAAAAATAAACAAATGGGACCTAATTAAACTTAAAAGCTTTTGCACAATGAAGGAAACTATAAGCAAGGTGAAAGACAACCTTCAGAACAGGAGAAAATAATAGCAAATGAATCAACTGGCAAAGAATTAATCTCAAAAATACACAAGCAACTCCTGCAGGTCAATTCCAGAAAAATAAATGACCTAACCCAGCAATTCCACTGCTGGGCATACACACCAAGGAAACCAGAATTGAAAGAGACACGTGTACCCCAATGTTCATCACAGCACTGTTTACAATAGCCAGGACATGGAAGCAACCTAGATGTCCATCAGCAGATGAATGGATAAAAAAGCTGTGTTACATATACACAATGGAATATTACTCAGCTATTAAAAAGAATGCATTTGAATCAGTTCTAATGAGGTGGATGAAACTGGAGCCTATTATACAGAGTGAAGTAAGTCAGAAATAAAAACACCAATGCAGTATATTAATGCATATATATGGATTTTAGAAAGATGGTAATGATGACACTATATGTGAGACAGCAAAAGAGACACAGATGTAAAGAGCAGACTTTTGGACTCTGTGGGAGAAGACGAGAGTGGGATGATTTGAGAGAATAGTATTGAAACATGTATATTACCATATGTGAAATAGATCGCCAGTCCAGGTTTGATGCATGAAACAGGGTGCTCAGGGCTGGTGCACTGGGATGACCCTGAGGAATGAGATGGGGAGGGAGGTGGGAGGAGGTTCCAGATGTGGAACACATATACACCCATGGCTGATTCATGTGAATATATGGCAAAAACTACCACAATATTATAAAGTAATTAGCTTCCAATTAAAAATTAAAAAAAATAAAAGTAAAAGTAAATAAAAAGAGAAGTAGAATGCATTCAAAGTCTGTTTTATGTATTCTGGTGTCACTTTATCCTTCTTTGGTGAGCATTTGTATATAGGTCAACATTCATAATTTAATGGATTTCATATATGTATGTGTGTGTGTATATATATTTTTCCCCCCACTTAAGGCATGAAAGTCCATTATTACTCTTAAATTGGCTATCATTTACCATTTGTACTCTGTTAGCCAGCTAGAGGAGAAGGCGATGGCACCCCACTCCAGTACTCTTGCCTGGAAAATCCCATGGACAGAGGAGCCTGGTAGGCTGCAGTCCATGGGGTTGTGAAGAGTAGGACACGACTGAGTGACTTCCCTTTCACTTTTTACTTTCATGCATTGGAGAAGGAAATGGAAACCCACTCCATTGTTCTTGCCTGGAGAATCCCAGGGACCGGGGAGGCTGGTGGGCTGCCATCTGTGGGGTCACACAAGAGTCAGACACGACTGAAGTGACTTAGCAGCAGCAATAGCAGCAGCCAGCTAGAATAGTTCTTTTTCTGTCTTTCCAAAAGCTACTGATATTTTCAGATAATTGCTTACTTTCCCTTCAATATTTAAACCAAGAGTAGCCAAATTTGTGTTTCTAGTAGTCATGTAGGGGTGTGAGAGTTGGATCATAAAGAAGGCTGAGTGATGAAAAGTTGATTCTTTCGAACTACGGTGCTGGAGAAGACTCTTGAGAGTCCCTTGGACTGCAAGGAGATCCAACCAGTCTATCCTAAAGGAAACCAAGCCTGAATATTCATTAGAAGGACTGATGCTGAAGCTGAAGCTCTAATACTTTGACCACCTGATACAAAGCCTGTTCATTGGAAAAGACCCTGATGCTGGGAAAGATTGAGGACAAGAGGAGAAGGGGGAGAAAGAGGATGAGATGGTTAGATGCCATCACCAACTCAATGGACATGAGTTTGAATAAACTCTGGGAGATAGTGAGGGACAGGGAAGCCTGGAGTTCTGCAGTCCATGGGGTCACAAAGAGTCAGACACAACTTAGCAACTGAACAACAACAAGCCAAGGCTGTGTTGGGTGTGCTTATGGAGAGGTGAGGAAACAAGTTTTGCTTCTTTTTTTTGTCATAAAATCCATTGGAGTATTTTTAACATTATTATTTTTTTCTTTTAGATTGAAGGCCCAGAGTTATATTAATCATTCTTGGTTCAAATCACATACTCAGTATTGGTCCACATATATCTATGGCAAGGGTCAGATGATTTGAAAGTATAGCATTGAAACATGTATATTACCATGTGTGAAATGAATCGCCAGTCCAGGTTTGATGCATGAGGCAAGGTGCTCAGGGCTGATGCACTAGGATGACCCTGAGGATGGGATGGGAAGGGAGGTGGGAGGGGGGTTCAGGATGGGGAACACATGTACACCCATGGCTGATTCATGTCAATGTATGGCAAAATCCACTACAGTATCATAAAGTAATTAGCCTCCAATTAAAATAAATAAATTTAAAAATTAAGAATTAAAAAAAATCACAATGCTGAATATTCAAAAATAATAATAATGATAAGCAAATATGAACACAAACCTAAAGCCAAAGCTAACACCTTGGAAATAATGACTGGCATCTAACCACATGCTTCCCTCATAGTGCAGTTTGTAGACCCCAGTTTGATTCCTGGGTTGGGGAGATCTGCTGGAGAAGGGATAGGCTACCCACTCCAGTATTCTTGGGCTTCCCTTGTGGCTCAGGTGGTAAAGAATCCACCTGCAATGCAGGAGACCTGGGTTCGATCCCTGGGTTGGGAAGATCCCCTGGAGAAGAGAAAGGCTACCCACTCCAGTATTCTGGCCTGGAGAATATCATGGACTGTATAGTCCATGGGGTTGCAAAGAATCAGACACAACTGATTTTCCCTTCATCTAACCATATAACTTTGGTTCCATTGTCTTTCTTAATCTAGGCTAAATATTATCCTTCCTTCTTATGTGTGAAATCTGTGTCTGTTACTTCCATGTATACTACACATATTCATTTACACACATTTATGCACATACTTATTGTTTAAACCTATAAAAAAGAATATCATACAATACGTAGTCTTTTGGAATTAATTTTTTAATATTAAATTGCCAAGATTCATCTATACTTTATATGCCACTACACTTTGTTCTTTTTAACTTTTGTGAAATATACCACCTCACAGTCGTGAGCTCTCCCATGGTAGATCACTATTCACAATAGGTTCTTCCAGTAGTGAACAGCACTACTAAACTACCCTTGACTGGAAATTCTGTTGGTGCATGTGTATATGTTTCTCTTTAGCATATATTCGTGAAATTGGAATGTCTGAATCACAGAAGTTTTGTGGTTCATCTCTAGGATATAATATCAGACTCATTTTCAGTGTGCTTGCAGCATTTCCCATTTACATTTTAAATTTTTATTGGTACCTTGGATATATACAAACATTGATGCATCTTTTGATAAATATTGAACCAGTGAATATTCATTCAGCAACACCAGGTGGTTAGTGGGCAGGACTTCACCCTAGAGGCAAACCAATAGACCATAATCACAAACTCTCTTCTCAAAAATTTCTTTCTGTCTCTCTTGTGTGCACACACGCAAAGAAATAGCCCTGGTTTTGCTCTCTGAAGCTCCTAGAACATCTGTAAATTGAGGAAGTTGGGCTAGATTAGCACCTTTCAAACTATGTCCTGTGACAACTTTGCTTTGTATGTCTATGAATGTGTGGATGTTGGAGATATTTTGGTAGATGAAGGTGGAGTAGAGGAAAGGAAGATGAGACAAGGCTAGAAATCTAGGAGATCTACCAATGCTACAAACAAAGAAGCTTCGCTTTCATCTCTACCTTTTTTGTATTCCATGTGATAAAGTTTTCCTGTTGATAAGTCAAATCAAAAGTTAGAAACTTGCTGGAACAGGTGATCTCTTAAGTCCCTTTCTGCCCTATTGTCCTGTGATTATACACTGTATCATTTAGGGCAATTCATGCTAGCTAATACAACTGATAAAGCCCGGAATCTCAGTGGCTTCGGAGAAGGCAATGGCACCCCACTCCAGTACTCTTGCCTGGAAAATCCCAAGGACGGAGGAGCCTGGTAGGATGCAGTCCATGGGGGTCACTACGAGTCAGACACGACTGAGCGACTTCACTGTCACTTTTCACTTTCATGCATTGGAGAAGGAAATGGCAACCCACTCCAGTGTTCTTGCCTGGAGAATCCCAGGGACGGGGGAGCCTGGTGGGCTGCCATCTCTGGGGTCGCACAGAGTCGGACATGACTGAAGCGACTTAGCTGAAGCAGCAGCTCAGTGGCTTAGCCAGCAGATATATTTTTAACTCACACAAAGCTTGCTACGATTGACAGAGGCTGTCCTCCATCAGGTAACTCAGAGATATGGCTGTCTCAGTCTTATGATGCTGTGTTCTCACCTGTGGCCTCTTAGGTTGTAGCAGCATAAGGAAGAAGAGAACGGGGTGAGCACATCCAGCTTTAACTGACTCAGCTCAGAAGTGACAGTTGAGTTCACAGCCCCATTGGCTAACCCAGCTCACCACAAGGATGGCTGGAACATGTCTGGGAACACATGGAACATTTGGTCCACAGTTGACTCTAGCTCATGTACCAAGTACAAGAAGCATAATTCAGAAGTAAGATAGCAGGTTATCAGAATCAAGGTGACATACAATTAAATAGTGGAGATTTTCTCAGAAAGATTCCTTGTGATCCTCAGGTTAATCCTTTCAAAAAATTTCCAGTGTAATCTTTTGTGTTCTGGAAAATATCCAGTGTTCCTGTTAGGATCCATACTTTTCTTGCTTTTAGGGTTGAAATGTAAAATATAAAAATTGGGTTACTGGTCTTTATTGTACTAAAATTTAATTTAAAAAAAATCTGGGTTCTATCACATGGAGTATGTGCAGTAGTAGGTCAGACTGAGCTATCTATTTCCTTCTATGCAGATCAAAATGCAAGGCACTTCCCTCATAAAATGTGTGCCTGTTTTTTTTTTTTTTTTTTTTTTAATGTTGCTCTGAGATGAAGGAGAACACAGAGTACAAACGGTCTTTCTGACTATCTTCATGTGACTTAATTTTATTTTTGAGCTTGTCGATATCTCCTTTAACAGCTCATTCTGCATCTCATCTCCCAGTGGTACAGCATGCTCAATATGATTCACTTTCTAAAACAATAGATTTAACTTGGACATTGCTAGTGATCAGGAGAAGTCCAGGTATTGAGTCAGAAGCAATTAAATCATTTCAGGAAGGGACCACTGCTGAGTTAGTGTGTTCTGTGGAAGTTGATTCTGGTGACTCAAAGCAACAATAAGAGCATGGTGGAAAGAAGCCCATGCCTGATGTGGGGGTGTAGCTGGCAGGAGGGTTGGGAAGATAGTTCACTCAGGGAAGCAAAGATAAAATTATAAACAGAATGATGTAGGAAACGCCTGGCATTAGGGAACATACTTAAGCTGCCTGATAAAAAGACACTGAAAACTATGAGAAGGAAGAGGGGAAAGTTAACTAGTATGAGGAAGAGAGGCCAGAGAGGAAAGGCTTATTGAAATATTTAGAGAAATACCTTTAGGAGCTTAAACAATTAGTTCTGCAATGAAAATGACCATTTTATTTCCTGACTTTGTTTTAAAATGCTTTAAAATCTAACTGGGGCAAAGCAGGTTTGGGGACAAAGAAAATGGGCTAGAACCTTGTTTTTTTTTTTTTGTTTTTTTTTTTTCCCTATTGGTTGAAGGAACACTCAACAAAGGAGCAAATAAAGCTTCTTGTTTGGGTTCGATTATTCTACTGCTTCCAGAGGTTACTCAGATCCAAGTAGGAGAGGTGATTCTTTGCAGTGTAAGCTAATAAAGCAACTCCCCAGTGGTTTTCTGGTAGGACTTTGCTCTTCCCAACCAAGCATTTTACCACTTTTCTTGAGGAAGCTTTCTGAAATCGTCACTTAATGTCCCAGGTGTGAAAGCCTTTGAATCATCAACTCTAAACACCAAACCAGCAATGGCCATAGGAGATTTCAAAAGATAATTAGAAATCTAAACTTTTTGGAGCCTTAGACTGAGATAATTTCATAGCTGAATTCTGACTGAACATTTTTCAAATGTAATGCCTGTAATTACTTAAATAATTAAAGTAAAAAATGGAAGCTTCCTAATTCATTTTAAGAAAGCAGAAAAACTCTAAACCAAACCTTACAGAGATCTCTAAGAACTAAAGATGATTTCATTTATAAAAAATGTTGGGAATATTTATATGTCAATTTATCTAATCCAGGCATATATTAAAAGAATAATAATCTGTGAGTAAGTAAAACTAACTTTTAGGTATGCAAGATAGTTCAACACAAGTAAATTAAATACAAAATGTGTTATATCAATACTTTTAAAATTAAAATTAATTATATTGTAATATATCACATTAAATATTATATATATATGTTATGTATATATTGTGTGTTAGTTGCTCAGTCATGTCTGACTCTTTGCAACCCCACAGACTGTAGTACATCAGACTTCCCTGTCCTTCTATCTCCTGGAGTTTACTCAGACTTGTGTCCATTGAGTTTATGATGCCATCCAACCATCTCATCCTATGTTGCCCCCTTCTCCTCCTTCCTTCAATCTTTCCCAGCATCTGGGTCATTTCTAAAGGGTTGGTCTTTGTATCAAGTGGCCCATGCATTACAGCTTCAACTTCAGCATCAGTCCTTCTAATGAATATTCAGGTTTGGTTTTCTTTAGGATGGACTGGTTGGGTCTCCTTGCAGTGCAAGGGACTCTCAAGAGTCTTCTCCAACATCACAGTTCAAAAGCATCAATTCTTCCCCACTCGGCCTTCCTAATGGTCCAACTCTCACATTCCTGCATGACTACTGGAAAAATCATAGCTTTGACCATATGGACTTTGTAGGCAAAGTGATGTTTCTGTTTTTAATACTCTGTCTAGGTTTGTCATAGCTTTTCTTCCAAAGAGCAAATGTCTTTTAATTTCATTGCTGCAGTCACTGTCCATAGTGATTTTGGAGCCCAAGAAAATAAAATCTGTCACTATTTCCACATTTTCCCCATCTGTTTGCCATGAAGTAATGTGACTGGATGCCATGATCTTGGTTTTTAATGTTGAGTTTGAAGCCAGCTTTTTCACTCTCTTCTTTCAACCTCATCAAGAGGCTCTTTAGTTCCTCTTCACTTTCTGCCATAAGAATGGTGTCATCTGCCTATCTGAGGTTATTGATATTTCTCCCAGCATTCTTGATTCCAGCTTGTAATTCATCCAGCCTGGCATTTCACATGATGTGCTCTTCATGTAAGTTAAATAATCAGGGTGACAATATACAGCCTTGATGTACTCCTTCCCCAATTTTTGACCAGTTCATTGTTCCATAAATGGTTCTAACTGTTGCTTCTTGACATACATACAGGTTTCTCAGGAGACAGGTAAGGTGATTTGGTGTTCTCATCTCCTGAAGAACTTTCTACAGTTTGTTGTGATCCACAAGGTCAAAGGCTTTAGTGTAGTCAATGAAGCAGAAATAGATGTTTTTCTGGAATTCTCTTGCTTTTTCTATGATCCAGTGATTTTGGCAATTTGACCTCTGGTTTTTCTGCCTTTTCTAAACCCAGCTTATACATCTGAAAGTTCTCAGTTCACGTACTGCTTAGCCTAGCTTGAAGGATTTTGAGCATAACCCTGCTATGATGTGAAATGAGCACAATTGTACACTAGCTTGAGCATTCTTTGGCATAGCCCTTGTTTTGGAGTGGAATGAAAACTGACCTTTTCTAGTCATGTGTTCACTGCTGTTTTCCAAATTTGCTGACATATTGAGTGCAGCATTTCAACAGCATCGTCTTTTAGGATTTGAAATGGCCCAGGTGGAATTCTATTACCTCCACTACCTTTGTTCATAGTGATGCTTCCTAAGGGCCACTTGACTTCACACTCCAGGATGTCTGGCTCTAGTTGAGTGACCACACCATGGCGGTTATCTAGGTCATTAAGACCTTTCTTGTAGAATTCTTCTGTGTATTCTTGCCACCTCTTCTTAATCTCTTCTGCTTCTGTTAGGTCCTTTCCTTTTCTGTTCTTTATTGTGCCTATCTTCACATAAAATGCTCTCTTGGTGTCTCCCATTTTCTTGAAGAGATCTCAAGTCATTCCCATTCTGTTGTTTTCCTCTATTTCTTTGCATTGTTCACTTAAGAAGACTTTCTTATCTCTCCTTGCTATTCTCTGGAATTCTGCATCCAGTTGGGTATATCCTCCCTTACTCCTTTGCCTTTCACTTCTTTTCTTTCCTCAGGTACATGTAAAGCCTCTTCTGGCAACCACTTTGCCTTCTTGCATTTCTTTGGGATGGTTTTGGTCACCACCTCCTGTAAATGTTACAAACCTCCACCCATAGTTCTTCAGATACTTTCCCTACCACATCTAATCCCTTGAATCTATTTGTCACCTCCACTGTATAATCATAAGGGATTTGATTTAGGTCATACTTGCATGGCCTAGTAATTTTCCCTACTTTCTTCAATTTGAGTCTGAAGTTTGCAATAAGGAGCTGATGATCTGAGCCACAGTCAGCTCCAGGTTTTTGCTGACTGTATAGAGCTTTCTGCATCTTTGGCTGCAAATAATATTATCAGTCTGATTTCAGTACTGACCATCTGGTGATGTCCATGTGTAGAGCTTGTTGGAAGAGGGTTTTTGCTATGACCGGTGTGTTTTCTTGACAAAACTCTGCTAGCCTTTGCCCTGCTTCATTTTGTACTCCAAGGCCAAACTTCCCTGTTTGGTATCTCTTGATTTCCTAGTTTTTCATTCTAATCCCCTTTGATGAAAAGGACATTTCTTTTTGTTGTTGTTGTTAGTTCTAGAAGATCTTGTAGGTCTTCATAGAACTGTTCAACTCCAGCTTCTTGGGGATTAGTGGTTGGGGCATAGACTTGGATTACTGTTATATTGAATGGTTTGCCTTGGAAATGAACAGAGATCATTCTGCCATTTTTGAGATTTCACTCAAGTACTGCATTTCAGACTCTTTTGTTGACTCTGAAGGCTGCTCTGTTTCTTCTAAGGGATTCTTGCCCACAGTCATAGATACAATGGTTTTCTGAATTAAATTCACCCATTCCTGTTGATTCCTAAAATACAGCTGTTCATTCTTGCCATCTCCTGCTTCACCACATCCAATTTACCTTGATTCATGGACCTAATATTCCAGGTTCCTATGCAATACTGTTCTTTACAGCCTCGGACTTCATTTTCACCACCACACACATCTGGAATGAAGCATTGTTTGTGCTTTGGCCTAGCCTCTTCATTCTCTCTGGAGCTATTTCTTTGCTCTTCCCCTGTAGCATACTGGACACCTACTGACCTGGGGGGCTCATCTTCTGGTGTTATTATCTTTTGTCTTTTCATACTGCTCATGGGGTTCTCAAGGCAAGAATACTGGAGTGGTTTGCTATTCCTTTCTCCAATACACATTTCTTAGAACATAGTATATTTCATCGGAGAAGGCAATGGCACCCCACTCCAGTACTGTTGCCTGGAAAATCCCATGGATGGAGGAGCCTGGTAGGCTGCCATCTATGAGGTCGCACAGAGTTGGACACGACTAAAGTGACTTAGCAGCAGCAGTATATTTCATACTGGAAAAAAAAAAAAAAAAACACCTAAATCTAATTTTTTTTAAATCATAGCTTGGACAAAAGGTATCGTAAATTCTTACAGATAACAAGAAAGGAAACAAAAAGCTACAGTGACATATAGTGTCAACCACATACCAACAATTCGGTGGCTATTTAGGTTATGTGTGTTAGTCACTCAGTTATGTCCGACTCTTTGTGACCTCATGGACTATAGCATGCCAGGTTCCTCTGTCCATATAATTCTCTAAGCAAGTATGGTGGAGTGGGTTGCTGTTCCCTTCTCCAGGGAATCTTCCTGACGTAGGATCAAACCCAGGTCTCCTGCATTATAGGCAGACTCTTTACCCTCTGAACCACCAAGGATCAAAGGAAGTTTCACTTTGGGCAGGAGATGCTGCTACTGCTGCTAAGTCACTTCAGTCGTGTCCGACTCTGTGCAACCCCATAGACGGCAGCCCATCAGGCTCCACCATCCCTGGGATTCTCCAGGCAAGAACAATGGAGTGGGTTGCCATTTCCTTCTCCATTGAATGAAAGTGAAAAGTGAAAGTGAAGTCACTCAGTCGTGTCCAACTCTGCTACCCCATGGACTGCAGCCTACCAGGCTCCTCCATCCATGGGATTTTCCAGGCAAAAGTACTAGAGTGGGTTGCCATCACCTTCTCCGTTGGGCAGGAAATGAGCAGGCTTCTATCTATAGTCCTTTATTAGTATAAAAGCACTCTTAAATCCCTGTCTTCAATCACTGCAGAGTGTAAGTACAGGATCCCAAAAGGAAGGACTCACCAAAAATAGATACAGGATGAATATAGTTAATGTTGAATTTCAGTGACAGCTGGCAAACCTAGCCTCAGTTGTTGGTCCAGTAATATACAAGCATATATGAGGATGCTCCTGAGTAGTGTGGTTATGCAAGTTAAGAATGAAAAGGCAGCCTCTAAAGATGTTTCATTCATATCGACTTAGCCCTGTTCCTAAATTCCGGAACTTCCTGAAAATCTGAATGGGAAGTTAAAGAGACTGCACCATTTTTCTTTTGCAGCAAGCAGTGAACAGAATCCAGACAGAACCATCAGTAGAAAAATTGGACCTGATAGCTAGAAAGATTGTTTGCTTGTTTCTTTAAATATGCACATGCACGCATACACACACACAAAGAGAGATAGAAAAGTAAGTGTGTGGATTTTTCCAGGCACTAGCCCAGACATATTTCTTTGCTGAAGTTTGGGACAACAGCAACAGTTTCTTGGTTTTATATTTATGTCTTTGATTAACTGTGCTACCTACAGCTTTGCTCAATGAGTCTAGTAGCACAGGTTATGGGCCCCTAAAGTCATAAATTCAAATTCATTTTCTTAGTGAGATTGCTTATCACTTGAAATGGTGCTTTCATTTTGGAACTCCTAAAACTGCTTGATTGTTCTATAACTCAATGGTAAGCATGCAGGTGAAAGCCTTAAATAAAATAAAGCCAAAAAATGTTAATGGCTGTCAAATTACTCAGCATAAAACCCAAGAATTGATGGGTTTACAATGCATTAGCTGTTTCAAAAGAATTGTCTTAAAGTGCTCAGCCAGTTGCAAACAAATTCATCAAGCAAAGCAGGTACTGATAAAATATTTAAATCCTTGAAATAATAAAGGCTGATTAAGGTGTCAAAGTTAATGAAAATAATTATCCCAATGGAAAATCTGGATCATTTTCTTCCTTAATCAAAAACTCTGAACCTGCAGTCAGAGGGTGCACTCGGTGTGCAGGTGGGGGAGGTGGAGAGGAATTTGGATGTCTGGTCAGACTTAAAGTGGCCTGAATGTTAGCAGGATTATTGATGGATGTGATATCTCTGTAGACTCATAATAAAACACCTTGTATTTGTTTAGCATTTCATACTTCACCAAGTGCTTTCACCTATATTATTTCACTTAATCTTCTCGAGGCTGTTGTTACTAGCATGAAGTTCAGAGAGGAAAGATGAATTGCCTAAGTTTGCATGGAAACCATACCAAAAGTTGATTTTCTAATTTCTTTCACAGCAGGCTTTCATCCACAGTGAAGCTGTCTTTTTGGTTAAGGCTGCTTGCCTGTTTGCTCTAGTGCAATTTATATGACTGTAAAATAACAATATAAGCAATTTTCTTGAGAAATTTCAATATTCTTTCTCAAGAAAATGAAAGAGACAAACACACAGAACTGCATGAGGTGATCTAGTTCAAGCCATTCGTTTTACAGATGGGGAAAGCAGGGTCCATGATGGTTAAACAACTCTGCCAAGGCCATTGAGTGAGTTGGAGACGAGTTGAAAAGCTGGGAATGAGCCAGCACGCCTCACACACAAAGCCAAGAAGTGCTTTCTTGAGCTGCCCACATCTTGTTCTTTCCCTCCCTTGCTCGTGCCACCTCCACTAAAACTTATGGAGAATTTGCTCTGAAGGGCCAGTAGTTACTGTAGCCTCACAGCCCTTGGGGATTTAAGATATACAAATAGGTTTCCTAAAATAGAAATAACTTCTTGCTGCATCAGGATAGTCTTCAGGCTTCAGGGTAGCGTCATGATTTTGATTTCTGGTTTCCTCTAATCTGTTGGTTGAATTGTCCCTAATTTGAATTCCTGCCTTTATAAGTGCGAATAGCTTCTCTATAAAGTTGTTTCAGTAAATTCTCAAATATTTTGAGGTAAAAAAGTGTGTCTAATACTAAAAAGACCAAGAAACACTGTCTTATAAAATTTTGCACTCATAAAAAGCACCTACTAAATGTAATTTGGGGTGATTATATATCCTGTTTGATAAAAATTATTGTGATTGCTTCAGGCAGCAAGAGTGGTCTAAACTTTAATGTAGAGATAAATTGTGGTCTTGAGATTTTTAGAAGAGAAACAATGTCAGGGTCATTTTTCATGTCTATGAACTTCTACCTATTGTAATGATATATTTTGGCCTCTGAACTGAATTGTTTATAGAGGAGAATAAATCATTGAAAATACAGAAAGGCTGTACAGTGATCAATAATTGTGCCAAGTTAAGTCAACATTATCATCACATAAAACAAAAAACTCTAACACTGTGTTTCATATGACTGACTCTTATATTAGTTTAAGGCTGATTAAACAGGAAAGCATTTGTGATTGTCATGTGCCCAAAATAATTTCCAAAGCCAGTTGGTTTTAAACTTTCAAATGAAGAACCCAATGTTACTCTTACTTCATTTATAAGCCTCAATGAATAATGCTTTTATCAGCTAATATAATTTAATAGGAATTTCTAAAATATAAATTGATGAATTACTGGAATCCTTTTAATTGATACAGAAGAAAATAATACTTTTGTTAGAATATTCTTGCTCTAATCTGCCTCATCATTCCAAGAATGAAAATCAAACAAAACTTAGGTTACCTGGAAATGTTAAGATTACATCATTTTCTAGAGAGTAGGATCAGTGATACCAAAGGAGTGAGGAAGAGCTGGTGCCCCTGCCCTGCCTGCCAGGGACCGTGCCCTCCACCTGCCTGATTCTCTTGTGCTTCAGTTGAGTGATGAATCTCCATCACTGTCGACCCATAAAAATTCCAGTTAGACTAAAAGATCCCAACAAGGCAGTATAAAGTTTAATTATTTAGATTTAAGCTGGCTCTTATTGCGTGCTTAGTCGCTCGGAGTCTTTTTGACCACATGGACTGTAGCCCACCAAGAATACTGAAGTGGGTTGCCATTTTCCACTCCAGGGGATCTTCCTAACCTAGGGATCAAAGCCACATCTCCTGTATCTCCTGCATTGCAGGCGGATTCTTTACCTGCCAACCCACTGGGGAAGCCTGGCTTTTATTGACAAGTATCAAGAAGCTAGCAAAATGCTGAAAATAGGGCCCACATTTTCTTCTTGAGTAACTTCTGAACACTTTTAAATAAAAGGACCAGAATTGAAAGCAGATTTCAGATTCTCTTTCAAGTGATGGATTGAGTAATTTGATCAACAGCAGAAAGTCATTAACTCATCTGATCTTTTTCAGTATACTGAACTTGCTAAGAACGTGCTCACACAGGCCTTACCACAGTGGGATCTGGCAGACTATCTCGAGTTCTCTGAGGAGTGTGGAGGTAGTTCTTCTCCACTGTCCTCAAGCAGGAATGTCTGGAGCAATGCCTCCAGGTGTGGTGCAGGTATATAGAAAGGACAGTGACTTGATGGGCGTGGGACTAGGTGTAGACCATCTCAGGTCATGTGTGATCTGTGCCCACCCCAGATTTTGTAAGGGACTGATAACCTAAGCTTGAGCAAAACACAGTGTGTTGGTTTGGAAATGAAGGACAGAAAGAAAAAGAGTGCCAGTGTAGTTTTTGTCATATAGAGATCCTCTAATTTCAGAACAAAGTGCCATAATAATACAGCAAACTACTCAAAGAGTATTCACTATGCCCAGAAGTGCAGAACCATGGTAATGACTGTGCAAATAGGAAATGTACAAAAGGACCTTAATGATCAATGAGAAAAATTTGGATTGTCCTGTGAACTTTAAAAAAAATTTTGTCAAAACATTTAAAAATATTTTATGGTTGGATATAAAGACAGAGAAAAAAATTCTAAAATAGCAAAACTAGTGTCTGTTTTCAGTTCAGTTCAGTCACTCAGTCGTGTCTGACTCTTTGCAACCCCATGAATCGCAGCACACCAGGCCTCCCTGTCCATCACCAACTCCTGGAATTCACTCAAACTCATGTCCATCAAGTCAGTGATGCCATCCAGCCATCTCATCCTCTGTTGTCCCCTTCTCCTCTTGCCCACAATCCCTCCCAGCATCAGAGTCTTTTCCAGTGAGTCAGCTCTTCACATGAGGTGGCCAAAGTATTGGAGTTTCAGCTTTAGCATAAGTCCTTCCAAAGAACACCCAGGACTGATCTCCCTTAGAACGGACTGGTTGGGTCTCCTTGCAGTCCAAGGGACTCTCAAGAGTCTTCTCCAACACCACAGTTCAAAAGCATCAATTCTTCAGCGCTCAGCTTTCTTCACAGTCCAACTCTCATTTCCATACATAACCACTGGAAAAACCATAGCCTTGACTAGACGGACCTTTGTTCGCAAAGTAATGTCTCTGCTTTTGAATATGCTATCTAGGTTGGTCATAACTTTCCTTTCAAGGAGTAAGTGTCTTTTAATTTCATGGCTGCAATCACCATCTGCAGTGATTTTGGAGCCCCGAAAAATAAAGTCAGCCACTGTTTCCACTGTTTCCTCATCTATTTCCCATGAAGTGATGGGAAAAGATGCTATGATCTTAGTTTTCTGAATGTTGAATTTTAGGCCAACTTTTTTACTCTCCTCTTTTACTTTCATCAAGAGGCTCTTTGGTGCTTCTTCACTTTCTGCCATAAGGGTGGTGTCATCTGCATACCTGAGGTTATTGATATTTCTCCCGGCAATCTTGATTCCAGCTTGTGCTTCTTCCAGCCCAGCATTTCTCATGATGTACGCTGCATATAAGTTAATTAAGCAGGGTGACAATATACAGCCTTGACGTACTCCTTTTCCTATTTGGAACCAGTCTGTTGTTCCATGTCCAGTTCTAACTGTTGCTTCCTGACCTGCATATGGGTTTCTCAAGAGGTAGGTCAGGTGGTCTGGTATTCCCATCTCTTTCAGAATTTTCCACAGTTTATTGTGATCCACAGTCAAAAGTTTTGGCATAGTCTATTTTAGTATACTATAATTTAAAATATTAGAAACATTGAGAATTAAAGTCTTTTACTTTCTTATAAAAAAAAACTTACTAGGAATAATTTGAACAGTGCTTTGTACCTTGTTCTCATCAAATACCTTACCATATGGAGAAGAAATTTTTTCTATGCCTTGATGAATTGTCACACTCCTTTCTAACCATGGATTACCTTCCAATATTTTATTTTTTGCAAGTGTCATGAAATAGTTCCAAAACCTCCTTTAATGTGATTTTTTTTTAATTTTGCTTTTAAAACATCTCCACTTTTCAGCCATGAATTCATCTTCACTAAATTTCTCTGGTTGCATATTACAGTCTCTTGAATATTGGCACCCCACCATTCTCATGATTAGCTATCTTCTATAACTCCATTTACTTTCTATTCCAAATTCTCTTCCAGAAACCTTTTGTTTCTCTGTTGCAATTTCATTTTTGTTGATTGTTTCCCTCCATTAAATACAATTTTTGTAATATTTCATGTGGGTTTATCACTGGAGGATAAGTAGACAGTACAACTATCTATATGCTTTGCTGTCTGTGTGTGAACTGAGTGACAGATACAGTAACCAGTCAAGGATAAGTTTTGGAACAAGAAATCTGTTTGTAGAATGAAGGGCTAGCATCAAAGTTTGTGTCTCATGTACTTTCTCCTGGTTTATATATGGTAGTAACTGAAATTTCAGCACTGCCTTTTTATGGAGGCTGGCGTTATTTGACTAAATCATGGTAACTGAAATGCATGCATGTCTGAACCATGAAAAGCAAAGACTGCTGCATTCCACCATAATGTTCATAAAATATATTGGGATTGAGGATTACCTGTTTTATTGACTATGCCAAAGCCTTTGACTGTGTGGATCACAATAAACTGTGGAAGATTCTGAAAGAGATGGGAATACCAGACCACCTGATCTGCCTCTTGAGAAATTTGTATGCAGGTCAGGAAGCAACAGTTAGAACTGGACAAGGAACAACAGACTGGTTCCAAATAGAAAAAGGAATACGTCAAGGCTGTATATTGTCACCCTGTTTATTTAATGTCTATGCAGAGTATATCATGAGAAACGCTGGACTGGAAGAAACACAAGCTGAATCAAGATTGCCGGGAGAAATATCAATAACCTCAGATACGCAGATGACACCACCCTTACGGCAGAAAATGAAGAGGAACTAAAAAGCCTCTTGATGAAGGTGAGAGAGGAGAGTGAAAAAGTTGGCTTAAAGCTCAACATTCAGAAAACGAAGATCATGGCACCCGGTCCCATCACTTCATGGGAAATAGATGGGGAAACAGTGGAAACAGTGTCAGACTTTATTTGGGGGGGCTCCAAAATCACTACAGATGGTGACTGCAGCCATGAAATTAAAAGACGCTTACTCCATGGAAGGAAAGTTATCACCAACCTAGATAGCATATTCAAAAGCAGAGACATTACTTTGTCAACAAAGGTCCATCTAGTCAAGGCTATGGTTTTTCTTGTGGTCATGTATGGATGTGAGAGTTGGACTGTGAAGAAGGCTGAGCACCGAAGAATTGATGCTTTTGAACTGTGGTGTTGGAGAAGACTCTTGAGAGTCCCTTGGACTGCAAGGAGATCCAACCAGTCCATTCTAAAGGAGATCAGCCCTGGGATTTCTTTGCAAGGAATGATGCTAAAGCTGAAACTCCAGTACTTTGGCCACCTCACGCGAAGAGTTGACTCATTGGAAAAGACTCTGATGCTGGGAGGGATTGGGGGCAAGAGGAGAAGGGGACGACAGAGGATGAGATGGCTGGATGGCATCACTGACTCAATGGACATGAATCTGAGTGAACTCCGGGAGTTGGTGATGGACAGGGAGGCCTGGTGTGCTGGGATTCATGGGGTCGCAAAGAGTTGGACACGACTGAGTGATTGATCTGATCTGATCTGATCTGTTGTAGCAAAGAATAACCCTTGAGTCAGGGAACACTTTGGGGCACACCTGCTTGAGTAGCTGACAGACCTGTCCATATCTGTGTTGCAGAAGAAATTGGGATAAATCAACTGGAGATTGTCCCAGGACAATCAAGGAAGAAAGAGAGAAGTCATGAGGAAAGTTACAGACCTTAAACATTGCTTGAGAGGGTAGTGTTTAAGCACAGCTGAGATGATCCTTGGGAACATCCTAAATTAAGTGTGTAGAGATCTGTTGTGAAGGGAGATATAAAAGAAAGATCCTGAAATGACAATTGGGGGCAGGGGCAATTCTGGCATTGTAACCCAATTGTCCACATCTGTTGGTGTGGATTTCTTGTGTAAGAGCCATAGAGAAAGTCTAGTCTTAAAAGAATACACTTGAGATATCTTGGAGAGTATCTTTGGAGAGCCTCTACGGGTCTTCTGACTCCTAAAAGGGATTTTTTCAACTGGAGAAACTTTTAGTTTCTTGTTGAGGTGTCAAGAGGCTGTCTTGGGCCATAAAGAAAGAGACAATTCTAGAAAAAGTAGCAAGAATGCGTAGGAAACTTTCTGAACAGTATATGAGAGACTGTCTCTCAGCTGCTTCTGGAGAGCCATATTTCTATTACCTTCCCAGAGGGATACAGACTAAGCAGTAACAAGTATCTTTGAACTTCACCAAGTAGTTCATGTATTGATCATCTGTGATATTCACAAACATTGCCAGTTTTATGTACACTCTTTCAGTTCCTATATGCAGCATTTACTGCAGTGTCTGTATCTGTGGACACTCCTATTATACCAGTTCTGCCTTATGAATTGGACCAAAAGGGTGTATGTTGTTATTTGGTTACTTTTGTGACCCATGGACTGTAGCCGACCAGGATCCTCTGTCCATGGGATTTTCCAGGCAAGAATACTGGAGTGGTTACCATTTCCTTCCCCAGGGGATCTTCCCAATCCAGGAATCAAACCAGGGTCTCCCTGCATTGGCAGGTAGATTCTTAACCACTGGACTACCTGGGAAGCCCGAAGAGAGTGAATAGAAGTTCCTTACTATCTACAGGGTGAGGGAAGGAAGCTGGCAATTTTCTTTGTTCATGCTACATCCTTTACCTCCTAAAAGAGAGCTTTACAACTCTGGTGAGTTTAAGCGGCTCCAAACTGCATCCCCTAGGCCTTCTGTGGCAGTGAATCCCTTTATAAATCTTTATCTGAGATGGGTTTCTTCCCCTCAACCAAGAAGAGATGCTGGCTAGGTTGGACTGCTGCTGTCAGGCTCCAGTGGGCCAATGGTAACGTGCTGGCCTCTGTCACTTCCTTCTGAGGTAGCAGGGGCTGGGAAAGTCAGGGAGAGAGGAGGAGATGAAGCCAGCTGCATTTCCTGAAATCCTATGTAACATTCAAGATGTCACGATTCAAAAGAGAACAAGATGCTGGTGCCAGGAGCCAATGTGACTTCGTTCAGTGCCTCTGTGCAAGCCATTCCCAGGAAGGTTTGGGATGGAGAGTTTCACTGGGTCATTACCTAGTGACAGGAAGGCAGCTCAAGAGTGGAAAATTCCAACACAAACACGCACTCAGGCAGGTTCTCTATGGCAACATATTTTAATATTACCACCTCACCCTCCTCTCCATCTAACTCCCAGGTCAAGCTTTGGTTCTGAAGAGGAGGAAAAACTTCCTTCTACCCTGTTAGGTTCTGTAATTAGGCCTAAGAATTAAACTGATATAAGACAGATCAACAGAAAAAAGAACGTACAATTTTATTTCATGTTTTTACTTGTACATGGAGGTCTTAGAGGCAAATGAAGAGCCAAAGAAACTGTTAGGACCATAAATTTATATACCTTTTTTATATGAAGAATGATAAATTATGGGGATGCAACAAGACATAGGCTAGGGGCAGTAAACTGTGGGACAGTGATTAGGAAATATACAACAGAAACCAACAGAAGATAACTTTCCCTGGTGGCCCAGTGGTAACGAATCTGCTGCCAAGCAGATGTAGGCTCAATTCCTGGGTCTGGAAGAGCCCCTGGAGAAGGAAATAGCAACCCATTCTAGTATCCTTGCTGGAAAATCCCATGGATAGAGGAGCCAGACAGGTTACAGTCCGTGGAGTTGCAAGACAGACAGATACGACTTGGCAACTAAACAACAGCAGATAAGGCTTATTTTAGAGGGTTTGTAAAGGTCCGTTTTGCCACTGACTTCCAGGCTCTGGTGATAAGAATGTGCTTTTCTTCCTCAAACAAGGATGGCACCTTTCTCATGGGAAATTTGGTGACCTGCCTTCAGGTGGGAAGAGGGAAGTCAGAGAGTTCTTCTTGCATCTGCTCTTTCCCATGTGCTTTCAGCTCAAGAACAATCAGTTTGCCAAGGGGATATATTCTGAGGTAGCATGTTCTGAATTTCTTCAGTTCCAAATGCCACTGTGGGGCAGTCATGGTTCACCTCTCCAGTGCTGCCAAAGGGTCACTCCACCTGCCATAAACAGATCGGGTCCAGAACCTCAAACAGTGACCCTTTTCTCAGTCAGATTTGATGCTGGAACAGCTGTAAGCTTGGACACGTAGCGCTAATCTGGATACTACAGAAAGCATGACAAGCGTATTGAAGTTCAGGTGAGTCAAGAGACTGTGATCCATTGGGGAGATGTGCCCACTGAGACATTGCAATGATACCCACTTCATAGTAAATGGTAAATGATGTCTTTTACCATTTCATTTTGACATTTACCATGTCAAAATGGTAAAATGATGTCTTTTATGAATCTTTCTGAAAATATCTGGCTTCTAGCCCCACTGTAGACCTGCAAAATCAGAAGCTCATGACAAAGGCCCCACAGACTCCATTTTTAACAGAAGATGGGTGAGACTTTGGTATATTTGTCTCAGTGTGTGTTGTTTGGCCAGCACTTAGGGACCCCTTCTAGAATTTTGTTAGGCATTTGATACCCAATCTGGCATATAAATGGTAGCTACTGATGCTACCGTTGTTGTTCTTATCATTATTCAGTTAAGTAAAGAAAAGTAATATTCTAACCCTAAGAATTATCCAAAAAATAATGGGCTCTTTGAAAGTACTGCTGTCATTGTCATGGAAATTGAGATAAAATGGTTCTATAGCTTGCTGGTTGAGAGCACAGTCTCTGTAGCCAAAGTGCATAGGTTTGAATGCTAATTTTCCTACTCACTATTTCCTTAACCTTGGACACACGACAGTGATAGAGTGTCCTCATTACCTCAGTCAGAGATAATAGGTAGTCCCTATATGCATAATATAGTTGAAACAATGACCATCTATCACATTTAAAATTTAAAAAAATGTATTTAAGCAATATTTTACTATCACTGAAATTAGAGTAATCTAGTCAAGGCTATGGTTTTTCCAGTGGTCATGTATGGATGTGAGAGTTGGGCTGTGAAGAAAGCTGAGCGCTGAAGAATTGATGCTTTGAACTGTGGTGTTGGAGAAGACTCTTGAGAGTCCCTTGGACTGCAAGGAGATCCAACCAGTCCATTCTGAAGGAGATCAGTCCTGGGTGTTCATTGGAAGGATTGATGCTAAAGCTGAAACTGCAGTACTTTGGCCACCTCATGCGAAGAGTTGACTCATTGGAAAAGACTCTGATGCTGGGAGGGATTGTGGGCAGGAGGAGAAGGGGACAACAGAGGATGAGATGGCTGGATGGCATCACCGACTGGATGAACATGAGTTTGAGTAAACTCCGGGAGTTGGTGATGGACAGGGAGGCCTGGCGTGCTGCGATTCATGGGGTCGCAAAGAGTCGGATACTACTGACAGACTGAACTGAACTGAAAAAGGCTGTATATTGTCACCCTTCTTATTTAACTTGTATGCAGAGTACATCATGCAAAATGCCAGGCTGAATGAAGCAGAGGCTGGAATCAAGATTGCTGGGAGAAATATCAATAACCTCAGATATGCAGATGACACCACCCTTATGGCGGAAAGTGAAGAAGAACTAAAGAGCCTCTTGATGGAAGTGAAAGAGGAGAGTTAAAAAGTTGGCTTGAAACTCAACATTCAGAAAACTAAGATCATGGCATCTGGTCCCATCACTTCATGGCAAACAGATAGGGAAGCAATGGAAACTGTGAGACACTTTATTTTGGGGGCTCCAAAATCACTGCAGATGGTGACTGCGGCCATCACATTAAAAGATGCTTGCTCCTTGGAAGAAAAGCTATGACCAACCTAGACAGCATATTAAAAAACAGAGACGTTACTTTGCCATCAAAGGTTCCTCTAGTCAAAGCTATGGTTTTTCCAGTAGTCATAGATGTGAGATTTGGACTATAACGAAGCTGAGCACCAAAGAAATGGTGCTTTTGAACTGTGGTGTTGGAGAAGACTTGAGAGTCCCTCGGACTGCAAGGAGATCCAACCAGTCCATCCTAAAGGAAATCAATCCTGAATATTCATTGGAAGGAGTGATGCTGAAGCTGAAACTCCAATATTTTGGCCACCTGATGCAAAGACTGGCTCCTTGGGAAAGACCCTGATGTTGGGAAGGATTGAAGGCAGGAAGAGAAGGGGACGGCAGAGAATGAAATGGTTGAATGGTACATGAGTTTGAGCAAGCTCTGCGAGTTGGTGATGAACAGGGAATCCTGGCATGCTGCAGTCCACAGGGTTGCAAAGAGTCAGACACAACTGAGCGACCAAACTGAACTGATGTAATCAATGGCATGTCTTAATATCCATGGCATTAATCTTTCTTAGTGGCACACAACATAATGATTATTTTTAAAATAAATATTTTTTTGTTTTTCAGTCAATAAGTCATGTCCAATTCTTTGTAACCCCATGGAATGTAGCACACTGGGCTCCTCTCTCCTCCACTGTATCCTAGATTTTGCTCAAATTTATGAGCAAAATTTACATTGAGACAGTGATGCTATCTAACCATCTCATCCTCTGTCTCCCTCCTCCTTCTTTTGACTTCAGTCTTTCGTAGCATCAGGGTCTTTTTCAATGAGTTGACTCTTCAAATCAAGTGGCCAAAGTACTGGAGCTTTAGTTTCAACATCAATCATTCAATAAATATTAAAGGTTGATTTCCTTTAGAATTTGCAGGTTTGATCTCTTTGCAGTCCAAAGGACTCTCAAGAGTCTTTCCCAGCACCACAAATCAAAGCCATCAGTTCTTCAGCACTCAGCCTTCTTTATGGTCCAACTCTCATCCATACATGATTACTGGAAAAATATAGCTTTGACTATACAGACCTCTGTCAGCAAAGTGATGTCTCAGTTTTTCAATACATTGTCTAGGTTTGTCACAGCTTTCCTTCCAAGGAGCAAGCATCATTTTTTTCATGGCTGCAGGTAAAGTCCACAGTGATTTTGGAGCCCAGGAAAATAAAATCCGTCATTGCTTCTACTTTCCCCCATCTATTTGCTATGAAGTGATGGGACTAGATGTCATGATCTTAGCTTTTTTTTTTTTAAATGTTGTTTCAAGCCAAATTTCACCCTCCTCTTTCAACCTCATCAAGAGGCTCTTTAGTTCCTCTATACTTTCTGCCATTAATTCTTGCCTGGAGAACTCAATAGACAATTAACAGTAGCTTAGATGTAATCAATTACAGTAAATTTCTTAATCCATGAAAACTGCTAGCAAGATTGTCTGGCACATAACCAGTATTCAAAAGGGTATCTATTAACGATTTAAGTGGGATTTTTCAGGAGAGGAGTTGTTTTCAGTAGGTACCTGGATTTGGTAGTATTTACTTCTTTCAAATTTAATTGGTAGCCCTGGTTTACTTCTCTCAGCATAATTATTTTCAGAATTCAATATTAATTGTCTTTATGTTTTTCCACTTGAGACTCTGGACTTCCTCTTCCCATTTGCTTTCCATCTTGATTTAGAGCAAGACTCCAGGTGCTTCATCAGTTGGATTACTGCTGTAGAAGTTTTGCCATGCTTTCTTCATTATTTGGGTTGGGTTGTAGTTGTTTTACTTGAGGCTGTTAGTCTTAGACCTTATTGTATAATAACATTCTTTGTTTTGCCCAGGTTGTTACATGGATGGAAGAGGGAAATGAATATTACAGGCTCTAAATAATTCAGATACACATGATTTCAGCTTGTGAGTGGAGTTATCCTCATAATGATATTAAAAAATTCACATCCTCAGCAGAATGCTGACCAAGGGTAGTTCACCATGAAATGGTACTCCACAGTACTTCTTCTAATTTATCTCACTTAGAACTGGCAAGGTTAATACAAGGGTTAATTATTTTTGGAATATTACACTTTATATAAATGGTTACTTGACCAACTTCCAAAAGAATACATAAGGTGGATGATGATAAAAGGTAAGGCACCTAGGGATCAAAGCGCTCAGAGTCTACCCCAAAGGAAGCAGAGGGAATAGATTTTTCTCGGCACTTTTGTGAAAAACTATACTGCTTATGCAATCCATTAGGCTTTATTTCCTGGCAGCTAAGAGCTAAAGCTGAAACTCCAGTACTTTGGCCACCTCATGTGAAGAGTTGACTCATTGGAAAAGATTCTGATGCTGGGAGGATTGGGGGCAAGAAGAGAAGGGGACGACAGAGGATGAGATGACTGGATGGCATCACTGACTCGATGGACATGAGTCTGGGTGAACTGCAGGAGTTGGTGGTGAACAGGGAGGCCTGGTGTGCTGCGATTCATGGGGTCGCAAAGAGTCGGACACGACTGAGCGACTGATCTGATCTGAAAACAAAAAATAAGTGTACACAATTTTGTAGCCTCTTTTACCAAATGGAGAATGGTATGGAATTTATTTACAGAAAAAAAAAAGCATCATCCTTGAAATTAAAGTCAAGCAAGTATTTATCAGGTTGATTTCTGATCATGCAGAGATATACTGTACACTACCAAAAGAAAATATTTTCAATAATTTTGCTGGCCCCATGATAATGAATATATTATTAACAAATACACTTAAATTGTTCCTATTAACCTGTAAGTTACCAAGGGTACTTTGAAAAGACTCACAGCATGTTCTGCCCATTTAAATGAATAATTCAAACTGGAATACATTTGGGATTAAAAAGAATGTCTTCAATGATTACACCATGAAAACAGATGAAAACCAGGACGGTCCTGGCAAAAGCTGAAATGTTTGGTGACCTCAGTAGAGGGTTTCTATATGATCCCTTTCAGATCTCAATTGGAAGGAAATTTTTAAGAGTAGAAGACAATAGACACAAAGTTATGTAAAATAAAGCATGAATAAAAGTGGGTCGTTGTTGTTTTGTTGCTTTGTAAAATAAAGCATAGAAAAAAACCCACATCTTCTATGCTGAGTTGTATCCAACTAATTGTGACCCCATGTGCTGTAGAATGCCAGGCTCCTTAGTCCTCCATTCTCTCCTGGATTTTACTCAAATTCATGTCCGTTGAGTCAGTGATACTACCTAACCATCTCATCCTTTGTGTCCCCATTCTCCTTTTGCCTTCAATCTTTCCCAGCATCAGGGTCTTTTCCAATGAGTCAGCTCTTCACATCAGGTGGCCAGAGTATTGGAGCTTTAGCTTCAGCAACAGTACTTCCAATGAATATTAAAGGTTGATTTCCTCTAGGGTTGACTGATTTGATCTCCTTGTTGCCCAAGGGAGTCTCAAGCATCTTCTCTCGCACCACAGTTCAAAAGCATCAGTTCTTCAGTGTTCTGCCTTCTTCATGGTCCAACTCTCACATCCATACTTGACTACTGGAAAAACCATAGCTTTGACTATATGGATTTTTGTCACCAAAGTGCTGTCTCTGTTTTTTAATATGTTGTCTATGTTTGTCATAGCTTTTCTTCCAAGGAGCAAGCATCTTTTAATTTCATGGCTGCAGTTACTGTCTATAGTGATTATGAAAGTAAAAGTGACAGTCACTCAGTCATGTCCAACTCTTTGCAGCCCCATGGATTATAGCTCTCCAGGCTCCTCTGTCCATGGAATTCTCCAGGCAAGAATACTGGGGTGGGTAGCTGTTCCCTTCTTCAAAGGATCTTCCCAACCCAGAGATTGAACACAGGCCTCCTGCATTGCAGGCAGATTCTTTACTATCTGAGCCATCAGGGAAGCCCAAGAATACTGGAGTGGGTAGCTTATCCCTTCTCCAAGGGAACTTGCCGACCCAGGAAACAAACCAGGGTCTCCTGCATTGCAGGCAGATTCTTTACCAGCTGAGCTATCAGGGAAGCCCGTGATTTTTTAGCCCAAGAAAATAAAATCTGTCACTGTTTCTACTTTTACCCATCTATTTGCCATGAAGTGATGGGGAGTGGGGGGTACCATGAGCTCACTTTTGTTGATGTTGAGTTTCAAGCCAAATTTTTCACTCTCCTCTTTCACACTCATCAAAGGGATTTTAGTTCCTCTTTGCTTTCTGACATTAGCGTGGTATCATCTGCATACTGATATTGTTGATATTTCTCCCAACAATCTTGATTCCAGCTTGTGATCCATCCAGCCTGGCATTTTGCATGATGTATTCTGCATAGAAGTTAAATAAGCAGATTGGCAATATACAGCCTTGTTGTACTCCTTTCCTAATTTTGAACCAGCCAGTTGTTCCATGTCCAGATCTAACTGTTGCTTCTTGACCCACATACAAGTTTCTCAGGAGACAGGTAAGGTGGTCTAGTATTCCCATCTCTAAAAATTTTCCACAGTTTGTTGTGATCCACACAGTCAAAGGATTTAGTGTAGTCAATGAAGCAGAAGTAAATGTTTTGGGGAACTCCCTTGCTTTCTCCATGATCCAATAACTGTTCACAATTTGATCTGTGGTTCCTCTGCCTTTTCTAAACCCAGCTTGTACATCTGAAAGTTCTTGATTTACATATTGCTGAAGCCTACCTTGAAGGATTTTGAGCATAATCTCACTAGCATGTGAAATAATGCATGGTAGTTTGAACATTTTTTTTGCATTTCCCTTCTTTGGTATTGGAATGAAAACTGACTTTTCCCAGTCCTGTGGCCACAGCTGACTTTTCCAAATTTGCTGGCATATTGAGTGCAGCACTTTCACAGCATCAACTTTTAGGATTTGAAATAGCTCAGCTGGAATTGTGTCACCTCCACCAGCTTTGTTTGTAGTGATGCTTCCTAAGGCCCACTTGACTTCACCCTGCAGGATTTTTTACTCTAGGTGAGTGGCCACGCTATCATGGTTATCTGAGTCATTAAGACCTTTCTGTAGAGTTCTTCTATGTCTTCTTGCCACCTCTTCTTAATCTCTTCTCAGTTAGGTCCATACCATTTCTATCCTTCTTCATTCCCATCCTTACATGAAATGTAGCCTTGGTATCTTTAATTTTCTTGAAAGTATATCTAATTTTCTTTCTAATTTGCCATTCTATTGTTTTCCTCTATTTCTTTGCATTATTTACTTAAGAAGGCTTTCTTATCTCTCCTGCTATTCTCTGGAACTCTGTATTCATTTGTGTATATCTTTCCCTTTCTTCCTTGCCTTTCACTTCTTTTCTTTCCACAGCTATTTGTAAAGCCTCCTCACACAACCACTTTGCCTTCTTGCATTTCTTTTTCTTTGGGATGGTTTTGGTCATCACCTCCCATAAATGTTACAGACCTCCATCCGTAGTCCTTTACACACTCTACCAGATCCAATCCATTTACTGTATCTGTCACCTGCACTGTATAACCATGAGGGATTTAATTTAGGTCATACCTGAATGGCTGCATGGTTTTTCCCTACTTTCTTCAATTTGAGCCTGAATTTTGCAGTAAGGAGGTCATGATCTGAACCATAGTCAGACCCATGTCTTGTTTTTGCGGACTGAATAGAGCTTCTCTCTCTTTAGCTGCAAAGAACATAATTGATCAGATTTTGGTATTGACTATCTGGTGATGTCCATGTGTAGAGTCGTCTCTCGTGTTGTTGGCAAAGGGTGTTTGCTGTGACCAGCATATTCTCTTGACAAAACTGTTAACCTTCTCCCTGCTTCTTTTTATATTCCAATGCCAAACTTGCCTGTTATTCTGTGTATCTTTTGACTTTCTACTTTTGCATTCCAATCCCCTATGATGAAAAGGACATCATTTTGGCATATTTTAGAAGAAAGTATAGACAATCAAATCAAATTAGCTGGGCATTTTGTGAGTCCTGCTGATAATTGCTAGTTTATGAAACCTAGTTTGTTTTTTTTTTAAGTCTGAAGCTTTAAGTGCTATGGACCACATTTGTGGAGGACACAGACAGGGTATCCTTCAAATTCTTAGTAGAGTCCTTAATGGAATTTTTCACCAACAATATTGTAATAGATTCACATTTATAGCAATCATTTGAGCTATTGAAATAAGCATAAATTGGAGTTAGATTGAATGAATAATAAGCTAAACAGGTAAGGACTTTTAAAACATTTTCTAGCTTCCACAAAAGTGAATGGGAGGCATTTTTTCTCAGCAAGAGGTATGCAAAGCTGTTTCTCTGCAAAAATGTAGTGGATCGGACTTCAGAGAGAAGAATTGCAGGTAAGATTGAAAATGCTGAATTTTGTACCCCACTTGATGTGACCCAAGAGTGGCTTAGTATCTTGGTGACTTAGGTTACATGAAGATTTTCCTTATGTGAGCTCTTCTGATAACGTGTATAGACCTGCCTGGATTCCCTGGTTCCTTGTACTTTTCATCATGCTATATACACAAAATTAAGGATGTACGTTTCTAGTAAGATCCTGATAATAGTCTAGGAGAATTGGAAGCAATCTTTTAATGACAGTGTGAATCCATATCTTCATTTTCATTTGTCTTGTAAAGAGGTTGGAAATACCAACACTAGTGTGAGCATTTCAGGTGAACCTTTAGTTAAAGGAATAGTATATTTATATTATGAATGAGGCCCACTATTGTTTTAATAAATGCCCCTCCCCAAAGGCAGCATGGTTCTCTGTCATCTTAGCATGTTTGGATTTAGGATTGGGGAACTGGCCAGAGCCGCTTCATCACAACTTCATCACGAACCCAGTCTTGCTGGGTTTCTAAGCCCACACACATAGGGTCTCTGGAGGATGAAGTGTCTTCTTTTCTTTAGGAGCAAAGAGAGAGCTCGCTTAGTACTGCGCTCATTTTCAAAGGTTCTCTGAAACCAGAGGTTTAGAAATGAAAGCCTGCTGTGTCTGCTTTGATGTGTCCAGAACAAAATTAGAGACATTTCTGGTACTTGGATGGAAATGTCAGCTGATCATATGAAAAGGTAAAGTGCACAGGGCATACCTCAGCAAGTCTGACAAAAATGGCATCCAGGAGATGCTGGTGGTTGGATCCTGTAAACGACATAATGGAGTCTATGGCCCCTGAAGGAATGCAGGCGGAAATTTGAAACGAGCAAGCGGGATTTAGAGGAAGCTAGGCCACGGTCTATTCTGGGTCACACTTACAGCCATGTGGGCATGACTGAGTTGCTCCTACTGCCTGCGTCTAGCCTGGGGCTAATTGAAAGGTGCTGAATACTTCTCTCCAGCTGTCCAGAGACCATTCCTTGCCCACCCACAGGACTGAGTATATTATAATTCTTTGACCACACACACACTCAAAAGCAGGTTAACTCTGGCTTTAAGGGTTTAAAGACATATCCTGGCACCAGATGGTGCTGAAAATGCTACTGTTACTTGATCAGCAGGCCTCATTAGCACCAATATTTAAAAATAGAGTGATTTCAAACAAAAATATATAGACTTTTAAATTATCTGAATAATTGAAAGCTCCTGTAATACCAGTACCACATTGCATCCTGGTAATGGTCAACTAGACTCCCTGGAGAAGTACGACAGGTGACCTCTGGAGGCCTTGGTTCAACGCTGAACTGTACTGCCAGGTGCCTTTACAACTTGCCTGCTTTTCCCATTTTTATTGCTGCTGAGCTTTTTGAAATATTTGTTTTTTAGCATTGTAACCCTGATTGAGACTGATGGGAAGTCACCATGGCTTAATGGAAGGCTCAAAGGCTTAAGAATCTTTCTGTGATATTTACTGGGCTTCCCTGATGGCTCAGTCTTTCCCCTGGTTTGTTAAAAACTGTATTCATCCCCCATATGAGAAGAATCCCTGCTTCTCTTTGGTGGGTAGCACTTGGTGAATAGTCTTTCTGTCCACCGCCAGTGGTCAGTGTAAAATCCTTGTAATTTTTGCTCAACAGTATATGTTCCCTCTACTAGATGTTTTTCCTAATTCCCTAAATGGGGAGTGTCTGGAATTAATAATTAGAAGGGAGACAAAGCTGCCTTGCTGCTGCTGCTAAGTTGCTTCAGTCATGTCTGACTCTGTGCGACCCCATAGACGGCAGCCCACCAGGCTCCCCCGTCCCTGGGATTCTCCAGGCAAGAACACTGGAGTGGGTTGCCATTTCCTTCTCCAGTGCATGAAAGTGAAAAGTGAAAGTGAAGTTGTGCAGTCGTGTCTGACTCTTCGCAACCCAATGGACTGCAGCCTACCAGGCTCCTCCGTCCATGGGATTTTCCAGGCAAGAGTACTGGAGTGGAGTGCCATTGCCTTCTCCGATGGCTGCTTTACAGAATGTGTATCCACTGGGAGGAGCAGGGCACGTGGTAAAGCTCACAGTGACTAGAACTAGCTTCCTACCTGGGCAGAGCTGAAGCAGAGAAAAGCAGGGCCGCAGGTGCACTGAGACTTTATCTGGATTGCGCATGTGAAACTAACAGAAAAAAATACTGACAATGCAGCTTTTTTCAGTTGTGGGAAAGGTTGTTAGAAATGATACTTTAAGAAGGAAGAAGAGATCTCTATTTTCAATCTAGTCTCTTTCATTACAGCTATTTCCTCTCTATCCTGTTTGTACCACGGGCTTTTACAGGTTATGAATCTTTTATAATTATTTTTCAGAAAGAGTTTCATGATTTTATTAGATTGTTGGATGCTTATTAAATCTTTATTGAGTCCTTACTATGCAATTAATCCATGAGTCTTGGCACTCCACTTTAAGGACCTTTATTTCATAAACAAAGGCATAGATCTGCACTTCATCAATTTTGTCGTTGAGAAAGGCTTAGCAGGAGAAACTTGATGGCACACAGAGTTTTTGCTTAATTATAAAGTTTACAGACCTTTTTATTCAGAGATTCACTGACTAAAAAAAAAATCCAATGAAAATATTTGTGAAAAAATGAAACCCTGAGAATATATTACAGTATTTTGCTTTAGACTCTTCAGAAGAAACTCCCTTTTACTGAAAAGCAATAGTAAAAGATAGCAAATATAAAAATATACCCACTATTTCTTTCCATTTTTTTGTGAAATAAACAAATGTATTATAAAAGACCTTTAAATGCTTCTACATGAAGGACAAAAGATCTTCCAAAGGAAAAAAGATCTTCCAAAGTGCAATGTCTGAATCCTGTGTATGCGCAGATTAGAAACATTTATTTTACTGATCTTGAGATTGTGGTGAGCAGATATCAGCATCTCTGAAATGACAAACAGTCTTCATTTCTTTAAAATTGATATTTAGCCAGATATATCTAAATACACCCTAGTAGAGGTCATCTAATTTCTACAGAAGGGGCTTTCTCAACATCTCTTTGAGAGAGCAGGGTTGTTGAGCTAAAGCAGCCCCTACTCTGTAGGATGGGGCTCACAAAGAAGTTATCACAGTAAATGTTTCAGGAAAAAAATAAGCAATCATAATAGGTATTAGGTCCTATGAGCTTATTGTGTGTGTGTGTGTGTGTGTGTGTGTGTTTTCCTGTATTTTAATATAGTGCTTGGATTAAGCCTTTTCTTTTTCGTATCTGTGCTTCAAAACAATTATTTTCTGGCCTCATTTGCCAGTGTCCATCCTTATATCCCTTAATCCCCTAAAACTGTGTCTTAAAAAAATGCCTATTTTTATGAAATATAATCATTTACTTGGAGGAAGAAAGTGATTGGCAGTGTTTTCAGTTAACTCTAGAAGATACGCAACATGTGATATAGCTCAGATGGTAAAGAATCTGCCTGCAACACAATTGACCCTGGTTCGATCCTTAGGTTGGGAAGATTCTCTGGAGAAGAGAATGGCAAGCCATTCCAGTATCTTGCTTAGGACAAGATGCTGCCTAGGTCTTCCTATGAACAGAGGACCCTGGCAGGCTACAATCCGTGGAGTCACCAAGAGTCGGACACAACTAGCAACTAACACTACTACTCCTCAAAAATCCAAAGATAATTTTGGCGAATGTTCTGATTTTGCTACCCAGACACTATCTATAGGCTTGACTTTACCAAAAATAAATATTCAGTAATCTGATGAATGTATGAAGTTGGATTTACTCATTCTGGTAAATCAATAAGAATTCATTGATGTGTCCCTCATGTAAATGGTTTGTTTCCATAGCATTGCTTGGCAAGTTAGAGAGCTCTAAAGTAGGAAAACCATTTGCTTCACGTCTGCTTTGTCCTTTTTATTTGGTTGGGAGTGAGGTGGTGGTAGAGTTGAAGGGGAGGAGATGGGAAGGGCTGGCTGGAGAGATGCCACATGCAGTGTGGTGTTTAAAGATCTCTGTCCTCTACAGACAGGTTTTAAAAAGGAGGTAGGAACCCAGATGAACAGGGGAACTGCTAAAGTTTCCTGACAGTGACTGGAAGGTCTGATACGTGGCTCTCTAGCATATGTCATAGACCTGCACTATTCTAGGGCTGCCCTAATGGCTCAGATGGTGAAGAATCTGCTTTTAGTCCTGGAGAACCCAGTTTGATCCCTGGGTTGGGAAGATCCCCTGGAGAAGGGAATGGCTACCCACTCCAGTATTCTGGTCTGGAGACTCCTACGGGCAGAAGAACCTTGTAGGCTATGGTCCATGATGTCCCAAACAGTTGGACATGACTGAGCGACTAACACTTCACATTTCTCTTATGCTATTTTCAAGATCACTTCCATGGGTATCTGCATTCATTAAAAACCAAAACTAAATGGCCCAAATTGAGAAATATCTTTAGCAAATTCCAAACCCTGCTTTTTTTCCCCCACTCTAATTAGGTCTCACATTAGCACATCCATTGTTTCCTTAGTGTAATTCCCCAGTTGAAAAAGGAGGCTTTGATATTCAAATGAGTTATAAAATACAAAAGTACTTTAATTCACTAATCACCAATAGCAAGATCAAAGTAAATTCTGTTTTAAAATTTAAAAATCTAAATAGTTCCTTTTTCTCTCTAAAGAATACCTAGTCCTAGATTGAACCATGGCTGACCCTTGTGGGCTTACTGCTGTTTAATGAATTCATTGGTTAATTCAAACATAGAAGCTCTGGGAGTAGATGGAAAGGAGAAAGTAAAGATAAGAAATTGGATGCAAAAAAAAAAAAAAAAGAAGAAGAAGAAATTGGATGCAGCAGAGAGAGCTCCTGAATGATGGGGTGACTTTAATGAGAAGCTTATTACAGTGAAAGTGAAGTCTTGCTCTTAGCTTCAATAAATCTGTGACAGAAGTACAGGATCGTCTCTGTGTTAATGAAGAGTTCACTAGGTATTCACAGGGTCCTGTGGCTTCTGGAAAGGCTAATGTGATTGTGGCGCCTAAGAGGAGAGCTTTGTCTAGGCTGAGGGAGGGACCAGTCTGCCTAACTCAGACACTCCTGAATCGTGCCTGGGTTAGGAACCCTGACTGAGAAAGGCTGACCAGGGCTGGTAGGGGATCCCATTGTATCCATAAACAAGAACTGGATGTTTGTCTTGGCAATAAGCTGATTCAGGTATATGGAAGGCTTCCCCATCTCTTAATATTGGCTCTACTTCCAGAAGGTCTTAGGACTTCCCTGGTCACTCAGACGGTAAAGCATCTGCCTGCAATGTGGGACACACGGGTTTGATTCCCTGGGTTGGGAAGATCCACTGGAGAGGGAAATGGCAACCCACTCCAATATGCTTGCCTGGAATATTCCATGGACAGAGGAGCCAAGAGTTGGATACGACTGAGCAACTTCACTTCACTTCAGTTCCAGAAGGTCTCAGCATTTCTTCACTTCTCTCTGCTTTACTATTACTCTTTACTTTCGCAAAACACAGTCTCTTTACAATAGCCCAAATGCCTTTTTAAAATAATTACATTTTTAAAATTGAGGTCTGGTCAGTTTACAATGTTGTCTTAGGTTCAAGGGTACAGTAAAGTGATTAAGTTTAGAAAGATAGGTAGATCTTTTCCAGATTCTTTTCCATTATAGGCTGTTACAAGACTTGAGCAGGCCCTTGTTGTTTACCTGTTTGATATGTAGTGGTGTGTATATGTTAATCCCAAACTCCTAGCTTTTTAAAGTATCCTTTGAAACAGGTGGTGCAGGTCATGCCACTGTCCTGATTCCAGTCCTCCAGGTGTGTTCCATGGTGCTTAGGTTAGAATCCAAACACCATCCCATGCCTCCAGCATGCTCTGTGACCCGGCTTCTGCCCATTCTTCTATATCCACCTCTGCCACTCTTTCTATGGCTTATGATCTAACCACATCACATCTCCATTCCCTGAACTCCCTGGAGCACATTCCTATCTTAGAGCCCTTGAAGTAGCTGTCCCTTCTGTGTGGAGCCAGCTGGTCCCAATTTTCTTAAGATTGGAACCTTTAAAAAAAAAAAAGTCAAATGTCAGTTTAAATGTCACTTCCTCAAAGAGCTACTCCTGAATCACCCAGTTTAAGCACCCCTGTTATCTTTATCAATTCCGCATATAAGATTTTTTTGCGACTGACCGCACTTAATTTCCTTACTTATATTTTTTCACACTCTCTCTCCTCTAGATTAGAATATAATATGAAAATAGAGATCCTATCTAGTTGGTTGACTCCTTGAACCCTGGCATCTAAAAAATATATGAAAAAATTTTAAACACAAGGTGGTCCTAGGAATGGAACAAGTCTACTTATTTCATAGTCAGTAAAGATCATGCAAAGGCTAGATGACTACTTGATGGAAATGATGTACAGGGTTTCTATTTAATTGTTCAGTTAATATTTATGATCATCTGGTCTATATGAATAACTATGAAAGGCACACATCTGTACAAAGAGGAGAATATCAGTGACTCCCTGTCCCTGCCCTTCAGGTGTTTACACTCCAGAGAGGAGGAAGATACAGGATGGAGACCTTATGGGTGCAAAGCAGTGTAGTGTTAGAGCCATACACAGGGGGCCATGCCAACTACAATTGGACTGAAAGAGAGAGGGTAGAGGGAAACTCTAGAAAGAGAAAGAGGCATTTTCCCAGTATATTAGGTGTTAAGAAAGTGTACTAAGTAAGATGGCAATGTACAGAGAGCATGGTGTGTTCTGAAAATGTAAAGAGCCTTGTTATTGGTGTTCAGTCACTAAGTCGTGTCAACTCTTTGCAACCCCGTGGACTACAGCACACCAGACTCCTCTGTCCTTCACTGTCTCCTAGAGTTTGTTTAAATTCACATACATTGAGTCAGTGATCCCATCTAATCCTCTTTCACCCCCTTTGCCTTTTTCTTTCAGTCTTTCTCAGAATCAGGGTCTTTTCCATTGACCTGGTCTTCACATTGGGTGGTCAAAGTATTGGAGCTTTGGCATCAATCCTTCCAATGAATAGTCTGGGTTGATTTCTTTTAGGGTTGACTGGTTTGATCTCCCTGCTGTTCAGGGGACTCTCATGAGTCTTCTCCAGCACCAGAATTTGAAAGCATCAATTCTTTGGTGCTCAGCCTTCTTTCTGGTCCAACTCTCATATCCGTACATGACTACTGGAAAAACCATAGCTTTGACCATATGGACTTCTGTCGGCAAAATGATGTCTCTGCTTTTTAGTATGCTGACTAAGTCTGTCATAGCTTCCTTCCAAGGAGCAAGCATCTTTTAATTTCATGATGCAGTCACCATAAAGAGTCTATTGTGGCCTTTAATGAAGGATATGCAGAGGTGGAGGAAGTGAGAAACACACCGTGAGAGACATGGGAGTGAGAGGCAAGTAGGAGCCAGATCAAGAAAGGCCTTGTAAGGTTTCTGGAAAGAAATGGATTTTGTCTTGTGGACAGGGAGGAGCCGCTGTACAATGATCAGATTTTCATTCTGGAAAGGTGACTGCAGCAGTAAGGGAATAGTTGCAGAAGGCTGTGATCAGCAGCAGTTTGGAGTTCTTTTAACAGTCAGATCAGAGATGGCAGAGGCTTAAATGGAAGCATTTGGAGGCAATGGGTGTACATAGCAAACATTTAGCAGGTAGTAAATCCAGGGCTTAGGTTGACCTCCAACTCTGTGATTCAGAAGTTGTTAGGAAAATAAAATCCAGATATCATCCTTGTTTTCTCTTTTCCCCTCCAAGCCCTCATCCAATTCTTCAGCAAGTCTTTTCAGTTCTACCTCAGAAGTCACCCTAAGTCTCTCCCTTTATGCTCTGTCCATGCCCACCACCTTCCTCCAACATGCCTTCTGTCTAACCTCTAGTAGCTCCCAGTTGTCATCACCTTTCCATTCTAGTCCCCCAATAATCCACTGTCTCCACAGCAGTGGAGGGACCCTTCTGAAAAGTACATCAGACTGTATCACTCCCCTACTAACAACCCCAACTCACATTTAGTGTTAAATCTTAAAGCCCTTCCTTGGTCTAAAATGCAGTCATTGCTTCCCACTCTACCCTAATGTTGAAATTATCCTACAAATCAGCCTCCTAAGCTTTTCCCATTTCCTTTGTCTGCATTCTTCTTTCTCCAGATCTTTCCATGATTTCGCCTCCTCTTGTCAATCAGGTCAGCTCAAATCTTGCTACTCATGAGTATCTGTAATTCTGGTGTGTATAAATTTATATGTGAAGATACTGTCATCTCTCATTGTCATGTAAGAACTTTAAAAGCAAGAATTTTGAGTATCTTATCCAGTATTCAATACAGGGCCTGCAACACAGTAGAATGTGGATAAATATTTCTGAGAATGAGTGAATAAATGAAAGAAAAGAACTCTCTCCTGATACCTTTAGCTCCCTTTTCCCTGAGAGGTAAATCGCTCTTAGGGGAATCCCTTTCTCTTCTCTGTCTGGTTTGTCTTCCTCTCCTCTTAAAGCTGAATGTTCCAGGAGATGCAGGTGGCTTTTGTTTACAAATGGAACACTGGCAGCCTTCCCACATTTCTGTGTTTAGAGAGTTTGCATGGAGAAAGGCAAGCCACAAATATGCTCTAAGCCTCACCAGATGAGACTGGGGAGATGGAGGGGGAAAAGAGGGAGACTGTTTTCCCTCAAGACCATGTGGCTTAAGGCTACAACCATGAAAGCACCCTGCAATGTTGATTTTCCCAGAATGGTCTTGCTGCTGCTGCTGCTGCTGCTGCTAAGTCGCTCAGTCGTGTCCCTGGGATTCTCCAGGCAAGAACACTGGAGTGGGTTGCCATTTCCTTCTCCAATGCATGCAAGTGAAAAGTGAAAGGGAAGTCGCTCAGTCGTGTCCGACTCTTAGCAACCCCATGGACTGCATCCCACCAGACTTCTCCATCCATGGGATTTTCCAGGCAAGAGTACTGGAGTGGGATGCCATTGCCTTCTCCAGTGGTCTTGCTAACTGTGATTTATTTTTAAATAATTCCAGAGAGATGGTACGGGGAGGGAGGAGGGTTCAGGATGAGGAACACCTGTATATCTGTGGCAGATTCATGTTGATATATGGCAAAACCAATACAATATTGTAAAGTTAAAAAATAAAATAAATAATAAAAAATAAAAAACAGAAAAAATTAAACAAAATTAAAAATAAATAAATAATTCAGTATAGACATGTGGCCAATGTAGTGTGTATAAATTAATAGCACAATCTCAGTGTTTTGTTAACAATGGAAGTGCTCCATTTCAACGAGCCAACTCTCCAAAGACCTCTAGAAAAATGATTCCAACATCATGATTCAAACCTATATATCTGATGATTCATGGATTTGTTGTTGTTCAGTCACTCAGTCATGTCTGACTCTTTGTGACCCTATGGACTGCAGCACATCAGGCTTCCCTGTCCTTCACCATCTCCCAGAGCTTGCTCAAACTCATGTCCATTGCGTCAATGATGCCATCCAATCATCTCATCCTCTGTCGTCCCTTTCTCCTCCTGCCTTCAATCTTTCCCAGCATCAGGGTCTTGTCTTGTCTTTTTTTTTTTAATTTACTTTATTTTTTAACTTTACAATATCATATTGGTTTTGCCATAAATCAACATGAATCTGCCACAGGTATACATGTGTTCCCCATCCTGAATCCTCCTCCCTCTTCCCTCCCCATACCATCCCTCTGGGTCGTCCCAGTGTACCAGCCCCAAGCATTCAGTATCCTGCATCAAACCTGGACTGGTGACTCGTTTCATATATGATATTGTACATGTTTCAATGCCATTCTCCCAAATCATCCCACCCTCTCCATCTCCCACAGAATCCAAAAGACTGTTTTATATACCAGTGTCTCTTTTGCTGTCTCAAGTAGGGGAAACCACTAGACCATTCAGGTATGACCTAAATCAAATCCCTTATGATTATACAGTGGAAGTGAGAAATAGATTTAAGGGCCTAGATCTGATAGATAGAGTGCCTGATGAACTATGGAATGAGGTTCATGACATTGTACAGGAGACAGGGCTCAAGACCATCCCCATGGAAAAGAAATGCAAAAAAAAACAAAATGGCTGTCTGGGGAGGCCTTACAAATAGCTGTGAAAGAAGAGAAGCAAAAGCAAAGGAGAAAAGGAAAGATATAAGCATCTGAATACAGAGTTCCAAAGAATAGCAAGAAGAGATAAGAAAGCCTTCCTCAGTGATCAATGCAAAGAAATAGAGGAAAACAACAGAATGGGAAAGACTAGAGATCTCTTCAAGAAAATTAGAGATACCAAGGGGACATTTCATGCAAAGATGGGCTCGATAAAGGACAGAAATGGTATGGACCTAACAGAAGCAGAAGATATTAAGAAGAGGTGGCAAGAATACACAGAAGAACTATACAAAAAAGATCTTCATGACCCAGATAATCATGATGGTGTGATCACTGACCTAGAGCCAGACATCCTGGAATGTGAAGTCAAGTGGGCCTTAGAAAGCATCATTATGAACAAAGCTAGTGGAGGTGATGGAATTCCAGTTGAGCTATTTCAAATCCTGAAAGATGATGCTGTGAAAGTGCTGCACTCAATATGCCAGCAAATTTGGAAAACTCAGCAGTGACCACAGGACTGGAAAAGGTCAGTTTTCATTCCAATCCCAAAGAAAGGCAATGCCAAAGAATGCTCAAACTACCACACAATTGCACTCATCTCACATGCTAGTAAAGTAATGCTCAAAATTCTCCAAGCCAGGCTTCAGCAATACGTGAACCGTGAAGTTCCTGATGTTCAAGCTAGTTTTAGAAAAGGCAGAGGAACCAGAGATCAAATTGCCATTATCTGCTGGATCATGGAGAAAGCAAGAGAGTTCCAGAAAAACATCTATTTCTGCTTTATTGACTATGCCAAAGCTTTTGACTGTGTGGATCACAATAAACTGTGGAAAATTCTGAAAGAGATGGGAATACCAGACCACCTGACCTGCCTCTTGAGAAATCTGTATGCAGGTCAGGAAGCAACAGTTAGAACTGGACATGGAACAACAGACTGGTTCCAAATAGGAAAACGAGTACATTACGCTGTATATTGTCACCCTGTTTATTTAACTTCTATGCGGAGTACATCATGAGAAATGCTAGACTGGAAGAAACACAAGCTGGAATCAAGATTGCCAGGAGAAATATCAATAACCTCAGATACAGATGACACCACCCTTATGGCAGAAAGTGAGAGGAACTAAAAAGCCTCTTGATGAAAGTGAAAGTGGAGAGTGAAAAAGTTGGCTTAAAGCTCAACATTCAGAAAGCTAAGATTATGGCATCTGGTCCCATCACTTCTTGGGAAATAGATGGGGAAACAGTGGAAACTGTCAGACTTTATTTTTGGGGGCTCCAAAATCACTGCAGATGATGACTGAAGCCATGAAATTAAAAGACGCTTACTCCTTGGAAGGAAAGTTATGACCAACCTAGATAGCATATTCAGAAGCAGAGACATTACTTTGCCAACAAAGGTCCGTCTAGTCAAGGCTATGGTTTTTCCTGTGGTCATGTATGGATGTGGGACTTGGACTCTGAAGAAGGCTGAGCACCAAAAAATTGATGCTTTTGAACTGTGGTGTTGGAGAAGACTCTTGAGAGTCCCTTGGACTGCAAGGAGATCCAACCAGTCCATTCTGAAGGAGATCAGCCCTGGGATTTCTTTGGAAGAAATGATGCTAAAGCTGAAACTCCAGTACTTTGGCCACCTCATGCAAAGAGTTGACTCATTGGAAAAGACTCTGATGCTGGAAGGGATTAGGGGCAGGAGGAGAAGGGGATGACAGAGGATGAGATGGCTGGATGGCATCACCAACTGGATGGATGTGAGTCTGAGTGAACTCTGGGAGTTGGTGATGGACAGGGAGGCCTGGCATGCTGCGATTCATAGGGTCGCAAAAATCGGACACGACTGAGCAACTGAACTGAAGTGAAATGATACAGGATTATTGTTACCATCTTTCTAAATTCCATATAAATGCGTTAGTATACTGTATTGGTGTTTTTCTTTCTGGCTTACTTCACTCTGTATAATAGGCTCCAGTTTCATCCACCTCATTAGAACTGATTCATATATATTCTTTTTAATGGCTGAGTAATACTCCATTGTGTATATGTACCACTGCTTTCTTATCCATTCATCTGCTAATGGACATCTAGGTTGCTTCCTTGTCCTGGCTATTATAAACAGTGCTGTGATGAACATTGGGGTACACGTGTCTCTTTCAATTCTTGTTTCCTTGGTGTATATGCGCAGCAGTGGGATTGCTGGGTCCTAAGCAGTTCTATTTCCAGTTTTTTAAGGAATCTCCACACTGTTCTCCATAGTGGCTGTGCTAGTTTGCATTCTCACCAACAGTGTAAGAGGGTTCCCTTTTCTCCACACCCTCTCCAGCATTTATTGCTTGTAGACTTTTGGATCACAGCCATTCTGACTGGCGTGAAATGGTACCTCATAGTGGTTTTGATTTGCATTTCTCTGATAATGAGTGATGTTGAACATCTTTTCATGTGTTTGTTAGCCATCTGTATGTCTTCTTTGGAGAAATGTCTATTTAGTTCTTTGGCCCATTTTTTGATTGGGTCGTTTATTTTTCTGGAATTGAGCTGCAGGAGTTGCTTGTATATTTTTGAGATTAGTTGTTTGTCAGTTGCTTCATTTGCTATTATTTTCTCCCATTCTGAAGGCTGTCTTTTCACCTTGCTTATAGTTTCCTTTATTGTGCAGAAGCTTTTAAGTTTAATTAGGTCCCATTTGTTTATTTCTTGCTTTTATATCCAATATTCTGGGAAGTGGGTCATAGAGGATCCTGCTGTGATGTATGTCGGAGAGTGTTTTGCCTATGTTCTCCTCTAGGAGTTTTATAGTTTCTGGTCTTATGTTTAGATCTTTAATCCATTTTGAGTTTATTTTTGTGTATGGTGTTAGACAGTGTTCTAGTTTCATTCTTTTACAAGTGGTTGACCAGTTTTCCCAGCACCACTTGTTAAAGAGATTATCTTTTTGCCATTGTATATTCTTGACTCCTTTGTCAAAGATAAGGTATCCATCCATGCCTGGATTTATCTCTGGGCTTTCTGTTTTGTTCCATTGATCTATATTTCTGTCTTTGTGCCAGTACCGTACTGTCTTGATGACTGTGGCTTTGTAGTAGAGCCTGAAGTCAGGCAGGTTGATTCCTCCAGTTCCATTCTTCTTTCTCAAGATTGCTTTGGCTATTCGAGGTTTTTTGTATTTCCATGCAAATTGGGAAATTATTTGTTCTAGCTCTGTGAAGAATACCATTGTTAGCTTGATAGGGATTGCATTTAATCTATAAATTGCTTTGAGTAGTATACTCATTTTCACTATATTGATTCTTCCAATCCATGAACATGGTATATTTCTCCATCTATTAGTGTCCTCTTTGATTTCTTTCACCAGTGTTTTATAGTTTTCTATATTATATATAGGTCTTTAGTTTCTTTAGGTAGATATATTCCTAAGTATTTTTTTTCTTTTCATTGCAATGGTGAATGGAATTGTTTCCTTAATTTCTCTTTCTATTTTCTCATTATTAGTGCATAGGAATGCAAGGGATTTCTGTGTGTTGATTTTATACAGGGTCTTTTCTAATGAGTTGGTTCTTTGCATCAGGTGGACAAAGTATTGGAGCTTCAGGATCAGTCCTTCCAGTAAATATTCAGAATTGATTCCCTTTTGGATTGACTAGTTTGATCTCCTTGCATTCCAAGGGATTCTCAAATCTTCTCCACACCACAGTTCAAAATCATCACTTCTTCAGCACTCAGCCTTCTTTATGGTCCAACTATCACATCCATACATGACTACTGGAAAAACCATAGCTTTGACTATATGGACATTTGTTGGCGAAGTAATGTCTCTGCTCTTTAATACACTGTCTAGATTTGTCATAGCTTTTCTTCCAAGAAAAGCCATCTTTTAATTTCATGGCTGCAGTCACCACGGATCACAACAGTGATAATAGAAATGCCTTTTTCTAGTAAAATGAGTAGTGTTCAGAATTTCCAGTTGGCTAGGATGACCCAGGTGTCCCTGCCTTTTCATGATGAGAGCAAAGACCTGAGACACCTGCCCCATGTGGGCGTTGCCTCCAGTGACCCCAGCAGCTCAACAGAGCGTGCCTGGCGCAGACCTCAGTGCATCCAGTCCTGCCATTCACCGTCCCTTAGTGCCCGTCCTGAGCATGTGATTCAGGGAGAAAGGCTGACTTCACAGTCATATTTTTGTGTGCTGTCCTCAGAGGGAAGCTTCCTCACATAAAGTTTTCAGTACTAATGAGAGCACCCAAAAGGCAGAGCCCAAATATCTCTGAACTTATGGGAGCAGGATGCGTAACGTGTTTGGACATGTTTCCCAAGAAATGTTTGTACTCTCTGGAAATCATTTCTAATGCCTTTTACTGCTGCTCATGACATTGTCGTGGGAGCAGGCAGATAACCCACTTGTCAGAAACTGTCTACATTTACTAAAGAATCTGTTCCTTATGAATGGTGGTTACTTTGTAGATGTGCCTGGGTCTCTCACATCACCCAGAGGCTGGTGGTCCACAGGCCTGTCTGAGCAGGTGGCTGCCATTCAGGAGACAGCCTGGGAGAACCAGGCACATGGTGCCTACCACCTTTGCGTGGTCCCTAGTGAAGTGCACATCTGCAAACCTAGCCTGGGAAAAACTCGGGGAGGCTGGTTCAAAAACCAGCACAGCACTGTGTACTACTCTGTTAGACATTTTAAATCCTCATAGTGACATGGCTTTTATTACAAGAAATCTCAGTATGAGGTTGTAGAAATATACACACCAAACTTAAGCAGCTTCATGTCTCAATCTGTAATTTCCTAGTGTCTGCAACTTGCTAATGCTGATCTCTGCTTTCCAGTTTGACTTCATTACTATGCCCTTCTAGTTTTCCTGAACCTGCCTTTTGTCATTGCACCTTTTTTTTGTTGTTGTTGTTAAATCTGTATAGTAAAGCCACCTCCTTCTATTAATGGCTCAGCTAGTCTTCTTCATAGTTGATCCTGAAAAAGTACAAACTTTTAATATTCCCAGATTGTAGAAAGGAGAATTAAATCTAAAGATGAGACACTTAGCAAATTCATGTTTTGGTTCATTAAAACAAATTGCAGTTAAAATACAAAAATGTCACATGATTTCTCAAGTTTATATAAGCCTTACCAACATTTTTAAGAATCATTTTATTTTTATTTTTTTAATTTTATTTTATTTTTAAACTTTACAATATTGTATTAGTTTTGCCAAATATCGACATGAATCCACCACAGGTATACCCACATTCCCCATCCTGAACCCTCCTCCCTCCTCCCTCCCCTACCCTCCCTCTGGGTCGTCCCAGTGCACCAGCCCCAAGCATCCAGTACCGTGCATCGAACCTGGACTGGCGACTCGTTTCATACATGATATTATACGTGTTTCAATGCTATTCTCCCAAATCTCCCCACCCTCTCCCTCTCCCACAGAGTCCATAAGACTGATCTATACATCGGTGTCTCTTTTGCTGTCTCGTACACAGGGTTATTGTTATCATCTTTCTAAATTCCATATATATGCGTTCGTATACTGTATTGGTGTTTTTCTTTCTGGCTTACTTCACTCTGTATAATAGGTTCCAGTTTCATCCATCTCATTAGAACTGATTCAAATGTATTCTTTTTAATGGCTGAGTAATACTCCATTGTGTATATGTACCACTGCTTTCTTATCCATTCATCTACTGATGGGCATCTAGGTTGCTTCCATGTCCTGGCTATTATAAACAGTGCTCACGATGAACATTGGGGTACACGTGTCTCTTTCCTTCTGGTTTCCTCAGTGTATGCCCAGCAGTAGGATTGCTGGATCATAAGGCAGTTCTATTTCCAGTTTTTTAAGGAATCTCCACACTGTTCTCCATAGTGGCTGTACTAGATTGCATTCCCACCAACAGTGTAAGAGAGTTCCCTTTTCTCCACACCTCTCCAGCAATCCATCCATGCCTGGATTTATCTCTGGGCTTTCTGTTTTGTTCCATTGATCTATATTTCTGTCTTTGTGCCAGTACCGTACTGTCTTGATGACTGTGGCTTTGTAGTAGAGCCTGAAGTCAGGCAGGTTGATTCCTCCAGTTCCATTCTTCTTTCTCAAGATTGCTTTGGCTATTCGAGGTTTTTTGTATTTCCATGCAAATTGGGAAATTATTTGTTCTAGCTCTGTGAAGAATACCATTGTTAGCTTGATAGGGATTGCATTTAATCTATAAATTGCTTTGAGTAGTATACTCATTTTCACTATATTGATTCTTCCAATCCATGAACATGGTATATTTCTCCATCTATTAGTGTCCTCTTTGATTTCTTTCACCAGTGTTTTATAGTTTTCTATATTATATATAGGTCTTTAGTTTCTTTAGGTAGATATATTCCTAAGTATTTTTTTCTTTTCATTGCAATGGTGAATGGAATTGTTTCCTTAATTTCTCTTTCTATTTTCTCATTATTAGTGCATAGGAATGCAAGGGATTTCTGTGTGTTGATTTTATACAGGGTCTTTTCTAATGAGTTGGTTCTTTGCATCAGGTGGACAAAGTATTGGAGCTTCAGGATCAGTCCTTCCAGTAAATATTCAGAATTGATTCCCTTTTGGATTGACTAGTTTGATCTCCTTGCATTCCAAGGGATTCTCAAATCTTCTCCACACCACAGTTCAAAATCATCACTTCTTCAGCACTCAGCCTTCTTTATGGTCCAACTATCACATCCATACATGACTACTGGAAAAACCATAGCTTTGACTATATGGACATTTGTTGGCGAAGTAATGTCTCTGCTCTTTAATACACTGTCTAGATTTGTCATAGCTTTTCTTCCAAGAAAAGCCATCTTTTAATTTCATGGCTGCAGTCACCACGGATCACAACAGTGATAATAGAAATGCCTTTTTCTAGTAAAATGAGTAGTGTTCAGAATTTCCAGTTGGCTAGGATGACCCAGGTGTCCCTGCCTTTTCATGATGAGAGCAAAGACCTGAGACACCTGCCCCATGTGGGCGTTGCCTCCAGTGACCCCAGCAGCTCAACAGAGCGTGCCTGGCGCAGACCTCAGTGCATCCAGTCCTGCCATTCACCGTCCCTTAGTGCCCGTCCTGAGCATGTGATTCAGGGAGAAAGGCTGACTTCACAGTCATATTTTTGTGTGCTGTCCTCAGAGGGAAGCTTCCTCACATAAAGTTTTCAGTACTAATGAGAGCACCCAAAAGGCAGAGCCCAAATATCTCTGAACTTATGGGAGCAGGATGCGTAACGTGTTTGGACATGTTTCCCAAGAAATGTTTGTACTCTCTGGAAATCATTTCTAATGCCTTTTACTGCTGCTCATGACATTGTCGTGGGAGCAGGCAGATAACTCCACTTGTCAGAAACTGTCTACATTTACTAAAGAATCTGTTCCTTATGAATGGTGGTTACTTTGTAGATGTGCCTGGGTCTCTCACATCACCCAGAGGCTGGTGGTCCACAGGCCTGTCTGAGCAGGTGGCTGCCATTCAGGAGACAGCCTGGGAGAACCAGGCACATGGTGCCTACCACCTTGCGTGGTCCCTAGTGAAGTGCACATCTGCAAACCTAGCCTGGGAAAACTCGGGGAGGCTGGTTCAAAACCAGCACAGCACTGTGTACTACTCTGTTAGACATTTTAAATCCTCATAGTGACATGGCTTTTATTACAAGAAATCTCAGTATGAGGTTGTAGAAATATACACACCAAACTTAAGCAGCTTCATGTCTCAATCTGTAATTTCCTAGTGTCTGCAACTTGCTAATGCTGATCTCTGCTTTCCAGTTTGACTTCATTACTATGCCCTTCTAGTTTTCCTGAACCTGCCTTTTGTCATTGCACCTTTTTTTGTTGTTGTTGTTAAATCTGTATAGTAAAGCCACCTCCTTCTATTAATGGCTCAGCTAGTCTTCTTCATAGTTGATCCTGAAAAAGTACAAACTTTTAATATTCCCAGATTGTAGAAAGGGAGAATTAAATCTAAAGATGAGACACTTAGCAAATTCATGTTTTGGTTCATTAAAACAAATTGCAGTTAAAATACAAAAATGTCACATGATTTCTCAAGTTTATATAAGCCTTACCAACATTTTTTAAGAATCATTTTATTTTTATTTTTTAATTTAATTTTATTTTTAAACTTTACAATATTGTATTAGTTTTGCCAAATATCGACATGAATCCACCACAGGTATACCCACATTCCCCATCCTGAACCCTCCTCCCTCCTCCCTCCCCTACCCTCCCTCTGGGTCGTCCCAGTGCACCAGCCCCAAGCATCCAGTACCGTGCATCGAACCTGGACTGGCGACTCGTTTCATACATGATATTATACGTGTTTCAATGCTATTCTCCCAAATCTCCCCACCCTCTCCCTCTCCCACAGAGTCCGTAAGACTGATCTATACATCGGTGTCTCTTTTGCTGTCTCGTACACAGGGTTATTGTTATCATCTTTCTAAATTCCATATATATGTGTTCGTATACTGTATTGGTGTTTTTCTTTCTGGCTTACTTCACTCTGTATAATAGGTTCCAGTTTCATCCATCTCATTAGAACTGATTCAAATGTATTCTTTTTAATGGCTGAGTAATACTCCATTGTGTATATGTACCACTGCTTTCTTATCCATTCATCTACTGATGGGCATCTAGGTTGCTTCCATGTCCTGGCTATTATAAACAGTGCTGCGATGAACATTGGGGTACACGTGTCTCTTTCCCTTCTGGTTTCCTCAGTGTGTATGCCCAGCAGTAGGATTGCTGGATCATAAGGCAGTTCTATTTCCAGTTTTTTAAGGAATCTCCACACTGTTCTCCATAGTGGCTGTACTAGATTGCATTCCCACCAACAGTGTAAGAGAGTTCCCTTTTCTCCACACCCTCTCCAGCATTTATTATTTGTAGACTTTTGGATCGCAGCCATTCTGACTGGCATGAAATGGTACCTCATAGTGGTTTTGATTTGCATTTCTCTGATAATGAGTGATGTTGAGCATCTTTTCATGTGTTTGTTAGCCATCTGTATGTCTTCTTTGGAGAAATGTCTATTTAGTTCTTTGGCCCATTTTTTGATTGGGTCATTTATTTTTCTGGAATTGAGCTGCAGGAGTTGCTTGTATATTTTTGAGATTAGTTGTTTGTCAGTTGCTTCATTTGCTATTATTTTCTCCCATTCTGAAGGCTGTCTTTTCACCTTGCTAATAGTTTCCTTTGCTGTGCAGAAGCTTTTAAGTTTAATTAGGTCCCATTTGTTTATTTTTGCTTTTATTTCCAATATTCTGGGAGGTGGGTCATAGAGGATCCTGCTGTGATGTATGTCGGAGAGCGTTTTGCCTATGTTTCCTCTAGGAGTTTTATAGTTTCTGGTCTTACGTTTAGATCTTTAATCCATTTTGAGTTTATTTTTGTGTATGGTGTTAGAAAGTGTTCTAGTTTCATTCTTTTACAAGTGGTTGACCAGTTTTCCCAGCACCACTTGTTAAAGAGATTGTCTTTAATCCATTGTATATTCTTGCCTCCTTTGTCAAAGATAAGATGTCCATATGTGCGTGGATTTATCTCTGGGCTTTCTATTTTGTTTCATTGATCTATATTTCTGTCTTTGTGCCAGTACCATACTGTCTAGCAGAGTGCATAAGAACATGGGTTGCTGAACCAGAATGTCTAGGAGTGAATCCTGACTCTGAAACCGACTAGCTGAATGATCTTGGGAAATTTATTTTGCTGTGCTGCAGTTTCCTTACCTCTATAATTGCAAAAATAGTTGCAACTTCTTAATGAGGTTGATTTAATTAAATTTGGTAAGGCCTGAGAAGTGCTTCAAATACTGGCCTAAACATGTGTTTTTAAAAATCAACTATTGTCTGTATTATCAGGGCCATCATTAATGATAACTTTGATAGACAGGAAGCTTATTGTAATGGGAAGGTTGAAAGGATCCTATTTGTAGCATATCTATCCCCCAGCTCTGTGACCTTGAAAAATGATTTTACCTTTCTAGGCTCAGTCCTCTTATTTATAAAGATGGGGATTGGCCCAGATAATTTCCGATTTTCCCTATATCACTAAATTTTATGATTCTACAATAATATCCTCCATCCTGGAGTTTAAAGAAAATGCCTTGAAAGAGAGTCTCAAAAAGAAGTCGTAAAAGTAATAAAAGTATAAATGGAAAGGAGAGATTGTGTTTAAATTTCTTTTTACTTGGAGTCAGAAAAATTGGGTCCAGGCCTGGCCACTTAGTTTTCTTTCTAATCCACCTTACCTCTAGCTTTTTTTGTTCTTTTTGATCTTGTCTGGCACTTGATAAGCATGTTGGTAGAAAGATGGAAAAAAAAAAAAAAGCTTTGACTGAGGATCACCAGCTTGTATGTAGGTTTGCTGTGTGTGGGGGATGGGGTGTGTGTAGGCAGGCGTGTTGTCTCAAGAAACCAGAGAATCAATGTCCAGAGAAAGTACATGAAGCCCTGCACCCCATGGGATTGGGAATGAGAAAGCTGTTATTTATTTTCTTGCTGATTTAAAAATAGGTGGCACAGTGATAGAAAATCCACCTGGCAATTCAGGAGACACGGGTTTGATCCCTGGGTCAGGAAGATTCCCTTGAGTACGACTTGGCAACCCACTCCAGTAGTCTTTGCCTGGAAAATTTCATGGACAGAGGAGCCTGGTTGGCTGCTTTCCACTGGGTTGCAGAGTCAGGCGTGACTGAGCACACATGTACGCACACACAATACATGGCAGACAAAGTTATTTCTGTATAAGAAAGAACTCTCATTCACACTATGATGAATACACGGATTGAGTTGCCAACTTCAACCGAGTTCTTGTCTTGAACCCTTTCCTGCTCAGCTCTTCCTCAGTGGCCAGCGCTGTCTAAAGCCAGGCTTCTTCCTGTCCCAACAACACAACTCTTGTTATTTCTCATTCTTTTTTTTTTTTTTTTTTTAGAGTACATTCTTGTAATCCAGTTAAAACATGGACAACATATCAGAACAGATGTTTTTCCAAAGAAGACATGGCCAACGGGTGCAAAAAAGATGTTCAGCATCATTATTCATCAGGGAAATGCACATCAGAACCACAGGATATTACCACAGACCTGTTTGAGTGACTGGTCACTCAAAAAGACAAGAACTAGAGAATGTTGGAGAGGATGTGTACACAGGCAACACTTGTGTACTGCTGGTGGCAATGTAAATTGGTGCAACCTCTATAGAGAGTAGTACAGAGATTCCTCAAGAAAATTAAAATACAACTACCATAGATCCAGCAATTCCACTTCTGGGTATTTATCCAAAGAAAATGAAAACACTAATTTATAGAGATATCGGCACCCAGATGTTCATTGTAGTGTTATTTACAATAGCCAACACATGGAAAGAATCCAAGTGTCTACTGATGCATGAACGGATAAAGAAATGTGTGTGTGTGTGTGTGTGTACATGCAATGGAATATTATTCAACTATAAATAATAATGAAATATTGCCTTTTGTGACAACATGGCTGGACCTCGAAGGCATTATACTAAGTGAAGTAGACAAAGATAGACACTCTGTGATCTCTCTTATGAGTAGAATCTAAACAACAACAACAACAAAACAAGCTCATAGATGCAGAGAACATATTGATGGTTATAGGAGGTGGGGATGGGTGGAGGAAATGGGTGAATTATTTTTATTATTTTTAGCTTAAATAAATTTAATTTAATTTTTACAATTTTTGCTTATAAAATACAGAATATTCCATTTTTGGAATCCTCCCTTTTCTGCAAATTGATTCTATTTGCTAAAATACTAAATGATCAAATAATATAATGGTCAGTTTGATCAGCACCTTGCAGACTGTGCGTTTTCCCCTTTGTCTCACAGAGGAGTTGAAAACTCTGGGGAGATTCTTCTCAGGACAGGGCTTGTCCACACTGTGCATGAGGTGCCTGACCTCCAGGCGGGGGTCTCAGCCACCTCTTGACATTCATTCAGAGCTGGACCCAAAGGCAAGCAGGACTCTCTGAGCGTCTACTCTCTCAGGGGCGTGGTGAGAATATTCCCCACCCCACAGTGGTGTCGTGCAGTTTAACAAGAAAAGTGAGACCAGGTCTGAAGATGAGTTATAGACAAAAAAAAAAAAAAAAAAAAAGTCCTTCCAATTAGGTATTTCATGCTCCCAGCTAAACAGGCCTTAATGACTGACTCTACCTTTAGAGTTGGAAGCAATCCATCTTTCCCCCAAGAGTTTGAAGTTTCCCGTCTTTTCATCATTTCTATGTCTCTGTGTGTTTTCTTCTTACTTGAGACATACTTAATTTCTTATTCTGTGACCTTTTCTCTATATAAATTGGAATACGTGCTTTTTATTAGCATCTTTCATGATCCATAATCCCTATTCTTTCCTTTTCAAAGCACTTAGTTTGTACACATATAAAACATGTGATAAATGGTAGAAATCAACTGATTTATTTATATAAAGCTAAATTTCATAAAATATAAATTTAAACATTGTGGTGCTTTTGTCAGAAACTGTGAACTATTGAATAACAGCAACACCTTTTTGTTGCTGTTTTAATGAGGAAGTTTATGCGAACTTTTGGACAAGAAAACACCCCTCCAATTAGGTGATTATTTTAAGCTCCCTCCTAAATATGCCTTATTGATCAACTCTACCTTGATACTTGGAAAGAATTAATCTTTTCCCCCAAGAAAAGATATTAATGTTGAAAGAAAGCAGAGCATAAGCTTCTTCCTTATCAACAGCACAAGGAAAGCCCATCTCTTGTTGTCAATTTATCTGTGTCCATCATGGTCCCAGTCCTCTTGGAAAATATGGGGAAAAATGGCCCAGATGATTATTTTGGAATATTTACAATTTTAAGAGTGAGTTAGCCCCATAAGCAAAGAGTAAAGAGCCCTGTAGGTCTGGAATTGAGAGCTAAGCTACATGTTGCTGGTAGCATTACTTGTACATGAGTCCTCCTGCACAAATAGCACCCCTTAACAGCAGCATTCCACCCAGAGGACCCCATATGCCTCTCTGCTCCTTAGGTGGTAGACTTTGCCCCATAGACCCAGGAACTGGCCTGCAGAGGATGAAAGGGGCAAGTACCCTAAGGGATGTAAGTGTGTCCGATAGATTCCAGCTATTCCTTGGAAACCTAACTCAACACTTCAGTACTTCAATGAGAATGTATCTCCTAATTGTATTCACCGTCTGATTTTTCTCTGTACAGAGAGAAGGTGAGACTAAGCAACTTTTAACTAGAGCTTGTAGAGAGCTTTCGAGGGACCAAGAAATCTCTTAGCCATCTTTTCCTTTAGCTTTCACATTATCCCTGTGAAGGAGGTTCTGTTTTTATAATGAGATTCAGAGTAAATAACTTCTCCGTGTTCCCAAACTAGTCAGTCATCAAGCCATCTGTAAAATATATCAGAAAATAAACCTCTTATTCATTAAATTTTAAAATTGCCATACTGTGGAAGATTATATGATTAATCAGTGTTACACATATCATATTAGGGTTTTCCAGAGAAACAGAACCAATAGGCTGTGCTCGTGTATGCAATACATATACGTGTGTGTGTGCGTGTGTGTGTGTGTGAAGAGAGATGATTTATTATAAGGGATTGGCTTTCACCATTATGGAGGCTGAGAATTTCCAAGACATGCAGTTGACAATGGTAGAGTGCAAAGCAGACATGTCATTCTAGTTTGTGTCTGAAAGCCTGAGCATCAGGAGAGCTGATTGTAGACATCCTGTTCCAAAAGCCAGCAGGCTTGAGACACAAGAAGAGCCCGTGTTTCAGTGCAAATCTGAAAACCAGAGCCCCAGCTCCAAGCAGTCAAGCAGGAGGAGTTCTGTCTTACTCAGTATTTTTATTCTATGCATGCTTTAAATACACTGGATGATCTCACTCACACTAGGGAGAATGACCGACTTTACTCAGCCTACCAATTCAATGTTCATTTCATCCTCAGAATGCCCAGAATAATATACGACCAAATGTCTGGACACTCCATGGCCAGTCAAGCTGACGTGTAACAGTAACCATCACATCCATGGTATATGGTTCTTTGGCAGTCAGCATTGGTGTTCATTGACTACCTACCCTGTGCTCAGCTCCCTGCCAGGCAATGGAAAAGATTGAAGCAGAGAAAATCAGACCGTGTCTGCCCTGGAGGGACTGGACCAGACAGGGCTAATCTCAACATCAATGTTCTTCAGGCCTCTAGAGCTGTGCTGTCCCTTAGAATTAGCGGGTGAGCCACAAACATGAACCATGAGTATAATTTTAGATTTTCTAGCAGCCATACATTTAAAATATAAACTTTAAAAATATGTTTTCTTTTACCCAGGATTCTAAAATGTATTATAATTTGCAATCACATAAAAATTATTAATGAAATATTTTACACTCTATTTTTTGAATCTGGTCTCTGAACAGTGTGTACTTTGCCACTACAGCACATCTCAGTTCCAGCAAGCCAGAATCTAAGTGCTCTGTAGCCACGCATGACGAGGAGCTGCTGAATAGGCAGTGAATCCAGAGTTTGCTAGTTATGCTCTATCTCGTCTGTCTTAATCACATTGTGTTATGGTCTGAGACTGAAGTAACTGAGAGTTTGGGGAAAGAACCTGTTTGGCGGATTTGATGTAACACAAGTGGAATTTCTCAGGACAAGCTGCCTGGGAAAATCAGACGTGGATTGTCTGCAGTTACTCTAAATCTACAGACTATCAGAAGTACTGTTACAAGGTTATCTACTTTTTATGAACCAGCATAGGCTGGTTGTTGGGCAACCCTGCTCCTAGATATTACTTTCTGTTCTGCATTATTCATATCACTTCACTCCCAAGTCACATTTACTATCCCATGCCACATGAGGACCTCCTTGCATGAGAATATTCTACTATTGTAAGATTTTGCTGATTCTCATCAAATGTATGTCATGTGCATCCCACTCACTCATACTTCTAACCAGCATCCCCCTTTTAAATAAAAGTTTTGTCATCTCCCCTGAGGACACGTCATCCATCCCCACACCATACCCCTAAGGTAATATGAGAATTCCATTTCTGGTCTCTCTCCTTGTCCCATTTGGGTAACTGATATTTAGATGCTACATGAGTCCTCTTCCCTCTTTCTTTCTTAATGTGGCTTTCCCAGGCAGACCTTCATGTGAAGACATCTTTGAGTCTCTTTTCCAGCCCACTCCTCCATTCTTTACAGTCTGAGTCTTCTCTCCAGCTCACAGAACTGTCCTTGGTGATGGCATTATTATGTGTCAGTTTGAGGGCAGATGATGTCACTGATATATCAAGGAAAAAAATTCATCTCAACTCTCAAGGAACAAGAACCCTCTAAAAGGAATGCCTGATCTTGAATTTTGAGACAGAATAGACTTAGAACCCAGTGCTCATTGTTCTATAGTGGTGATTTTCCTAGAATATAATATTGGTTAATACAGCATAGAATAACTTTGGTTTTTTAAATCCCCTTTTGTACTTTGGCCACCTCATGCGAAGAGTTGACTCATTGGAAAAGACTCTGATGCTGGGAGGGATTGGGGGCAGGAGGAGAAGGGGACAACAGAGGATGAGATGGCTGGATGGCATCACTGACTCGATGGACGTGAGTGTGGGTGAACTCCGGGAGTTGGTGATGGACAGGGAGGCCTGGCGTGCTGAGGTTCATGGGGTCACAAAGAGTCGGACACGACTGAGCGACTGATCTGATCTGATCTGATCTGTCCTCTTAGATAAAAATTATTTCATTTTCTCTGAGAAAACAATTTTCCCCCGAGTAGTGATTAAACTGTTTTACCCTTGAGGAGGAAAAAATAATTTAATATTCTGTTAATATTTATATTAACATCAGACTTTGTTATGTAAATTGTAGCTAATTCAGGCACTTGGGTCTAGATGCAGAGTTTTGAGTCAAGTTGCAGTGATTTTTTTCTTGATGTGGGAAACTAGTGTTTCTTCTTCTCTCTTGAGAAGCTTGTATGACCAGTGTTTCTTTGTGGGAGGATGTCAAGTCTTTTGCAGGGTCTCGCTCCCACACTGTGCTGAACACTTTAAATGCCATTTCCTATGATCCCACCCTTAACACTTCCTACTCCATGTTTCTCAGATCATCTCATGTGCTCCCTAAGCTGCACACAGTGTGCATTCACAGCCATCAAACCCATGAACCTTGGCAAACCATCTAAACCAAATTAGAGGAAAATGCAGAAAACTGATGAATAGAAAACAGTGTCCAGTCCAGTGAACCAATTCAGTTATCATGTATTTGCTTACCTTCACTGGGCTTCCCTTGTGGCTCAGCTGGTGAAGAATCTGCCTGCAATGTGGGAGACCTGGGTTCGATCCCTGGTTTGGGAAGATCCCCTGGAGAAGGGAAAGTCTACCCACCCCAGTATTCTGGTCTATACTTTAGACTCACATGGGTTGGCATGAAACCATCTTTGTGCAAAGACCAGCCTGACTCCTTTTACTTTTCTGCAGGAGAGGTCAGGGTTTGTGTAGGTGATACTTAAGCCAAAAGAGCAGAGGCAGTGGGTCATGATCAGAGGTGCCACCTGGGGAGCTGGGGACTTAGCAGACCAGAACCACCCTGTAGAACCTAGCCTGAGTTTTGAAGTCCCAGGTCTCAGGGGTCATTTCTCTACCAGACAGAATCAGTTGATCTGGTCCCTGAGAAGCAGTTCCTGCTGGTGGTGCTGCCAAGCTAGACGACACTGGTTTATTTTAGTTTTAGTTTTAGAGCTCCTGGTGGGAATTCCAACTCAAGAATGTGAATGCTGCACACAAGGGCAGTTCCCACTGTCTGGGCAGCAAATGCAAAGTAGGAAGGAGAGGCAAGTTGTCCTCTCTGTCTCTCAGCCATCTGTGGGGTTCTCTGTGGACCCCAAGAGACTGAAGGGACCCTACAATTGACAAGGCCTGCCCTCAAGCGATAAACCCATCTGTAAAGCCTTGAAAACTTTACAGGCTTCTCCTACAAGTTCTTTTTATAAGATACACCAGCACATACAGAATATTCTCTTCTCCTTTAGGTCTGTTCTTATCATTCAGGTTTCTCCAAGAAAGTGGGAAGTCATATTCTATAGATACCCAAACTGAATCTCAAATGCTCAGTTTTCTGTTCATCTATGTTAATTATTTTGTATTGTCTGTGACTATGCAACCTGAAGTTATGGCCTACACTTAACCACACTAGCTTCGCTAAAGGCATTTGGCATGATGTAAGTTTCAATTAATTTTTATAGGCTCCTTTCCTAACCTCCAAACCAACTCTGTCAGCTACACACATGTACTTTCCTGAGGGGACCACACACATACTGGTTTCTCTCAAGTTCTTTGCCGAGACTTTTTCACTTCCTACTTGATGGATGAAGTCAGCTTTCCCCTGCTGTTTCTTAATTTTTTTATGGGGGGTCACAGAACCACTCTAGATCTGCTGAATACTGTAGACCCACTCCTCATGTAACTGCATATGCAAACTAATTCATACTTGCAGGTTATTTTATGACTCCCTGACCTCTGCATGAACCCCAGGGCTAGGATCCAGTGACTGTGAGAAAACCTCACCTCCTAGTGAAAGTGAAAATCTGCCCATCAGATGGCAAAATATGAAGAGAGAATTTTCATGGTGGAAAATAATTTGATTGCTTCAGGTGGCAGTGAAAGTAATAATTCTTATTATTTAATCAGTCTGGATTCAGAATTCAGAGGAATATCCAAATATTAATTACCTAAAAAAATAGTAGAATTGAGGGTTAGTCTTAGACTTTTCCATAATAGCACATACAGAAGTTATTATTTTTTGGTTAATTTTGATTCATATTCCCCCCTGGGTAACTATAAGTTGTTCATAAGAAACATGTTAATCTATCAGGAATTAAATGGCTCTTCCTTGTTCTTCATATTTTGAGAGCTTTTGCTGTATTAAAAGTGATCTAGATAGTTTTACCTTGCAACTTATTTTTTAATTCTGTTGAGACATAAAACAATTTATAGTAATTGTTGGTTATATGAAGGGTCATAATAAGCAATCGTATGAGTTCTTATTCAAATTGCAAGCTGCTTGTATTGTCTCATAACTTCAAACAAATCAGCCTGTGCAGAGCCATTTTCTCTAGCTATATAATATGTTGAAAATATGAATAATAACCCTTACATTTACATCAAATTTTGGCCTTTGAGACAAGAATATAATAACATATTATAAAATAGATTTAGCTGGCATCTTATCATAATTCTCTGGTCTTATTAATACATTTGAAACCACTAATACAAAAACTGCTTATATATTTGATGCTGAAGCATAATGGGAGTCATTAAGTTACATTCACAAATGTTGTATATGTGTCATGTTTTACTCCCATTATTTAAGGTTGACAATTTATGTTTGCTAGATCTGATAAGCCTATACTCAGAGCACTTTGTAACAGGTTTACTATTAAATAAATTTCATAGACAGTATAAAAACTTAAAATGCAGAAAAATACAAAGTAGGAAATTAAAAGTACCAATATTCCTATCCCCAGGGTCTCTGTATAATGAGAGGGATTTCTCTCCATAGGGAAGTTTAACCTCTATCATGATAGCAGGAGTTTTTAGTTTTCAGTTATCTATCATGTCTTATGCTTTCTCCTTTTCATTTCAATATGACCATCCTTTCTAATTCCTAATTTTTAATAAATGCTGGAGAGGGTGTGGAGAAAAGGGAACCCTCTTAGACTGTTGGTGGGAATGCAAACTAGCACAGCCACTATGGAGAACAGTGTGGAGATTCCTTAAAAAACTGGAAATAGAACTGCCATACGACCCAGCAATCCCACTGCTGGGCATACACACTGAGGAAACCAGAATTGAAAGAGTCACATGTACCCCAATGTTCATCACAGCACTGTTTACAATAGCCAGGACATGGAAGCAACCGAGATGTCCATCAGCAGATGAATGGATAAGAAAGCTGTGGTACATATACACAATGGAGTATTACTCAGCCATTAAAAAGAATACATTTGAATCAGTTCTAATGAAGTGGATGAAACTACAGAGTAAAGTAAGCCAGAAAGAAAAACACCAATACAGTATACTAACGCATATATATGGAATTTAGAAAGATGGTAACAATAACCCTGTATATGAGACAACAAAAGAGACACTGATGTATAGAACAGTCTTTTGGACTCTGTAGGAGAGGGAGAGGGTGGGATGATTTGGGAGAATGTCATTGAAACATGTATAATATCATATATGAAACGAGTCGCCAGTCCAGGTTCGATGCACGATACTGGATGCTTGGGGCTGGTGCACTGGGATGACCCAGAGGGATGGTACAGGGAGGGAGAAGGGAGGAGGGTTCAGGATGGGGAACACATGTATACCTGTGGTGGATTCATGTTGATCTATGGCAAAACCAACACAATGTTGTAAAGTTTAAAAATAAAATAAAACTAAAAAAAGAAAAATTAAAAAAATAAAAAATATGGACTACTTTCTGTAAGGTATATATGATGTGTAAAACCATTTTTATTTAAACTCAAATATAGACTATTGGATAGGAGTTTGGACTTTGAGTCACCACTTTTTCCAGAATTGGCCATGTCACTTTCATTCTGTGTGAAGTTGTGTATCTCCCTTTTTTTCATCTTTATTTCCTATAAAATGGGGAAAATTGCCATACCACTGTCATAAGGAAGAACAGTTATCTAAATGGGGAATGTATGAATAAATATATGTGAAGTTCTTAGTGCAATATCTGGTATTTAATAAGTAACTATTATGCCAGCTCTTACTGGGAATGCTGGTGGTGCTTTTGAATAAAAACCATTTCTTTTTTCTGATCATAAGTTTTTTTATAATGCTTATTCATAAACAGTATTTACATATGCTAATTAGGAAGAGAAAATACCTTCTCTTAAATAGTAGTTTCCTCCTATTCTTTCAGTAAGTTCAGTAGCTCAGTCGTGTCCAACTCTTTGTGACCCCACGGACTGCAGCACACCAGGCTTCCCTGTCCATCATCAACTCCTGGAGCTTGCTCAAACTCATGTCCATTACGTTGGTGATGCCATCCAACCATCTCATTCTCTGTCATCCCCTTCTCCTCCTGCCTTCAATCTTTCCCAGGATCACTGTCTTTTCCAATGAGTCAGTTCTTCGCATCAGGTGGCCAAAATATTGGAGCTTTAGCTTCAGTATCAGTCCTTCCAAAGAATACTCAGGACTGATATCCTTTAGGATTGACTGGTTTGATCTCCTTGCAGTCCAAGAGACTCTCAAGAGTCTTCTCCAAAACCATAGTTAAAAAGCATCAATTCTTCAGTGCTTAGCTTTCTTTATAGTCCAACTCTCACATGCATACATGATTACTGGAAAAACCATGTCAGTAAAGTCACATCTCTGCTTTTTGCTATACTGTTTAGGTTGGTCATAGCTTTTCTTCAAAGGAGCAAGCGTCTTTTAATTTCATGGCTGCAGTCACCATCTGCAATGGAGCAGAGAAAATTGGAGCTCTGCTCTTGGAGCCCAAGAAAATAAAAGTCTCTCATCTAAAGTTTCCCCATCTATTTGCCATAAAGTGATGGGACCAGATGCCATGATCTTGGTTTATTCAGTGTTGAGCTTTAAGCCAACTTTTTCACTCTTCTCTTGCACTTTCATTAAGAGGCTCTTTAGTTCTTTACTTTCTGTCAAAAGGGTGGTATCATCTGCGTATCTGAGGTTATTGATATTTCTCCCAGAAGTCTTGATTCCAGCTTGTGCTTCATCTAGCCTGGCATTTTGTGTGATGTACTCTGCATATAAGTTAAATAAGCAGGATTACAATACACAGCCTTGACATACCCCTTTCCCATTCTTTATCTACCATCAATAGTTGACAGTGTTAAACTTTTCTATAGTTATAAATATATAGAGAGAGATACATGTGAAAGTGAAATTCACTGAGTTGTGTCTGACTCTTTGTGACCCCATGGACTATACTGTCCATGGAATTCTCCAGGCCAGAATACTAAAGTGGATAGCCTTTCCCTTCTCCAGGGGATCTTCCTGACCCAGGGATCAAACCCAGGTCTTTTGCATTGCAGGCAGAATTTTTTACCAGCTGAGCTGTCAGGGAAGCCCAAGAATACTGGAGTGGGTAGCCTATCCCTTCTTCAGCAGGTCTTCCCACTCCAGGAATCAAACTGGGATTTCCTGCATTGCAGGCAGATTTTTTTACCAACTGAGCTATCAGGGAATTTGTATATATGCAAATCCACAAAATTTGTATAGATAATTTTAAAGAAATTATACTAAATGTTATGTTTTATAGAATCATGAATTTTTCACTTGATAAATGCCAGAAACCTTTCTATGTCAATGTGAGTAAACATTCTCTTTATAAAGGTTTTATACATTTTTTCCTATAATTTAAAAATTCATTTGTATCCTAAAGTTTTATTCCTGCTATGAAGGAAAGCTATTAATTTTTGTATTTTTATCTTATAACAGGTTCCCTTACTGAATTTTCCTGTTTGTTTTCTTAGTTTTATTCAGTTTATTCTTTAGAATTTCTAGGTAGACATCATATCAAGAGCAAAAAATTTAATTATGTCTTATTCTAATACTTTTCATCCCTTTTTCTTTACTGCATTGGCCAAAATTGCCATTATATGTTGAATAACTATAAATGGTATCTTCCTTATTTAACTCTTGCCTTTGCTAGGAATGCTCTTTTCATTTAAATGAAAAATTTGTTTGCTGAAACCTTAGAATCATTCTTGGATAATTTGCATTCAATCTGTTAACAAATTCAGTTGGAAATACCCTCAAAATATGTGCTCCAGTTCCTTTTATATATATCCACTACTACTTCGTAGGTCAAGTCACCATGATGTTTTACCTGGCACTGCAGTACTTGCTAAGAGTTCTGTATGTATCCACCTTTTCTTCTTTGTAATCTGTTGTTCCTAAACAGAATGATCTTTTTCAAATGTAAAGCTAGTCTTGTCAATGCCATGGTTAAGTTTCCAGGCATTGTAATCATATTTAGAATACATTCCAAATTTTTGCAAAATTTCCACACGACTTATCCTTGACAACCTCTCCAGGCTTATTTCCTAAAACTCTTAGTTGTTCCCATTCTGTTCTCAATCTTGCTAAACTGGTCTTCCTGTTGTTCCTCAAACACACCAACAAGGCTTCTGCCTCCAATCCCTTGAATTTCCCTCTTTCTGGAATATTCTATACCATGATATTCCTGTACCTCATTCCTCACTTTGTATATATAGACCCATGCTCCTTCAGTTCAGTTCAGCCACTCAGTCATGTCCTACTCTTTGTGACCCCATGGACTGCAGCCCGCCAGGCCTCCCTGTCCGTCACCAACTCCCAGTGTTTACTCAAAATCACATCCATCATGTCGGTGATGTCATCCAACCATCTCATCCTCTGTCATCCCCTTCTCCTTCCGCCTTCAATCTTTCCCAGCATCAGGGTCTTCCAAGAAGCAGTTCTTTGCATCAGGTGGCCAAAGTATTGGAGTTTCAGCTTCAACATCAGTCCTTCCAATGATTATTCAGGACTGATTTCCTTTAGGATGGATTGGTTGCACCTGCTTGTAGTCCAAGGGACTCTCAAGAGTCTTCTCCAACACCACAGTTCAAAAGCATCAATTCTTTGGCACTCAGCTTTCTTTATAGTCAAGTTCTCACATCCATACATGACTACTGGAAAAACCATAGCTTTGACTAGATGGACTATTGTTGATTAAGTGATGTCTCTGCTTTTTAATATGCTGTCTAGATTGGTCATAGCTTTTCTTCCAAGGAGTAAGCATCTTTCAATTTCATGGCTTCATCATCTGCAGTGATTTTGGAGCCCCCCAAAATAAAGTCTCTCACTGTTTCCTTTGTTTCTCCATCTATTTGCCATGAAGTGATGGGACCAGATGCCATGATCTTAGTTTTCTGAATGCTGAGCTTTAAGCCAACTTTTTCACTCTCCTCTTTCACTTTCATCAAGACACTCTTTAGTTCTTCTTCACTTTCTGCCATAAGGGTAGTGTCATCTGCATATCTGAGGTTATTGATATTTCTCCCAGCAATCTTGATTCCAGCTTGTGCTTCCTCCGCCCAGCGTTTCTCATGATGTACTCTGCATATAAGTTAAATAAGCAGGGTGACAATATACAGCCTTGACGTACTCCTTTCCCGATTTGGACCTAGTCTGTTGTTCCATGTCTAGTTCTAACTGTTGCTTCTTGACCTACATACAGATTTCTCAAGAGGCAGGTCAGGTGGTCTGGTATTCCCATCTCTTTCAGAATTTTCCACAGATTGTTGTGATCGCCACAGCCCATGCTCCTTAGAGCAATATTTTCTAGCCACCTTACCTGGAGGTGCATCTCATTCACTATAGTCTTTGTCCTTTTGCTCAGGTTTTGTCTTCCTAACAATTAAAAACCCTTGACATTATATTATACAGTAATTTGTTTGTTTATTGTTGTTTCTTTGTTAGGATATAAACTCTTTGGAAGTCTGTCTTTATGTTGTTTATTGCTTTGTCTTCCCTGGTTATAACAGTGCCTAGGGCATAGTAGGAACTCCATGCACGCTATTTTTAGGATGAATCAATCAATCGGTACAGTACTTTTCAAGTGCAGTCATGGAAAGTCACATTTACCTTGGCATTTTAAAGACTCTTAGAAGTCTGGCAATTCTGTTTAACCTTGTTTAAGGCCTTCCTGTTTCACGTAATTGTTTAAACGTGATAAACTTTTTCCCCAATATATCACTAGTAAAAGCTTATACAATCTTGCTCTCTTGAACCTGAATTGGGAACCCGGCTTTGTTGTTCTCACTCTTTCTCTGTTTTTTATGCTATCCTTATCAGATTTTGAGGTAAGAGTCCTTCCAGCTTTAAAATTAAGTGGAAATTTTAAGCTTATCCGTATGATCTGAAACAGTTTTAAAGTTAAAATAAGGTCATTAATTATTTCCTTGAAATCTTGAGAGAAACTTAAAATATCTAGATCTAGTGTCAATGGTCAAGGTTATAATTTGACAGTCTTCTGGTTTTTCTAAGATCCGGAAGATTTTATACCTTTTCATAAATTATTAAATTTAATTTTTTCTGGGAATTAAATCACTTAATATGGTTTATGTATGGTATAATATTTATATAATATTCTCATATTTTAAAGTCTTTGTGTATATGCTTTTATGGTTCTTTTATCATTCCTAATGTTTATGTGTCTGTGTTTTTCATTATTTGGTTACATTTTGGTCTCTTGGTAAATATGCCAGAGTTTATATGTTATATCTGTCTCTATTACTTGGTTTTATTTATTAATACAGCTATTTGGTGGTAGGGAGACTTGGTTCTAATACGTTTTTAACTCCTTTCATGTGGTTTAATAAATTCCTCCATGAGGGAAATTTGTTTTCACTTTAGTTGAATTATAGCAAAAAAAAAAAAAAAAGTCTCTAGGAGTCTACACTTCAGAATATATTGAGATTCTCACATAATAGAGCAAGCTCATTTTTGGTAAATTTTCATTTTATAAATGTTTTGGAACATGTATAGGATACAGGTTTTATTTATATTTATAGTCAAGCCAGATAACTGCATTATCAATGTTCTCTTTAATTTTTGATGGTACTTTAAATTATTAAAACAATCATATTGATTGTCCTTTATTTCTACTGATTTTTGATTTACACATTCTTGTGCTGTACTAACTGAAGTATGAAACTTTATGGCCATTAAATCAACTTTGTGAGATATTTGCTTCTATGGTCATGACTAAAGCTGGCCTGGACTTGTGTCCTTTTTCTACTACTTTTGTTGAGTTTTAAAGTTATGTTAGTCTCATAAAAGAAGGAGCCCAGAAGAGATGTATCTTCTTTTTCCTATTCTCTAGAAGACTTTGTGTAAGATATCTTTTCAATATCTTTGATAGAACTTGCTGGAAAATCCATCTAAACCCATAGTTTTTTTGTGGGAAAGTTTTACTGGACTTTATAAATGAATTCAGTTCAACTTCTAATTATGTTTTGTTAAAGAAATATTTATGCTTACTTCATACTTCCAACATTGTTATTGAGAGGTCAAAATCAGTCTGTGTTGTTCCTACCTATTTAGTCTTTGCATTTAAGATTTTCTTGATGTCTTTGTTTTCTGCAGCTTCACTCTGATGTATATAGGTCTGGATTTGCTTTTACTTATCCTATGAATTTTTCTTAAGGCTTATTGAATAAGAATTGTTTTCTTTCATCAATCTGAATTAAAATATCCATTCATTTTAAACACTGCTTCTTTCCTATTCTTCTGGAAATCAAATTAATGTATGTTACACTATGTCTTTTAATGTCTCTTACCTTGTCCAATGTATGTTTCATGTTTTTATCTCCCCACATTTCATTCCAGCTGTTTTCTTTTAATCTATCTTCTAGTTTTTTAATTTTCTCTTTAGTAGTGTTAAACTCACCTATCGAGTCCTTAATTGTATTATTGCATTGTTCATTTCTACAACTTCCAGTTAATTTTCAAGTCTTTAGTGTCAGATTTTACTTTTTTCCAATTGCTTATTATAATACTTAAATTCAGCTTCTATCTCATTGATCATAGTAACTACATTACTTTATATGTAAAGTATATTACATAATTCATAAACACAGATTTTATTTCGGTTGTCTATGGTTTGTGTTGATTTTAACTATTGTTGCCTTTTTTCTGTATTATATAGTCTTTTATTATTTGCTAAAAATTTTATTTGAAAATTTATTTTTGAGGAATAATTTGAGACTTATATATCTTCTAACAGAGAAGAATATGCTTTTTTAGTGACCGGTACTTAAGAGTGAAAGTGGTCTTAGATCAAGGCTTAGGGATTTTCTAAGTTACCTAGTTGGCCTGTCAGAACGTCCTAACGTAAGAGTGCAGCCCCCAAGTTTCCCCACCACCAATAGAGTATATGCTGCGTTAAATTTCTACCTTTAGTGAGTGAAAGTCGCTCAGTCGTGTCCGACTCTTTGCAACCCCATGGACTGTATAGTCCATGGAATTCTCCAGGTCAAAATACTGGAGTGGGTAGCCTTTCCTTTCTCCAGGGGATCTTCCCAACCCAGGGACCAAACCTAGGTCTTCCACATTGCAGGCAGCAATTTTATCTTTATCAGCTGAGCCTCAAGGGAGACCCAAGACTACTGGAGTGGGTAGCCTATTCCTTCTCCTGTGGATCTTTCTGACCCAAGAATCGAACCAATGGTTCCTGCATTGCAGGCAGATTCCTTACCAACTGGTCTATGAGGGAAGCAAATAAATTTTCTACCTTTGGTGGGCATTAAATTCAGATTCATTCTTCCAGCTCCTGAAATTTACATAAAATATCTACTTGCCTTTCAGTGCTTACCCCCCGCAAATAGACAAATTAGTATAAAAGCATCAGCCAGGGAAGAGGGAATGCTCTTCAGGGTATTGAATCCTGGTGTCTTCAGCACCTAAATCTTGCCGCTTCTCAATTTCAGGAACTCCCCCTCTCAGGTGCTTCTCCTACATAGGCAGTGTGCCTGAAAAGAAGGTCCCTAATGGATCTCTTTTTATTTTATCTTCTCAAGAAGAAATTCCATGATGTCTTGTTGGGTGTTTGATGTTATTGCTGCTACTGCTAAGTCACTTCAGTAGAGCCTGACTCTGTGTGACCCCGTAGACGGCAGCCCACCAGGCTCCCGTCCCTGGGATTCTCCAGGCAAGAACACTGGAGTGGGTTGCCATTTCCTTCTCCAATGCATGAAAGTTAAAAGTGAAAGTGAAGTTGCTCAGTCGTGTCCGACTCTTCGAAACCCCATGGATTGCAGCGCACCAGGCTCCTCCATCCATGGGATTTTCCAGGCAAGAGTACTGGAGTGGGTTGCCATTGCCTTCTCTGGTTTGATGTTATTGGGTTGGCCCAAAAGTCTGTTTGGGTTTCCTGTAAGATGTTACAGAAAAAAACCCAAACTGAAATCAAGATATTTTCTGGCTTTTTCACCAAATATTTTGGTGGTCTTCATGGGGTGATGCCAGTGGCCTAGTCTGTCATAAGCACAAGTGGAATCCTCTGTGTATGTTTATGTGTATGAGTTTGTGTGACTGTCATAATTAGCTTTCTTTTTTTTTTGTTTTACTATTTTTTATTATACTTTATGCCAGCAGGTTGAACAATACGCTGAACACGGAATTTTTTTTTAATTTTATTTTTATTATAATTTTTTTTTACTTTACAATATTGTATTGGTTTTGCCATACATCAACATGCATCCGCCACAGGTGTACACGTGTTCCCCATCCTGAACTCCCTCCCACCTCCCTCCCCATACCATCCCTCTGGGTCATCCCAGTGCACCAGCCCCAAGCTTCCTGTATCCTGCATCAAACCTGGACTGGCGATTCATTTCTTATGATATTATACATGTTTTAATGCCATTCTCCCAAATCACCCCCCCTCACAGAGTCCAAAAGACTGTTCTATACACCTGTGTCTCTTTTGCTGTCTCACATACAGGGTTGTCATTACCATCTTTCCAAATTCCATATATATGTGTTGGTATACTGTATTGGTGTTTTTCTTTCTTTTAAAAACTCATTTCTAGTACCAGTCTATTTCAGTTCAAGCTCTTTCTTCTGGTGGCAACTTGTTATTCTCCTTTTAAATGATGAGTTTCTGTCATGTTTAATGATTTTTCGTTGACTGCTCATGTTGAAAGCAGATCTAGACAGTTGAGTATTAGTGACTGATAAAGTCTCCATTTGCAGTCCTGTTGCCTTCATCACTTGAAATATGCTCAGGTATATTGGATGAAAATAGACAGTTAGGCATGCCCCGTCATAAGCGAGTGATCCACTCTCTTATGGATCCACTACATGGATTTATAGATGAACTTCACCACCACACTTTGGGCAATTAATGCCAGCAAAAGGCAAAGAAGTGGACATTTTCCATGTTCAGTACAAACTAGGCATTATAAAAAGAGATAGTCTGGTATTCCCCTCTATATCACTTTCAAACTTACGATTTCCACAGGCCTTTGAAGACAGTTAACAGCATGGGCTGGAGAAGGCAGTGGCACCCCACTCCAGTACTCTTGCCTGGAGAATCCCATGGACAGAGGAGCCTGGTAGGCTGCAGTCCATGGGGCCGCGAAGAGTCAGACACGACTGAGCGACTTCACTTTCACTTTTCACTTTCATGCACTGGAGAAGGAAATGGCAACCCACTCCAGTGTTCTTGCCTGGAGAATCCCAGGGATGGCAGAGCCTGGTGGGCTGCTCTCTACGGGGTCGCACAGAGTGGGACACGACTGAAGTGACTTAGCAGGAGCAGCAGCAGCAGTATGGGCACTGAAGCCACATAACCTGAGCTCTCACTTATTAGTTGTATAATTTGGGTCAAGTAATATAGTCCCTCTATACTTCATGTTTCTAATCTCAAGATAATAATAGTACCTCCTTGGATTACTAAAGGAAGTACAATTAGAGCAATGCATGGCATTTAAGTAGTAAATGCTCAATAAATGTTGACTGTCCTCATGTCCCATGTGAGCTTTAAACACATAGGTTTAAAATTCCTTTTCTTTTTTTTCCCATTGCTAGATATCATGATTTATGTGAGATTGTTCTGAATATTTAATACAAAATTTTCCCATACAACTATTTTGCTGATAGTTATTTAAAATCCTTTTATTTTATCAATGTTTGATAAAAGAACAAAATATTGAACTTCCTCAGGCTATTAGAGTAACCTGAGCACCACAATTCTACATCTTTCTAGATAACAGAAAATTTTCTGGTTTTAATTTATAATTTTATGTCAAATTATTATACCCTAAATTATTTTCTTCAAATTTCTTTATGTTGGCTTTTGTTAATCAGGTTACATTTAGTCAGTTAGATAATTGGCACTTGGAAGTTTTGCAGTTCAAAAGAAATGATCTCCTTTTGGCATCTAAAACAAAGGATATAATTTGTAGTAAGCAGGCTATCCTTGTCTTCTGGTGGTGGAGTCTGCTCAACTTTAAACAACTTATTCAGTTAGAAGCTAATTAATGTGTTAAAAACTCTAGTTGAAAAGGTTGGCAACATCTATAATCAGATGAGTAATTTACTAGAGATAGAAATTATAAGACATGATCTGATGGAAATGCTAGAAATTACGTGCGGATATAATCAAGGTTAAATGAGATCCTAATGGTAGGGAGTCTGATCCAGTAGGATGAGTATCTTTATAAGACACCAGAAGGTGGTGTCTTCTGTCCACGCACGTGCACAGTGAAGGCCCAGGAGAGGACATGGTGAGGAGGCAGCTGTCTGCAGGCTAGGCAGAGCGCCCTCACCGGGACCTGAGGTGGTAGCATCTTCATCTAGGACTTTTAGCCTCCAGAATTGTGAGAAAATAAATTTCTGTTGTTTAAGGTATCCAAGATATATTATTGTTGTTGTTGTTATGGAAGCCTGAGCAGACTCAAATAGTTGGGTAGAATTTATAGAGAATTCCAATTAGAGAAAATCTGAGCAAATACATGGAAGAAAGAATAAAGTTTATCAGGGTATGTGCAAGTGAATTAGTAGTGCTGGAACATTAAAACAAGACTGTGATGAGTGAAGAAGAATGGCAATAATGAGTAAATAATGATAAATAAATTGAGTCATTTCATGGAAGCCCTTAAATTCCATACTGAGGAACTTGGATTTTGTCCTAAAAAAGCAGATGAGAATTAAGTAATAAATTCACAAGATGACATTTATGGTTTTTTTTTTTTTCATATGTGTTATTACTTTATTTCACAGAAAGTAGCAACTTTCTGTGAATGAGAAGGATTGTTTTTATTTTCACATTATAGACAACAAAATTATCATTTTTAATCAACAATTGTAGGCCATGTGAATGATGAATTTTTGTGGACATAAACTGAGGGAGAGGAGATCATTAGGAAGCTATTCTAGTCTTCAAGATAACAGACAACAAAGGCTTAAACCACTATACTGGAGGTAAAGATGGAAAGAGCTGACATGGATCTAAATACCCCTGTAGGTAAAAATAACATCTCATTGTTGTCTTTGAGGTAAAAATTAAGAGAACAAGAGATGTAAGGGATTCTTTGCAGGCAGAAACAGATCCCAATTTTAAAATACATGATGCATACACAATTTGGGAGATTATTTTAATGGAAAATAATACATAATTATAAAATACCTGCCCCCCTGGTTTGGCTCCATGATAAATTCACCTCCATGGGTGGATTTATGCTTAAATGTCTGGATAGATCTTGTGCCGTCAGTTCTGCTCACATTCATATGGAAAGGGCACAGATGGGGAAGGGGGGGCAGTGAATGGGTTTGGTTTTGGTCATCCCCATATAGGCATCAGAGAAGCAGTCAGAAATGTTTGAAAGGATGCTCGACATAATAGTCTGAAGTTTTTGAAATCTGAATTTGCAGAATAAGTATATTAATTTAGGAGTCATCAGAGATTAAGCAGAAGTTAAAACTAAGTAAAACAATTGGATCATCCAAAGAAGACATTCAAGTATGAAATTTTGAGGAACACTTTAATAGATGCAGAGACTCAATGAGAGAACAATAACATTTTAGTTCAGTGGTCTAGGTATTAAATAACAGCAGTGCTGAAGGGAATTGAAGTGTGTTATTTCAGAAATTTTAGTTGACCAGGAAGACTAGAACAATTTGACAACAGAGGGATGAATGAAAAGCATGAACGAGGATGATAATGAGTTATAGCGCTCGGGCCAGTTGAGTAGATGAAATTGGCATACTAATGTGGGAAGTCAGAACAGTTTTTGAAAAAATGGCTAATTTGAAGTGACTTCAGAATATCATAATAGAAATGTCTATTAGCAGTTGGAAATGCATCCAGCAATTGCTGACTTTGAGCTCGATATTATCTTTGTCTTTATTTTCCAATGTAAAGGAGAAAGTTCCAACATGTAATATCACTTGTCTAGTGCCTGGTACTCCTATAGAAGGTGAGTTCAGAATCATCAGCCAGTCAGTGGTATTCTAAGCTCTAAGAGTGGGGAAAGTTACTGCAAGAATATTCAAAGGATGCCCACAGACAGAATCCTAGAGAATACCAAGAGCCAAGAGAATAGAGGATAAAAGCCAACCAAAAAGCTTTTGCTCTCTATTTCTCTCTTCCCTCACTCCCTGGCAAGCACCAAGTTGCTTTCTTCCTCCGTGGATTTATATATTCTGGATATTTTATGCAAATTATATAATATGTGACCTTTTGCGTTTGGCTTCTTTTACTTGGCATAACATTTTTGAGGTTTAGCCAAGTTTGTACCTTGTATCAGTATTTCATTTTTGTGACTGAATAATATTCTGTTCTGTGTCTGTGCCACAATTTATTTATGTATTCACCCACTGATGAACATATGGGTTGTTTCCACCTTTTAGCTATTAAAATAGGACAACTGTGAACATGCATTAATTTGAATACCTGTTTTTGATTATTTTGCGTATATACCTAGAATTGTTGGTGCAAGTAAAATTCTTTAACTTTCTGAAGATTCCTGAACTGTTTTCCACAGGGAGTTAGCCATTTTATATTTCTACCAGTAATGTGTAAATTTTCTAATTTCTTCATATCCTTGCCAACACTTATATCTATTTGCTTGTTTATTTGATAACCGCTCTTGTGAGTATGGGCTTCCCTCGTGGCTCAGACGGTGAAGAATCAGCCTGCAATGAGGGATACCTGGGTTTGATCCTTGGGTTGGGAAAATCCCCTGGAGGAGGGCATGGAACCCGCTCCAGTATTCTTACCTGGAGAATCCCATGGACAGAGGAGTCTGGCGGGCTGCGGTCCATGGTGTCGCAGAGTCAGACATGACTGAACGATTAACACTTTCACTTGTGGGTTAAGGCAGTACCTCATGATTCTGATTTGCATTTCTGTGATGATTAATGATGTTGAACATCTTTTTGTGTGCTTGTCAGACATTTGTATATCTCCTTTGGAGAAATTTCATTCAGTTCAAGTCTCTGGTCATTTTTTAATTGGCTTGTTTTTATTTTGTTATTGAATTGTACATGTATTTTTGTGTTTTAAAGAATAAATCCTTGTCAGATATGTGATTTGCAAGTATTTTTACCCAATCTGTAGGTTGTTTTTCACTCTTTTGGTACTGTTCTTTGCATGAAAAATTAGATTGATGTAGTCCAATTTATTTACTTTTTTTTCTTTTGTTGTTTGAGCATTCAGTGTCAATTTAAGAATCCTTTGCTAAACCAAGGTCATAAAGACTTACTCCTAGGGACTTCCCTGGAAGTTCAGTGGTTAAGATTCCCTGCTTCCAATGCAAGGGGTGTGAGTTCAGTCCCTGTCAGGGAGCTAAGATTCCATAGCAAAGCCAAAAATAATTTTTTCTATAACTTTAGTTCTTAATTTAGATCACTGATCCATTTTTAGTTAATTTTTATATATAATATGGGGTAAGGGTCCAACTTCTTTCTTTTATATGTGGGTATACAGTTAGTACCCTCATACCATTTGTTCAAAAGACTGTCTCTGTCCCATTTAAGTGATCTTGGTACCCTTGTTGAAAATCACCTGGTCATAGAGTTAAAAATCTTTTTCTGGGCCCAATTTTGTTTCATTGCTGTGTATATATTTATCCTTTCTCCAGCACCACACTGTTGGTATTATTTTAGTTTTGTAATTAGTTTTGAAATCTGGAGTGAATCCTCCAAATTTGTTCTTTTTCAAGATTATTTTGACAGTTTAACCAGTTTCAGGATTGTTTAACTTGAAATTTCATATGAATTTAAGAATTTGCTTTTCTATTTCTGTGAAAAAGGCTAATAGAGTTTTGATAGGATTGCTTTGAATTTGTAGGTCATTTCGCCATTTTAACAATATTAAGTCTTCAAATTCATGAACTTAGGATATCTTTCCATTTCCTTAGATTTAAAAAAAATTATTTTCGTTAGCTATTACAGTTTTCAGCATAAAAGTCTTTCATGTCTTTGGCCAAGTTTATTCATAGGTATTTTATTCTTTTGGATACTACTGTAAATAGAATTATTTTCTTAATATCCTTTTTCATTCATTGCTGATATGTAAAAGACAACTAATATTGTGCATGATCTTGTATCCTGCAACTTTTTGAATTGACTTATTATTCATAAAGAATATTGGCTTATAATTTTCCTATCTTGTGATATATTTTTCTGGCTTTGGTTTCATGGTAATATAGGCCTCATAGAATGAATTATGATGTTTTCCTTCCTGCTCTATTATTTTGGAATAGTTAGAGAAAGATTGATGTTAATTCTTCTCTATATGTTTGGTAGAAATCACCACTGAAGCTTGATCCTGGACTTTTCTCTATTGGAAGGTTGATTACTGATAAAAAAAAAAAAAAAATCTCTTGTTCTAGGTATATGCAGATTTATTATTCTTCCCAATTCAGTTTTGGTAATTTATGTATTTCTAGTTTTTATTTCTCTAAGTAATCTAACTTTTGTGTATAGCTGTTTATGATATTCTTTTATAATCCTATTTATTTTTTAATTTTAAATTTATTTTTTTAATTGAAGGGTAATTGCTTTACAGAATTGTGCTGGTTTCTGCCAAACATCAAGTCAGTAGTAATATCCCCACTTTCATTTCTGATTTTCTTTTTGTGCATCTCTCTTCTCTTCTCTTAGTAAGTCTAGCTAAAAGTTTATCAATTGTTTATGTTTTTGAAGAATCAACTTTTGGTTTCATTGATTCTATTATTTTGTTATTCTTTATTTCATTTATCTCTACTCTTATCATTTACTTACTTCTGCTAGCTTTGCCTTTAGCTTGCCCTTGTTTTTCTAGTTCTTTTTTTTTTTTTTTCTAGTTCTTTAAGATATAAAATTTGATTATTGATTTGGGAATGTTTATTTTTGTTAATGTAAGCATCTACAGCTATAAACTTCCTTGTAAGCATTGCTTTTGCAGTGTTCCATAAATTTTGCTAATGTTGTTTTTGTTTTCCTTTGTTTCTGATTTCTCTTGTGATTAGTTCTTTGAGCTGTTGATTATTTGAGTGTGATTTTTAGTTTTACATACTTATGAATTTTCCAGTTTCCTTCCTGTTATTGACATCATTCCATTTCCATTGGAAAAGATAATTTTGATAATTGCAATCTTTTAAATTTATTGAGATCTGTTTTATGGCCTAACATATGCTCTATCTTTGTGAATGTTTCATGTACACTTGAGAAGAATGTGCATTACGCTATGACTATGATTTTGTGCATCAAGTACAATATATTGGATTATAATGAAAAACACTGTACAGTTATTAAAATATATGGGCTTCCCTCATAGCGCAGTTGGTAAAGAATCTGCTTGCAATGCATGAGACCTGGGTTTGATCTCTGGGTTGGGAAGATCCCCTGGAGAAGGGAAAGGCTACCCACTCCAGTATGAAAAACACTGTACAGTTATTAAAATATCTTCAAATGTTATGATATAATAATAAATGAGACTTTAATTAAAACCTTGAATAAGGTACCGTACTCAATGAACATGAGTTTGAGTGAACTCCAGGAGTTGGTGATGGACAAGGAGGCCTGGCATGCTGTGATTCATGGGGTCGCAAAGAGTCGGACACGACTCAACAACTAAACTGAACTGAACTGAATCTCAAAATTGTAATACATATGAACAGTATTTTAAGATACCTACATAATCTAATATGATATAAAAATATGTATCATTTCTTTTGGTGACAAAGTCATAGGTACTTAGTATTAATGGAATTAGTAATTAAAGGAAATAATACATTTCAGTTAAAGGTTAGCGAAAATAAAGATGCCACGTTTTTCTGAAACTCATAGACATACTGAATTCTATCCCCACACCCTCTGTAGGCCTAAAAACCCTAAGTGAAGAACTTCATCTAATGGGTTTTTCTTTAATTTCAAAACACTGCTCTAAGCCATTGGTAAGTACTGTTTGGAGGTTAAAGGAAGGAGAATGGGCAACTCTACCTAGCCCTACCACAAGTCATCTCCATCCTAGAGAAGAGACTTACTTTTCCCTTCTGGCGACATCTCAGTCCCAAAGTAGAATCAAATCTCGGTGTCCTGATGGAAGGAAGAGGCTGAAGCTCTTGCTTCAGCTACCAGCATCATTGCCTACCCTCATAAAGTAGCTTTGGGGACAAATTCTTAGGCATTTAGTATGATTAGAAAAAAGTCTCATTTCTGAGGCTTAATTAGTATTAGCAGCACCAAAAAGTCTCTGTAGAAATGGCCTTGGGTAAGAGCAAATTAGTGTTTTTAATTATTATCATTAAAAATGAATATTTACAGGAAATTGGGCTGAAGGCCATCTGGCCCAAGCACATTCCTAAGGGAGGCCATGAATCACTAAAGGGGTGAAAGGGAGAGCATGGTACAGAGGGGATGGAACTATTTATAGCTTCTCAAGGCTTCAGTTGAAGTCACCAGATAGAAAGGGCATTTAAAAGTTAAAGCAAGCATCAGAGACTCAGTATGAAGAATGTGAGTATTTTTTAAAGAAACATGTCCACACCTTAATATTAAAATGTGGTTTATATATATATATTTCTTTCTTCACTCCCATGTATTTAATCTTTATTATTTCTTTTAATTGAGAGATGTAAAGTAAGCCCTTTAGACTTTATTTACATTGGCCTTGGCAGGTCATTTTATTTCAGTGGCTCTCTGTGAATAATATGCCATCCTTAGTTATTTCCTTGGTGTTATGTGAATGAAAGAGTTGGTACTGATGAAGTTGTGCAATATTTGGATTCTTTTTAAGCATAAATAATTAATTATTTCAATAATATAAAATCATATCTTAAATATAGGATTGAGTTGTAAGGTGTTAACTTTAGGTCATTTCTTTTATCTGCCTTTCTTGTGCTGTGCTAAGTCACTTCAGTTGTGTCTGACTCTCTGCAACCCTATGGACTGGAGCCCACCAGGCTTTTCTGTCTATGGGATTCTCCAGGCAGGAATGCGGAGTGGATTGCCATTTCCTATTCCAATCTTTGTTTCTTAATTACTATAAAATATTATTTGCTTATAAAAAACAAGTCAGAGAAAGAATGATTAGATTTTATTCTTTGCTATTCTTAACGCTTTGACAAAATAATACTGTAAGATCTAATGATAGCGGGATTTTGGGAAAGAGGACTCTCTCCTCTTTTGCCCCTGGGAAAATAAATTACTGAAACACTTTTGGGAAGTAAGTTGCAATTTATCTCAAGAAAATTAAAATAGTAATATGATTAGACTTCATAATTCCACATCTAAGAATTTATCCTGGGGAAAAATCATAAATACAAAAAAATCTTTCTGTGAAGATATATTCATCACAGCATTATTTATAAAATTAAAATTAAGACATTCTAAATATGACATAATTGAGGTTGGGTTATATAAGGGATATAATATTTGGCCATTAAAAATAGTATACATTAAGTGTTTGTAACAGCATGGAAAATGTTCAAGCATTTGTGCAGTATATACCAAGTGAGGTGTGTTAGTGCAGTGATAAAAGCACAAGCCCAGGCTTTATAATTGTGCAGCTTATTCCTACAATTATATATTAAGTAAATAAAGAAAGAAGAAAAATTATGATATAGAATATCATCATAAATATGCTATTAGAAATCATCCTGAATAGAAACCAAGGGTCAAATTAAAGAAACCAAAATGTATCCAGAAGTTGATCTTGAAAAATCTTTCTGTGCAAATATATTCACCACAGCACTATTTATGAAATTAAAAATTAAGACAGTCTAAATATGACATAATAGATAGTGGGTTATATAAGGGATTATATAAAATCTTGGGTAAATTATTTTGTTCTCTTTCAAATTTTCTGTTTTCTAAAATTTTATAATTAGAAGGTAAATTAATATATCAGCTAAAAAAATACTTATAAGCTAAAATTAACATGTAAGCTAAAAGGAATGATAGTAATACAGCTTTCTTGTAACATGTGTGATACCTCTATTTTGCAGACCCACTTCAGATGTACAGTGTTTTTCATGGGGAATTGCTGTGCTGGCCAGTTCAGTTCAGTTCAGTTCAGTCACTCAGTCGTGTCCCACTCTTCACGACCGCGTGAATTGCAGCACGCCAGGCCTCCCTGTCCATCACCAACTCCCGGAGTTCACTCAGACTCACGTCCATCGAGTCAGTGATGCCATCCAGCCATCTCATCCTTTGTCGTCCCCTTCTCCTCCTGCCCCCAATCCCTCCCAGCATCAGAATCTTTTCCAATGAGTCAACTCTTCGCATGAGGTGGCCAAAGTACTGGAGTTTCAGCTTTAGCATCATTCCTTCCAAAGAAACCCCAGGGCTGATCTCCTTTAGAATGGACTGTTTGGATCTCCTTGCAGTCCAAGGGACTCTCAAGAGTCTTCTCCAACACCACAGTTCAAAAGCATCAATTCTTAGGCACTCAGCTTTCTTCACAGTCCAACTTTCACATCCATACATGACCACTGGAAAAACCATAGCCTTGACTGGCTGGACCTTTGTTGGCAAAGTAATGTCTCTGCTTTTGAATATGCTATCTAGGTTGGTCATAACTTTTCTTCCAAGGAGTAAGCGTCTTTTAATTTAATGGCTGCAGTCACCATCTGCAGTGATTTTGGGGCCCAAAAAAATATATAGCAAATCCACATTTGATCAATATCAGTATAAATTATATAAATTACAGTGGTTTCAGTTGAAAGTATCATAAACATCCAATCAAACCTGAACAACCAGAGGGAATTTATTAGGAATTAATCCAAAAGGTGAAGGTTAATTTCATGACTTAACAATGTCACCAAGAAGTTCCTCCCTCCCATTCTTTTTTGTCTTGTTTTCTTACTCTTTCATCCTCTGTATGAGGATGGTTTTATCCTCAGACTGCCTCCTCTATGTTTGCCAGCGGCAACAAAGGCTGTTGCTCTCCTCATTGACACAAATGTCCTGATTGGACCAACTTAGATCATGTGGTCATTCCTGAACCAGTCTCTTGGGCTGGAAGCATGTAATATACTCATTAGCACAGTATTGAGTTACATGCTTATTCCTGAATCACTACGGAGCCAAAGGAGACAGATTTATCCTGATTGTTTCAGAATGCAATCAAAATTTATTGAATAAGTCCCCATTTTCAAATGTTTAAATTTTTTTTTAGAAAAGGTGAAAAACTTAAACACAGACTTTGTATCTCCAGGCCTACTCAGTCATCTACTGCCCCTTAGTCATTACTCTATACACAGGGACATGTTGGAAAGTCACCTCTACCATGAGGCTTTCCCCTCCTTGGGTTACACTCTAGAAAGCCTGGAGGTCATTGATCCAAACGTGGGATTTTGTTGTCCACACCATACCCTTTACCTGGCCCTCTTACTCTCTTCATACTCAACATTTCATCCCTGCTTACAGCGCCACTAGCTCTCTCTAAAAGTTTCTATGGGATAAATTTTATGACCACTTTCTTGGGCTTTGGCCCTTGGTTTCCAAGTGAAGTTTTGAAAATTCTCCAACTTTTTCACTCTCTTGAATTTAAAAGTGACTTTTAGGCCTGTTGTCTCTACTACAGGTTTTTGAAAGTCTAATTTGTATTTCAAAAGACTGGAAATCAACTCTTTGTTCTCAATGAGTTCTTTTCTGTTTTTTCTTCCCTGGAGCCATAGCTTTCAGTCTCCAAGTCTATTTTTAATTGCAGAAGGGCTTTAAGGTAAAAAGCAGGTTTAAAGCAGTTACATTAAGGAATATTTCTAAACATTGTCTTGCTGACATAATAAATGCCAAGAATCATACAGACATTAAACACTATAGGGATTCAAAGGAAAGAGAAAATTAAGTTCTAGCAAGGGAAATCAGATATCATGAAAGTAGTAAGACTTGAGCTAATTCTTGAAGAATGAGTAGAAGTTTGATAAGAAATAAGAAATGAAGTTCTTTTTGGTGGCTTACCTTTGCTCTACTGGATTATATCATCAAGAGTGTCTATAAGGAGCTTCTCCTTTAGCAAAGATCAGGTAGGAATTGATCTATGTATTTGTAGGGATAATTATCAATTACATTTGTCATTTCCCTCAAGAGGGTACTTGTTTTGGTCTATTTAGGCTGCCGTAAAAAAAATACACTGGGTAACTTATAAACAGCAGAATGTTCTCCCAGTTCTGGAGGTTAGGAAGTCCAGGATTGAGGTGCCAGCAGATTTGCTGTCTGGTGAGGGCCTGCCTCCTAGTTTGTAGAAGGTGTCTTCTTATTGTGTCCTCACATGGCAGAAAGTGTGAGAGAGCTCTCTGGGGTCTCTTTTATAGGGGCACTAATCCCAATCTTGAGGGCTTGACTTTCAGATTCTCATAACCCAGTCACCTCCCAAAGACCCCCACATCCAAATGGTATCACACTGAGGGTTAGATTTCAACATACCAATTTTGAAGGGACACAAACTTTCAATCTATAGCAGCACTTCACATCATTATCATCACCTTCAGAAAGCATAAAGCACATATTTGCCTTTCTAACTCTCTTAAATTGTTTGCCTCCTTTTGTTATCCAGTACTGTTTGTGTGACCGAACTGGGATGCACCAGTGCCTCTCAAAGTGAGGTCACAAGCGTCAACTAAAAACACATTGTTCAGTCGCTAAGTCATGTCTGACTCTTTGCAACCCCATGGATTACAGTATGCCAGGCGTAGAGGGCTGCTAATAAGAATTGATGCTTTTGAACTGTGGTGTTGGAGAAGACTCTTGAGAGTCCCTTGGACTGCAATGAGATCCAACCAGTCAATCCTAAAGAAAATCAGTCCTGAATATTCATTGGAAGCACTGATGCTGAAGCTGAAACTCCAATACTTTGGCCACCTCATGCGAAGAGCTGACTCATTTGAAAAGACCCTGATGCTGCGGAAGATTGAAGGCTGGAGGAGAAGGGGATGACAGAGGATGAGGTGATTGGATGGCATCACCAACGATGGACATGAGTTTGAGTAAGCTCCGGGAGTTGGTGATGGACAGGGAGGCCTGGAGTGCTGCAGTCCATGGGGTCACAAAGAATAGGACATGACTGAGCGACTGAACTGAATAAGAAAAGGGCTTATTTTGGGCCTTATGAATTACAATTCTGGAGATAAAGATTTCAGGTAAAACCAAAAGAGTGTTCCAGGGATGAGAAAGAGGGGTTTATAAAGGCAGAAGACATGCAGATGTACTCTGACACAAGAAAGGAAATATTTGTCTTTAGGGGATGGCTGTCATGAGTTGTTATAAAGGTCTGATAAGCATTTTGAATTTCTGGGTCACGGGGCATATGTTCTGGATGCCTATGTTAATACAATAAGCCATCAAGAGTTAGAGTCCACCTGGCATACATCTCACTTCCTCCATGGCCTCTGACCTCATTTTAGAGAGTGTTCTTAGCTATACTCACTCCATTTCAATTTTTTTTTAATTTTTCCTTTAGATGATAATGTTAAAATAACTGAAAGCTACTTTTTCTCTCTTTAGTGATGAGTCACAATGGAAAAACCTTTAAAAAAGTAAAATTTTAGTTTCTCAGACTAGTGTTTGGGTCTGTTTTTATTAATTTACTCTATTTCCAAACTGGGATGTATGGACTGCTTTGGAAAATTCCTGCATTACTAGGAAATCAGTTTTCCCCTGAGGACCTTCTACCTGGAACTGTACTAATTCCTAGAGTTGAAACACTAGCTTTTCTGCAATTATTAGCCCTATAAGCTTGGACATTTAACCTCTCTCTGTTTCCTCTTCTGTAAAATGGGAATGATAAACCTTATCTTACTGTTTTCTGAGAGGATTAAATGAGAAAATTATGTCAAACCTGGTAGCTACTTTCACTATGATTAGAATTATTAGATAACATAAGCAAAAAGTCCTTATTGTCATTTCCCTCATCCTCTGTCTGCTGAGGGCGTGTTTGGGGGGCCTTTTCTCCATTTAAAAAGAGCTCTTTTGTAACCTATTTCTGTTCTACCCCTAGTGCCATGAAAGACCCTCTGGCATACATAGGCTTGCCCTTCTCCTAATCTTCTTCATGGTCTCCCGTTCTGAGAGCTCTTTCCGGCTCCTGACTCATGCTTTCCTCATAGCCTCCTCCTAAGGCCTCTGCAGGGAGCTCCAAGGAGAAGGCCAGTGCAGGAGCTGCGCTGACACAACTTGACCTTGGCTGCAGTCAGCACTGCCCAGCCTGACGGGACTCTTGAGTCCTCTTTAGCTTCTTGACTGAGAAGTTGTTCTGTAGAATCCTACAGAAGAGGGTAAAACTGATCTACTTCATGGGGGACAGATTCCAGCCCACAGGGTAAGGGTAAGGCAGTTCTTATGCTGAGATGAAACCAAATGTATTTGACCAAGGCAGTTTCACAGAGAAGGCTTGTTATGTAATTAGTAAGTGTAAAACAGTTTGCACATATTATCTAGAATATTCCCTTCAGAAGATTCTCATGAGGCATGTATTACTATTTGAGATCTGAAAATACTGATACTCAGTGTTAGGTAGCAATTGCCTCCCCCCTACCCCCACCCCAAATTAAAGTCTACATCTGTAAAGTTTCATAGCTTTCCCTTCCTAAGAATTGGAGAGCATTGATTGAAAGTGCTCTTAGCTGGGAGACGGTGTCTCTCACCGTCATTCCTTTATGTGCTATTGAACTTGTTATCATGCTTGAACTTGCATAGTCAGTAACAGTTCATTTGTAAGTAACACATCTCCCGCTTAAAGGTAAATTCCTTATGGATTGAGATTTTGTCTATATTTCTTTACATACATAGACAGTGAACATTTAATTTCACAAATGTTTATTTCAAACCTACTACATTTAAATCACCATATTAGATATGTAAGGATATATAGATCATGTCTCTATATAGATAGCAAACATTTGCTTATTTCAAAAATATTTATTTAGAATCTACTACATTCAAAATACCATGTTAGGAGATGCTACTGTAGACACAATATAAAAACATGAAATCCCTAATCACAAGGAGATTTTTCATCTAACAGTAGAGGAACTAACACAATTGGAATAATAGCTGCAGTGGAAGAAACAGAAGAAGATAATAGGTCTTAACTGCTGGAAGTAATTAGAAAAATGAGAACAGGTAGTTGGCAAAGGAAAGGAAGACAATGCACATGGCAGGATGCAAATAGAATTTTATTGTATTTCATTTGTTTGATATGACATTGTTCTGAGAGAAAAGGCAGTCAGAGCAGTTTTCTAGGTCTGTGATTTTACCTTGGATCTGAGAGTTCTGAGACCAGTAGACTGGAAGCAGAGCAGTTTGGAGGGTTTGGTACATTCTGGTATAAGAACATTACAGACATTATACAACCAAGCCTGGGTTTGAAACACAGTATGTCTGAGGCAGCTCAAAAATACAACTGCCGTAAGATGGTTAAATGAGCTACTGAAGCTCATGTCACTCTGCTTTTCAGGGGCTACATTACTCAGACTCAGAAGGTGAGTGATGACACAAACAAGCCACTACGGACTTTCAAATGGAATAGAGAAGACTTGTGAATGGAAGGGACCAGAAGAGGCCCCATAGACTGTGACATCAGGCAGATAGAGCAAGCTTAGCAAAGCACAGAGGCAGTAAAATCGGATATGTGCCAATGTGCTTGCCAAAAAGTCAATTCACTTTGGCATACCGGTCATTGGGCAAGTTGATTTTTGGCAAAATGACTTGCTTCTGGAAATCCTGGAACATATATAACAAGGAAAAGAGATGAATAAAACAGTATCTATTGCTCTCATACTAGATGTTAGACACTGTGCTCAGTGCTTTGCATATTTCACCCTTAGAGCAAGGTGTATATTAATTATGCTAATTTTTCAGAACTAAAAACTGAACATCATACAACGTAGAGGGTAAAATTTCCCCTCAGGATCTCCCAGTCATTTAGTTTAAGTGCTTATTCACTTAGTCATGTCCAACTCTTTGTGATCTCCTGCCAGGCTCCTCTATCCATGTAATTTTCCAGGCAATAATTCTGGATGAAGTTGCCATTTCCTACTCCAGGGACTAGCTGAAGAGTGCCTTTTGAACACAGATTTTTTTGGTTTTAACATCGTGTAGTTTCTGCTTCAACACACAACCCAAGTTAGTGTTAAAGTGTTTATGAAGAGAAATTGGTGGAAATAGCTCTATAGTCAGAGGCCAGAGCTCAACTAATAAACCTGAGATCTGGAACCATGAATTCATTGGAAGAAAGAGAGTGACAGTACCTTATTTGTGCTTGAAGAAAATTGATCTTATAATCAATGTATGCAGAGAAGGCAATGGCACCCCACTCCAGTACTCTTGCCTGGAAAGTGCTATGGACGGAGAAGCCTGGTAGGCTGCAGCCATGGGGTCGCACAGAGTCGGACACGACTGAAGCCACTTAGCAGCAGCAGCAGCAGCAATCAATGTATGCAGTGTCAGAGAGACACTTAAAAGCCTGTGGCAGTAGATCCTATAAGAAATAAGAACCTAACTAGGATAACAATGAAAATTGGTAAAATAAAACAGGTTTGAGAGAGGTGGAATGGCAAGTCAGTAAAAATTAGGGATTTAGAGTAGGACACTAGAAAAAGAGAAGATTGTGACAAAAATATTGTTATTGAGTGAAGTTTGGAAGCCATTTTAAAGAGGAAACTCAGGAGGAAGGGTGATGTATTATATTTTTGATATTGAGAATTTGAGGTATCAGTTGTGTACAAAGGCAGAGAGTTCCTTCTGATAGATGGAAATTTGTAAAATCTGGAAATCTGTGACTTCCCCTTAGAAAAAGTTTTGGCTGAGATATGATTTAAAAGCCATTTATGTTAAAAAGAAAGTAATGAGAAACAGTACCAAATATTGTTATAGATTTTATTTGAATCAAATTACTTAGAAAGCAAGGTATAGTTAGAAGAGTCAGGCTGAGGACGAAGCCTCTAAGTACATTCAGTCAATGAGGAAGAAACCCAGAGGGAGTCATGAAGGAGGAGAAGCAAAGGAGAACACTGGTGTTCAGAGGACAATGGCAACAGAGAAGGAAGGGGTCTATCAGTAGAGCCAATAGTTCAGAGGGCTCAAGAAAACTAAGACCGAACACCATTTAATATTTCAATAACAGAAAAGTCACTGGTGGCATTTAAAAAATAATATGATGTAGAATGATGGGCAAGAACACTATAATCAGATGTTAGAGAGTGCGTAGATGATGGGCTGAGGGGAAGGAGGGTCAACCAGAGGAGACAAGAAGGTGAAAATAAAAGAGAGAATAGAACTCTCGAGTCAAAGAGTGTATCTACAGAGCAGAATCATATGGAAAGGAAAAACTGAAGATAAAAGGCAGAGAAAGGAGGCTTGATGGTGCAAGTTCCTGAAGGCTGTGGAAGGTGATAGGGTTGATGGTACAAATGGGAAACGTGATCTTGTACATGAGACAAAAGTCTGCCATTTGAGAAAATAATAATTGTATGATGGATTGCAGTATTAAGAAAGCTTTTGAGATGGGAAGTAAGGGCACCTAATGTCTTGGACAGTTTGACCATAAACAGAGCCACGGACAAAGGCTGTGTTCAGGTATATTATTTGAAATATGATGCCAGGAATAAAGATTGAGAGGAGATAAGATAGGAAGGAAAGGAAGCAGATACAAAGATAATTAAGTTGGCCACCATTGCTCAGTACTGTGGGACCTTCAGAGGAGATTTGTGCAGTGATCAAAGAAATATGCCCATTGGTGAATATACATATTTAATCTTAGAGCCTAATCTTGGCTTCTCTCATGATTGAAACCCAATCAGTACACATGAGCAGGAGCAGTAGCTAATGTGAGAATAGGTTGGTGAGCAGTAGCTTGGTGAGATGGAATGGCCTAGGGGTAGCCACCATCCTTTCTCTCGTGGCTGTTTCATTCATGAGTCCATTGAAACGTTGCTGAAAACATGCTGGTTGGCATATACAAGGAGTGGTCTCTGGCAGACATTAAAATAGAAGGCAAAAATCCATTCTTCTCCCATAGATCCATCCATGTACTCATTCTCCAAAATGTTTTATTTCCAATTCTCCAATAGTATCTATTCCAGGCCCCTGAGCAACCAGCCAAGCCATTCACCATTGCCCAGGAGGCCATGCATATCCACACTTAAGCTACATTTTTCACAAACGAAATGAAAACCGCATGAACTGATCAAAGCTCTGCCTGCCGAAATGAATTTCCCTTCATGACTATCCTGTAGCGCTACCCCCAAAGAGGATCTAGACAACAGCAGTCTGTTTTCAGCTACTGCTAGTGTATTGAGCCAACCCATCTGTGAAGAAGGCTTGGGACTTTCCTCTTCCATCAGTTAGTTGGAAGGAACTTCTCATGGGGCCATAGGTGTGAGTTGCTGGGGAGAAGTTGATGTGACAGAGCAGGTGCCGTCTGGGCCATCTCATCATGTAACATGCCATTTTGAAGACCTTCTGGACCTGTTGGCTCTAACCTTGAATATACCATTTCTACCAGTTTTTCCAGGAGTCATGTACGGGTGTGAGAACTGGACTATAAAGGAAGCTGAGCACAGAAGAATGGATGTTTTTGAACTGTGGTGTTGGATAAGATTCTTGAGGGTCCCTTGGACTGCAAGGAGATCCAACCAGTCCATCCTAAAGGAAATCAGTCTTGAATATTCATTGGAAGGACTGATGATAAAGCTGAAACTCCAATACTTTGGCCACCTTATGCAAAGAACTGACTCATTTGAAAATTTCCCTGATGCTGGGAAAGATTAAAGGCAGGAGGAGAAGGGGATGACAGAGAATGAGATGGCTGGATGGCATTACAGATGCAATGGATGTGAGTTTGAGTACACTCCAGGAGTTGGTGATGAACAGGGAAGCCTGGCATGCTGAAGTCCATAGGGTCACAAAGAGTCAGACATGACTGAGCGACTGAACTGACCATACAGTAGATAGTTACTGAGCATGCCCACACTTAGGATTTTGGTAAATTTTATAAAACCACCTTCTGATGGGAACTTTGGTCAACATGGTCAGTCCGTGGCTCATAATCAAATATTTCATCTCAACCAGGGATAAAGATCTATGGTACCTTCAAAATCCAATGAGACCAACCAAGTTATAGGCCTGTTTTTCAGTATGAGGGTTTTGTCTTTTACCTTAGAGACGATGTCTTAGCATGTCAAAGACCATTTGACTCTTGAAGCGTCAAAGAAGCAGATCTGAGTTTTTGTGAGATTGTATCTGTCAGGGTGTAATCATAAGCTAGAAACACAAAGTTTGATATCAAGAAACTAATTTACCATAGTACCAACAGAGAGGATCCCCTCCCCATGGCTGAAGTTCAGATTATGGAACACATGTGGTTGCAAACCACCAGATAACAGAAAATTCTCTGGTTTTCCTGGGCAGATAAGAAATACCTCCACGGGACGCTGGCAGATTAACAGCAGTGGCATCACCTGCAGGTGATGAGCCTGTATCACCACAGGAAGAAGCATCAAAACAGCACACCTGGACCAAAATGGTGGGAAGAAGCACAAGCTGGAATCAAGACTGTCGGGAGAAATGCCAATAACCTCAGATATGCAGATGACACCACCCTTAGGGCAGAAAGTGAAGAAGAACTAAAGAGCCTCTTGATGAAAATGAAAGAGGAGAGTGAAAAAGTTGGCTTAAAGCTCAACATTCAGAAAACGAAGATCATGGCATCAGGTCCCATCACTTCATGGGAAATAGATGAGGAAACAGTGGAAACAGTGTCAGACTTTATTTTGGGGGGCTCCAAAATCACTGCAGATGGTGATTGCAGCCATGAAATTAAAAGACACTTACTTCTTGGAAGGAAAATTGTGACCAACCTAGACAGCACATTAAAAAGCAGAGACATTACTTTGCCATCTAGGTCAACTGAACTGAACCAAAATGAGAAGCCCCTTTCTCTACAGAGTCTCTCCAGTGTCCTCTATTGACAAAGATTAATATTAAACTCACTGAAAAGGGAGAGATACATCAGTTCAGTTCAGTTGCTCAGTCACACCCAACTCTTTGTGACCCCATGAATTGCAGCACGCCAGGCCTCCCTGTCTATCACCAACTCCTGGAGTTCACTCAAACTCGTGTCCATCGAGTCGGTGATGCCATCCAGCCATCTCATCCTCTGTCATCCCTTTTCCCTCCTGCCCCCAATCCCTCCCAGCATCAGAGTCTTTTCCATTGAGTCAACTCTTCACATAAGGTAGCCAAAGTACTGGAGTTTCAACTTTAGCATCATTCCCTCCAAAGAACACCCAGGGCTTATCTCCTTTAGAATGGACTGGTTGGATCTTCTTGCAGTCCAAGAGACTCTCAAGAGTCTTCTCCAACACCACAGTTCAAAAGCATCAATTCTTAGGCACTCAGCTTTCTTCACAGTCCAACTCTCACATCCATACATGACCCCTGGAAAAACCATAGCCTTGACTAAACAGACCTTTGTTGACAAAGTAATGTCTCTGCTTTTGAATATGCTATCTAGATTGGTCATAACTTTTCTTCCAAGGAGTAAGGGCCTTTTAATTTCATGGCTGCAGTCACCATCTGCAGTGATTTTGGAGCCCCCAAAAATAAAGTCTAATACTGTTTCCACACTTTCCCCATCTATTTGCCATGAAGTGATGGGACCAGATGCCATGATCTTAGTTTTCTGTATGTTGAGCTTTAAGCCAACTTTTTCACTCTCATCTTTCACTTTCATCAAGAGGCTTTTTAGTTCCTCTTCACTTTCTGCCATAAGGGTGGTATCATCTGCATATCTGAAGTTATTGATATTTCTCCCGGCAATCTTGATTCCAGCTTGTGCTTCTTCCAGCCCAGTGTTTCTCATGATGTACTCTGCATATAAGTTAAATAAACAGGGTGACAATATACAGCCTTGACGTACTCCTTTTCCTATTTGGAACCAATCTGTTGTTCCATGTCCCATTCTAACCTTTGCTTCCTGACCTGCATATAGGTTTCTCAAGAGGCAGGTCAGGTGGTCTGGTATTCCCATCTCTTTCAGAATTTTCCACAGTTTATTGTGATACACACAGTCAAAGGCCTTGGCATAGTCAATAAAGCAGAAATAGATGTTTTTCTGGAACTCTCTTGCTTTTTCCATGATCCAGTGGATGTTGGCAATTTGATCTCTGGTTCCTCTGCCTTTTCTAAAACCAGCTTGAACATCTGGAAGTTCATGGTTCATGTATTGCTGAAGCCTAGCTTGGAGAATTTTGAGCATTACTTTACTAGCATGTGAGATGAGTGCAATTGTGCAGTAGTTTGAGCATTCTTTGGCATTGCCTTTCTTTGGGATTGGAATGAAAACTGACCTTTTCCAGTCCTGTGGCCACTACTGAATTTTCCAAATTTGCTGGTATTGAATGCAGCACTTTCACAGCATCATCTTTGAGGATTTGAAATAGCTCAACTGGAATTCCATCACCTCCACTAGCTTTGTTCATACTGATGCTTTCTAAGGCCCACTTGACTTCACATTCCAGGATGTCTGGCTCTAGGTCAGTGATCATACCATCATGATTATCTTGGTCAGGAAGATATTTTTTGTACAGTTCTTCTGTGTATTCTTGCCACCTCTTCTTAATATCTTCTGCTTCTGTTAGGTCCATATAATTTCTGTCCTTTATCGAGCCCATCTTTGCATGAAATATTCCCTTGGTATCTAATTTTCTTGAAGAGATCTCTAGTCTTCCCCATTCTGTTGTTTTCCTCTATTTATTTGCATTGATCACTGAGGAAGGCTTTCTTATCTCTTCTTGCTATTCTTTGGGACTCTGCATCAGTGTTCCTAAATTCCCAAGTATTTCCACAGAAGATGTTCATGCATTTGGATCTGAGGTAATCAATTTGTAACTGTCAGAGGGATTCACTCCCCACCCCGCACCCCACCCAGGATGTGGCATGCATGTTTCTATAGGATAACTGTTGTTTCCTGGCCAGGTCTAATGACGATTTGTCATCAGTATGGTGAAACAGCATGATCTTCTGTGATACACAGCTTGTATTGTGTCAAAGAATTGTCAAAGCCCTGGAGGTAGACCATGAATGTGAACTGGTATCTTTGCTACATAAAAGCAAACTGCTTCTGGTGTCCTTCCTGATGGGGTTAAGAAAGGATGTGTTCACTATGTATTCTTTACCTATGAAGACTATGTGGCTGCATGCCCAGTGCCAGAGTCTGCATTGATCCTCCCAGTAAGATACCACATTCAGCATAGCAGCTGTGATGAGGGCTACAGTTCATTTGACTGTATGAGTGCCCACTGTCATGCCTCATACTCTTTACTGGTTTCGCAGAAGACAAGCAGATAAATTGAGTAGGAATGTATGGAGATCATTTTTACCCTTTAATTTTTTCACACTTATACTCATCTCTGCAATTCCTCCTGGAATATAGTATTGTTTCTAATTTACTATTATTATGAAGCGTAGCTTTTGAGGCTTATATTTGACTGTTTCTACAAAAATGATTCATATTTCACTGGTTAGAGAACCATTACGGGAATTCTCCTAGCTATTAATCATTGGTAGCTCAATTTATATATTTAGGGCCCAGGAAAATAACCACAGGGTTGGTGTGAGAGCCTAGTGAAGGTTACTTGGGGGCAAAAATACATTTATCACCTGCCTTCTGCTTTAATAAAGCTGCAAGTCCCCACTTTAATAAAGGAACTGTGATGATGTTTTGGTTACCCTAGTGTCAGGGGTAGACTGTGCCCAGTGATCCTGGAAAAGTCTAGATACTATCTTTTCTTCAGCACAGTTACCAGTAAATGGCTGTAGATCCATTAGGAGAAGATAGTGGGAATATTTGTTGTACGAGTTCCTGGTGGCCTTACAGGATTATCTCATCAGTCACTGGGTTGTGGGTCTCCTAACTGACTTAGGTCTGGAGACTAAAGAAGGAATCACAGTTTGTTCCACTGCAGCTACTGACATCAGCGTTCTGCTTGCTGATTTCTGATTTTAAAAAAGGAAGTAGCATTAATCACTATTATGTACATATTGCTCCCAGCTGCCGTAGGTCCTATGAGTCTGATAAGCACTCTGGTCTTATTGCCCATTTTGACAATTACATCAACTTTGCCTCTGATGTTTAATGCAACCTACCTTGTTTCTACCCTTCTAGACCCCTGTCATCCTCACTGATATTATGGAACCCAGTCCTGTGGTAGAATCTCTTATTGTAAACTCTGATCTATAAGGGACGGCCATCACTGTGGGTTTTGAAGATCTCAGTGTTTCCTCACTAGCGCATTTTTTTTTTAATTGCCTTAATGAAAGTACTGTTTTCTGCGCTCTTCTGGAGAAATAGTCAAGGGATGAGTTCTCTAATTCTATATAATCCATTCTAACATTCCTACCTCCTCAAGCATCTAACTTTCATACTCTACCAAGACGGTTTCAACATCTCCACATCGTTCACTGGAGGCATCATTGAGGCCCGTCTTCAAGGACTGATCCCAGTAGCATATTAGGAGCGGACCCCTGAGGTCTGCAAGCATATCAGCCGTCAGCATTATTCCTCCTCATACCCCCTATTCAGCTTTATTCCTCCTCCATACCATAGTCCAAAGTCCTCATGCCCCATCCCTGCTCATCCTTGCTCATCCCTCCTGGGACATATTGGCTAATTCCTTTATTTCCTCCTGGAGAAGGAACTGTGTTTCCTACATTAGACTCAGTTAAGCATTTCTCCTTTGTGTGTGTGTGTGTGTGTGTGTTAGTTGCTCAATCATTTCCGACTTTTTGTGATCCCATGAAATTGTAGTCCGCCAGGCTCTGTCCATGGGATTTCCCAAGCAAGAATACTGGAGTGGGTTGCTATTTCCTTCTTTAGGCCTTTCTCCTACTCCATCCTAATCTGTAACATCTGAGAATAATTCTGATGCCACTGTGTACTAGGTATCACTGTGACCCTGCATACAGGTCCTTACTGCTGTTTGGCTGTTAAGGGATCAAATTCCAAAATCTCATAACATTTTTCTCCAGCCAGTCCTGGTACCAGCCATTTTACCTTTGTCCCCCTGAGAGTTCAGCTTAAGATGAAGGACTGAATACAGGTAGGTTATTTGCAAGTGGTCCTAGAATTAGGGCCTTGGGAAGGGAGGCAGAGAGGGAGAGAAAGAACATACAATATCACATTATCAAGTTGGCCACATTGCAGACGACTGATCCTTGAACCTGAATTGGTCAGGAATAACCTCATGTCCAGAGATGGCAATGGCACCCCACTCCAGCACTCTTGCCTGGAAAATCCCATGGACGGAGGAGCCTAGTAGGCTACAGTCCATGGGGTCGCACAGAGTCGGACACGACTGAGCAACTTCACTTTCACTTTTCACTTTCATGCATTGGAGAAGGAAATAGCAACCCACTCTAGTTTTCTTGCCTGGAGAATCCTAGGGACGGGGGAGCCTGGTGGGCTGCCTCTCTGGGGTCACATAGAGTAGGACACGACTGAAGTGACTTAGCAGCAGCAGCAGCAGCAGCAGCAACCTCATGTCCATGAACTCTGCCCCAAATGATAGGTTACATATATGTAACAGGTGTATTCCAACAAACATCCTACAAACCAATACCAGAAACCTCCCAAAATAGGAAGTGAGACCACTCTGTTTGGACTGAGGCATTGTCATGGCATGCATGAAGGTGGTCAAAGCCAACATGGATCAGGTGGCAATGCTGATGGCTCTAGTAAGAGTTGCGGCTGAAAGGGTGTGAAATAATGCATGAGTTACTCAAATCATCAAGGGAGAACACTTTGTAATCACTCACGCCAGGATGGATGGGTGAATTATTGTTATGGATGGAGGGACTAAGTAAAATATAAAAAAATCTCTATTTCTCTGCTTAACCTCTTGACATTCAGAACCAAAAATTAATGCTACATTATCTCTTTAGGAATTTTCCACAGTTTATTGTGATCCACACAGTCAAAGGCCTTGGCATAGTCAATAAAGCAGAAATAGATGTTTTTCTGGAACTCTCTTGCTTTTTCAATGATCCAGCAGATGTTGGCAATTTGATCTCTGGTTCCTCTGCCTTTTCTAAAACCAACTTGAACATCCGGAAGTTCATGGTTCACGTACTGCTGAAGCCTGGCTTGGAGAATTTTGAGCATTACTTTACTAGCATGTGAGATGAGTGCAATTGTGCAGTAGTTTGAGCATTCTTTGGCATTGCCTTTCTTTGGGATTGGGTTGAAAACTGACCTTTTCCAGTCCTGTGGCCACTGCTGAGTTTTCCAAATTTGCTGGCATATTGAGTGCAGCACTTTCACAGCATCATCTTTCAGGATTTGAAATAGCTCAACTGAATTTCCATCACCTCCACTAGCTTTGTTCATAGTGACGCTTCCTAAGGCCCACTTAACTTCACATTCCAGGATGTCTGGCTCTAGGTGAGTGATCACACCATCATGATTATCACAATAAACTGTGGAAAATTCTGAAAGAGATGGGAATACCAGACCACCTGACCTGCCTCTTGAGAAACCTATATGCAGGTCAGGAAGCAACAGTTAGAACTGGACATGGAACAATGGACTGGTTTCAAATAGGAAAAGGAGTATGTCAAGGCTGTTTATTGTCACCCTGCTTATTTAACTTATATGCAGAGTACATCATGAGAAATGCTGGGCTGGAGGAAGCACAAGCTGGAATCAAGATTGCCGGGAGAAATATTAATAACCTCAGATATGCAGATGACACCACCCTTATGGCGGAAAGTGAAGAGGAACTAAAGAGCCTCTTGATGAAAGTGAAAGAGGAGAGTGAAAAAGTTGGCTAAAGCTCAACATTCAGAAAACGAAGATCATGGTATCTGGTCCCATCACTTCATGGCATATAGATGGGGAAACAGTGGAAACAGTGTCAGACTTTATTTTTGGGGGCTCCAAAATCACTGCAGATGGTGATTGCAGCCATGATATTAAAAGACGCTTACTCCTTGGAAGAAAAGTTGTGACCAACCTAAACAGCATATTGAAAAGCAGAGACATTACTTTGCCAACAAAGGTCCATCTAGTCAACGCTATGGTTTTTCCAGTGGCCATATATGGTTGTGAGAGTTGGACTATAAAGGAAGCTGAGCACCAAAGAATTGATGCTTTTGAACTGTGGTGTTGGAGAAGACTCTTGAGAGTCCCTTGGACTGCAAGGAGATCCAACCAGTCCATTCTAAAGGAGATCAGCCCTGGGTGTTCTTTGGAAGGAATGATGCTGAAGCTGAAACTCCAGTACTTTGGCCACCTCATGCGAAGAGCTGACTCACTGGAAAAGACTCTGATGCTGGGAGGGATTGGGGGCAGGAGGAAAGGGGATGACAGAGGACGAGATGACTGGATGGCATCACCAAGTCGATGGACGTGAGTTTGAGTGAACTTTGGGAGACGGTGATGGACAGGGAGGCCTGGCATGGTGTGATTCATGGGGTCGCAAAGAGTCGGACATGACTGAGTGACTGAACTGAACTGAACTTAACTGAGAGTTAGCCCTGAAGCAACTGAAAATTAATCTTTTTGTCTGATTTATTTTCTTACTGTTAGTAAACAGTCACAAATATATTTAACTTAGGCCATGTCAGTAGTTCTACTCGTTCACTTGTGTCCATTTAAGAAGCTGCATTTTACCTTTAAAATGTTTTATGTGGGCCAACAGTGTTTCCTGAGGCAGACAAAATTAGGGCAGTGTGTTTCAGAGGAAAATAGCAATTCACAGTTAAAATTAGGGTCCATAATATAACATAACCAGATATAACGTCCCACTTTCAGCCCAGGAATTCGTAGGAAGCTGTGTAATAACACAGCATCAGGTTTTTAGATTGGCTTTCCTCCTGAGTTACATGCAATCTTATAAGAGACAAACATGCAGACTGCAGCCTTGTGCTGTAAGTCCAGTCTTCATCGTGTATAAGTTGAAGCTTCTTTATGTACTTCCCCCCAGTATCAGGAAAGGGAGAGAAGCAATTTCTTGGACTGCCCCCCTTTGTTGAAGGACGTGGCATGTAACTCCACAGGCCAGTGGATGTAACGAAGAGGAAGGTAAATTAGTTCATTCAAGTTTTTGTCACAGAGACTCCCTGGGGATCTGTGATACAAACCAGGCTACATGCCGAAAGGGACAAAGGGAGGCTGGGAAGAACTAGCCGTCAAGTACAGCCAAGCACTAACTTCACAGATGAGTGTAGACAGGGAAGAACTACAAGAGGAGTGCGGAGGGACTGCTGGTCCAAGGAATGCAAAGAGGCATGAACAGATTCCGGTGTGGCCTCGGGAGTGGCTTCACAAATAGGCTAGAGTCCAAAGGAGGGATAACTTGGGTTTGGAAAGGTGACTGTGGAGGTGGAATGGCAAGCCGTGTGGAGAGAACCACTCTGCTATTCTTCAGGGATCAACCCAAATAAAGCTTCTTTCATGAAGCTTTTCTTCTCTTAAGGTGCAGAACCACCTCATCATCAGGCTTTTTATATCTCTCCTCTAGCCTTTATAGCACACCGTTGTAGATTACTGAGATCACTTTGCTGCATGCGTGCCACAATTCCCTTACCAGAGAGGGGACATCTCACAGCTGGAGTCATGTCTGACTCTTTCATGGAAGCCCAGTATCCAGGACTCCAGAAAGAGTCAGTTTGCAAGAAAATCGGGGCGTGAATGAGAGAGGCAGTGAGGAGCACGGCTCATAGATTTTGTTCTCGTCTTATTTTGAATTTCTATTCTAACTACCGGGTAAGATTTCCCTCACCAGGCAAGTCCTCTTTTCTGCCCTTTGGCCACATGCTCTCCTGTGCTTATGTACTAACACAAGATTGGAAGAGAAGCGGGAGGACCATCACACACAGACCACAGCGCTCCAGCGACAGCACTCCGAATGATAAACAGAAGGACCCCTACAGCCCAAGGCCACCCTTCTCAAAAGTCTTTACAGAAGAGCAGTTCAGCAGTGCAGAAGTAATAAGGTTAATTTTCTTTTTTCTATTAGAAACACGTTTTAAAAACCTATTAAATGAGGGCCAGAAAAAACATGAAATGTTACTTTACTAATAAACATAAAAAATTAGGATTTGGGGATTAAAATAAACACACTACTGTAGGTGGTGCTAGTGGTAAAGAACCCACCTGCCAATACAGGAGACGTAAGAGACCTGGGTTTGATCCCTGGGTCACGAAGATTCCCTGGGGGAGGGCATGGCAACCCACTCCAGCATTCTTGCCAGGAGAATCCCATGGACAGAGGAGCCTGCTGGGCTACGGTCTGTAGGGTTGCAAAGAGTCAGACACAATGGAAATGACTTGGCACACACTTATATAAAATAATCAATAAGGACCTACTGTGTAGCATAAGGAACTATATTCTGTATCTCGTAATAACCTATAATGGAAAATAATCTAAAAATGAGTTTATATACCACTGTTTTCCACTTCAAACTAACACAACATTGTAAGTCAACTATATTTCAATAATTAAAAAAAAAAAACTAAACCTAGTTCAGCTCAATATTTTTAGGATACGTCATTTCCTTAGATACTCCATTTCCAGGGGGACTATACAGAATCTGCACTAAAATATTTTAAAGGTTAAATTTTTTGAATGAATGTTTACTAAATATATTCAGAGAAAACTGCAAAATTATGAACAGAGAGCTAGAACATAGCAACTGTGACTGTATTAGACATGGACATTTCATAAAGTGTAAGTTCCTAAAGGGTTGGCACTACATCTGAAAGTAGGCAGATAAAACTGCGGCTCCTGTTGAATAAGCACCATTGGAAGTGGAGGGCTTAAGGACATATGTGAAGCCAGATTCTGTTTCATCAGCTATGACCCATGTCTAATTAATGCTCTGTTTTTAGAGCAAAACTCATTTTCCTTTCCCTGAAGGCAAATATGTGCCAGAAAATTAGATGCAGCGCTATCTGAGGTCCAATACACTGTAATATTTGAGCTGCCCATCAGTCACAGTGTCTTCCTTTGAAAGCACTCGACAGTTTCCTGTCTCATACCAGCCTGGAAAGAGGGAAGCTTTCTGGATGGAGAATCTGCTTTTCTGTACATCTGAGCAATGACCAGCTGCACGGCCCTCATATTAACATTAAGCCTAACATTAAGCCTAAGTGGACTTTATATTTAAAGTGACACTGTGTCTCTGCATGGCATGCTTTTTTTTTTTTTTTTTTAGGTATTGGTAAATTTCCTCCTCAAAAGATAATAGCACTGACTAGAAATGACTTAGCCTAGATATATTTGTGGTTATTGAAATAAGAGGTAAAAATACAAATAAAATGGCCTTTGGTTTACCATCTCATTTGTGGTTGATGAAGATACTCTTTAGATTCCAGAAATTAAAGTGACTCTATTTGCAGCAACTGATTTATAAAATCAGAATCTTGACAGTTTAATAGCCATGACCATGAATGTGGAATCTCTCCAGTTAGAGGCTGCTTTTAGCCAGCACCCCTTGGCAGAGTCTTCTTCATTTAGAGTTGAATGAAAATTAAAATTTTCCTTTCAAAAATTTTCACCAATTTTGGCAGGCTCCCTCTCTCCTGGAAAATCATTCTCAGGTCATCTCTGTCCACATTGTGCCTTGCATCAGTGAGTACGTTTTTCTCTTACTTTGTTTTGTTTTAGAATGATTTAAAGAGTCAGACATGCCGAATACCTAGCACAGGACCAGATATTTACTCGGTGCTCAGTTTCTTACTGCTATAACTAAGGAAGTCTTCCTGCGTGGATTAGGAATGGACCTTTGGTTCCATTTTCAATGAAATACACTTGACTTGAGCTTCCAAATTCTTGCTGTGCCACTTATTATGTTGATACATTGAACCAGTCAGTTACAGTTTCCTTCGGCCTCAGTTCCTCAGCTCTAAGTGGGCAAACGCACATTGTTTCACAGGGTGCTGTTAGGTTTGCATATGTGCTCAATGGCTAAGTCTTGTCTGACTCTTTGTGACCCCATGGAGTGCAGCCTGCAGGCTCCTCTGTCCATAGGATTTCCTAGGCAAGAATACTAGATGGAGTAGGTTGCCATTTCCTCCTCTAGGGGATCTTCCAGACCCCGGGATCAAACCAGGGTCTCCTGCATTGACAGTCAGATACTTTAATGCTGAGCCATCTGGGAAGCTGTGAGGTTTAACAAGATGCTAAATGCAATAAAGACAACGCTTTGGATTCTGTGAAGTACAGTACATGCTATAGCTATTAGCATTGAAAAGAAGAGAAATCCAGATCTCATGATGAATTCTTTCCCTTTGTTATCTACTCCCATTTTATCAGTAAATAATGGCCCCCTTTCCTAGAGACTGATAGCATGAATGAAAAGAAAGATCTTAGGAGCCAACCCACTGTGGAAATGGCGTCCCTTGCTTTCTCAGACCCCTGAGAAGTAGCACCACTGACATGCTGATCCTCAGGAGGGGGGCTCCCCAGTCCTCTCCTGCTTCTTGGCCCAAGTTTCTGGCACCATCCCTCCTCTTCCTGCTGCTGGCTCTTTGAACAGGCTGTCCAGGCATTTTAAGTTTGGCAACCAGTGCAATGAATTGCTTCTTCTTAAAATAACTCAAATCACTTGATTTGGCTTGCCACTAAGCCTTTTTCCCCTGGATTCATTCTGTAGAAACAGAAGGGGAAAATGTAAATGTCCACATAGACCAGGCCCACTTCCATCTTCTGTTCTGTACAAACCCCCATATAGTCAGGAACCCAAGTGTTGACCTTTTCTAGAACAGCTGACCCTGACCCAAATTCTTAGCTTAGTGCCTAAGACCTTCTAAGGATTGAATGGAACCCCTGGAAAATTTATATTTGCTGAGGTATGTAAGCTATCCTCATGTAAATTCCTGTAGGGGTTAAGCCCTAATGATTGAGGAAGGTATAAAATGGAAAAATTAGATATAACTGGAGAGGATTGCACTTGACATAATTCCCTAGCAACCTCCCAGTTTTCAAGGCAATGTTTATTTTATATGTAGTACATTTCAAAGTAATGCTTTTAATGTTATTGCTATGTAACAGGCTAATTTTCTCAGTAGCATATGTAGCTCAAAGAAGATCTGTAAGACTGAAAAACACAAGTAATTGCAAAGTGCAAGGTTAATTGTATTTTGAGCTAGAAATGTTTACTTTTTCTGATTTGTTCTACTGCTATCATATTTATGAGCCACCCTACCTCTCTGAAACCTTGTTTTGATCTCTATAGAAAAGAAGATATTAGCCTGAGTTGTTTTTATATGTTCCTTTTGTTTTTGTCCATATGGCTTCCATCTACATTGCTCCTGTATAGTTGGCTTCATTATTCAAACATTTATTCTGAAATACAGTAGGGTTTTCACTTTCCTTCTGCTGGGGCACTGAATGTTCTCAATTCCTTTAAATTAAAGCAGACCTCCTCATTTCAAAAGGGACCTTCCCAAGGCCTTTGAGAATCCTCAATGGATTCATTTCAAGGAACATTTCATTTCTTCTCTCCACCTAACAGTCATCTAGCACTGAAAACTTTAACTGAACTTTTCAGACCCTTAACATTTCTAGATACGTGAGCTTAAGTCATTTGTAGGTATATAGCTTTAAAGACGAAAATAAGTCCAAACCTTTATTACGTTATAATCATTTGCTAGTAAACTAAATCAGCAAAACTGCCTCAGTGATGATAAAATTTGCAGACACGTGGCCATGGCTGAAGAGGAAGATGAAATGTGTTACGCAGAGTGGAAGGTGGCCAGCAGCTCTGGACGGTGACCCTGAGTCCTGGGGGGATTTGCTAGGTATCAGAGAAGACAGTCTGCCCTCGGACTCCTTAGATTCCAAGATCACTTCTTCCCTGGATGTGCACAGTGGCAAAGGCATTTTCCTTTAGTATATGTCCATTTCCTTTCTTCCACTCTGAAGACATGTTTTTGTAGCTAAGCAGATCTCTTCTACTAAATTCACAGCATGAAACACTTCTGAAAACTCTTACTAAATTTTACTTGTGAAAAAGGTCAGCCCAGTAGTCTTACTGGTTGCCTCATAGAAATACTTGTACAAAGGCTTTTGGCTTATTTCAATGTCGCTGTTCAGTTAAAAGTTTGTTTTTCTTTTTAAATGTAACCAGATAATGACTTATAGCATTTTAGTAAACACTTAATATCTCATTTACACCAAGTGTGGCTCTAGCTGAAATGGTTCCATGGACCACTTTTTTTGTTTCTACAGTATTTCTACAGTTGTTCCTGTTCTGTATCTGAGCTACCTTCTGATACTTTTTTTTTAGGGCAATGTCACATTGATAGATAAATTGAGCAGAAAGTAAAGGGTTCTTACGTGCTCCCCTTGCCTGCACACAATTCTCCTTTGAACATCCTGCATTTGTGTAGTATGTTTATTATAACTGACGAACTGTTATTAATAAAGTATCAACTGAAGTCCATAGTTTACACTAGGGTTTATGTTTTGTGTAGTTCAGTCCTATGGCTTTTGACAAGTGTGCAGTATCATACATGCAACACTATGATATCAGTAACAGTATCGTACGGAATATCTTCTCTGTTCTCAAAATGCCCTGTACGCCTATTTGTCCCTTTCTCTCACCTCTCCCTCACCCACAGTGATTCCTGGCAACCTCTCGTCATTTTGCCGTCTTTATAGTGTTGCCTTTGCTAATACTGTTCACTGTTCAAAACTGTTACGTTTTCTGGCTAGGAACCATGCCTTGGACTTAAACTACTCCTTTCATTTTCATCACTGAACCAATGGAAGATTTTCTTTTCAAGAAGGATATAGATTTACACCAAAAGTTATTGCCGAGATAGCAAACATGTAGAATAAAACAACCAGCCTGAGTTATCGGTTTTAGAGACCACCTTTTGGAGACCACCTATGATGTCGAAAGCTCAGCTTCTCTGTATACCATTGCCAAATCGAATCTCAGAGACAGAGTTTTGGGTGAGGTGAAAAAAAGGACTGTTTTATTACTTTGCCAGGCAAAAGGGGGCACAGTAAGCTAGTGCCCTCAAAACTGTATCCTAACTTGGTGAAGATAGAGATTTTTACAGTAATGGTTCAAAGAGGACATGATCGGCTCATGGACATTCCTCTGATGGGTTGGTGGTGAGGTAAGGAGTCTGCATCATCAGCCTTCAGGTCCAGCTGGTCTGGGGTCTGCATGCTCGTGGGCAGCATGCCACTGGTAATCATTACCTCCTTCCACCTGGAGGGAGTTTCGGTATCTGCAGAATGGCTCAAAGATATTGTTGAGTATATCTGTTAATGGGGATCCAAGAGCCTGCCCCAAGGCTGCTCTTGACTGTTTCTCCTTGGTCTCACATCTCCTCCCTTCCCTGATTAAGAACTGTTTGAATCTGCCCATTGGAACTCAGGGAAGGTCCTGGAGGCTGAATGAAGGCTGTTTCCTGTGGTCAAAGAAGTGGGCAATGCAAAAAGGTTTTGTGTGATACCAGGACAAAGGAGCTGCCTGGTATCATCGAGGCCTAGTAAGCTTGCTCAGGGCCTCTCTTGCATATTAGCGCTGGAAGCTGAAGAGTCAAATTTATCCCTTAACAACATGATAAATTGCTGCACACATGGGCTCTTGGGAGGCCTCACGATCCTGAGGGTAAATCCACATGCATCAAAGGTAAACTGAAGCCCCAGGCTAGACCGAGTCCCGGAGGCTGCTTTCCCTAGCAAGATCACACAAGTTTCAATGCTGTTCTGCACCCCCAAGGCTAAGCTTGATTCCCAAATCAGTTAATTAAAAGTGTCAGTGACTCCAACTAGACCTCTTACAACAGGAACAGGGAGAGATTAGAATCCTCTCAACGAAGTTTCATTGCCCTCAACTCAACTCTCTTTGCCTCCAGAAGATACAAACACCTGCTTTTCTGTCTCCTTGAATGTTGTGTAGTGGTTTACATTTCTCATAAATGACTATACCTGGTGAGTCCCGCTAATTCAAGCCACACTCTCACCAGTCACAGGACCCTAATAATTCAAGTTCTTTAGGTATCTGATAGAATACAGTGCCAGCATTTATTTTACAGAGCTATCAAAAGACAAGATTAATGCATTTCATGGTACACAGCGAAAATAAACAGCTTTATACAAAGCCACCCATAAAAAGCAGAAACATTTTTTTTTACATATTTCTCACTTCTATGTCTTAAAAAAATGGAACTGTTTTCATTATTTGTCATTCATCTTCATATCTTATTGCTCCTTTTGGCCTTAAAAATGAAGTTTTTTTGCTAGATTTTCACCTTTTATGAAATAAGAAACACTGATTTAACACAGATTCCAATAGTTGTCAGCTCCCATTACTGCGAATTCACAGATCCATTCACATTTATTTATCTTATTGGGTTCTTGCTCCTTTTGGCCTTAAAAATGAAGTTTTTTGCTAGATTTTCACCTTTTATGAAATAAGAAACACTGATTTAACACAGATTCCAATAGTTGTCAGCTCTCATTTCTGTGAATTCACAGATCCATTCACATTTATTTATCTTATTGGGTTTGTGCTAATCAAATACTTTAATTGTTGGAATAATGTGATTCTTGAAATAAACTAACCTTGTTAAGACATTTAATAAGGTGATATCTAGAAAGATATAATAGAAATATATGAAGAACTCTTACAAGTTCTTTGGATACTTGATAGAAGGGCTTTCTTCTGGAGTAATTTTATGGGAACATTCCAATCCTAGAAGTGAGGGTTAAGACTCACAGATACATAGAGAAGAGAAGTTGACAGGAGCTAGGTGATATTCTGAGAGTGGGATTTGGAGGAAGATAAGAGAAGCATTCAGCCTTGGCCTTATGTTTACCAAGGACCTCAGATTGAGAGGCTGTCACCACGTAAGTTGATGCAGATGGGAGCAAGGAACACTGACATCACTGAAATGTGTTCATCACGTCCCTTACAGCTCATCCTCTTTGGAACTGTTTTTAGCTTTTCTTTATCAGGAGCCCCCAAAATGGAAGTGGCTTAGATCTTCTAACTCAGAGGAAGTGTGATATGGTGGGCTTCCCTGGTGGGTCAGACAGCAAAGAATCCACCTGCAATGCAGAAGACCTGGCTTCAATCCTGGGTTGGGAAGATCCCCTGGAGGAAGGCATGGCAACCCACTCCAGTATTCTTTCCTGGAGAATCCCATGGACAGAGGAGCCTGGCAGACTGCAGTCCATGGGGTCACAAAGAGTCAGACACAACCGAGCAACTAAACACAGCACAGTTATACGGTGCCTTACAGAATTTATAGGTCTGGATTATGATAAATTCCTCTTTAGCATTAAAGTTTTTTTCCCATGTACAGAGTCCCAATCATGTAAGACAGAAGCAGAACTGCTGTCTTAAAAACCAGAAGTCACTTGAGGCTCCTCCTGGCCCTTAAGGTGGCACCGAAGATACTCTCGAGGAAACTTAAAACTTCAGAAAACAAGACTCGGAAACTACTAGATTGGCCTAACCGCCCTGACATACAGATGTCAAAATCTAGGCTCAGAGAGATGAGGTATCCTGTTGAAGATTGCCCATCTGGAGGGAATAGATCTCCAGATTCACAATGAAACATATTTTCCTCAGTAGGAATTGCTGAAGAGTAGTTTCCTTTTGCGGAGAAGGCAATGGCACCCCACTCCAGTACTCTTGCCTGGAAAACCCCATGGACGGAGGAGCCTGGTGGGCTGCAGTCCATGGGGTCGCTAAGAGTCAGGCACGACTGATTGACTTCACTTTCACTTTTCACTTTCATGCATTGGGGAAGGCAATGGCAACCCACTCCAGGGTTCTTGCCTGGAGAGTCCCAGGGATGGGGAAGCCTGGTGGGCTGCCGTCTATGGGGTCGCACAGAGTCGGACATGACTGAAGTGACTTAGCATAGCATAGTTTCCTTTTGATCCTATGTTATTCTGAGTTAAGAAGGCCAGGATTCTCAGGAATGATGGTGCATGGTAAGCTATTAACCTGGCCCCAGAGATGAATCCTTGTAGGAGGCATACACAATCAGTCATATTAAAACACTTGTGTAGAAATATTTAATACATAGTACTATGTAGCTCAACCATTTAAGACATGCTCCGGTGAAGTCATTATAACATTAAGAGTGCTATATGGAATTTATAAATATGCTTATAGTCACATAGGCCTTTAGTAATCACACCTAAGTTCATATACATACATGAACAAAAAGAAGGCAGGGAAGAGAGTAGTCCAGTGTGCCCTCTGAATCATTGCATTCACTTAGTAAATATTTACGCAATAAATTCCAGATTCAGCACTCACGCAAGAGCACGTGGAGACCAGCGAATGCCCTTCAGAACGGCCTTTTCAGAAGAGTGGCCTCCTTGCAGCTCCTTCCCAGATCCATTTTTTCCCCTCCCCACTTGCTGTGTTCTCTCATCTCTCTTCCTTGTGGACCTCTATCGACCCTTTGCTGCTACCATAACTTTCTGCTTTTGAGACAGAGCCCCTTGAGATTTTGTAGAAATAAAAAAGAAAATAGAGGCTTGTCTGGACTGCAGAAATTTAGAATTACTGATCTCACTTTTTTTTTTCAACAGCCAGCTTTGTATTGTCTCAACTCCAGCTTAAAGGAATACACTTTTCACAAAGCTGATATCACCTGACCTTCAGGCTCTTATGAGAGGATCATTTCTCAATTCACTCTCAACTAAACATTCCCCTCTGAAGGTAATTTGAACTTTAAAAACCCCAACCCCTTAATCAAAAGATCCCAGTTGGTTCATACCAGTTTTATTAATCATTGTTGAAAGCTTGCAATATTAGCAAAAATCATCTCTTCTCCATAGACTGGAATTGTTAGGCTCAACCCTATACCTTGAAATTAACCTTTTTCTGACGTTGATTCCTGTTGGGTTTTACTTTCATATCTGATACCCACCCTCCTCTCCTGGTTTTGGGTTTAGCTATTCTATGGTGGTGTTGACCATCATCCTGAGGAGTCCTGCCCTTCTGTGAGGTGTGAGCAAGTTTTCGAGGGAGGAAGAATTTGAAAGATTATCTAATTGCTAATGCCATTTTTCAAGTGAGAATTAGGGGCTTGGAGAAATAAAGTGCCTTATACAGTCAGGAGGTTGGTGGTGGTATCAGTAAAGTGGAATTGAAATAATGAGAGAGGCAGCAAGAAGCAGATCTACTAGCAGACAGCTGAGGTGAAGATGTGAGAGTTGGACCATAAAGAGAGCTGAGTGCTGAAGAATTGATACTTTTGAACTGTGGTGTTGGAGAAGACTCTTGAGAGTCCCTTGGACTGCAAGGAGATCCAACCAGTCCATCCTAAAGGAAATCAGTGCTGAATATTCATTGCAAGCACTGACACTGAAGCTCCAATACTTTGGGCACCTGATGCAAAGAACTGACTCACTGGAAAAAACCCTGATGCTGGGAAAGATTGAAAGGCTGGAGGAGAAGGGGACAACAGAGGATGAGACGGTTTGCATGGTACCACAGACTCGATGCACATGAGTTTGAGCAAGCTCCAGGAGTTGGTGATGGACAGGGAAGCCTGGTGAGCTGCAGTCCATGGGGTCATAAAGAGTTGGACACAACTGAGCAACTGAACTGAACTGAGGTGACAATTCAAAACAAAGGAGAAATACCCGTAGAAATGCAAGTGACTTACACATTAGCCATTATACTCAATTTCACAATAATCATATGTTGAGCAAAATGGACATGACGTGTTGCCAGGGAACTGCCCATCTCGGGCAGCGTGCCTGCCGATCTTCACAGCAGCATGAGTGTGACCATGAAACAGGTTGTAAGACACTGAGGAAAACAGAAAAGGGACCAAATAGGGCCAGATCTAACAGGCAGGCCAAAGCCACAGACCACAAGAAACCTGGTTATTTGTTCCCTGTATCAGAACTAGGAAAAATTGGAAAAGCTTGAAGGCAAAACGAGGAAGGGGCAGCAGAGGATGGGAAGGTTAGATAGCATCGCTGACTCAATGGACTTGAATTTGAGCAAATTCCGAGAGATAGTGGAGGCCAGAGGAGCCTAGAGGGCTATATCCAAGGGGTTGACTTAGCGACTGAACAACAACGAATCGGAACGAGAAATCGATGTATATCTCCTAAGCTTTTATTTCCATTTCTGCACCGATGCATCAGCACTGCAGCGGTTGCTGCTCCACACCTGACAGAATCCTGCTCCTCATCTGCTTGCTCTTCAATTGCATTGACTACATTTCTACTCTTTGGAAACGCTTCTTAGATTAGATTCCTTTTTGCTTAGGCAAGATAAGGCTGTGTTTTGAGGAAAAGGCAATATGGTTTTAAGACAGGTTCTCTAAATGTCCTATCTGCAGAGGTTGCCTAGAATTCATTTTAGAATACTTGAAGTCAGGGGCTTCCCTGGCGACTCAGACGGTACAGAATATTTGAAGTCCACTGCCAGGTTCTTGTCATCACTCATTTTTTGTTTGATGTCCTCAGGTAACATCTTTGCTTTCCTAGTATTAAATAAAATCTGAAGGATGGCCCCTTATGTAGCTATCTGTAAAGGATGTATTTTGTTTAATGAGTATAATCCTAGATCTGAAAGAGTCGAGCCTTGAAACAATACATAAACTGCAGCAGTAGTTTATGATATTATCATACAATGTATATAATTATATACTTATAATAATAATTGTAATTTAATTACTATATTATATAAGAATCTATGATTATATGTGATAATTATTTTTATTGAAGTACAGTTGATTTGAAATGTTAACTTCTGTACAGTAAAATGATTCAGTTTTATATATATATATAATACACTTTTTACATTCTTTGTCATTACAGTTTGTCATTAAGCATGGAATATAGTTCCCTGTGCTGTACAGTGGAACCTTGTTGTTCATTCCTTCTATATCCTGTAGATTACCCCTACTAACCCCAGCTTCCCACTCTACCCCTCCCTCAAACCCCTTCCCTTGGCAACCACAGGTCTATTCTCTATGTTTATGAGACCGTTTCTCTTTTGTAGATAGGTTTATTTGCTATGTTATCATATGTTAGATTCCATGTGTCAGTGATAGCATATGGTATTTGTCTTTCTGACTTACTTCACTTAGTATGATAATCTCTAGTTGCATCCATGTTGCTAAAAATAAATAGTTATTTTTAATGGCTGAGTAATATTCCTCTGTATATGTACTGCAGCTTCTTTATCCATTCATCTGTCGGCACACATTTAGGCTCTTCCCGTGTTTTACCTGTTGTGAATAGTGTTGCTATGAACACTGGGGTGCATATATCTTTTTAAATTATAGTTTTGCCTGGATGTACACCCAGGAATAGGATTGCTGGATCATATGGTAATTCTATTTTTAGTTTTCTGAAGAACCTCCGTACTGTTTTCCATAGTGGCTACACCAACTTAAATTTCTACCAACAGAATAGGAGGGCTCCCTTTTTTTCACACTCTCTCCATTATTTGCTATTTGTAGACTGTTTAATGATGGTCATCCTGGCCAGTGTGAGGTGGTTCCTTATTGTAGTTCTCATTTGCATTTCTGTAATAATTAGCAATATTGAGCATTTTTTCATGTGCTTACTAATAGGCTGTCTATATGTCTCCTTTGGAGAAATGTCTACTTTCGTCTTCTGCACATTTTTGGATTGGGTTGTTTGTTTTTTTGTTATTGAGTTGCATAAGCTGTTTGTATATTTTGGAAATCAAGCCTTTATTGGTCACATCATTTGCAAATATTTTCACCCAGTCCATAGGCTGTCTTTTCATTTTGTCTATTGTTTCCTATGCTGGGCAAAAGCTTGTAAGTTTGATTAGGTCCCATTTTTTTTATTTTTGTTTTCACTTCTATTGCCTTGGGGACTGAGTTAAGAAAACATTGGTGCAATTTATGTCAGAGAATGTTTTGCCTGTGATCTCTGCCAGGAAGTTTATGATGTCAGATGATAATTCTTATAACTATATGTACATTGGGTATACTATATTACTAGTCACTATTGATAGCAAAGACAAGCACAGTAAAGGACAGAAATGGTATGGACCTAACAGAAGCAGAAGATATTAAGGAGAGGTGGCAAGAATACACAGAACTATTTTTAAAAAAGACCTTTATGACCCAAATAACCATGATGGTGTGATCACCCACCTAGAGCCAGACATCCTGAAATGTGAATTCAAGTGGGCCTTAGGAAGCATCATTACAAACAAAGCTAGTGAAGGTGATGGAATTCCATTTGAGCTATCTCAAATCCTGAAAGATGATGCTGTGAAAGTGCTGCATTCAATATGCCAGCAAATTTGGAAAATTCAGCAGTGGCCACAGGACTGGAAAAGGTCAGTTTTCAATCCAGTCCCAAAGAAAGGCAATGCCAAAGAATGCTCAAACTACTGCACAATTGCACTCATCTCACATACTAGTAAAGTAATGCTCAAAATTCTCCAAGCCAGGCTTCAACAGTACGTGAACCGTGAATTTTCAGACATTCAAGCTGGATTTTAAAAAAGCAGAGGAACCAGAGATCAAATTGCCAACATCCCTGGATCATCAAAAAAGCAAGAGAATTCCAGAAAAACATTTATTTCTGCTTTATTGACTATGCCAAGGCCTTTGACTGTGTGGATCACAACAAACTGTGGAAAATTCTTCAAGAGATGCATATACAAGACCACTGCCCTGCCTCCTCAGAAATCTGTATGCAGGTCAGGAAGCAACAATTAGAACTGGACATGGAACAACAGACTGGTTCCAAATCGGAAAAGGAGTACATCAAGGCTGTATATTGTCACCCTGCTTATTTAACTTAAATGCAGAGTACATCATGAGAAATGCTGGGCTGGAGGAAGCACAAGCTGGAATCAAGATTGCCTGGAGAAATATCAATAACCTCAGATATGCAGATGACACCACCTTTATGGCAGAAACTGAAGAAGAACTAAAGAGCCTCTTGATGAAAGTGAAAGAGGAGAGTGAAAAAGTTGGCTTAAAACTCAACATTCAGAAAACTAAGATCATGGTATCCGGTCCCATCACTTCATGGCAAATAGATGGGGAAACAATGGAAACAGTTGAGAGACTATTTTGGGGGGCTCCAAAATCACTGCAGATGGTGACTGCAGCCATGAAATTAAAAGACGCTTGCTCCTTGGAAGGAAAGTTATGACCAACCTAGATAGCATATTAAAAAGCAGAGACATTACTTTACCAACAAAGGTCCGTCTAGTCAAAGCTATGGTTTTTCCAGTAGTCATTTGTGTGTGAGTTGTGTGTGAGTGTGTGTGAGTGTGTGAGAGTGTGTGTGAGTCCAAATGTGTGAGTTGGACCGCAAAAAGAGCTGAACGCCAAAGCACTGATGCTTTTAAACTGTGGTGTTGGAGAAGACTCTTGAGAGTCCCTTAAACTGCAAGGAGATCCAACCAGTCCATCCTAAAGGAAATCAGTCCTGAATATTCATTGGAAGGACTGATGCTGAAACTGAAAGTCCAATACTTTGGCCACCTGATATGAAGAGCTGACTCATTGGAAAAGACCCTGATGCTGGGAAAGATTGAGGGCAGGAGGAGAAGGGCGTGACAGAGGATGAGATGGTTGGATGGCATCATCAATGCAATGGACATGAGTTTGAGTAGGCTCTGGGAGCTGGTGATAGACAGGGAAGCCTGGAGTGCTGCAGTCCGTGGGGTCACAAACAGTCGGACGTGACTGAGTGACTGAACTGAACTGAGCTGAGAGTTACATTATTTATGTAACATAATTTTATTCAATGTTCTCTGGTTAAATTTAGACACTGTGGTTAAATTATAGTTACACTTTTAAATACTCTTCTTCCATAAATCCTTTCCCATATCCTCTCCACTGTGGTCCTTTTGTATTGCCTATGTAAGCCTGTGATGTTTCAGTATTTTAGTTGTGTAATGTTTAACCATTCTTGTTGAACAATTTAAGTATTAGAACTGAAAGAGACATGGAGAAGCAGGATTTAACTGTGGGTAAGCTGAGATGCAAAGATATTGTGTCAGTCACACTATCCTACATTTTTATCATTCTAGTCTTCATTCCTTTGTACCCTACCATGTGCAAACCTTGAGGATGTATTCATAAATCCCAACTCCTCTCACGGTTGATTTGCCAAAAATAGTGAATACAAGACTCCCACTTTATGCCTTGTCTTAGAAGAGTGGGGAAGGAGACATATCAAGGGTGGAGAGGAACAGACCAGGCCCCCCACTTCCAGTCCTGGCTGTTAGTCACTAACTGGGCCAGATCTACTGGGGGTAGAGAAACTTGGAATTGGATGAATTCTTTCTCACTGTCTATTTAAATTTGACTCATTTTTTTTAACCCTAATATTCAGTAGTACTCAGAAAATATATGGGATCTAACTCAGAGAACCTCCAGATTTAAGAAAAGACAGGGATTATTTTAAAGGAGTGGTAAGAAAATAAAGCTCTTACCTGATTTCACCCTATGAAGTTAACCCATTAAATACATCAGTTACATGATTCCCCTTAAATCATTTCTCCTTTGGGGATTACTTATTCCCATCTGGGGGCCTAGGGGAAACGGGGATCTGTGTCTCTATTTGTGTTAAAACCTTCATCCAAGAAGACAGTGGAGTTTCACTGTTGGCCATTTTCTCCATAATCCCAGTGACCTTCAAGGAGCTAAACAGGCTGATAAGAAAATGCGAGGTCTTTAGACTCTGTGTCAAGGGAAACGTTGGATTCTTTCCTTGACTAATGACCAGGAAAAAGATGGAAGGTTTCTCTAAGCTTATTATATGTATCACAGTTATCACACAGAAACATTAGAGAGTGAGACAGAAGATGGGGTGGTGCAAAGGGTCTTTGGTTTGAATTTATTTTTGAAAAAGTGGAAAAATGATGGCATTTTGGTATGATACTGGAACATTGAGTAAGGCATTATGAAGCACATAGGATTTGATTTAGGAGCAAGAAATTACTCTGTTATACTACATTTTGCTTAACCTCAGTGCAACTTATATCAAACTTTTTCCTGACTGTATAAATAATTTATTTACCATGAACAAGAAATATAATAACCATAGCAGAGTAGATATTTTTCCTGTGAAACAATGACTTTCTACTCAGCAGCTCATCTCAGCTTTAAATATATTTATAGGTCCAAAAAGATACCTCTTTATCTCTCTGAAATTCAGGCTATATTCTAAATGTCTGTATGTGAGGGAGTTCATTCCAACTGTGAATTTCCACTGTGTTGAGGCAAGTAGCCCAATGGTGGTAGAGGGGCAACAAAGACTGGATCTGAACTGCATGGAAATCCACCTGCACAGGATCTTCTTACTCACCCTCAGGGCTCTCAGGGAAATACCTTGTCCCTCTTAGGAAGGCTCCCTGCCGGGGAGTTCAGGGTGCAGACAGCAGTGGAGAAGGCCCAGGGCCCCATCCCACTGAGGAGCACATGGGAGGAGCCTGAGTGGACGAGGCCAGTGGATTTCTCTGCCTTCCCACCCAGAATGTAATCTTGCTGGTGAAGGTCACCCTTCACGTACTGTAGTTTCCCCATTTTTGTGAAAGTAATGGAGAAGAATGTCCTTCTGTCTTTGTTTCCTTAGCTGAAGGCTTCTTCTCGCACTTCTCTTAGGTGTCAAATATCCTCTATTGTGGGAAGCATCGCATGAGTTCCCTGCAGCTCAGACAGTAAAGAATCTGCCTGCAATGCAGGAGACCTGGATTCGATCCCCAGGTTGGGAAGATCCCCTGGAGAAGGGAATGGCAATCCACTCCAGTATTCTTGCCTGGAGAATCCCATGAACAGAGAAGCCTGGTGGGCTGCAGTCCATGGGGTCACAAAGAGTCAGACCTGACTGAGGAACTAACACTACTGCTATGGCAAGCATTGAAATGCAGTGTTTTCATAGGTTCACTGGAGGGGACACCCACTTCATAGGGTCACCCATATTGCACAAGTCCCTAATGCGGTGGCATAGTCTCCAGCTGAACCTTTAAGAATCCTCTCCCAGCCCCTGCCCCAGTTGCTGCATCTCTGTTTCTCCATATCTTTGCACAGAGCATTCCTTTCAATGCACCTTGAGCCTAGCAACCGTCTTTGTATTGAGCTGCTTGCTGGGAAACTCTTGCTTTTCCAAACCATGGAAGTGCGGTTTGCCCTCATCGATGCCCTGTTTCCTTATTTTATATTGAGGGGTGTTTCAAGCTTTTTCTCACCTTCATCTACTCCAGATGAGGAGTCTTGTGTTCATATGTGTTCCCTAACTGCAAGACCCCTGAGCTCTGCCAAGATCTCTGTTATGCTACTCTTCTCTCATGGCAGCGTGGGCAGGCCTATCTGTTTCTACAGGAACTTTGGTACAAGTTGGGGGATGAATGAAATAAAAGTGTCTTCTTCTGGAAAACAGCTACTCTGAGTAGCTCTCTTGGCAACCCCTCACTTGATTTGGTGGCAGGGAATTAAAAGCACAGGGCAGGAAGGGTAAATGCCACAATGTTCTCACCTGTGAAAGATTCTTCCTGAGGTTTCCTTTCTACAATAGATCTCTTGCCTTCTGTTATATAAGCTCTTATGTGTGGTTGTCACTGGAAATTTTATAGAGATTTGTAGAGATGTATCTAACTTCTCTCTTCAGAATGTGGTAGAATTTATTGCCCCTGTTTCCATTTAAAGTTAGATGCTTTAAATGAAATTCTAGACAACTGAAGTCCCATTTGATATCCTGTTACAATAAAAACCCACAATTAAGCTGAAAATACATAAAGACCTAACAGTTTGAATTTCCAATCTCTTGGCTGTATTTCACATTTTTTTGTGTGCAGAACCCACTGTAGTATGAGTTACTTACCCAGAGAATGATAGAATGTTGGTGCTTGAAGGAACTTTGAAATTTTCTTAGTTCATTCGCTCCACTTAGCAGTTCACATAACTGAAAAAGAGAGATGTTAACTAGGTTAATTAAAGACCAAGGAGTATGTTTAATATGTTAAAAAGACTTTTACAACTCTTAGAATTTTTAAAATCACCATTCAGCTGAACACTAAGACTTTGCTTAGTAGAGTCTCCAAGCTCCACTTGGAGGCTGCATTTTCAGAACTTGCTGGAGACTTACATCTCATGTAGTCATATCTGTTTATTTTGCGAGTCAGGATGCTAAATAGTTACAGTTCAAGAGTTATAAACCAGGTCTGTCTAGGGACAGTCGTCTTGTCATTGAACTTGGGATTTCATGTGTGCCTCTGTCCGTGTGCGTGCATGCTCACACACACACACACACACTCAAATTTGGTTCTAGGACAGCAGAGTAGCAGAATGTTTTGTGGATGCTTGAGGCCACAATTAAACAGATGAGAGTCTGTGAGAGTGAGGGAAACAGGTTTGAGGAGCATCTTGATGATTTCGTGCAATCTTGCCTTTGTTACTTCCTTAAGAGATTGAGTATGCTTGACATTTTGATGGTAATGTGTTTAAATCCAATTTTAAAAAATAAAATTACTATTCTGTTAAGTGAGTCCTTGCTCAGACTGTACTGGACAATGAGGAGCCCAGCTTACATTAAAATTACCTAATTATTAAGCCTTAAGCCACCATCAACAATAAATCTAATCTCATTAGGAAGCTACAAAGTGTAGTGGTTAAGAGCATAGACTCTAAACTCACATTTTCTAAGTTTAAACCTGGATTTGCTACTAACCAGCTATAAAATTTTTGCAGAGTTGTTGATGTCTGTGTGCCACTGTTTCCTTACGTACCACCTAGAGTTGATAGGAGTACTGTTCTCATTTTGGTGCTAGCATAAGCACCAAATGCTGCATATCCCTTGAGTTGACATTAAAGTCCAACCACTTAAGCTTGTATTTAAAGACAGTAAAACGTAAAGTTAACTTGGTAAGCAAAATATTTACTTTGTCATTGACAGTATAAATTGCATTGACTTAATTAAGTTAATGTCACACTCTGTATACTTTTGATTTGTTTTCTGTCTGGATAACATGAGAGAAAACATGTTGAACACGGGGAGTAAATGCATGATATTAACATAGTGAGGGTTTCATCAGTTAATCCGTGAGATCGAAAGCATGTTTCATTCTATAAAGCTGTATAAAATATAAACAACCATTATTGTTATAAACTGTTAATTAACAGGTGTTCAATGAGTATGAACTAAAAGGCAGGGCCCGAAGATGACTGCTGTTTGATCATCTTTTGTCAACTTCATTAAAGAATAGTTTCGTTATGAAAAATTTTTCACATGCTGTACCGAGGCCTGTGAAATCTGAAGTAAGCATTGAGTAGTTGGCAAAATATAATGGCTCCCTAAAGATGTTCCTGTCCTAATTCTTATGAAAGTAAAAAAGGGTCTTTGCAGATGTGATTAAAGTTAAGCACCTTACAATATAGAGGTTGATCTGGATTATCAGGTAGGCCTAACCTAAGCACATGAGTACTTACAAGGAGAAATCTTCTTTGCCTGTGGTTAGAGTCAGATGCAGATGTCAGTATGGAGGAAGGCTCAGGAAGATGCAATACTGCTGGCTTTGAAGATGGAGAAAGAGGGCCAAAGCCAAGGGAGACAGTGGCCTCCATGGCCTCTGGGAGCTGGAAAAGGAAAAGTACAGATCTGCCTCTAAAGCTGTCACAAAAGGACACAGCCCATGATTTTATGTCAGACTGCTCACCTATCCAACTGTACAGTAAGATAATAGACTTTTTAAAGCCACTAAGCACATGATAGTTTGTTGCAGCAGCAATAGAAACTGATACAGATGTTGATACCTGGAAGCAGGAGGTGCTGTATCAGATACCTGAAATGTGGAGGTGGCTTGGAATTGGGCTTTGGGAAAAGGCTGGAAGGGTTTAGAAGAGCATGATTGAAAGAGCCTGGATTGTCTTGAATAGGCTGTTGGTGGGAATTTGGATGTTGATGACTCAGTGAGGACTCAGAAGAGAGGATAATGGTAAAGGATACATAAACTGCCTTAAAGAACACTTAACTGTTGTGAAAATACTATCTCTGGAAGGGAAGGTAACTATTGGTGAGAGCTCAGAACGAAATGAACTTTTCTTAGGAACTGAAACATAGGACATCCTTGATATATGGTGGCAGAGACCTTAGTAGAATTGGGTCCTGTAGGTATGTGGAAAGCAGTTTTTGTAAATGATGAACTTGGCTATTTACCTGAGGAAGTTTTCAAATAAAATTTTGAAGGTGTAGCCTTTTTTTTTCTTGCTACTTACAGTAAAATGAAAGAAGAGAGATAAATTGAGGGGATTATAGAACCAAGGTGTGATGATCTACCTATACAGTTTTCAAAAGTACTAAAAATAAGAGATTTAATGTCAGGAAAGCATACTCTGAAGGAGTAGTGAAAGGTAGTGCTATACAACCTTTGCTAATGCCTGAGAAAATACTGAGATTAAGAGATACACTCCAGGAGCCTCTAGAAATCTTAAGGCACCGACCCCAGCCATCTCAGCAAGAGCCAAGAACATACATGGATTACCTAGGAAAGACCTGCAGACAAGCCTCACTGCAGAGTGGAACACTGACATACAGGTTCCTTGGGCTGGACTCCACAGTGCCCCGAAGGAGGGGAATGGAAGGGCCCCTGTGGGTGTGGGTCTGGGTCTGGGTGTTTCTCCCCCTGGACTTGCCAGCCCAGCTGGTTCTTCGTATCCAAAAAAAGGGAGATTTTTCCAGGAGCACTTCTGGTTCTTGGAATCCACATGAGTCTTCAGGCAGTACTACATACACTAAACATGATCTGATACTTTCAGTGAGGTCTGTCATGGCAGCCTGAGGTCAAGCATGTGTTTTATTTTGTCTTTGTTTATGAGGAGGGTACAGAAAATACATGCATTCTCACAACAGTGAAATCAATCAAGGTTATAAGTTAATTCGATTCCAGTGTTGCTACCAAGTGAATCATGGAAAAAAAAAAAAAAACACTTTTCAGCTTTCAAAATTGGTGAGATTTTGGCATTGCAAAGCAAGAGAGAGCAACTGTGTGTGTGTGTGTGTGTGTGTGTGTGTGTGTGTAAGAAAGAGTGCTAGAGTGGGAGAAGAATACAGAGAGATAGAAAAACGCAGAAATAGATATTCAGCCATACTGAGAAATCAAAGGGAGTGTTTTGGGATGAAGTATTAATTCTGTCTAGGAGAGTCTGAACGGGACCCAAAATAGTGGCTAGAGTTTTACAGAGGGGCCATGGGAGGTAAGGAACCATTCTTGGTTCTTAAATTCTAAAAAAGCCAACATGGGCAAGGTAGGCAAAGACGAACTGAGAGATGCATCCTGAGGGCAGCGAGAAGGATGCTTTGACTGGACCTTATGCACTTAGCAGACAGTGGCAGAGACAGAGCTCCTATCGGACTGGGAAGGCAAGAGTGTGGGCTTTATTCTGTACCAGCATAATCTTCCAGAAGCTTCCAGAAAGGGAGTACCATGGCCAGTTCTTCCTTCAGCCCTATGTTAAAGGGTGGGTGCCTCGAGAAAACTGTGCTCCTCCACAATTTTTCTGAAAGCCAAGGAGAAACCAAACCTTCCTACACCGTGCCTGGAATTCCCCGATGCCCTCTGGCCCCAGTTCGGCTCTCTTCCTAGATCTGATTGCCTTCACAGCCATCTGGCCACACTAGGCATCCCGACAAAGAAATTTTGAGGATGAGATTTCATTTTTAAATAAATTACATTTTTTAATGCATGGTGTCCTCCGAGTTGTTGAGCCTGTTCTTGCCTTCCTGTTTGGCAAGTTTCCTCCTGACTGTTGCAGTCATTTCTTCCCAGGACACACCAGATTCTGTTTCGTTAGCAACAGTGGACTCTGACTTGCAACAGAGAGAAGGTGCTGTATACAAGCTGAGGGAACATACTGCAGAAGTGGAATATTCTCCCTCCTCCCACCCAATACTGAGGAATTAAAGAGGGCAAAATACTGAGGAATTAAAGAGGGCAAGAGCAAGTTACACACACACACACAAATATAAGTGAGAGGCGAGGTGGGATGTAAGCAGGAAAGAAATGCAAACATTGTGTTCTGCTGGCAATGAAATGTCATGTTTGCCCTGAGATCAAATGAAAACAATTCTTGATTTTGATACTCTGAAAGGATGCTCTGAAAGATATTAACGAGCCCAGCCTTTACCCTACAATCACTGAAACACAGTCTTGGTGGGTATTAAAGCGTCACTGGTTTTAATTCTCTCATCTGCCTCCCTTGAAATAGATGTTTGAAAGTTGGCCTTATTTCAGCTTGTCGTACGCAGGAGCAGAGTCCCACAGCTCCCAGATCCAAGTTGTCCCTCTGAATGTCCTTCACTTTACGGTAGGATTCAAGCAAGCGTTTCTGGCGCAGTGCTTTTGATCTATTAACACAGCTACCATAATTATATCACTTCAAAGCACAGGCAAAAGTCACAAATCTATCTTGAAAAGAATAATTATCTTAAATTGATTTTAACTATGATGTAAGAGCTGAGGATTATCTGTCCAACACAAATAAATGAAATTGTGTAGGGTGCAGATGCTTGGAATTAGAAAAATTACTAAAATTTACATCAAGATAAATTTGTAGAATCAAAGGAGTGATTTTCTTGTATTGGCAGTGAGTCGGTCATCATTGTCATTTACAGTGTCTCCATCCATGCTTTTTTTTTCTGTGCTGTGACTTCTCTTGGACCAAAGGTGAGGCTGAACTTGGGCAAAGATGTCTTCATTATTCACTTTCCTTTTTTTTTTTTCTTTTTAATTTTATTTTATTTTTAAACTTTACATAATTGTATTAGTTTTGCCAAATATCAAAATGAATCCGCCACAGGTATACATGTGTTCCAAAGGAGAGTTCAGCTGGTTTAATTTCATAAATCTAAGTGGTATATGAAAATATAATAAGGGCATCACAAGCAGTTAGTTCTCTTGCAATTTTAATTACCTTCTAGAAATACTGTCAGAGAAGGCAATGGCAACCCACTCCAGTACTCTTGCCTGGAAAATCCCATGGACGGAGGAGCCTGGTAGGCTGCAGTCCATGGGGTCGCTAGGAGTTGGACACGACTGAGCGACTTCACTTTCACTTTTCACTTTCATGCATTGGAGAAGGAAATGGCAGCCCACTCCAGTGTTCTTGCCTGGAGAATCCCAGGGACAGGGAAGCCTGGTGGGCTGCCATCTATGGGGTCACACAGAGTCAGACACGACTGAAGTGACTTAGCAGCAGCAGCAGAAATACTGTAACCTGAATCAGCCAATCTCTTTGCTTGCCATCTGACTCTACTTTCAGCAGGAAATCTACGCATTTTACTTACTAAAGAGGCACGTGGCCTTCTATAAAGATGTGGATCCTTAAGCCTTTGAGCATTTAATTATTATTGTGTGTTTCATTGAGATTCATCCTGATTACTTTGGGAGCTCTTGGAACCTTTTATTCTATATTGCTGTCAATGTATTAGTCAATTTGTGGTTGGCTTTTATTTATTTGTTGGTGAGTCTCCAGTCTAACCACAATTTTAGTCGTGTTATACGCTCTTACTAAAATGCATAGCTCCATGATGTGCCAACTGTGGTTGCATCATTCTACCCTAGGTAATGTTGGGTTGATCCTTTAATGGGTCAGTCATACTTAGTATGACAAGTTAGTTGTCATACTTCAGGGCCTGAGACAAATTCTCTAGCAACACAGTATCATGGGTTAAGGAACCACCCTTACTGAGAGCAGGAGAAACTCATGAAGCCATGAAGCAGCAAGAAAAGGGAAGGTAACCCAGCCCCACCACCCTGCTGCCTTCCCACCATCTCAGGATGCCTTCTGGGGACACTTTATGTCCCTGTTCTTGCCCATCTCCCATTCTCTTTTGCAGTTCAAGTATGAGTGCAGCTTTGTTACTAGGGGCTACACAGAGGTCTCAATGCCATGTCTGAGGGACAGTTGTTTACAAGGGTGGTGCTCTAGGGAACTGGCTATTCAGTGCCTGGTCACCATGGGACACACCTTGTAGCCCCCTTCTTCAAGAAAGAAGTTAGTGTTACTGTGGGAAATTGAGCTTTGGAGCCAACCCTCCTATAGGAAGAACCCTAACCACCCCCGCCCCAGCTCATTTAGCTAGATCTTTGTCAACAGTGCCAGGTAGACACCAGGGATCACTTTCGGGTGCTTCAGACCATTGCACCTCACACTGCCAGCCCTAGGATAGCACTTGCCACAAGACATTGTCCTTTCAGCTGGCCAAAAGAGATATATGTCTGTCTCATAAATTCCTTAATTGTATTCCTACAACCCTATCCTCAGTGCATGCCTGCCCTCATCATTCCATTAGAATGTTCCAATAGCCTCATAGCCAACCTTTGTATTTGTATTATCTTTCCTGTATTCCCAGCCAACAGTTCTTTCTTTCTATAGCCTAAATAGGCCTTCTGACTTTCCTCTCCGTGTATAGTAGTAGGGTCCATCCATCCCTGAATGTCCTTTATTGACTATGCCAAAGCCTTTGACTGTGTGGACCACAACAAACTGTGGACAATTCTTCAAGAGATGGGAATACCAGACCACCTGACCTGCCTCCTGAAAAATCTGTATGCAGGTCAAGAAGCAACACTTAGAACTGGACACAGAACAACAGACTGGTTCCAAACCGAGAAAGGAGTACATCAAGGCTGTAAATTGTCACCCTGTTTATTCAGCTTATATGCAGAGTACATCATGTGAAATGCCAGGCTGGATGAAGCACAAGCTGGAATCAAGATTGCCAGGAGAAATATCAATAACCTCAGATATGCAGATGACACCCCCTTATGGCAGAAAGCAAAGAACTAAATAGCCTCTTGATGGAAGTGAAAGGAGAGAGTGAAAACACTGGCTTAAAATTCAACATTCAGAAAACTAAGATCATGGTATCCGGTCCCATCACTTCATGGTAAATAGATGGGGAAACAATGGAAACAGTGACAGAGTTTATTTTCTCTGGGCTCCAAAATCACTGCAGGTGGTGACTGCAGCCATGAAATAAAAGATGCTTGCTCCTTAGAAGAAATGACAGCATACTATAAAGCAGAGACATTGCCAACAAAGATCTGTCTAGTCAAAGCTATAGTTTTTCCAGTAGTCATGTGTGAAATGTGAGAGTTGGACTATAAAGAAAGCTGAGCACTGAAGAATTGATGCTTTTGAATTGTGGTGTTGGAGAAGACTCTTGAGAGTCCCTTGGACTGCAAGGAGATCCATCCAGTCCATCCTAAAGGAAATCAGTCCTGAATATTCATTGGAAGGACTGATGCTGAAGCTGAAGCTCCAACACTTTGGCCACCTGATGCAAAGAATTGACTCCTTGGAAAAGACCCTGATGCTGGGAAAGATTGAAGGCGGGAGGATAAGGAGACGATGGAGGATGAGATGATTGGATGGCCTCACTGACTTGATGGACATGAGTTTGAGTGTGCTCCTGGAGTTGGTGATGGCATGCTACAGTCCATAGGGTCACAAAGTTGAACATGACTGAGTGACTGAACTGAACGAACTGATGCAAGATGCCCAGTCCCCTGTGAAGTCTAGCTCACTCAAAAATCTGAAATTCCCAGAAACTTCTCTGTGAAGCATGGTGGGCGCTGCTGCTGCTCTGTCCTCCTCACTGTCTCTGCAGAGAGCAGCCCTGAAGCTGCTGTGAGAACCGCCTTCTGCAGGGGTTTGCAGTAGTGAAGGGAAAACAGACTCTATTCTGTGGCCTCTGCTCTCCTGGATGGAGCCCAAGGCTCCACTGTGTTAGGGAACATGTTGAAATAGGCTGTGTGGGTACTAGGTACAGCTCATTCTCCTATTAGAAACTTGACCTTTATCTAGTTGCCTGCAATCAAAGTGAATTCTAGTGTGGGTTTCAAAGCTGATGCTCTCTTCAGATTCTTCCATCCTCTCAACTAAGGGGTGGCCTTGCTTATTGTGCCGTGATCAGGCACTTCATGGGGCCCCAAGTGGAACAAGCCACTCCTTATCAACACTCTTCACCCACCGAGGACCCCAGTCATTCTCTCTCCCCCCACCCCACCCCTCCCCAATGACGTACTCCACATTTCCCACTTATGCCCTCTGGCCATTTGTGAATTCCCAGCAAGATCCATGTGCATCTTAGGTATTCGTTACATTCTGAATGTACAACATGGCAGTGCTCTTAGAATGGCCCCTGTCATACCACACACAGTTCTTTTTACCTCATTTTCTGCTACCTGTGAGCACCTCGACCTCCTACAACAGTCTGATGTCTGCCTTTCTCAGCATATATGACTCTTACACCTCCAAGGCTCTAAAGGATGTGTCCTTTCTTGGAGCAACCTGCCCTTAATCTGTCTACTTGATAAATGCCCACTCAGTCACTCAGACAAGTTCAAAAGTCAGTTCTTTGTGAAGCTTTCCCTGATGGCTGTAGCTACTCATTCCTCTGGGCCCCATGGGCACTTGCTCACGCTGGAGAACTTGCTTCCTGTGTGGTAATTACCCATGAGCAGAATCTTTCTCTCACATTAAACCATACTTCCCTGCTAAACAGGATGATCTTGACTTACTCAGTTTTACATCTCAACTGAGTGCACAGCAAATTAGCAGCTGCTGGAGAAGGCAATGGCACCCCACTCCAGTACTTTTGCCTAAAAAATCCCATGGACAGAGGAGCCTGGTAGGCTGCAGTCCATGGGGTCGTTAGAGTCGGACATGACTGAGCGACTTCACTTTCACTTTTCACTTTCATGCATTGGAGAAGGAAATTGCAACCCACTCCAGTGTTCTTGCCTGGAGAATCCCAGGGACGGCAGAGCCTGGTGGGCTGCTATCTATGGGGTCACAGAGAGTCGGACACGACTGAGGCAACTTAGCAGCAGCAATGTTAATTAAATGATGGCAAAGTATGAAGAGAACAACACGAATGATTATACACACATCTTGGTTTACAAAACACAGCTACCTTATCATCATGGATGAAGTGCCCACCAAATTTTTCACTTCCGTAGTGGATTGTCTATTCTGTTTCTGTCACTGGTTGAAGTGCCGCAGAGCCGATGGATTGCCTGATGGCTTTGCTACGACAGTTGAAGAGGTAGTCCGGTTCTGGGTGTACGAAGATAATAGAGATGACAAAATTCTGAGGCATGGACAAAAAGCGAAATGATAGTTTAGAAGGAAAAGAGTGGAAATGAATGAAGGAAAGTTTGGAAGAAAAAAAATCTAGAAGACCTCACAGTTTGGATATATACAGAGAGTAGTCGATGATGGAGAAGTGGGAGAGTTGGGGGCCACAGGGCAGGGGTGCTGAGTGATGGAGGCTGAGCTTCTCTGCAAAGGTTCTGTTCCCCCCTCCCAGTCTGCAGAAGGCAGTGTGATGTGGGGTAAGGCTCACTCATCAATGCTTCAACCACGCAAAGGCCAAGAAGACATGTTGGTATTTTATAGTATTAACAAAATATCAGGAAACAAAGAAGTCTCATTGATTTGAACTCTGTGAAAACAAAATTTGTGGTATTTGAAGGGAATGTGATAAAATGTAGCTTTATGCTCTATGCAGAATTTACTGTGCAAATTATAAATAATTAATCTACTTAAGAAAATAAACTGCTTTCAAGTACTTTTAAGTACTTTAGAAGCACTGATTACATAGAAACAGTGATTAATTTTCTTCTTCAACAAAGGACCAAGTATGTTCTCTATAAACATCTGTCAGACTACAGTCGGTATAACTTATTTTAAATGATAAATACTTGTCTGTAAGTACCAGGACTGCATTTCTTGAAAGGTGTTCCATTTTTTTCCCCATGCAAACTCATTCTCTTCTCAGAGAACACTCATTTGGAGGGTTAGCCCCTTCTTTGTTGTAATCTATTGTATGTTGAACCTTCACTCAATTCCAGGACTTGTGCTTTCCAGCTGGGGCTGCAGCAGAAAAGATCAAATCTATTTGCAGGTTGCTAAGAGTTTAGTTGTGAGTCTTATGTATGCAAAAATGTCTACCATACAAAAGCTAAAAACTTAAAAGTTCCATGGTGGGAAGAGCTATGTGTGAGCTCTTTGGCAGTTCAGAGGAGGCAAAGATTTGATTAGTTCATTCATTTCATGTTTATCCTGTCTAGGATTTTGCATTTCAGGGGTCATGCAGATTAAAAGTAGAAGATATTCTCTACCTTCAAGGAGTTTAAAGTCTCGAGCAGGGTTGAGTAGAAGAGACAGAGCAAATGACAGAGACAAGCTGGTAATTAATTAGTTCAAAAAGTGGATGCTCTCTTACTGCCTGAGTTGAGGTGTGCTGGTCTTCTTAGCAGCTAGTCTGTCTTGAGGGACAGATAAGAGATTAGTAGACAGTGGAGAATGTCTCCTTCGCTTGTCCCACCCACTGCGAGGAGCAATAACCCAGTGAAAAGAAGTAGCATAGAAGATTCCAGAAATATTTAGTAGTTGGAAGAGGCTAAATGATGGGGACATGAGTAGTGGTTTGATAAGCAAAGCTGGAAAAGGATTATGAAATGGCTCAATTGTCATAATAGGAATATGTCATTTCTTTGGGCTTATTTAACTAGGTCCAGGGGAAATAAGATCTGAAGTGGTCTTATTCCCCCAAAGTGACAGAACTGTCAGTACCCAGCAAGCCATGATCTCAGTTCATTGAGCACCACTCTTGCTGAAGAAAGTCAGGGGTAGAAGTAAACACTCCTACACCTCCTGTTGGCTCAGGGGTTGAACCCATGGAGGAGCACCTCAGAGTAGGTTCAACTGCCTTAGTGAATCGAATTGCGCTTTCACAGAGCCCAAAGCACCGAGCCCAAAGCGCCATGCTTTCCTACATTTCTCTTCACTCCATCAGATGCCACTCCTGTTTTCATTGGCCACAACCCCAAATGTGGATTTGGGACAATGCTCTCAGTGCCAGTCACCTAACTCCCCTTGGGGAGACACACTTCTCCCACCTGCGCTGATATATCACCTGGCCTCACCTCACAATAACACAGGCCTTGCTCACCTTAATGAGTACTTTTTCTACCCATAAAAGTCATATTTATTGGGCAACATATGGTGATTCATACCCTTTAAAAGTTTACAGTCTGAAAGAAGAAATGCTGATATGAGTGAGAATAAAGAGCACCAAAGGAGGAAGTGGCATGGTGTTTTTCAGTTTTAAACAGAGTAGGGCGAAGGGGAAGGCCACATGAGATTAAGCATGGAGGGGACATGAGGCAGACTCACCACAAGTCCAGGTTCAATGCACGATGCTGGATGCTTGGGGCTGGTGCACTGGGATGACCCAGAGGGATGGTATGGGGAGGGAGGAGGGAGGAGGGTTCAGGATGGGGAACACATGAGAAATAAAGGAATAAAATTTATAAAAAAAAATAAATAAAAAAAAAAAAAAAAAAAACAAAAATAAAATAAAATAAAATAAATCAAGTTTCCAAAAAAAAAAAAAGAAAATTGGAACAGGGGTTGTTGTTGTTGTTCATTCTCTAAGTCATGTCCGAATCTTTGCAACCCCGTGGACTGCAGCATGCCAGACTTGGCTGGAGTTTGTGCAAACTC